>NC_143132.1:5277500-6527500 GCF_059928025.1 Delphinapterus leucas | reverse complement strand
AAGGGTTGCATTTTGTGTCTTCACACACACACCCATACATAGACACCAGGTCTTTTGGCAGGAAGGGAATAACACCTCGGCTAAACCTATTTGAAAGAGTCTCCCTGCAGAAGGGACACCATATTTAGCAAAACCAAAAGTTAAATTTGAATTTCAGATAAACAATGAATTATTTTTTAGTATAAGTATATCCCAAGCAGTATTTGGAACATCCTTATACTGTAAAAATAATGAAATTTCAATGTAACTGGGTGTCCAGTATTTTATGAGGCCACCCTCCCTCCACCACCATGTGACAATGGTTGATGTGGGTCATGTGATCATCCCCCACCCCATCCTCTGTCCTCTCCCCATCTTCCCTGTAGCCTGGGGGCAAGGATGCTACAAGATGTGAGCAGTAGCAATGGGAACCCAGGTGGAATTTAAAACGTGTAGCAGATAATCCCCCAAATAAGTAGTTCACATGGGTGGGCATTTCCAGTTTTACATAAAATCGTTTCAGAGTAACACACGTGATGGTTTTCAAAGTTGATTTTCATTTCCAAATTGCTCTGACAACTCTCTCCAAGAACTCGCCAAGATAATCCTCTTCCTCAAACACTTTCTTCTTATCCAAACCTGATCAGAATGATGTTCTTGGTCTGGGAAGCCTTCCTCTCCTGCCCCAAACAGTTAATGCAGCTGGAGATGGTTCCTCGGCAGCAGCATGAGCTAGGAGCTGGCCTGAGGAGAATCAGCTTGCCTTCTCGCTCCTTGCCTCTCCCCTCCAATGCCCATCCCCACCCTCACCCCCATCCCAGGGCTCTCCACCTTCATGGTCTCCACCAACGGCTCTTCTAGACACATTTGGGATCGACCCACCGAGTAGCGATAGGAAGAGTTTTCAGTCTGCTTCTGACCGCAAGTCTGCTTTGGAGCTCTAATCCTTCACATGCGCTATTTCTGCCCCACTGTTGCTCCATCTTAAAAATGAGAATAGGGCAGGACAGGAATAAATACACAGACGTAAAGAATGGACTTGAGGACACGGGGAAGGGGAAGGGGAAGCTGGGATGAAGTGAGAGAGTGGCATGGACATACATACACTACCAAATGTAAAGTAGATAGCTAGTGGGAAGCAGCCACATAGCCTAGGGAGATCAGCTCGGTGCTTTGTGACCCCCTAGAGGGGTGGGATAGGGAGGGTGGGAGGGAGACGCAAGGGGGAGGAGATGTGGGGATATATGTATACGTATAGCTGATTCACTTTGTTATAAAGCAGAAACACACACACCATTGTAAAGCAATTATACTCCAATAAAGATGTTTAAAAAAAAACGAGAATAGAAATGTCCCTTAAAAATAAGGCTTTTTTTAACTATGAGAAAGCATATAATTTTCTAAAACCGCTGACCTAAAATCTGATTGCTAATTTCCAGGATAGTAATGTATGTATTCCTGACTTTCCTGTCTGTACCTTCTTCAGGCCACACCCATCCACTGCTCTGCTGCTGTCTCTCTCTAGGCTGGAAGGACTAACCACTGAGATATACTGGAAAGTTACCACCACCCTCCCCACCGGGCTGGCGGCGGCCCTTTGGTTTACACCTGAAAGTCACTGGCAGTTTGGAATCCGACAACCCTCCCTTACCCACCCCTGGTCATGGGGAAGCTTTGCATCACTTCTGACTTTTTGCAGGAATGTCCCAAAGCACAAAGGAAATTGTAGGTGCCCAAGACCATGGATGCAGGTACAGGTACAGTCTAGGTGTCCAAAGCTGTGCTGGGTGGAAGAGACAGTGAGTAGAGGGGATGGGTGAGCACTTAGAGGCAGTAAGTATGAGAGAGGTAGGCAGCAATACACATGGAAATTGGCCCACCAGGTGAGTGGGTCTGCCTTGCTATCTGTCGAATAGATGTCCTTGGATGTGGGAAAACAGTGTTCTTCCGACTGATCCTGGAAGCAGAGGCCTGGGTCTCCACTCGCAGAAGAATTGGAGGGTCCTTATCTGAGGCCCTTGCTGTGACCCCTGGCACCCTCTCTAGCCATCATTTTCCTCTCAGGATTACTGGTCCCTCTAACAACAACAACAAAAAAAGTGATTAAGGTGATAAGTAATAAGTGAAAGGTTATTCCCTCTGAACGAGAAAATTTGTATCAGCCTCTCTCCCCGTGAGCCCGGGCAGTTGAGGCTATGGAATGGTTGAGTAGATTATCCCTTTTAACAGAATCCCATGGTGGTCACTGTGGTCTGAACACCAGGCTGGTGATGGCGGGAAAACAAAAACTGCAAGAGCATGAGCGTAAGATTAGCATCTGCAGGGGATCTGTCTGTTCACATCAGGGTCACATGCCCTTTTCATGTCCTGCTCTAAGAAATTCCCGCACAAAGGCCCAGAGGGAGGGGGCATATGCGGCGTCTAGGTGGCTGTCCATCCACTCCAGAAGGTTTCTCCTGCACTTCCTGATGGGCGCCGTGGGAGTCTGGCCCTTTCTCGGGAGTGTTTCTATGGAGTAAAAATGCACAGACTAATCATCGGGTCACCTGCTCTCTTCGCATCTTGTAGGGAGCCTTTGCATCAGGTTGTACCCGGAAGGACTTTTTCTACTCATTTTCTTCTTGACTTCTTTCCCCAAAACCCACTGAAAACACTTAAAACCACTATTTCACTGACTTTTTTTCTGAACCTTTGGAGAAAAATCCCTTTGGCGAGAGCTCTGCCAGTGAAAGGCATGGAGCTGGAATCCAAACCCGGAAACAAGGAGCCGGACAACTGGTCTAGGCTGGAGACCACAGCCACAAAGAACGCAGCCCCTGTACCTCCCGGGGTCCCCTGCAAATAGAGGGGCTCTGTCTGCAATGAACTTACCAAAACGCGGCTGGGAATTGCACTTTGGAAACCAGAAGTATAGGGCTGACTAAGTCCATCCTGGCTCTGCCTGTGCCAGACCTCGACAGAGTGAGAGCAGGCTTTCCGAGAGGGGGTGGCCTGTCCAATACGTTCCACAGGTTTTCTTCACCTGGCAGCCAGTAAACGCCCCGATCGACTGATACAGGGCTCCTCAGAGAAGCCCACCTCTATTCCCACCTGCCCACACACAAACGTCTTTGCCAGTTTGCAAAAGTGCGTGCCAAGGCAAGAGTGCGTGCACTCGTGTGTGTGCACGTGTGTATGTGCGTGTTTAATGAAAAGAGGCCTGTTTAGAGTTGGTCAGAGGCTTCGGAAGTCAAACGTGGCTCTGAGCTTCTCACTGCAGAGTGAGTCCACTCTGAGCGGAGGCCTTGATTGACCAGAACATGAGACCGGGAGCCTGGAATATGGCCCATCCAAACCTGGCCCCAGCCCTGAGGCACGGATCGCACAGAGTATTTCGTTTGTGTTTGTTTTTTCTTGCATCAACAAAAGTGTAGACGCAGAAGGGAGAAGAATATGAGACCAGAAAGACTCATTATTACCTGAACAAGAGGGTCGTTGGGATTGACTAAAGTCATTGAAATGCTTTGAAGATTAATGGGCCCATATAAAGGTTAATTTGCTATGAGGTTTCTCCTAAGAAACAGAGCACAGAAGGCTTGCATATAAAACACAGAATGGAGTCCTCAGCTATAATTAATGTCTATAAAGTTCTCTTTATCAGATTTAGTTGATGCCATTGCAGGAGGGGTGGTGAAGAGCTATGCCAGCACTCTTTCTTTCAGGCAAGAAAGTGGAACTTTGGGTCGCTAAGCTCTGAAACCGCATGGGAAGCAAAAACACCAGGGTGAGGGGTTAATGACAGTCCCAGAAAGGGGAATCAAATGGAACCCCTTGTGGAGAGAACTCAGGGCCCTTGAGGGGACCGAGTAATTGTCCAAATACTACTCAGCCATAAAAAAGAAGGAAATTTTGCCATTTGTGGCAACATGAATGGACCTGAGGGCATTAAGCTAAGTGAAATAAGTCAGACAGAGAAAGACAAGTGCTGTATGCTATCACTTATATGTGGAATCTAAAAAAATACAACAAACTAGTGAATAAAACAAAAAAGAAGCAGACTCAGATATAGAGAACAAACTAGTAGTTAACAGTGGGGCGAGGGAAGTGGGGAGGGGCAATACAGGGTGGGGAGGGAAAAAGGGGGGTTATTATGGGATTATATGAAGTCATATGTGTGAAACTTTTGAAAATTGTAAAGCTCTACAGAATGTAAAGAATCTTTCATTCAGTAAAAATAATAGTAAGGTAAAAAAAAAAAACTGTGATTATTCACCATCAACCATAGCATGCTTGCCCTGTCCCATCTGCTTTAATGAGGATGCAACCCAAGGTGGCCCAGTAACCACAGTCCTTTCAAGGGGACCCTAACTAAGGACCCAAGGGCTGGGAAATCCCACCTCCCTGCAAAGTCAGGTCGCTTCTTGTGGGGACACACCTCACACTGATTGACAGTGAAAGGGGTTCAGCTGACCTTGAAAATCCTCTCAGGGAAATAAAAACTAAAGCAAAGGAGCAGAAGTTTACATCAAGCTTAGCTTCACCAACCAGTAAACAGCACCGTCTAATTGTGGTCCGAATGTCCCCATGACCCGGAAGGGTCTGACCTCACGGCAACGCTCATGTCTCCTGGACACTTGCCCTCTGTGCTGGAATGTGGCCATAGAGGTGGCTGAGGTTTGAAACCTTGTGGGGAACAAGGGGGAAAATCAAGAACAGGTGAGTAAAGGGCGACAAATTTCAGGGTATTTAGGTGACGTTTACATACTCTATGGAGGTGTGCAAACTTTACACAAACGACGCACATAGCGTGTGCCTTAGCTACTATTGCGTTGAATTGCATTGCATCCCCCCTACAAATTCCTGTGTTGAAGCCCTAACCCCCAGCACCCCAGACTGTGACTGTATTTGGAGATCAGGTCTTTACAGAGGTGACTAAAGTAAAATGAAGCCATCAGGGTGGGGCCTTAATCCAATCTGACTGGTGTCCTCGTAAGAAGAAAAAATCTGGACGTAGAGACACCAGGGAGGCTTGGACACAGAGGGATGGCCACGTGAGGACACAGGGAGAGGAAGTCCATCCACAAGCCAAGGAGAGAGGCCTCAGGAGAAACCAGCCCTGCCCACACCTTGATCTGGAACATTTAGCCTCCAGAACTATGAGGAAGTAAATGTTTAAAGCACTCAGTTTCAGGTATTTGGCTATGGCAGCCCTAGCTGACTAATACAGCCACCATCAGAGAGCCAGAGGCCACAGGGCTCCCACCAGCCTGGACACCTTGGGCACCAAACTCCCACCTGTGGTCCTGGGAGCCCTGCCGCCATCCCCGGCTCCAGAGCACAGCTCGAGGCCACAGTTCCATGGTTCCAGGAGCCTAGTGGGCAGCACAAGGCAGTAAGGAGAACACTCATCTAAGGCGTCACCTCCTCTAGGCAGCTTTCCCTGACTGCTGCCCCTCCCCTGGGCTGGGCATCCTGCATCCATCCTCCAGCCTCTCCAAGAGCACTAGAATCCCATGCAGGGGACCACTTTGGGCACCATGTTGTAATTCTCTGATTCCCTCAGCCCAGCCCCAGGAAGTCCCAGTCCCGGGCCTTTTTCTCATCCCTGTGTCCTGGCACCTTGCTCAGCACCTGGCATTAGGTGCGCAGGGCTCTTTATTCCCACAGCTACCAACTGACCGTGATGTGCAGGCCCTGGGGAGAGAGTGGTATCACACAGGTCTGGTCCCTGCAGAGCTGACATACTAGGGTAGGACGTGGCTGAGCCCAGAGGCTGACCCATGTGGTCCAGGCTTTGTCATCAGGGAATGTGTGAGGCGTGTGGGAGCACAGGATCAGGCCCCTGATCTGTTTAGGATGGCCAAGGATGACACCCTCAGGGGTGCCCCACGGAAGCTGAAACCTGCTAGAGGATTAGGACACGGCCAGGCTGGGGGAGGGAAGAGTGTATCAGCAAAGGGAACAGCATGTGTGGCAGCCCAGAGGTGGGCAAGGGCAGTTCCAGTAGCTGGAAGTAGTTCAGGATGGCTATAGGGCAAAGCTACGTGAGCTAGAGAGAGAGCTTGGATGCGGCTGGACCGGGTAGTGAGGCAGAGCTTGAAGCCCCTTTGTCAACCAGGGTCAGGGCTGTGAGAACCTATGAGAAAGGAATGGCTGCAGGGGAGCAGCCCCCGGGGTTTCTGCTGGTTCCTAGCCCTCTGGTCCCACTGGCCAGCTGTCTTCAAATACCATGACTCCACTTCATGGCATTTTGCCCTGAAGGACATCCACGGATGTCCCAGTTTATCCATCATCACTGGATGAGGCTTCAGCAGACAAAGCCTAGCAGAACCCCCTGCAGGGCTCTTCAAAGAGGTGGGGGCCGGGGCGGGGTCCAAGGCAGAGACCATAGGCTGACGCTGACCCTCAGGGCTTGCAGACAGGCTAGGAAGGGCAGGAGCTCATCTGATCCGGGCTACAAAGCCCTGTCCCCTCCTCCTGGAGACCTCATTCTATGCCCCCTCCTCCAGCCCCCTGAAATAAGGGGGTCAGATGGGAACATTAGTCACATCAGCAGTCAGACACCAGCCCTGTGCTCCAAATGAAAGAAGCAGTAGGGACCCGGGGCACTTTATCAAAAAATGGCCAATCTGGTCTTTGCTCTGGGAGGACTCCAGCCTGTGGCTCCTGGAGATGAAGACAAGCTTCTGCCCAAGTGGCAGGTAACAGCACAATCTGGTCCCCAGGGTATGAACTTAGCTGGCTTTCTGGAAAGGGAAAAAGATGACACTGCTAGATTGTGCTCAGCTGCAAAGAATAGCCAGTCATAGGGGGTGACTCATTCAAGAGTCAGGCTGAGCTGGGACAAGGATACCAGAAGCTTTCCAAACAAAAGAAGGAAAAGGCCAGGATAAGGGTTTGGGACATTCTGCCAAAAAATATAGAGGAAACGATCATTTCCACACTGCTCTCGAACCTGCATTTCCCCAGTATTTGTAAGAACTCAAGTCTGTTCCCTCCTTCTACAAACTGTGCCAACCTGATCGGGGGTAGAGTCATAGTTTACAGAACTTAGTGTGTGTGGATGTCATCGCTCCAACAGTTACATCAATAGCACCATATTTTGCCATGAAAACACAATGGTTGGCTTTAGGAATGTTTTTTAATCAAGTGACATAAAAATATTGAAATAACGTGCCAAGGATTATTTAGAGTTCTTCTAGGATGCTGAAGAGATGGGAAAAATCATTTCTAGAATAAAATCATTCCACAAAAGTGTTTAACATTTTGGCAAAATTAGTACCGTATGACGCATGTAGTGAGAGGGTGATATCTCTCCGTTGCCTGACTGAATCAGTGAATCAATAAATCACAGGCACTCAAGAAATATTTGTTCAACGGCTAAGTGAGTGAAAGAATGAATTCAGGGGCTAGGAATGGCATATTCAAATTCCCATAATAAGGAACGCTCATAATAAGCGTCAGTAGTTGCACAATTTATTGTTGACACCCTAAATTCTGAATTGTAGTACATTCTACATTTTCTTCTTATTTCCTTTTCTGAGTTTCTAACAAATAAAACAAGACATTCTTGGATGCAAATAATCCCTGGCAACCCATGCTTGCATACATTCTTCTTCTTTGTTATTCTCTCTGAGCATCTTTTCTTGGCCTCCGCTCGTCCCCAGATCATGTCCAGACAGCTACAGGTTCAAACTTCCTGGAAGGAGTCCGCTAATCCAGCCGTCCACAACATGCCCTGCATCTGGGTAGACCCGTCACCTTCTTCAAAGAGGCTTTCATTTTATTTTAATAAACGAATGTGCTAATTCAGGCATCCTCTCTCTCTCATACACACACATACATGTGTACATGCATGCACAAGCCTGTACACACATGAACACCCACCCAAGCACGTGCACACATGTGCACACATGGACCCCATCCATGGAAACCATGGTCCTCGCCTTCGAGAGAGTAAGAGGTGAGTCTGAGGACCTGCCAGTGAGAGCCAACACCTGAACTGGCTCAAGATTTTCTCCCCAGTCCAGAGCTTTCCCATTTCCTGTGCTGGGCGGCCACCCATGCGTTCCGAAGAAACAGGCTCCAACTCGACTTTCCCATTCCCTGACCATAGGTCAGTCCTAATTCTCTCTGTGATGAAGTTTAGATATTTGGAAAACAGTCAACATGAATGCAGGCCCTGTCCTGAGGCCTGGAGGGCTGTATCTCAGATGAGCAAAAAATTCCCCAAGAGGCTTCTGAGGAAATATGGTGCATACGTACAAAGAGACCTCACATTCTGGCTGAGTCTTGGAGTTTCTTTTTCCTTCCAGAAAAACTTATTCATCACATTTGCCAAATGCCAATATCCTGACAATTGATAGGATTAGATCATGTTGCATGAAGAGGAAGGAAGTCTGTTAAACTTCATACACATGTGTTCTCTCTCTCTTTCCCTATGTCTCTCTTTCTCTCTGTGTGTCTCTCTCAATCTCTCTGTCTCTGTTTCTGTCTCTGTCTGTCTGTTTCTCTCTCTCTCTCACACACACACACACACACACACACACACACACAGCACTGCACGTCTGATTCACTCGCACACCAGCCTCCTCCCACCTCCTGGCACCTCCCTTGGACCGGTCCACCTACAGCTGACACTATGAAGTGATGAAGTGTTAGCGCTCAGAACACCTCCACTCACCACCTACCACAGCCTAGACTCCAACTCAGAGAGGACGTGGAGAGTATCCCCATGTGGCTGAGTGCAAGGCCATGACCGCAGACAGAGAGGATTAGATGTGTCAGACAGCAGAGAGGCAGGAGAGGCTGAGGCCGGAATGGTTCTGGAGTCCCTGGCTGCAGACACCCTTGGGTTGCAGTGTTATTCATCAAAGTGATGACCAGAGGAGATGCTGGTCTGCAGAGGCCAAGACCAATGAGTGCAGTTTGGGGCATTTGGGCTTAAGAGGTGATCAGAGGAGGAAACCAGCAAAGATTATTAAAAAGGAGAGATTTGGAAAACCTTCCATTCAACAAACTTTTGCCCCAGCAGAGCACTTTCTATTTATCAGGTGATGATTTAGTCCCTGGGGCTTCAGCACCGAACATAATAGACAGAAATCACACCTTTATGGGGTTGACACGGGGATGAAGGGGGCTTTGGGACAGACAAAGGACAAGATAAATAAAACATGGTATCCCAGATGATAGTAAAGGCTAAAGAGACAAATCAGGCAAGGAAAGAGGAAAAAGTGCTGGGGGAAGTTGCAGCTCTAGGTATTGTCTTAGCTCAGGCTACTGTAACAAAGCACCACAGACCAGGACGATTCAACAACAGAAGTTTAATGTCTCATAGGTCCAGAGCCTGGAAATCCAAGATCGAGGTGCAGGCAGGGCTGGTTTCTTCTGAGGCCTCTTGGCTTATAGACCATCATCTTCTCCCTGTCTTCTTACAGGGTCTTCCCTCTGTGTGTGTCTGTGCCCTAATCTCTTTTCTTATAAGGACACCAGGCAGATTGGATTAGGGCCCATCCTAGTGACCTCATTTACCTTAATTATCTCTTTAAAGACTTGATCTTCAAATAAGGTCCCATTCTGAGGTACTGGGGGTTAGGACTTCAACATATGGATTTGGAGGGGGGGGGACATAATTCAGCCCATATCAGGTACGGCAGTGGCCGCATGCTTCTTCTTGCCCCTGTAGATTCACTGTCCCTGCTTTTCCACTCTGCACTCTGCCACAGGATCCTGGGGGTGAAATGCATCAATGGCCCCCACCTGCCAGCCTCTGTTGGGAGCACATCAGAAGTTCACAGAGAGGAGGGTGTTGTGGTATTTATTCCCCCCCACAACCTTCCCTGCTGGGTTGCTTTCAGAGATACACTTCCTTGAGCTCTCTCTCCAGGTTCTGTCAATGATAAAACTGCTCCCCCCCTTTCGGCTTTCGGACCAAGAGTCAGCAAGGGCTCCCCACTATTCCTGGTTCTGGGGTGCTGCACCACCCTGCCCCCAAGCTGGTAAATTGTCCGTTTATTAAGTTCTCCTCAAATTACCCCACTTCAGTGGGCCGTCTAACCAACACAGGGAGAGCCAGGGCAGGCTTCCCTGAGAGTCAGAGGAATAAAAGGCAAATCAAGAAAAAATGGTTTCCCAGAAACCAAGAGAACTTCAAGAAGATGGCTGTGGTCTATGGTAAGAGCTACAGTGAGTAAGGACCCGCCAAGAGGCGATGAATAGAGAAAGACCCAGGCCCGCTCAGCCGCGGTGGTGGGGGACAGTAGAGTCAGGACACTCCTCAAAGCCAAAGAAACTCTTGGTTAAGGAGAAGGGGAGTGAATTTCATAGTAAGCACACACCAAAAGCCTTATCTACCCTGCGATCCAGACATAGTGAATGAGTAGCTGTTGCCTTGGAACGTTCAGCCTCCCCAGCTTTGCACGCAGCACACGTGTATGGGCATTGCACGTATGTGTGTATGTGTGCGTGCGCACCAGCAAATGAATGAACTGTCCTTGGGGCCTACACTACAGATGTTATTCCTTTAGTAAAGATGTGTATCTCCCACTTCAAGCCAAACAATAGATATCAATCTAGCTTTGAAGATAAAGCCTTAGTTATTCAAGCTACGCCTCTCAGAAGATGTGCTTTGTATTACGCTTAATTTATGATACGATCTCTGTAGGTTTGGTGCTGACGTGGTAGGAGATCTCCTTTTCAAAAGTCCTTTCTTTCTTAATAGACTTTATTTAGAGCAAAATTGACTGGAAACTACAGAGTTCTCGTAAGCTCTCTGCCTCCACACCTGCACAGCCCCCTTACTATCAACCATCCTGAACAATTATGTCCAATTTTTATATATGTTTTAATCCATTTAACCAACCATAGAGTTTTTCCAAAATCTTTCTGACAATAAACAGCATTAATATGTGCCTGTTGGGGCTTCCCTTGTGGCTCAGTGGTTGAGAGTCCGCCTGCCGATGCAGGGGACACGGGTTCGTGCCCCGGTCCGGGAAGATCCCACATGCCACAGAGCGGCTGGGCCCGTGAGCCAGGGCCACTGAGCCTGTGCGTCCGGAGACTGTGCTCCGCAACGGGAGAGGCCACAGCAGTGAGAGGCCCACGTACCGCAAAAAAAAGAAAAACAAGTGCCTATTGGCTAAGAATAACAAAAAAGATTAAAGACTTTCTTACAAATAGTTCTCAAAGCCAAGAGTTAGGTGTAGGATAGAGCATCAATCCTCCCCACTCTGCCTTGGCCATTCCACCCTGTTAACCACAGCTGATACTTTCAGTGGTTTCAGCCACTTGCTTTCTGGGGCCTCACAAAAATCTTCCTTTTTGCTCCAGTTCCAAGAAGGAGTGTTGGCTTCAGCAAATCACAAACTCCCTGTGCACACCGGGAAGGCAAGGAACCAGCAAGAGGTGAAGGCCCTGCCTCCCCCTAGAGACAGAAGAAATATGGTACAGAAACATTTTTGCCTAAGTATAACATTGCCCAGCCAATTACAGAGACAAGTTTCTTTCCTTCAAAGAAAATTCTAAAAGAAAATCTTTTTTAAAACATTGGCATCTTAGAGCTCAACTAGCCAGCCTTCCAACTGCAGGTAAAATCAGAGACCGGCTTCAAAAATGGATAAAGAACTTGAATAGGCATTTCTCCAAAGAAGATACATAGGAACTTCCCCGGTGGTCCAGTGGTTAGGACTCTGCCCTTCCACTTCAGAGGGTTCGTGTTTGATCCCTGGTCAGGGAACTAAGATCCCACATGCGGCGCAGCCAAAAAAATAAAAAAAGATATACAGATGACCAATAGCACGTGAAAAGACAGGCAGCATCGCTAATGATTAAGGAAATGCAAACCCCACCATGCAATACCACTTTATACCCATTAGGGTGGCCACTATTAAAAAAAAATCAGAAAATAACAAATTTGGCGAGGATGTGGGGAAACTGGAACCCTTGTGCATGGCTGGTACGAATGTAAAATGGTGCAGCTACTATGGAAAATAGTATGGCCGGTCCTCAAAAAATTAAGCGGCATTATCATATAACCCAGCAAATCCACTTCTGGATATATACCCAAAAGAATTGAAAGCAAGGACTCAAACAGATATTTGCACACCAATGTTCACTATTTATAATAGCCAAAAGGTAGAAACAATCCAAGTGTCCATCAGTGGACGAATGGATAAAGAAAATGTGGTTTATCCATACATACAACGGAAGAGCATTCAGCCTTAAGGAAGGAAATTCTGACACCTGCTATAACATGGGTGGGCCTGGAGGACATTATGCTCAGTGAAAGAAGCCAGACACAGAAGGATAAATTCTGTCTGATCCATTTCTGTGAGTGGTCAAATCCATAGAGACAAAAAGTAGACTGGAGGTGACCGGGGGCTGAGGCAGGTAACAGGGGGAGTGAGTGTTTAATGGTGTAGTGAATGAAAAGCTCTGGAGATGGATGGTGGTGATGATTGCACAACAATGTGAAAATACTTAATGTCACTGAATGGTGTGTGCAAAAAAGGGTTAAAATGATCAATGTTATGTTATATGTATTCTCTCACAATAAAAAAAAAAATTAACTCTTTTAAAAAAGGTCAGGGCTTCCCTGGTGGCACAGTGGTTAAGAACCCACCTGCCAATGCAGGGGACACGGGTTCAGCCCTGGTCTGGGAAGATCCCACATGCTGCGGAGCAACTAGGCCCGTGAGCCACAACTACTGAGCCTGCGCGTCTGGAGCCCATGCTCCGCAACTGGAGAGACCGCGATAGTGAGAGGCCCGCGTACCGCGATGAAGAGTGGCTCCTGCTCGCCGCAACTAGAGAAAGCCCTCGCACAGAAACGAAGACCCAACACAGCCAAAACTAAATAAATAAATAAATAAATAAATAAAGGAGTTCCTTAAAAAAAAAAAAAAAGGTCAGCAGCATTTTTTACGCCAAGTCTTCCCTTAGTACATCCCATCAGAGCAGGGCGGGAGCAAGGAGGCTACTGGGTCACCGTGGCCTCAGGTGGGGAGGGCTCTGGGCAGGAGCTGCAGCCTCCTTTCCCCTCTCCTTCCTCTTACCTGTGCTCACACAGGTAAGTGGTGGAGCCGGCACCCAACCCAGAGCCCCGGCCCTCACTCTACCCACCTCGTCCCTGCCACCGCCCAATCACCACTCCTCCTGACCGTCTGCTCAGGCCTGGCACAGAGCAGCATTGGTACCCACCTCTTCGTTCTTTAGGTGCCGGCCTTTCTTTCAGGTGTCTTTGATTTTTCTGTGCTATTAAAAGGAATGCCTGAGAAAGATATTGACAGCCGACAGTAGGGAAAATAAGAAGTGTCTTTTTCCAATTGGAAAGCAAAGTGAAAGACCTCATGGGTGATGCACTTTTTATAGAAACCCATCACATCACAGCATGATTGTATTCTCACCCCAGACCTCTTTGGCCCTGAGCGGTGCGGCCCGCTATAGCCACGGTCCAGCCTCAGATGGAGCTGCACACGACGCGGATGAACAGGAGCACGGCGGGGCCAGCAGCATCCACAGTGCTATTCGACATCATCATAGGTTCCCACCGCAGCCCTAATGGAGGTTTGCATTTGTAAGAAAAGCTTCATTCTCAATCCCACCAAGTCCTCCGTGGAATGTTCCAGACAGAAATGGAGCTGACGGTAAGATCGCAGACACTCTGAATGGTTCAGGACCATACAAGGCCATGAAGTCCATTTTCCCGCCCCCAGGCGGGCTCACCATGGATGGCAATCACCATGCTTTTAGGGATATCCAGAGTGGGGGAGCTGACATCACACCCTGGACATCGCATCCCGAAAGAGGTCCTGTTTCCGTCCCATCTGAATCCCTCATGCTGCGGGGGGAGGGGTGATCTTGCCCTCACCTGGCTACCACCTACTGGGAGGGGGGTGGTGCTCACTCATTGTCCCCCAACTCTCCTACAGGACAGACGATTTCACCTTGAATCACCTGAGTGACTCTCCTCTGAAGCCTTAAGCCCCACCAGAGCCTGTCACAATGGCAATTGCCAAGTGTCAGATCTGTAAAGATGTGGCATTGGCCATGGGGCAGGACTGGACGGGAGAAGGACGGAGAGGAGTGACTGAGAGACAGGAAGGCAATAGGATGGTGGTTCTCCAACCTGAGGGGCATCGACATCCCCTGGAGGGCTTGGGAAACTCAGATGTCTGGGCGGCATCCCAGTGCTTCTGATTCAGGAGCTCTGGGTTGGGCCAGAGAATCTGCACTGCCAACGGCTGGGAGGGGCTGCTGATACCATGATGGATAAGGACACCCTCTCAGGAGAAACACACAGAAAACCCTGCTGGCCATCCAGCTTCCTGTGCCAACCTGTCATCACCATGCTGAGGAATGAATGCTTAACAAACAAAAACCTATCCCAGTATCACAGGTTTCTCTCCTGTGCTTCCTGCCCACGCTGAAAGAGGGGTGGCCGTCCTCTCTGTGATGTGGCCACACACCCCGTAGTGACCTGCCATCCTCCCACTTCTTTGCAGCATTTGAACAGGGAACCATAAAACCCATCCCATCAGATCCATCCAGTAACCCCGACTTCCTCCCAGGCGTGCATCCAAGTCACCTTCTCAAAGCTGATCCCCAGGGACCCAAGGCGTCTCCAGCAGAGACCCCGATGCCCCCAGCAGACCTGCCCCTCCTCTGGCCCAGGACAGGCCCTCATGCCCCCCACCAACCTCGCCCAGGTACCCGCTGTGGGGTCCATCCTTCCATCAGCCCATCTGACTCCTGCTGCTGGAACCAGGCCCCATTGCTCCTGGGTGTTTCACTGTTTTGCTCCAAATCTCTGCAAGTTGCCCAGGGCCTGCATCCTTGGGGAGGCCCTAACCTCCCTAATTTACCTTTCCTTTGCCCCTTGTGAAATCCTCTACTACAGCCCAGCTGACAGAGTCAGATCCCCTCAGCTGCCCAATACGTCTTCCCTCTGGTCTCTGACCATCCTGATCTCCTACCTCCATGGGTCCAACCCCCTCCTGTCCTCCAAGGCCCAGCCTCAAGTCCTCCAAGCATGCCTCGCCCTCGAAGACTTTCCAGCCCCCAAGTATAAAAATCACCCCTCCTCCTCTGGTACCCATAAAGCAAGAACTGTTCCCCAACTATGATTTCTTGTGAGCAACACATAAAATTAGATAGATGATAGACAGAGAGGTAGATAGATAGATAGATAGATGATAGGTAGATGATAGATAGATAGATAATAGATAGATATACACCATATTGTATTGTTATTTGAATGTATGCTTTCCCTAACTAATCTTCCCCACCCTACCCCTACTGCTGCCACCTGCCAACCCAGGTCCAGAACACCTACTTCCCCTAGACAAGCACCCTGAGCAGTTGGAATAACTAATCTATATTATATTAAAATTACTATTTATAGGTATCAATATATCAGCTCAAGTTTATATCATATTGTAGTTACTACTTACGTATATATATATTTCTGGTAGGCAGAATAATGCTCCCCCCTCCCCAGGTTATGCCGACGTCCTAATCCCTGGAAACTGTGACTTTGTTACATTACTTGGCAAAGGGCCTTGGCAGGTGTGCTTGGGTGCAGACCGGGTGGGTATCCTGGATGACCCAGTTGGGCCCAATCTAATCACAGGTGTCCTGTGATTAGCAGAGGCCCTGTCCCAGCTGTGGTCACAGAGAGACATAATGGCGAGGAATAAGAGTCAGAGGTGGACAGAGGGACCACCAGCCGAGGAGCCACTAGAAGGTGGAAAACGCAGGAAAACAGGATCTCCAGAAAGAAACACATCCGGGGTTGACACCTCGCTTTTAGACCAAGGAACCGTGGGTCAGACTTGTGACTACCAGGAAGTAAGAGAAGAAACTTGTGTCGTTTTAAGCTACTAAATTCGTGGTAAATTGTTACTACAATAACGGAATTACTGCAACATTATATTGTGTGTGTGTGTGTGTGTGTGTGTGTGTGTACGTGCACACGTATCCTTGCTACACCAGAGGTCTCGAGGACAAGATGATGTCTGATTTGCCTTTGTGTCCCTTATAGAACCCAGAAAGTGCCATCATATGGTGGACACTTCATATGCACTTGTGTAATTCCCCCTACCTATGAGTAATTTTTTGAATGATACAGAATATATTGGGACCAACGTTCATTTCTAGGCTCAGAAAAATGGGAACGGGATGCAATGGGGGGATCCGATGTCCTCAGGGTAGTCAACATTTCTCAGCTAGGAAGAGGCTTTCTGGGAGGAGCTGTGGCCCAAATCACGAGAATGGCCTTTCTGGCCTGTAATTATTTCACTAGATAATGACAACCTGAAACTCAGGCTGCTGCCAGGGTGAGCCCTGGGGCTGCTGTGTCTTGTTCTAGGGCCTTCACCTCCCACTGACCCCACTCACAGGCCATAAGCAGCAGCAGAGGCTGAGTAGCTACAGGGCATCAGAGACAGAGGGAGGGCCCTACCCCACCCCTACCAGGCTTAGTCAGCGGTCAGAGGGATGGGAAGGCCCCGGCAGGTGCTGGGTACCAGGATGCTGGAGGGAAGCCCTGGGTGGGGAGCAGAGGGTGTCCCAGGGAGGAGATACCTGCTGGGAAGCCCTGATACCCACCTAATGGGCGGGACGTGGGGCTCCCTGCTGAGTCTAAAAGCCTGGTCACAGACATAGCATCTGAAGGCCCAGGCCAAACCAGTCGGGCCAGATGCAGGATGACACTGCAGCTCTACTGATCTCACAGCTGATCAAAATCGACCTCAGGTCAGGGATAAAGAAACACCAAAACAATAAATATAGAGAAAAGCTTTCATGCTTATTAGGCCAAGGCAATAAGATGTGTGGGTGGTTCCTCGCAGAATCCTTGAAATGTCCAAGACTCCTTCATCTGATTAATCAATCACACTTGCAGAGTTAGCACGGCCAGGCAGCAAGGCCTCAGAGGTGACACTTCCAGTCTTGAAGGAGGAAGAATAGATAAGGTCTCTTGGGAATAAATTCTGACAGGTGCTTTACACACATCATGCAATTAATCTTCACAGCAGCCGATGAGGTATCTGCCAGGATGCCCATTTTACAGAAGAATACACTGAGTCTTGGGGAGGTTCAGTAATTTACCCAGGGTCAGAGGTTAAGTGCTCAACCCTGGGTCCTACAGCGGGTGAGTTGCAGGGCCAAGCGTCAGCCTCAGTCCAAGCAGCATCCCTTCCATTTCCTTGTGCGGCGGGATGGCCCAGGCAGCTTGATTTCGGGTATGGGGGGGGGGCAGGAGGATATTGTGTTAAGAACTGGAGCTCTGGAACCACACTGCCTCACTCCTGATTATTGTTCCTCTCTGCCTCAGTGTCCTCAGCTGTGAAATGGGGATGAAGCCTGTATCACAGAGGTCATGAAGAGTCACCAAACTCGTGCACAGAGGTCACTGAGCGAGGACTGGCTCACAGCAGGGGCTCAGCACAGGTGAGCTCTTTGACTGACATTCTCTCGGTCGCAGCTTTGGTGCTAAGTAGCCTTGTGACCTCGAGTAACTCACATTCTTTGCAACCCAACATGAAAGAAGGTGACCATCCTTCAGGGAGCCGATTGCGCAGTTGGCAAGTACCCAACTTCCGAGAAAGCGGATCCCCAAAGGAAGAGATGACCCTGCACCCCTCCCCAGGAGAGTCACATGCTCGGAATCCTAATTTTCAAAGCTTGGTCTTTGGTTTCTCAGTCGTTCAAAAGGGCCAATACTGTAAAAATATTCCATCGCTCCCTCCCCATGGCTCAGAAGGTCTTGTCAGGAGATAGTATCTTATAGAGGAAGGAGTCGTTTTCTAAAAGCTCCAAGTCCCAGAAACCTTTTTCAAAAGCAAAGGTGAAAGGTCGGTGTGGCTCCCTGGGATGGGCACACGCATCTGTCACCGTGTCCACGTCACCATAGCACAGGGCATGACGGCGTGATTTAGCGTATGTGTGTCACATGTGCGTGTGTGGAGGCACAAGTTCACCTGCATTGAAGACAACCCTGGGGGGTGAGAACGGGATCCGCGACACCCAGGTCAAGTACCACAGCTCAGTTGTTGTCTGGGAATTTGCCAAAGGGCAACATCTGTTACCAAGGCAACCGTGATGTCACTACCATTTGAAAGCACTTGACAGATGAGACAATAGTCTCACACCTGCACTCAGTCACTTTATCCTCACCCAGGAGGCACGTTTGTGCAAGTCATTAGCCCATTTCTCAGCTGAGGAAACTGAGGCAGCTCATAGCCATGTCCTGCTGGAGGTCACGTAATGAGAGGCAGAGCTGCGACAGCACAGGTCTCTGACTCTGATCACCTGGCAAAGGCCATTCCGGGCATTGGCGTCAAGGAGACACCACTGGGTCACTATTTCTGGTAGTAATTCCATCTCTGTCCTCTGCGCTCAAGTCCCCTCCCCCCCGACTTCCTCCCTTTCCCTTATCTCTTAAACACAAGCAGCTGCCACTACCGGGCACAAAGGAAAAGAACAAGCCCAACACACCAAGATTTACACCCAGCTTGTGACGTGGCCCAGCCAGGCCTCCCACCTGCCTGCCCGCCCGCACCTGCGAAGGCTTAGCCCGGAGAAAACCAGTGAGGAGGGAGGGAAGTGGAGCCCAGGGCCTCTTCCCGGCCATCGCAGGAATGTGTTTATTTTTATGCATTTGGACACCCGAGTCCCTGGAAAAAAGGCTTCCCTGCTGTATTCATATCCTAGGGCTGCACAGCAAAGGGACTTTGAACAGCTCTAGAGCCAGAAGTCCCGACATCATGGTGTCAGAGGCCTCAGCCCTCTGAAGGCTCCAGGGCAGGATGCTTTCTGCCTGCTCCAGCCCCTCCAGCCCCTCCAGCCTCTGGTGGCTGTCGGCACTCCTTGGTGGCTCCCGGCTTGTTGCCGCATCACCCCAACCCTTGTCTCCATCCTCGTGCACCTTCATCCCTGCGGGTCTCTGTGTCCCCTCCTCTTCTCATAAGGACACTGGTCACTGGATTTAGAGTCCACCCTAATCCAGCATGACCTCATCCCCACTTAACTAATTATACCTGCAAAGATCCTATTTCCAAATAAGGCCACAATCTAAGGTTCTGGGTGGACACGAATTTGGGGGGTGGATATGAATTTGGGGACTGGACACGAATTTGGGGAGTGGACCCGAATTTGGGGGGTGGATATGAATTTGGGAGGTGGATTGAATTTGGGGGGTGGACACGAATTTGGGGGGTGGACGTAAATTTGTGGGTGGACGTGAATTTGGGGGGTGGACGTGAATTTGGGGGTGGACACGAATTTGGGGGGTGGACACGAATTTGGGGGGTGGATGTGAATTTGGGAGGTGGACATGAATTTTGGGGTGGACACGAATTTGGGGGGTGGACATACCAGCTGATCAGTGCCCCAGCCTCACCTCACCACACCTCCTCTGAAAAATGGAGCTGGAAAAGACCACCCAGAGGAGCATCCCATCAGCATTCCAGCTTCTGGCAGAGATGAGTCACTCCATCATCAGGAAGGCCAGAGAAGGCGGCTGGGGTCCCAGCATCCCACTTCTTGCCACCTCTCAGCCCTTCTAGTGCAAACGTTTGTATCCATCGATACAAATAGCCAAGAACCTTCCATTTGTATAACACGCCAGCTCCTTCCACAGCTAAAGAACTCTTGGGGTAGTAGAATATGGATGATTTTCCATTTTTTTCCCATGTATTCAGACGTGACACAGCACTCCAAAATTTCCAAAGGATATGGATTCGGGGGATGGAGGAGGGTGGGATGCAGGCTCATCCAGTTTGACTTAGTTCATACTGGAGGCACCGCTGCAGTATTTCCTGAGCTCTATACAAGCTGGGAAAGGCACGTTTCTGTAATGTCCACGGCCCCCATTCCTCAGACAGTCTGCCTTTACAGCATGTCTAACAACTTAGTTTCTGGGTAGATGGCTTCCCAAGTTAGATGACTCTCCGTATTGGAAAGGCCTGCGTTTGGGGTCGGAAGCCCTGGCTGGGCTTCTGGGCTTTATGACATCGAGCAAATCGGTTCATTCTCAGCCAGAGTTTTCCCACTGGTCTTACGGAGAGAGATGAGGCTTGAAAACACCCTCACGAGAGGCTGGCCTGTGACGGCCGGTGGTGACAATAGGAGGGAGGATGCCACACAGCTATACACGCTACACACGCAAGCGTCAGTCTCATCACTTATCAGAATGTATCCCAGGACAGCTGAGGTGTTGCCCCTGGGTCAGAAAGGAGAGGGCTGAGGGCAGATGACAGCTCCCCACCACAGGGTTCTCTACGAAGGGAAGTCCAGCAGAACATTATGGGAGGCTGATCACTTGGAAGAAACACCACTTGTTGTGTAGCCAAGAGATTCAAGGTTTAGATCAGAAGAAGTGTTTAAAGTGTGAAGTATCCAGGGAGTCACTCTAACCTTCAGTGAGTGACACTTGATGGGGAAAAAAACGGATACAGAATTAACCCAAGCAATGCAAGTCTCCATGGCATAGCCGGCTGTCCCTGGGGAACTCTTGACTTTGAGCTTGAAATATTTCTTTTTTTAACCTAAACTAAATGGAGGAGCTCGTCAGCAGCACAGAACGACGGGAAAGCTCACCCCAGGGCCCTGGCACCTCCTGCCCATCCCACCCAGCTTCCCACCTGCTCCTTCCTCAGCTGAGAACCCTGCCAGCCTGACCAGGCCCACGGAAGCTTCTGTATTGCCCACCAGCAGCCAACAAGATCCAGAGCCTCACGTGGACACACACCCCACACAGCGATTCACATCCAAGGACCGAGGTCCCTGGGCGCAGCCCAAAGGCACTCAGCGAGGAGAGGGGCTCAAGGTTCAAATCAGCCCCTCCCCGCCCCCTCCCTTCCCCTCCTTCCTCACTACTCTTAAGGGTATGTGAAGAATTAGCAATACTTCTGTTGTGGAGTAATGTTTCTAAGGTTGTATTCAGTGGGCTGCATCTTTTCCAGAAAAACGTTTCAATTTTATGTTTTCATTTCAGTGGTAATATAAATGTAAAAAATGATTCTACCTTCACAGATTCACAGTTGAAGGATAGATTCATAGAATAAGACTAACTCAGCGTTTTACAAATGAGAGAATCCTTGATTTTTCCTCCTTTAAGTGGGATCTGAGCATTACTCTAATTTGGAGGGATAAAAAATAAGTGTCAGGATATAATCCATAATCCAGTGGCTCTCAAGGTGTGTTTTCCCAACAAGAAGCATCAGCATCCCCCGGGAGCTCATTAGAAATGCAAACTCTTGGACCTCACCTCAGAGGTGAGTTTTCTGAATCAGAAACTGAAATCTGGGTTTTAACAAGCCCTCCAGGAGATTCTGCCCCTAAGGAAAGCCTGAGAAAATGATGAATGTTCAAACTATTATACTAGAAACTGGAATTTGAGCAGATCTTGCAGCGTTTAATTGAACCAAGGGCATTTCTGCACATATTTCCACCTGCTGCCTATTTCACTTTGGAACGGGTCCCTTTTGACCAATCATATAACACACGGCCCCTGATGCTGCTCTATGCTGGAGAGCTCACATCATTCACTGAGCACTTAATCCTCCCAACAAACTTTGAGATTAAAAAAAAACAAACTTATTAACTGCATTTCACAGATGAGAAAAACTAGGGCCCAGAGAGGTTAAGCAACTTGCCCGAAGTCACACAGCTGATCGGGACAAAGTTAGAGATGGCATCCGTATTGCCTGATCCCCACGCTCACAAGTCATCAACTCTACAGGAAAGAATCATTCGGAGGAGGTTTCTAGAATAGAAGAGACACCTATCCTGCAAGGGACTTCAGAGGCAATCAAGTCCAACCCTGAAGGCCCAGGGGGCAGGGCAACACCCAGGGTCCCCAAGCAGAGCCAGGACAACCCCTGATGCCTGCGACTTCCTGGCTGGCATCCTCCTCCCGAACCATAGCGCACTTTGCACTCAGAAAGGCAATTGGTCCTGGACAGCACGGGAGGGGAGGGCTCTGAGGCCAGGGGTCCATGGACACTTCCAAAGCTTCCATGGTTCCCAAAACGTAAGAACTAGAGGCCCGATCTAACGTGAACAAGAGAATTTCTGAATGCCGATGAATAATGGGCCAAATAGCTATCTTCTTTGGAGAAGAACGTTTTATAAGCAGTAGGTCTAGTTGTCATAATTCAGCGTTTTCTGAGGAGGTCATGACTCTTCCCGACACCCTCTAGCCTGCTTCCGGTTCCGTCCCAACTGGATGCGGAGCTGTCCCAATGTAACCCTCCTTTTTCTCTTTTTTCTTCCCTGTCACTCTGTCACTTTTGTTTTCAGGACTACTGCCCCCACCCTACTCCCATACCCCACCGTAGTCTCTGCAAGTCTTCTGCTCTACGAAGGGTGAGTTTCCTTTTTTTTTTTATTCTGGAAGGTTCTAACACAGTTGGCTCTCACCATTATCCCTGGGCTCCAGGACGGAATTTCGAGCTCTGACCATTTTCCTACCCGTGCCCATTTTTTCTTTAAAAATGTACCTCTAGGTGCCCTTATTTGTGTCCCCCTCTGCATCCTGAATGACTGTTTCTTCTTGTGTGACCACAATGTAGGTTTTGTTTGTTTGTTTGTTTGTTTTCGGTACGCGTGCCTCTCGCTGTTGCGGCCTCTCCCGTCGCGGAGCACAGGCTCCGGACGCGCAGGCTCAGCGGCCATGGCTCACGGGCCCAGCCGCTCCGCGGCATGTGGGATCTTCCCGGACCGGGGCACGAACACGTGTCCCCTGCATCGGCAGGCGGACTCCCGACCACTTGAGCCACCAGGGAAGCCCTAGGTTTTTTTTTTAATAGTTGATTTACAATGCTGTTCCAGTTTCTGCTGTACAGCAAAGTAACTCAGTTATACACATATTTACATTCTCAGTTTTATATTCTTTTCCATATGGTTTATCCCAGGATATTGAATATAGTTCTCTGTGCTCTACAGTAGGACCTTGTTATTTATCCATCCTATAAGTAAATAGTTTGCATCTACCAACCCCAAATTCCCAGTCCATCCCTCTCCCTCCCCCCCCACCCCTTACCAACCACAAGTCTGATCTCTATGTCCATGAGTCTGTTTCCATTTCGTAGATAGATTCATTTGTGTCGTATTTTAGAGTCCACATATAAGGGATATCGTATGGTATCTGTCCTTCCCTGTCTGACTCACTTCACTTAGCATGGCCATCTCCCCTTCTCTGTCTGGCTCACTTCACTTAGCGTGACCATCTCCAGGTCCACCCGTGTTGCTGCAGATGCGTTATTTCCTTCTTTATAATGGGTGAGTAGTGTTCTATCACAATGTAGGTTTTCATCAGAGATTTGTTTTTCCCCAAACACTTGGGTCTCAGCATCTGGCCCTTCTGGTCCTGCTACCATGTCATCTTAACAACATGCCTGCGTTTTGCACCTTCGCTACACAAGGCACCTGCCACCTGGCATCATCCCTGCCCCTCAAGAAGGCTTACAAAGCCCCCCGGGGAAGACAGGACATATATTCACCCAACAACAAACTCAGGAACGCGGTGAGCTCACTGAGTAGCTTAGGTAACACGCCGGCTGAGTGAACCACAGGCCTGGGCTTAGAAAGCAGAGAATTATGACAAGGGGGCTGTGGGCACAGAGGCCAATCAAGCACTGTCTGAAAATTCAACAAGTACAATGAACTGTTTTTTGATAACACGTAAGGATTAGGATTGACGAAACCCACCTTCCTTGAAAGAGTTAGGAATTTACAACACCTTTTTGACAATCGACACCTTTTCTCAATCAACAAATGCCAAGATCCTATGGGTCTTCAAGATGTGTTGAATCACAAGGAACCTCATTTTCCAAAGAGCTGGGAGACCCTGGTCTGAGCAATAGGTGTGTTGGGAGGTTCAGGTCTGAGAGGGGTGGGGACAGGCTCTCCAGGGGAAGGGACTTCTTGGCTTTTGTTTTAACCCCATCCCCCCCCAACCCACCGTGCATCTGCTTGTTCGCATCTGAAGATCAGAAAGCACTTTTGTTCGGGGCAGCCATTCGCCTGGGCAAGCTTGGCCTCTCAAGACACGGCTCCCCGTGACATCCTCCAACACCTCCAGGCTTTGCTCGCTCCCCACCAGGCCAGGCAAGATGGGTCGATGGAAAATGCAGCCCCTGGAGCCTGAAGCCTCCCCTGGGGACGCAAGCAGAGCTGGCTAGTGTCCTACACTTGGGTGCAGAGAGCCAACCATGGGTACTGTCTCCGTTCTGTCAAGCCCCCTCTCCCACTGAGGAACGCGGATTCGCACTTTGGAGCTTCTGTAGTGTTTTGGGGTGGGAGGTGGAGAAAGGAAGTGGAATCACCTCAAATGCCCACAGACGACTGATTTGCACAAATGGTAACATGCTGGGAAGGTAGAGTAGTTCTCGTTGCTCTGGAAGCACGTTAATTGTATAAATAAAAGAGCCGATCGCCAACTTCCAAGATGGGGAAAAGGAGCTGAGGGGCCAACCCCACGCCCCCTGCAAATAGAAATATTCGTTTTGAATATTCAGACCTGGAGGTTTACCCTCAAGTGTCCTAAGGAGGCCAGGCTAGGATGGAAAGCCACCCCAAGCTCCAGTCCCCTTATTCCTGACGCCTGTCCTGTTCCTGCACCAACTCACAGAACCTGATCCTGAATCGGCCCCTAAAGCCAGGCCCCCTCCCCAGGCTCAGGCTCACGTGGCATCAGCGCCCACCTGTCCTGCCACCCAGCCTCCCACTCGACATCCCCCAGCCAGTCAGTCCCCCGCTTTGCATCCTTACTCCCCTCGCTCCCGGGTGTGTCCAGGCCCCAGGGAGCAATGCGCTGAGCCCTCCGGGCCATGGTCCCCCTGCCATCGCCAGCCCCTCCCTCCACACGCCTGCCGTGTCCAGCTCACACGGTTTCTCAAATGTGCCAGGGACGCTGCGTTCACACTCTGCCTGTTCCAGGAATTCCCTTCCCCCTCGTGCCCCTGGAGACTCCATCAGTCACGCCCTAACCCTTATGGAGCCCACCCTGGAGAGGGCTGGGGGCAGTGGCGTTCACAGGACAGAGGCGCTGTGCTCTCACGGAGCCCAGTGTTCGGGAGAAACTCAACAGTTACCCGCGTGGCTATTTAACTACAATTAATGGGAGTGCAACAAAGGAAGAGAACGCCCTGTGGTACAAGATGACCGGTGGGCTGGGGCCCTGGGGGGAATGGGGCAGGGGATGTCACCTACAGGGGAGATAGGGGCCACCCTTTTGGAATGAGAAGCAAACGTTCCGATCAGGATGCCTAACGAGCTCCCATCTCTCACCTGGATGGCCACGAGTTGGTCATCTGGGCCATCCAGGTGAGAGATGCTTGGTCCTCCGGGAGATACTGGAGGCTGAGCCAGAGGCACAGGACTCAGGTCGTGGGAGAGGAAGGCGGTGGGTATTAGCCAGCGTCTCTCAAGAAACCAGACTTAGAATATATTTATAAGGATTTGGCTCCAGTAGTTACAGAGGCTGAGAAGTCCCTGCACCTGCAGTCAGCGAGCTGGAGACCCAGGGGAGCTGACAGTGCAGTTTTGGTCAGAGTCTGAAGAAGGTCGATGTCCAAGCTCGAAAGGTCCAGCAGAGAGAGCAAAGGCCCCCTTCCTCCATCTTTTGTTCTATTTGGGCCCTCAAAGGCTGGGCTGAGCCACACCCACCCTGGGGAGGGCAACCTGCTATACTCAATCTACCGATTAAATGCTCAGCCCATCCAGAAAAAAACCCTCACAGACACGCCCAGAACAAGGTTTAACCAGAATCCAAAGCACCCTGTAACCCAGTTGCACATACATTAGCTATCGTAGGGAGTTATGACTCCAAGAAACAGGGGCCGCGTCCCCAGGGGAGGAGTGAGGACAGGGGAAGGGAGGGAGGCCGTGCGTGTGGTCTGGACCCGCTGAGTCTGGGGGCCTGGGACACACTTGCGTGGAGTTGTAAGTCACCCACGTGGATGTAGAGCTCAGATGGGAAGAAGCAGCTGGGGTAAAGCTGGGGCAGCGCAGGCACCTGGGACCCCAGGCGATCACGAACTTGCCAAAGGCAAAAGGGGCCGGAGCGAGAGGCACATTCAGGACGGAGCCCTGAGGAACCCACCTCCCCTGGGGGCCCTGCCACCCCACCTACACCGGCCCCTCATTCAGCTGCTCGCTCACCCCACAATATAGCTCTGCGTGATGGCAAAGGTGCATTCATTTTAGATGTTTCTGATGTTCTTTTTAAAATCTCCTCCGCTACTTTTCCTGAGTAAAAGTATGGATGCATGAATGCTTCCTGGTCCCTGAGCTTTGCCGCTGCAGGTGCACAAACAGCCCATCGCTGCTGGGAGCCCGCCTGCCCCCGCTCATCACCCCTGACGAGGGTTGCCCCGCCTCCCCTGACAGAGGATGCTCTCCCGGGAGAATGCAAGATGATCTCATCACTGTTGCAGGGGCTTTTCCCGGGAACTACTCTATGGCCAGACTCCCTGGACGCCCCTGGGTAGAGGCGTGGAGGGGCTCGCTGGGGCCACGTGGAAATCCTCCTCTCTAGGTACCTGTCCCTCCCCACCTCCCCAGACTCGGTTTCAGGCAAAGCAAACCATTCCCTTTGCAAGATGCGCCTGTAAGGCAGCGTCGTACACGGCTTAGAACAAATGCAGCAGCAGGATTGGTTCACCTGCACGATCGGGTGTTCACTGTAGGCTCAGCCAGAGAAGCCCTGAGCTTCTGTAGTGATGCTCCCCGGAACGTTCTGGGAACAGCTGTTCTGGGAGTTGCCTTCAGGGCTGGGCTTTTGAGACAAGCCTGCTGCAGCCACACTGCGTGCACACACACACACACGCACACGCACACGCACACATGCTCACACTCACACACTCATATACGCACACTCTCACGAGCTCACATTCATGCTCCCATACATGCTCCCAGGTGCGCACACGCATCACCATTCTTCCTAGTGGCACCTCCACTTCTAGCTCATTCCCTTTAGCCTAAAGCATGTCTGCAGGAGACTAGGGCCCTGCATGTGGGCAGGTGGGGATGGAGGGCACTTCCAGGGCACAGCCATCAGGAGACAGTTAGACGGTCCTTCGGAAGCAGCTGTGGGCAGGTGAGCTGGGCAGCTTCGTGACTGCAGGTTAACACATCGAATGAAAGCCCTGGGTGTGTTGCTTTGGGGCCCTGACAGCCCTCCACTGTCACCTGCCCTGGCCCTGTATACGGACACAGGAGCCCAGTACAACCTTCTGCCCCAACCTTGTCCACAGAGACACACGGCAGGCAGACTCGAGGAAGAAGAAAGGGCCTTCCTGCCACCAGTTGCAGAAAGAACCATGATTTCACTCTTTGAGAGGGTTCCCTGTGCAAAAAAATGTGTGTGCCCCATTCCTGAGAGTGTATTAAAATTCAAAGAAGTTAATATTTTTAAATGAAAATAGTCATCATCTTACAGGGGTGGATTGGGAGATTTTCCATTTATTTCTTTAACGTGACCATTGTTTCACACTTTTAAAATACTTTTAGCAAAAGGGGAAAGGTCAGTCCATTTCCTCTGACCTTGCAAGTGGGCCCTGTCTCCACAGCAGGGCCTGGAGCTCCAATTCCTGCATCCGCTGACACATTGTCACCAAGCATCCCGGGAGACCGACTAAGGAGCGGGGATATCTGGCCCTTGCGTCACCCCACGGGTCACCACGCCCTGATTTCCATGAAAACAAAACTTCCAACATGATCACTAACATCCAGAGATTTGCATTTCCCGGCTGCTCGTCCACAGGCACCACCCATCCCCACAGAAATCTCGTTCGCGGTCACCACTGTGCAAGCAAAGGAGAAGTGGGCACTCTGCCCACTGGGGTGGTTATTGCTTTCCTGGAAAGTTTGATTCATATGCCCTTCTGCTTAAGTCACCCCATAGTATTAGTAAGCAACGTTTATTCAGAGCTATGTGAGGTGTGTGAGCTGAGTCCTGTGAATGTCACGGAACACATCTTCCTCCTGCGATGAAACCGTCCATCTTCCCTGAGTTAGGGTTGCCCGATGGGAGCCATTTTTTTCTCATCAGCACCCAGAGGTTTTCCTCTTACTATCCTACTGGACTGTCCCTCAGTGAATGACACAGACTCAGAATCCAGTTACAGGGCCTCTGGTCCCTCTCAGGTCGACTGGAGACTAACCAGTTTTCTAAACAGAATACCCTCTCTCACTTGGGTTCTCCAGAGCTGCTTTTTTGGACATCTACCAAAAAAAAAAAAAAAAAAATTCCTGCTGAGATGAACTTTTTACCCCTTGGCAGGAGCCTGTAGTGCTTCAGCAAACCTTCAACATAAACAGGGCTCCCTGACCTAAATCTTCCTACACACAGTAGCAGAGCAGTGATCAAACGGGAGTCTGACAAGCAAGGTTGCATTTTTGGATCCACTGAGGTGCAGCGGCTGGACCCAAGTATTCGCCTCCATTCTTGGTTTAAAAAAATACACAGAGTAAAAAATACCTGTGATCATCCACCTGGCTTTGCTTGGAAGGTCCTCCCATGTGGATGAGGGCTTGACTGTTTTTCTTTCATGTGTCGAGAGGGAAGTGAACTGATCCCGAGACAGCTTAACCCGTGGAAACACCACTCCCAGGGAGGTTATGGGGAGAAATAAACACACACGAGGGGACGGGAGCTGGGTAAGCATAGTGCAGGCAGTGGGACCGCTAACACGACTGTGGTGGTGCCTCTCTAACTAGGGGGTGACTCCAGCACTGACACCCAAAGACAATAGCAGGTTGAAGGAACAAGGACCACTTGTCCTGGATGTGTTCCTATTCCATCATCAGCTCTCTGTGCAGTTTCTTGGTTTCTTCAAGTCTGACTTCAGGACTTTCTTGAGAAAGCTTCTCAGCTTTCCCCTGCTTTTCCTCCACCACCTCCCACCTGACCAGCAAAATGCTCTGCAGAGGTCCTCCAAGACACACGCTGCAAATTTCTTAAGGAAGTTACATTTACCCAGCTTAAGAATACTCCTTCCAGAGGATGTGGTACATATATACAGTGGAATATTACTCAGCCATGAAAAAGAATGAAATAATGCCATGTGCAGCAACACGGATGGACCTAGAGATGATCATACTAAGTGAAGTCAGCCAGAAAGAGAAAGACAAACACCATACGACATCACTTATATGTGGAATCTAAAAAAATGATACCAATGAACTTATTTACAAAACAGAAACAGACTCACAGACAAAGAAAACAAACTTATGGTTACCAAAGGGGAAAGGGGGAAAGGGATAAATTAGGAGCTTGGGATTAACATATACACACTACCATATATTTATAAAATAGATAACCAACAAAAACCTGCTGTAGAGCACAGGGAACTATATTCAATATCCTGTGATGAACCATAATGGAAAAGAATTTGAAAAAGAACGCATATGTATCGATGTATAACGGAATCACTTTGCTGTACACTTACGACTAACACAACATTGTAAATCAACCATACTTCAATTAAAAAAATAAATACTCTTTCCACAAAGGTGAGTCGGTACAAAAATTACTGTGTCAGGACCTGAAGCCAACGGTCCAAGGGCAGGGGTGGCAGACTTTCTCTTTAAGGACCAGCTAGTAAATATTTTTGGCTTTTAGGGCCATTTGGTCTTTTTGTAGCTACTGAGATCTGCCATCAGAGTATGCAGAAACAGCACCGATCCCATGTAAGTGAATGGGCCTGGATATGTTCCAGTAGAACTTTATTTATGGACAATGCTAAATTGAAATTTCATGTAATTTCCATGTGTCACAAAAAACTGTTCTTCTTTTGATTTTTTTCCCCAACCATTTAAATATGTAAAAACCATTGTTAGCTTGTGGGCCATACAAAAATAGAGGGCGGGCTGATTTTGGCCTGTGGGCCAATGTATGCTGACCCCTGGTCTACAGCACTTCTACCAGTAACAAAAACATTATGCTCATGTACACTACATTGTGTATGTTATAAAACACACTCAAAACAATCAACAAGGTGAAAGTGAGAAACATATAAATTGACATTCTGGCATTTTCTTCCTGAACTCCTGCATCAGATTGTTTTACAGAGTCCTGGAAGCGCATGCACCCACTTTGGAGATATCTGATCTGGTAAATGAGAAAACTTTTACGAGATTTATGTTTCCTATTAGCCCACTGTTTCCAGAGATCAAGGAATGATGGGGCACTCAACATGTCAGTCTGAGATATTTTGGTAAAATGAAGACATGCTGGCTTATAATCACAAAGCCTAGATGTGAGAAGTGAAAAGGAACTCAGTATTTCAAAATCTGAGAAGGGCCGAGCTAGAGTCATGCAGCCTCAAATTGGCAGAAGCGCTTCAGTTTGCTCAGGACCAGTTAATCTTGTTCTACGGGAACAATAGTTCTATCAGTTTATCTCGATTGGAGAAGAAGGATGTGGCTGCCCTCCACCCACCTCGTCCTTTGTTTTGTGAAGGATTGAAGCCATCCCAACTTCTTTTTCAAAGTCTGATAATGAATCTAAGGGGTCCGCTTAGGCTTGGAATAAGCCATTATTGGATGTCCATAGAGACAGTCTGTCTATGTGGGATACATCCGTATTTATCTTCCGTAGCCCATGGGTCCCAGCCCAAATCTGGATCAACCAACAATCTGAACCCCTCAATGATCTCAGGTTTAAATCTGTCCCCCAGAACTAGATGTTGACTCAAAAATGGTCTAAACAGCCCTTCCCCAGTGCCCCACACCCAAGGGGAAAGCAGTGTCAGGACTGCTGTTAGGAATGAAGCAGGTGCGATAGTCATCACTGCTCCTAAGGGTCGCCAGTACCTGTGAAATTGACATCAGGAAATCTGCAGGATCCTGAACATTCCGAAAAGCGGGCTAGGGTGTTAAGAATTTCCGAGGACTGTGGACGTTGCTCCCAAGTGCAAGGTGACCATGTGGCCTGGAGTCTCCAGGTTAGTGTCCATTGCAAATGTTCCATCTCCTTAGCTTTTACGTACCTGTTCTCCCAGATCAGGAAGACAGGCCTTGGTCAGACCATGTGTCCTGATTTGAGGGTGAGAAAATATGGTCATCATCCCTCAGGAGATGGACTTTAAACATTTCTACAAACTGTGGCAAATGTATGCTCAATTCACTGGCCGCTAAATGCTCTACTCTACCTCTTTCTCTCATTTTTATGAAGATGTTGAGAGGCCTCGTTGGTCATGTCTGAGAATTTCTGAAGCATCCAAAGTCATGGCCATGACATAGCTCATGGGCCATTAGAAAAATTTGTGAAAAGTCTAAGTGAACCAATATACCTTTGGCATCTAAAGGCTTCTGATGAAAATCCTGGAATTATCTATGTGTTCTAAGAGATGAAAATCAGGACAGCAAAGGGGAATGGCGAGTGACCACCCTGCATGGGGGAAAGGCCAGTTGCACCCTGCCCCCCAACGCCATTTGTGTGTGTGAGTGTATGAGTGTGAGTGTGTGAACGTGTGTGTGCATGTGTGTGAGCGTGAGAGTGTGTTATGTGAGTCTGTGTGCGTGTGTATGTGAGTGCGTGTGTGTGTGAGTAGGTGTGTGTGAGTGTGTGGTGTGAGTGTGTTGTGTGTGTGACTGTGTGAGTCCATGTGTGTGCACGTGTGTGTGAGTGCGTGTGTGTGTTGTGTGAGTGTGTGTGATTAGGTGTGTGTGAGTGTGTGTGTGAGTGTGTGTGTCTGTGTGAGTCCGTGTGTGTGTGCGCACGTGTGTGTGAGTGCATGTGTGTGTTGTGTGAGTGTGTTGTGTGTGTGAGTAGGTGTGTGAGTGATTGTGTGTGAGTAGGTGTGTGAGTGTGTGCATGTGTTGTGAGTGTATTGTGTGTGAGTCCGTGTGCGTGTCTGTGTGTGTGTTGTATGAGTGTGTGTATTGTGTGAAAGTGTGTGTTGTGAGTGTGTGTGTGAGTAGGTGTGTGAGTGTGTGTGTGTGTGAGTGTGTGTGTGTGGCTTGTCTCTCCAGCCCGGAAGAAAATCATGGGCCTCCTGAACCTCCATTGCCAGCTCAAGCAAGACCAAGATGCAGATCGACTCCCAAATAAATCCCTTTCTGTTGTCCTGTGATGTGCTAATTGCCCATAATTAGAAAATTATAATAATTACGGACAATGACACAAAATCTTAAGCAGCAATCTTTTACCCATGAATTGCAAGGCCTTTCCTAAATGTTAATTAAAGGCCACACCAGCCACCTGAACTAAGGCCGTGTTATCCCACTTTAGAGATGGGGAAAACTGAGGTGCAGGGTGACACATTTTTTATTCTGCCTTGTAAGACAAAACTGTACATTTCAATCCATTTAAATTAAATTTTCCAAATAAAATGGCTTGGCCTTTCTGTGGAATGGCAGGTAGCTGTTAAAACTTCACGCTTTCAAAGACGGGGGAAAATGCTGATGATGGAATTTTATATGAAAATAAGAGGATGTATGCTGTATTTGTAGGATGGTCTCCTTCATGAGTGAAGGGGTAAGTGTCTGTATGTGTCTGTGTGTCTGTCTGTTGATCAAGACTAAACCATAAAGTTAATAAAGGTTGGTTATCAGTTTCTGGCGGAATTCAAAATGATTTTTTGCTTTATCCTGAAATTTTTCTCTCACTTCTAGATTTCCTACAGTAAACATTTCATCTTTTATAATAAGAAAAAAATGTTATTTTTAAGACATTTTTAATTTCTAAAAAGTAAGTTTTTTAATGTTAATAGCATATTTTATTTAACCCAATACATTCAAATATTATTTTCAACATGTAATCAATAATTATTAATGAGATTTTTTTTCATAATAAGACTTTTAAATCTAGTGAGTGTTTTCCACTTACAGCACATTTCAATTCAGATTAACATTTCACATGCTAAATAGCTACATGTGACTACTGGCTGTACTAGCACTAGAGGTGAATACTCTTGCTACCATGTTCATAAACTCATTTTAAGCAGCTGTAAAAAGCAAATATAGAGATAAGAATAATTTCATAGGAGAATTATAGTATAATAAATTACCACCACGTAATAGTAGGTCTTGGCCAAACAAATATTTACTTAAAAGTTATATATACTTCAAAATATATATTCTAATACGTTTCTTCTTCTGCTTATCCTTGGGGGTAGGAAATAATCCATTTGATAGGTGAATATAGAATAAGAACCTATAAATCACATTAAAAATTAAGTTTTTTAAAGGCTTTCCTCTTCCCTGTTTTAAATCAGGCTCCTTAACTCTTTAAATGCACTTAGGGCATTTCTTGTTCAACCCTCTCCACACAGTAACACAGATGCCCAGCTCCTTTCACCTGTGGTAAATTAATAAGCATGACCCCAGGGTGGGCCTCTTGCTGGAGTTGCCACGTGGCTAGGATTCACCTAGAGAGGCTGGAAGTGGCCACAGAGGATGGAGATGAGGCCAGGGGTCAAACTCGAGTCTCGGATCAGGCAGGGAGGGACTCAGGAGTCCCAGGTCCCTGCTCAGCTTGTCTGGAGTGACCTTTGCCAAGGCTGCTTTCCTGGAAACGGAAGCCTGCCCCCGCCTCCCCCTAAGCCCACCCAGCTGTCCAGTGGTCGGGGAGAGAGAAAAGGGCAGCCGACATCAAAGACATAGCAACTGCCTGGCGAAACCCTCCCCTGCCAGTCTGGAGGTGTCACTTCCTGCTGTAGGACAGCTGCTGCCTCTTCCTGCCCTTCAACTGAAGGGTAAAATGTTCACACCACCTTGTAAATATCACCCTCCGCCCTTAACATCCTCGCCTAAACAAAACAGCAACCGGGGCAAACCTGACGCCCCTGGGAGAGGCAGGGTGGAAGGGCTCGTGCCCACCAATAAAATCCACCCGCCACACCCCAGAAGGAGAGCAGGTGCTCCGTTATCCCTTTTGGATCCGCCCCCAGGTGCTCAGGCCCGCTGCCAGGCGTGGCTGGCTGCACGTCACCGGGCACAGGCTGGCTCTCTCTGCAGCCACCGTGGGAATTCTGGCTACACTTGTCTGGAAACACGGACGCGGTGCACAGGGGGCAAAGCTGCAGCCCGACTTGTCTGTGGCTTGGGACTCTGTAGAGCTGTGTCCCGGCCCGTGGATGTGCCCTGGTAGATACAGAAATCTCTGCTGTGTCTGCCTGCTCTGTGCCCCTGTTTCTGCAGGGCTGTAACCATTTTCAAGGAACCTTGTACGAAAGTCCTGTCTTTGTGAAGCTATGCGTTAAACACAGTTTTTAGTAGTAGGACGGTTCTCCCAAGACCTGCCATGGACCTTGGGCATGGAGGAAGGCAGAGTGGGCCAGAGGAGCTGCTGGAAGGGGGCTGTAGGTGGGGGGACCCCTAGAGCTTGCCTGACCCCACAGGGTTCAGGTTCATGCCACTGAACAGGCCTGGTGGGTGTTCAGAGTCCTGCGTCCCGGAAGGAAGCCCTGAACACAAACTGCTTCGAGGAGCAGCAAGGAGCGGAGTGGGGAGGGGACAGCCCCTCTCGCAGACTGCTGGGGGGAGGGGATTCTTGGAGGAGAAAAGGGGAGGGAAGGGAAGAGAGCAAGAGGAAAGCCACTCGCAGGGTCCAGTGGGCTCTGGCTCAAAGCTGCCCCTGAAATACCCGGGTCTCCCTTCTACCTCCCAAGTCACCCATCAGCATCTCTTCCCTGTCCTTTGTGGGAAGCTCCAAACAAGAGCAAACACAATCTTCACGCCCAGAGGGTCGCAGCCCAGTTGGTGAGAGCCTTTACATTTTGAGGGAAGATGAGAGTTGGAGGGTGGTGTCCAGCCCTCCCTGCCCCAGGCGAGTGGCCCAGCCTCTGGGCTCAGCCCCTTCCCCAGGGGGCTGGCTCACTTCTCGGCGGTTCCTCCTCGGCAGCCACTTTCTCCCAGCGCCTGGCCACAAGGGCCTCCCCCTGGGGGCCACCCGAACCCCGTCTCCAACCTGCACATGGTGTTTCTGGGTTAATTCAGGCTTCTGGAAGCAGTGGCTCAGGGAGAGTCCCCGCCCCGCCTCAGGGGGTGGCCCGCAGGCTGTCACCATCCACATGTACGGACCCCTGGGGAAAGGCAGTGTCTAGCCGCCATCCCCGCTGGACAGGCTCATGTACTCCCTGCGGGGGATGTCAATAATAACATCGATTGTCACTAATCCCACAGCCAGGTGTTTTTCCGTCCCAAATGTGGGACAGGGACAAAGCACGGGGCAGGGAACCCAGGAGACTGTGTCACGTCACATACCTCTCCACCTCCACTTCCATTCATTTGTAAAGGCGCTGACCAGACACTCACTCGGAAATCCGTTCCAGCCATAAAATCAAAGAGCTGATCATGGGACCTGCAAGCTCTCAAGAGCTGTTTCCCAGAGCTCACACACTCACCCACCACTACCAAGCCAACATCCCCCGTCCGAGGAGGGGCTGGGCGGTGTCAGGGCTCCACTGAGGCTGGGTCACCAAGCCGGTGAGAGGCTGAGACTAGACCCCGCCCAGAGCCCACACCCTACCTCCCCATCTGTCATGCATGTAAGAAAAAAAGCCCCTACAGGCCATTGTCAAGGAGGTTGAAAGAAGAGCAAAGCCCTGTGCCAAGGGCCAGAAGCGTCTTTTTTAGGAAGAGGCGCGCCCAGTTCCCGCAGGACCTGAACGTCCAGCCTCCTGTTCCTACCTCTGCAGGGACCAGAGCTGGTAGAGGATTTCATGTCTCTGAAGGCCCAACTAATACCTCCAGCTTAGCTCTGGGTCCAGGGAGAGACACTGACCCAAAGGGAGGGGGGGATCGTCTTTCTGTGCCACCAGAGAGCACCTGTGAACGTGGCAATGCCGCGAGCCAGTCAGGGGAGATGCGCCGTTAATTCAGGGCTGGCATGGGTAGGTGCGCTGAAGCGATGATGCAGTTTCTGTGGGTCAGAGGCAAGCCCACAGCAGGGCGTCCCTCGGATCAGGGCTTGAACTGCACCCTGGCTGCGCTCCTGCCGCCGCACCGTCTGGAACACAAATGACATCCAGAGTTAAGGAGGCGCAGGCAGCGTCCCAGGCCCCACTGGGACGTCACTTAGGGCCTGGCCGAGCTGCATACCTGTGTCTCAACACAGGGGCTCAGCTCCAGACCCGAGTGCTGAGGACACACAGCCAAGTGCAGAGAAAGGACGTGAGGCTGGCCGCCGAGGTCACCCCGGCTGAGCTTGACAGGTAAAATCTTCAGAGTCCATCCTTTTACAGAGGACCCTGCCGGCCAGGCTGGAGGAAGGCCGAGGCCTCTGCTCCTGTGTAGCCTGTTAGAGGCTGAACCACAACGACAGCCTCTTCCCAGGGTGGCTGGACCTGTACCAGCTCGCCTGGTGCCAACAGTCACCCCCGGCCAGCAAGGCAGAGTCATGGGATGTGGGTGTATGTGGTGTATGTGACAGAATATCAGAATTAGAGTCTGTGTGGGTTCCCTGGGGTGATGGCAACAAAGCACTGCAAGCTGGGAGGCTTAACAACCACAGAAATGTCTTCTCTCAACGTCTGGAGGCCGGAGTCTGAGTCAAGGCGCTGGCAGGGTCACGTTCTCTCTGAAGGCTCTGGGGGGATCCTTCAGTCCCTCCCCCGGCTTCTGGAGGTGGCTGGCAGTCCTTGGCTCATAGACGCCTCACTCCAGTCTCTGCTTCTGTGGCGTTTTCTCTTCTTCTAAAGACACCAGTCATTGGCCTAGCACCCACCTTAAGGACCTCATCTTAACTTGATGGCATCTGCAAAGACCCTATTTCCAAAGAAAGTCACATTCAGAGGTACTGAGGGTTAGCACTTCAACATATATTTGGAGGGACACATCAACCCAGAACACCTGGGCTCAAAAGAAAGACAACAATACAACTCAAACATTTCCTCTGCAATGTGATAGTTTAAAAATATAGAGAAATAACCTGAAGGCAGATCATTTGGAATTTTTACTTGTTGGACTATTTTGCAGTCATTAAAAATGATTATTGCGAGGCTATGTGGCCACCTGACAAGTTATTTCTAACAAGGCTGAGTCATACTTCTTGGTACAGTTATGAGAGATGCCTGTCACACGAGCAAGGCCTGGTGGGGAACAAGAAGAGCTGTATTGGAGGCAAGGGGTTATGGACAGTTTTCCTCTTAGCATTTTATCTTAAACTTCTCTTTATTTAATATATTTTTAAAATTAGAAACAAGGAAGAAACAATGGATTTGCATCACCTCTACCACGCAGCTGCTGTGAGATTAAGGGAAAACGTTTAACTCTGCACACCTCGGGTTTCTAACTGCAGAATGGACAGAATATGTGTCCCTTCGACCTCTGAGAATGGCTGTGGGGCACACGGGTCGAAGTGACCTAAGGATAGGGAACCGCCTTGACAGCCAAAGCCACTGAGCAAAACCTTTCATCATTCCTGTTACTGGGGGGCAAGGCTGTCCTTTTAAATACCTAAGAGTGTTCTGTGGCCAGCAGATACTTGTGGCAACACAAAGAGAAGGAAGAGGAGGAATTAACAGATGTAAAGAGCACAGAATCAAAGTGAGCTGGCCAGCAGACATGAGGAGAGCGGGCACAAATGCCCAGAAACTTGGTTCGCTCTCAGTGATTCCCTCTGGCCGCCTGAGGACGTGCAGTGTGTTTCACTGGCAGTGTTGGAGCCCGTGGGGCTAGCCAGCCCGCTGCCTCTCCACCGGTGTGTGACGCATTCCTTCCGCATCTGCCGACGTGAAAGCATCCCTCTGTGATGAGGGCGGGGCGGTGGTCCACACGGAGTCCAGCGCCAGGAGGGAAACGTAAGGCCACGTGAGTGGAGCCCTCTTGGGTGAGGGGACATTTGGGCGAAGACGTCGAGAACTGGGGGTCGGGGGGGAGAAGGTTTCATCCGGGAGGACCAGCCCGCAAGTGCAAAGCTGGGATGAGAAGGGCTGGGACGGGTGTGTTTATTCAAGGCGCAGCAAGGGGGCCAGTGTGTCTGAAACAGGGAGAGTGCCGCGCGGGGGAAGGGGTCAGGGAGCGGCGGGGGCCAGACCACCTAGGGTCTTGAAATCAGAGGTCTGGGCTGGGAGATTTTATTCTGCGTGAGAAGGGAAGACGCTAGAGGGTTTTGAGCAGAGTGATGTCTTTAATAAAAAGCTCACTCTGCTGCTGTATGGGGGGGGGCAGTTGGGGGGTAGCAAGGCGGGGGCTGGGAGATCAGCGAGGGAGGGACGGTGGCCGCTTGGACTAGGGCGGAAGTGGCGGGAGGGATGAGACGCGGTCAGGTTCTGCCCCATCCTTAAGGGATTTGCCGATGGATCGGATGTGAGAGAGAGAGAGACTAGAAGGACTCAAAAGTTTGGGTCCGAGGAACCGGAATAATGGAATTTCCATTTCCTGAGACTGGAAGACCCCAAGGGGAGCAGCCTGGGAAAGGGAGGGGTGGAGACGGCACACTGGGAGATGATTATGGTGAACGAAGCCTTGGGGTGGGGCAGGGAGAGGATTCCACCCACGCCGCGTCTCCAGGCTGCAGGGAACTGGCTGGAGCCAGCCTGCTTCCAGAACCGTCCCAGACTGCGCTATGTCCAGGACCATGAGTAATTGGAGATGCTCTTCCACTCGGGTTTTGCGCAGATCTCCGAGATGCTGTTGAAAGGAGGACGCGTCATGAGCATCCCCAGGTCTCTGATCGGGCTGCGCTTCACACTGAGAGGAGGGAAGGGGGGTTGTCGGAGCTCCTCCTAAACCAAACCTGCGATGAGTTTGTTTTTTCACCCCAGGAAAGGGATCCTGAAGGTGGGAGAACAGACAAGAGGTTTAAAGACCTCTCAGATGCCACAGGCTGCCGCAGTCGGGACCGATGCGGGCTGTGGGGAGCTGGCGGGGCTCAGAACCAAGAGGACCGCCATGGGTTATGGTGAGAATTCACCTTATGCGACGTTGGAAAAGCTGGGAAGCCTAATGCGTGGGTAAGGACAAGCCAAGCACATCCAGATGCTGAGGCAGGACCATCAAGGGATAGCTCGTGGCCGGGAGGCAGGAGGCTGTCAGCAGGGCCAGCAGTGGGGACACAGGGATGCAGAGAAGAGCAGAGAACAAGCTGGAACCCATGGGCACCTCTGCCCTGGCCCCTGCTGCCTCGGACCATAATTACCTTCCGAGCTTCACACATGCAGGCTTGCCGTATGAAACGCAGGATTTCCCATTCAATTTGAATTGTGCATCAACAGTGAACAATTCTTTACATAAGTATGTCCCATGCACTATCTGACACATAATAAGAAACTACTTGTTGATCTGCGATTCAAGTTTGACTGGGAGTCCTGTGATTTTAGTTGCTAAACCTTGGGCCGGCTCCTGCCAGAACTCTCGAGGGAAGGGGGTCAGGGCAGGGCTCCTACCCCCAGGCGGTAGGGCAATGGCTGCCAGGGTTGAGTGCTTACCCCACACCAATCCTGCACACACAGCTGCTCATCGAATCCCCACAGCGCAGGAAGACGGATTTTATTACTACTTCAGATGGGAAAACGGAGGTTCAGAAAGAAGAAATGATTTCCCCAAAATTTTATAAGTGGGAATAATAATAACAGCTAACACGTAAGCAGCAATTACAAGGTCAGGCAAAGTTCTAAGAGGTCTATGCATAAGATCTCATTTAATTCTTTTTAACAACTCTAGGAGGAATTTGGACCCACTTTACAGATAATGAAATAAAATCACATTAATAGTAAGTGGCCTGAGGGAGAGGACTGGGGTTGGCTGCATGAACACAGCCTGAAGGGGGCTGGTGCGCCACAGCTAGCCAGGAGGGAGTCCGGGAAAAAGTCTGGAGCTGCCTAAGAGGCAAGAGACCATTGTTTCAGGGGTGCGTGAGGAGAGGGCATTCAGAGCACCACCTAAACGAGCTCCAGAGACGGGCACGAGCTGAGGCTATCAGTGCAGACCCCAGAGATGGGCATGAAACGCTAAGGCTGCTGCTGCCGCCACCAAGAAGCCTGTGTGCGAGCACAGGTCACTGTCCACACGTCCCCTCCCGGGAGCCTGTGCAGCCCACCACTGCCAGGGTCCCGGGATCCAGGGACAACTTCCCCGGGAGAACGCACGGCGCGCCTCAGGCTGTTGCAATGTCACAATGGCCTCTGCCACCGCAGGCTTGCCCCACATTCCGTACCCTTCCCTCGCCCCAGCCTGAGTGAGCCAGAGCCCCCAAATCAGCGGCTCCTTTAACCCCGTCCTGTCTGAGCGAAGAACAGACGCTCTCCAGCGACCTACACGCAGAGGCGGGGCCACATCCAAAGCTGAGCCCCTGGAGCTGTGCGAACAAAGAAGAGAAAGGGAAATCTCTCCCAGCAGCCTCAGGAGCAGCGGATTAAATCCCCACAATCAACTTGAGGTACGCTGCATTTCTAGAATGCCTGAAGAGACAACGAATCAACCCAAAATTGAGGCGGTAGACTTTGGGAGCAACTATAGACCTGGGGTTTGCTGTATGCGACTGACTAGTTTCTGATTTTTATGTTTATATTAGTTTAGTTTTTAGTGCTTGTTATCATTGGTGGAGTTGTTTATTGGTTTGGTTGCTCTCTTCTTTTTTTATTACTTTTTTATTTTAATAATTTTTTATTTTAATAACTTTATTTATTTATTTTTCTCCCTTTTCTTCTGAGCTGTGTGGCTGACACAGTCTTGGTGATCTGGCCAGATGTCAGACCTGAACCTCTGAGGTGGGAGAGCTGAGTTCAGGACATTAGTCCACCAGAGACCTACCGGCTCCATGTAATATCAATCAGCAAGAGCTCTCCCAGAGATCTCCGTTTCAACACCAAGACCCAGCTGCACTCAATGACCAGCAAGCTACAGTGCTGGACACCGTATGCCAAATAACTAGCAAGGCAGGAACACAACCCCACCCATTAGCAGAGAGGCTGCCTAAAATCATAAGTTCACAGACACCCCAAAACACACCACCGGGAATGGTCCTGCCCATCAGAAAGACAAGATCCAGCCTCATCCACAAGAACAGAGGCACCAGTCCCCTCCACCAGGAAACCTACACAACCCACTGAACAAACCTTACCCTCTGGGGGCAGACACCAAAAACAACAGGAACTACGAACCTGCAGCCTGAAAAACGGAGACCCCAAACAGCAAGTTAAGCAAAATTAGAAGACAGAGAAATATGCAGCAGATGAAGGAACAAGGTAAAAACCCACCAGACCAAACAAATGAAGAGGAAATAGGCAGTCTACCTGAAAAGGAATTCAGAATAATGATAGTAAAGATGATCCAAATCTTGGAAATACAATAGAAAAAATACAAGAAACATTTAACAAGGACCTAGAAGAACTAAAGAGCAAACAAACAATGATGAACAACACAATAAATGAAATTAAAAATTCTCTAGCAGGAATCAATAGCAGAATAACTGAGGCAGAAGAACGGATAAGTGACCTGGAAGATAAAAGAGTGGAAATAACTACTGCAGAGAAGAATAAAGAAAAAAAACGAAAAGAATTGAGGACAGACTCAGAGACCTCTGGGACAACGTTAGACACACCAACATTCAAATTATAGGGATCCCAGAAGAAGAAGAGAAAAAGAAATGGACTGAGAAAATATTTGAAGAGATTAGAGTTGAAAACTTCCCTAATATGGGAAACGAAGTAGTCAATCAAGTCCAGGAAGTGCAAAGAGTCCCATAGAGGATAAATCCAAGGAGAAACATGCCAAGACACATATTAATCAAACTATCAAAAATTAAATACAAAGAAAAAATATTAAAAGCAGCAAGAGAAAAACAACAAATAACGTACAAGGGAATGCCCCATAAAGTTAACAGCTGATCTTTCAGCAGAAACTCTGGGAGCCAGAAGGGAATGGCAGGATATATTTTAAATGATGAAAGGGAAAAACCTTTACTCTACCCAGCAAGGAGCTCATTCAGATTCGACGGAGAAGTTAAAACCTTCACAGACAAGAAAAAGCTAAGAGAATTCAGCACCACCAAACCAGCTTTACAACAAATGCTAAAGGAACTTCTCTAGGCAGGAGACACAAGAGAAGGGAAAGACCTACAATAACAAACCCAAAACAATTAAGAAAATGGTAATAGGAACACACATCTTGATAATTACCTAAAATGTAAATGGATTAAATGCTCCAACCAAAAGACATAGACCAGCTGACTGGATACAAAAAAAGACCCGTATATATACTGTCTACAAGAGACCCACTTCAGACCTAGGGACACATGCAGACTGAAAGTGAGGGGATGGAAAAAGATATTCTATGCAAAGGGAAATCAAAAGAAAGCTGGAGTAGCAATTCTCATATCAGAAAAAATGGACTTTAAAATAAAGACTATTACAAGAGACAAAGAAGGACACTACATAATGATCAAGGGATCAATCCAAGAAGAAGATATAACAATTGTAAATATTTATGCAACCAACATAGGAGCACCTCAATACATAAGGCAAATGCTAACAGCCATAAAAGGGCAGAAATTGGCAGTAACACAATTATAGTAGGGGACTTTAACACCCCACTTTTAGCAATGGACAGATCATCCAAAGTAAAAATAAATAAGGAAACACAAGCTTTAAATGACACATTAAAGATGATGGACTTAGTAGATATTTATAGGACAGTCCATCCAAAACAGAATACACTTTCTTCTCAAGTGCTCATGGAACATTCTCCAGCATAGATCATATCTTGGGTCATAGATCACACCTTGGTAAATTTAAGAAAATTGAAATCATATCAAGTATCTTTTCTGACCACAACACGGTGAGACTAGATATCAATTACAGGGAAAAAAATGTAAAAAATACAAACACATGGAGGCTAAACAATATGCTACTAAATAACCAAGAGATCACTGAAGAAATCAAAGAGGAAACCAAAAAATACCTAGAAAAAAATGACAATGAAATCACGACAACCTGAAACCTATGGGATGCAGCAAAAGCAGTTCTAAGAGGGAAATTTATAGCAATACAATCCTACCTCAAGAAACAAGAAAAATCTCAAGTAAACAACCTAACCTTACACCTAAAGCAATTAGAGAATGAAGAACAAAAAAACCCCAAAGTTAGCAGAGTAAAGAGATCATAAAGGGCTTCCCTGGTGGCGCAGTGGTTGAGAGACCACCTGCTGATGCAGGGGACACGGTTTCATGCCCCGGTCCGGGAAGATCCCACATGCGACGGAACAGCTGGGCCCGTGAGCCATGGCTGCGGAGCCTGTGCATCCAGAGCATGTGCTCCACAACGGGACAGGCCACAACAGTGAGAGGCCCGTGTACCACAAAAAAAAAAAAAAAAAAAGATCATAAAGATCAGATCAGTAATAAATGAAAAAAAAAAGAAGTAAACGATAGCAAAGATCAGTAAAACTAAAAGCTGGTTCTTTGAGAAGATAAACAAAACTGATAAACCATTAGGCAGACTCATCAAGAAAAAAAGGGAGAAGACTCAAATCAACAGAATTAGACATGAAAAAGGAGAAGTAACTGACACTGCAGAACTACAAAGGATCGTGAGAGATTACTACAGGCAACTCTATGCCAATAAAATGGACAACCTGGAAGAAATGGACAAATTCTTAGAAAAGCACAACTTTCTGAGGCTGAACCAGGAAGAAATAGAAAATATAAACAGACCAATTACAAGCACTGAAATTGAACCTGTGATTAAAAAATCTTCCACAAACAAAAGCCCAGGACCCGATGGCTTCACAGGTGAACTCTATGAAATATTTAGAGAAGAGCTAACACCTATCTTCTCAAACTCTTCCAAAATATAGCAGAGGGAGGAACATCCCAGACTCATTCTATGAGGCCACCTCACCCTGATACCAAAACCAGACAAAGGTGTCACTAAAAAAGAAAACTACAGACCAATATCACTGATGAACATAGATGCAAAACTCCTCAACAAAATACTAGCAAACAGAATCCAACAGCACATTAAAAGGATCATACACCATGATCAAGGAATGCAAGGATTCTTCAATATACACAAATTGATCAATGTGATACACCATATTAACAAACTGAAGAATAAAAACCATATGATCATCTCAATAGATGCAGAAAAAGCTTTTGACAAAATTCAACACGCATTTATGATAAAAACCCTCCAGAAAGTAGGCATACAGGGAACTTTCCTCAACATAATAAAGGCCATATATGACAAACCCACAGCCAACATCGTTCTCAATGGTGAAAAACTGAAACCATTTCCACCAAGATCAGGAACAAGACAAGGTTGCCCACTCTCACCACTATTATTCAACATAGTTTTGGAAGTTTTAGCCACAGCAATCAGAGAAGAAAAAGAAATAAAAGGAATCCAAATCCGAAAAGAAGAAGTAAAACTGTCACTGTTTGAAGATGACATGATACTATACATAGAAAATCCTAAAGATGCTACCAGAAAGCTACTAGAGCTAATCAATGAATCTGGTAAGGTAGCAGGATACAAAATTAATGCACAGGAATCTCTTGCATTCCTATACACTAATGATGAAAAATCTGAAAGAGAAATTAAGGAAACACTCCCATTTACCACTGCAACCAAAAGAATAAAATACCTAGGAATAAACCTACCTAAGGAGACAAAAGACCCGTACTCAGAAAACTATAAGACACTGATGAAATAAAGATGATACAAACAGATGGAGAGGTATACCATGTTCTTATATTGGAAGAATCAACATTGTGAAAATAACTGTACTACCCAAAGCAATCTACAGATTCAATACAATCCCTATCAAACCTACCAATGGCATTTTTCACAGAACCAGAACAAAAAATTTCACAATTTGTATGGAAACACAAAAGACCCCGAATAGCCAAAGCAATCTTGAGAAAGAAAAACGGAGCTGGAGGAATCAGGCTCCCAGACTTCAGACGATAATACAAAGCTACAGTAATCAAGACAGTATGGTACTGGCACAAAAACAGAAATATAGATCAATGGAACAGGATAGAAAGCCCAGAGATAAACCCATGCACATATGGTCACCTTATTTTTAATAAAGAAGGCAAGAATATACAATGGAGAATATACAGCCTCTTCAATAAGTGGTGCTGGGAAAACTGGACAGCTACATGTAAAAGAATGAAATTAGAACACTCCCTAACACCATACACAAAAATAAACTCAAAATGGATTAAAGACCTAAATGTAAGGCCAGACACTATAAAACTCTTAGAGGAAAACATAGGCAGAACACTCTATTACATAAATCACAGCAAGATCCTTTTTGATCCACATCCTAGAGAAATGCATATAAAAACAAAAATAAACAAATGGGACCTAACGAAACTTAAAAGCTTTTGCACAGCAAAGGAAACCATAAACAAGACGAAAAGACAACCCTCAGAATGGGAGAAAATATTTGCAAATGAAGCAACTGACAGAGGATTAATCTCCAAAATATACAAGCAGCTCATGCAGCTCAATATCAAAAACACAAACAACCCAATCCAAAAATGGGCAGAAGACCTAAATAGTCGTTTCTCCAGAGAATATATACAGATTGCCAGCAAACACATGAAGGGATGCTCAGCATTGCTAATCATTAGAGAAATGCAACTCAAAACTACAATGAGGTATCACTTCACACTGGTCAGAATGGCCATCATCAACAAATCTACAAACAATAAATTCTGGAGAGGATGTGGAGAAAAGGGAACCCTCTTTCACTGTTGGTGGGAATGTAAATTGATACAAACACTATAGAGCACAGTATGGAGGTTCCTTAAAAAACTAAAAATAGAACTACCATATGACCCAGCAATCCCACTACTGGGCATATACCCTGAGAAAACCATAATTCAAAAAGAGTCATGTACCACAATGTTCATTGCAGCACTATTTACAATAGCCAGGACATGGAATCAACCTAAGTGTTCACTGACAGATGAATGGATAAAGAAGATGTGGTACATATATACAATGGAATATTACTCAGTCATAAAAAGAAATGAAATTGAGTTATTTGTAGTGAGGTGCATGGACCTAGAGTCTGTCATACAGAGTGAAGTAAATCAGAGAAAAACCAATACCATATGCTAACACATATATATGGAATCTAAAAAAAAAAAAAAGAATGGTTCTGAAGAACCTAGGGGCAGGACAGGAATAAAGACGCAGTTGTAGAGAATGGACTTGAGGACACAGGGAGGGGGCAGCGTAAGCTGGGACAAAGTGAGAGAGTGGCATGGACATATATACACTACCAAATGTAAAATAGATAGCTAGCGGGAAGCAGCCACATAGCACAGGGAGATCAGCTCAGTGCTTTGTGACCACCTAGAGGGGTGGGATAGGGAGGGTGGGAGGGAGACGCAAGAAGTAGGGGATATGGGGATATATGTATATGTATAGCTGATTCACTTTGTTATTCAGCAGAAACTAACACACCATTGTAAAGCAATTATACTCCAATAAAGATGTTAAAAAAAAAATGGCAGGATGTGTTGGGTAAAGCTATAGAAGTAAAAAAGGAAAATAGTAAGTGGCCTCATCACTGACTATTTGAATGCAGAAATGTGGCTCCAGTCTGTCCCCTCACCAGCATCTTAAACTACCACTGAGCCACCACCTCCTGCCCTTGGTGAAGCGATATTTACACACAGGAAACTCACTGAGTCCCAGCTCCCAGGGAGCTCTTGGGGTGCAGTAAATTGGACTAAACTGACAACGAAAGAGAGGAATCCTCTGTGGTTTTGGAGGGGGCGAGGGAGGGTTCATGCAGGCAGATAAGTGGAAACCGGAACATTGGAAGATGCGGCAAAGGGGAGGTTAACACACACCCACGTTAGGAAGTGTAAATATGTCAAGTAAACATCGCCGGTCCCTGAGTGCGTCATAGGAGCCAGGTGCTGTATGGAGGAGAATTGAACTACCTTCCTTGGTCCTCATGGTCACTCCCAGAGTACTGGCCCTGTCTTACAAACTGGAAACTGGGGCTTCAGGGGGCCAAGCAGCTTGGCTGAAGTCACCCCATCTGGAAAAGGCAGATGCAGGACAGGAACCGAGCAGGTGATCCCCAAACCAGCACATCTTTCCTGCCACCATCCTTCCTGGCTTGCTTGTAAGGATGTACGTCCTTAAATTCAAGACAGAGAGGCACGTGCAGTACAGCTAGATCCACTGAAATATATGTCATTTCTGCTTCTGGGAGTAATGAACGGAGGGGTTTGCTCTGAGAAGCACGGTCTTCATCTCAGAACCCCACAAACGCTCTTCCGGGCAGCGCTGAGCAGACTCCTGCTGCCCGGAGACGGAGGGAAGGGGAGCCGCCTGCACTGGGTCCCAGAGAGCTGAGGTCCCCTCCCTGGGCAGAGGTTTCCATCTGGGGAGAATGGCACCTCGCCAGGGAGACCACCTCTAAACATCCCTGTTGTTCACAGCATCATTCATTCTTTTCCTTGTTTTTTCTTTTTGTTTGTTTTGTTTCTGGGTTTTGGTTTTGGTTTCTTGAGGGGGCCGTGCTGCGCAGCTTGTGGGATCTTAGCTCCCCGACCAGGGATCGAACCCGGGCCCTCGGAGGTGAAAGCGAGACCTCTTTACCGTTGGACCACCGGGGAATTCCCTCCTTTCCTTGTAAATCCACGAGTTTCCCAAGAACTCTGCTGGGGGTTTCAGAGCTTTGGCTCTAGGTGGAGAGCCTGGGGTTCTGATCTAGACTTGCCACCTGGGCAACTTGATGAATCTCTCAGCTTCTGAAAAAATTCTGGGGAGAAATGCAGGAAAGAGTATAAGAAAGATGAGGGAACGGGGTCTGGAGAAAACTTACCTGCCTGGAACTGAGACTGGAAGGATGTCCTCACAAGGCCACTTAAACATATGACGACCAGGGCAGCTCTGAGTTACTGATTCCACTTAGGATGAGGTGGGCATTCCGTTGTGTCTCAGAAGTGTCGATGGGTCTCCATGAAGCTGGGTTTCTGGGGAAGGATATAGATACAGATATAGATATATAGATCCGAGGTCCATGTTGCTGTATCTTTTGCTCATTTGCTTCAATCAGCCCTCGGCTCAAAGCGTTTGGAGAGGATCCTGTGAATAGTTTAGGCTAGCCAGCACCCTGCTCGGTTACAGCATCAACGGCAAGCCTGTTGCTTCTGTCACCGTCCTTCTCTGCACTCTTTCTAGATAGCAAGTCATCATTAAGGCAAGGCCAGAGCCAAAAGTCGGAGGCAGGGCAGATGGAGTCAAACCAGCACTCAGATTCCAGAGCAGCTGAGAAAAACATCACGCACCAATAAGCACGTGAGCACACCTGCAAGGACAGCCCAGCTCCTTGCTGTTGGTGCTGTGACACAATCTAAACTTTGCTGGTTTTGTTTGTAAGTTTTGAATTGTGTATAAGTTTGTGTTCCATTTGAAGTATGAAAAGAACTCTTTTACAGTGTAAAAAAGTGAAGGAAGCTTTTAAGAATTACAAAAGAGAGGGATGTTGGGAACAGCAATTGCCAAGCTTTGCTCTGAGCTGCAGACGTAACGCCATCTCACCCACACAACACAAGATGTTTTCTTTTTTACTAGATGATGACGCCCTTGGTAATAAAACACGGAACCACACTGCAGGGGTGACATTGACCCGAAGCACTTGCATTGACCCTGGAAACATGGGATCAAATCCAGTCCATTCTGTCTGTTGAAGGAGGCTTTTCTCCTTCTCTGGTTTAAAATAACCCAGCAGATGGCACTGAATTTCTGAAATTGTTCTGTGCACTTATTTTCCCCCGCAGAGGTGGGCAACGTGGGCCTCGGGGGCTCAGTCTGCAGCAGCAGCATGTGGTCGCTTCTGGAAGGTTTCTCCGTGGGGCCCATTGTCCCGACTTGATGGTTCTACACCTCACAGAGGAAAATCCCTATGAATACCCGTCTCCAGGTTGACGCAGGATGCCCAGCTCACTCCAGATGCCACTTAACAGTTAATCCTCGTGCAAAAGAAAGAGCACAGGCAGTCGACGTGGTCCAGGTGGAGGAGCGCTGGGGAAGGACATCCCGCGGGGCTGGGGGAAGGGAGAGGTGAGGAGTGATTGCTCGATGGGCTAGGAGTTTCTTTTGGGAGTGACGAATTGTTCTGGAATTAGATAGTGGAGACGGCTGCACATCATGAATATACCAAAAACCACTGAATGATACGCTTTAAATAGAAGAGTGAATCTTATTTTATGTGACTTTTATCTCAATTTTTTTTAAAAAGTAAGTTAGGACATGACATTCCTTAGCTTAAAGTCCTCAATCTGGAGGCTTCCCCTCCCCCTGTGAGTACAAGGCAGAGCTTCCCCCTGACCCGCTTGGCCCTCCCTGTGTGTTCCCGCTCTGGCCACCTGCCTGCCCACACCTCCTACCACTTCCCAGCACCCACACTGGCCTCCCTCCTGCACCTGGAACTACTCAAGCCTGTTCCTGCCTCAGGGCCTTGGCACAGCTGCTCCCTTTGTTGGAGGTACTTTCCAGGTTCTCCCATGACCTGTCCCCTCCCTGCATTCAGGTCTCGCCTCGAATGCCACCTTCTCTCACACCTTGAGCTAAAATGCCTCCGAGCCCCCCCCCACTCCATGGCCCATTACCCTCTTGTCTTGCCTCTTAAGTTTCTCTTGGGGTCACCCCTACTGAAACCATACATCTAGTCTTTTACGTATCTGGTTGCTTAGTATCTGTGTCCCCCACCAGCAGACCATGACATAAGGGAACCAGGTCTGTTCTGTCCACTGCAGCATCCCCAGCACACAGAGCAGGGCACGGGCTCAGAAAAGGTATTTGTTGAATAGATCCAATAACATAATGCTATTTATTTCCAAAGTATAAAAAACCATAGCTATTTTCAGTATTAATAATATCAAGTAAAATAGTGCATACTACCTAAGAGAGTCAGAGACACAGGTGACAGGGGTTTAAATGAAGGTGAAGTTGTTTCTACCTGGGTTTGGGGGAAAATGAGGCAGGGCAAAACAGGAGCTGAGGAACACAGCCAGAAGTCACCAGGCTTGGGCAGGAGACAAGGACTAAGTTATTACACTCAGAGCAGAGGTACAGGAGAATGCTGGGTGGAGAACTCAGCCCCGGCCTGGCCTGCCCATTGGCCTTTTTTTAAATCTTTGCCAATACATTAGTTGAGAGTGGCATTTTGTATTAATAACATTTCTTTGATTGCTAGTGAGGTTGCTGACTGCTTTTCTTATGAATATTAGTCATTTCTGTCCCTTCTTGTGAATATCTGTGTAGTTTGGTGCTCGTGTTTCCATTGGGTGTTGTTGGCTTAATTTCTGTTGAAAGGGATCCTTAGTAAAGAGATGGGTACTGCTTCTCACGCACACATATACACATATAGATACATATATGATACAAATGTACAGCAAATAGAGATTCCTAGTTTATTGTTTAGCTTTTAATTTCATTGATGTCATTTTTGGATATGTAGTTAAATCCTTTCATCTTTTTCATTATGCTGTATCTTTGCTTCTATATCTAGGAAATCCTGTACTCTGAGAACAGTCAGTATGCATCTACACTTTCTAACTCTTCTGTGGTTCCTTTTTCATACTTAACTTTTATACATGTAGAATTTATTTTAGTGGCAATATGAATCAATAACTTCTAAAAAGTTCCCACCCATTAACCCTGCAATTCCATTTTTGCATCTCTCTGCTGAGGTCTGTTTCTCAGTCTGGTGCATGTTTGTACCCTGAGGTATGAGACTGAGACCTCAGGGTCCCCAGGTCACATCTTCGTGGGACATCTGTTGTACTGAAAGGCTTTGGGGGTAAGGCTAGAAGAGATCATTTAAGTGATCTGTAATTGAAAGCATTATTTTAACATTAAAATAAGCCAGTCCACTCTAGGGAAGATAAAATTCATATAACATTTTAAGAAAAAAATGAAGACCTCCAAGTTGCTATTAGATTCACTTTAGGGTTAGGAAGGAAAGTTGAAGAACCACTAACCAAAGCAAGGAATCTGAGCTATGCACCAAGATTTATTTGCCAGGGTGTTCACTGCAGTGTAATTGGTTCTGAAAAAAATTGGAAACAGGCTAACAATATTAAACTGTTAATATCAATTATGATAGCATAAGATACAATATGATGATAGGGATCAATTAAAATCATGTTCATAAAGATGATTTTAATTACAATCATTTCTTCAAAGTTGAATGCAATCACAAGATAATAAGTTAAAATGTGAGAAACAAAAATGTACCCAGTTTTGTAACACCATCAAAACACATACACACAGAAAAAAGCCTGGGAAGGAAATATGCCAAAATGTTAACAGTGACAGAAGAGCGTGTGGTTTTAATTTTCTTCTTTAGAATTCTCTGAATTTCCATTTGCTTCCCAATGATTTTATGACTCTCTTCTCAGAAAAATAAACCGGGGTTTGTGGTTGATGCTACTTTGTTTGGCAGTTGTTTAGAACAGTTTAAGAAAAGAGGCAGAGGCTCTCTTAGAAGACATTTGTGGTTGCATTCAGGGCCTACCTGGATAATGCAGGATAACCTTCCCATTTCAAGATCCTTAATTTAATCACATTTACAAAGACCCTTTTCCCATATAGGGTAATATTCAGAGGTTCCAGAGATTGGGGCCTGAGATCTTTGGAAGCCAATATTAAGCCTACTGCAGTGATCATACAATTTCGCATCCCTGTGAGCAGTGTGGGAAAGGACATGGTTTTCACATCCTCACCAACTGAGTGTGTTGACAAACCTTTGGATTTACCAATCTATCAGTTTAGAAATGGTATCTTAGTGTGGTTGTAATTGCATCTCTCTTACTTGAATCAAGTTTGAGATTCTTTTCATGTGTTTGAGGACATTGTGCATATTTTTTGTAAATTGTTGATATTTGTTACATGTCTTTGATAAGGTCGTTGTGTTTGATGCCTCTATACTGAGGAACTTATTTATAAAAGGAATATCAACACTTTGTGAGAGGGAAAAAAAAAAAAGAGAAGCGGCAGGGGGCACTGCCCATGTCCATAAATGGCCCCAGGAGACTCTGGGAATGGGGTCCCTTTTATTTCTTTTCTGCATGTTAGGAATGGTGGCATATTAATATTTTTGCATCTATTTTAGCATCACCCTCCGTCAGCCCCGAGGTTCGGAAACAGCCCAAACAATTATTATGTGTTCCGGAGCAAGGTACGTCCCCCTTGGCTGCCCTGCGACATTCACAAAGTGACATGGGGTCGCATTTGTCTGCTACATGTTTTTGATCAGCTTCATCTCCAACGCAGATCCCTCACCCATGCAGTTTGTGACCATTAGTGTGAGATGGATCTTCAAAGCCGTTCCTTGGTCGGGAAACCTTCAGGAACACCACGGCCTCGCCTGCTGTCTCTCTGCTGGGGGCGGTACCGCCCATATATCACATGTGCCTTCACACACATGACAGCCCAGGGCAGCTGCCCACCTGGAACCCCGACCTCAGGGGCAAACGCCCTGGGACCTTCAGGGTTGCGGCAGAGCCAGAGGGACCCTGACCCCCCCGATCCTGCCTTCCAGGCCCTTGGCTGTTGAACACTAAATTATTTAATAAATATTACATGATTCTCTTCTCCACACACACACACACACACACACACACACACACACACACACAAGATTAAAATCAAAGGGAGATAGGCAATTCAGGAAAAGAGAAATAAAGAAAATTGTTGTCCAAAGGTAACAGGATATGAAGAAAAGTGCCCCCAGGCTGATCTGCTGAAACATTTTAAGGCAGCAGAACAGAATGAGTCCTCCTTCTCATCTCTTAGCCTGACATTCATGCTTATTTCCTTTCAGCTTCATAGCTACCGGGGAGGCGGTGGGGGGAATGCAGAAAGCTATGGGAGTCGCTCTCTCAGCTTGGCTGTCCCAGGACCCCTTTTCTTATAATTCCCGATACTCGCCGTGATGCCCCTTACTTGACACAGGAGTACTTTTTGAGCGTTTAGTCCATGCCAAGCACACAGGCAGAGAAGCTGTGTAGGTGAAGAACGTAGGTGCTGGAAGCAGATGGCCTGAGTGAAGCCAGAACCACCTCTCACCAGCTGTGTGAACTCAGGCACGTAACCTCTCTGTGACTCAGAATGACCAGCTCCCAAATAGAATAATCAACCTACCTTGTAGCTATTGTGAGGGTAAATGATTGAACGCAGGCAAAGGGCTCAGAGTTTGGCCCATAGTGAGAACCATGACACGTTAGCTACTGTTGTTTTTTTTGTTTTGTTTTTTTAGCGGTACGCGGGCCTCTCACTGTTGTGGCCTCTCCCGTTGCGGAGCACAGGCTCCGGACGCGCAGGCTCAGCGGCCATGGCTCACGGGCCCAGCCGCTCCGCGGCATGTGGGATCTTCCCGGACTGGGGCACGAACCCGCGTCCCCTGCATCGGCAGGTGGACTCGCAACCACTGCGCCAGCAGGGAAGCCCAGCTACTGTTATTGTCTTAACAGAACCTAAGTGTTCTACCTCTGTCCTCACTCATGCCAGGGTCTTCAGGGGTTGGATGTTGATGATGAGCATCCCCGTTTCACAGCCATGGAAACAGAGGCTCAGGTCTGTCTGATTCCAAAGCCCTTTCTTCTCACCTTCGCACCACGTCTGCCAATAAAACCCAAGTCGTGGGTCCTGTGTGAGGTTGTCCAACTCCAGTTACCTTCCCCGCCATCTCTTTACTCCCCTTCCTTCCTCTATCCTCTCCCCCCCTCCTTTTCCTTCTGTCACCCAAAATACTAACATCTGGGGAAAGCCAGTAATGGACAAAAGCCATCCAACCACCAATTTATGTCTCCAGCCCAGATCTCCCTCCCAAATTCCAGACTCGCTTATTCACCAGCTAACTCAACCCCCGCATCTCCCGACCAGTGCACCGAAAGCTGAGCTCTTTTTACCCAAACTTACTGCCCCACCACTCCCCACTTCCCTCGACTCCAACCTCAGCCTTCTGGTTGCTCAGGCCAAGGGCCTTGGAGTCGTTCTCTACTCTCCTTTCCCTCGCTCTCCCGACCCCCAAGCCCCCCCCCCCACCTCTAATTAGACAGGAAACCCTGCTGGCCCATCCTTCAAACCATATCCAGGACCCAAGCATTTCTCAGTGTCTTGGCCCTTTGCCCACCCTCAGCTCACGCCTGATTCGCACACCAGCTTCCTGACAGTTCCTGTTCCTGTTCTCATCACCTGTGGTTACCTCCGCCCCCAGTTCACTCAGAGTTAAAGGCAGAGTCCTTATAATGGTCCACGGGACCCTCCGTGATGCCTGTCCCTCTGCAGCCCCACCCCCCACCCAGCACGGCCTCTGCCCCAGCCACACAGCCTCTTGGGGACTCGGTTCCGGCTGACCCCTCCTCTTGGAGCACACTTAACCCGGAGAGCTGTCTGGCTCACCCCCTCACCTCCGTTAAGCTTTCTCTCCATATTATTTTCTCATTGATGCCTACCCTGACCTACCCTGTAGTGGATCAAATAGTTCCCCTCCCCAAAATCCATGCCCACGTGGAACCTGTAAATGTGACCTTAGTTGGAAATCGGGATGCTGCAAATGTAATTAGTTAAGAATCTCGAGATGAAATCATCCTGGATTTGGGGTGGGTCCTAAAACCAATGCCTGGTGTCTGTGTAAGAAGAAAGGGAGATTTGATGCACAGAGAGACACACAGGGGAAGAAAGCCAAGAAGACAGACGCAGAGATCAGAGTGACATGGTCACAACATAAGAACTGCTTGGAGCCACCAGGAGCTTAAAGAGACAAGGAAGAGGCAAGGCTCCCCTAGAGCCTTCAGAGGGAGCGTGGCCCTGCGGACACCTGGATTTTGGACTGCTTGCCTCCAGCACTATGAGGGAATACATTGCTGTTGTTATAAGCCACACTGTTTGTTATGGCAGCCCAAGGACACTATTCCACCACTCTATTGACTATTGCAACCTGCCCATCCCCTCCCACTCCCAATAGCTCCACTCCTTCCTACCTGCTCTGTTTTTTCTTTCCTTTTTTAAAATATGTGCATACAGACAGGCATACCCCAAAGATACTGCAAATTCAGTTCCAGACCACCAAAATAAAGCAAATATCATAATAAAGCAAGCCACACAAATGTTTTGGTTTCCCAGTGCATATAAAAGTTATGTTTACACTGTACTGTAGTCTATTAAGTGTGCAATAGCATTATGTCTAAAAAAAATTATATAATTAAAAAATACTTTATTGCTAAAAAGTGCTAACCGTCATCTGAGGCTTCAGTGAGTCATAAGCAGTAACGTCAGAGATCACTGGTCACGGGTCATCCTAACAAATACAATAATAATGAAACATTCTTCAATATTTTGCGAATTACCAAAATGTGACATAGAAACAAAATGAGCAAACGTTGTTAGAAAAATGGCACTGACAGACATGCAGCATTGCCACAAAGCTTCAATTTTTAAAAAAAAAAAAACCACAATAACTTTGAAGCACAATAAAATGAGGTCTACCTGTATGTGTACATACGCACAAAAACCTACTTTTACACACATTATTATTTATTTTTTCTGGACCACTCTAGAATAGGTTATATTCATGGCCCTTTGCACCTTAATACTAAAGTAGTAATTTCCTAGGAACATAGATATTCCCTTACAGATCCACAGGAAAGCTACTGAATTCAGAAAACTTAGCTTTGACACAATACTTTTATCCAATCTGTAGTCCGTATTCCATTTTCATCAATTATTCTAATAATGTCCTTTGTAGCATTTAATCCCCTTTAATACAGGATCTGGTCCAGAATTTAGTTGTCGCCCCTTTAGCCTTTTTAAATCTCCTTTAACAGCTCAACTTTTCTTGTTTTTCATGATACCTGTAGAACACAGGCCAGTTATTTTACAGAACGTCCCTCTACTTGGGTTTGTTTGATGTTTCCTCTTGGTTAGATTCAGGCCATGCCTCCCAGCTCGATGCATCCTATGGAATGCTGTATCCTCCTGGGGGTACCCCATCTGGAGGCGCCCGGTGTCATCTGCCCTCGACTGGGATGTTAATTCCCAGTTAAAGGTGTTGTCTGACACGTGCACAGTATTGTCTCTATCGCCCCCTTGCAAATAATGAGTCATCTATGCAGTCGGTGTGGAGACTAACTCACATGTACACTCACACACACACACACACACACTCACACACACACACACGGCTTAGCATCCATTGATGTTTCTGCTTAAACTAGTGTTTACCGTGATGCATGCAACATGATGATCTTTACAACTGCAACACCTGCATTTCATTTATCAAGTCAGCGTCCTCCTGTAAGAAAGTCTTCCTCCCGCCCCATTTGTGTATCAATTTATCGTCAGTGTAGAGAACACCTAGCCTCTGAGAGCATCGCTTTCACTACGCACTTAAAAACCGTTCAACATTTACAGTGGAAGCTGAGCAGTGACTTATTTGCCCTCTGACAGAAGAAAGAGATGCCTCTGCGTGCACAAAAATCACTGAGAACAAAAGATAAACCAGGCAACCTTTTAAAATATTAGTCGTTGATGGCTGTATTCCAGCTCAGAGAACATAAGTTTGTAAGCAAAGTAACATTAAAGTTTTAAGAGCAAGAAGTAAATGTTAGGCATTCCTGTAACTAGGTGGAAATGATGGATGATTAGAGCAGCAATGAAATAGTATGTACCGTGTTCCAAGAAACCAAGAAAGGGGGAGGAACACGGACACGGCAGCTGAAGGGCATGGATGAAAATGCGTGGGGCCTTCAGAATACTTAGCCAAGGATAACATCAAAGATGACAGAGGTGAGGTTGTTTTTGGAATATATGACGGGCCACCCAGCCGGGGAGAAGATGGGCAATATTTCCAAATACAGATGGAAAAACTGGCTCCAAGGCCAGATCCTGTGGTGATGGGGGCTGTCGACAAAACAGATGTTGGCAGAAAGCCTGATTCTGATTGAAGTGAAGCATCTGATTAATTCGTGGCTTGCCTCCTTGGAAATTTCATCTCTTACGAGTCTGAGGAAACCCTAGAACAAGGGGTTGGTGGGTAGCACTAAGTCCCAATCACCAGGCAGCCATAAAAGCCACCAAACTTGTAAGCAACCAGGATGTCTTTCAATAGGTGAATGGATAAACAAACTACGGTACCTGCCTACAATGGAATACTATTCAGCCATTTTAAAAAAGGAGCTGTCGAGCTACAAAAAGACACATGCAAGGACCTTAAATGCATTATACTAAACAAAAGAATCTAATCTGAAAACTCTACATACTATATTATTCCAATGATATGGCATTATGGAAAAGGGAAAGCTATAGAGATAGTATCAAGATCAGTGGTTGTCAGGGGTTCAGGGTGGGTAGGAGGGGAGGGATGAATAGGTGGAGAACAGAGGACTTTTAGGGCCGTGAAACTATTCTGTATGATACTGTCATGATACCTCATGTCATTCTACATGGGTCAAAACTCATGGAATGTACAGCACAAAGGGTGAACCCTAATGCAAACCAGGGACTTGTTCTAATAATAATGATCAGTACTGTGGTTGCCAAGGGCTGGGGGAGGGATGGACTGGGAGTTTGGGATTAGCAGATGTAAACTATTATATAGAGAATGGATAGACAACAAGGTCCTATTGTAGAGCACAAGGAGCTATATTCAATATCCTGTGATAAACCATATGGAAAAGAATATGTATGTGTACATATACATAGATATTATATATGTATACATGTTATATGTGTATATATAGTATATGTGTATATATAATGTATGTATTATATAACCGAATCACTTTGATGTACACCAGAAACTAACACAGCATTGTAAATCAACTATACTTCAATAAAAAATAAATTTAAAAAAATAGCGATCAATATTGGCTCATCATTTGTAGCAAATATAACACTCTAATATAAGATGCTCAGTACAGGGAAATGGGGGGTAGGGGGAGTGAGATGGTATATGGGAACTCTCTGTACTTTCCACTCAATTTTTCTGTAAACATAAACTGCTAAAAGAAAAAGAAAAATCATCCAATATATATATATATATATGAAGCTATTTTATAATTTTATAGTCTTTATATTTATAATTTTATAATCCAGCATAAAAGCCACCCTTAAAATTATATAGAATTCATATGACGTTGTTGTATACGTTAAAGTTAATAGGCTAACGATGTCAATATCGTCTACCGAATGTGGATCCCACAATATGCATGGCTGTACACTGAAAAGGAACACTTCGAGCTTTCAGACTGAAGTGGGAAGTTATTTATCTTCTAACATGCAGAGAGAGGCTAAGGGAAGATAGTAGAATAAAACAAAAGAACATAAATTTCAAATTTTTTAAGGAAAAAATTCATTTGGATGTTTTAAAACTGTAACCCTCTGCACAACTGTTCCCTACACATCCTGGTGAAGCAGGAAGTCTAAAACACAGGGCTGCTCCCCAGGCAGCGTCCTGCCGTTCCTTTAGAATATTCCTGCTCAAACAGAAGCGTTTGTTGTTTTAACATATCCTCAGTAAAACTGAGGGCTAATCCTGCAGTAGGACATGGCATCGCATTTTCAAAACTACACACAGGGCTTCCCTGGTGGCGCAGTGGTTGAGAGGCCGCCTGCCGATGCAGGGGACGCGGGTTCGTGCCCCTGTCCAGGAGGGTCCCACGTGCCGCGGAGCGTCTGGGCCCGTGAGCCATGGCCGCTGAGCCTGCGCGTCCGGAGTCTGCGCATCCGGAGCCTGTGCTCCGCAACGGGAGAGGCCACAACAGTGAGAGGCCCGCGTACCGAAAAAAAAAAAAAAAAACTACACACAACGTACTCTCAGGTGAAAGAGCAAATGCTTACCCAATACACTCTCTGAAATTAAAACTCTTCACACGTTCCAAGAAAAATAGAAGACTTTTTCCCTGGTAGCTCTACCGATCACACTAAAGGTTCTACTTCAGTTCAAACCTAAACACACAGCCAGCTCTGATGACAAAGCTGTTTAAACACTCAGTACCTCTAATAGAATAACTCGATGGTGCCAGGTTTCATTTACCTTAGATGGGGCTCTGTTTTTCTGGCTCCCGGGCCCCTCTTATCCTAAGAACAAACATCTCGTTCCAGGAAAGATTATGAGCTAATTATCAGGGATTATTGTACAAAACTACTCCTGAGTAGACAGATGGCCTCTTATAGAAAACCAATCTTTAGAGCACGTTTAAAATGAAATAAAATTCAAAAAGAGCAGACCTCTGTTTTAAAGCATATTCGACCTGACACAGTTAATTAAAAAAAAAAAAAAAAAAAGCTATCATGGAACTCTGGTTCCAGGTACAATGAGTTAAGTGCAAGGTCGCTATGAAATTTGGGGGCCAATTGCAAAGTGAAAACATGGAACCCCCATTTAAGAAATTACAACTGAGCAGTAAACCAAGAGCAGGTCACTTCTGAGTGTGGGGACACAGGTGGGACGGCACACAGGTGGGACGGCACACAGGCGGGACACCAAGGAAGCCCAGACAGGTTGACTTGGCTTGGACTTGTCCTGATGGCCATCTTTGCCATTTGCGGGCACTGGACACTCACTGGTGCACAGCAGGAATATTTGAGAAAAGGGGGAATGTTTCAAACCTCTGTCTCCTCATTAATTAAACTAAAACTCTGATGTATATTCACTATGTAACCGTATGAGAATCATGTGATTTTTGAAACGTTTTGAAAATGATCATTTTTTAAAATTTTATTTTATATTGAAGTTGTGTTAGTTTCAGGTGTACAGCAAAGTAATTCAATTATACATATACGTCTATCTATTCTTTTTCAGATTCTTTTCCCATGTATATATAGGTTATCACAGAAAATTAAGCAGAGTTCTCTGTGTTATACAGTAGGTCTTTGTTGATTTTGACTATCTATTTTACATATAGTAGCGTGTACATGTTAATCCCAACCTCCTAATTTATCCCTCCCCCCACCTTTCCCCTTTGGTAAACATAAGTTTATTTCCTAAATCTGTGAGCTTATTTCTGTGTTGTAAATAAGTTCATTTGTGAAAATGGTCATTTTTGTCAGGACCCAAAATCCTTTTCTTTACTGCTAGGTTTGAGACATCACCAGAACCCATCCCCACCACGCCTGCACTGAAAACGCCACTTACCTTCTTTAGCTGCTGTTCCTTGAGAGCTTCCCCAGAGACACAGCAATCCTGTCACCCCAGTCGGCTAAGTACCTGCCCCCGCTTGGCGCTACATCCTTCCCGGGGACGGGGACAGGCTAAACAAGGGGGTGCCTTGGGGTCTAACCTAACGGATTTGCACACTCAGGCCCTCTCTCCAAGAATGTTCACAGCCCCTGAAACCTGTCCAAAGAAAACTGTAAAACTCCCACCCTCGATCCAGCAGTTCTGAAGACTGGGTCTGTGTGTTTCCTTGCTAAAACCAAGCCAATGAGACGCGACGTGGATCCATAAAGGTTGGTTTTGCTGAGCCAACCTCAGCCAATTTTAGTGCGTGCCTTTTTCTATTTATCACAATTATGCAGTCAGAAAGTCTGACGTCCATTAAAACTAAAAGATCGTTCACGTCAACAGCAGGACTGTCTCGTTTTCAGCGGGGCTCCTTCTTGTCTAGAAAAAGCAAAAGGGGCTTTAGTGAAAAGGATTTGGGCTGCTTTCTATCTGGATTTTATTTTAGGTTTTTAATTATTTTTAGACATAGTTCATGTTTGACGAGGTAATACTTGCCTGTTATCAAAAAGTGTGAGAAGGTATACAAATAAGAAGTTTCCCTCCTGCCCCATCCAACAAACCTCCACACTTAGTGGGTGGTTTTACATATTACCCTCTATCTAATAATATTCAGAGATTATTATGCAAATACAAACAAATGGATACCCCCCCTTCTGCACAAACGGTAGCATACCCTATACCCTATTCTGTACAGTTCCGTTCTGAGAGCGCATTCGTAAGACCAATTTGTTCGTATGTCCAACAAAGTTAGCCTAGGGACCCAACTAACACAATCGGCTATATAGTACTGCACTGTAATAGGTTTATGATACTTTTCACACAAATAATACATTAAAAAAACACAAAAAACAAAGAAAACATTTTAAATCTTACAGTATATTATCTTGAAAAATACAGTCGTACAGTACAACAGCTGGCATAAAGGGGCTGGCATCAAGTGAACAGGCAAGAAGAGTTACTGACTGGAGGACGGAGAGGAGGTGGGAGATGGTAGAGCTGAAGAGTTGTCAGCAATAGGAGACGGAGTGCAAGCTGCAATGTCATTCACGCCTGACGTTGACGGTACAGGTTCTGAGCTTGAAATAAAGATACTGCACTGCTGTACTCTATACAGTCCTGTACAGTAAAGTACACAAAAGCACAGCCACTTGTAGAGGATGCACGTACGTGACAATGTACGCCAGACACGTGAACCAACTTATGTGATTGGACATGCGAACACACGTTCACATTTTTGAAAGTTCGCAACTTGAGGTTTCGTATGTAGGGGACTTGCTGTACTTTCCTTTGTAATTTAACACTCTTTCTTGGAACCATCTCATGAGTACATAAGAGGCACACCACTTGTAGCATTCCATTGTATGTATGGATGTCCCATAATATACTTAACCAGTCTTATTTTAGGGGACAAGTGTGTTGTTGCTGTACGAAATTACCCAAATCTATTTTTCAAATGTGATCTGTTCACTAGTACCTGAAGAAGCCATCACGTAATGAAGAAATCACTGCCAATCACACCAGGGCCCCAAGGCATGTGTCTCAGTTGTAAAAAGTGGATTTCCAACAGGGAGCACACATTTTTTTTTTTTTTTTACACCAAAGAAAAATTTATTAAAGTATAGATTACTGGTTATTTAAAAATACGTGAGAAAAGACAAACATACAAAGGCATTATCATACAACTGATTTCTAAACTCAATACTTTTGAAATACAAAACAATGATCATTACCCCCAAAAGTCAGTTTGAAACAAATTGATTTTAAAGTTGGTATTATAATTCTTTTCACTCAATTTTGCTTACAAATGTTACTAGGTTTTTCAGTTTCGCCACATATCAGAAAATTTTTTTGACATGTTTATTTCTCAAAGTAGAATATAGTTATTTCTTGCAATTAATGTCAGCAACTATAGAAAGCTTCTCTTAAGTCACAAGGATTCAGTATGGTTGCTGTTTTGGAAATAGTTAGCATTCTGAGTTATCTATACTAAGACTCATGTATTGACAGGCAAAATGTTAATGGGCAAAGTATGGAGATTGAGAACAGGATGACTAAGAAAAGATGCTATCTCTTACTGCAGACCTGCTAAAAAAAGACTCCATTATTTACTCTGATAGTATTGCTAGAGAAGCAGTTTCTGCCAGATCACAGGTTGGCTATGTAGTTGTCCATTTTAAATTTCCATCGCTAAAGAATGGCAGACTTCAACAATTAGATTGCTCAACCAAATCAGCAGACCTTTAAGTTACCATATACTTTAATTACGAGAAATAAATTATTTTCCTAATTAGTTTAGCAGCCTTGTATCTGGAAAGGCAGCAAAACCCACTTTGTTCCAAAATTAGAAGGCTGACTCAGAGGCTGCTTCTAAGGTGCCTATCTTCTATCATCAATCAGTCGTGAAGGTGGACCTTCATGAACTCAGTAACTTAATAAATGTAAAAATGAACTCATCTATCAACACAATGTTGAGCCTGTAAAACCAAAAAAGTATATTCATAAGGTAGGAATTGGTTTGTATAAAACAAGAGGATATATATCCTCTTATATAACACAAAAGGAATATGCATGGTAATGAAAACAATCTATAATAAACTTGTAAAGAAATGATTCTGGTTTACATGTAACTCTGCTCAAACTGACCATGACTGAATGATTAAACATTTTCTTCTCTTAACATAATGCCCATTCATTATAAGCTTAGCTGGACTTAGTTTCTTATAAATCTCTTATTTCCTTGGATTTATCTACTACACCTTTACTTTATAGCCATTTAACTTATAAGCTGGGCCTGCGCAGCCTGCCTCTGAAGCCTCTCTACAGAAGGATACCAGATGCATTAACAAAGGCATCTTCTCATAAGAATCTACACTTCAAAACAGCATATGAAGAACCAACAATTGGCTCTCCAATGTAGCTACCTCTCATTTCACATTAGCACAGAAATGGTGCAGTTTAGTACCCATTCCTTCCTTACAGAAAACTCAGTAGCTGTAAACATTTTTGTTGTTTCAAAACACATTTCAATACTTATTAATTCCAAAGATCCGAACACAATGTAGCTGCGGCATTTTGGGAATTAGCACACTCAGGAGAGCAGCTGTGTTTAAGAAGAAGTGAATTGGATCATACTTCATATAGAAACTTGCCAGAAAATATAGAATTATTGGAGAAATTGTGAAAAACTTCCGTGAAGATGTAAACTGTACTCCATAGTCCAGTTGTGCCCAGTGAGTTAGGAGCCTCGCTTTACCCTGGTCAGGAGTTTCAAATGGCGTTCCTTTTACTGCATGCAAAAATACATACATCCCCAGATTATGTATAACATTTGTTAAGGTCCAGGCAACAGGAATACTGAGTAAAACGATATGAAGCAAGCCAACTCCCAAAGCATATGTCATCCACATACCCCGGCTGTTCATTACACGGGTATTTGGATTCACCTCACTGTGGGCAACTCCAACATTCACGTTTGCGATTTAATGTGGTGTTGTGTCCATAAAGAGTGTTCAGAGTTCAAATCACTCCTTTATGAGTACTGAAGCCGCCGCCCCACTCCCGGTGGCTGGCTCGGCGCAGTATCAACTCCACTGCTGGGAGCACACATTTTTACCCCACAGAATTTGGGAGCTGAAGAATTTTCCCTCTCCACCTAAGTTCTTCCGAGAATTTTTCTGACAATTTGCCTCCAATCTAAGGACTGTGAAACCCTCTTATGCCCAATATACAAAAGAGTCTCTGGGTATTACAGATTCACACAAGAACAAAGCCATCACACAATTAAAGGGCCCACAGCACCTTTAAATTTCCACTAACACCTGATTCTTTCGATTCAAACCCTTTGTATGTTAAGAGACATGCAAAGGATAAACTGATTTTAGCAAGAGAAAGCACTCAGCAAAATGACTACCCCATAGCAAGTGCTCAGTTAATAAGAGCAAAAAATCAATGAGCCACCTACAACCTGCTTCCTGTAGTCACTAAAATAGTAACCACTTAAAAACTCAAAAGAGACGAATAAACACTAAAAAGAAAGTTTAATGCCTGCAGCCCACTTCAGTTTTCCCCTACCCCCAATTTCTACCTTAATGTCTGATGATCTAAGCCAGACTTCAACCCTGGATCATATCACAGCACTAGATCTGTGGGTTCTAGAATCAAGGCAGTAACTATACCACATCGCCAGAAGGGCCATTGTCGGTGGTTGTCAAAGTGTGGTCTATCCAGAGACCCCCGGGAGTCTCAGACTCTTTCAGGGACTCCATGAGGTCAAAGCCGGTTTTATGGTAACACTAAGACCTGTCTTTCTCACTCTCACGCTCTCAATATACTGTGGAGTTTTCCAGAAGATTTGTGACATGTGATATTGCAACGGATTGAAAATAAAGGCAGGAATGAGAAAGAGCCCAGCTGTCTTCCAGCAGGCCAGCCATTAAAGAGACTTGAAAAAAAATGCAAAGGAATGCTGCTCTTCCTAGTAGACGACTTTGTTTTGGAAAATATAGTTTTTTAATAAAATATATTATTTATGTCAACCTGTAACAGGTCTATTATTTTTTAGTCAATAAAATATATTTAAAATTTCACAGTTTTACTTTCTAATACAGTAAAAATGCTCTGGTTAGCACCGTCCACAAAAACAAAAGCTCTTGGAGGTCTTTAGTAATTTTTAAGAGTGTGAAGGGGTTCCAAAACCAACAAGTTTGAGAACCCCTGCCCTGTATGACAAAGATATGCTGGTTATCAGTTCCTTTGCCTGAAGTTCTAGGGGGTCAGCCAGCCTGTGGACTTAGTCACACTTACATTCCCAGCACCCGCACAGCACCTGCATGCGGTGGTGCCCAGTGTGTGAAGGAGGGAGGAGGGGAGGGGGCAGGGCAGACCCGAGGACCTTTCCATCAATTATCACTAAGTAGTGCAACTAAGGCACAGGTAGGAAAACACACCGAGAGAACATGGAAAGTTGTTTGGGGTGAATTGCTCACCATGAAGAAAATAAGCAAATGGGAAAAGACTTGGAGATCTATGTCGAAAGGAAGGGAAGGCAGGAAACACAGAAACAGATATTCGTGTCCCAGCGAGGCTTGTCTGGCGCATCTAGTCCAACCCCCTCACAGCTACTGACGCTCCAAGAAGAGCACCTTCGCATGTGACCCACCCCCAGCCCCAAGCCTGGGCAGCCAGCTGTACCCAGGTTTCTGGGACCACCCTCAACTGTGCACCACACACCATCACCCACATGCCCCTATGGTCCTGATAAGAATGTATCTCGGAGGGGAACGGAGTCAAGATGGTGGTGTGGGAAGACAGGGAGTTAGTGTCTCCCCACAACTAAGGCTTCTGCCAGCAGCTGGTGGGGGACACTGACCCCCAAGGAGACGGGAGGAACCCCAGAGTGAACTGGCAGGACGTAGGGGGACTGAGGGGGGAGGAGAAGTGGAGGCCAGACAAGACTGGTGCCCCTGACGCCCCGAGATCAGGAGACGCAGGTGGGAGGGACTCTCTAGGAAGAGCAAGAGAGGAGCAGAGGGAGATTGCCCCGCCCACTCGGCCCGGGGAGCCTGCTGAGCTCCCAAGCCAGTACCCCCGCTCCAAAGCCCCATGCAGGCCGTGTGGGCCCTGGGGGCATAAGAGGGAGGCTGGGGAGGTCAGAAGAGGCAGGTGGGAGGGGCCCTCCCAGACCCCAGGTTGGAGGAGCAGGAGAGGAGAGGGGGGCGTTTGCCCCGCCCACTCGAGCCCAGGAAGCTTGCCGGGCTCCCAGGTGAGGTCCCCGCCCTCTGGTCCCCGCCCTCTGGGGGGTACACCTGGGCCCCATCTGTTCCTTGAGCCTAAACCCCACCCCCCACAGCTCCCAGCGCCTTTTCCAGCCCTCTGGGTCCTGAGCATAAGCCCCCCTCACCACCCAAACCTCACCCTTGCTTAGGACCCGCCCACCACAGCCAAGGCCTTCCCCCTCAACCTTTTTTTTTTTCCTTTTCTTTTCCTTCCTCTTCTTTTTTACTATGTGGTACCAATGTACCTTCCGGTTATTGATTCATCTGTATTTTTATTTTTATATTCTTTCTAACATACCTGTTAGTTTCCTAGTCTAATTTTATTTTTTAATTTGTTATTGTTCTCTCTCTTTTTTTTTTTCCTCCCCGCACGGCTTGCAGGATCTTGATTTGGGAGCCCAGGGTCAGGCAGAAACTCCTGCAATGGGAGCTCTGAGTCCGAACCACTGGACTAACAGAGAATCTCAGACCCCAGGGAATATTCATCGGAGTGAGGTCTCACAGAGTTCCTCATCTCAGCACCAAGACCCAGCTCTACCCAATAGCCTACAAACTCCAGTGTTGGAAACCTCAGGCCAAACAACCAGTAAAACAGGAACACAATCCCACTCATAAAAAAAAAAAAGAAATGGCAAAAAAATATGTCACAGATGAAGCAGCAAGGTAAAAACCTACAAGACCAAATAAATGAAGAGGAAATAGGCAATCTACCTGAAAAAAGAATTCAGGGTAATGATAGTAAAGATGATCCAGAATCTCAGAAATAGAATGGAAGCATGGATTAAGAAAATACAAGAAATGTTTAACAATGATTTAGAAGAACTAAAGAACAAGCAAACAGAGATGAACAACACAATAACTGAAATGAAAAATACGAATCAATAACAGAATAACAGAGGCAGAGGAACAAATAAATGAGCTGGAAGACAAAACAGTGGAAATAACTGCCGAGGAGCAGAATAAAGAAAAAAGAAAGAAAAGAATTGAAGACAGCCTAAGAGACCTCTGGCACAACACTAAACGCACCAATATTTGAATTATAGGTGTCCCAGAAGAAGAAGAGAAAAAGAAAGGGTCTGAGAAAATATTTGAAGAGATTATAGTGTAAAACTTCCCTAACATGGGAAAGGAAATAGTCACCCAAGTCCAGGAAGCATAGAGAGCCCCATACAGGATAAACCCTATGAAAAACACACCAAGATACATATTAATCAAACTAACAAAAATTAAATTCAAAGAAAAAATATTAAAAGCAACAAAGGAAAAACAAAAAATAACATACAAAGGAATCCCCATAAGGTTATCAGTTGATTTTTCAGTGGAAACTCTGCAGGCCAGAAGGGAATGGCAGTTAATACTTAAAGTGATGAAAGAGAACAACCTACAACCAAGATTACTCTACCCAGCAAGGATCTCATTCAGATTTGATGAAGAAGTCAAAAGCTTTTCAGAAAAATAAAAGCTAATAGAATTCAGAACTACCAAACCAGCTTTACAACGAATGCTAAAGGAACTTCTGTAAGTGGGAAACACAAGAGAAGAAAAAGACCCACGAAACAAACCCAAAACAATTAAGAAAAAGGTAATAGGAACATACATATCGATAATAACCTTGAATGTAAATGGATGAAATGCCCCAACCAAGAGACACAGACTGGCTGAATGGCTACAAAAACAAGACCCATATATATGTTGCCTACAAGAGACCCACTTCAGACCTAGGGACACATGCATACTGAGAGTGAAAGAATGGAAAAAGATATGCCATGTAAATGGAAATCAAAAGAAAGCTGGAATAGCAATACTCGTATCAGATAAAATAGACTTTAAAATAAAGAATGTTACAAGAAATAAGGAGGGACACTACATAATGATCAAAGGATCAATCCAAGAAGAATATATAACAATTATAAATGTTTATGCACCCAACATAGGAGCACCTCAATACATAAGGTAAATGCTAACAACCATGAAAGGAGAAATCGACAGTAACACAATAATAGTAGGGGACTTTAACATCCCACTTACACCAATGGACAGATCATCCAAACAGAAAATAAATAAGGAAACACAAGCTTTAAATGACACAGCAGACCAGATAGATCTAATTGATATTTATAGGAGATTCCACCCAAAAGTGGCAGAATACATTTTCTTCTCAAGTACACATGGAACATTCTCCAGGATAGATCACATCTTGTTTCACAAATCAAGCCTCAGAAAATTTAAGAAAATTGAAATTGTATCAAGCATCTTTTCTGACCACAACACTATGAGACTGGAAATCAATTACAGGAAAAAAACTGTAAAAAACACAAATACATGGAGGCTAAGCAATGTGCTACTAAATAACCAAGAGATCACTGAAGAAATCAAAGAAGAAATTTTAAAAATACATAGAAACAAATGACAACAAAAACACAATGACCCCAAACCTATGGGATGCAACAAAACAAGTTCTAAGAGGGAAGTTTATAGCAATTCAATCTCACCTCAAGAAACAAGAAAAATCTCAAATAAACAATCTAACCCTGCACTTAAAACAACTAGAGAAAGAAGATCCAAGAAAATCCAAAGTCAGTAGAAGGAAACAAATCATAAAGATAAGAGCAGAAATAAACGAAATAGAAACAACAAAAAAAAAACAATGGCAAAGATCAATAAAGCTAAAAGCTGGTTCTTTGAAAAGATAAACAAAGTTGACACACCCTTAGCCAGACTCATCAAGAAAAAAAGAGAGAGGACACAAATCAATAAAATTAGAAATGAAAAAGGAGAAATCACAACTGATTCTGCAGAAATAAAAAGGATTATAAGAGACTACTACAAACAACTATATGCCAGTAAAATGGACAACCATGAAGAAATGGACAAATTCTCGGAAAGGTACAATTTTCCAAGACTGAACCAGGAAGAATTAGAAAATATAAACAGACCTATCACAAGTAATGAAATTGAAACCGTAATTAAAAATCTTCCACAAACAAAAGCCTGGACCAGATGGCTTCACAGGTGAATTCTATCAAATATTTAGAGAAGAACTAACATCAATCCTTCTCAAACTCTTCCAAAAAATTGCAGAGGGAGAAACACTCCCAAATTCATTCTACGAAGCCACCATTACCCTAATACCAAAACCAGAAAAAGACGTCACAAAAAAAGAAAATTATAGACCAATATCACTGATGAACATAGATGCAAAAATCCTCAACAAAATACTAGCAAACAGAATCCAACAGCACATTAAAAGGATCATACACCATGATCAAGTGGGATTTATCCCAGGGATGCAAGGATTCTTCAAAATACACAAATCAATCAATGTGATACACCACATTAACAAATTAAGGAATAAAAACCATATGATTATCTCAATAGATGCAGAAAAAGCTTTCAACAAAATTCAACACCCATTTATGATAAAAACCCTCCAGAAAGTAGGCATAGAGGGAACTTTCCTCAACATAATAAAGGCCATATATGACAAACCCACAGCCAACATCGTTCTCAATGGTGAAAAACTGAAACTATTTCCACCAAGATCAGGAAAAAGAAAAGGTTGCCCACTCCCACCACTATTATTCAACACAGTTTTGGAAGTTTTAGTCACATCAATCAGAGAAGAAAAAGAAATAAAAGGAATCCAAATTGGAAAAGAAGAAGTTAAGATCTCACTGTTTGTAGATGACATGATACTATACATAGAGAATCCTAAAGACGCTACCAGAAAACTACTAGAGCTAATCAATGAATTTGGTAGAGTAGCAGGATACAAAATTAATGCACAGATATCTCTTTCATTCCTATACACTAAAGATGAAAAATCAGAAAGAGAAATTAAGGAAACACTCCCATTTACCATTGCAACAAAAAGAATAAAATACCTAGGAATAAACCTACATAAGGAGACAAAAGACCTGTATTCAGAAAACTATAAGACACTGATGAAAGAAATCAAAGGTGACACAAACAGATGGAGAGATATACCATGTTCTTGGATTGGAAGAATCAACATTGTGAAAATAACTGTACTACCCAAAGCAATCTACAGATTCAATGCAATCCCTATCAAACTACCAATGGCATTCTTCACAGAATTAGAACAAAAAATCTTACAATTCGTGTGGAAACACAAAAGACCCTGAATAGCCAAAGCAACCTTGAGGAAGAAAAACAGAGCTGGAGGAATCAGGCTCCCCAACTTCAAATTATATCACAAAGCTACAGTAATCAAGACAGTATGGTACTGGCACAAAAACAGAAATATAGATCAATGGTATAGGATAGAATGCCCAGAAATAAACCCACGCACATATGGGCACCTAATTTATGACAAAGGAGGCAAAAACATACAATGGAGAAAAGACAGCCTCTTCAATAAGTGGTGCTGGGAAAACTGGACAGCTACATGTAAAAGAATGAAGTTAGAACACTCCCTAACACCATACACAAAAATAAACTCAAAATGGATTAAAGGGCTTCCCTGGTGGCACAGTGGTTGAGGGTCCGCCTGCCGATGCAGGGTACACGCGTTCATGCTCTGGTCCAGGAAGATCCCACATGCCTCGGAGCGGCTGGGCCCGTGAGCCATGGCCACTGATCCTGCACTTCCAGAGCCTGTACTCCGCAACGGGAGAGGCCACAGCAGTGAGAGCCCCGCGTACCGCAAAAAAAAAAGAAAAAAAGGATTAAATACTTAAATGTAAGACCAGACACTATAAAACTTTTAGAGGAAAACATAGGAAAAACACTCTTTGACATAAACCACAGCATGATCTTTTTTGACCCACCTCCTAGAGTAACTGAAATAAAAACAGAAATAAATAAATGGGACTTAATTAAACTTAAAAGCTTTTGCACAGCAAAGGAAACCATAAACAAGACAAAAAGACAACCCTCAGAATGGGAGAAAATATTTGCAAATGAAACAACAGACAAAGGATTAATCTCCAAAATATGCAAACATCTCATGGAGCTCAATATCAAAGAAACAAACAATCCAGTGAAAAAATGGGTGGAAGACCTAAATAGACATTTCACCAAGGAAGACATACAGATGGCCAAGAGGCACATGAAAAGATGCTCAACATCACTAATTATTAGAGAAATGCAAATCAAAACTACAATGAGGTTATCACTTCATGCCAGTCAGAATGGCCATTATCAAAAAAGCTAGAAACAATAAATGCTGGAAAGGGTGTGGTGAAAAGGGAACCCTCCTACACTGTTGGTGGGAATGTAGATTGATACAACCACTATGGAAAACATTATGGAGGTTCCTTAAAAAACTAAAAATAGAACTACCATATGACCCAGAAATCCCACTACTGGGCATATACCCTGAGAAAACCATAATTCAAAAAGAGACATGCACCACAATATTCATTGCAACACTATTTACAATAGCCAGGACATGGAACCAACCTAAATGTCCATCGACAGATGAATGGTTAAAGAAGATCTGGTATATATATACAATGGAATATTACTCATCCATAAAAAGAAACAAAATTGAGTTATTTATAGTGAGGTGGATAGACCTAGAGTCTGTCATACAGAGTGAAGTAAGTCCGAAAGAGAAAAACAAATACCATATGCTAACTCATATATATATGGAATCTAAAAAAAAAAAAAAAAATGGTACTGATGAACCTAGTTGCAGGGCAGGAATAAAGAGGTAGACATAGAATGGACTTCAGGACACGGGGTGAGAGGGGAAGCTGGTGTGAAGTGAGAGTAGCATCAACATATATACACTACAGAATGTAAAATCGATAGCTAGTGGGAAGCAGCCACATAGCACAAGGAGATCGGCTTGGTGCTTTGCAATGACCTAGAGGGGTGGGATAGGGAGGGTGGGAGGGAGGCTCAAGAGGGAGGGGATATGCGGACATGTTTATGCATATGGCTGATTCACTTTGTTGTGCAACAGAAACTAACATGGTATTGTGAAACAATTATACTCCAATAAAGATCTATTTAAAAAAAAAAAAAAAAGAATGTATCTGGGACACATGGTGCTGTTGCCCTGGGTGCCCATCGCTGCGTGTGCCTGGGCACTTAGCTGAAGTGCTGCCACTTTGCCCTCCTGTGAGCACCCCACCAGCAAGGCCTGAGGGCTCCTCTATCCACTCCCCAGCTAACACTTGGTATTAGAAGTCTTCCTAATTTTGCCTAATGGATTTAAAGTGATATCTTATTCTTTTGCTTTGCATTTTTCCCATTCCCATTCCTAAAGAGTGTCTCCTCCTAAGCTTAAGCACCTTTGGAGGTCTGCCTCTCCTGTAAATCGCCTGTTTATATCCTTCACCTTTTTTTCCGTTAGAATTTCTTCTTCTTTTTTTTTTTTTTTTAAATTTTATTTATTTTTGGCTGCGTTGGTCTTCATTGCTGTGCGTGGGCTTTCTCTAGTTGTAGTGAGCGGGGTCTACTCTTAGTTGTGGTGCATGGGCTCCTCATTGTGGTGGCTTCTCTTGTTGCGGAGCATGGGCTCTAGACGTGTGGTCTTCAGTAGTTGTGGCTCACGGGCTCTAGAGCACAGGCTCAGTAGTTGTGGTGCTCCGGTTTAATTGCTCCATGGCATGTGGGATCTTCCCGGACCAGGGATCGAACCCAGGTCCCCTGCGTTCACAGGCGGATTCTTAAGCACTGCGCCACCAGGGAAGTCCTCTTCTTTTTTTTTAATTGAAATATAATTGATTTACAATGTTGTGTTAGTTTCTGGTGTACAGCACAGTGATCCAGTTTTATATATATATACTTTTTTCTTTTTCATATTCTTTTCCTTTATGGTTTATTACAAGATATTGAATATATTTTCCTGTGCTATACAGTAGGTCCTTGTTGGTTATCTATTTTATATACAGTAGTGTGTATATGTTAATCCCAAACTCCTAATTCATCCCTCCCCCACCCCCTTTCCCCTTTTCGTAACCATAAGTTTGTTTTGTATATCTGTGAGTCTGTTTCTGTTTTGTAATTAAGTCCATTTGTATCAGATTTTAGATTCCACATGTAAGTGATATCATATGGTATTTGCCTTTCTTTCTTTTAAACCAGTTTCTGAAATAAAGTCATTCTACCAGTTAGTCTTTAAGTCTCTGCTGGCTTATGCATTCAAGAGTCTTTTTTATTAAAGTATGGTTGGTATACAATGTTGTGTTAATTTCTGCTAAACTTATTTGTAAATAAGTTCATTTGTATCATATTTTAGATTCCACATATAAGTCGTATCATATGATATTTGTCTTTCTCTGTCTTACTTCACTTAGTATGAGAATATCTAGGTCCATCCATGTTGCAGCAAATGGCATTATTTCACAGGACTCCTTCTCTGTCTTACTGGTTTGTAGGTGTTTCTTGTATATTCTTTATTAGTTTCAGCTGTGGACACATCTTTCTGCAACCTGACACCTTCTCCAATCTGTCTTCTTTCTCTAACCTTGTCCATGGGGTCCTCATGGGCAATAGGTTTTATTGATTTTTGTTTGTTTGTTTGTGATGTGAGCTTTTAAACTTTGGCTTACTAATCCTTTTCCCTCTCTAAGGCCAAAGACATCCTCCTACATCTTCTTCTACTGAATTTATGGTTTTATGGTTCACATTTAGGTCTTTACTCCAGTGGGAGTCAAAGCTGGTAATGAAGTTATCTTTACATTGCAAAACAAGCCGTGCAGTAGCCAATGTATAAAAGCCAGGCATTTCCTTGCAATGGCCAGAGAGTCCCCATCTTGAGCCTGTACCTCTGGGGAGAGCTCAGCAGGTATGTTCTAAATTCCAATGGCTGAAGGCTTTACGGAGGCTCCTTCTAATGGAGCTGTTCCATCCGGAGCCCCCCGGCAAGAACACCCATGCACGCCTTCCTCCCCAGGACAAACCCCACTGAGCCCCAGTATGTTGGGGCCATCTTAGTTCATGGTTTCCAAGAAAACCCAATTTGTGGTTCCAACGTGGCAGGAGCAGGTATCAGAGTAGTACCTGAAATACCTACATATTCCAATAACCAGCGCCTGCTCTCTGCCAGAAACTGTCGTAAGCCCTTAGCACCCTTTATCCCAGGATCTTTCTTGTGGTGTAAGGTCTCATTGAAGCCTCAGTGGAGACATTCCAGGGAGTGATGAGACATGGCTGGTGAGAATTCATCAGGCACAGAACATGAAGTGACACACATTACACCCCGAGAAACCAATGTCATTGGGCAAACTTCCAGCATCTGCTACAGGAAACCATTCATGGCTCGTACATACTTTAAGCCCAGCCCTTTGCTCGAGGGTCCTGGTAACAGCGTGAATGCTTGAAACCCAGCTGGGGCAAATGCAGAGCTATGGCAAGAAATGCTCGCTGTAAGGTTGTAACACAAAGCAGAATCTAAAAAATAAAAAATTCACGAGCTTCCCTGGTGGCACAGTGGTTAGGAATCTGCCTGCCAGTGCAGGGGACACAGGTTCAAGCCCTGGCCTGGGAAGATCCCACAGGCTGCAGAGCAACTAAGCCCGTGTGCCACAGCTACTGAGCCTGTGCTCTACAGCCCATGCTCCACAGCAAGAGAAGCCACTGCAGTGAGAAGCCCACGCCCGGCAAGGAAGACCCAACGCAGCCAAAAATAAAATAAATAAATTTATAAAAATTAGTTAATTAATTTAAAAGTCACCAAGGGAGGAAAGCAGCAGGGGGGTGGCGGTGGGATGAATTCGGAGATTGGGATTGACACGTATACACTAATATGTATAAAATGAATAACTAATAAGAACCTGCTGTATAAAATAATAAATAAAATAAAATTCAAAAAAATAAAAAAGTCAAATTCATAGAAACAGAGAGTAGAATGGTGATTGCCAGGGGCTGGGGGTGGGGGAAACAGGAGAGGCTGGTAAAAGGGTACAAACTGAGTTATGAGGAAGGTCTGAGGATCAAATGTATAACATGGTGACTGTCATTTCGAATACTGTGTTGAATAATTGAAATTTGCTGAAAGAGTGGAACTTAAGCGTTCTCAAAAAAAGAGAGTAAATACGTGAGGTGTTGGATGTGTGGTAATTAGCAGGATGGTGGGAATCTTTCACAAAGTATACAGATATCTAATCATCTTATTGTACATTTTAAATACATTACAATTTTATTTGTCAACCATATCTCAATAAAACAAAAAGTAAAGCTGTAGCCACATGTCGAGTGGGGTTCTCCCCACCCCCCAGACCTCGACGACATCAGCTTGGACCCCCAATTCCACATCAGATGCAGCAGTGTGAGGTCCTCTCCAATCATCTAATGGTTTCCTGAAGTTTCAGCCTCCAGGCCCCAGCCCTGGGGCAAGGTCTCCAGCATGTGAACACACAAGTACACATGAAAACCCAAGCACACATGAAAACCCAAGCATAATAACAAATGCTGGAGAGGATGTGGAGAAAGGGAATCCTCCTACACTGTTGGTGGGAATGAAAGTTGGTGCAGCCACTATGGAAAACAGTACAGAGGTTCCTCAGAAAACTAAAAATAGAATTACCATAAGATCCAGCAATCCCACTCCTGGGCATATGCCTGGACAAAACTATAATTCAAAAAGAGACATGCACCCCTATGCTCATAGCAGCACTATTCACAATAGCCAAGACATGGCAACAACCTAAATGTCCATCGACAGATGAGTGGATAAAGAAGATGTGGTACATATATACAATGGAATATTACTCAGCCATAAAAAAAGAACAAAATAATGTCATCTGCAGCAACATGGATGGACCTAGAGATGATCATACTAAGTGAAGTAAGTCAGAAAGAGAAAGACAAATACCATATGATATCACTTATATGTGGAATCTAAAATAGGACACAAATGAACCTATCTACAGAACAGGAAAAGACTCACAGACATAGAGAACAGACCTGTGGTTGCCAAGGGGGAGAGGGTGAGAGAGGGAAGGACTGGGAGGTTGAGATTAGCAGATGGATCAACAACAAGGTCCTACTGTGTAGCACAGGGAACTAGATTCAATACCCTGTGATAAACCATAATGGAAAAGAATATTTTAAAAAAGAATGTCAGAAAAAAGAAAGAAAAGCCGAGCACAGCAAATGTGTGCACGTGCGGGCACGAGCATGCATGGCTATTCATGTGTGCGTGCGTGAACACACATGGAGAGGTACACACATGAGAGGACACGTACATGAACGGGCGTGAACACTCGCACAAAACCAACTCACACAGAACACCCGTTAGGGGTGACTGGCTTCACTGCAGAGAGATGGAGAAGGGTTCCAACTGAAGTTCACCTGCAAAACTACCTCCAATTGCAGACCCTCAGCCGCCGCAGCACCACCACACCCGTCCCCTGACCTCTCTCTCCTCCCCCTTCTTTTCTCATCCTCCTCTTCTCATCTCTTAAAAAGCAAGGGGTCTTCCTCCTACCTCAAGTTTCATGGCGTTTTCCAAATATCACGACGATTTCCTCCTTGAGAAAAATTCTGCTGTCAGTTGTTCAGATGACCAATGCTTTTAAATCACTTTATATAGTAAGAAGAGATGTACAATTTCAAGAAATTCCTCTCCTGGGCTAGACTTCACATGTGGATTCTTTTTTTTTTTTTCAAATGTTGAGCCTTCTTTTAATTTATTTATTTTTATTTTTGGCGGTGTTGGGTCTTCGTTTCTGTGCAAGGGCTTTCTCTAGTTGTGGCAAGCAGGGGCCACTCTTCATCACAGTGCACGGGCCTCTCACTGTCGTGGCCTCTCTTGTTGCGGAGCATAGGCTCCAGATGCTCAGGCTCAGTAGTTGTGGCTCACGGGCCTGGTTGCTCCGCGGCATGTGGGATCTTCCCGGGCCAGGGCTCGAACCCGTGTCCCCTGCATTAGCAGGCAGATTCTCAACCACTGTGCCACCAGGGAAGCTCCCCATGTGGATTCTTGAATGATGCTGTTTGTCACCTGCCACGGAATGTTGGGTACCTCTTAACTATTTCACCCCTCATGTGTTTTTCAGGATCAGAACCAATGCCAGGATCCCAGGTGTCATGTCAGGCCAAGTCGTTTGCACTCTGCCCAAGAGATTCTAAGAGAACAACACACTGACACATTCTCAACGAACAGATAAGCAGTTCACAGGGGTGCCTGATAAATGTTTTTAATCCTCAGGATATTTTCTTACCAACCACTTTCTCCACTCCTAGTTTAGTTGCCCATGAAGTCCATTAGCTTAGAACGGGGGTTAGAAAAGCCCATGGCAATGACACAGTAAATTTGGAATCCTCAATGGCCAAAGGCTCAAGACATCTTCAATTGATATGGCCTCTCAGGAATGTATATGAGCCTGTAATTTTAAGTACTGAACAGAAGTCTCCATGACTAATGAGGAGGAACATTATCAAGGGGCAGAGGGTTGTCCTTCCCAGGAAGAAAAGAAGCTTATCTTCGATTTTAAAGTAGGCTCATCATGGGTTGTCCCAACTGTTTGATGGGTCAAATGTCAGTATTATTTATTTTATAGCTTAAAAAGGCGACATAAATTCTCCAGTTTCACATTTTGCCCCATCGGAATCCACAGTAACAAAAATCACAAAGGAATTTCTGGACTCTTCCCACACAGTCATCCAAACGACTGATAATTAGAGCATTGGAATATGGTCCCACGCTTGGAAAGCAGTGACTGTACCAAGCGCACAAAAATTCAGGCTCAGTAGAAACTCTAAACCTAAGGATTTGGGGGATGTTGAGGGACAGTTTTCCAACATTTGCAGAAGCAACTTTGAGACTTGTCACCAGTAAGATCAATTTTGGCAAAGACCTCTCCACATGCCACCTCCTCCAATCTACGCAAAGATTGCAGGAACCAGGTATTAGAGCAACATATAAGTGTCTAATTCTCAGTGTTCTTGACACCTTCACAAAGACTCACCTTAGTATTAGTAGTTACTGTCTAGTTAAATATTGGTTGTGTGTGGCTGGCATGAAGGTGCTCACCACATTTTAAGTAAACAGGCTCTTTTAAAAGCATTTTCCCTTGGGGCGAAGATGCATTTCTCTTGGCCAGGTCTAAGGGAAGAGGTTGGCTTCTATTTGTAAGTTTCCAGCTCCTCAGAGCCTCACTGGGGAGTTTAGACCAGTAATGACCACCAGTGTGGTCATTAGTAGTGGTGTGAACTGGCTTCTTCCCAAGAGAATTCTGTGTCAATATCTAACAATGAAAAGAAGAAATACAGAAATACACATTGCATTTGGAAAAGTGTCCCCTTTGCCTTGTCAATTCCAATAACACATATCCTCCAAGTTACCAAATATTCAGTGTTTTACACTTCAAGGGCTGGGCAAGGATTGGCTTTTAGGAAAGAAAACTGGCTTAGGGCATATCCTACAATTGAATTAGACCCTATTGGGTGTCTACTCTGTGTCACATATTATCTCTAACTAATAACAAACCTACCAACAAGGTACATTGATCCTGTGTTACTTGTCAAGCTCAGAAAGATTAAGTAATTTGTCCAAGGTCAACCAGCAAAGTGAAAGAACCAGAATTCTAAACTAATTTTGTCTGGTCCCAAACTATTGGGCTATATTAGTCTTAGGCTGCCATAACAAAATAACACAAACCAGGCAGCTTGAACAATAGGAATTTATTTTATCCTAATTTTGTTTTTTTTTAAAGCACTTTATTTTTTAAAATTTTATTTTATTATTTATTTTGGCTGCTTTGGGTCTTTGTTGCTGTGCACAGGCTTTCTCTAGTTGGGGCGAGTGGGGGCTACTCTTCATTGTGGTGCACGGGCTTCTCACTGCAGTGGCTTCTCTTGCTGTGGAGCATGGGCTCTAGGCATGCAGACTTCAGTAGTTGCAGCATGCGGGCTCAGTAGTTGCGGCGCGCAGGCTTAGTTGCTCCGCGGCATGTGGGATCTTCCCGAACCAGGGATCGAACCCGTGTCCCCTACATTGGCAAGAGGATTCTAAACCACTGCACCACCAGGGAAGTCCCTATTTTATCCTAATTTTGGAGGCTGAGAAGAAGTCCACGATCAAGGTGTCACATTGTTGGTTTCTGATGAGAGCTCTCTTCCTGGCTTGCAAACAGCTGAGCTCGCTGGTGTCTCTACTTACAGGGACACTAATCCTCTCAGAGAAGGGTCCCACACTTATGACCTTGTTTAACCTTAATTACTTCCTTAGAGCTCCCAGTTCCAATACAGCTATACCAGTGGTCAGGGCTTCGACACAAGAATGTGGGGGAACTCATTCAGACCATAACATGGTCTTTCTACTACATCATGTGGCCTCTCTATATCAATTAGAGAAAACACACTAAAATTTTGGATATTTTCAGTCACAACATCACACACTAAGACTCAGGTCTTCCCTGGCCTAAATATTTTCAACCATCAAACTTTTTTTTACCGTTAAATCAGGAAGCAAGAGCACAAGTTAGCAAGATAGAGTCAATCTTTTCCTTGGCAACTTCCAAGAATTTTTTTGTATCATTTAATCTCAATTTTAATCTTCTTCAGTTTTAGATATTACAAATACTTTCTTCTAGAGTGACACTTGCATGTCTGCCTTATCCTCTTTACTGAACAGGTCTTCTTTATTGAACAGAAATTCTTCTGTTCATTTTAATGTGCTCAGTAGAATACTATTGTCACAGACACATGCGGAAGGACAAAGGACAACTTGGAACTTTGCTCCGCTGGGCTCAGACGACTTTCCCCAGTTCAGTAATCAGCAGGAGTTTGTCTAATTGCACAATTCCAGCCATGCCAACTAAATCTGTTGCTTGCTCAGAACACTGTAGAATTAAGATATTCCCAAAAGACTAATGAAGCACAAATCAATGAAAGACAGGAACCATAGAAAAATCAGAGTTGCTCCCAGCTGTGAGAGACATAATCTTCCTTTAATATTTTGATTCCCTAGCAGAGCAGAAGTCATTTTTCTCCGTGCATCACACTCAAAGGGACTGTAGACAGCATCATGCTCATATTGAAGGCGCCAGGGCTTCACAGAGAGGCTGGCCTTTTGTTATGATGATGCAGAGGGACAGGAGGCAGCTGTGATATTGATCCCTCCCAGCCCGGAGATGCTTTCAGAGATAATGGGAATCAGAGCTGAGTTTTGAAAAATGAATGGCCATAAAGAACAGTGGTTAAGACATGGGCCTTGGGATAGACTGACATGGGTTTAGTTTCAGCTTCCAGCACTTTCTAGCTGCATGACCTTAGGCAAGTCACTTAACTGACACAGGGCTAGAGTGAGCCTTGGAAGGGAGCTGTGTAAAAGGACTCGGATCAGCCTGGCACTTGGTTTTCCACGTGGAACAAGTATTTGTGGGCAAGAGGGAATTTACTCTTGAGAATGGAGGTTCCGCTGCAAATAAGCGTCTTGACCTCCGGACAGAGAGAAGACTTGCTCCTTCTCCTGGGCTCAGAGGGGAGGGTGCAAAGCCCAGCTGAGAAGCTGAATGATAAGAGAGCCCCTGTCACGGTGCATCCAGCACTTTGGAAGGACCATTTCAAGTTCCCCCCAGTGCAGGAGGGGAGGTTGTTCCTCACAGTGTCTTTTTTTTTTTTACCTTTTATTTTATTGTGGCAGAGTATACACAACACAAAATTTACCATTTTGATCATTTTTAAGTGTAGAGGTCAGTGTCATTAAGCCCATTCTCATGGTTGTACAACCATCACCACCCTCTATTCACAGAACTTTTTCATCATCCCAAGCTCAAACCCTGCCCCATTAAAGCAGTAACTCCCCATCCCCTCCCCCCTCCCCTGGCACCTACTACTCTAGTTTCTGTCTCTATGAGTTTGGCTACTCAAGGCACCTCATATCATGTAGCATCTTTACAGAATTTGTGACTGGCGTATTTCACTTATCCTAATGTCCTCAAGGTTCATCCCTGTTGGAGCACATTTTAGAATTTCACTTCTTTTGAAGGCCGGATAATATTCATAATAAGGAATAAGGCTGGATGATCCTATGGATGGACCACATTTTGCTTCTCCAGTCATCCATCGATGACACTTGGGCTGCTTCCACCTCTTGGCCACTCCGAGTGATGCTGATGAGCAACGGTGGACAGGTACCTGCCCACATCCCTGCCACCCCCCACAGTGCCCTCCACCCGGCCCTGGCCCTGGAGATTGTCCCTGTATCCAGGCTCTGTGATGACACCGATGCCCAGACATCTTCCCCTCAGGTCTCAGTAAAAGCAAGGCTGACTTCATGTCTTCCCTCTGTACTCATCTGAGGAGGTGACTATTCTGAGAAAAATTCCAGAACAATTCTCAGAAGAATGTCTTGGGGCCGCAGCAGCTGGGAAGGAGACCTGAGTTCACCCCCTGCTATCACCTGAATGTCGCAGAGAAGCCATTGCTTAACTTTCTTGCCAGACAATATATGGGGACCTGACTTAGGGGGACACAACATTTTCTCCTGGTGGTTGTTAGCAGGTTAAAAGCCATGCAAACCTGAGATAATTGCATCACACCCCATAAATTATTAGTGGGGGGGGGGCAGTAACATAGACCAGTACCCAACAGCAGTGAGTAGAGAGAATGACCTAGAATTTCCTGGTGTTTCCGAAGTCAGATGACCTCCAAGCAGGAGGCCTCCCTCCACTCAAGCCTGGTGACCACAACTATGACCCTCTGGGAACTGTGGGTCCCAAGCCGGAGCTCAGCACTCCTCCAGATGGGCGATTCACATCCCCCCCCCCCCCAGATGCGAGCCCAGATAGCTTGGCCACCCATCCCTAGAGCAGAGGTTTGACCAGAAGATCTGAAGTCATGTTGGGGGAGCTAGTAAAATAGTCTTGTTCAGGCTTCAGAGGAAACAATAGGTCTTTGACTAAACAAAGACCCTGAAAGAGCTACATGCCGAACTGCTAGACTACATGCAGGTCCGCAGAAATGGCGTTAGCAAGTCTTGGGAGCCAACAGATAAAGAAGGGAGTAAGTCACGCAGCTCCTTGGGCCTTGGGGATCCGGCTGGTTCCCAGGGATCAGGGAATATTCTGAGACTTACAACTAAAGTATCAAAGCATTTGCAACAATAGCCAGAGCTACATATTTGCACGCAAGCTGATAGTAATCAGCGTTAAAAGCAGGACTCCTTTGGGCGGCGCTCTGAAGCGTCACCCGTGGGGTGGATGCACCGCCTGGGACCTCCCCAACTGGGACTCCAGATTGCTGTTCAAGGGACTTCGCAGCTGCTGCTTGGATCTGGAAGTAGGTGTCAGCCCAATTCGGTGATATATACTCTGTTAATATTCTTATTCCTTTCCTTTTAATGATTGTATATTGAAATTAAGTTAAATCACCTTTTTTTTTTTTTTTTTTGCGGGACGCGGGCCTCTCACTGCTGTGGCGTCTCCCGTTGCGGAGCACAGACTCCGGACGCACAGGCTCAGCGGCCATGGCTCACGGGCCCAGCCGCTCCACGGCATGTGGGATCCTCCCGGACCGGGGCACAAACCCGCGTCCCCTGCATTGGCAGGCAGACTCTCAACCACTGCGCCACCAGGGAAGCCCTAAATCACCTTCTATTAAAGATTTGCTTGAAGCTGTTTATTTGTGTGAGACAAGTGATTATCTGGCCAGCGAATCCAATGAACCCTAAAACCAAAAGCAGGCTTTTGGCCAAAAAGGACAGGGACGGAAACATGGAGGAGTGGATCAAAAAGTCCAATATTTAATTGGTGACCGATGTACCTATTATGAGAATAAAGCAGACAGCTACATAGAAACATAGAATCAAAAAATTCTCATGAATTAGTACAGAACATGAGAAAATCTAATGGAAAACCCCTCCAAGACCAGTTCCACATTGGTACTGGAAAAGTGGAACATGTCCTGCCTCTCCCCCTCCCTGGAGAGGTCAATGCCACAGTGTGGGAGGGCAGTCAGGAGGGAGCTGGCCGGCAGAGTAAAGAAAGAAGAACCAGCCCCCTTCCCTTTTTCCCTTTCCCAAGGCTGGGGAAGGAGTGAAGTGAGGGGTTTTCATGAGTACATGGGGCTGGACATGTGCTAACTACTAATCTGAGACCCTGAGGGAAATAAGATGCCAAGAGAATTTTCACTGATCTGAAAGTAACCAGAAGAGCCATAGGGCCTGCCCTGATTCCAAACAAGGTGACAGGAAAGATACGCCTGTATTACAGGACGAGATGCAGAAAAGAGAGAACCTGTATGCCCTGCTCATTCAAGGTAGGAGCCCTGAGAACTTCCAGGAAAACCCTCCCTGGCTGGCAAAACAGATAACAAACTATTTAGAAGTAACTCGGGAAACCTTTCAAGACAGGGCATTCAGGGAGCTGAACCACCTCTGGGCTATGAGATCAGGAGCCTCCAGGCTGATTTGGTCTCTGATTCCAGGTAGCCTGGGGGTGGGGGTGGGGGAGCGGTTAAAAAATAGTGACCCGCCCCCGCCCAGCTTGAATCATTCTCAAAGTTATTCTCACATGACTGCAGTGCACTCAGGTGTGAGGTTGCCACATAAAATACAGGATGCCTGTTGCAGCTTGAATTTCAAATAAACATGACGAATTTTTTAGTAGATCCCAAACATTGCAAGAAACATACTTATACTAAAAATTAGTCACGATGTATCTGAAATTCATATTTAACTATGCATTTTGTATTTTAAGAGCTATATTGAGGCATAATTTATATTCCATACAATTCACCCATTTAAAGGATATAATTCAATGGTTTTTTGGTATATCCACAGAGTTTTTAAACCGTCGCCACAATCAATTTTTTTAGAACATTTTCATCACCCCAAAAAGAAACCCCATGCCCATTAGTGGTCACGCTCTACCCCCTGCACCCAGCGCCACTCCCTGACCCCTGACGTCTGCTCATCCTGGACATTTTGTATAAATGAAATCTTGCAATACGTGGTCTTTTAGAGCTGACATACTTCGCTCAGCGTAATTTCTTCAAAGTTCATCCATGTTGTAACACATGTCAACACCTCCTTCTTTTTTATTGCCAAATACTACTCCATTTGACGGATATAACACACTTTATTCACCAGAACATCAGTTGATGAACATTGAGCTGTTTCTACTTTTGAGTTATTATGAATAATGCTGCAGTGAACATTTGTGCACAAGTGTTTGTGTGGATATATTTTTTCATTTCTCTTGGTTGTATACGTAGGAGTGGAATAACTGGGTCATATGATAACTCTAACGTTTTGAGAATTTTCCACAGCATCTAAACTATTGATATTTTTTTTATATTCCCACCAGCAATACACAGGGTTCCAATTTTTCCACTTCTTTACTACACTAATTAGTTTCTGAGCTCTTCTTATTATAGCCATCTTGGAGGGTATGAAGTGCTTGCTATCTCACTGTGGGTTTGATTTGCATTTCCCTAATGGCTAACAAGCATCTTTTTATGTGTTTTCTGGCCATTTGTATATCTTCTTTGAAGTCATATCTATTCAGATTCTTCCTATTTTTCAATTGGGTTGTTTATCTTTTTATTGTTGAGTTTAAGGGTTCTTTGTGTATTCTGAATACTCTACTTGTATCAGATATATGACTTGAAAATATTTCCTCTCAATCTGTGAGTTGTCTGTTCACTTTCTCGATTGTGTCCTTTGAAGTACAAACCTTTTCAATTTTGATGAAGTCTAATTTATCTACTTTTTCTTTTGTTGCTTATAATTTTGGCGTCCAACCTACGAAGGCTTTACCTAACCCAAAGTCACAACGATTTACCCTTTGTTTTCTTCTAATAGTTTTGTACTTTTAGTTCTTACGTTTAGATCTATGAGCAAGTTTCGTATATGATATAAAGAAGGGCTTCAACTTCATACTTTTGCATGTGGACATTCAGCTGTCCCAGCACCATTTTTTCAGGCATCCTATATTTTTATTGGCTAAATCTGGAAGCCCTAGTCAGAGGTTTAACCACTGGAACAAAGCTTCAGACTCCCTAATCCTTGGCAGTTTCGGGTTGATCTTTTCTGGGGGAGGTGCTCATCCCCTTCTTTCCTCTTAGCATGAATTCACAGCTTCCTCCAACTCTTGCCCTTAAACACTGGGTGGGAGCTGCTGAGGAGTGACCACGGGCTGACCTCTGTTAGCACGTACTGGCAGTGGCACCATTGTTGATGTTCCAGAGTTGACACAGCCCTCGTTGGATCTGGCTTCTTGGCATGTGGTCTCACCCGCTGTTCTGCTTCAAGCTGGGATCTCTAAATCCCGAACCAGCAACTGAAACCCACAAACATTTCTTCTTCCCGTAAGCAAGCCCCCGCCCCAGGTCTCTGGTGTTTCCTCCGATAGAAGGTGTGGACTTTTCCAAAATGGTGGGCACCAGAGGGCCTTTCATCTCTGTCCCAGCCCTCTGGGCCAGGGCAGCGGTGCCCTTTGGGCTCTCTGCGCTCTGCAGTTAGACAGTCACCCTCCCTGCCCTCTGCCACCTCAGTTCCCAGAAATCCCCTTCTTGTCCATAGGCCATCGGCCAGATTGCACAGAGGTTTCTGCCTGTGAGAACTGAAACACTGGTTGGACTCTGTTTCTATGAGCTGGCATTGGGATAACTCATCACAGCCACTCTCTGTGAAAAGACGCAGCCCAGTAGCTTGTGCCAGGCCCCCTGCCTGACGTTTAGCCTGGGCGCCAACCAGGTAATTTACTTTAAGGTTCAGACCCGACATGGCTCATAACTTTCTTCTGAGCCCCTGGAGTCACTTCCCCAGACCAGCTCTGTTGTCTACACAGATGACTTACTCATTAGAAAGAGTGAATAATGCCTAAACACATCACTGGATTTTCCCACAAAGCCCTACTGGGGTGTGCATGACAGGGCATAATCTCACCTGCAGAGCTGGAATTAGGCAAGCGTCTATGATGCCTGGAGTGTCTTGATTCATACCTGGGAATCATAAGTGAACATCTCCAAGGCCCGTAGAGCCAAACTGGGGTGGGGGTGGGGGGCAGGCAGAGGGGTCCATTAATACATTTCTAGGTTAACAGAAGTCTCAATGTCTCTGAATGACCCCTGGGGTGAAAACAGAAGAACCAAAAATACATCCACCTTTTCCATTCAAGACAGGCTTTTTTTTCTACCTTTGCAGTGGAAAACATCATTACAATTTCACTTTGTTAATTAAACTCATCATCACAATTACATCTCAGTTTTGCTCTTACCATGCGTATCAGCTCAGGGGTCTGAGCAACAGAACCAGCTGTGTGTGTGTGTGTGTGTGTGTGTGTGTGTGTGTGTGTGTGTTTAAAGACAAACAGGCAGACAGATTAATTGATTTCAAGGAATTGGCATATGCAGTTGTGTGGTCTGGCTGGGCAAGTCTGAAATCTGTAGGGCAGGTTGGAAACTCTCGGGCAGGAACTGAAGGTAAAATTTCGGTCCACGGCTAGAATTTCTTCCTCCTCGGGAAAGCCTCAGATGTGCTCTTACAGCCTGTTAACTGACTGCACGAGGCCCATCCACAGCGTCGAGGATGATGTAATCTTCTTGACAAAATCAACCGATCGTTGAGGTTAAATCAGCATCATACCTACAAAATATCCCCACGGCAGCGCCTATATTATCATTTAATGAAATAACTAGGTACCATAGCCAGGCCAAGGTGACACATGAAACTAACCATCAAACCATGAAATGCTTTTCTGTCATCGGAGGAGGAACGCTGGCACCATTTCCCAGATGAAAACGCTGAGACACACACCAGGTGAAGAGTCCGCTGGCCAATCCGAGATCACACAAACACAAGTGGCTGAACATAGCGGGTGCTGGGGGTCACTAACCCAGGCCCTGGACCAAACCTGCAGAGGACTCAGAACTCATCCAAGGGTCCTCGGGCCAGGGCCAAGCATGGGCATTCCACCTACCTCCCATCTCCCCTTCTCATCACCCTCCCATTTCTGATCACATCTGTCACCTGCCTATAACTCGGTGGCTTTGCAGCAGTAATAGGAAAAAGCCCACATTCCTTGCATAAGGCAGGAAACCATTCATGACCTGGTCCTGGCCTGACTCGCCAGCCTCCACTACTATTGGAGTTACCCCCCATCCTTGACCTAGGCAGTGACACACCAGAGCACGTGGGCGCCCCACATACTCCAGCTCTGCTGTGTCTCAGTGTCTTTGCACCTGCCATTGCTTTTCCCTGAATCCCCTTCTGGCTTTGACCTCCTGAAACTCCCACTTCATCCTCAAAACCCGTCTTGGCACCACGACACCTGAGAAGCTCACTGACCCTCTCCACCCTCCAAGTCTTTTCCCCCAACCTTAGCTCTCATGTGGGGGAGATCAGGTGCCCCTCCCCCATGCTCCACCAGCACTTCCCACCCTCCTCTGTCTGCTCTGTTCTTATCAGAGTGTGATACAATCGAGCTTTTATATTCCATAAGCTGAGACATTGAGAAACTAATTAATGCCCTGCCGTTCTTTTTCAGTGGGAAGAGTTACTATAGACCAGCCCACTGCCTGTTTTTGCAAATAATGTTTTTGGAACACAGCTCGTTTACGTATCACCCATAGCTGCTCTCATGCTATAATGGCAGCGTTGAGCCATTGTCTAGATGACCAGCAAAGCTTAACAAACCTGCTATTCGGCCCTTTACAGGAAAAGTGTGCTGATCACTGCCATAGACTCACCAGCAAGAAGGTACTTTTCCTCCTGCCCCTCAGGAACGCCGGCATGCTCTTCAGTCCCAGAATTCCTCGCACCTAGGGGGCTGGAAATCATTGTGGGGTTTTCAGTGTTCATTGCAGCATTATCTACAATAGCCAAGACATGGAAGCAACCCAAATGTCCATCGACAGATGACTGGATAAGGAAGATGTGGTACGTGTATACAATGGAATATTACTCAGCCATAAAAAGAACGAAATAATGCCATGTGCAACAACATGGATGGACCTAGAGATTATCTACTAAGTGAAGTTAAGTCAGACAGAGAACAATAAATATCATATGATATCACTTATATGTGAAATCTTAAATTAAAAAAAAGGTACAAATGAACTTATTTCCAAACCAGAAAGAGACTCACAGACATAGAAAACAAACTTACGGTTACCAAAGGGGAAAGGGGGGTAGGGGGAGGAATAAATTAGCAGGTTAGGATTAACATACACACACTACTACATATAAAATAGATAACCAACCAGGACCTATAGTATAGCACAGGGAACTCTACTCAATATTAATAACCTATATGGGGAAAGAATCTGAAAAAGAATGAATATATGTATATGTATAACTGAACACTTTGCTGTACACCTAAAACAAATACAACATTGTAAATCAACTGGACTCCAATAAAATTTTTAAAAAAGCACTGGATTGTGCCCTTTAAAAGGATGACTTTTATAGTATGCAAAAAAAAAAAATGGTTGAGGGGTTTCAAGGATGGCCCATGAAGGTCTCCCCAACCCTGGTCTTTGCTAGGTGGAGGCTGCCCAAGAAGCGGCAAGGCCGTGGAGGGAGAGTCTCAGGGCATTCCCAAAGTGCTTAAAATCTGCACAGATCTGATTTAACTGCTGGCTCAGTCCTTGTTGACTGGTCGCCCTCAATGAAATTCCATGGGAAAGACTCCACAGACGAAGAGGATTTCTTTCAAGGATGTTGAGATTCTTGGGAATCTGATGAGGCAAGTAGAACAAGTGCTTGTTCTGTGATGCTCTGGAAAGGCAACATCTGCTATCCCCTCCTCCAGGAAAAGGTCAGCCCAAAAAGGGTCGAGGGAGAAAGGGACAAATCCCTCCTTCTCCTCCCATCAGCACATACCCAGGTCTCTGGAGGGGGTGTCCCAGGCCCTAAAATTGGCCATGTCCTGGCAGCGAGAGGCCCCACGAGGAGGTTGGCCTCCCACAAGAAACCACAGATCTACAGTGATGGTAGCCAGGATCCAAACAAGGAGACATTCAGATGCCATTTCCCCCATTGGAAGGTGCTCAGCTTCCCAGATGAGTAAATGACTCTAGTAATTTCAAGTCAGAACAAGGGCCCCAGGGGAAACCTTCATCTGGATGCTTCCCCAACATAACTGAAGCCATCTGCCAACTTTCTGAAGTCCTAGGTGCAGGGCAGACCCGCATTCTCTGCAGGCAGGTCTTAAAAGGAGAGTTCAGCCATGTCCAAGGACTGAGAGATTGGTCAATATCCCCCCTGTGAGATGGTCAATGTCTTATTGGTCCGCCCTTTCTAGGTGGGCAACTGGCATGATATATGTGTGTACTCTGGTGGGGATCCCATTCATCTCAAATATCTACTTTCCCAAAAGGTGGCACAGACCCCCTCTTCCTGCCAACCCAGGATAATTTCCCTGGGATTTCAAATTATTTGCAGAGCCATGTAGATATTTATCACATCGATGCCATCTGAAGCTTCACAGAGGGAATCTGGCAAAATCACACACTGCTCAAGAAAAGCAAAAAATATTCCATCTTCCCCCTCCCCAAGGGAAGCCAGAAATTACACTCGTTTTTCCAAGACACTCATACCAGAGACGTTAAAAGCGACCCAGAGAGATTTCTCATCAAAGGGATTCAAGACAATGACAATTTCCAACATGATTGGAATTGCAACTGCAGAAATGACGGCTCTGCTACTCAGAAACTTTTTAATTGCCTTGGCTGATCTCTACCCTTGCTTCCAGTAATTTTATTACTATTATTGGGTTTTGGTTTTTTTATATAAAACATCTCAGGGTGTTTTCAACAGTCATCATGGAGTGTTGGCACCAGAGAGACATCCTGGAGAAAAATTATTTCAAAGGCTCGTGTCCTCTAGACAAACACACCAAAAAAAAAAAAAAAAGATTTTGCAAGAGGACAAGAAAGGAACTTTAAAGACAGAAACATCATGATGTGATCTATAAGTTCATTTCTCTCTCTGGCACCCATTCGGAGCCCTACCGTCTGCCATCACCTACAAATTATTGGCTTTTATTACAATGTTATGATTATACATGACAGCAAATATGAAACCTTAACAAATTAGCAAAGCATAATTAACACAAGTGATCAAAAAACAACTGCAAATGAAAGCTCTATGGAGTGGCGGAAGGCATCAGGGAACCCGTCTACACGCATCTGTTTGGAAACATCTTTGTATTGAGGCCACTTGTCAGCTCAAACGCACAGGCTGATTACCAATATCAGGAGACATTTCATAACTTCTAAGCTAGTTTAGAGAGGATGACTCCTGAATAATAATCCACAAAGTCACTTGACAAGTCCACTTAACGTTGGGTGTGAAGACAAAGCAGTCTGCATTTTTCAGAAATGTATACATGCGTAAGACTTGAAACACTGTCTCTTTCAACCATAAGGACCATATACATATTTGGAATCAGGTGAAAAATGGACAGGATACAAAATACCATGAGGCTGTGCTATGGAAGAAAATGTGGTCTGTGCTCCAAGACTGCAACCTACATTACTGGGGTTGCTATTTCAGGAAGTACGAGAAAGGAAGTGCAGAATTCCAAGAGCCATTTCTTCTTCCTAATATGATGCAGCTTTGAGAAAAGACATCAAAGAGAAGACCAAGGATCAGAATAGGAAAATCAAACCATCAGGTTTGTGAAGTGTGCATCCTTCCTTAAGCCTTTCTAATGTTTATGCGAAAAACTCGACCTTCCTTTATCTTGTATTTCCATCCATCCATCTCTCTCTGGGAGACAAGAGTCACCGGTGGGTGACTCGTTTGGGACTGCTCAATTCTTGACCATACACGCCTATTGCACGATCATCTCATTTGTTTCTCTTTCCTCCCTTTTAGATGCTACTTGAACATTTTTCCTTTTCGATAGTCTCCTTTTAGAAATTTAGAAGATCCCACTTTTAAGTCTCATCTGTCATTTTTTTTCCCCTTTATTAAATTCCAAGTTCTGCTGGAAACACTTGAGGGAGAAGCAATCAGGAGAAGAAAAGAATATTTAAAAGAAAGTGAAAAAAAAGGAAGAGCTACTATCTCGGCAGCCAGAACAGAGCCGGGAAGATGCACCTCATGTAAGCTGCAGAGATCTCAGTCACATGGAGGTGAAGGAGTTTGGGAAGGTCCCCTGCAAAGGAAAGAAAAGTCCTTTGCTCCCAAGAGCAGGAGGAGGGTTGGGTTTTATTGCACAGCTGTGCACCTGTTCGCTAATTTTTTTTTTTACCTGTGTGCTAATTTCAACCTCTCCCTTCCCCACCTGTCCCCATGACCTTCCGCACACACTGAAGATTCTCAACAACAAGGATGGAGAAGCCAGGATGCTTCCTTCTGGCTCCTTCCAGCCTAGCCTGGAAACCTCTTTCAGAGGCTCTCCAGTTCCCGCTGGTGACCGTCCACGAAACACCCCTTCCCCCTCTGTGCTCATCCTACAAAACAAAACATTTCAAGACGTCATCAGAGTCCTTGGCCAGTTCCCAGGAGTAGGGGTGGGTTCCCGGTGAGGCCCCTCTCTCCTGTGTGTTGATTTCCTGCTGTAACAAATGACCATAAACACAGTGGCTTAAAACAATACAAATGTGTCATCTTACAATTCAGGGGTCAGACATCTGACATGGGTAGCACCAAAAACGAGGTCTCAGCAGGGCTGGTTCTTTCTGGAAGCGCTGGGGGCAATCTGTTTCCTTGTCTCTGCGGCTTTCTAGTGGTTGCCTGTATTCCATGGTTCCTTCCACCATCTTAAAGCCGACAGCAGAATCAAATCAGCAGGAGCTGGCACGTGGAGGAACCATTGTTGGCTGGTAGGTGTTTTCGTGCCTGTGATCATTTCCATTCCGGTAGGGAGAGTTGAGAGCGGCCCTCGGGTTTTGATCTGGGGAACTGAGAAGTGTCCTTTACTGAAACAGAGGACAAAGTGTAAGTAGAGGGTTTGATGAGAGTAGGTCATAATATCTCCTTATTCATTAGTAACATAATTATTCACTGATGCAAGTAAGTATTAATTTATTTTGAATACTAACAAATCCATAATAAATGAATATTTACTTACTCATTCCTAACTATTACTTGAGGCTTCTGTGTGCCATGCAGTGTGCTCTAGGCACTGAGTAGACAGCAGTGAACAAGATAAATAACATCTCTGACTCGGGAGTTTCATGTCTTTTGCTATGAAACTGGCAGGCTGACTTGTTAGCTTACAAGTAGGGTAAAATCTAGGGCCCTTTGTAGTTCTTGACAAAGTAAAAATGAACAAACGAACAAGCTCATAGAAAAAGAGATGGGATTTGTGGTTACCAGTGGCAGGGGCAAGGAAGAATTAGATTAAATCAGTCAAAAGGTAACAAACTCCCAGTGTAAGACAAATAGGTACTAGGGATGTCACGTACAAATGATCAATACAATGGACACTGCTGTACATTATATATGAAAGTGGTTAAGAGAGGAACTCCTAAGCGCTCTCATCACAAGGAAAAACATTTTTCTATTTCTTTAATGTTGTATCTATCTGAAATGATGGGTGTTCACTAAACCTACTGAGGTCATAATCTCATGATGTATGGAAGTAAATTATGCTGTATCATGCTGTACACCTTAAACTTATACGGTACTGTATGTAAATTATATCTCCAAAAAACTGGAAGGAAAAAAAAGTATATGTCTTAAGACCTTTATACAGAAAATTTAAATTTGGCCTATGAAGCCAGACCAAACACTGAGAAAAACTTTATTCATAAGATATTAATTTTAAAAGTCTTTTCACTGAGTCAAAAAGCAACTGAATCCCAAAGAAATGTAATAGATACTAACTCAATATACTCTGATTTAATAAAAAGATTATTTTCCCATCCCCGGGATGGTTTGGTTTACCAATTTGCAAGTTGGCCAGTGTGACAGAGAATGCCTTGTGTCCCAAGGGGCTTCTGCTTCCGAGACACACAGCTAGACCAACTCCCCGGTCCCCTTTGCGAACAGGTGGACACGTGATGGTTCTGGCCAACAGAAGATGAGCAGAAGTAACACATGCCACTTCCTGGTCTGACCCGGAAAAGTCTTCTGGGAAATCTTTCATATGCTCTCTTTCCACATCTGCTGACTGAGTGGAGAGGATACCAAGGCCTTGGAGAACGGCATGGCCATAAGACTGAAGGAGCCTGGGTTCCTGAATGACGCTGTGGAGCAGACTCCCTTCCCACCAAATTCCTGCCACCAACTGGACTTCACATGAATACAGAATACACTCTGTTGTACTAAGCCAGTAAAATAATGGGATTGTTTGTTACGAAGGTTAACTCGTGGTGACTCATTCAAACAGTGCCTGTATGTGGATCTCAGAATTGTCTCTCTCTTGCTCTCTCTCTCTCTCTCTCTCTCTCCCTCACACACACACACACACATTTACAGACACAGATAAGTGACACAGCTGTGCAGAGAGAAATCCCAGGACATGGTCACCATCTGCTATCACACTTCATCTTCTCTCCCCAAATCTTGCAGGCCCCTCTAATACAGAGAAATGTTCCAGATTCGTGTATTATAGTTGCTGTTATTTTTAGCCAGTTATATAAGTTATAAAGTTACGTAAATTATATATGACCATTCTTACTTATGGAAAAATACCGTAAAATGATGCTTGGTTCAGAAGGAGGTTCAGATTATCAACAAAGGAGATATTGCTAATTCAACCATCTTCCTAGATGCTGAGAATTCAGTGTCAGTGAACTTTGGGCAATTAATGCAACAGAGTGTTCCCTGGCACTTTCTTTATTGATCAGACAATCTCCACTTTGGAAGCTTCAGTGGACACATGGCAAAGCGTCTAAGTCCCAAATTAAGACTTTCAGCTGCTTTGGTGTTAATTTAAACCAGGCCCGTCAGTCAAAATTGCCTTGAACTAAGACACTCCTTTATGAGTGGCGAAGAGTCTAACCAAATGCACAGTCTTTAGCCCAGCTTCTGCTTCCTCTTTTTCTGATCTATAGCTATTTGAGGAATGGTTCTAGAATGGGATTAATAAAGATTTCATGTGGTAAATAAATACATCTAAATCAGAAAGAAAGAAGGGACATTGCCCCTGCTTGCAGATGACATGATTTCATACAGAGTAAACCCTAAAATTTCCACCAAAGAAAAACTGTTACAACTAATAAAGGAATTCAGCAAAGTTGCCAGATACTAAATCATCACACAAAGTACACTAACAATGAACAATGCAGAAAGGAAATGAACAGTTTCATTTATAATAGAGTCAAAAATAATAAAATATTGCTAAAGGAAATTACAGAGGATACCAATAAATGGAAAGATAGCTTGGGTTCATGGATTGGAAGACTTAATAACATTAGGATTTCAATACTACCTTGAAAACTTTATGCTAAGTGAAGTAAGTCATCGCATGAGAACAAGTATAATGTGATTCCACTTATATGAGGTCCCTAGTGTATAAAATCCATAGAGAAAGTAGAATAGTGGTTGCCAGGGGCTGGGGGAGGGGACAACGGGGAGTTAGCATTTAATGTGTTTCAATCGGGGAAGATGGGAAAGTTCTGGACACCAATGGTGGTGATGCTTGCACAATAAAGTGAATATACTTAATGCCACTGAACTGTACACTTAAAAATGGTAACTTTTATGTTATGTATATTTTACCACAACAAGAAATGAATTACTGTTATGAGAAAATGGAATGTAAGTAAGAGAATAGAACTATACCATGCAATATATACACAAATATGTATATTGTCAACAATAGCAAAAATTAAAACCAGAATAGCTACACTATTATTAGATAATGTAGACTGTAAGGCAAGAAAAATTACTAAAAATAAAGAAGAATGTTTCACTTAAAAAATTGTTTTAAAGTGCAATACAGCAAAGGCTTATTGAATACATATTACATGGAAAGCCCAGGGCTCTGCACTTAAAAAATACTGTGGGGGGATGGGGGAAGTCACAGCCCCCACCGACCTGTCTCCTGCGGGGACTCTGCTTTGCGTTCCTCAAATTCACAAAGCATTTCCCAAATGCCCTGTCGTTGTCCACCCCCAGCAGTGCTGTGAGGTCAGCAAGGGTTGCTGCCCCCATTTTATGGATGAAGAAACTGAGGTTTGGGAGGCACAAGGGGGCTGCTGAGGGTCACACTGCTCTTCGGTAGTGGAGCTGAGACCCAAACGCAGCTCAGTGTTCTTCCCACGTCACCACACAAACATAGAAACTTGATTACAACTAATCTAAGGTATGTTCCATCAATAATAGCAAATATTCCAAATTTGAGCACCAAACTAATTATATCTCAACCACAGAGTCCAGCCTAGAGGTAAGGCAGTTATCCCGGTATTTTACATACACACACGCCCCTCACCCCCACCTTTTATACTTTCTAGAACGTTGCCTCCACTCTTCCCTCTGTGAGCCCACGTCTGCAGCCTCTCCTGGCAGAGAACCACAAGGTTCAGTGCTGACTGAACCTCAGGGGAGAAGTCACCTGCAGGATTACCCGCACCTGGAATTTCTTGTTGACACGCAACCACCTTGGTCCTGCTGACGCCCCTTCTCAGGATGCTGACTCTCCCTCGGGGCATGTTGCAGCTTGCCGACTCACTGGAAGACGCCAATAACTACTAATGGGTAAGAAAAAGAAGGAATAGGGCAACACATTAGACAAAATCATGGGGACACAATCAGCAATGTCAGACTCTAGGAGATTACAGGGAAAATGTGTTGGTTTCTTCAATAAACAAATTAGAAGAAAATTTAATAATAAGAGAGAGATGTATGGACCAATCGAAATGAACTAACTTTGTTTGGATTTCAATTCAAATAAACTGTCGAAAGAAATAACATTCATAAGACATTCAGGGAAATGTAAACATTGACTCATTGACTGGGTATTTGGTGATTAAAGTTCTGATTTTAATCTGACTAAAACTTTGTCATTGTTTTTAGATGAGATAATGGTACTGTGGTTTTCTTGGTATTATTTAAGTTCTCAGTCTTTTCCTTATCTTTCAGTTACATACTGAAATATTTAGAGATGACATTATATGATTCCTGAAAAGTGCTTCAAGATAATTTCGGGGGTGGGGTATTGATTAGAGGGGTTAAAAGAAACAAGACTGGCCACATTCTGATCATTGTCAGTGTTTCCAGTTCATGATAAACTGCTCTCAAATTTGGTATGCTTTTAAATTTCCACAGTAAAAAGTTTTAAAACCATGCTTACAAATAATCTTCAGTGACATGAGAAAAATGTCATTATATACTATACACCATATTAAGCAGAAAAGCAAAAAAAAAAAAATCAACACAGTAAGATCCAAGCTATATAAATCAACATGTTCTAGACCAAAATGTTCACAGTGGCTATCTTGGCTGGTGGGATTATTATTGTAAATTTCATTCATTACTCTATGCCCTCACTTTCCAGCTTCCTACCATGGGCATGTATAACGGATAATTAGAGAAAACATATATTTTTTAATTTTTAAGGGTAGAGAGCGATGAGCCATTTGAAGTAACACTCTTGAGTCTTCAGCCATGTGTTTGGGGAACATTCTCTCAGGAAGGGCTAATGCCATCCCATAATGCACCTTAGCACTTAAAATTCACACCTGGTGAACGTATCACTTGATTTTTAAAATGAGCCACCGTATCATGGAATTAAGGACTTATTTGTGCTTCCAGAATTCCACTCAACGTTACCAAAGTCAGATTCGAGTACCTAGATGTCCCCAGAGGACCAGAATCTGGTTAATTATTATTAGGGAATCATCTTTCTAGAGATTTCTGTCCAGAGATGACTTGGGCATTTCACCTTTTTTGTTTTGCAGAAAGATATGATGCCGAGGATTCTACACACTCTTCTGACGCCTTTCTCCACAAGAAATCAGCCTTTGTGTCCCTGCACCATGGGGGAAACCTGCCTAGTGGTATTTCTCCTGGCAGCCGTGTCCTCAGAGACCTGGCCCTGAGACACCTCCTACAGCAGGGAACTTGTTTTCCAGTGGGGTGTTTAGGTAAAAGGAATTGGTATGCCAGTGGCTTCTTAGGAATCTTTCTTTAAAATCATATGAAAGGAATACTGACAGAGACCTGAGCAAGGCTTTGTTACGCACCAGCCTCAAAAGTTCCAGAAGGGTTCGAAACATTCCTACAGCCAACAGCAGCCTGGTCTACTCCCATGGGGTCATTTATACCCTGGGAGGGTCTGGCTGGATTTTTTCCATTATCTCTTGGATTTCTTTATGTTTTTGTTTAATTTTGTTTTTCCTCTTTTTTCTCTACACTGCCTGAGGATCATATGACCTTTCTGATAAAATTTAAATTTGGGAGGTTCTTGGATTTCCTACTTGGAGATTATTACCGCAACATCTCTGTATCCCATCTGTGCGTGTGTGTTGTTCCCAGCACCTGCACTTCATTCCTTCTCTCCCTGGGTGGCCCTCAAATGTCTTCTCCAATCTCAGGAGAGACCCTCCAGGAATGTAAATTCCGTGTCATCTATGGGAAAACAGAGACACCAAGAGGCTAAGCGATTTGCTAGGCTCTCGGTTGCCTGCTTTTGCGGCTGGCTGTCCTTAGCGAGGGCCGACACCCACACACAGGAGCGTCTCTGACTGACCTCCAGGGAAGCCTACATTTACACGCTCCATCATCCCAAACGGGAGATCCTGGTATCTCCCCACCAGGCTTCACTTCCCAACCATGGCACGTCTGCTGTGACCACACCTACCCCGGGATCAGCAAGCAAATGAGTCAAAGTCACAGCCCTTAGACCGACTTTCCAACAAATTTTGCAAGGTGGAATTTCCATTTACAAGGCTCCGGTATATGGGAATCTAAACTTATCCACGAAAGGGAGAAAACCGAACTGTGAAGTTCAAGCAGGGGAGAGCATCGTTCTTCAGGGAAGTAGAAGAAAAGCTTAGATGACCCACCCACCTCCCTGAACTCAGCCAGATGCGATGAAAGAGCCAGTTTCCCGTGACCCAGGACACAGACATGGCTTTCCACACGCCAGGGCAGCCTCCTCTCCGCCTTGGTGCTAACAGCAAACAACAGTCCATTCACTGTTGCCGAATGTCCTGAACCAAAGTCCAGCCGGCTGAAGCCCCCATCGGAGGAGGAGGGAATGGAACATTTCTTTTCCCTTTTGCTGTCTGCAGGCCAGCTTTCATCCTCAGCCATCAGATAGGAGGGGGCACCTTCCGCAGAGAGCCCAGGGCAGTAGGGCTTCAACAGAGAGGCAGCTGAGTTGGGGGAGCCCAGAGTCCGGGTTGAGAAGCTGGAGATTGGAAAGCAGCTGCTGGGAGAGAGACACTGTCTCACAGGAGGGTTCTGCCTCGACGTAAAGGGCCTGGGCAGGTGAAATGTACCACAGAGCCACGTCTGGCTAAAATGCAGGGGCTAACCCAGCAAGTGTGGGTGGGCCCTGAGGTTCTGCATGTAAACAGCTAACAGCCAGGGAATTCCCTGGTGGTCCAGTGGTTAGGACTCCATGCTTTCACTGCTGAGGGCACAGGTTCAATCCCTGGTGGGGGAACAAAGATCCCACAAGCCTCGCGACCAAAATTAATTAATTAACTTTAAAAAACAACCAAATTCTAGTTGATGCAGATACCACCAGTTGACCTGGACCATACGGACCACACTTAGAGGAACAAAGGTCCAGGGCTGTACCACCCAGTATAGCTAGGTAGCTCTAGCTACCGTGGCTTTGAGCACTTGAAGGGTAGTTGGTCAGAAATGAGAGTTGAAATGTGCTATAGGTATAAAAGACACAATGGACTTTCATTTAGAATAAAACAAAGAATGCAAAAATCTCCATTTTTAGAGTGAACATATGATGCGATGATAATATTTTGGATATACTGGGTTAAATAAGCTATATGATTAAAATTAACTTCACTGTTTCTTTTTTCCTTTTTTGGAATGTGATCACTAAAAAATTTTAGACAACAAAAGGACTCAGATTCTCTTTCTCTTGGGCAGCCCTGATCTACAGCTCTCCCCAAACTTTAAAGCTATGATTCTTGGAAGTATTCTTAAAGACCATTTTATATCCGATTGCCTCTTTTTCGAAAATCCACACAATTTCTTGGCTTGTCAAAACGGTCTTGTCATCCCACCTCTTCTCACTAGAAAGGAGAAGGAAAGGGCTAATGGAACCAGATATTTATCTGCCACAAGTTATCCCTCAGCCTCGCCAAGGCTTCCTTTGAAAATTATCATGGTGGCCTTTGATTGAACATATCCAGTTCCAGGTATCAGAGGCTCATCCTTTAAATTGATCCTTACGTCTATCCAACAAAATACTAACCTGCTATCACCCTCTGATAAAAGCGACAAGCATGATTGGAGTCCCCAGCTGATACTTTGCTTGACCAACGTGATCAAGCAAATTGTTTTTTCCTAATGATACCTTCTCCTGTCCCTTTTGTTACTAAGTCCAAGCTTATACTGCTCTCTGCACAACAGGCCAATAAATCAAGAGCCAAGTTGATGGGGCAAGGAATATTGACTTTATTCAGAAAGCCAGCAGACCTAGCAGATGGTGGACTAGTGTCCCAAAGAACCATCTTGCCTGAGCTAGAATTCACGCTCCTTTCATTCTAAAAGGGGAAGGGGTAAAGTCCAACATTTCTTGGTTCTGGCCAGACTCCAGAGAGGATGTGTTACTTTCTTCCTTCCTGCAGCCATTCACAGGTAGGCCTGGTCAGGATGTTTCCTGTGAGCTAAACAACGGTACTGTAGCTTAATGCTCATTATCTGGGAGGCAGGGTTCCCAGAGGTGGGCCGCTATGTATAATTTAAGCTTATAGGCAATATCCCTTTAGTGATTAACTTGTAAATAGAACACAAAGGCTCTTTCCTATTACAGGTTCAGCTGAAAATGAACAAAACATCTCATTAGCTGACATTTTTATTGAAGTACAGTTGATTTACAATATTGTGTTAGTTTCAGGTGTACAGCATAGTGATTCAATATCTTTGCAGATTATACTCCATTATAGGTTATTACAAGATAATAGGTAGAATTCCCTGTGCTATACAGTGAATCCTTGTTGCTTATCTATTTTATATATAACCAACGTTTTTGAAGCAGAAGGATTGTTTGTTTTAGGCTTCAAGACTGAGGCAAACATTTGTTATAAGGCTCCAAGGGATTTTGCAAACAATTTCCACCCATGACTTCCAAAGCTTATGCAAGATTTTGTGCAAAATGCATGGGCCGCTTCCATGAAGAAAGAGTTTCCGGAGATGTTTACTTTGCAGAAGTAAGCATGCATGTTCGCCCATTCCCTTGAAAACTTCCACATGTCCACACAACAGCTGGAGTGTCAAGCAGACACACGCTCTCCTCTCCACAGATGACCCTGGCCCTCTCCATGCCTGTCCTCTAATGAGCTGACTTCCTGTGACTTGACCCCTCTGGACTGGCCGTGGCTGTCACCTTGTGAACTGTCATCAGTTAAGACTGATTGTTCACAGGCCAGATACAGATGGGCTCTCCAGCCCTCTGAATGTAAGCCATCCAACCAAGTCTCAGAAAGAAAGGCCCTGGACAGTCCTAGGGCCGTGTTATGGATCGAACTGTGTTCCCAAAAGAGATATGCTGAAGTCCTAACACCTGTGCTATAGACTGAATATCTGTGTCTGCCCAAAATTCATATGTTGAAATTCTAACCCCCAAGGTGATGATATTAGCAGGTCAGGCCTTCAGAGGATGATCAGGTCATGAGAGTGGAACCCTCTTGAATGGGATTAGTGACCTTATAAAGAGACCCAAGAGAGCTCCTTCACCTCTTCCACCACGTGAGGACACAGCAAGAAGGTGTGGTCTGTGAACCAGGAATCCAGCCCTCGCCAGGTGCCTTGCTTTTGAACTTCCCAGCCTCCAGATGGTGAGAAATAAATTTCTGTTGTTTACAAGCCACTCAGTTTATAGTATTCTGTTATAGCCTCCCAAACAGACTAAGACATCCCTGTACCTCAGAATGTGACCTTATTAGGAGAGCAGGTCTTCACAGAGGTAATCAAGTTAAAATGAGGTCGTGAGGGTGGGCCCTAATCCAATATGACTGGCGTCCTTATAAAAAGGGGAAATTTGGACACAGACACACACAGAGGGAGAGCTGTGAAGAGATGAAGGAGAATAACATGAGAAAACTGGAGTTATGCTGCCACAAGCCAAGGAGCATCTGTGTCCCCAGAAACTGGGAGGGATGCCTGCATGGATCCTTCCCCAGCACCATCAGAGAGAGCACAGCCCCACCAACACCTTGATCTCAGACTTCTACCCTCCAGAACTGTAAAAGAATAAACATCTGTTGTTCTAAGCCACCAAATTTATGGTACTTTGTTACAAAAGCCCTAGGAAACTAACACAGACCAGAATTCCAACAGTTCCCATTATTGGTTTATTTTCCATCACTCAGACATGTCAGCCCAGCTTGGGCTCCAGACCCACATCAGTGATTTGGCAGCTCCCATATATAGCCCTAGGTGTCCTAAGAATGCATTAGATATAGAGTTATCAATTTCATGAATAAAAACACAGGATACCCAGTTAAATTTGAATTTCAGACAAATAGTCAATAATTTTTTAGCATAAGTATATCCCAAATATTGCATGGGACATACTTATACTAAAAAATTATTGGTTGTTTTTCTGAAATTCAACTTCAACTGAGCATCCTGTATTTTATCTGGCAACCCTGGATAGGGAGCATCTTCAGAATACTTCCGACTCTAGAAAAGACATGTACTTGGTGCCACAAGACGAACTGGGAAAATTTCCACAAACCTGGGCCAGAAGACAAGGCTTGTTGTTTGGCATCAGGTCACTGATGTTCACAAGATGAATGGCAGAAACTTAAGTGCTCTCAACTCTGGCATTTTCCATGTAGGTGACACATTTCTGTTGTTGCCATTTATTTATTTATTTTGGCCATGCCACATGGCTTGTGGGATCTTAGGTCCCCAACCAGGGATTGAACCTGTGCCCCTGCAGTGGACACACAGAGTCTTAACCACTGGGCAGCCAAGGAATCTCCTGTTGCCATTTATCTAATACCTGTGTTGTAGTTCAAAATATAGAGCCCATCTCTGTGACCAAGTTATTCCACCTCAAATGAGAATAATCACCCTAGCCTGTTCAGAACAGACAGGGCCAGTCACACAGGGCCCCACGCTCAGAAGGGCCCACACAGCTGTTGCCATAGTGAAGTTCTTAATTTTTGATCAAGAGTCCCTGCATTTTTCTTTTGCGTGGGGCCCACAAATTACATAACAGGTCCTGAAGACAAGTGTAAAGACAAGGAAGCAGGCTACACTAAATGCTTTCACGACGAACAACTGCCAGGTTGTGGCTTTTAAAGCACAGTTGTTGCTGGTAGCAACTTGGAGGCTGGGTGGAGATTCTCCTAAAGTCCCCTGAACCTACAGATTTGGGCTATTTGTCTTCCCACCAGTGTTGATTCCCAAGCTGTGTTACACGGAACCAAGTCTCTACCATCAGCTATGATGGTTTTCCAATCTCTGCTTTCCCTTCCTTCCACACACAACTTTCTGTTTTCCTCTCTTTCTCCCAGGCTTTCTCTCTAAATTTCTGACACACCCCTTTCCTTGTCCTTTCCCCATTACTAACCCCTTCTGTTATGCCTGTCTTTTTGCTTGGTTCTCTCTCCAACAAAGAAAACCAAAAGATGAAACTCAAGTGTTTTCTGCTGAATGTTAGCATCCCTTAGTGTCTTGTCAAGGGCACAGTTCATGGGCAGAAATTATGAAAGTTGATTTTCCAATTCATTCCATTTCTATACCAACCTCTTCAGTGATTACATCATATGAAGGGCATCAGAAAAGAAAGACAGAATTATGACTCAAAGTCGCTGCTATGTAACCTTGGATAAGGCACTTAACCTCTTAGGATCCTGGTTTCTTCAGTTCTCAAATAAGGGTGCTAGATGAGATAATGATCTCAGATGAGTCTATAATTTGAACATCAAAGTTAAAGCTAATCAGTCTGGTGAATTGGTTTTCTCCCAAGACCACTATGTACAGTTGCTCAGGTTGTGCACTACCCAAACGCATGGAGCCATTGTGTTATGGTGCCTAAAAACTGCACAACTCAGCAAGCATCCCTTCAACAAATTATCCCTCCCTGGTCTTCATGCTAACTGTCCACGGGGATCTTCTCTCTGACCACGGTTCTCAGTCTCTCCCATTCCCAGTGCCATCCCCATCCTGTCCCTTACAGAACCCTGCAACTGTCTGTGTTAATGTATTTCCACCCCATTCTCTGCCTTCCCTGCCCGCCTACACCTCCCAGAAATGTACATACATCTAACACGGATGAATTGCGGAAAATAGGCTTCTATCTAAGCAAGGAAACTTTAAGGAGCATGAAGGTGGGAATGGGGAAATTAGTTGGTAATTGATGGGATCTACATGATGGAGAAATTCTGAAGAGGGATAATGAGACTCTGGTTGCCTACCTAATAGAACTCCACCCGGAGGAAACCATGTATATGGTGTTGCATAGAAAGGGACTTGGGGTTATCATAGATGCACAAGCACAAATGCATCGCAGACGCGGGGAGGCTGGCGCACCGAGGACTCTGAGGCTGCAGATGCCCCTCTGGGATATAACGTACTGTTTAGCATCCCTGTCATTTTTTTCAGTTGAGGTGAAATTCACACAATATAAAATTAACCATTTGAAAGTGAACAACTCAGTGGCACTTAGTACATTCACAGTGCTATACAATCATCACTTCTATCTAGTTCCAGAGCATTTTCATCATCCCGAAAATAAAACCCCACACCCATTAAGCAGTCCTTCCCTCTTCCCCTCCCACACAGCCCCTGCAAAGCACTAATTATTTCTGTCTCTTTGGATTTACCTATTCTGGACATTTCATATAAATGGAATTATGCAATGTATGACCTTCTATACCTGACTTCTTCCATGTAGCATAATATTTTCAAGGTTCATCCATGTTGTAGCATGTGTCAGTACTTCATTCTTTTCTATGACTGAATAATGTTCTATTGTATGGATATGTTACATTTCGTCCATTGATGGACATTTGGGTTATTTCCACCTTTTGGCTATTGGGAATAATGCCACCATGATTGTTTGTGAACGACTATTTGTGGAGTCCTTGTTTTCAATTCTTTGGGGTCTATATACCTAAGGATGAAATTGCTCTGCATCCCCATCATTTTTATTTCACAGTAGACCCTGCTGAGACCTTACGTTTCAGTGTATTCTGTGTAATATCTGCTCATATTTTCAACATTTGTCTTGAACCTTTTTGCTGTAGATCAAAGGTCAGCAAACTTTTCCTCTAAGGGCCAGATAAGTAAGTAGTCTAGGTTTCATGAGCCTTGTGACCTCTGTTGCAACTACTCAGCTCTGCCTTTGTAGCATGAAGCAACCACAGACAATACGTAAAATATTCATGGTGCTCCAATAAAACTTCATTCACAAAACTACGCAGCAGGCCAGATGTGGCCCTCGCACTGGAGTGTGCCAACCTCAGCTCCAGGACGAGCACAAAAGGATGTGACCTCCTTCCAAGTGCTGAATCCTCCAAGGATGGACGGGACAGGATAGGACAGAACGCATATACATATACACATATGGGTACAGGCGCAATTACATCTCCACTGCCAGGGAGGATGCCAAGGGAAGTGAACTTCACTTGTGGCAGATGGGTCTCGAGACAGCACCTTAAGAACTTCTTGATTATGAAACATCTGAAGTCCTGGGGTGTGTTCCCGACATGAACAGCTGAGTGAGTTTGAGGAAATGTGGCCACCCTCTGGCTGGGCTGGTTTTGAAGATGAAAGGCCAATGACTTCATTGACAAATTCCTCAATGTCTTTTCTAACATTCACCCTGTCTAAGATTCCTCAGGGCAGGAAAGGGGTGCCCAAGCTCAGAAACTCATTCAACCAACAAGCATTTATTGAGTGCCGACTGTATATAAGCACCATGCTACATCTTGAGTATTCCAAATCATGCATTCCAGGAGGTCTTCTTGGGCAATTTGGTTACTTCCAGTAGCAGGGAGCTCATGACCTGCACAGAGCAGCCTACCCCATGGCTGGACAGTGCTTTGCTCCCTCAGAAACACCTAGACCTTCACAGCATGATTCCACGCTTGCCTCCCACCAGTCAAATATCAACAGGCACCCCCGCCATATACAGGTACAAAGAGAACAGGCAAGGAAACAAGGAAATAGCACGCAAACAAAGGAACACTGACAACAGCTTTTATCACTCCAAATGTTTTTAAAAGCAAAATCGATTTCACATCTGATGACTTCCTGGGAAGTTCCCTAACTCGGGCAAAGTTGACAATCAAATTCTAAGGAGCTGTTTCCCACGAAGAAGAGCACATCCTCCCTCCAAGGACACTGTCAGAGCTCTTCCCTTAAACAGTGGTTTCCAGGCTTCCCTGGTGGCGCAGTGGTAGAGAGTCCGCCTGCCGATGCAGGGGGCACAGGTTCGTGCCCTGGTCCGGGAAGATCCCACGTGCCACAAAGCGGCTGGGCCCGTGAGCCATGGCCGCTGAGCCTGCGCATCCGGAGCCTGTGCTCCGCAAGGGGAGAGGCCACAGCAGTGAGAGGCCCGGGTACCGCAAAAAAACAGAACAAACAAAAAAAATAACGTGGTTTCCAAAAAAGGCAAAGAGAGTCTGGATAACAGAGATGAAAACCACAGGCCTGGGGGCCAGGCAGGTCTGGGCTGGAGGGGCTGCCCTTTCCCCTACTTGCTGCAGGACCTGGACCCGGGGCGAGTTAGCAGCTGGAGAACTGGGTGACAACCGAGCAGCTTCACAGAGTTGCCTGGATGAGCCTCCCCATCTACAGGGGCCGCGAGGCTAGGCACTAACAGTCAGAGGCCTTTCCCACCTGGCCGCTCACGAGAGGCTAAAGAGAATCCAGTGCAGGCCTGGGCAGAGGGAACCCCATGGAAACCAAGCAACCGTGGGGTGAGGGATTAGGCTGACAGCCTGAGGTTAAAACAAAAAAAATAAGCGTGATGGAAACAGAGGCAGATAGAGGTCAAGGCCAGGAGACAAGGGGAGGCACCCCAGTGCTGAAGCCACAAGAAGCAGCCCCCGCCCCCAGCCCAGGAATTCCTTGGCTGCATCACAAGCCTCAATGCATCCTGCCCACACCTGTAAGATCTGTTCCCCAGCAGCCATCTGTACGGGGGCTCAACCCACCAGTAAGTCATGAAACCAATTGAGATATCACAGCCAGCAATCGATAAAAATGAAACAAGAATGGAATAGAATAGAATATGTAAGAATGCACAGCATATGTAGGGTGAGTGTGTTGTGTTACACTGTTTCATGCACATGCGTGTACATGTACATACATGTGTATACATACATGTACATACATGGATACAGGTATACTCACATGGCCTAGAACCAGAAATGTCAGCATGTGTGTGTACTTTAATTTGCAGAAACCTCCCCAATTATACACACACACACACACACACACACACACACACACGTATATGCATATGTATGTATACACATATTTTGCTAAACTTTTCTCAGTTACAGCTGGGAAGGATTGGAAGCCTCTGTCTAATGCATCCTTCAGGACCTCTGGGAGCCAGTGAAGGGAAACACCTGTGGTTCAATTTCATGACCCCATTGTGCTGTCTGGGGAAGGGAAGGTGGACAGGGCAGCAGAAGCAGACAGTAGAGCCAATCAACAAGTATTTTATGTATGGAGAGCCGTGAGGTGTTCATTTATTTCCTGAAGAGACAGGTTCATGAAATTAATTCTAAAGGCAACAATGAAATTCCACAGTCAATAGAAAAATGTGGAAAAGAGCTCTAATCGTTACCAGCCAGTGCCACTTTGCATCTTTCCCAGTCCCATTGGCGTAAAGTATAAGCCAAGCTTGTACCCGAGAAAGATCTGCATTTTCATAAACCCAGTGTTCACATGCTCAGGAAGCACAGATTAGAATACTGGCTTTTCTAGCTTTCAGCACCAGCTAACAGCACCTGGCAGGGGGCGGTGGGCGTATAAACTGCAACAAAGCCACTAAAATATCGGCGCGAAGAATTGAATCCTGATTTTACAACACTCACGTAGAGATACCAAAACCTGTGGGCTTGTAAAGAACTTTCTAGTCACCAATCAGCGTGTTGTTACAGCAAAATATCCAAGTCTGAGGACCCCAGGCAGGTGTCACCAGCCTGGGAAGCCCATGGTGAAGCAGGGCCCATGCAGGTGGTACCCAGGGCTCCCTCTCAACCTGTCCGTTCATCATGCTAGGGTTCTGAGGTTTGGGCTTTACATCTTCCCTCTTTTGAGGCACTCAATTTTAAATCAGGTGACAAAGGGTGGGCCTCCTTTTAAGTGAGTTGTGAAGAAAATCAAAATCCCACAGGACTCCCTCCCCTTGAAGGTCAGGCTTGCAGCCTCCCACCCTCCACTGTCGCCTGCCTTTCCTTTCCTCCTGCTCGTGCCCTGGCAATGCTACCCCACAGGGTGACGGTAGCTAATGCTTGCTGATCACCCAATGGGGTGACCAACTCATCCCCATTTGCCTGGGACTATCGAAGTTCTAATGCTGGAAGCCCGGTTTCCAGAGAACTTCAGTCCCTTCAAGAAACCCCAGGAAGATCAAACAACTGGTCACCCTGACCATGTACCCAACGTTCTAAGCACTCCTGAGATATCAGCTCATTTGACCTGGGCCACCCATGGATCAGCCCCTGATCTCCTCTCCTCTTAACAGGTATGGAATTGAGACATCAGGCGGTGATGGGACTAGAAGAAATGATAATTATGGGATGTGGTGGAAGTGTTAGCTAATGCTACAGTGGTAATCAAACTGCAATATAAATGTATCAAATCAATCTGTTGTACACCTGAAACTTACACAATCTGTCAATTATATCTCAATTTTTTTTAAAACAAAGGTGTCTGGGTCACACCAATGGTGAGGATGGAGTTGGGATTCTGACCCAGAGCCCAGAGCTCTATGGCAGGACTCCCTCTCCTCTGACTCCAACCCTGGCCAGCTGGGACCACGCCCCAGCCACAGAGCTCCACGTGGAGGGCGGGGAACATGGTAGAGCTCTTCTTTATCAACACCTGACACAGCACTGGGCTCACTTCACAAGCTGCCCTCATGCCTATAATTGAAGAAATTCGTTCCTTCCAGAAATATTTATTAAGGGCTATTTTGTATCAGGCTGGGAGAAATAGTGGGGAAGGAAGGGAGGGAGGGAAAGAAATGCACAACATGGTTTCAGGAAGCCAGGAGACATTCCTAGGGAGTAAGCTCTAGTTCCAGGGGTCCTAATCAGGAGTGTCCATGGGCAGAACTTAGGGGGTCTTTGAAATTGCATAGGAAAATAATGACATTTATATTTTCACTAATCTCCAACTGAAAATCATCATTTTCTTCATTACAAATGGACACAACAAACAGCACGGACAGAACCTGGTACTTGGTCATGGATTTGAAATCATAGATACTTTGATAGAACATTACGTGAGTTCCAGAAATCTCAGAATAGCACTGATTGCCCACCACTACTTTCATATGACTGGTTATCAAAACTGCTGGTAGGTCTTATTACAAAATACAGTAAAAATAACAGCACAAGATTTTTAATTTGATAACTGTATCGATACACTAATTGACTTCTTTCACAATCCAGAGTGTTTTATTATTTTCTTTATTTTATGCATTTAAAAACATTATCCTAACAAAGGGTCCACAGGCTTCGTCAAAGACGTCATGGCACCCGGAGAGGGAAGAACCCCTGTCCTAATCAGAACCCAGCTCACAATAGCTGGGAGTACACCCAGGAGACCCCGAAGCAAGGCTTCGCCCCTCCAGGTGAGCAACTGAGCAGCTCAGACTCCAGGGAAGGCGGCGGGAAACGGCTGCTCCTGGGGCTTCCATCAAAATCTTCGCCACGTTCACACTTTGGTGTAACTAAACTGTCTCAAAGCTTTTCTGCAGAGCGGAGATGGCTGGTTATAAAATGTTTCATTCTCACCTAACAGTTTACAGACAGTACGCGAGCCATGGCACTACAACCCTGTAACTGCGAGGCTGGCAGCTTGGAGATTTTGCCATTTTTTAAATAAAGAAATCGAAACAAAGAAATACATTTGTGTCTTGCCCAGCATCACGCGATCCACGTGCCAGTGGTGGGGCGAAGCCTCACGCCTCGGCCTGCATGGAGCTAAGCCCTGGACCTGGCGCTGGCCGCCCTCCACCGGGGCATCCTTCATGCCTGCCTGCGCCGCGCATGCGCTCTGTGCGGCCGCCCAGCACCCCGGTCTCCCAGCACACCTGACTTTGGCCGCCCCTCCGCCTGAACTTAGGTGGATGCGACACCACGTGACAAGGTCCGTTAGGACAAGTATGCCCTTGTTTATTGGCCTGGGTGTCCCTTGGTTTCTCAAAGCATGGTGCTACCTCCCCGTCTTCCGTTCGGATGCCCTTGAGGATGCCATGAAAGCCAGGCAATGACAAATAGAATCGATGAAAATAACAACGAGGGAAGCACCCGGCCAGTCGCCCACTTCCTCCTGGATATTCGTAAAAGTACACATAAAAGGTCAGAAAGCACTTTGATTTCCTGATCCACTGCTGTCCTTAGACTCCTCGGGCTTCTCCAGATGGGTTCCCCATTAAAATTCGACACCTGAAGGGGTGTGGGGGGGGCGGGGGGGCTGCCTGATCCCAGCCACTGTCACTGGGGAAGACCCAGCGGGCAGCCTAGTGATGGTAACCCTCCCAGGAAGCAGCCTCAAGTACAGTGCATCCTCTCAGATGGCGCTCTTCAAGGAGCCGGAGAGACAATTTCCTCTCGTTTTACAGATGTAGAAACTGAGGGACTCCACTCGGGTATGGGCGAGAGAGGTTGGCGCCTGCCCCCTGTCCTGAGCTCTCTTTCTGCCCCCTCCCCCCTGATGGTTCTGCAGAGGGGAGAGAGAGAGCACACACAGGCTTCAGCTTTCTGCATGAAGCTCTGTGATCTACAGTCGTGATTGCCCCAAAATAGTCTGGCAGCAGCAAAACTGCCCTTTGCCCTCTTACCCTGCCCTCTGACCTCTTAAATCTCCCTTCAGGCTCTGTGACTTCCTTGGAGGAATCTCCCTGAAGTACTAGTCACAGGATTGCATGGGGTGGAGCTGGAACATTTTGCTTAGGAAACCAGATCCTGTTTAAACTACACAGTTTTGCAAGCATCCGCGTTTAGCATCCTTCAATCTCCTGAGTGCTGGGATGGGGCACGGGGGGTGGGGAGGTCACTCAATCCGCTAGGTTGCATAAGCCTTGCACAGGAAAGATGAGAGAGAAGCCAGGAGCACATATGTGCATGAGCATCTTCATATCATCAGCCGTTGGATAGCATCTCTGTTTTCTTGCAGATTGGAGGTAAGGATTCAAAATGCTACCAACGGGCTCACTGAGTCTCTTACCGAGGAAACAGTCAACAGCCACTGAAGTTGGGGGGCAGGGAGCACTGGGAGGTCCAGGACCCAGCCCTAATGAGCTTGAGCCAGGTCGAAATTTTCCTCACAGCTGCTGGGCATTTCCACAGTTGAGAATACCAAAGGGTGTGGGCAACTTACTAAGTGCCAAGCATAACAGGATGGACAATGGGCACCTCCTGGACCCACACTAGTGGCTGCACTGCTGCCATTGGGCGGGGAGGGGGAGGGGGGCTGGCAGTGGGAGGTGGGAGACAACCAAGGCTTGACAAAGGGACAACAGATGCTTCCTCCCTGGTGAAGTAGGAGCTCCCACTCCCACTCTTTCTCCCCCACCTGGCCAGTGTCATTTGGCCCTTTGTAAGAGGCACAGGCGTGCTTGTTAAAGATGCAGGTTTGACCTAGAGGGGTAGGGTAGGGAGGGTGGGAGGGAGACGCAAGAGGGAGGAGATATGGGGATGTATGTATATGTATAGCTGATTCACTTTGTTATACAGCAGAAACTAACACACCATTGTAAAGCAATTACACTCCAATAAAGATGTTAAAAAAAAAATAAAAATAAATTTTTTAAAAAATGCAGGCTTGGACCCTGCCCCAGAGCTCCAGAATCCAGGTCTCCAGTGGCAGGACCTGGGGAGCTGCAGCAACAAGCACCCCCGTCCATATGCCGGTGGCTCACAGATATCAGAATCCCCAGGAACATTGTCAAAATGCATGCACCTTCTTTCCACGCCAGATAAGGGTCCATATGGCTTTGTTCTGGATTCCCGTCATAACTTAAAGGGAAACTTTCACAATATCCGGGGCTCTTGATGTCCTGCAAATGAAGGAGGAGTATGTCCTCAAATTCCTTGCAGCAGGAACCCACTTAGGTGGCACCAACCTTGACTTCCAAATGGAACAGTACATCTACAAAAGGAAAAGTGATGGCATCTACATCATAAATCTGAAGAGAACATGGGAGAAGCTTCTGTTGGCAGCTCGTGCCATTGTTGCCATTGAAAACCCAGCTGATGTCAGTGTCATATCCTCCAGGAATACTGGCCAGCGAGCTGGGCTAAAGTTTGCTGCTGCCACCGGAGCCACTCCTATTGCTGGCCGCTTCTCTCCTGGAAACTTCACTAACCAGATCCTTCCGGGAGCCAAGACTTCCTGTGGTTACTGATCCCAGGGCTGACCACCTGCCTCTCCCGGAGGCCTCTTACGTTAACCTGTCTACCATGGCTCTGTGTAACGCAGACTCTCCTCTGCAATAATGTGGACATTGCCATCCCATGCAACAACAAGGGAGCTCACTCAGTGGGTCTGACGTGGTGGATGCTAGCCTGGGAAGTTCTGCGCATGCGTGGCACCATCTCCCGTGAGCACCCATGGGAGGTCATGCCTGACCTCTGCTTCTACAGAGACCCTGAAGAGATTGAAAAGGACCAGCAGGCGTCAGCTGAGAAGGCTGTGACCAAGGAGGAATTTCAGGGTGAATGGACTGCCCCACCTCCTGAGTTCACTGCTACTCAGCCTGAGGTGGCAGACTGGTCCGAAGGTGTGCAGGTGCCCCCGTACCTATTCAGCTGTTCCCCTCTGAAGACTGCAGTGCTCAGCCCGCCACTGAAGACTGGTCTGCAGTTCCCACCACTCAGGCCTCTGAGTGGGTAGGAAAAACCACTGAGTGGTCTTAAACTATTCTTCCACAAACTCTTAAAATGGAAATAGGTTGACGGAAAATAAAGAGTTTCTAAAAAAATAATGCATGCATCTACCCCAGTACATGACAGACTTACTGAAGTCGAAATCTCCAGAAACTAGGCCCAGATGAGTCTCAGGCATCCAAAGTTTGGGACCCCATCTTAGACATGTGGTTTTCAAAGTGTGGTCCCCAGACAAGCAGCATCAGCATCACCTGGGAATTTGACATGCAGGTTCTCAGGCCCCACCCCAGACTGGCTGAATCTGAAACTCTGGGTGTGGGGCCCCACCCTCCAGGTGCAGCTGAAGTGTGAGAATCTCAGGGGAGACTGTGAGCTCCCAAGGGCATGGACGTGTCCGTGGCTGCTCCAGAGGGGGCTGTCTGCGCCTCCCAGCTCCCAGGGCAGCTGTGTCTGCAGGGGATACACTGCTGTGAGGGGAGAGAGCTGCCTGCCTACTGCTGTGGCAACCTCTCGAAGGTTCTAGTTTGGTCTGTCTTGCACCACATAGGCCCTAAAACCTGACCAGCGCCTTATGCATTTCCAGAGTCCCAGGAGTGCAAAGTACAGCGTGGAATGTGCTTTCTCTACTTGTTTGACGAGTAGAACAGATATCCCCAGCTCCCAAATTCACACTCAGGGCCAGTTCTAGGGACAGCTCTGAACAAAATAGGGAACCCTATGTGGTCCCCATTGAATTGACTTGGACTTTGCATTCCTGCTGCAATTCTGCTCCTCCCCTGGGAATCACGTGACACATGGAGCCTCCCATCCCGCACCCACCTGTCCCTTGTGCTTTGAAGCCCCGCTCAAGCTCTCCTGTCCATGAATCTTCTCTGGCCCTTTCCAACCCTCACTGACCTGTCCATTCTCCACTCATGGAGACTCAGTTGCCCTCAGCATTTGGCACTTCTGGGGCTCTTGGACTTCTGTTTTATTTCCCCACTGAAAATACCAAGTCTGTGAGAGCAGGCCCGATATTCATATACTGTTTTTTTTTCCTTCCCTCGAATTGTTCAGCACCCAAGAAAGTCATTGCCTAGGCGCTCAGCAAAGATCTGCTGATGATAGTAAAATCCTCATCACGAAAGGCAAGAAATCTGTGTCACTCTTGCTGCACGAAGAGCTCTAGCTTTACATGCACCTTAAGACGGTTCCAGATCAACAGGGCATTTGTCCTGGGGCCTGTGGGTGAGATTTGGGTCTTTTATAAAGTCAGGAAAGCAGCACCACCCCCTGAAAACCATGCCTCACAGTCAACCTGGCTCCGGGAGACTTCACACAAGCCCCCACACGTGCTCCTGTTGACAACGTAACAAGAGCTTGGGCGTCCACAGACCTGGGTTCAAGTCCCAGCCTCACAGCTTATTAATAATATTAATATAACTGTTAACCAGAGGGGACCTGCTTCTCCCTGGAAGAGTCTGGCTTCACACACCTGGTGTCTCCCCTTCCTGCACCCGCCCAGGCAGGTGTCCTGCTCTGGGAGGCAACTGAGTTTGGGAATCAAGAACTAGGAAAGCATTTCAGAGAGGAGCCTCAGGCATTGGAAAGGCGTCCAGAGAAGAAAGCTGCAGTGCCCGGGAAAAGGAGGAAAGAGCGGGGTTGCTGGACGTGATCGACTGCAGCCCTTTCAAGTCTTTCCAGACCACGGATAAAGAATGGCATTTCCGGGCTTCCCTGGTGGTGCAGGTGTTGAGAGTCCCCCTGCCGATGCAGGGGACGCGGGTTCGTGCCCCAGTCCGGGAAGATCCCACGTGCGTTGGAGCGGCTGGGCCCGTGAGCCATGGCCGCTGAGCCTGCACGTCCAGAGCCTGTGCTCCGCAACGGGAGAGGCCACAACAGTGAGAGGCCCGCGTACCACAAAAAAAAAAGAATGGCATTTCCATCTACCTCACTACAAATATAAATATCTCAATTTCCTTTCTTTTTATGGCTGAGTAATATTCCATTGTATATATGTGTCTGTCATACAGAGTGAAGTAATTCAGAAAGAGAAAAACAAATACTGTATGTGAACACATATATATGGAATCTAAGAAAAAAAAAGGTCATGAAGAACCTAGGGGTAAGACGGGAATAAAAACACAGACCTACTAGAGAATGGACTGGAGGATATGGGGAGGGGGAAGGGTAAGCTGGGATGAAGTGAGAGAGTGGCATGGACATATATACACTACCAAACATAAAATAGATAGCTAGTGGGAAGCAGCCGCATAGCACAGGGAGATCAGCTCGGTGCTTTGTGACCGCCTAGAGGGGTGGGATAGGGAGGGTGGGAGGGAGGGAGATGCAAGAGGGACGAGATATGGGGACATATGTATATTATTCACTTTGATTCACTTTGTTATAAAGCAGAAACTAACACACCATTGTAAAGCAATTATACTCCAATAAAGATGTTAAAAAAAAAAAAAAAAGAATGGCATTTCCTGTACGTGATCTTTGATGACCAGACTGTGCCCTCCACGGCAAAGCAGCAAGAGGTCAGAGTGATGTAAGGGGCCGTGAGTCAAGAACTGAAGGCACATCTGGAAGCTGACAAGGGGAAGAAAAGGGATTCTCCCCTTGAAGCCTCCAGAAGAAATGCAGCCCAGCCCATTGCTTGATTTTAGACTTTTGATCTCCAGAAAGGTAGATGGAAGCAGATTACAAACAAGAACAGGAACAAGAAATGTGAACTTTAACGTGTTTGAGGGATAAGTCCTTAGATGCTACTGATTTTGGTGACCAGCCAGATGATCCGCCAGAAAGTGATCGGTATATTCTGTCAGAGTAAATTGTGGTGGGTTGTTAAAGTAATGGAACCAATGAATTACACCTCCCAATGTTTAACTCCACGTGTAGGCCCCCTCTCCTATTTAACTCCTGGTCGGGCCATATGATTTGCTTTGGCCAATGGGATGTTGGCAGACGTAACACAAGCGAAAGCTTAAAAAGAACTTGTAGTATAGATCACATCTCTGAGACTGCCACGTGAAGAAGCCCAAGCTACCTCTTGGAGGATAAGAACAAAGGGAGCAGAGACAAGCCATCTCAATGGAGGCTCCATAGCCCAGGCGGCCCCACCTTACGCACAAGGAGATCACAGCGTCGATAGTGACCCAGGCAGAAGAGCACAACTGCCCAGTGACCCCAGCCCAGCTGCTGGCCTACAAAAGCATAAGCAAATAAAATGGTTGTTATTTGGTGGTAGTTTGTTATACAGCAGCAGATAACCGACATAGTCCATTTCCCTAAATTTCAGGTCAAAACTTAAATAAGTTGAAATTATCCTTTAAAAAAAGAAAAATTCTCAGGCAGACTCACAGCTTCAGTAAGGCCCCAGCATTGATAGCGAGCATTTACTGGGCATGGGAGCTAAGGGTCACACGTGATCACCCGTTGTCATAAGCACATTATGGGGGTTCAAGGAAGCACAGAGAGGTTAAGAAATTGCTCCAGGTCCCACAGCTTGGCATGGCAAAGCTGGGTTGTGAGCACAAGCCTGTCCCGAGGGCTGTGCTCTGGGGCGGGCAGAGATGTGGACCCCACAAGCCAGCCCTGTCCACGTGGGGCTTCACCGGTTTCTCTTCTCCCTTCCCTAGAGTGAGCCAGGTCCAGGATTGAAAGCCTGAGGCCGCCAGCCCTGGAAACTAAGCCCCGAGCTGACGTCTAAGGCTCCTGTTTGCTCCGGTTCTGCCCCACGAGGAGCCAGCTGAAGTCTGAGCTGGGGCAGTGGGGACAGAGCCACCCGGGGGGTCTGGTGCCAGTGAGGCTCCCACAAGGAGGGGATGCAGCCCTCGGGTGGAACGGAAACCAAACGGGGCTGTCAGAGCCGCAGGGTCTGCTGTCCAAGGGCCTGCAATTAATTAAGACAGAGGGGAGCGCTGAATGGCCCTTTTGTGGGTCAAAAGCCTTCACTTGGAAACCCAGCTGACAAACCCAAGAAAACCGACTTCATGGTTTCTTATAAGAAAACCATTAATACATCGTCGAGGACTGAAGAAACGCTTTGTTCCGACTTTCGTGTGACCACCAAAGATTCGGATTACAAAGCAGCTGGCACTGCCCAGTGACAACAAACATCACCTCGCAAACCAAGGCTGCCCAGGTATAAGAAAGCCAGGAATAACACATGACAGCTGACGCCAGAGCTAGGGTGCCCACAACTGCCCTTTCACGATGTTTCATTTACCAAAAAACAGATACACACACACACACACACACACACACACACACACCCTACAACTAAGGACCCAGCAAGGCTAGAAATTGCATTGACCCCCTCCACCAGGTGGATCCCCAACTGAGCCTGTCTCGGTTTAGATTTCTCAGTATAAAAGGCAACTGAAAACACAAGACTCCCTTGGGTTTTTCAACCAAGGCTGCATGTTGGAATCACCAGGAACTTTGAAAACTCCCAGGTCTGTGTCCCGGTCCCAGGTCTGGTGTAACTGACTTGGGGTGAGCCTGGACAGCAGGACTTTTAAAACCCTCCAGGTGTCATGGACTGAGTGGTGTTGCCCACCAGAAGATATGCACCCCGGAACCTCAGAATGTGACCTGATTGGGAATAAGGGCCTTTGCAGATGTAGTTAAGGTAAAGCTCTCTAGATGAGATTATCCTACATTAGGGTGGGCCTTCCATCCGATGACTAGTGTCCTTATAAGAGACAGAAAAGAAGACACACAGAGACACAGGACGAAGGCCATGTGAAGATGGAGGCAGAGATTGGAGTGATGCGTCTACAAGCCGAGGGATGCAAGGGTTGTGGGAGCCACCAGGAGCTGGGGGAGAGCCTGGGACAGAAGGAACCAGCCCTGCAGACACCTTGATTTTAGCCTCCAGAACCGTGAAAGAATACATTTCTGTTGTTCTGAGCACCCAGTCTGGTTCTTTGCTACTCGTAGCAGCCGCAGGACAGGATTCCTTGGGTGAATGTCAGGTGCAGCAAAGGCTGAGAATGGCTGGCGGGTCAGGACTGAAGGTGACGCCTGGAGAGGCTGGGGGTCAGGGGGTGGCCAGGTTGTTGGCCGGATCTAAAACGCGCCGCCCACAGCTCCTAGACCAGTGACCCCCAAGCCTGGCTGTGCACTAGAATCCACTTTGTAAAATCTTGCTGTCCAGGCCCCCCTGGAGATTCTGATGACACTGGTCTGTGTCGGACTCTGTTGGGGGCACATTTTTTTTTTTTTTTTGCGGTACACGGGCCTCTCACTGTTGTGGCCTCTCCCGTCGCGGAGCACAGGCTCCGGACGCACAGGCTCAGTGGCCGTGGCTCACGGGCCCAGCCGCTCCGCGGCATGTGGGATCCTCCCGGACCGGGGCACGAACCCGCGTCCCCTGCATCAGCAGGCGGACTCTCAACCACTGCGCCACCAGGGAAGACCGGGGACACATTTTTAAAGCCCCCGAGGTGACACTAACGTCCAGCCAGGGTCAGTAGCACCTGCCAGAAACTCAAGGCCTTTTGAAAGCAAAGCTTTGCTGTGTCCGCATGCTGGACACCAGCGATCTGGCCCTTAATTAGCATGACGCACACAGAGTGACAGTTCCGGGCTTTCTTTGCTGAATTTCCCACAGCTTTTGCTGAGTTGAGCAGCCTTAACAGCTGGAGAGGAAGCTTCTCTCACCAGCCACTTCCCCAGTGGAGCTGGACCCAGAAGGTGTCCAGTTGTCATTTCTTTGCTTTTTGCTGTTGCTGTACGGTTGGTTGGTTTTTGCGGGGTATTTTCTTTGGATTTTGAGATGCTCCAAAGAAATGGTGCCTGAAAGCAAAGCAGAAGTGCCAAGAAAGCAGAGCCAGTCAGGTTTCCCAGGAGGTCAATGCAGGCAGGCGCCTGGCTACCAAACAGAGTCCCACAGGCTGAGGGGTTTAAACGACAGAAATATACTGACTCAGGCTCTGGAGGCCAGAAGTCCGAGGTGAAGGTGTGGGCAGGGTTGAGTCCCCCTGAGGGCTAGCAGGGGGGATCTGTGCCAGGCCTCCCCAAGTTTCCGGTGGTTTGCTGACAATCTTTGGCTTGAGAAGCATCACTCCAACTTCTGTCTTCCTCTTCACGTGGCCTTCTCCCTCTGCTTGTCTGTGTCCAAATTTCGCCTTTTAATAGGACACAGTTCTATTGGATTAGGGCCACCCTAATTAGCTCACTGTAACTTGATCACCTCCATAAAGAACCTGTCTCCACATCGTCACTTCTGAGGTACCAGGGGCTAGCATTCCAACATATCTTTTGGGGAACACAAGGCAACAGCTAACAGGCCCCGAGCTCACACACCCGCCCAGACCCCAGAGGCTGGCACTGGTCCTTTCAGGGTGGAGGAGAACAGGGCCCAAGAGGACTTCTGGGATGATTGAAGGCCTCCAGGCTCTGGCCAGCTCCTGACTTATGGGAACCAACAGGATTTGTCCGGGCTGTCCACAGGTCCCGGTGCCTTGGTCTAAGACCCCTGGCTTTGTCTTCAGGATCTCTGGTCCCAGGTTGAGGGTGAGTGAAAGAGGGGGTACCCTGAGGTCAAAATGGAGGTGACCCAGCTCCTTGGCAGGTGTTCGGGAGCAAGGAAACCTCGAGAAGGGGTTTCTTCCAGGGGCAACCGGAAGGGTGACACTGTGTGTTTATTAAGAAAAGGTACATTCACTTACAACAGGGACTAGATTTTAGCTCTTTTAATCCCAACAAAACTCCCCACATTTTATACTGAAATAAGCTGTTCTCAAGCACTCTTACCAAAAGTATCCATTTTGATCCTTAAAACAGGCCAGACTCAAAAAAAAGTAGGTGCTCAGCTAAAGGCCACCAATGGTAATATTAAGTTCAAGGTCTGGTGCTGATCAGAGACAAATCCAGGCCCGGGTCCCCTGGGTGCTAGAAATTTCTGTTCTCAACACACCGCTCACCTCACCCCACTGTTTTAGGAAGTTGACTCATGGCTCGGATGACACACTCTCCCTCCCCTTCCTCCCTCACAGCCCCTGGACGCTGACCACGTTCCCCCCTGCTCTCCCCGGTCCCATACTTCTACCCTTCCTGGGCTGGGGAGTGGGGAGCCAGCAGAGGGCAGCTCCCCTGGCATCTGACTGGTTCCTGGGCCGCAGAGAGAGTTTGTGAGTTTGGGCTGAAATTGTTCATGAATTGGCAACTAGCCCAGCTGCTTACTTGGAAGGTTCGATTTTGATTTTAATTTCTACGTCTCACAGTATTGCCAGAAAGAAACAAAAGCCTCTTTTATAGATTGAGACCCAAAAACACAGACCTGCTCCTGAGCTAAACAAATACTGATTCATGGACACAAGGTGGGCATCATTTATAATAGTAAAAAAAATCACCGTGCTAACACCAGGACGTTGAACAAATATATCGGGGATAAAAATTAATTCCATATTGACAAAGTAAGTCGTATTGAAGGAATAGTAGCATAGCAAAACATTTTAACGTGGGAAGATGTTCATAATACAGCTAAGCAAGAAGAAAAGCAGGTTACAAGCAGTGTGGGTAAGATGGAAAGATCAACCCCACATCCTGGGCAGAGTATTTGACAGAAAGCAATGTTGACATTTTTCCTTTTAATTGATCTATTTTCTACAATGAACAAACATTAATACTTTCATAACAAAATAGCTCTTTTCAAATAAAGTTAAAGGAAAAAAAAACTTCCATTCATTTCACTGACCCTCTTGGTTGTCCAGGGACCCCTCAGTGGAGGGGATTTAGAAACGCGACACCAGTCGAAAGACCAGCCGCATTGGAGGGGTCTGAGTTCGAAGTGCAGCCTTGAAGAGGAAACCAAAGAAACACCAAGCCCAAGACTAGCCTTTCATCCGCTCCCCGGGCACCCGGCCCCCATACTGACCGAGCCTCTGACCCTTCCCACTGCAGGGGCTTTGCCATCCTGGCCTGGAAGGCAACGCCACCCTCTGCCCAGCTTGGTGCTGATTCCCCATGAAGCGTGGGATCAGGTTCCAGCTGAAGCAGCCCCAGAGTCTCCGTGAGAAGAGTGCAGTGTTGGATGCTGAGGCCAAAGGGAAGGAAAAAGTCCTCTGTATCCAAGGCTCCTGATGTGGGTGGCCGTGTGGGGGGATCCTCTGGACCCCTTCACGAAAGAATGTTCTCAAATACATAAAATAAAACACGTACAATTACAAAGGAAGCCCGTGATACTGACACATACAGTCTGATCAAAACAGTGTTTACTTTTCTGGTATAGAAATAGATGTACTATCTCTTAAATATATTTTTTCCTTGATTGTCCTACTAGCCTAACTTAGTCCCAGTTTATCAGATTACCTTACTTCTTTCACAGAATAATAATAAAAACAAATATTATCTTTGGTGAAAAAGAAAAAAAATAGATGTGCTCCTTTAACTCATTCGATAACAAGGGCGGGCAGCAAGTCTAACACGCCCGCCCGATGTTTTGAAGGAGTAAAGGGTAAACCCAATTTCTCCAACTCTGTAACAAGTGTACCACAGCGGGAAGTGACCTGGGGTTTCCGTGGGGACAATGTGGCAGGAAGTCCTGCCACCACTGCTGCTGGGCACTGGTTCCACCGTGCAAGGAGATGCCAAATTTGGTCCAAGGCTGGAGGTGGTGAAAATAGGGATATGGTTTGTTCCCAAGCGGGTCCGGGACCCTTGAATTTGATCTGTGGTTGAGAAGGGCTCCCCAAGGAGGAGGGTGAGGGGCCCGCCGTGCTTCCTGGCCCCTCATCCGCCTTCCCAGCATCCCTACCGTCTCACGTCTCCTCCACCAGCCTGGCTGGGCACTCACGTACACGTGGGCCCCGGCTGAGCCCTGCCTGTAACCATGAGACCTTAATGATCACTGGCCAGTGGCCCCATGCGGACAGCATCTTTCGCAGAAATTCCTATAGTGTGCGCCCTCACAACCAACTCCAACCCTCAGCGAGATGGGACAGCCGACAGGTGCAGATGCTACCCAACTTACCTGCCGCTGTGACAACAGGTGAAGTAGCCGCCCTTCCTGGTGACCCTGAGAAAAACTCAGGAGTTATCAAGGGAAGAAGAAAGTGTCCAAGTGTTCTTGTCCCCTTCTTGTCCCCCATACATCGTAGCCCATGTGTAGAAACTGGCCAACATACACTTAGGAACTCCTGTTTCCCCAGGTGAGGGGAGCCTGTCCAGGTGAGGAACCCATGGAAAGGGCGATCCATTTTGGAAGCAGCTGAGAGCAGTAGAAATGGCAGCTTGCCCGTCTTGAATTAAACTGAATAAGCAAAGCCACGACACCATTCGAAGCCACAAACGACACACGCAGTGCTTAAGAGGACTTTTCTCAGCTTCTTTAATGTCAGTGGTCCATGGGCAGTGTTCCAACCATGGACCGTGGCTCTAGGTTTGGCAGGGGTGATCTTCAAACACCACAAGCAAGGCAAGCCCTGAACCCCAGGAGCCCAGGATGACACCTCATTTCCTCATTCCATTCTTAAAAAGCCCTCTCAGAATCTGTGCTGAGTACCATCCTTATTTTAGATGCCTGGTTCACTGAAGGCATACGTCATAGTTCTATAGGCAGTTTGGGGGTTTTTTTTCTTGAATTGAATTGTTCTGCTCGTTTGTTTCACTTCCTCTTTGGGGAATACCAGGGAATACAAGTTCCCCTTTTGCTGGTATTCAAAGTACGTCAAGTCTGATTAAATGACAAGTGAAGAATAAGAGGTTGGCTTCATTGTTTGGCAAATCACATCCGCTGTGAGATTTGGGAAACTACGGTTTGTCACTGTTTTCTTTTGTTTTCTTTTCCAAAGTGCCCTCAGAATATGAGTGAGTCTCTGAAGAGACATCTGCACCTGGCAATGCGTGGCTTCGATGGCAGGATGGGGGTCCAGGGACGTGTCTGCCCACTAAGCTCCACAGCCTCGCAACCTCCAAGTTATAACCGAACAGAGAGCTCAGCTCAGCAGTGACCCTCTGTGCTTTCTCTGCCCCTTTAGGACCTTGAACCTTCTGAAAGCTTCGGTGTGAATAATGAATTCTGCACATGAAGAGGACGGCTTCTGATCTATTCGTTTATACCATCTCAACATGATTCAAAAATAGAGTAGCAAGTATATTGATAAGAAAGACTGTTTAAATACACTATTAGAGTCAGAGAACATGGGAGGTATATGTGGACGGCAATTTGCATAAAACTGACATTTTTCGTGAGAGTTTTAGATTATGATTTTATTTTGTATTTTTGCCCAGAACACCACAGAAGTGATAATGTGTCTTGTGTGCTTCCGGCACCTAATATTCATTTGTTCCCTAGTTCAGGTGCTTTCTGCAAGATTCCTCCACTATGCAGTTCATATATTGTATCTTTAGTAAATGTTTGATGTGATTCACTGAGAAATGCACATAAACCATCAAGGTAAATGTGGAAAATCCCGTTTCTTCTTAGTTTTGTTTTTTTTTTTTTCTGCTTGTAGTTTGCTTTGGAAAGTGAACATGGTCACCTTTGTCTACTAAAGATATTGGCTTTTCAAAAAAAAAATAAAGCTGAGTAGCAAAAACATATTTACCCCAGGAATTCCCTGGTGGTATAGTGGTTGGTACTCTGTGCTCTCACTGCCGAGGGGCCGGGTTTGATCTCTGGTCGAGGAATTAGGATCCCACAGGCCATGTGATGCAGCCAACAATTTTTAAAATGTACCCCTCAAAATGCCACATTATCCAATGTGAATGGCAACATGGATTTCCTCCCTAGCCCAGGACAGAGAAACAGAAGGGCTGTCAGGGCTGGATACACAGGCCCAGTATGACGGCAGATAAGAATATAATGTCTACACGAAGAGCACAGTGTCACAGAGAGCTTCAGTGGATGAGATCCATAAACTCCAGTATCACACGACCTATAAAGGTGCACCGTACGTGTATGCATCAGTTTACATGGAACCTGACAGACAGGGTCCTCCTGGGTGTCGGCAACCTTCAAATGAGGCCAAGTTCTAATCCTCCTTCACCAAGTCCTCATGAGCTTAAAATAATTGCATTTTTAAAAATCTGTCCCCTTTTGAAGTTTTCCCAAGCTCTCCCTCTCCTCTGAAAGAGGCTGTTTCATGTAGACCCCTACACGCTTCTCCCATCCAAAGGCTGGGGGCTTCCACGTGGGCCACCAGGGCTGCTCTGACAGGTGATTTTCTTCTACGTGTTCTCTTCCTTGGTATTTATCTCTACATTAACCTGGTAGTATAGGAACTCAGGACATGGGAGTCCCTTGTGCTGTGTAGCTGAGTGAGATATAGGAAAGCATGAGCACAGAGGTGAAGGGAGAAGATTTGGAAGCCAGACACACACGGCAGGCCGGCTCTCACCGTCCTGCCTGACCATGGGCGACTCCTCTGTGTTCTCTGATGAAGGCAGATAACTCGTGTAAAGCCCTGACCTCTCTTTCCCTCCTGAGTCAGGACCCAGTAACAGCAAGGCATGTCCAGTGCTGAGTATTAACACCAGGCAGCCCAGGGAAAGGCTACAGGGGGGCCCCGTCAAGAGGCAGGGTCCTCCCCAGGACCGGTCACCGTGGGAGACCCAAAAGCATCCCCAGGGTGAGTTTGCGATTGGAGGGGCCTGCTGTCCTGGCAGAGCCGCCCTCAGAGCTCTCAGGGGCCAGATCGGAGGGTACTAAGGTTTGATCTGGCTTCATAGAAGTCACCGCACACCTGGAAAAGTCACTGTCTTTTCCAAGCAATGGAACCACATACAAACGCCCTTGGCGGGAGCATGTCTAGATCCTTCAGAATCTCACTCTGTGCAGAGGCTGCCAACAAAAACGCATCCTATCACATTAGAGTATGAATTTCAGAAGTGAAGACGGGGAGTAGGGGGGGTCCTGCTTCACAGGACCACCAGCGGGGGAACAGCAGCAGATAAAATGAGAGGTTCGAGAGACACGCGGTGGAAAGTGCCCATGGGGAAACTGTGACATCGAATGTGAAACTGCAAAGGATGTGCAGCCCAGATAAACACGATGAGCTAAGATCAGCTGAGGAAAGTGTGGTTTGCTTGGAGGACACTGGCACATTCACATTAATGCTTGTAAATGGGCCTCTTAATAATTTCTCCCAAAGGAAGGACCTTGAGAGCTGATTCTTCAGGGTGGCCACAGATGAGATGACGTTCTTTCAAGTGACTGACTTGAAGTCTTTGGGCTCCTCTCCAGGCTCCCAACAGGGGGTCCAGAGGAGCTCACCAGCAAAGCCCACCCAGGTTTAATCTGGTTGGAAACAGACAGAAGCATCTGAAAAAAAATTAAAAGAATATACATGTATTTGTATATATATAGATGTGTTTATATGTATATATGTGTGTGTGTTTATAATATTTGATTTTATGTATTTATTTTATACACACACACTTTCTTTTTTTTCTTAATCACAGAAAGACATATCGGAACAGTTCTCAGAGCTTTCTGAGATGCTCTTCCCAGGTTATAATCCTCAAATTTGGCTCAAATAAAATTTTCCAATTATTTCTTTAAAAAAAAAGAGACAGTATATCTTTCCTGTAATATGGAATAAACTCTACTGATATAGATTCAAGTGGTCCAAAGGAAGGAAGAGGAACGTGGAAGAAATTTCTGCAAAAGCATTCTGCTCGGTGAGAATGGGAAATGCAGGGAGAATGAGCTCATTAGGGAAGATGGGAAATGCACAGAAGTGCAATGAAGAAGACGAATCACCCATACCCCATCGCTTGAGCTGCTGTTCACATTTGTGTCTACGTCCTTCCAGACTTTTTTTTGCAGTATGCGGGCCTCTCACTGTTGTGGCCTCTCCCACTGTGGAGCACAGGCTCCGGACGCGCAGGCTCAGCGGCCATGGCTCACGGGCCCAGCCACTCCGCGGCATGTGGGATCTTCCCGGACCGGGGCACGAACCCGTGTCCCCTGCATCGGCAGGCGGACTCTCAACCACTGCGCCACCAGGGAAGCCCCTTTCCAGACTTTTTTATTGAATATATTTATTTCAAATGTTATATACACTTTTTCACCTAATATTCTATCACACAATCTCCCATATTATTGCCTGGCCTTAGCAGCCATCATTTTCAGGGCCATGTAACATTTCATCAAGGGATACACCAGTGGACATTATCCATTCCCCTACTTTCAAATATTGTTTTGAAATTTCTCCTGGTATTAATCACATAGCCATGAAAATCTCTAAGAAAAAAAAAATCTAGATACTTCTCAAGCATGGAAGCTTGTCTTATATGTTTTCATATTCTCATCAGTATTGGGGGGAAATGAAGGGAAATAAATACATGAATAAAGGTTCGGATGGATGATTTGATAGATGGATAAATGAATGGATGGATGGATAAATTGATGGTTTGTTATGGATAAATGGGTGGATGGATGGATAAATGGATGGGTGGATGGATGGATGAATGGCCTGAAGGCTTTAATCTTAGGCTTCTTTTGACTCAAAATTCTCTAACAAAATATCATCTCTCCAGCTAGGATATGGGTCACCTCCTATTTCTGATATGAGAGCCAAACCTCCTAGATATTTCTTTTGGAGCACAGCCTTCACGTACTCTTTTTTGAAGGTGAACTCTCTTGATCCCTTGAAAATCTGGAAGAGGATTCCACCATGTAACCCTTTTGTTCCTCCAGCTGACGTGTATTAAACACCTGTTGTTTGTACTTGTTTGGACCAAGTACAAAGAGATGAAGGTGAAGAAAACCAGGCTGGTCTCTGGATAGCTGGGCAGCCCCTGGACACCAGGTAGATCAAGGCTGGCTCCAAAGTGCTTTCTGAAAAGGAGGGTAGTGGCTCTGGTGTCTAGAGAACTGAGTTATGGTCACACAGCTGGGGTCACAGAATTGACCTTTGGTCTGCGTCTGATGAACGCGGATGGCACTGCTGGGCGTGGAGGGTAGTGAGGGCATCAGACAATGAAAAGCTGGCTGTAGAGACCAGGAGCGTCCAGAACACCCCAAGCGCCCAGTTAGGTGGAGCACGGGAACCATGGAAGGAGAGGATGACACAGGGGAGGCCAGTAAATTGAGGCGGATCACTAGGGCTGCACAGAACAGGCGATGGATCCCACCAAGCCTTGGAGCATGCGTACGAGCCCTGGGACTGTTCCCAACCCTCCCCGCAGAGGTCCTGGGCTATGAAAGGGAGGTTCTTCAAAGTCAGGCCAAGACTTGGCCCCTGAGGTGACCATGCCCCCAAAAGAAGGAAGACCCGCTGTCGTGGGTCAGTTGGTGCAGTGTCTGGAGCAGTGAGAAGAGAGAGGACCCGCCTCCCTAAACCGCCACCATCATGCTAAACATAAAGGCAACTGGAATCTGTCCTGATTTCATCCTCTCTCCCCTCCCTCCCCTCCCCATGGCCTTCCTGCCTTGTTATGCTCAGACCTCTGGCGACTCCCAAGGTCCCTCTACATGTTTTCTCTGCCTGGATCATTCAACTCAAAAGTTCACCAGATCAGTGCATTTCTCCATGGAGGCCAGGAATGCTGCTGCCTTTGAAAGCCAAATGTGCTTCTACAAAAGATGACCTTTGGCAAGAAACAATGTTTTCTTTTTCCTGTGGTTTTAACAAGATATTAGGGAAGTGAAAAAGAACAGTCTGCAGAGGAAGTGGAAGTAAACTTTGAGGGGAATCAAACAAGACTTGTAAGCCTCCAACTTAAGCAATAAACCTGAATGTGCAGTTTTCGTTTCTTGCCAAAGCCCACCTGTGGGCTGGACACGCTCCAAGCCAGTAAGACATGTCCCCCGATGGCGTCCCAAGTTCACACAGGACCCATGTCAGAAAGTCATGAAACCGTCATTCCAAAAGCAAAAGTACCCTCTTATTCTGCCAGCTTGTCCCCTTCCAAGTAAGGAAGTGTCAAACATGCAAAAATCGCTGGCGTGATTTCTTGAACAAGCAACTGCAGGTCATTGGCAGCATTTCAAAGTGCCGATGAAAGAGTCTTCATTTAAAGACAGAACAAAAACAAAGCCTGCCCTTCCCCTGTGTGGCCTCCTCGGCAGAGCCCCCGGTCCTGTTAACGAGCTTTTCTGCAATTACATCAGTCCCATTTGTATCTGGTTTCCATCAGTAGCAGAAGTGTCAGCTCTCTTGCACTGGGGCCAGATGGTCATTACGCCTGGGAGCAGAGCTGTCAGTGACACCCGGCAATCTCTCCCCGTAAGTGCAGGGTCCGTGCTAATCACTCAAGGGACGGCCCCCACGTAACTGGGGTGAAAATCTAATAGAGCACCGTCTGGAAATTTTCCCCACACACCTAAGCCAGGGCTCGGGAATTAAAGTGTCTCTGGCGTTACGCTGCCATCAAATCTCCCGCACACCTACTTGCAGAGGGAAAATGATCCTCGGTACAAAACCCGACTCCGTCTGAAACCTACAAGGGAGTTCAAAAGAGACGTGACAGACTGCAGTTTCAGGTCAGTTGTATCGATGAAAAGAGAGCTTTGCAGGGAAGGGCAGACAGGAGGGTGGCAACGAGCAGGGCATGGAATCTAATTTTTAAATCACAATTTGGTGTGCAGATTCTAGAAAGCCCGATTCTAGAACCATGTGATCATATCCCCACATTGCTGTTCCCAAGTTAGGTCTCAGAAATCTGGAAAATCCTCATGCGTGGGGGACACCAGAGTCATCGATTAGAGGCCAACGTTGTGCATGTCAACCCCAAATTGGCCTTGGGTTTTCCAGCAGCAAAGCCCTGCTTAATTAATTATTCGTGATATGAAGTGACCCAGCACAACATAGGGAGGTATTGTGTGTCAGTGACCCCCAGGAAAAGGACAGGGTCAAAAGTCATCCCAAGAGGAAATTTGGCCTTGGCACCCAAGGCCTCCCATCTCTGTCTCCAGGAAACTCACATCTAACGAATCAGAGATTCGTGCCATGAACCCTGAGTGAGACCCAGGCTCTGAACTCACTCAGCAACACTAGAAAACACTTGGAGTCATTTACTCCTCAGTTACCCAAGGGCAGCCACCGAAGACAGAGAGTGAGAAAAGGAACCACGCTGCAGGATCTTGGTGGACATTTTATGGCCATATTCACTTGTTGTTGGCGTCTTTATCACTTTACTCCCCAAAGACAATCACTATGGCAACAGATGATTTTGCCTTTAGCCATTCAATAAATAAAAAGCCTTCTTTAAAAAATTTTTTAAATCTCTTTCAAGCTTCATGTCAATTATCTCAGGAAAAAGTCTCAACTGCATTAACTTCATCTCAATTATCTGAGGAAAAAAGTCTCAACTGCATTAACTGGGTCTTTTAAAAAAGATTCATTGGCTGTCGTAAAGTTCTAAGTTAAACTGAAAAATCACGAGACATGAAATCCCAGCCAGAGCAAATGTGGACTTTCTGAAAAGGAGCCTTTCATCCCCAAAAGCCTCTGAGAATTTGTATTACACTGTTTCACCTTTATAGCTGGGGGAGTAAGAGTCTTCTACAGCCTGTAAAGAACTGTTTTCCTTGGTAACCTGGGGACTGACCCCACCTGATGAAGGGATCACCCAACCCTGCAGGAAGTGTCCCCTGATGAATTCATCAGAATGAAGTGCTCTTAGGATTCTGCCACATGCCTATGGCACCTACCAAGTGGTGAGCCTTCACTCATTCATTCTTTCATTCATGCATGCATCCCACAAGATTTATTGAGGCTAATTATGGGTTAAGTGCGGACTGTATTCAATACAGGAGTGAAAAAGATACTCCTGCCCTCATGGGGTCGCCATTCCAGTGACAGGGACCAAATAATACATAAATACACATGTAATAATGAGTCAGGTAGTGAAGAAAAATAACACCATGGAAGTAGACAGAGAACCATGGGCAGGGAGCCAAGGGATTCCTAGGGTGGTCGGAGAAACCCTCTCTTAGGAGGTGATGTCTGAGCAAAACCTGAGTGATGTGAGGGAAGAAGCCAAACAAATATCTGAGAAGAACTTTCTAAGGAGAGGGAACGGAAGTCCTGACTTGGGAACAAGCTTGTTGTGTTCAAGGAACAGCCAATCAAGAAGGCTGGAGTGACCTCACACCTGTTAGGATAGACATCATCAAAAAGACAAGAGAAGGGCTTCCCTGGTGGCACAGTGGTTGAGAGTCCGCTTGCCGATGCAGGGGATGCGGGTTCGTGCCCCGGTCCGGGAAGATTCCATGTGCTGCGGAGCGGCTGGGCCCGTGAGCCATGGCCGCTGAGCCTGCGCATCCGGAGCCTGTGCTCCGCAATGGGAGAGGCCACAACAGTGAGAGGCCCGCATACCGCCAAAAAAAAAAAAAAAAAAAAAAGACAAGAGAAGACAAGTGTTAGTGAGGATGTGGGGAAGAGGGAACGCTCGTGGCTGTTGACAGGACTATGAATTGGTACAGGCTCTATGGAAAATAGTATGGCAGTTTCTCAAAACATTAAAAATTAGAATTATCTTGTGATCCAGCTATCCTATTTATTTATCTTATTTATCCTATTTATTTATTATTTATCCTATTTATTTGGGTATTTATCCAAAGGAAATCAAATCACTGTCTGGAAAAGATATCTGCATCCTGTGTTCAGTACAGCATCTTTTACAATAGCCAAGACATGGAAACATCCTGACTGTCCATTGATGGATAAGTGGATAAAGAAGATGTGAAGATATATACACACACATATATATATATATATATATGTACAATGGAATATTATTCAGCCATTAAAAAAAAGAGAAGGAAATCTTGCCATTTGTGACATCATGGATGGGCGGGCCTTGAGGGCATTATGCTAAGTGAAGTAAGTCAGAGAGACAAATACTGTATGACCTCACTTACATGTAGAATCAAAAAAACTCATAGATACAAAGAGCAGATGGGTGGTTGCCAGAGGTACAGTGTGGGTGAGATGGGTGAAGGGGGTCAAAAGGTACACATTTCCAGTTATAAGATAAATAAGTCCTAGGGATGTAATGTACACCTTGGTGACCCTAACCCTAATCAATACTGTACTATATATTTGAAAACTTCTAAATCTTAAAAGTTATCATCCCAAGAAAAAGAAATTTGTAACTATGTGAGGTATAGATGTTAACTAAATTTATTGTGGTGATTACTTAGCAATATATACATTCATCAAATTATTATGTTGTACATCGTGGACTAATACAATGTTATATGTCAATTATGTCTCAATAAAACTGAGGGATAAAAGGCTAGAGTGACATAAACAAGGTGGAGGGTTGCAGGAGATGAAATTGAATGCGGGGACCAGGTCGTGCAGTCTTTGTCAGCCATTGTAGGGAACTTGGATTTGATTCTTTTGAGGTTTCCCTTTGTCTTTGGTGGCCAGCCATTTTATTGTAATGCACTTAGATGTGGTTTTCTTCCTATTTATCTTGCTTAGGGCTCAGAGTCCTTCTGGAATATGTCATTTGATATCTATTTTGGAATTTTTTCTGTCATTATCTCTTCAAATATTACTTCTGCCTCATTTTCTCCCTTCTCTCCTTCTGAGACTTCAGATATATACATGTTAGAGCTTTCTCTGCATTGTATGTCTCTGGATCTCTTCTGCTTTCTTTTCTGAGCTTCCTTCTAGATATTTCTGTTATTTTAATTCACTAATTTTCTCCTCAGCTGTGTCTAATCTGTGAATGAAAACTTAGTGTCTTAATTTGTTACTTTATGTTTCATTTGCAAGATTTTCTTTTGATTCTCCTTTATAGTTTCTAGTTTTCTACCAAAATCCTCATTTTGTATTCATTTCCTTGAATATATTAATCATAGTTATTTTCCCTGTTGGTATGTTTCCTTTACCTCTTAATTCTCTCTTTTTTGAATATCATTGTTTTTTCTCCCCATGCACAGGTTATTTTGATTGAATGCCAGACACTGTGTATGAAAAGCGAGATCTGGGAAGGTGTTTCCTTGGTCCAGCGAGAAATTGCATCTACTTATGGGAGGCAGCTGTGGGCACTAGCAATGCCTAATCTCCTTAATCCAATCCGGGATTGAAAAAATTCAAATCTGGGCTTCATTTCTTTAAATGAATTTCTTGTCACTGCCTCACTCCTAGACCAAAGCCCTGTGCCATTTTCCCAAACCAAACGCTCTGGGGGAATGGGGGTGTCAAGGGTCTCCAGTTCCTTGTGGGCCCCAAATGCCAATGTTTGTTCTTCTATCCCCATTTGTCTATCAACAGCTCTGTTAGCTTCTTCTTCTTCTCACCTTCTTTCTTCTTCTGCAAAAAGAACACTTGGGGGAAAGGAGTCACAAATGCTGGCTCACATTGCTGTACATTATTCTTCTCCCAGATCTTGGCCCTAAAATTCTTCACTGCTCTGTTAACTCTCCAGTGCCTTCAAATACTTTTCCTATTGTCCTCATTTCCAGCTGTTCTCAGGAGGAGAGTTGGATCTCATTCTGTGTGTGTGATGGATTGCTTGCAAAAATAACCCAAATTCTCCACTCCTCCCTCTATAAACATAGACACACACAAACATATTGTTTATAAATTATCAGCATGTTCTGTTTTAGTAATAGATTATGTACATTAGCAAATGTACAATGTGTACATTTTTAAATAGATGGAAGGATGGGAAATGAGAAAATGTAAATAAAAGATTTAATGGCTTCCTTTCCTCCCTACTCTGGAGACCACTGGTCTAGGAATATTTGAGGGATGGGATGCTAACTATTATAGGTCAGGTGGTGAGGGTGGAGGTGGTGAGAAGTTGTTGGATTCATCATGTGTTTTGAAGGTTGAGTTGAAAAGACTTGCTGATGAATTGGATGTGGAGTGTAAAGGAAAGAGAACAAATCCTGTTTTTGGTCCCAGCAGCTGGATGCAGGTGCTATTGACTGAGATGGGGAGGACAAGGCTCGGGGCAGGCAGTGGGTGGGAAGGGGAGGATGAAGAGTGTATTGTGCACAGTGAATATTAGCTTTCCCCCAAAGAATCCCTCTATCTGAAGTTGAACTCAAGAAAGTTGTTTAGGCCCCTCACCTTCTGAGATGGCCCACACCATGGAATGTGTTTCTCCTAGGCTGCTCTCGCCTTTTAAGATGGACCTCGTTCTGCCTATGGAATGTGTATCTCTCTAAATAAATCCACTTCTTACCTATCAAAAAAAAAAAAAAGTTGTTTAGACTTAAATCCCAGCTTTTCCAAAAACCCTCCTTGGACTCTTCCCACCACTTCCAAACTGTGCTCAACAGGTTTAGGACCTCTAGGCCAACATTTCCCAATCTGGGTTCTTCAGAATACCAGTTCTACAAGGAGTTAATATGTATCCTATGGTGAAGAAGGAGGAGGAAGAAGATTCTCAGGACCAAGTGTGGGAAATGCTGCACTAAGTAAACAGTGGGAAATGCTGCATAGGTTATTCAATTTCAGGACTTCTCAGAACCTTTATTATGCTAATGTGTACCACGACTCTCTAAGAAGGATACAGAGTCTGTAGTAGTTCCCAAACTTATTTTTCTGCATGCCTATTAATAGCCCATGAAGTAATTTTGTCCTACTAACCAATTCAGGAGACACATCTTTAGACCAGGGATCAGCAACTACAGCCCACAGGTCATATCCAGCCCACCACTTGTCTTTGTACGGCCAGCAAACTTAGCTGTTACATTTTTTAATGGTTGGAAGAAATCCAAAGAAAAACAGTATTTCATTACAGGTTAAAAGCATATGAAATTCAAATTTAGCATCTGTAATAAAGTTATGCTGAAACATGCCCATGCTCATTTGGTTATATATCATCTAGGGCTGCTTTCTTTATATATGTATATATATATATATATATATATATATATATATATATATATATATTTTTTTTTTTTTTTTTTTTTTTTTTTTGGCTGCATTGGGTCTTTGCTGTTGCACACAGGCTTTCTCTAGTTGCCACAAGCTGGGGCTACTCTTCATTGCGGTGCGCGGGCTTCTCACTGTGGTGGCTTCTCTTGTTGCGGACCATGGGCTCTAGGCACACGAGCTTCAGTAGTTGCAGCACATGGGCTCAGTAGTTGTGGCTCGTGGGCTCTAGAGCACAGGCTCAGTAGTTGTGGTGCCCGGGCTTAGTTGCTCCGTGGCATGTGGGATCTTCCTGGACCAGGGTTCAAACCCATGTCCCCTGCATTGGCAGGCAGATTCTTAACCACAGTGCCACTGCACCACCAGGGAAGTCCTAGGGCTGCTTTCTTGCAATGATAGCAGTTGAGTAGCTGAGACAGGGACGGTATGGCCCATTAACCCTAAAATATTTACTAACTTTATAAAAGAAGTTTGCCAACCCCTGCTCTAGACTCCCAACACAATAGAGTATTAAAATATGTGCTCTCAGAGGATTTTTAGGACAATGAGACTGTTTGGTATGATGCTCTCATGGTGGATACATGTCAAACATTTGTCCGAACCCGTAGAATGTACTGCACCAAGAGTGAACCCCAGTGTAAACTGTGGACTCTGGGTGATGATGATGAGCCAGTGTAGGTTCATCAATTGTAAAAAACGTACCATCTGGTGGGGGATGTTGATAACGAGACAGATTGTAGGTGTGTGGGACCAGGCGGTATATGGGAAGCCTCCGCACTTGTGTTCAGTTTTGCTGTGGACGTGAAACTCCCTTTAAAATAGTGTACTTTTGATGAAAACTCTAATTCAAAAAGAAAAATGCACCCTAATATTCATAGCAGTGCTATCTGCAATAACCAAGACATGGAAGCAACCTAAGTGTCCATCAACAGATGAGTGGATAAAGAAGATGTGGTACATATATACAATGGAATATTACTCAGCCATAAAAAATAATGAAATAATGCCATTGGCAGCAACATGGATGGACCTAGAGATTATCATACTAAGTGAAGTAAGTCAGGCACAGAAAGACAAATAGCATATGATATCACTTATATGTGGAATCTAAAATATTACACAAATGAACTTATCTAAGAAACAGAAACAGATTCACAGACATAGAGAACAAACTTGTGGTTGCCAAGGGGGAAAGGGGAAGGGGAGGGATAATTAGGAGCCTGGGATGTATCTGTTAATATACAAACTACTGTATATAAAATAAGCAACAAGGGCCTACTGTAGAGCACAGGGAACTATATTCAACATCTTGTAATAACCTATAATGGAAAATAATCTGAAAAAGAATATATATATGTATACCTATATATGTATAACTGAATCACTTTGCTGTACACCTGAAGCAAACACAACATTGTAAATCAACAATACCTCAATTTTAAAAGATAGTCTAGGGGCTTTCCTGGTGGCGCAGTGGTTGAGAGTCTGCCTGCCGATGCAGGGGACACAGGTTCATGCCCCGGTCCGGGAGGGTCCCACATGCCGCGGAGCGGTGGGGCCCGTGAGCCATGGCCGCTGGGCCTGCGCGTCCGGAGCCTGCGCTCCACAACGGGAGAGGCCACAACAGTGAGAGGCCCGCGTACCGCATAAAAAAAAAAAAAAAAAAAAAAAAAAGTCTATGGTTTTAAGTGCATAATGTATTACCATTTGTGTAAGAGAGAGAAGAAATGCGTGTATGTGTTTATTATATATATATATATATATAATGCACATGTATATGTATTAACATATACATATATTTACATGTATATATATAATATGTATAAAATACATATACATAAAACATCACTGGAAGAAATTAATAAGATTGATTGCTTATGGAGAAGAGACCTGGGTGGCTGGAGGATTCGTGTCGAAGGAAGAGCCTTCTGTGGCTTATTAATTTTGAGCCATGTGATCATATTACCTATTCAATTTTTTTTTTTAATTAAAATTGTTGAGAAGTAAATTTTTTAAAAGCATGTGCTCTCTCATACTATATTTCTTCCTCAGTTCTACTCACTACTCAGAGAGCAGGAACCATGTCCTATAATCTTCCATCTTTGGCAGAACCTGGCACAGCCCTGAGCACAAACATCCCTGTCGTGATTTTCTTGCCAAGTGTCCAGTATTTATTAGGAGGCAGCATTTCCAAAGGCCATGAGGATGCACGTGAAGCATGGCACCTGCCAGAGTAGATCTATTAGGGAATCAAAGCCACTCTGTTACTCAGTACTCAGGTCTGCTGCACGGAAGAATTCCCAGCGCTGGGTGTACATTGGCCCCATATGTGCAGTGCCGTGATCGTTTTTCTTCCAGGAAAGAAATTTAAACTACACGATGGAATTACGTGATGTGTTAGTTTCAGAGCATTCAATACTGTCAAGTGGGGAGTCACAGTAATACCCCAGTCTGCGGTTGCTTTGATAGTTAATAAGAGCAATCAAACAAGATAATATAAATTAAAATCACTCAGTCGATGGTTGAGGCACCATAAGGGTAACTCAGGAACACCATTCCAATTGGGCCCACCCTTAACACTGGGGGGACCCAGGCTGAGAACTAAAGTGGAGGCATACAAACCACACAGTTAAATATTTTAAAGTGATAAATCCAGTGGACAAAGGGTTCAGTTGAGTCCCAGCCTTCCACCCCGATAAATAGATCTTATAACAACCTGGAAAACTCAGGTTGAATGTAGACGACTCCCTCTCCCAGGGGTTCCGGAATCTGTGGCGGGGGAGCAGACGGCCTCCATCCACCAGTCCAGTTCCCCTCCCTCACTCTGTCGTGTCTATCCCCCCCACCCGGCTCCGTCCATCCCCTGCGAAACCTCCCAGCCACTGTAGCGGTCCATCTCACTTAGCTGTCCATCATTCATCTCACAAACAGCCGTCCCCCAGCCTCCTCCCTGGGCCTAAGGAGGCTCAACCTGCCGCAGGTTCACCCTAGGGAGGGGGGCAGACCCCAGGGAGCTGCAGTCTTGGGACCACGGGGGTGGGAACTCCAGAGTCCCCGGCACCTGGAACACGGTCTAGAAGGGGGGCATGGGCTCAGCCCCACAGATTTCTGACCCCACGGGGAAACCAAGGTGGAGCCCTTCTTGTCCAGACCTCAGGGCAGGACTGATCATGACATGAAGCTCAGTGATCATCACTCATAAAAATCATAATGTCAGCAGCTACTTCCTGTGGAGGGCTCTATATGCCAGGAACCCGTGTGCGTGCTTCACACAAATTACCTTACTCCATAACAACTCTGACTGTCAAGTGGCTTATCTGTTTCCATCTCAGCAAGACTGTCCCTTGGAAGGCTGTTCTCATTGAGAAGAAGGATTTTCTGAGTTCTAAGCGGAGGGGAGTCAGATCATCAAGATGCTTCCCTGGGGAAGGGAGGATCCCCCTTTCCTTGTGGCGACCAAGCCACGGGTAAGAGAAGATTGTGACATTGAAAATGACAAGGGAATTCCCTGGTGGTTAAGACTCCGGGCTTTCACTGCCATGGGCCCGGGTTTGATCCCTGATTGGAGAACTAAGATCCCAAAAGCCATGTGGCACAGCCAAAAAATAAATAAGTTTAAAATAATAAAAATAAAGAAGAGGTCAGAAACCCAGTCCTGCATCATGTGATCAGGGGGTCAGAGAGAGGAGGAAGTGAAAACCTGACCCCTTCTGGCCCACATCTCAGTGGCTGGGACACAGAGCCTTTAGAAAAACCCAGAAAGATACCTGGAAGGCTTAGAATATCCCAGGCACAGAGAAAGGATTTCTTCAAGCCCCAACCCTCAGCTCAGATAAGAAGAAGATGAAAGAGGAGGGGACCATAGATGGAAACCTAGATGAGACTGAGAAATGGCCCCCACGACCTGTGTACAGCGTGCAGGGGACCAAGTGCCCCACTGAGGGGGTGTGGACTGGCTGAGCGTGTAGGTGAGCTGGAAGGAAACTGGGGAGAAGCAGAGGTATCTTTTCCTCCTTGATAAAGTCATGTGAGGAGAAATGTGTCTGCCTCTAAACAATCTGTATGTTGCAGTGATTGCTGGAGCAGCAGCAGCCATCTTTTGACCAGAAGAGGACAAAGGCTACGGAGCAGCAAATCCAAAGGGGAAAAGGATTCTGGTCTTTGACGACGTCTGTGGGCCACTGAGCCCCAGAAGTGCTGCCTCCGGGCTTTAGAGAAGTGGTGTTTTGTTTTCATATTTAAGCCTTTGTCACTAGGATTCTCAATGGCTCATAGCCCAAAGCTCCCTAAGGACAATGAACCCTTTCCTGGTCATACATGGAAAGTTTCTTTTCTGTAAAGGGACTTAACATCTTTGATTTTCCTGGAGAAAGGAAAGGGAAAGTAAACAGATCACCAGCAACCGCTAGCATATTTTGTGAGAAAACAATCGTCTAAGCAGGATGATCCTTGTGAGAGAGAAAAACACTTGAACGTATTTAATGAAACAAAGGACATCTGGTTGAACAGCAGCTTTGAAGGAGGCAGCCCGGGACGAGTGGTAAAGAAAAGAGGAGGGGGCTTCCCTGGTGGCACAGTGGTTGGGAGTCCACCTGCCGATGCAGAGGACACGGGTTCGTGCCCCGCTCCAGGAAGATCCCACATGCCGCAGAGCAGCTGGGCCCATGAGCCATGGCCTCTGAGCCTGCGCGTCCGGAGCCTGTGCTCCGCAACGGGAGAGGCCACAACAGTGAGAGGCCAGCGTACTGCCAAAAAAAAAAAAAGAAGAAGAAGAAGCTAATACATGAATACAGTCAACTGATCTTGTCACCCACCATCTCAGACACACCAGGAAGACAGATAGGGTGGGGACAGAAACAGCAATGCTGATTCATTTCGTCTTGGGCCTCTGTTGTTTTGCTGTCCCAATAATACATTCTTGACTTGCAAGCCTTTCAAGAGAGGCTGAAAAGGAAAGGGGGAAAAGGAACAGCCTTGGATAAAACTTTGGCCACCAAGTCGAGAGGCTGGTCCATATGCATGTCTTTGTGTGGGTTGAAATCTATTTTCTCTGGGTTCGATGGATGGTTATAGCACCCAAAGTTTTCCCAAAAACGTCAGACGAGTTTACCACAGCAGTTAAGCTGTCTGCCATCTGCAAGAGGCTTGGCTTAAGTTTTCCTGAAGTAAAATATATTTTGAAAAGAAAAAAATTAAGTCTTTCAGTGTTTTGAGTATCAGTCAAGCCCAGCTGCGTGAGGCCTCGGGATTCTCAAGAGAGGGTTGTTCTCTCTAATGGGATAGTTTAGTGTTGGCACGTTGAAATTTCAGAAGACAAGGAACACTCTGAAAAATGAATTATTCCTTAAGAAACACTTCACCTAGTCTTGGGATTGGCAAAGTTAAAACTTCTCTAGGAAATTCAGCCAAGCAGTTGAGATCAACACTCTTTATCATCGTCCCAAACGGCAAGTTATTTTCAGAAAAAAACCAGACTCGAATGGTAGCTGAATCTCATATTCCCACCCCACGGTCTCTTTAAAGTAAATAAGTGTCCAAAATGATGACAGTAAGACCTGTGGTTTAACATTCTCAGTGTCTGCAAAATCTTATATTCTCTCAGCAAAATCCCCCGGCTGAACAAAAGCTTTCATGAGAAAGGGAGGGGGGAGGAGTTGTTTACATTTCGATAGCACATGTGCCTGGGAATATTATGATTATTTTCAGTTGCCCGTCTTTAACCCAGAGTTATTTATTTATTTTTATTTTTTTATTAATTGAGAATAAAATGTTTATTCTTTATTGAGAAAGAAAATATTCCAGAAAGCAAAAAAGCATAGTCGATTTTATCCTCTGAACAAACGGGGGCGGGGTACGGGAATCCAAGCGTCTTCCTCATCCTCCTCCGGGAATAAATGACAGGAGATTTTTCTCATCTTCAAGCAGTGGTGTGTAGGTAAACCATCTCTCTGAGAGGAAAATTTGCTGCCTTTGCCAGTTTCCGTGGTGTAGCTATTCCTACCATGGCCAATGTCAAGGCGTCAACAGTTTAACAATCAGATCCCTCAAATTCCTGAATATTTAATAACTGCTTCTCGGAAGAGGGTATAAGCCAGCTTCAGCTCACCACTGTCTTGAAGAGAATTACTATTATTGTCCACAACATGTATTATTCATCTATGTAGCTAACTTTACGAGGCATTGGTAAAATCCTAATAGGAAAGATAGAATATAGGAAAGGTCTCTGCTGTTAAGAACCTTACAATTTAACGAGAGAGAAAAGACACAATAGAGGGCTTGAAAAGCACAGCTGGGTAGCGTCCTCTTTTTATGCTACATCAGTTTGGAATGTTCTCTCCCCTTCCGGACACAACATTTAAAGACAGTCATAGTATCCAAGAGTGTCCAGGCAATTAAGATGGTGCCAGGCATTGAAACCATATGGTTTGGGGATGATGGAGGAGAGCTAAGTGTGTCTAGCATGGGATGGAGGAGGTACGAACCCACAGGATGCACTTCAGTACGTCAGGCAAAGACACATATCACATGATAGCACTTAATGTGGCATCTAATTAAAAAGTGATACAGGGCTTCCCTGATGGCACAGTGGTTGAGAATCTGCCTGCTGGTGCAGGGTACACGGGTTCGAGCCCTGGTCTGGGAGGATCCCACATGCCGCGGGGCAACTGGGCCCGTGAGCCATGGCCGCTGAACCTGCACGTCCGGAGCCTGTGCTCCGCAACAGGAGAGGCCACAATAGTGAGAGGCCCGCGTACCACAATGAAGAGTGGCCCCTGCTCACCGCAACTGGAGAAAGCCCTCGCACAGAGTCAAAGACCCAGCGCAGCCAAGAATAAATAAATTTTTCTTAAACATGATACAAGTGAATTTATTTACAAAACAGAAACAGACTGTAATTTGAGAGTCTCTTCTCAGAGTAATACTAGAATGTGCCACATTGAAAGGCGACCGCTGGCTAAAGAGTCTGAAGTGAGTGCAGTGCCTGGGGTCCCAGGCCAGGCACCCCCTCCCAGGCACTGGATTGGGGGTGTGAACTGAATCCAGTCCACGCACAGGCACGGTGTGAGTGAAAGAGCGTTCTCCTGGAAATGGTCCTAACTTAACGATTTAGACAACCTGAGCGGGAAACAACGAGTCAACGATAAGAGGTGCTGCTGAAGGGCCAAGGCCCCCGTGGACATAGTCCTGCAGGTACAGGGATGCGTCCACCAGGGATGGCTCGGAACAACTTTATCCCACTCCTGGGGACATGTCAAGGTAAATATTCTATACTTTGAGCCACAATCCACCAAAAATGAAAACATTGCTCATTCAGAGATCACAGAACGTAATTCTGAGGAGAACAACGGCTTCTTCTCTGGGGGTTGTTAAGGGTTGTCACAGATTCAAGAAGTTTCCAGAACAAGGTAGACATTCCTCTCTCCGCATTGGTCCAGCCACTGCCCACCCAGCCACCTGCATCCCAAGCCCTGCACTTAACCCAGGGCCCAGACGGTAAGACCACAGACTCCCGACATTGGGGTCTCTCTCGCGAAAAACTATCACTTTGTAGATAGAAATTGCAAAGCACAAACCGATCTGCAGACCTCAGAATAAAACCTGGAGATCTTGCAGGTGGTGTTTTTAAGCTGCCAAAGGCACCCCTAGCTGGGATAATCGTGCAGATGTTGGATACTTCTTGAGCTGACCGTGAACTCAGGACGTACAAGGCCAGCTTAGCCCTGCTGTCCCCCCTCACCTCCCCACACAGCCATCCCTCAGGGGAGCTGACCCCGGCCAGTGAGGGCTGGTGGCCAAGCTTGCCTCTGGCAACACAGCCAGCCCCCAGCAAGGCTTCAGGGCCCCCCTGGCAGGGCTCGCCCCTGCTGGCACTCGTGCTGTGAGGTAGTGTCGCCACTCAAGTGTCTTATCCTCTCAAAGACGACAAATGCATTACCCTATAGCTTGGGGAGCTCTGGGCCCTTTCGGGCAATAGGGGAGTGGTGAGTGGAAAATGAAACCTCGCTGGGAAGGCATTGAACGGTTTCCAGATAACACAGTGGGAACTGACACAGAAAACCAGAATGTTTTCTGTGCACACATGGGCAAACCCACACCAGCTCCTGGGGGAAAACAAGTCTGCACCACACTTTGCCCCTAAACAAGGTCTCTCATCTCTCTGGATTTGGGCGTCTGGAGATGGCTCCCCCTGGTGACTTGCCGGGGAGGATGGTGGAGCAGGAATGAGGCCTCTGCTCAGGCTGACGTGCTATCCATCCATCCCAAAGTTACAGCCCCCCTCCCCCGCCTCCAGCCCCTGGGAAGGCAGAAAAGCTGTCGAAATTTTCCAGGCTTTGGGGGAGAGGGCAGCTTCCCACCACCCTTGCCCTTTGTCTCCAGCTGAGGTGCGCTCTGCGTGTCCCCCCTACAGAGGGTGATAATGCTTCTCCTGCAATCATCTTGCCTCTGCTCAGGAATCTGGAACCTCAGCCCTGCAGTCTCAAGAGCCCAGCACTGGGGCCGCTATGGCGTCCCTGTGCACAGCACAGCTGCACACGGACCTGCCCACCACAGCAAGCCTCGGGGTCTTTCCCACCCCACCTCCTTGGCAGCCCAGGCCCAAGGCAAATGCCAGGAGCCTTCCTGCCACCCACCACATGTCAAGCCTAATGAGACCCTCTTCCAAGTGGTTCTCCCCAGGCCCCAGGGGAACTGAGTCCTCAGGCTCCCACGCACTCCCAGCCCAATCATGCCTTTGTTACATTTGATTTTTTAATTTTTAAAATTGTTTAATGGTTACTGGTTGTGATGGTTAATTTCATGTGTCAGGTTGGCTGGGCCACAGTGCCCAGTTGTTTGGTCAAACACAGATGTGGCTGTGAAGGTATTTTTTGTTTTTATTGAAGTATAGTTGACATACAGTGTTGTGTCAGCTTCAGGAGTACAGCAAAGCGATTCCATTATATATGTACACATATATATTCTTTTTCATATTCTTTTCTGTTATACATTATTATAAGATAATGAATATAGTCCCCTGTGCTATACAGTAGACCCTTGTTTATCTATTTTATATATAGTGTGTATCTGTTAATCCCAAACTCCCAGTTTATCCCTCCCTCTCCCTTTCCCCTTTGGTGACCATAAGTTTGTTCTCTAAGTCTCTGAGTCTGTTTCTGTTTTTGTAAATAAATTCACTTGTGTCATATTTTAGATTCCACATATAAGTGATAGCATATGGTATTTCTCTGTCTGACTTACTTTTAGATGCGATTAACACTTAAATCAGTGCACTCTGAGTAAAGCAGGTTTCCCTCTGCAATGGGGGCAGGCCTCGTCCAAGCAGTCGAAGGCCTTAAGAAATAAGACTACGGTCCCCGGGGGAAGAGGCGGCTGCCACCAGACTTCCTTTGGACTCTGACTGCAACATCAACTCCTCTGGGAGTCTCCAGCCTGCCAGCCTGCCCTGCAGATTTTAGATTTTTAGAAAGATTAGATGGTTGGATAGATAATCGCTAGTTAGCTAGCTAGCTAAATGGTAAATATATATATATATATATATTATTCATTAATTACAAAAATCCTTTATATATATGTTCTTTCTCTCCATATATATGTGTGTGTGTATATATATGGATAGAGAGAGAGAGACACGGAGAGACAAGTATTCACATCCTATTTGTTCTGTTTCTCTAGGGAACCCTGACACACGCTGGTAGACATATGGGCCTCCCCAAGATGCTATCCGGATAGTAAGTCACGAAGAGGCACAAGCTGAGTGTCTTTGACCTCTGTGACCCCCAGCAGGTGCCCAGCCCCCAACCTGCCACAGAACAGACCCTCAATAAACACACATTGGAGGGGACTGGCCCCCAGCCTAGGCCGGGCGGGGAGAAGGGCAGAAGGTCGGGCAGGGCAGGTTGACGCCCCGAGAGCCCGGGCGCCTCCCAGGGGGTCTGCGGGGAGGAGTCGCTAGGCCAAGTGCATGGACGGCGCCCCTCCCCTCCTCCCCCGCCCACAGGGCCAAGCGCCTGGCTGGCACCGCCCTAAACGCTTGCGGTACCCGCTGGGCATGAACGAGGGCCGGGGATGGTCTGCAAATTTCAGCTGACCACAGTGTCCCGGAGAGTCAGAACCTTCCAGACCGCGCGCAGTTCTGCCCAAAGGCCAAGCGGTGCCCCTTTCCGACAGCCCAGGGCGGCCCTCAGCACGGGGAACGGGGACCCTGGCCTGTCCGCCCCAGCACTGAAGCCTCTCCTCCACGAAGGATGTGGCCCCGGGTTCCCTCCATCCCGGCAGCGCTCACTGTTTCCCGCTAATCTGGGAGGAAACAGGTGCTGATACAAAACCCCAGCGTCGTGCCCCAGGGCCTCAAAGCTCCACGCACAGCTCACACCCCCAGGGCGCCCTCGAAGGTGCCTCCTATCTTGTCACCAATGCTCGTGGCTTTTCCTGTCCGGAATCCCGACAGTGGACCCACATCCTTCCTGGGGCCTGGAACGCTGGTTCTCCTTGAATCCGCAGCCCTTTGGGGATGGAGCCACGGAGTCAGGAGCCACAGAGGCCTCCCCTGGCCCCGCCCCCGGCAGACCCCAGGTGTCCCCCTTCCTTACCCTGCCTGCTCCCGTCACCACCACAGAGTAAGCAGAAGTACACACGCCTTCTTACTTTGCGGTGTCGGCACAGGCGTGACTCAGGGATCTGAGGACATCTCAGATCACAAGAGGCCGTGAATGAAAATCTTGATTTGTTCATCGATTTGTTTGTTTTGGGCCGTCCACGCAAAGTGGAGAACTCTGGGGGCTGCCAGGCGCCTCCTGGGGACCACCCCCTGAGATCAAACAGCTGATAAAAAAAACTTGGCAGGTCTAAGAGCCCCTTCAACGCTGACAAAACAGCTGGTTCGGCCAGGTGGGTATTGAGGGTGGGGTGAGGTGACGGGCAGGTAGGAAAGCCATCAAGGCCACGGCTCCCACATGGGGGCTGGAAAGGCACCTCGACTTGTGGCTCTTTCTCTCTCCTCCGAGCAATCAGGGCCGACCCCTCCCAGCTCCCCCACCAGACTTGCACTGCTCAGCTGAGGGCTGCAGGATTTCAGGGTGCTCAGGGCCCCGAGAGACAGAGGACACAGAGAGAAACCACCGCTATGCGCTCGCAAGCTTGGAGCCTGGGGCCCCAGCGTCCTTGTCCATCCCAGTCTATCCCCACCTCGGGGAGGGGGCTTTGAGCCAGCCTGGCTATCCCTGCAGCCCTGGAGCCAGGCCAGGGGAGCCCCAGCAAAAGTTGCCTTCCCCAGGCCTCCCCAGGGCAATTATTTGCAGGCTGGCTTCCCCCCCACAACATAAAGGGAAATGCTTGGAAGGAGGTGGGAGGGCGTCTGGGGGTGAGGGATGAGGCTGACGAGCCCTTTTCATACTAGAAGCTTCTATCTTCCTAAAACCCCAACGACCGCAAGTAGGCCTTTTATCCAGCCTCTAGGGAGACAATATCAACCTGCTGATGGTAATAAGAAGATAAGGATTAAGGAGAAAGTGAAATTTCAAATCCCCCAAAAGGAAAAAGTAGATTACCTACTGTGTTAGTTTACCTGGGCTGCCCTAAGGAGGTACCACAAACTGAGTGTCTCAGAACAACTGAAATGTCTTCTTTCATAGTTCTAGAAGTCCAAGAAGAAGGTGTGAGTAGGACCAGCCTCCCTCTGAAGGGTCTAGGGGAGAACCTGTTTCAGGCCCCTCCCCCAGCTTCTGGTGTTTGCTGGCGTTCCTTGGCGCTCCTTGGTTTGTAAACACATCACTCCCATCTCTGCCTCCATTGTCACATGGCATCTCCCTGTGTGTCTGTGTCTCTTCTACTCTTCCAGTCGTATTGGATTAGGGGCCCCCCTACTTCAGTCTGACCTCATCTTAACTAATTACATCTGCAACAACCCTATTTCTAAATAATGTCACATTCACAAGGTACCAGGGGCTAGGACTTCAACGAATCTTTTTAGGGTACACAATGCAGCCCACAACTCCTACGAAAGGTCAAAACCAAATTTTCACAGAGCTGTCAATGGTGACAGATACAAGAGAACAGCAGAGAATCACTTAAATATTTTGAAGGAAAAGCATTTTAGCCTAAAACAGTATATCCAGGTTTGTGACGAAAACTAAATTATTACTTAACATAATAAGTAACATTATTCTCATACATACATGATTTCAATGAATTTATCCCACAAAGTCCTCTTTGAGAAAATCCTTGAGTTGTTGACTCTGGTAAGAAGAAGAAGAAGAAAAAAAAGGAATCCGGAAGAAAGCAGAAAGATACAACAAGTAGGGATCAGGATAAAATTTAGCAAAAGAAAAAAAAATGTTGTCAAAAATCATCAACTGTTACCGAGTCCAGGCTCGTACTGCTCGCCACATGGCAGGCCAATAAATCAGGAGACGAGGTGTTGGGGCAAAGAATAGTGGCTTTATTAGAAAAGCCAGCAGACCAAGAAGATAGCATTTGCCCCATCCCACGGCTGACTTTGGCCGGTGATGACCACCGGTGAGCTGATTAGAGCTGGATTCCAGCCACTCACAGACTTTCCTGCCACGTACCCTCCCCCCACTCCTCCCGAGCCCCTCATGTACCCCTTCCCAAGACCCCCTCTCCAAGGCTCTGCTTCCAGGAACTTGGCCTGAGGCACGAGGAACCTAATTTTATTTTTTAACATTTTAAAAACTTTATTTATTTTATTTATTTATTTTTGGCTGTGTTGGGTTTTCATTGCTGTGCGTAGGCTTTCCCTAGTTGTGGCAAATGGGGCTTCTCTTGTTGTGGAGCACGGGCTCTAGGTGCGTGGCTTCAGTAGCTGTGGCACGCAGGCTCTGTAGCTGTGGCTCGCGGGCTCTAGAGCACGGGCTCAGTAGTTGTGGCGCACGGGCTTAGTTGCTCCGCGGCATGTGGGATCTTCCTGGACCAGGGGTCGAACCCGTGTCCCCTGTATCGGCAGGTGGATTCTTAACCACTGCACCACCAGGGAAGCCCAGGAACCTAATATTTTGGACTCGTGTGATAGGGAAGAACAAATCTAACTCCATATTGGATCTGTTTCTTTTACTTTAACCTTTGTATTCTATTGCTTTTGCTTTCAGTTAAGAATGTTGCCTGTAGCCTGAAATATACAGGGTAGCCCATCCTCAAGGCTCTGACCTTTAAGAGTATAATACTTTTCCATTCATATAGAGATAAAAAGTTGCATAAGAGACAATAACATTTGTCTCGTTGGAGGTTTGTGACCTGACCTACCTGGACAGATGAAAAAACAAAGAATTCCTGCACCAAGAAGTTTCCAACAACCAGCCACCCTCCCTCTCCTTTTAACATAAAAGAAGCCTGAATCCTAACTGGGACATCAGTCTGCCATCCTCTCGGTCTGCTGGCTTTTCTAATAAAGTCACTATTCTTTGCCCCGACACCTCATCTCCTGATTTATTGGCCTGTCGTGTGGCAAGCAGTACGAGCCTGGACTCGGTAACAGTTGATGATTTTTGACAACATTTTGTTTTCACTCTGGAGCCGAGAAGCTCAGCCCCAAGACCATCTCCCAGCTCTGCGGGCCTGAGAAGACCACCCTCCCGCAGAAGCAGTTCACCCCCTGCTTTGATGCCAGCACTGTGTTTGAGGGGCTTGTGAGATCCCCAGATCCCTTACAATCAATACCACACTCAGAAGGTCATCAGAGGCCGCCAGTCTTGGGGGAGGAGGTCTGGGGTGCAGCCCTCCCGAGCAGGGGGTCTCACTATGGATGCAAAGACACAACCATCTTCAAAGATGCTCACATATTTCATTTTAAGAAAATGGAACCAACTTGTTTCTGTCAAATTGAGCACACGTGGAACATTTCTTCATGCACCCCAGTCGGCTGATCTGCCAAAGTTAAAGACATCAGAGGAAACAGAAAACTCACCCACACTCAGCCAAAGATGTCATGAACATCCAAGAAATGCAGGAAGGGTTCAACAAGCATTGCTCAGCCTCATGGTCAAGAAAAAGGTGGGCTTCTTTCCCACTCTGGTAACAACTGCTTTCCTCCGAATTGGCCCCCAAAATGGTATCAAGACTTCTCAAACACACGCGTGCACGTGCACACACCGGATCTGTGTCCCAGGAAAGCGTGTCCCACTGGAGGTGGACATGCACGTGCAGCTGTGAGTCCAGACACAGGCTGATTGGGGCTGCACACTCGGGTCCCAGCACCTGCCCTGCTGGGAAATGACGAAAGCTGAAAACAGGCTGAAATGGAGACTCTAATTAAAGAAAGCTGGCCTTTTGCTCCTCAGATAATTTGAGGGCAAGATATAATTTTTTGTCTGAGTATATTTATGGTATTTTTCCATTAGAAAAAGCATTAACAAAGGAAAAGGAAACAATGCTAAGAAACACTATTTCCGTTTTCAAGGCGGGGTGGGAATCCCTTTCCGAGGGGCTGTGCCCAAATCTGTAAATAGCCAACCTTGGAACGAACACAAGGGAAACCAATGTGCGTGCCTACGTGTGAGTGGGGGGCGGGGATCCTCACCTTCCAGAACGTCCCCATCCCTTGTGGCAGAGGGAAACCATCTACAGCTGGAGAGCTGCAGACCTGACAGGAGCCCAGGCATGAGGAGCTGCTCTTGGGGTCCAGGTAAGACCCTGTCCCACCACCATGAGCTTGCAGGCATGCGCGCGCACGCGCGCACACACACACACACACACACACACACACACATTACATACACTTGTTTCACTGTGTTTCTTTCCACTGCAGGAAAAGGATAAGCAGAGGCTGGGGGCACTTGCTTTACACTATCTCTTTGTGCCTTTTGTGTGTGTGTGTGTGTGTGTGTGTGTGTGTGTGTGTGTGTCCTTCGGATGAACTGTTGTCTTCTAAGAGATTCTGGCTCTACTTCCTAATCTCCAGCAATGACCCACTCTCCTTCTGGAACACAGCATGCCCTCCCCTCCCCACCCACTCTGACACACACACCACATACAGCACACACACCACCCGCACCCCACGTGCATGTGCACACACCCGTGGCCCGTAGGACACCTCCCGCAGAGTTTCTGAACCCAGGTGCTGGCAGGGCTCAGCTTGCAAAACAGGTCAAGCCAGGTCAGGGTGCACCCTCGGATGGGACAGGAAGGGCCCTACCGAACAAATCTCCAGGGTGCAGTGCCATCTAGAGGCTCCTCTGTGGCACTATTTCCCAACTCTGGTGGAAAAGGAACGCCAGCGCTTGGCGCCATGAAGCGGGGGGCGGGGCTGGGATACAGAGGAAGGCGCCACGTTTCCTAGGAGGACTCCGGAGCTGGGGCTGCCCCTTCGACGTGCTGGCCTGGCCACCAAAGCAGCCGGATGTGCTCCACACTCCTGCAATTTTGTGGCTCCACCTTTTATATATTTATAACTCCTCCTTTTACACACATGCACACACATATTTACATTGTTTTCGAATTATAAAAGTAAAGCATTTGAAAAGAGGCCAAATGTCATTAGTCATCGAAATATGCAACCTAAAATCATACACTCCCACCCGAACGCTCATAGGAGGAACGCTAAGTATTGGTGAGACCATGAAGCAGCTGGACTCACACCACACACATCAGGGCATAAACCCAGTCACCGGCGGAAACTATGTAGTGCTTACCTGTGGAAGTCGAGCCCGGGCAGCCCTTGGCACTGCAGCCCCTCTCCTGCTGTACTCCTAACACTCAAATGGGCACTCAGAGCCGCTGCCCTCTCCCAGGTGGATAAAACGAGGGTCTGGGGGACGTCAGCCCCCTCACTGGGCCCTTCACCCCTGCAGGGGAAGGTCCCCCCAGGTGCAGTGGCATCACGGGTGTGGCTGGCCCCCTCCACCTGCCATCTCTCCATCCCCTTTCGAGGCAGCAGTCCTCCACCAGGGACGGTTTGGCGGTTGGCAGCACGGGGAAGGATGTGCCTCTGGCATCTAGTAGGTGGAGGCCAGGGATGCTGCCCGACATCTTCCAGCGCACAGGCAGGCCCTCACCATCGAAGGCCCATCTGGCCAAAATACCAACAGCGTGAGGTTGAAAAATGCTGCCTGAAACGCCCAACTGTGGAGCAGTGGTGTAAATTATTACTGCTTTTACATAAATGGACGTTTTAGCTAAAAGTTTAGAATAAAAAACTTCTAAGTAGAACTAAGCAGGACACGGTTATGATGTAAATACATTCAGCCGGTATCGAAAAGGACAAAGCTGCAGAACGACAAAGTCAGGGAACGAGAGCACGTGTTTTCCGGGGCTTATGTGCAACTTTTTTTTAAGAGGGATTTTTTTTTTTTTAAGATGTTGGGGGTAGGAGTTTATTAATTTATTCATTTATTTTTGCTGTGTTGGGTCTTCGTTTCTGTGCGAGGGTTTTCTCTAGTTGTGGCGAGCGGGGGCCACTCTTCATCGCGGTGCGCGGGCCTCTCACTATCGCAGCCTCTCTTGTTGCGGAGCACAGGTTCCAGACGCGCAGGTTCAGTAGTTGTGGCCCACGGGCCTAGCTGCTCCGTGGCATGTGGGATCCTCCCAGACCAGGGCTCGAACCCGTGTCCCCTGCATTAGCAGGCAGACTCCCAACCACTGTGCCACCAGGGAAGTCTTATGTGCAACTTTTAATGCTTCCTTTATCAGCGGCGGGGCCACTCTGGTCTCCAGCTAATACTCCTCTCCTTCACCTAAAGGCTGTATGTCTTTGGGCTTGTGAGGGTGTCCACATCCAAATGCTTCTATATGGAGCCATTCAAGAAATACATTTCTGTGTATTCTTCTCTCCCCTAAAGATAGTGTCCTGCTCGACATTCCTTTTGCCTAATTGGGTAATTTGAGTGATTTAATTATTTTAACTCTGAGATTGATGATTAAAAGATCAACATAGTCAAAATGAACTAGTCATATTATCTATTATTGTCAACATTAGCCATGAAAATTGTTTCCACCCACCATGGAGTTATTAAGCATTTAACTTAATACTACATAGAATTTACTGAATGCCATGGAAGACACAAAAAAAGTAGAAGACATGGTGTCTACATGTGAGGAATTGTGTGTGTTCATTTTTTGCCAATGCTGTCTCGATTGTGGCTCTATTTGGTGTCTTAGAAACACTGAAGTCTCTTTCAGTGACCTTTATTTGTTGATTCACATCATTCAGATACAATCCAACAAAGTTTCAAAATTTATTCTGGCTGTTTTGCTGTTGAAGAATTAAGTATTACCCTCTGGAAAACAGTTTTGTAGAAGAAACCAAAACCCAACAGCTCCAAACATCTCAGCAGAAACCAACATAAGGAATCAGTATAATCCTCAAGGGCTGGCCCCAGAGTAATCTACGGAATCAATGTAGGAGAAAATCCAATCTACTCATTAATAATTTGTTTTAAATTTTAGAAGTAAGACATGTACGTCATAAACTAAAATTCCAAACCGCACCAGAAAGCAATTCCAAACAGCACCAGAAAACATACAAACGTTGGTCTCCCCCTCATCTGATTTCCCAGCCTCCCTACTGTGGGTTTTTTTGTGTATTCTTTCAGAAATTCTTTATGTATACAACAAACAAGCATACATGTTTTTATAAATTGGGGTAGTGCTACATATTATTTTTGCAAACTTTTTTTTTTCAACTTTTGATACGTATAAAATTTACCATATTAACCATTTTTAAGTATACGGTTCAGTGGCATTAAGTGCATTCACATTGCTGTGCAAACATCACCACCATCCATCTCCAGAGCTCTTTTCATCCTGCAAAACTGAAACTCTGTCCCCATTAAACAACAACTTCTCACTCCTCCCCTGGCACCCACCACTCTGCTTTCTGTGTCTATAAATCTGACTACTTTAGATGCCTCATATAAGTGGAATCATACAGTATTTATCTCTTTGGGGACTGCCTTATTTCCCTTAGCATTATGTCATCAAGGTTCACCAAGGTTGTAGCATGTGTCAGAATTTCCTTCCTTCCTTTTTAAAGCTGAATAACATTCCGTCGTGTGTATAGACCACAGTTTGCTTATCCATTCTTCTGTCTGTGGATACACGGGTTGATTGTACACTTTAGCTACTGTGAATAAATAATGCTGCTGTGAACATGAGTGTACAAATATCTCTTCAAGACCCTGCCTTGAATTCTTTCAGGTATATCTCAGAAGTGGAATTGCTGGATCATATAGTAATGCTATGTTTAATTCTTGGAGGAGCTCTCAAACTGTTTTCCTTGGAGGCTATACAATTTTACATTCCCACCAACAGTGTACAAGGGCTCCAGTTTCTCCATATCCTTGCCAACACTGGTTATTTTTTTTTTATAGTAGCCATCCTAACGGGTACAAGGTGGAATCTCATTGTGATTTCAGTTTGCATTTCCCTAATGACCTAAAGATTAGTGATGTTGAGCATCTTTTCGTGTGCTTATTGGCCATTTGTATGTCCTCTGTTCACATTCTGTAGATTAGAACTTAGTCACATGGCAACATCTAACTGCACGGGAGCCTGGGAGATGCAGTATAGTTGGGTTTGCGTTAGCTATCTATTATGCCTAATAATGTTGCCATTAATTTAGTATCTCAAAACTAAACATTTCTTAGCTTGCAGTTCCTGTGGGTCAGGAGCTTGGGCACAGCTCAACTGGGTCCTTTGCAGGGTTGCAGTTAAGGTGCTGGCTATGGCTGCAGTCTCGTCTGAGTCTGGACTAGGGAAAGATCTGCTTCCGGTTGTTGGCAGGATACAGATCCTTGCAGCTGTAGAACTGAAGGCTTCAGTTTCTTGCTAACAACCCCATCAGAAGCTTCCCTCAGTTCCTAGGAGCCATGTTCAATTCTTTGTCATATGGGATTTCCTCAAAGCCAACAAAAGAGAGAGAGACTCCAGCAAGATAGGTGGTGCAATCTTACACACATCATCACATGCACACAAGCATGTGTGTCCTGCTACCTTTGCCATATTCTATGGTTAGAAACAAGCTGCATGTCCTGCCCACACTCAAGGGGAGGAGGCTATGCCAGGGCGTGAACATCAGGGATTGTGGGCACCATTCTAGAGTCCTACTGAGGCCTCCCTAGTATCCCACAGCAATGGAAGAAAGAATACAGATTTCAGAGGACACTGGCTATCAGCCTATACCACATTAGGTTGCAAATATTTTTCTTAGCAATGGAAAATTGCTAGGCATTTTAGCAATTTTATATTTTAATATAAAATTCATATTTTATTTGATGGTTACTTTTTGGTTGATATTTTAAATTTTAGCTTCATATTTTAATTTGATGGGTACTTTTCGGTTGATATTTTAAATTCGTTTATGGTACCCTTGACATAAAATCTTTCAAATTGCGTGAAGTCAAATGTATCAATATTTTCCTTTACAGCTTCTGAATTTTGTCATGATTTGTGTCATGTCATGCAAGACCTCCCCCCTTCCAAGATTATATAAAATCCCATTCACATTTTCTCCTAAAATAACTCATTATTATGGCCAAGCATCCCATTTGGGGGAATTTTTCTTCACTACTAATGTAATTTATGTAGACTATTTTGTTGCTGACTTGCTTGAAAAGCTATTTGTTCACAATTTTGCTAATCAGTGACTTTTTAAGGGGAAGAAGTAGGATTTCAGCAAATTATTTTCACCCTTTAATATACAATTCTTAGTGTGGTTCTCAGATAAGCACTAAAATTTGATGGGAAGCTCTTTTTTGGTGCAAAATCAGCATTATTCACATGTAGTCACTGATACTGTTTATTCCAGTTCTGAGTTCTCAGCCTTTCTTGAACAGGGCATGACTTTATGTGCTCTGGGTTGTTTACCCTCACAGGTCACTCTTTTGCTGAGTGTTTACTTCCAACAGAAAATAATGATTGTGCCAATAGTATTCACTCAAATAAAGTCACCTGCCTCTCAGAGGCTAAATCGTTTGGGAAATCATGAAGAAACAGAGTTCCCTTCTTTTCCCTCAGCAAATATTTAGGGCACCCCCTACTCTGGGCAAAGCAAACTATCCAAAGTGGGTAGCTGCTAGCAAAAAAAATACTTTGAAAACTTGCCACCGGCAAAGGAACCCCATAATTTAGTTCTACAGATTCTACACTCGTGTTAATAGTATAATAGCCCAGCATTCTTCAGACATCTAAGTAGCATGAGACCTCAAGCTTGGCCACCTTAGGCCCTGGTGGTTTGAGTGGAGAATAAAAGGATAGAAAGAAGAGACCAATGTCTCCTGCATCTCTGTGTCTGTGACAGTTTTTGCATCTGCAATACTCATTATTTCGCCAGGCCCAGAACTGATGTCCATAAAGGCTTGTGTAGTAGATACAAATATCGGTTGATAAATGCAGGTGTAACTCTGTTCATTTCTCGTAGCTCAGCATAATTTCCACCAATCGAATCCGGGTCCCCGGACTTTGCTGAGTTGCAGCCGAGTTCAAGGAGAAGTTCATGGTTCCCTGGCGTTGGAGAGGGGCTCAGGGGGGGTCATCTGTCCATGCTTGCCCCTGCTGAGGTGGCCTCAGGCCCACGCATCCTGCTGAGTCAGGCCCCTCTCCCCGGCCCAAGGCCCCCAGGGCCCGGCTTTCTGTCTGGGTCTCTCCCACCTGCTCCCACTCAGTGGTCCGTACAGAGGAGTCCTTTCTGACGCCCCCCAGGGTTGGCCCAGACCAGACTCCAGTTTTTTCTCTCTGTGGTCCCCTCCCTTCCCTGAGACAAAAAAAAAAACCCCACCTGAGTGAAGGATCAGAGGGCAAAGAGGAAAACATCAACTGATATTTCCAGATCGTATGCTGCTACGCCTGCCAGGTAGACTGACACACCACAGGGAGATTCACACCCAAGAGCAAACTGGACTGTCAACCTACCGTAATGCAGAAAACGCCTTTTTTTAAAAAAGGAGGCTATACGTTGTTGCTTAACAATGCAAGGCTAGGTAAGCATTGATTTGGTTAAGTGTGATTAAAGTTAGCTTTTGGGCTTCCCTGGTGGCGCAGTGGTTGAGAGTCCGCCTGCCGATGCAGGGGGCACGGGTTCGTGCCCCGGTCCGGGAAGATCCCACGTGCCGTGGAGCGGCTGGGCCCGTGAGCCATGGCCGCTGAGCCTGCGCGTCCAGAGCCTGTGCTCCGCAACGGGAAAGACCACAACAGTGAGAGGCCCGTGTACCGCAAAAAAAAAAAAAAAAAATTTAGCTTTCAAGAGACCCTAAAAGCTTATTATTTTACATTATGACATAGGCTCATAGCTTTACCAGAGCTGTAGCCACATTAATACTGGTTTAAACAAGAAAGACTTTTCTTTTCTGTCACATCCGGTCTGGGTGTAGGGTCCCTCTGTCTCATCGCTCCATCAGTCCTGGGGGTGGTTTCAGCTGTGGCATCCAAACTGGCTAAGTACCACCATGGCCACCTGCCTGCTGGTAGAAGAGAAAAAAGGGAAGGGTGTCACTCCTGGGAGTTGCATCTAATGCTTCCTCCCCTTGGCCACACCCAGCTTCAAGGGAAGCTGGGAAAGGTAGTCCTTAGGTAGCCCCAAAACTGGGGGTGTCATTACTACAGAAGATGGGACAGTGGCTAGTAAAGGACAATTAGCAATCGGTGATGCTCTTCTATAATAAAACAACTACTTTGTAAAACTGCTATCCATCCTTCAGAGCCTAGATCAGACACCTCCCTCATCAGTTCTCTGAACTAAGTGATTCCTTCCCCCTCCAAACTATACCCACACCGTTCATGTGACAATTACCCTCAAACAGCCTCCTCCCCACAAGCTGACCCCTAAACCTCCTCTATGCCCCGATATGGCAGCATCCACCTCTGACAGCACCCACCAGGGGAGGAAGGGTCGCCTTTCCCAATCACGTAAAGGGCCTGTTTATTGAGTTTGTGGCAACAGACCCCTTCTATTACCCCCCAGCATCCATTCAACACACACACACTCGCACACTCACACTCACACACTTCTCTGCTAGCAACCCCCCATGTCTTCAGCAAGCCCCTGCCCAGTGCTGGGGGAGCCACGATGGGTCTAGACCCATCTTGGCAATTTCTTTCCACTCTGATGTCCAGATGTGGCCACATGACCTGGTTCTGGCCAGTGAGATGTAAGGGGACATTCCCTCCAGGGGCTCCACCAAAAAGGGTGCAGCCTTGGCTGCCAACACCCTTCCCCCTTTTCTTTCCCTCTTCCTCTGGCCTCTGTCCTGGAGGTACTTTCTGGAGACGCAACAGGCTGCAAGGGCAGAGCCAAAAGAGTAACATGGGCCTCTGAGCCCCTGCAGCAGCCCATGACCAAGCCACTCGGACCTCTTGATAAACAGGACTATTCCATTGATCAGGCTAAGAAGAAATGCATGAGCACGCCACAAAACGACATGCGTGTTGCTTATCACTGAGTGAAAGAAGTCAAGCTGAAAAGTCTGCACACTGCACCATTCCAACTCATGACGTGCTGGAAAAGGCCAAACTATGAAGACAGTAAAGAGATTAGTCTCCAGGGTCTAGGGGGAAGGAGGCATGAAGAGGCGGGGCACACAAGATTCTTAGGTACTGAAAATTCTATTCTATATGATTCTTTTTTTCTTATCAGAGCATAATTGCCTTACAATGTTGTGTTACTTTCTGCTGTACATTGAAGTGAATCAGCTATATACATATATCTATATCCCCTCCCTCTTGGATGGACCTCCCTCCCACCCCCCTCATCCTACCCATCTAGGTCATCACAGAGCACCGAGCTGAGCTCCCTCTGCTGTATGGCAGGTTCCCACTAGCTAGCTATTTCACATGTGGTAGTGTATTTATGTCAAACCTAGTCTCCCAATTCGTCCCACCCTCCCCTTCCCCGCCCTCCACATGTCTGTTCTCTACGTCTATGTCTCTATTCCTGCTCTGCAAATAAGTTCAACTGTTCATTTTTCTAGATTCCACATACATGCGTTAATATACGACATTTGGTTTTTTCTTTCTGACTTACTTCGCTCTGTCTGACAGACTCTAGGTCCATCCACATCGCTACAAATGACCCAGTTTCATTCCTTTTTATGACTGAGTAATATTCCATTGTATATGTGTACCACATCTTCTTTATCCATTCATCTGTCATTGGACATTTAGGTTTTCTCCATGTCCTGGCTATTATAAATAGTGCCACAGTGAACATTGAGGTAAATGTGTCATTTTGAATTATGGTTTTCTCAGGGTATATCAGTAGTGGGATTGCTGGGTTGTATGGTAGTTCTGTTTTTAGTTTTTTGAGGGACCTCCTCCATACTGTTTTCCATAGTGCCTGTATCAATTTACATTTCCACCAACAGTGCAAGAGGGTTCCCTTTTCTCCACACACTCTCCAGCATTTACTGTTTGTAGATTTTTTGATGATGGCCATTCTGACTGGTATGAGGTGTTACTTCATTGTAGTTTTGATTTGCATTTCTCTAATAATTAGTGATATTGAGCATCTTTTCATGTGCCTCTTGGCCATCTGTATGTCCTCTTTGGTGAAATGTCTATTTAGGTCTTCTGTCAGTTTTTTAATTGGGTTGTTTGTTTTTTTGATATTGACCTCCATGAGCTGTTTATATATTTGGAGATTAATTCTTCGTCCATTGTTTTGTTTGCAAATATTTTCTCCCATTCTGAGGGTTGTCTTTTAGTGTTGTGTATGGTTTCCTTTGCTGTGCAAAAGCTTTTAAGTTTCATTAGGTCCCATTTGTTTATTTTTGTTTTTATTTCCATTTCTCTAGGAGGTGGGTCAAAAAAGATCTTGCTGTGGTTTATGTCAAAGAGTGTTTTTCCTATGTTTTCCTCTAAGAGTTTTATAGTGTCTGGCCTTACATTTAGGTCTTTAATCCATTTTGAGTTTATTTTTGTGTAGGGTGTTAGGTAGTGTTCTACTTTCATTCTTTTACTGAAAGATGTAAAATGCAGCTGTCCAGTTTTCCCAGCACCACTTATTGAAGAGGCTGTCTTTTCATCATTGTATATTCTTGCCTCCTTTGTCATAAGTTAGGTGACCATATGTGCATGGGTTTATCTCTGGGCTTTCTATCCTGTTCCATTGATCTATATTTCTGTTTTTGTGCCAGTACCATACTGTCTTGATTACTGTAGCTCTGTAGTATAGTCTGAAGTCAGGGAGTATGATTCCTCCAGCTCTGTTTTTCTTTCTCAAGATTGCTTTTGCTATTCACAGTCTTTTGTGTTTCCATACAAATTATGAAATTTCTTGTTCTAATTTTGTGAAGAATGCCATTGGTAGTTTGATAGGGATTGCATTGAATCTTTAGATTGCTTTGGGTAGTATAATCATTTTCACAATATTGATTCTTCCAATCCACGAACATGGTATATTTCTCCATCTGTTTATGTCATCTTTGATTTCTTTCATCAGTGTTTTATAGTTTTCTGAGTACAAGTCTTTTGCCTCCTTAGGATTTATTCCTGGGTATTTTATTCATTTTGTTGCGATGGAAAATGGGATTTTTTCCTTAATTTCTCTTTCTGATTTTTCCTCCCACGGTTCTAGGACCCACATGGCCCAGAGGGGGCTTCAGAGGGCGGAGGACCCGGCCCGGGAGCCCAGCAGCCTTCCCGGAGCCTGACTGGGCAGGGAAAATGCTAGGCACACTCCCCCCAATCCTTCAATCCCCCGAGCATCCCTCCAGGAGTGGGAAACCCTCCCTTCTCCCAGCCACCCCTCAGCGGTGCTGGTCCTGTCCAACCTCCACTTCTTGTCCCCCCTCCCTCCCCCCCCATGTCCTATCCAGTTGCTCGGGGGTTCCTCCCATCTCCTTGGGCGTTGAGGTCCCCCACCAGCATCCAGCAGGTGCCCTAGGTGTGGGGAGACACAAATTCCGCATCCTCCCATGCCCCATCTTGACTCTGCCCCTCTATATGATTCTACAGTGGTGGATACATGTCACTGTACATTGGTCCGAACCCACAGAATGTACAGCACCCAGAGTGAACCCTAATGTAAACTATGGAGTCTGGGCGATGATGCCATGTCAATGCAGGTTCATCAATTGTAAAACGTCCCCCTCTGCTGGTGGGTGGTGATAGTGAAGGAGGCTGCATGTGTGGGAGCAGGGGGTAGATGGAAGACCTCTGTACCTTCTGCTCAATTTTACTGTGAACCTAAATTTGCTCAAAAAAATAAACTCTATTTATTGAAAATAAATGTTTATGACTATTCACCCCTGTTTGCTTCCACCTCTGCCATCAGGTGTTCTGATACGAGCAGCCAGATGTGACACGAGCTGCAACCTGCCTTCTCTCCACCCTGGTGTGAATTCACGGAACCCATCAATCCCCTCCCCAGGCAGAAGGGCTGGGAAACAACCCACCTGAGTCCACTGGCACCCCACCTCCCTTGGCCACCCCCTCGTCTTGGTGGCCGGGGATGGCCCTGGGTTTTGTGGACAAGAGCTGGGATCCAGGTTGGAGCAGACCCAAGAGACCAGACAGCTCTCAGACCACAGCCTCGGGTCTCGTGACCACGTGAGTCCAAGGTGACCCAGGACTCCCTTCGCAGGGAGATCTGAACTCTTGGGGTGCTCCATTCTGGCCTTACTTCTGTGATGAATGGATTAGCTCGCTGGGCCGCAGGCTCCCAAAGGGCGGGCCCAGGACTGGGCCGGGCAGAACATCAGTGTCCGTTAAACAATATCAAGCCCCTATTGAAATTCTGCCGTGGCCTCAGACAAAGAAGAGAGCTCCCACACAGTTGTGAGGCAATTATACTCCAATAAAGATGTGGGGAAAGAAAAAAAAAAAAAAAAAGCACTTCCTACACAAAGTGAATATCTAAATGTTTTGAGGACCTTATTTCTTATTTTCATTCATTTTACATATTAATGTTATAAATAATATAATATTCATTTGATAAAAGATTGCTACCAACCTTGAAAAAAAAAAAAAAAAGAAGAGAGCTCCCGGCAGGCCAAATGGAAGCCACCAGAGAGAACACGGAAACTGTCACCTTCCATGTCACTGTGGATCCGGCCTCTTGAGTCTGCAGCCACTCCAAAGAAAACCCACATTGATGGCTCGAAAGCAGGGCCCTGTGTGGGGTGCAGAGCTACCTGGAAGGAAGCCCAGCAGACACAGACAATTTATGGTTCCCGAGGGGGCAGCTGGAAGCCAGCCTCTTCAGAGGTGGCTGCGGGAGCATGTGGGGTCACATATGGAAACAATCTCGGCGTGGGGGGGTGAAGCTGGCCTCTGGAGATGTGGCCGGGCGGGGCGCGCAATTAACCCAAGAAGAAGCCTCGTTAACGGGCCTGCAAAACAGCACACGCAGCCCCGGGGTCCAGGAAGGAAGAAAACGCCTGGCGTTCCAGCAACTCCTAGGTCAGACGTCTCAAAAAGGAACAGTGCAGGAATCCACGCACTTTGTTTTGATAAACGTCACCATCTGAGACCCATGCAGACCAGCATCGAGGGGGATGTGACGGGGCTCAGTTTGGAACAGGCGACGGTGCACCAGGACATTGTGTTCTGGGAGACCCCTCGGCTGTCCCATTCACTAGTGACCGTTGCCCCTCAGAAGAAACTGAGGCAGCAACTGAAACATCCAAAATAACTCATTCTTGAGTTTCTCAGCCAACAGGCTTCCTCACAGATCAATATCTCCTCGGGAACAAAAATTCCTGAATCTTAAGAATATTAATGTCTCCGGGGCTGGATGTTCCAGCACTGCTGATAAAGAACAGCGTCTTCCAGGAAAGGATCACTTTTTCATCTTTGGTAATAATGAGCTAGAGTCGCATAAAAATTTCAAGAGAGAAAAAGTCCCTAAAAATATTTTTAAAAACAGTCAATAGACATTTTTATAAAGGTCCAATGCCTACAGATTTGGGGGGCATGTTTTTGATTGCTTCCGGGTCTTCGAAGAAAGAAGAACAAAGAGTATTACTGATACATAGACGTATTTAAAAAGAGCAGGTGACCAGCTCCAGGTTCAGCAGCCGAAATGAAGAATCTTTGTGGGGCAATACTGCCCCCTAGTGACCAACTTTTACTTAACTATTTCAGGACGTTAACCTCTGGAAACCGACACAGGTGCCTGATTTGTACAATCTGCAGGAATATATTTTCACCCCCGGTTAACGCTCCTGTACTCCTGAAGGAGGTGGGCAGATACAGCACCACCTCTAAGTAAGGAGAAATTTGATTTAACAACAATGTCAGCAAAGAGTCACAATGGCGTTCCCAGGACAACTTTAGAAAATGTGGACTCTGCTGACATGGTGAAGAAGGCCTCACCTCCATCCCAGCTGTTTTTTTTTTTGTTTGTTTGTTTGTTTGTTTTTTAACATTTCCCACAAATAAGGGAGCTGCAAATACCTGAGGGATTTAAAGTGTAAATTTCTTCCAGCCCACATAACTCACCTGCTGGATTGTTTGCTGTAAGGAGAGACTGCTGTTCAAAACATTTCCAGCGATTTTTAAGACTGTGTAAAGAGCATTCACTGTGGTCATTTTGTTTGTTTGTTTGTTGTTTGTTGTATGTTTTTAACTTTTTATTTTATATTGGAGTATCGTTGATTAACAATGCTGCGTTAGTTTCAGGTGTACAGCAAAGTGATTCAGTTATACATATACATGTATCTATTCTTTTCCCATTTAGGTTATTACATACTATTGAGAAGAGTTCCCTGTGCTACACAGCAGGTCCTTTTGGGTTATCCATTTTAAATATAGCAGCGTGTACATGTCAACCCCAAACTCCCTAACTGTGGTCATTTTTACCCTGTGAATAATGGGTAGTCACCCCTATGGCACTTAATCCTCATCTTCACCAAATATTTACCCTATTCACCAGGGACTTAACTGAGCATCTACTCTATGCCAGTGTCGCAGGGACGCCATGCTCAGCTGAGCCCGCCCACCAGCAGAAGCTTCAGCACTGGGAGCTTATGAGAGAGGCAGGATCACAGCCCCGCCCCTCCCCAGCCCCCGACCCCTGAACCCAGAGTCTGAATCTGCATTTCGACAAGATCCCCACATGGTTGAAGTTGAGCGTTTGGGATGCTCTGCGGAGGGGGGTGGGGGGTTCCCAGGTGTGAACAAGCTTCAGAATCATCCAGAAGGCGTGTTAAAACACAGGCTGCTGGGCCCGACCCCGGGGTGCCTGACTCAGTGGGTCTGAGGCGAGCCTGAGAATTTCCAGGTCTAACAAGTTCCTGGGTGATGCTGGTGATGGTGGCCTGAAGACCACGCTGGTCCTCCAACCTGGCTGCCTGTTGGCATCTTCTGGGAGTTGTAAAAAATAACAATACCTGGGTCTCATCTCCAGAAACTAATGTAAATAGTGTGGTGTGTGGCTTGGGCATCAAGCATTTGAAAAGCTCCCTGGGTGATTCTAAAGGTAGCAAAGTTTGGGAACCCCTGTTCTTTGTTTTGTTGTCTCTTAACCATTTTCTTATTGAAGTACAGTTAATGTACAATGTTGTGTTCCTTTCAGGTGTACAACAAAGAGATTCAGTTATATATATATGTATATGTGTATACATGTACTGTATATATGTATTTTTTCAGATTCTTTTCCCTTACAGTTTATTACAAGATATTGAATGTAGTTCCCTGTGCTATAGAGTAGGTACTTGTTTATTTTATATATAGTAATGTGTATTTGTTAATCCGAAACTCCTAACTTAGCTCCCCCACCCCCTTTCCCCTTTGGGAACCATCAGTTTGTTTTCTGTGTCTGTGACTCTATTTCTGTTCTGTAAATAAGTTCATTTGTATCATGTTTTTAGATTCCACATATAAGTGATATCATATGGTATTTGTCTTTCTCTTTCTGACTTACTTCACTTAGTATGATAATCTCTAGGTCCATCCATGTTGCTGTCAATGGCATTATTTCGTTCTTTTTTATGGCTGAGAAGTATTCCATTGTGTATATGTACCACATCTACTCTATCCATTCATCTGTCAATGGACATTTAGGTTGCTTCCATGTCTTGGCTACTGTGAATAGGGCTGCCATGGGGAACCACTGTCCTAAGGGATAAAAGGGGAGAAATTAAAAATCCTTTATCACCAAGTTTCACTATGCTCTATGATTTTTTGATGAAAATATTTCGATGGCTTGGCAAGGGCCCTCCAGGAACCTACACGTACCTCTGAGCGATAACACGGGACAAAGCATAGTGTTAGCAATAAAGGGCAGTGTGCAGGGTTCGCCATAATTTCCCACTATTCTCAGTTACAATGTGTGTGAACTGCTATGTTTCATGCACTGCATGCCGTGGTCCTCACCTTTTTAAGGTGGCAGGTGAAGGACAGGCAGAAGGTTTTACTGGTGTGTCCCTGGATCATCACCTAGATCAATGCAGCCTCTTTTCTGGAACCATAGAATGATGGGCAAGGTTTGTCTTCCTGACTGAGAACCCTGCAACAAAGAAATAGATATGACCAACCCTACGTCACAGAAGAAGAGGTGCAGGAAGAGTAACTGTCCAACATCACTTAAAGTAGCACAATTAGCCTGCAGGGCTGATGGGTGGGCATAAGGCTACTGGGCTGAGGACAGAACAGTGTGGAAAGGCTTTGAGCTAGAAATCAGAGGGCTTGGCTCTGTGAGCTCTTGGGCAATGTAGACCAAGCCCCTTGGTCTCCCCAAACTTCTATTTAATTACTCATAAAATAGTATTAAGAACTGTCGCCTAGCTCCCTAGGCTGATGGGGAAAGCACGTGGAAAACGGCTGTAGAAATATTTCATGATTGAGAGATCATCAATAAAGTGTTTTCTGACTACACAGAGGCAACTAAGTTAAAATAAACACACAGCACATGAAACATAGCTGTTGCATACATTTTAACTAAAAATAGTAGGAAAGTATATACTGCATATTTCCTTAAGAATCACTTCTCCCTTACAGTTTAGAAGGTCTTTGGGGGAAATTGTTCAATGGCAATGAGTTTCCAGAAGGTTGTCCAGGATAGTTTGCTTCATTAATTTCTTCATTCAACAAGATTTTATTGAATGGCATCTGTGTGCCAAGAGAAGTGATGTGTCCTTTATTCTTTGTAAATATCTTTATGACAATAACATTCAAAATATTTATGGGGAAATACATACAGAAAGTTCTGTGTAAAACAAGATACAGTTATTTTCCTCCTTCCAAGAACCCATTCAAATGAAAGCAAAGGATATTTAAAAGCAATAAGCCCATAAAAGCATTAAGCATTAAGTTGAGACCTCTCGTGGTAGAAATGAAGCAGACGAATGGTTTTCCCTCCCGGTAAATCCTCGTGAAAGGGAATTTATAGGAATATAGTTCACGTAGAAGGCGTGTGATTTCAGATAAGAGGTCGAAAGAATGCAACAGGAACGGAGGACAAAGAAAGTGTTAAATGAGTGGGGAGATTTCAGTGACCATCAGTTATATAAATTGGTAGTAATAATAACCACTGGGTTTTTTAAATTTGTACAGGTAGACCTAAAACCCCATTTGATAGTCACATAAGTCAGGAGCATGAATAGGCTGAATGTTTCCTAAGATCTGTGTATTATCTAGGAGAAGAGTAAAGGTTTTCATAAATTTTAAACAATAACTTAATTTTTTATGTTGTAATTTCTAAAGTAACCACTAAAAGAATAAAAACAGACAGTGTAATTTACAAACCAGTGAATGGGGAAAAAATGGAATGATATAAGAAGAACTCATTAGATCCCAAAAAATGCAACAAAAAAAAAAGAGAGAGAGAGAACACGGACAGCAAAAACTAAGATGGCAGAAATAATCCAAATATAACAATTACATTAAGTGTAAATGCAGTAAATGTCTCACTTAAAAGGCCGTCCATTTTTTTAATCCAATTTACAAGAGATGCAGCGAAAATATATATTTATATACAAACACTAAGCAAATACTAACCAAAAGAGAGTGAATGCCACTAATTAATATCAGATGAAATAATATAATTCAGCCTTGAAATAGAAGGGAATTTTGCCTTTTGCAAAAGTATGAATGGACCTTGAGGGCATTATGCTAAGCGAAATAAGTCAGAAAGAAAAAGACAAATGCTGAATGTTCTCACTTTTATGTGGTATCAAAAAAGCCAAACTCAGAGAAATAGTGAGTAAAACAGTGATCACCAGGGGCTGAGGTTGGGAGAAATAGGAAATGTTGGTCAAAGAGTACAAACTCCCAGCTTTAAGATGCATACATTCTGGGATCAAATTTACACACGGGGACTCTAATGAACAATACTGCATGATATACTTGAAAGTTGCTAAGAGAGCAGATTGTAAATAGTCTCACTACACAAACACACACACACACACACAAAAAGCGTAACAAGTGAGGGGATAGATGGGTTGACTAACCATTTTTGTGGTAATTATTTGCAATATATACATGCAGAAATCATCACATTGTACACCTTGAACTTACATGTGTTGTATGTCAACGGTATCTCGGTACAGCTGGAGGAAAATAAAAATATAAATAAATAAAAGTAGTGGGTGAGGGACTTCCCTGCTGGCGCAGTGGTTAAGAATGTGCCTGCTAATGCAGGGGACGCGGGTTCGAGCCCTGGTCTGGGAAGACCCCACATGCCGTGGAGCAACTAAGCCCATGCGCAACAACTACTGAGCCTGCGCTCTAGAGCCCACAAGCCACAACTACTGAGTCCTTGTGCCACAACTACTGAGCCTGCGTGCCACAACTACTGAGCCCACATGACACAACTACTGAGCCCACGTGCCACAACTACTGAGCCCGCGTGCCACAACTACTGAAGTCCGTGCGCCTAGAGCCCATGCTCCACAAAAAGAGAAGCCACCGCAATGAGAAGCCCATGCACCACAATGAAGAGTAGCCCCCACTCGCCACAACTAGAGAAAGCCCGTGGGAAGCAATGAAGACCCAATGCAGCCAAAATTTAAATAAATAAATACATAAATAAATAAAGGTAGTAGGTGAAAGTTAAAAAATATGTATCAGATAAAATATAATTTTAGTCAAAGGCATTTTTAGAGACAGATAAGGTTGCTAGTGGAATGCCATTTTGGGGCAACGTCCCTGTATTTGACCTGGGTGTTCACAAGAATGTGTCCACTTGTGGCCATAGGTTTATGATCTGTGCACTTTCTATACAGGGGAAGGGGGTGCTGCTCTGGCCACTCCGGCCTCAAGTCTCGTTCCCTCCCCAGTGTGGCTAAAAGAGGACTTTCACAAGTCAGACTTGCACTTCGTGAAAAGACAGCATCTGTTCTGTGTCTAAGGTTTGGGATCCTAGAATCTCCCCCATGTGTCCCGGAAATGCCTTGTATTACCGCTTACTCGGCTTTGCCCAATTAAGACTGCATTTGTGTGCCAACTGCATGTGATAATTAAGGGCATAAACCGCCCCCCCCAAAAAAAGCACTAAAAGTGAAAAATAGGCTTCTAAAGTTAGATTTTAAGTCCCTATTTATATAAAAATCTTTTTAAAGAGATATACATACAGAAAACATTCTAACCCACTGAATTTATAAGGTGATTGAAAAGTACATAATCTGTGGATTGGAGGGCCGCATGCCTTGGTTCTCTTCTCATTTCATGAGCAGGAAAAGTGAGGTCAGAAAATCCAGGGCCTGAGCTCTCCTTGCAAGTCCTCCTTCCCCCCTTGAGGACATCAGGGCCTCACGGGTGAGCCCCCTCTACCGAGCCCCACCATCCCTGAGCAGCGCTGCAGGTGCCCCAGCGGGCATGGTCCTCCCTCTACAGGAGCTGCAATACCAATATGCTTAATCAACACCATTATCAATTGTGCTATAGGTGGCTGTCTCTAGGTACCTGCCTGTAGATGCAGGAAGATGCTCAGACATCACGACAAGGACCCTCGGGAAAGCAACATGCACACTTCAGAGCCGGCTGGTTTCAACCAGCTAGGAGGGAGACCAGGGGTCTCTGGGATACCCTGATGGAGGGAAGGGGAGCCCAGAGAGTGAGTGCAATCATCCTCTTCCTCCCCTGTGTTCTACCAGAGCCCAGGTTTCCAAGAAAGCAGAAAGATACCACAGAAAAAGCCTTTGCGCAGGACTAACTAAACCCAAGTTTACATCCTGACTCTGTCACTTGCTAGTTGGTGATGGACAAGTTACTTCTCTGATCTGCAGTTTTCTCAACCATAAAAACGAGGAAACACTTACCTTAGAGAATTGTTACAAGCGTTAAATACATCTGGAATACCAGGAGCTGGGCTCATCGTAGACTCTCAGCTAAAGCAGGTCTCTCTGCTATTGGCTGATGACAAAGGGCCAGCAGACAGACAACAAACCAGCTTTTCTGAGGGTCCCAACACCCCTTTGGGGATCTCTCCAGACTGAAGACCACTGCCCTCCAAACCCATTCCACGTCCCCAGAGCGATCCCTGCCAGCCTGGCTGCTCTCTACCCTAAAGGTAATAGAACTTTCTGTAATCCCGGAAATGTTCTATATTTCCACCGCGCAGTAACCCCATGAGGCCACTGAACATGGGCAACGTGACCAGAGCAACTGAAGAACTGAACTTCTCCTTTCCTTCATTTCACTGGAAAGAGCCACATGTGACCAGTGGCTTCTGTTCGGGACCGCTGAATCTTCACGAGCTCCGCTAGCCCCACGTGGTAGCTGGACGGGTCAGACGAATTTCAAGCGAAGGTAGCCCCGCGTTAACTAAGCAGCTCATCCAGGGTGACGTCTGCACGAAATGCTGGATTCTGTGGCTGGGAGTACAGACTTCGGATAAATATTTATTTTTACACTTTCATAAAGCAAGCCATCCTGATTGGACATAAAGCCAAACCCTAGCAGAGCCCAATTTTGATTCGTTGGGTAATTACGTCTAAAACATTTTTGTTTCTATTTGCATTGTTTCATACCCCACGTGTCCAACACACACACACACACACACACACAGGCACACACAGGCACTTGGAACCTCACACGCTTAGTGCTTGGATGTCCCAGCATCCTCCGTCTGCTGTTCAGCTGGTGGCCAAGGCTGCTAAGCAGGCGGGAGCTGGGGTTCTGAGAGCTCGAACCCCGCTCGCCATTAAAAGCTGGGGAGAGTGCGTTTGTTCTGCTTCCTTTCTCAACCCCAGGACCTGCAGGGCCTTCCAGGACTGGCCTGGGCCAGGATGTACTTCTCCGCAACCAGAGTAATTACAAGATTTCGTTTGCTTTAAAATAAACTGGTTGCCAGCCGCAAAGCAAAGCCTCCACTGTGAGCGAGTGGTCTATCATCTGGCAGCTCTGTGAGCTGAGCACGTGCTGGCGCTGTCCTGGGTCGTGGGGTCTGGAGGCGGGCAGCGCAGACAGGGTCTCTACCTTCATGAACCCTCAGAAGGGCCAGGGGGCAACAAACAAGTAATAAAATCCAGGCAGTGATTGGAGTCATCGTGAAAAATAAAGAGGGGTGGTGTGTTAGAGAACGACTGGGTAGGGAGGAGTCTCAGGCTCTTCCAGCCACCATAACACAATGCCTCAGGCTGGGGGGCTTAAAGGACAGGCGTTTGTCTTCTCACAGTTCTGCAGGCTGGAAGCCCAAGGTCAAGATGTCAGCAGGGTTGGTTTCTCCTCGGCCTGTAGACGGCTGTCTTCTCCCTGTGTCCTCACGTGATCTTTCCTCTGCACGTGTCTGTGTCCTAATCTCCTCTTCTCGTAAGGACACCAGCCAAGTTGGATTAGGGCCCATCCACAGGATCTCATTTTAACTTCATCATCTCTTTACAGACCCGTGTCTCCAAATAGAGTTACATTTGTAGGTACACATGAATTTGGCAGGATATAGGGGGCCCAGAGTTTCAGCCTACAGCAGAGTTTTAGATAGATGTTATTTGAGGTAGTATGCGAGGCGAAGAGGGAATCAGTTTGCCGTGGACCTAGGGGTAGATGAGGTCAGGCTGACTTCTGAACTTCACCTCTTGGCGGTAACGGATGAACAGAGCTGTGGTGATCAGCCTGGTCCCTGAGGTCAATTTCCTCCATCATCCCTGTGCCCGGAGGGAGATGGTGAACCACGTCTCCCACCGTGGAGGCCAGAGGCTGCCTGCACAGAAAGGGCTGGAGGGAGGATGTCACAGAAAAGGCACACATACCAAATTGCCCTGGGCTGAGGTCTTGGAAACCATCCCGCTTCTTTGTTGCTTAAAGTCTAAAGAAAAAAAACCCGGCCCCCAGCAGTGCTTGGCTTTGGTTAAGTTTCACTAGGAAATGCATGCATTTTAGTACCCTTCACTAAAAGCTGAAGGAAGGGAACTTCCAGACACACCAGAGAAAGACCTCGAATGTTGCTGCAAGGATCAGGGGAGCACTGAGGGGGCGCACGGAGAGAGGGTCTCCGAGGTGCCAGAACCACGTGCTGAACGGACACCACAGGGTGGAGCCCAACGGTGCCCACTGGGCCCCCTCAGAACTGCAGCCCAGAGGGAATTCCCCCAACCAAGAGAAAAGGGAGAATCACTCCCAGTGGTTTTGCCATTTGGGGAAGAGGTATATGTTCATTTTGCTGGTTGGAGAGGATGACAAGCAATCAGAGTGGGGCTTCCCAAGCCCTGGGGGCACCTAAAGCTGAAATACCATCCACACATCCCCACTGCGGGGTGTGGCGGGAACCACAGCGCTGTTCAGAATCACCACCTGCAGTGGTAACAGCAGTACTAAGTTCAGGGTGATTTGTAGAGCAAAATCTAATGTAGTCATAGAAAAATTCCTGCAGTCCTCCAAGTTTGCTCTTCATGCAGCTTCCAGCTGAAAGGAAAGGACTCTGAAGGTCTAGAGGAAGGAGGAGCTACAAGATGGAAGAAGCTGGTCCCTGAGTCACCAGGTGAAGCAGAGTCTTCCCTCCCCTCCCCCAGCCCACACAGAACTGTAACATGAGCAAGAAATGAGGGCTTCCCTGGTGGCGCAGTGGTTGAGAGTCCACCTGCCAATGCAGGGGACACGGGTTCGAGCCCTGGTCCAGGAAGATCCCACATGCTGCAGAGCAACTAGGCCCGTGAGCCACAACTACTGAGCCTGCGGGTCTGGAGCCTGTGCTCTGCAACAAGAGAGGCCACAACAGTGAGAGGCCTGCGCACTGTGATGAAGAGTGGCCCCCATTTGCCACAACTAGAGAAAGCGCTCGCACAGAAACGAAGACCCAACACAGCCAAAAATTAATTAATTAATTAAAAAAGAAAAAAATGAAATGAACATGTCTTCTGTCAAGGCCCCCAGGTAAGATGGCAAAAGAGTACCCAGGATCTTTCAGACCATGAACATGGTATAGATCCCTTCATTTTATTTAGGTCTTCTTTAATTTCTTTCATTAATGTGTTTTAAATTTCAGAGCAGGTTGTTTGTAATATTTTCTTGTTACCCACTTAATGTTTCTATGATCTGTAGTGATGTTCCCTCTTTCATTCCTAATTGGTAATTTGTGTCTACTCTCAATCCAGATAAAGGGTTGTCAATTTTATTGATCTTTTCAAAGAAACCGCATTTGGTTTTTTTGTTTTTTTCTATTGTTTTTCCATGTTGTATTTTATTGATTTCCCTACTGATCTTTATTATTGCCTTCCTTCTACTTACTCAGTATTTAATTTTCTCTTCACTTTTATCTTCCTAAGTTGGAAGCATAGTTCACTGATTTTAGAACTGTCTTCTTTTATAACATAAGCTTTTAAAGCTATAAATTTTCCATATAACCACTGCTTTGGCTACATCCCACAAATTTGAATATGTTGTGTTCTCTGTTTCATTGTTTGATGCATTTTCTAATTTTCCTTGTGATCTCTTCTTTGACTCATAAGTTAGTTAGAAGTGTGTTTAGTTTCCCCGTATATTAGGATTTCTCAAATTTTGTCTGTTGTAGATTCCTAAAGTTATTTCCATTGTCATCAAAGAGCATGCTATATATGATAGTAATCTTTTTAAATGTACAGACATTTAAAATGTTTTATCATCCAGCATAGAGTTTATTTTGTAAACATTCCATGTACATTTGAAAACAAAAGGTATTCTGCTGTCGTTGGGTGAAGTGTTCTATAGATGTCAGTTTGGTCAATTTGTTTGATAGTGCTGTTCAAGTTTTCTGTTCTTACTGTTCTACTTGTTCTATCACTTACTGAGAGAACAGTATTGATATCTTCAGCTATAATTATTGGTATTTCTATTTTGTCTTTCAATTCTGTCAGTTTTTACTTTATGAATTTTGGACCTCTCTTTTAGGTACAAATAAATTAATAATATTTCATTTCTTTCTCTTGTATTGACACTTTTATCATTATAAAACACTCTGTCTCTAGTAATATTCATTTTTTAAAGTCTATTTTGTCTGACATTAATAAAAAATCATTCATCTCCCTTCTGATTATTGTTTATGTATTTGCCTCCTATATATTATTCACCCATTTACTTTAACCTCTTTATGTCTTTGAACTTAAAGTGATCTCTTATAGGCAACAGCTCTCTCTTTTTTCCAGTCTGACAGTTTCTGTCTTTTGACTGGAATTTTTAGTTCATTCCCATGGTTATAAGTCTGCCTTTAGCTATTTTTTTCTTATTTGTCTCATCTTTCTCTCTTTTTAATCCCTGTTACTCCTGCATTTTTATATTAAACAAATATGTTTTTGTATTTCATTTTAATTCTTGTATTAATTTTCAAATATTTTTTAAAATTTTATTTTGTTTTAGCTGCATTGCATCTTCATTGTTGTGCAGGCTTTCTCTAGTTGCAACGAGCGGGGGCTACTCTTCATTGCGGTGCACAGGTTTCTCATTGTGCTGGCTTCTCTTGTTGCGGAGCATAGGATCTAGGCGTATGGGCTCAGTAGTTGTGGCTCGCGGGCTCTAGAGCGCAGGCTAAGTAGTTGTGGTGCAAGGGCTTAGCTGCTCCACGGCATGTGGGATCTTCCCAGACCAGGGATCAAACCCATGTCCCCTGCATTGGCAGGCAGATTCCCAACGACTGCACCACCAGAGAAGTCCCTGTATTGACTTCTTAGCTATATTTCTTTGCATTAATTTTAGTGCTTTACCTAAGTATTACAATATACATCTTTTATTTATCACCATCTATTTCAAGTTAATACTGACTAACTTCAAATAAAATGTAGGAACTTTGCATTTTTATAACTCCATTCCCTTTTGTGCTATTTTTTGTGCTATTGTGGTCATATATATAAGCTTTATATGTTAAAGCCCAACAATGTAGTATTATAATTTTTGCTTCCAATAGTCATATGTCTTTTTTAAAAAAGTAATAGAAGAAAAAAATGTATTATTTCCATTTGGGGTGTTCTTTAGTCCTTCTTGAATCTAAGTTACTATACAAGTTACCATCTGATGTCACCTCTCTTTAGCAGTTCTTTTAGCACAGGTTTGCCAGCAACAAATTCTCTCAGTTTTATTTTCTCTCTCTTTTTTTAACCTAGAAATGGTTTTATGTTTTGTCTTCAGTTTTGAGAGACGGTTTTGTTGGTTATAGCTTTTTATTTTATTTTATCATGTCACTAAACAGAATAGGCAATCACTAAAAAAGAATAGGAAGCCACTGTTCTTTCACAGAAAATGCAGCAAATTCACAAAGTATTTTAGGCTTTCAATGTCCTTTGGCTTCTGTTATTTCTATGAAAAGTCAGCAGTAAATTATATTGTTGTTCCCTGTGTAGAATGTAACATTTTTTTTGCTCTCTTAAAAATGATTTCTTGGGACTTCCCTGGAAGTCCAGTGGTTAAGACACCATGCTTCCACTGCAGGGTTTTGATCCCTGGTCGGGGAACTAAGATCCCACATGCCACAGGGCATGGCCAAAAAATAGAAAAAAAATGATTTCTTTACTCCTAGCTTTTGGCAGTTTGATCATAAGGTGTTTTCTTTTTGTTCTTTGGATTAAATTATTTCTATCATTCTATGAAATTCAGCAATTCTTTCTTCTCACATCCCAAATAAACTCATGCCATGAATTTTTCATTTCAGTTAGTACAGTTTTAAGCTCTAGAATTTCCATTTGCTTCTTTTTTCCATTTCTCTGTTGAGATTCTTTATTTGTTTATTTGTTGTTGGCATAGTTTCCTCGAATATTTTGAATATATATATTTTTTAACATCTTTATTGGAGTATAATTGCTTTACAATGGTATGTTAGTTTCTGCTGTATAACAAAGTGAATCAGCTATACATATACATATATCCCCATATCTCCTCCTTCTTGTGTCTTCCTCCCACCCTCCCTATCCCACCCCCTAGGTGGTCAGAAAGCACCGAGCTGATCTCCCTGTGCTATGCGGCTGCTTCCCACTAGCTATCTATCTAGTTTACTGCTTTGAAGACTTCGTCTGCTAGGTGTAAGTCTGAGCTGACTCAGAGTCAGTTTCTATTGAATGATTTCCCTCCTTCCTTCCCTCCCTGGGTATGGAAAATACTTTACGTTTTCTTTGCCTGTTTAATAATTCTTTATTTAAAACCAGACATTGTAGGCAATATGTTGCAGCAATTCTGGATTCTGTTTTGCTCTTCTGAGGGCTCTTATCTTTAGCAGACAAGTAACTTGCCTGGATTCAACCTGAAAATCTATCTCACTTTCAATGGACAGCCACTGAAATCTCTGCTCATTTTTTTTAAGGGGGTGGGGTCTGATTCTTAGGGGTTTCCCCTTCACCTGCATGGTTTTATAGTCACGCAATGATTTAGGCAGAGATTATGCTCAGACACTTCAAGCCAGTAAGTCTTCCGCTCTCCGCTGCCTATATGTGGACTGAGGCGTGTTCTCAAAAGTGCAGTAAAGTCACACATCTCCCAGGCTTTCGATTTTTGCTAGACCTCCTGTGGTTCCCATGTGCCTGCACTGTCTAGCAGTCAACCAGCAATGTGTGGAGAGACTTCCGTCTGTGCTCTTCCTTGGCTCTCTCACTTCCAAAATCTCACCCTTAAATTTCTAGCTGCTCTGTCAACTCCCTGAATCAAATCTGTCAAGTCCAGCTGGTAAAGTTGTAAGTTTTCCTCACCCAAGTTGGGTGAGATGGAAATGTCTCCAGACTAGAAGGCCACAGACTCACCACTCTTACCCAATGTTGTAACAATTTTCATGGGTAAATTCTTCTCAAGTTGTTGCCTATCTTTTGTCACTTTCCAGTGACCTGAAATGATTGTCTTTAATAATTTTGTCAGTTTTGTACTTATTTTCTGCAGAGGGAAGTCATTTGATTTTCTTTCACCACCATTACCAGAAATAGCCCCTAGATTTTATCTTAAATGGAACAGGAAGTTACTGAAAGGACTCAATCTACAAAGTGACATGAGTCAGCTTTGTATTCTTAAGTGCGCACTCTGACTGCTGTGTGGAAAATCAATTGGTGGGAGAGAGTTCCAGTCAGGATGAGTTCCAGGGACAGGTCACAAGAAACACAACGCATTTAGCTAAAACAATGAAAGCGATTTGTTGTCACATAACTAAAAAGTCCAGAGGTACGACAGTGCAGCTGGGGCCAAATATTCATGATGTCTTCAGAAGCAGTTGTTTCTCTGGGGTGCCCCTGGGTCTGTCTCAAGCCCTCATGGTAGTGAGGTATGTGTCAGGAACCTACAGGCTCATGTATTGTCATTTATTTCCAAGCAGAGGGATCTTCTCTTTCTTCAACCATTGAGCAAGAACTCTGGGCTTCTCTCTGGTTGGGTCAATATGCTCAGTCTTAGACTAATCGCCATAACCAAAGAATTCAACGTGCAGATGGCTTTGATTGATCAGAATCAATCCCACCCAGTTCCCACATAGCTGGGAATTTCTGGATCCCATTAGTAAGGGTGGAGGGCTAAGTGGAGGCTGAGGAGGCTCCGGGGTACCAGAGTGGAGAAGCCCTGATTCTGTTCTTCATTACCAGAGGTATTAGTCAGCTTGGGCGGCCATAACAAAATATCACAGACTGGGGGCTTAAACAATACAAAAATTTATTTTCTCACACTTCTGGAAGCTGGAAGTCCAAGACCAAGGCATCAGCAGGGTGAGTTTCTGGTGAAGCCTCTCTCCTTGGCTTGTAGACGGCCACCTTCTCCCTGTGTCCTCACACGGCCTTTCTCTGTGCACATGCATAGAGAAGGAGAGAGCTCTGGTGTCTCTTCCTCTTTTTATGAGGACCCCAGTCTTTGTGGATTAGAGCCCACCCTTATGACCTCACTTAACCTTAATTATCCTTAGAAGCCCAGTCTTCAGATACAGTCACATTGGGGGTTAGGGCTTCAATGTATGAATTGGGGTGGGGGGGACACAGTTCAGTCTAACATCAGACAAGAAGCAAGGCTTTGGACCACCACTGCTCTCCTCCATCCTGGCCAACATAGCTGCAGAAGATCAGCAATGAGACCACACTCCAGCCCAGAGGCTTTGCAGTGGACTCCCAGGCCAGCCTGGTAGGGAAAGGAGGAAGGAAGAGTCACAAAACCCAGCGATTCTAGTAAATATTCCACTCAGTTAAGACTGAAGACTTGGGAAAATAAATCTTTCTTTGGTAATGAAGGGATTAAGATAGTGGTTGTCGGCTGTGACGCAAATGCAGTGGCTGTATCCCAAGAAATGTACGTTCAAGCTCCAAACCATCCATAAGTCAGGGGGAGAAATGGTAAATGAAAATGAAAAACAAAACCTTATCTTAAAAAATAACTCATTTTTTAACCCACGTAAGAAGTTATAAATATAATTGGATTTACTCACTTGCAATGCGTCACTGGAGTGGTAGCCTGAGGGCTGCTCTCCACACCGTGGAAATGTGTATCCTCAGCAGCCTCCAGTCTCCCTCTCTGCACTTTCTTTCCATTCCTCCCCAAGTGCTGAGTACAGAATTATCCTTCCCTGACTATCTATAACTCCTTTTGCAGGCCTGCCCTGCAGGGCAATTGTTCTCCCTCATTGCTATGGGCTAATTTTTGTGTCCCCCTCCCCCAAATTCACATATTGAAGCCCTAGTCCCCAGTGTGATGGTGTCTGAAAGTGGGGCCTTTAAGAGGTAATTAGGGGACTTCCCTGGTGGTGCAGTTGTTAGGAGTCCTCCTGCCAATGCAGGGGACACGGGTTTGAGCCCTGGTCCAGGAAGACCCCACATGCCGTGGAGCAACTAAGCCCATGAGCCATAACTACTGAGCCTGCACTCTAGAGCCTGAGAGCCGCAACTACTGAGCCCAGGTGCCACAACTGAAGCCCATGCACCTAGAGCCCGCGCTCCGCAACAAGGGAAGCCACTGCAATGAGAAGCCCGCGCACCACAACGAAGAGTAGGCCCCGCTCGCTGCAACTACAGCAAGCTTGCGCGCAGCAACAAAGACCCAATGCAGCCAAAAATAAATAAATAAATAAATTTATTGTTTAAAAAAGAGGTAATTAGGTCATGAGAGTGGAACCCTCGTGATAGGATTAGTGCACTTATAAGAAGATACACGAGACAGCTTGCTTCCTCCCTCTCTCTCCCTCTCTCTCTGCCATATGAATATCCAAGGAGAAGACAGCTGTCTGCAAGCCAGAAAAAGAGTCTCATCATTAACCAAGCCAACTAGCATCTTGATCTCGGATTTCCCAGCCTCCAGAACTTTAGGTAAATTTCTGATTTTTAAATCAGTCAGTCTGTGGTAATCTGTCATGCAGCCTGAGCTAAGACACTCAACACAGTTCCTCCTGTCCCACACAGCCCCAGTCCTCAGGGCACAGGACTGTCACCCTGCCAGCCGTCCACCTAACAGGAGCCTCTTTGGCTGGAGACCTCTAAACCCAGTGGAGTCCCGTTCTCATTATTCATGTTAGTAGTAAACTTGCCATAAACACTGGATCAGTGAGTGCTGAGCCATTGCCCTAGGGGAGATGTGAACACATTGATGGTATGTATATACCAATCTCACACAGATCACAATCTGTAATCTTAAAAACAACTCATCCAGGCAGATCCTATTTTCTTTATTTTACAAAAGAGAAAACAAAGGAGGCTCAGAAGTGTTGAGTGAGTTGCCTGAGGCCATCCCACTAATGGGTTCCAGAGTTGGGATTCAACCCCATCCAGCTGGCCCCAGAGCCAGAGCTTCTTACTCTGCACTGCACCGTCTGCTCCCGGCTCCATCCTCTGGTCATCTCTGTATGATGCCGAGGCAAGGAGGCAGAGCATCGCTTGGTTCAACCTCAGCTGGAAACATGTGCATCAGGCAACTCAAATTTTTTGTTGCTCTGCGCATGGCCACACAAAGGACCAAAAAAGTAGTGGGAGTATTTGGGGCTTACAAATAAATTTTAGTGAATAGGCAATTTTGCAAATACGGAATCCGCAAATAATGAGGATTGGCTGTACTTTTCTGCTACTGTTAACATGTAATAGCCTAGACAAAAGTTCGCTTTGTGAGGAAAACGTCTGCATGTGGGGTTGTTCCTGTGTTTGCTTGTTCAGAACTGGGAATCTGGGGGTCAGATCCATGCATCCATCAGGTCAATCCCTTAAGGGCCACAAACTCTGTGAGGACAGAAACTGTCTACCTTGCCCGTTGCTGCATCCCGAGCACCTGGAAGTAAGAACATGCTGAATGGTGGACAGGGGGAGATGAATGACAAGGTTTGGAATTAGTGCTTTAACTTGGGTCTTTACGAAGATTAAACAAGATTTGCTGGGCATGGGCTTCCCTGGTGGCGCAGTGGTTAAGAATCCGCCTGCCAATGCAGGGGGACACGGGTTTGAGCCCTGGTCTGGGAAGATCTCGCATGCCGTGTTGGAACTAAACCCATGTGCCACAACTACTGAAGCCCACGTGCCTAGAGCCTGTGCTCCACAGCGAGAGAAGCCACTGCAATGAGAAGGCTGAGCACTGCAACAAAGAGTAGCCCCCGCTCACCGCAACTAGAGAAAGCCCGCGCGCAGCAACATAGACCCAACGTAAACAAAATTTAAAAAAAAGAAGAATATTAGAAGAAAAAAAAAAGATTTGCTGGGCATCCTGAATACACACACTGAAATGAGATCCAAACCAGACATGTTTAAGAATGAAACAGAGTGGGTCTTTTTTTATAAGTCATTGGTTTGGGTTTTTTTCCCCCTAGTTATAAAAGTAATTCATGTTCAATGTTGAAAAAAATTTAAGTGGAAAACAAAAAACTACCAAATCCCCGCCATCCAAAAACAGTTCTAAAATTTAAGTAAATATTCTCCTTTCTGCCCACAGTTTTTTGCAGTTTGACCCAGGTGTGTTTTCCTCATAGATCCCTGCACCCCGGCCTCCCTCCAGCGCTCCCTGCTTCGTGCCTCAGAGAATGGATGACATGGCAGAGCTCAGAGAACAGGAGTCAAGTTGTGGCATCTTGAGTTCTAAAATGTGGAGTAGGGCTTCCTTGGTGGCGCAGTGGTTGAGAGTCCGCCTGCCAATGTAGGGGACACGGGTTCGTGCCCCGGTCCTGGAAGATCCCACATGCCGCAGAGCGGCTAGGCCCGTGAGCCATGGCCGCTGAGCCTGCACGTCCGGAGCCTGTGCTCCGCAACGCGAGAGGCCACAACAGGGAGAGGCCCGCGTACTGCAAAATAAATAAATAAATAAATAGATAAATAGATAAATAAATAGATAAATAAATAGATAAATAAATAATAAAATGTGAGGTCTTGGGACTTCCCTGGCAGTTCAGTGGTTAGGACTCGTTGCTCCCACTGCAGGGGGCACGGGTTCGATCCCTGGTCGGGGAAGTAAGATCCTGCAAGCCGCATGGCACAGCCAGAATAAATAATTTTTTTTTCTTTTTTAAAGTGAGGTCTTGGCCTAAAGAGAGAGATGGCATTATAAGATCAGTCCGAGCTGGTCCTTCCTGGGCCCAGAGATGAGATCACAGGGGATCTGTATGCAGAGGGGCAGACAATGAGCGTGGATGTCATTGGGGTCCCTGTGTGCACCTGACTTCCAAAGCCAGGGCCGCAGGGCAGAGGGAGCCTTCCCTAGGTAGGTCCCAGCCCAGCGCTCAAACCCAGAATTGGTACCAGACATGCTTACAAGTGACCTCCAAAAGGAACAGGGTGGGCCCCCCAACGTGGAGCAGAAGGAATTTCCCTCCGTGGTGTCCGGAAGCCGCCCTGAAACAGCCCTCCTGGTCCCCGGACGCCCCAGCAGGTGGGGCAGGTTCAACCCAGTGTGACGCCTTCCCGAGGCCTCCATGTAGAGACACACCCCAGGGAAGGGGCCACCTCTGAACTGATGGACGTTCAGGTCCTGTTGCTGGTGGAATGTGGGACTAAAAGAGAAATTCAAGTCCAGTTGCAGAAAAGTAAAGCACTTGTATAACCACTAGGGTTTGGGCAGAGATTCACACCCACTGCTCATATATACGTTGACCCCTGCGCAACTTGGGGTTTATGGGTTACCTTGCATCCCCCATGCAACTGAAAATCCCAATACTGGTCTCTCATCCTCAGAAACTAAGGAATTGATAAATGCCTCACCCAAAGGCATGAAGCAGAAGCAGTCTGGATAGAATCAAACCCTAGCTCTTTTTGTTTTAAAATTGTGCTATGACCATTAAAAGGCTAAGGATCGGGCTTCCCTGGTGGCACAGTGGGTGAGAGTCCGTCTGCCGATGCAGGGGACGCGGGTTTGTGCCCCGGTCCGGGAAGATCCCACATGCCGCGGAGCGGCTGGGCCCGTGAGCCATGGCCGCTGAGCCTACGCGTCCGGAGCCTGTGCTCCGCAACGGGAGAGGCCACAACAGTGAGAGGCCCGCATACCGCAAAAAAAAAAAAAAAAAAGGCTGAGGATCATATTTTTAGTGCCCAGATTTTTAATCTTTTTTTTCAAAAAGACACATGCACCGTAATGTTCATAGCAGCATTATTTACAACAGCCAAGATATGGAAGCAACCTAAGTGTCCATCAACAGATGAGTGGATAAAGAAGATGTGATAGATAGATATGTGTATATATAGATTATATATATATATTAGTGCAATCCCACTCCTGGGCATACATCTGGAGGAAACTCTTATACACACACACACACACACACACACACACACCATATACAATGGAATATTACTCAGCCATAAAAAAGAATGAAATTCTGCCATTTGCAACAACATGGATGGACCTGGAAGGTATTATGCTTAGTGAAATAAGTCAGATAGAGAAAGATAAATACTGTACGTTATCATTTATATGTGAAATCTAAAAAATAAAGCAAACAAATGAATATAACAAAACAGAAACAGACTCACAGATATAGAGAACAAACTAGTGGTTACCAGTGGGGAGAGGGAAGCGGGGGGCAAGAGAGGGGCAGGGGGGTAAGAGGTACAAACTACTATGTATAAAATAAATAAGCCACAAGGGTCTATGGTATAGCACAGGGAATACACAATATCTTATAATGACTTTAAATGCAGTATATAATCTATAAAAATTTTGAATCACTACGTTGTGCACCTGACAGTAATATAATATTGTAAATCAACTATACTTCAATTAAAAATTAAAAGAAAAAACACATAAAATAAATAAGCCATGAGGATGTTATACACAGCATAAGGAATATTGTGAATAATACTGTAATAATTTTCTGTGGGGACAGAAGGTTACTAGACTTATCGTGATCATTTCACAGTGTATGCAAATGTCAAATCACTATGTAGTACACCTGAAACTAACAGAATATTGTATAGTAACTATATTTCAATAAAAACCCTAGTTCTTTTTATTCCACACCTTGTGATCTCAAACGAACAGACTTTTCCCCACACTTAAAGATCTGTAAATTAAAATACATTTTTTTTGCGGTATGCGGGCCTCTCACTGCTGTGGCCTCTCCCGTTGCGAAGCACAGGCTCTGGACGCGCAGGCTCAGTGGCCATGGCTCACGGGCCCAGCCGCTCCGCGGCATGTGGGATCTTCCCGGACCGGGGCACGAACTCGTGTTCCCTGCATCGGCAGGCAGACCCTCAACCACTGCGCCACCAGGGAAGCCCTAAAATACATTTTAATTTACAATATATTTATTGAAAATGTCTGTGTATAAGTGGACCCATGCAGTACACACACATGCATGTGACCTTCTCCCTTTTCAAAGCTGCCCTGCACTTACAAAGCGTGTTCTGATATTTCTATTCTCACCCTTGCACTTTCACAGACATCTCTGCTCCCGCCCATGAGTTCTCCAAAATCCTCCCAGAGCATCCTGCCCTCACCCTCCAAGGTCTTCCCTCGCAGTGAGGTCCACACAGACAGCCCCGTTTCTAGGTAGACAGTCACACATGCCGTAGGGCTCTGCAAACATCCAAGAGCAGAACAGACGTCTTTCAGCTGAGCAGCTGGGGGTGGCTTTTGGAAAAGGCAGCATGTAGTTGAGTTTTGAAGAAAGGGGGTGATAAGGTGGGAAAGATAAGGTAGATCTAGACCGTTCAGGAGCCTGAAAGGGGACCAGGTATTTGGAGTCTATCTGATAAACAAAGGGCTCCCACAGAAAAAAGAACCTTCATACACTGTTGGTGGGAATGTAAACCGGTGCAGCCACTATGGAGAACAGTATGGAGGTTCCTTTAAAAACTAAAAATAGGGCTACCGTATGATCCTGCAATCCCACTGCTAGGCGTATATCTGGAGAAAACTCTAATTCGAAAAGATACATACAGCCCAGTGTTCATTGCAGCTCTATTTACAATAGCCAGGACACGGAAGCAACCTAAATGTCCATCAAAAGACGAATGGATAAAGAAGATGTGGTACATACATACAACGGAATATTACTCAGCCATAAAAAGGAATGAATTTGTGTCATTTTCAGAGACGTGGATGGACCTAGAGACTGTCATACAGAGTGAATTAAGTCAGAAAGAGGAAAAACAAACATCGTATATTAATGCATATATGTGGAATATAGAAAAATGGTACAGATGATCTCATTTGCAAAGCAGAAACAGAGGCACAGATGTGATGAACAAACACTGGATACCAAGGGGGAAAGGGGCAGGGGTGGGATGAATTGGGAGATTGGGGTTGACATATATACACTATTGATACTATGTATAGAGTAGATTACTCAGTGCTCTGCGGTGACTTAAATGGGAAGGAAATCCAAAAGAGAGGGGATATATGTATACGTAGAGCTGAGTCACTCTGCTGTATGGCAGAAACTAACACAACACTGTAAAGCAAATATACTCCAATAAAAATTAATTTAAAAAATAAAATAAAAGCCAACTTCAAAAAAAAAGAAAAACTGGGCTCCCACGTCCATGCGGATGTGGGTGGGGGAGGGGAAATGGAGGTGCCCAGGCTGAGAAGGAGACCAACGTGGTGATACGGTGAGCCTTCCGCTTACCTGAGACCCGATTCTCTCCGACGAGGCTCGTCTAAGAAGAGGCGACTGGATATTTAGGAGGCGCTGAACCTGGTCAGCTAGGTGGTCTGACTGCAGCGTGCACCTCAACAGACTATTGCTCCAGAAGCACGAGAGGGCAGAGGACAAGAGAGGGGGTGGGAGCTTCAGGGAACAGCAAGGCTGGAAGAAACCTGGAGAGTTCTAAAGCAGGGCAGAAGTAACCACGTTTGCTGATGGAAGGACAGCATCCCAGGGAGAGAAACAGAAAAAGGATTTAGTCAAAAATCTAACCAGATCATAAGTCCAAAAGCAGAAATCCTTTTGTGATTATAAATAACATTTCAAATTTTTTAAATTAAAAAGACTGCATCCGTTTAAAGTCCAACCATTTCTGTGAACTTGCAGCCCTAACTGCAGGGCTTTTTAGCCTTTTCTCAGGATGCCTTTAAAGTTCACTGCAAATGTGAGGATTCAGATGTAAATTGCCCCGCTTCCTTTGAAATAAATATGCTTTGAGCTATTTTGGTATCAGTCATGTTTAATATCGGTTTCACAATGTATAGATGTGAATCTATGAACCATCCCACATTTTAATATTAAGAGACAGAGCAGATGGCTGAGTTATTAATACGTGTTTAAATCCGGCACTCCAGCCGTTGGAAAACGTGCGCGGGATTTCTGAGTAATCACGGGCCATGCTCAGCAGTCTGGCAGCCACATGGCAACCCGAAAAGCAGGTTGTTTTGTTATAAACGTCAAAGGCCCAGGCTTGACCCGGTGGAGACAGGCACCACCCAGAGCATTCACTGGAGCAAGACGTCCATGGGGAACTCGGAGCCCAGGGGTCAGAGGCCTAGGCCTTGCCTGCACCTCGAGGACAGGGCAGCCGGGGTATCTGCTCCTCCTGGGGCCTCTCAAAGCTGGAGGCATCCTGGGAGCAGAGAGAGAAACCCCACCTCTCCATGGGCAAGCCTAAAAGCCAGCCTGGCCGGCCAGGCCTGCAGAGAGGCTTGGTCTTGGCAGGCCGGCTGGCACTCAGCATTGGCCGTCAGGTCTACGGCCAGGCCTAGCGGGTGATGCTGTCTGGATTCAGACTCGAGGTGGTGGGTAGGCAAGCCCTGGGATGGCCACCCTGGCACTTCGGCCGCTCCTGGCTGGGCCCCACCGGTCTCGTCTCAGGAGTTGACGTGCCCACCAGACGGACTTCCAAATACCCTTTTGCCGTCGAGAGCCCAGTTCTGCTGCCAGGTCTCTGATCGGCGGTATATCTTACCCTTCACTAAACACCTGCAGACATCCTCAGCCTGGCAGTGTGTGAGCCACAGCCTACACGGCCTCTAATTCCCTTTCCACTAGGACCTGAGACTTGGACCCTTGCTCTGTCTGCCCAGCCAACTGCCCACGCTTTTCAAACTGTTGCAGCAGGAAACGGGTTCCTACAGAGACTGCCGTGTTCACACCAGGGAGGGACATCAGCAGAGCCAGGCCTGGAGCTCTGAGCACGTGGCCCGCAGGCAGGCACCTGTGATGGGAACCCTCGGGCAGAGCTTGGAGAGGCCACCACTGGGCAGCCTTGCCCCGTGTCACCCTGGTCTGGCCAGAGGCCGCCACCCGGCGTCCAAGCGCCCCAGCTGTGGCTGAGATGGAGCTGCCGAGGCTGGGAGCCTGGCTCTTCTGGTCGCTTTCCCTCCCAGCAAGGTGGAGCGCAGGCTCTGGTAGCGGCAGGGTTTCCGGTCTGCTAGGTGGTTCCAGCCGCGAGGCCCCCAGGACTTCGCCTCCCCAGCCCTGGGCAGGGCAGGTTGGCAGGATTGAATCCACTCCTTACCAGGGCCCGAGGCTGTTCTACTCAACTCATTTGTATTGTCAGCTAGGCTCTTCCTAGGCCTGTTTCAAGAGTGATATGATATCAGGGGAGGGGTAACTTAGGAGGTTGGGATAAACACATACACACTACTATATACAAAATAGATAACCAACAAGGACCTACTGCGTAGCACAGGGAACTCTACTCAATATCTTGTAATAACCTATAATGGAAAGGATCTAAAAAAGAAGATATATAGATATATAGAGATATGAATCACTTTGCTGTACACCTGAAACTAACACAACATTGTAAATCAACTATCAATATATTCCAATAAAATTTTTTAAAAAAAGAAACAAGGGACTTCCCTGGCAGTCCAGTGGTTAAGACTCCGTGCTTCCAGTGCAGGGGGTGCAGGTTTGATCCCCGGTCAGGGAACACGCCGTGCGGTGTGGGGGGAAAAAAAAAAGAGAGAGAGAGACACAGACACACACATACAAAACAACAACAGCAACAAAAAGAATGATGTGAAATGGCAAACATAACCCTGCCTAGGCAACGTCACGTACAGTGTGAGGATTTAACAAGCATTAGTCCCCTGTGCTCTGGTTAATCGCAGTAGCTTCTTTTTAGGAGGGAATTCAGGTGGAAGGGGAGTAGGTGCATCTCCAAATGGCACCGAGGATGGAGAAAGGAAAGGGGGGGTTAGTTCATTCTGTTCGTTTTTCTAAATAAGCAAGTCTGATGTTCCTGGCTGGAAGTTATCATTTCCCACAAGGAACAACACTGACCTGGCTTCCTTGGAAACCGTCCCCTCCCACCCCCTGTCTCGGCTCTGCTGGAGGAAACGCCAGGACGGCCCAGATAACTCTGCAGGGAACTCAGGATTGCCTTTGCCAGACATGTTAACAGCCATCAACACGATTTGACTTTCATCTCCCCTTCTTTGCTTTTCGGAGGCACTAATGAAGAGCGACGTTGCCGTGGGGTTTCACAAATTATAAAATATAATTTGCAGATTATGCCGAGACAGGGCTCCTATTTGTGGCCGTAATGGAGTGTATTTAAGCAGCGTCAGGCAGTGCTTTGTTAAACGGGTCATGAGATGGGGAGCTGGGGACAGTGTTCATATTGCAAAACGGTTGCGGCGGCCGTACTTAATGGGAGGGGGTGGACCACAGACTGGATTACCAGCACCGAGACATTCTAAAGTTGGATTATTAGCTCAGGAGCTGCACAGACGTGGGCGGCATGGCATGCAAACTGAGTTCCTCCTGTTATTGGAGGCTCTCGACCAAGCCGAATCTGAGTTGTTCTTGAGCCCTGATTTATCTGGAAAGTCCCAAAGGGGAATCCAAGCTGCATCACTCATCCCACTTCCCTAAGAACCCAGAATTCCAGGCTGCTCTTTCTCTTTTCATCTTTCTCACACCTTCCCCTTCTCTCTGCCCTCTCCTCTGCCCAAATGAAGATCGCGAAACTTTACAACTCAGAAATGAGTCTCCATTGCATCGAAAAGACAGAAATCAGAATTAGAAGTAATCGTTTGTGTACGTTCTGCTGTTTACTTTTCTTCAGAAACCACCACCGTTCACATTCGTGATCCACAAATCCTAAACCTCAGAACAATTATTGATCTGTTACCTTTTATGAATCTCTGTGCAAAGTAAGGACTATGTAACTCATTCAACCAACCACCACCAGAGAAATCCAACCTCAGTTTCCTTGATGTGTCTTCAGCATGAAGCCCAGGTAACAGTCCTTCCTGCTTCAAGCACCTTCTTCACAGGCTTCCAGGAAACCATGGTCTCCCAGCTCCATCCTCCTTTACCGGAGGCCCTTCTCGGTCTCCTGGGATCTCCCTGACCACTGACACTGCAGGGCCCCGGGGCTCAAACCTCAGTCCCTTGTACACATTGCCCGGTGATCTCACCCAGCCCCAAGGCACTAAATGGTCCCTTTGCCGATGACCCCCATCTTTAGCCGCCAGCCGGGACCTGTCTCCCAAACCCCAGCCGGTGTCCAACTCAACATCTCCACCTGAACACCTAGCTGACACGTCAAACTTACACCCAGAACCACACTGGGCTTCTCTCCTTAACCTGCAAACAGCCCCGCCTCGGCTGATGTAATCCCACTCTACTAGGTGCTCAGAACACAGACCTGGGGTTCACCCTGGCTCCTCCATCCATCCAAGCTGTTAGCAAATCCTACTGGTCAGATTGCTCAGTGGCTGGAGGGGCGGTGTAGATGCGAGGAGTGAATACTACTGGGAGAGAAGTCTCACACATCTGCACTTGTTAAGAGCAGAGATGCTATCTTTTCAAGGCTGTTTGTAGAGCAGACGGTCTTGGAAGACAGAGGTGGTGTCTCCTGGAGCAAAGGGCAAATCTGCTTAACGTCCAGTGAAATAATGTTTCCTACAGAGAAAAGACAGGTTTGCTTGCTGTCCATCATCAAAGATCTGGATTCCCTAAGCCTGAGGGTCCTCAGTGGTCATGCAGACCCACTGCGATCACAGTATCCACCTGAATGGTTCTGCATCATCCTTGTAGGACTTGACGGGGGCAGGTGAAACTGATACAAACAAGAAGCACAGGCTTCATGCTATGCTGTAATACAGTCCTTTGTCTCTATCCCAGGGTCTCAAGTCTATACCAGGATCCAGGACATTGTGGCAGGCTTACCTGTAAGTTTGCAAGTCAGCAAAATCCCTGACCCTTCACAGTTGTTGACAGTGTGATGTTTGGAGCATGGAGCTAACTATGATTATATACATAGAGGGAATTCGTGGTTAGGGCTCCACGCTTCCACTGCAGGGGACATGGGTTCGATCCCTGGTCAGGGAACTAAGATCCCGCAAACTGTGCAGTGCGGCCAAAAAAAAAAAGATACATAGAAAGCCCACAGTGTTTTAACGGTGTTGTATTTCGGGCACTCATCTTTCTATGAATCAGAAAGCGACAGAGCTGCTAACAAAGGTCATTTCTTTGAGAGTAGACAAGGCATGAGATGAAAAAGGACACCTTAGATAAAGGCTGAGAATGAGACTGAAGAGGCTCTGCCAGAGGCCAGAAACTGGGCCTCGCCAAGGAACACTTCTCACTCCCAGGGGAGGGGAGCTGGGCACTATTTGCCCAGCGGAATTTCAGAGTTGCTACAGACCAACGCCTACGGTCTATGTCCTAGTCTTTGCCGTTTCAAATGGAAGCACTTCCTGCAGATGGCCTGTCCCTGTCTCACCGCTGTGCACTGGGTGTGTAGAGAACAGACACCTTGTCTTCTTAGTTTGTTGGTTTCTGTAGAAGATGCATCTGGACCTGATCTAGGTTACAAGATTCTAGACTTCAAGCCGGATACTGGACGAGACACTGGGTGTCCTAGGACTGGGATGCACATATTTTGTACGTGCAAGGGGCATGAGTAACTGTGGTCAGAGGGCAGACCAGGCAAAATTAACGGCCCCAACTTCTCACGCCCCCTCGTCCCCGCCCCATCCACACCTTTTGGTGGTGCCCCCCTCCCCCATACTGTCTGGATGTGACCTGGGGATTACAGCAAACTTGATACAGAAGCTTGAAGAAGCACTTGCTAGTTTCTGTTCCCTCTCTTGCTGCTCTGTAATCACCATGAGAAATGCCTAGACAGTCCTGACCCAGGCTTGTCTGCTGGGGGGACAGGAGTGACACATGGAAGAGAGCCAAACCACACCAGCTGAGGCCATCCCAGAGCAGCCAGGACCCCGTCAACTCACATCAGACGCCTGACCACAGATCCAGGAGCCAAGGCCAGCTGACCAGGATCACTCATCCAACCTGCAGACTCACGAAATGGATAATGGCTGCATTTAGTCTCCAAGTTCAAGTGTGAGTATTAGGCAGTAATAGCTAGTGGACAAGTTATCATTTTGTTCTTATCTGCCTGGCACTTTGGCCTTTAGTTTCGGTACATCTAGCTTTTTTATGTCTTCGTTCTTACCACTGATGGGGCTCTTTTAATTTACAGACTCAAAGTCTTTCTTCACTTCGGAAAAATCTCTGTTGTCGTTCATTACTGTCTTGATCTGATCCCTTCACCAGGACACTACCTACATGTTGGAGGCAAGCTATCTTGTGCCACCTTGTGTTATCTTTCCATTTCTGTCCTTCGGCAACTAAGGACACCACCTCAGCTTAGTCTCCAACGTAATGGCTCTGTATGATATACTGTAATTTACATGCAACAGTATATACACTTCAGATTACATACTGCACTCGTTCTGCCCTTTACTTCTATACGATGCCGATTTTAGTTCTAAAGTTAAAATTCTGTCTCTTTCAAAATCTTCTATGCAGTTCTCAAATTTTCCTCTCATCCAGCTTCATCTCATACATTCTCATTCTTTCAGAAAAATCCAAAGTCCCTGAATTCTAAAAAATAGCCGTTTTCTATAGTTTTCAATAGAATGCTCTTCTGTATTTTGAAGGCCGTTTCCTATCCTTTACATCACCAGTTCTCTTCGTGGGGCCCACGTATGTTGTTTCGGCTACTCCCCTTTGAATGGGAACCCTACCCAAGCCCGACGTTTGCCCGGAAAAGGCGACGTCCCAAGTCCGCGAGCTCTGAGTCTCCCCCGACACCTCCTGCGCCCCCCGCACAGGGCTGTGGACCCGCACACCCTACACCAAGTCTCTGGTATCTCGCTTTTCACTACGGCCCCCTCTGCTGCACTGATGACCCATCTCCCGCAGGTGCCACCTGCTGCTTCTTGCAGAGGCTTATTCCTGGATAGCTGAGGCCGCCTGTGATTCTCTCTTTACCAAAATTAATGAGAAACCACCATCCCAGGGTATCTGTTTTTATGGTTTTCCCAGGATCACGCCTGATGAAACTTTTCCAACTACTCCACTCCTGGCCGCTCTACATCGCCAAGAATTGTGGTTCTCAGATTGGTGGGAGGAGTGCTGAGAAGGAAGTGGCCTCCCCCTGGCTGCACCACGAGGTCGGCATCTTCGGCATGTGTGTACACACGTGTGTGTGTGTGTGTGTGTGTGTGGAAATACCACTCTACTGTTCACCAAAAGCATTTTTATATTTTTATTCTTACAACCACCCAACAATGTAAGCAGAGAGAATCCTCATCAGGCAGGTGAAAACCTGAGACTCGAGGGAAGTAACAATGACTGCACATTTACATTAATGCATTAAACTTTGATTTCTAGTTTTGTTTTTTTTTATTTGGTTGTGCCAGTTCTTAGTTGCGGCACGCATGTGGGATCTAGTTGCCTGACCAGGGATCGAACCCAGGCTCCCTGCATTGGGAGCACAGAGTCCTAACCACTGCACCACCAAGGAAGTCCCTGATTTCTAGTTTTACCTGCAGTTTACAGATGAGGAAACTGGGCATCTGCCCTGCTTGAAGGCATCTGCCTGAGGTCACCAGCCTGTAAGGGTTGCCCTGAGATCTGAACATAGGTTCATTCCAGGATGGATCTTCCTTACTTTCCACACTAACCCTCAGGGCAGGAAAAGGTTCCAGGTCCAGCTGGGGCCAGAACCCAGTGTTACCTCAGGGCTCTACAAACGCAGTGCCGGATGGATACATACATTCTTGCAAGAAGTAAAATATTTCAGTTTCTATCACCCGGGCACGTTGACGTGTTATACGCATAAGCCTCACAGCACTTGACTACGAGAGAAACCGAGCTTACTTGGGGAGCCAACAGTCTCCCCTGCCCACCTCCAACCAGTAGCAACAAACACACTGAATCTAGAAGACAGAAATGGGTAAGCTGTCTCAATCTATAACATATCAATGACTCAATAACGAAATAGGAGGAAAGGAAGAAGACATAAGAAGCACTTCTCCACTCCACCATCTTAAAATTTATCTTCACTGATGCAGGTTACAGTTTAGTTTGTGGGTCTGTGAAGCAGTGTGGCTCCTTGGAGCTCACGATCTAGTCACATTCTAGTGTAATACTCTACCGCAGTAGAGCTGGGGACATCGACACATTAACCCTGCAAAACAGCCCAGAAAGTCCGCGTAAAGAGGCTTCTGTGAGATATTACTGAAAATGAGGAAACACAAATTTTTTGGTTTCACTTTGAGTAAACTGATTTTTATTCACACACACACACAAAAAAACTGAAGAACTCATAAAATAGAACCTTTCCAAATAATAAGAATCACCAATAGATCATCAACTTTCAGGTTTCATACAGAATTTTTGCACCAAAGTATATATTTTTCCATATTATAAAACCTGTCGTTATCTGTAGCTTTTGAACAATTTAACTCTATTACCTTAAAATATTCAAATAAAACAATACTCCCACCTAGTGGATAAGGAAAAACGTCTGACTTATTTCAGGTGTGAACAGTACCACCATAAAAAAGGAACAAAAACTACAATGAATTTAAAATAAGTTTATTCTGTTAACATCCTCAAAATACCTCCCTGGAAAAAAAGTAACCTACAAAACAGTTCACACCGCTCCCCTTCTAGGAATGGATGGGTAATATACTCTACAAAACAATCTCTGGAATCATGTGTAAATGTTACTCTGAATCTCATTTGTTGTCATCAATTTCTTCAGTATCTCTGTGCTCTGGGGAATATTCTGGAAGGAGAGAAAAAAGGCGTTCATATAGTGAGGCTGAGCATTCAGTCAGGAGCAAGGCACACTCTCAAGGCAGAAGCAGAGAAGGGCACCAAACGTGACAGGCCCTGCCCCTCACCTCCTCGCTCGGCAGACACGACATTGAGCGTGTCCCCCCCCCCGCCCCCCGCCCGAAGCTCTACCGGGACCTCAGGTCTCCCGGGAGCCTAAAGCCCTCAGACGGACATGACACTCTGCTTGGCCCACCTGAGCTCATGCCCGTCTGCACCCCAATACCACGCTCCCCACCGCTCTCCTCAAACGCACCCTGAACTTGCCAACTTCGTGCTCACGCCGCCTCCCTCTGCACGTTCCTCCCCCTAGGACTCACCCACCCTTCCAGTCCAGCTGGAGGGCCACCCTCCCCGTGGGGCCTCTCCTCGGGTCAGCCTTGCCCCCATCCCCCTGCCCTGGCTGGCACCTGGCACAGCGGCCGCCTGCGCCACCTCCAGGCTGTGGACCACCCAGCACCGTGGGGTCCACGTGGCAGGCGTGCAAGAGAATTCCATTTTGTTGACCAAATACCACTTTGAGAAGGACAGAAGAGATGACCTAAGCCAGGATGACTGTATCTGGTCATTAAGAAAACAGCACCCTTCAAAGAGCCACTTTAAAAAAGTTAATTAAATTTCCTCTCCAAAGAATATTTTTAAGACACTGGAAGTTGACTTAAACCCCACATGGCAGATGATCTGCAAGTCTAAGAATGAGTGCAGATGCTCCTGGAGCGTCTGTGCCCTGAGCACCAACTGCACCACGAGCAGAACCCGCCCGGCCCTCCTGCTGAAGCCCCAGCTCCTCTCTACTGTGCTCACCGCGGGGCTAACTGGCCGCACGGCAGTTCAGCTACAAAAGACGAAACAACTGGCCGACAGTCTGGGTCTCTCTGTTGACACAGGACTCTCTAAGTCACTTAAGTCTTGGCCCTCATGATGGTGTGCAGGGTGACAGCAGACCTGGCGTCTTAAAACAGGGGATCGTGACAACTATGCACATCGACTTGACACAAAATACGGTGACAAAACTTAGGGGAAGTGTGAAACAGGAGAGGATAAAGCCAGATTGTGTACTACACTAGAAAATGGTAACACACCAGTTCACAAATCCTTCAGTGATTTGAAGGTGCAGAGCGGAGTCCACATTTCCCATACTACTTAGAACGTCCACCAGTGGACATGTGACAACAGGCCAAGAACAAACAGTGCAGAAAAGGTTTCACAAGGCAATAAGGAGGCTCAGGTCACACATATGCATCCCAGGCTTGGAAACTGATACCTCTCTTAATGAAGGAAGAAATTTTGGTGAAAAAGAAAAGGTGCAATGCTGAAAGAAGAGACAATCAACAAGCCTATATGTGTGTGTGTGTGTGTATGCGCACGTGCACGCACATATATGTATACGTATATATACATACACACATGTATGTTCACATGTGTGTACAACTTGGAAGATAAGAGCTTACGTACAACCCACAGAATCTGTTATTTGCACAGTACCGCCATACACTTACATACATTTTAAATGTATTCAAGTATTTTGCAATAAAATCTTTCTAAATTTGTTATTTATTTCTCATGTTTCACTATGTCCTTTTTAATGTCCCTCTTTTATTTTTCGTTATTTTATCTTTTATGGCAAACTGCCTTTCAGACAATTAGTTATGTGATGAAAATTTCTGCAGTGAACATGCTTGCAGCCACAATGTCTGTGGCAAAGATGCTCCAGTGAAAGTGCCCAGAAGAGACACAACGGCCATGGCCCCTGCTCTCAACGAAGTGGGAAGAGCCAATCGGTTAACTACAGATGCAAGCAGCACTATTAGTTACTATATCCTCGGAAGGAGATGCTAAATACAAAATAACTCAATTTGTCTGAAAGATTATCCATGACTCTAGCTCATCTGAAAGATATACTTGAATTATACTAAGCTACAGTTTCACTCTTACTAATTCAACAAATGGTTGAGGGCCTTCTACACATCATATTCAGGATGATCTGGGGACACCAAAAGGGAAAACGTTCCCACGGAGTTGACAATCTAACTAATTTATGAGAGCTATGAAATGAGATGACGCCAACAGAACTTACAAGAAAAGCTGCCCTAATACTAATGGCCATTCTAGAATAAAACAAGGCTTCCAACTTGGAACAATGTTGTTATAATCTCTTCCCTTTAAGGAAGAAGTTCTTAAACCAGGAGTCCACGGACTTTCAGCTAACCTCTTAGGGAGAGGACTGGAGTTCCTAAACTACCTGAAATTACTGGCAAAACTTTTCTATACATGTTCCCATATGTATTTTTCTGGGAAAGGAGCCCACAGATATATCCAGACTGAGAACAGGGAACAGATTTATCTCATCTAGTCCCATGTAAAATTAAGTGAATAAACATGACGATAATTTGATCCATACTGTGCTCAAAAATGCCTTCTCAAAAATTACACCTTCCAAATTAATTAGTTACAGAAACTTCTTGAACAGTGAAAACATCTTTCCACACAAACATCTGGGATTTAAAGCACTGATCTATCCTGACAAAACATGAACAAAATATTCTCCAAGTTACAGAAGTATATCTAGAAGAATATGTGACAATCAAATTCAAACTGCCAGACCAGCAGTTCTCTCTTTACGCGGAGAAAAAAGGATCTCTACGTGCTGCTTAGGTTTCACACTGATACCATACATTTACGTTTGTTACTAAGTTCATTATAATAACTCAGCTATTAAGTCAATGAGATAAAACCTTACCTTAACCAAACTTTTCAAGCTTCTGGAAGAAAGTACAGGCTTAAAAGCTTCAACTGTGATTAGGTCTAATTTCATCACATCGGTATAACATAAGTACAGAATTGCAGAGATTTTCCATACTTGACAATAACTCAGAACTATGAATATACAAGAAAAAAAATCACTTAAGTTTTCTGTTATATGATTTTGAAATTAAATACCTCTAACTCATAAAGGCTGCTTTTAAAAATAGTCATCTCTGTTGCCTCTTTTAATCAAAGCATTTACTGACATTTTGAACCAATTATAATGCACATTTTCTTTCAAAGCCAATTTATTTTCCTAAGATATCTCTTGCTTTTACAATTATGTTTATTTTGCATTTTCTGAACATACTACTGAGACACATCTGGGTTAGCTAAGACACAAGATTAAAATTTTGCTGACTACACTAAAGTAAATTAAATAATAAATATACAATGCACAATGTAAAATATTTAGCCATTTATTCTAGTAAATTTAACATTTAAAGTTAAAAACATTTTATTTATTAACAAATAACACTGAATTATCTATTATAACATATTAGCCACTAAAAAGTGACAATCATAATTTGATATGATGTTAGGGTATAATTGGTGACAGGAATAAAAAATAAACTATTGAAGCAACTACCAAAATTCAATATCTGAAGCTTCTATTCTGACAATTAAAACGTACTTTACCAACTTCTCATACACCAACAACTTACATCTAACACTGGCTTGCATGATGAGTTATCAAAGACCAAAAAGAAACGGCAACTCGGAAGCTAACAGTTAAGAACTCTGAGCTGCTCTCATACAACTGTGTGTCTGGAAAGTTTCAAAACACAAACCAAAGAGAATATACCAGCAACTAGAGCAATTAGTGAGGACAAACAGCAATACAATGGCATCAATCATCATTAACAAACGGCCTCAAAAAGATCCCTACTAGTCCAACTCATAACTATGAATAAAATAATAACAAGATAAAATGTGAATGCTATGCACTGTAATACCACCTGCTGCAGGAAGGTCATGCACGATATTTGGTTGTTCTAGCAGTGAACAGCAAGGAGGCTCTCTGAAATTCTGTGTTTTTAGGGCTTTCAGGAAAGGAGTATGAAGACTGCTGGTAGATTCTGAAGTTTTATAGTCAGTAACATGTCGACATGTAAGAATAGTTACTTGCATATTCTTCCTTGGACAAGAGCCAAAAACCTAGCACAAAATTGATTTCAAATTAAAATATATATATATATATAATTTTGTGACAGAATAGAAACATCCCTCTAGTTGTTTATCTACACCATTCATATATATATACTCACATACACACACACACACCTTGCAGGGGTGGAACTGTCCATGGAAAAACAAAACCCATGCTTTGCTGTGCCCTCACCTGGGTCTGATCTTAATTCTGTCACTTTCTAGTTGGGTAACCTTCTCCAAGTTACCTTCCTCACCTGTGAACTAAGGACTACTTACTTACCTGAGGGAGGTGTGATCTGAATTAAATGAAGTCAGGAACAAAGGAGGCAGAGCAGCTAACAGCCAGGGATGCCATGGCAGGTAAGGCAGTCACTCAACTATGAGCACCTGTTCGTTTACGCCCTCTCCCGCCCTCCACAGATGCCTGCAAATTATTCTTTCTGGTTTGTTCCAGTTTGTTCTGTTTCTAAGATCACTACTTGCAATCAGTGTTGAGAGCAGTGTTACACTGAACAGAAGTGAATGGGAGTGACACCCATTCTTTACTGGATAAAGTGACGTGATCAAGATCTCTTCTAACACAGGTATCTCTAAGAACGCTCCACTTAGACTAGTGTTGTATCAGCAACAGGAAGTGATCCTTTCACTAATATAATAGGTTCAAGAACACTGTATTAAGGATGTTTCTAAGAACATCACTTGCAAGTTGCACTCATAAGTGTTTTATCAGTGCAAATCATTCTTAAATTCGCTTTTAAATTTATTTCAATTGTAGACTAAGTTTCAATCGCTCAAGACCTCAATGTCCACCTAAGTTGGTATTTCATGGATTTCCAGGGACCCTTCCAGCTTTTAAAATCTTTGGTGATGTAAGAAAAAAAAAAAGCAGCTATCTTTTAAGGAAAAAAAGAGTAGATTTTAGGTCATTGCACCTTGTTTGAAAATATTTTATGAAGAGAGCAAAACGGCTATTTCAAATAGCAAGGGAACTGAAGATTTTATATTATGTGCCGTAAGTGATTTATAAGGCGACTTTAATTGTAGTGTAGCTTTATAAATAAACACAAAACTTAGCACCACATACATCTGTCAGCAGATACGTCCCATTTAAGGGCTGTAACGTTACTCACAAGGCCTGATTTATCATCCTCCCTAAAATACTTATCATCTGAAGTCACAATACTTGACACCTGTTGGACTGTGTGTGATTATCAGGATTATGAGGGTGACGTGAACCCAACAGCAGAGGGATCCGAAGAGTATCCCCAGGGAGAAAAATACTGATTAAAAAATTCTGTTTTGGAAATGCAAAATTCTACATTTTTTCAAGTCTGAGAGAGAAAAGCTGTTCCATAGTACAAAAATAATAAAACGCCCTACATAAATTGACAATACAAATTAATATGGCAGTTTCCTACCCTTCTGAGATCTGTTGAAAGCTATGGACCCTCTCTCTAGAAAATACACAGAGGTACACAGCATAAAATCATATATACAACCATAAGATTCACAGATCTTATTAGAAAATTCCTCATTTAATAAAATGCATTGAATAACTTTTAATAAATGTTTCTAAGTATGCCAATCTGGTTTAAAGCAGGTGTACATCAAATTTTTTATTTCTAATGAACTTAATTGTAATACCTACATAAAAATATGCCTAAGATTTAAGTTGCAATGTTGAAAAGACGTATATAAAAGGGCTATTTCATTTAAAAATAACCTGCAACTACCAACTGGACTTCCCTGGTGGCGCAATGGTTAAGAATCCGCCTAGCAGGAGACACGGGTTCGAGCCCTGGTCCAGGAAGATCCCACCTGCCGCGGAGCAACTAAGCCCATGCGCCACAACTACTGAGCCTGTGCTCTAGAGCCCACGAGCCACAACTACTGAAGCCCACGTGCCACAACTACTGAGCCTGCACTCTAGAGCCCATGAGCCATAACTACTGAAGTCCGTGCGCCTAGAGCCCATGCTCCGCAACAGGAGGAGCCACCGCAATGAGAAGCCCGCACACCGCAACGAAGAGTAGCCCCCGCTCACCGCAATTAGAGAAAGTGTGCACAGCAACAAAGACCCAACGCAGCCAAAAATAAGTAAATAAATAATTAAAAAATAATAATAACCTGCAACTACCAAAATTAATGATTATTCTCTAAAATTTCTAGCTGAGTTAATTTCTTCACTGAAAAATTTGTTTTAGTGGACACATACCATGTGCTCAATTCTCCCACAAAATGAAGCCTCAATTGATCCATTCTAATGCTACGAAAAATGGATGAAACCCCGGTGTGAGTGTCAGCTGAGCACCAGCCCCAGGAACCCAGTTTCTCACCTCCCGTCCCTGAGCTTCCAGGCAGCATTGTCAGCACGGCCCGTTTTCACCCGTGGCTGCAACTCTGCTCTGTTTCATGGGGGTAACTTGTTCCAACTATGTCTTATGTTTTTATGACCAACGATCTTTAGCACATTGCTGATCACATCTGCCAGATGAGTTCTTTTATTCTTTATATTCTGTAACAAACTCCTACTATATTTCTAAGGGAAAAAGCAAATACTTACCCCGCTTCAACATCTGACTACATAGGTTTAAGTGTAAAGAAACTGAACCTTGATGAAGTAGCAACCCCAGAATCTCTCTTACCTTTTCCAGCCACTGATACTGCTGATCTTCAGCAACGTAGCAACTACATTGACAGAGCACAACCTGAAAATCAAACCCCGAGTTTTCTGTCAGGTCACATAAATGTTACACACACCCCACACTGTCACCATATACATATCATGTGAATCCCAACATAACCTCTGGATAACACTTGTTTTGCTTAATCTGCTACTGCCTTACTTATTTTTCTTTAAAATTTAAGAATCAAGCCACTACTGGCAATTAGTATCAGAGAAAAGTGCACATTGACAGAGCAACTGTGATGGCTGGCACAGGAGATTCTAAAGATACTATCAGTACGTACTACTGGAGTCCTCTTTATAAAACAGAGACGACACCAGGCCTGCTGCCCATCCGGGGGTGGGTGGTGCCACACACTGTGAAGATCAAACTCAAAAAGCGTTATAAAAACATTAAGTGCTATCAGGACAGCAGCCCAGCAGCATCTCAGCCCAGCGGCACCCTAGGACACTGCTGATGCCTGGAAGGCAATATTATTCTAGACACCATGTCCAGACCATGTGCTTGAAGTGAAAACATGCAATGCACAATGCTGTAAAAGGATGACATTCCGGATTATTAATGCTTGTGGAATGATAGCATCCATAAAAGTCAACTTTGTCTTCTATTGAAATATCGCCAGAAACACTAACACTTAATGACACAAGTGGGAAAAAATGAAACACAAGGACTTCCCTGGTGATCCGACAGTTAAGACTCCGCACTTCCACTTCGGGGGCACGGGTTCGATCCCTGGTTGGGCGGAACTAAGATCTCGCATGCAGTGTGGTGTGGCCAAAAAAAAAAAAAATGAAGAAGCAGCACAAGAGGGAAAAAGAGGGCCCAGGGACAGGGGGAAGAGAAAGACTAGATATGGAATTAGCTACACACAAAGATTCTGGATAGTCAAGAGACACCCAACCAATCAATGGTATAACTAAATGCAGTAACAGAAATTTCTACTGCTTGACCTCCATGATGTATTCTAGAGTGAAAACTTCCCACTAAGGATCAGATAAAGAACATGCTTTGGGACTTCCCTGGCAGTCCAGTGGTTAAGACTTCGCCTTCCAACGCAGAGAGTACAGGTTCGATCCCTGGTCAGGGAGCTAAGATCCCACATGCCTCGGGACCAAAAAACCGAAACATAAACCAGAAGCAATGTTGTAACAAATTCAACAAAGACTTTAAAAATGGTCCACATCAAAAAATCTTAAAAAAAAAATGCTTAGTTTCCTTATTACTTATTTCCTATAAATACCGGATGTTTACAAAAATCCTTATGTAAGCTTTAATAACTTTGGATAACATATTACAAAAACAAACTGTAAGTATTACAAAATCAAATTTTATAGTTTTCAAGGCTAACATTATAGTATTATGGAATTACTGACTTCTTGCATTGTCTGAATCCCTGCCCCTGGCCTCTGTTCAAGCACTCAGCAGCTGTGGAACGGCACTCTGTCAGACAAGCAGGTGGCGAGACAAACATCACCTGCCCGGCCACCTCACCTGCCTGACCTGTCTCCCAAACCGCCCAGGACACTCCTTTCTCTCAATGAACCCAAGGATAGGGTTAGGACAAACGGTTCCAATGAAATCACTAGGCATCAGATACAGAGTTATCTTTCATAACTTAAAAAATCGGGATGAATTAGGAATTCGCTGGCGGTCCAGTGGTTAAGACTCTGCACTTCCACTGCAGGGTGCACGGGTTTGATCCCTGGTTGGGGAACTAAGATTCCGAAAGACGAGGGGAGTGGCCAAAAGAAAAAAAAAAAAAATCAGGATGAATCAGGTGAGGGTGAAAGCTTAAGGTCAACAGAATTGTATTTAGAATGCACGAAGCATCCATCTGCTCAATGTTAACTGAGTCCCTAGGCTGTGCTCAGCATTGGCTGAATACCGGGTGGGTATACAGCGACAAAGCAGAACTCCCTGCTTCCACAGCGAGTACGCATTTTCCCATGTTTACCTTTGCCACCTTAAATCATTCTTTGAATGTGGGCAAAGTTTAAATATCTAATGTTTCTGGTTTGTTTCTAAAAAAGTTATTTCAGAATTTCCTCAGAAGCTTACCAACACACCACGTTAACATTTATATAAACAAAAAAGTGACGTTGTTGACCAAGTATGCTTCAATAAAAAAAGGCTTTTTAATTAAAAATTTTTTTAATTTGTTTTTAATTTTAAAAAATAAAAATAAAAAAACAAGAACCAGACAAAAAAGTGGTTACTAACACTGTCTACAGGCAGAATTCCTCAGCCCAAAAGGAGACATAAAGGAACATGAAATTCAAAGGAACACTACATAAATGATGCCTAAGGAACCCCACTTAAACATACAAGTCAGGCCCCACATACCGAGGGATTCGATTTTAGGTGATAAAACACACAAAAAGCCTCTGTGGGGGACAGGTGTGTAGTGTCCACTGTCCTACACCATTCATTCCAGAGTTTAGCACAACCAACTTCTTCCCAGACTCCTGAATTCATGATGAATGATGACAAAAATGCTGTGAAAAACAATTCGCATAAGTTAGTGTTTGGATCCACAAGTTGCATTTTCTATTCAATAAAAAAGATATTCAGGTTACTTGAGAATCTTAGAGCTGAAAGAGCCATTGAGACCATCAACCTTATGCACACCATCATCTTGCAGAAAAACACGCTGAGGCCTCAAGAAGTTAAAGGCCACACCCTGAGTACAGGTGGTACTGGAGCTGGGAATCGAGAAGACAGGTTTGCTGACAGACTTTACCAGACACACACTGTAACACCCTTGTGGAAAATTTCAGGCCAGGAGAACTTCATGTAAATGAGTCAGCAATTATTTACCACGTACTCCTCTACAAGCACTAGGGGTACCTTACAGGGCAAGGAATCTTCACTGGGGTTCCCCAAGGCTCTCCTCCACGCCTATGAACCCCCTAAAACGATACAGGTCTGTGTACTTGTGTGTGTGTGCGTTGTTCTAGCTGCACTCTGCACCGTTCTGGCTTTAACCTATCAAATGAATTCATATATGTGAAGATCTTAGAAACCAAGTACTGAAAAATGTAGCAATTATTATTGTCATTTTTAGAGTGCTCCATATGTTTTTAAAGGAGTTGGTTAACTCAAAAACATGCAAGGACCACTGTGACAAGGGGGCCGTGTTGCACATGCCACCGCTGCCCTCCCAGTCTGGCCACGACAGGCCCAGAAGCCTAAGAAAACCTGTATACTAGAAACTGTGTTTCCTTGACTTCGTAAGTTCCCAAAGCCAAGAATATTTCCTCTAAATCTCATTTTTCAAGCTTATCAAAAAGACAGTGCCGCACGAGCAGGGATAGAATTCACTCAGATACAAAGTTACTCTGCTACGACTTTTTCTAAAAAAGTAACAGACATTAGAAATCTTTTATGGTGGAAATAAATAAGTAACTTCAGCTTTTGCTCTTTCAACAAAATGTGTAGTCTAATGCACTTGCACTTACCTACTGCATTATTTCCTATAGCAATTATAAACTTGGAGCAAGGATATTTTTCTAGCAGAGAAACTTCCAAAGTTGTTTTTGTTTGTCTTCGAAGGAACCGCACCTCCCTAACACAAGAAACGAAAGACGAAACGAAAGCAATTTAAATGTAATCAGTACTATACTATGACAAAAAGGCTACTATAAGTATGATTTTGTATTAAGTAAAATGCAAACTTTAATTCTATAAAGAACATAATTATAATCCTAAGGAGACAATGGATTCAGGCGACGATAACTAACAGGTAAAACCCTTTGCTGCAAAGTTCCTGGAGAACTGTACAAGAGGGATCAAGCTGTCCAGCTGACCCACTGATCAATCCATCTTAGAACCCCTAAAAGTGGGACAACTGGTCACAATGTGCAGTAAGAAACTGCAAATACCACCTCCGAGGCATCCGTGCCAGCAAAATACTGACCAAGCCTCTTAGAAGGAGCTTCCCTTTACAGGAGATGCAGGTGATGGACACACATCTGCATAAATGACACCAAGAGGAAGCAATCAGGCAAATCCAGAGCATGGGACAGCCTGCAGGACAATCAGTCTCTCAGCCAGGGTGAAAAAGGAGGGGGACTGCTCCAAACGAAAGGAAGCACAAAAGAAGAAACATCTAAATGTAAGGTGCGAGCCTGGCCAGGATTCTGATTTCCAGAAGCCCACTGTAAAATGTCACGTCTGGGACAACTGCATAAATCTGACCACGGACTGGCTATTAAACAGTATCCAAAAAGTATTATTAATTGTTAAGGAGGATGACAGCATACTTAAGACAATGCCTATATCGTTGAGACGCATTCGGAAAACTGTAGCGGTGAAAGGCCACGGTGACTGGGACCCACCTAGGGGGTGGAGGGAGATAAAATAAATGTGGCAAAATCTTCATAACTGTTGAACTTACGTGACTGGATGGGCTTAAAGTGTCATTTTACTATTTTCTCCAGTGTCTGTGTGTTTGGAAATAATCCATTTTTAAAAAAAAACATATCCATCTGCTACTGACACGTAATACTAACTGAGGTGTGCGGCGGAGAAGAAAGTTCGAAAAGACCTGTCTTATGTCCATAAACCAAAGACACGACAAACCTGGGGAGGGAAGACAGCCCTGCAGCGCTGGAAAACCTAACAAGCCCGCAGGAAACCACTTGCATCAAAGCTAAAGGATGCCTTTAAAGACGCGAGGATCCGACGGCTCCACGGAGCCTGCAGCAAGCCCCGCGAGCCGCCTCCACCCGGCGCCCCCGGAGCTGTTTGGACCCCCTGTGCCCCCCGAGGACCGGTGCCGAGCGCGGAGCAGCCGCGACCCCTGGGCCTGCGCGTCTGCTCCTGCGCCCGCCAGGCCAGGTCTGCGACGTCGCGCCCAAGACCTCACCTCTTCCGCGCCAGTTGCTGCCGGACCTCCCCGTCTTCGGGCGTCTCCCTCCTCCCCTCCTCTTCCTCCTCCTCCTCGTCCTCCGTCCCGGCTCGGCACGGCGCCCTCACCACCTCCCCGAAGAACGTGGCTGCCATAACCGCCCTCACACCCTCCCGGCCGAACTGCGGCTCCACAGCACGACGCAGGCGCCCCGCGCAAGCGCCCCTGAGCACCACCCCCGCGCATGCGCCCCGGTCCTTGCGGCGGCGCAAGCCCGGAGCGTTTATTCTTCAGCCGCCTGAGCTCGGCGGGGCCACCGAGAGATTGGATGACTGCGGGCTAGAGAGGCGAGAAACGAGAGGCGAGCCAGGGGGCGGGGCATCCCGTCCGGCAGGTAACGGGCAGAGGAGGGGCTCCGCCGCCCCAGCCCCAGTTTGTAGCGCTCCGGGAAGAGGGCAGCCAGGTTACCTTCCCTTCGTTAAATCCGTTTCCGTTTTCTTCTCCGTTAGGAGTGACTGGGTGAGCTTTGGTTTATTAAGCACCCGTCTTCAAACCGCGACCGCCCCAGGTAGGTGCCAGCCCGGCGCGTCCTAGGGACAGTGGACAGAGGAGGGCAGGAAGAAATACAGTGCTTCGCGGTGTTGTAAAAATGAGCCTTTACTCTGGCAGTAGGAAGTCACATTTCAAAAGCTGATGCTTGTCAAGCTGATCTAAAAGACTTAATGAGGATGCAAAAATAGTTGCTTCTTTTTTAAGACTTGGCCATTTCTAATACAAAGTTTGTTTTCGTTTTAAATAGCCTTTCATTAATAAGCAAAGTACGTAATTTTTGAATTGGTTCTCATCTTTCAAATTTAATCGAGACAAAGTTAACGGAGCACTAATCCAAGCAGGAGAGAAAAGGGACACTATACCATAGTTTAAATGAAAATACCCAGTATTGCAACGGGAAAAAAAAAAGTCCATTCACCTAGATTTAGTTGTGCTGAAACTAGAGGGCATTGCTTACATTCTGAAACCCTATCAATAGATAGTAACAAAGTTAAGTGCTAATTTGGGGTCGGGGGAGCCTCTTGAGATGAAAAAAAAAAATCTCAGAAATCTGTTGCTAGAAACATCTTGTTTAAAGACGTGGAACAAGCCTTTCCATAAAATCAGTATTTAGCAATTTTACACATTACTGCAAAATAATATATTGAGTTTTGAAGAAATTTGAACATTTAAGTATAAACAATAAGACCAAATTGCTATCCAGTTAGAGCTTAGGAAACTTTGGGTATAGCTAGCAAGCTAGAATATACAAGATTACCAGTGTAATATTTTAAAACTGCATTAACACTCCTGGGTTACTTGGTTTTATAGAATGACTGAATTGCAGAATAAAAGTTTGGGCATCACTTAGTCCTTCTGTTCAATAAAATAGCTTCATTTTTACCAGTAAGATCCTAAATTTGATTTCAATTACATTATGAAAAAAACCACTTGTGGAAAGCTGATTAAAATTATAAATAGGGTAATGATAGTACATTTAGCCATGATTAAAATTCTGCATACATTTCAGAGAGAGAGAGTTTTACAAGAATGTTAAATTTTAAACAAATGCTTACTTCATGCAGTTACAATAAATTTAGACCAAACACTTAAAAAAAGGCACGTATATGTTCAAATTAAATACTCAACCAGAAAAGGGATTCCACTATGAAAGAAGGCTGATGATACAATCTCAAGTACTGACAGAAATTAACCCCACCACAGTAAGTTATAATTTCAAAATGAAATTTTCATGACACTGAACCTGTCAAAAAACTTTGAATAAAATAGTCTTAGACTGAGATTTTAACATTTTCATTTTATGGCATTTGTTGAGGACACAGCATACCCAATAAGAAGTTTCTATGAAATTAAGTGTAAATATGGGACTGAAAATGGGTTTAAACATTTCATTAAAGATCAAAAATCAAACCTCATGCACCTAAAAATATTAGCAGTTTATTAGGAATTCTTCCCTTTCTCACCTGTACTAGTAACAAGTTACTGGTATCAGTATTTCAGATGAAAATATACTATAAACAGAGCAAAGAACACAGACTCCGTAGGTTAGAAATACTCTGGCTTATGCTAAGAAAAAGAAAATGACAACAAAAAGCCTTTTTTTAAGCAGACATGCAACCACAAATTTCTCAAGTAATCAAGACACTCAGTTGATCTGTATAACCAAAAAATATGCACTACATTAGTCTAATGAAAAAGGAATAGAAACCCTTGTTTCTATATTTTACTTTCTCAGATTTACACATGCAAATCTTATATTAATATTCACAGATATTTTTAAATGGGAAAACAGCTTGCTTCTAACAATTCAGTTTTCCAATAGCATGTTACCATGTTAAAAAGATTTGACAGTGCGTTCATTTAATCTGGTGATTTTAATTTCAACTATTAACAAATTAAACCTCATTGCAAATAAGTTCTTTATAGTATCAAGACCAGATTTTCCAATCCTAGTGAAGGACTGAAATAGCCCAGACATGCTGCCATTGTGATGAGACTGTAATAAATTTGTAATAAGTTCTTAAAGTTCTTTTAAGGTGCTATAGAGAAACGTAAGAGGATGTGACTGTATCATCTAAAAATATGACTGTTTTGATCTTTATACTTTTTATTTTCTATGTCATTAAAACTTAAGATCTGCCTCATAGTGAGGCACATTTTGGCCATCTCTGTAAATGCTGCTACATGAAAGTAAAAATGAGAAAAAGTTGTGATAGTCACATTCATAGCTTTCATAGAAAAATATATATTCCCTGAATTAGTCGTATCAAGTGGTCACCATTCAGTATGAATTCCAGTATTATAAACAAAAGAAGAATACTAATGGATTTTCTCTAATTGTCTATTTCCAACGCTCTACTTCAGAACTCATTTATCAACATCCCCATCATTGAATCCCCAGGTCCTTCTATAGTTTAAGTTGTTTATAACTTTGGGGGCTGCGAATTATGGGGAGTGGATCTTGTTAAAGTATTTGCTTCAATCAAAAGTCAAATAGGCTCGGGCGTCCCTGGTGGCGCTGTAGTTGAGAGTCTGCCTGTCGATGCAGGAGACGCGGGTTCATGCCCCGGTCCCGGAGGATCCCACATGCCGCGGAGCGACTGGGCCCGTGAGCCATGGCCGCTGAGCCTGCGCGTCCGGAGCCTGTGCTCCGCAACGGGAGAGGCCACAACAGTGAGAGGCCCGCGTACCGCAAAAAAAAAAAAAAAGAAAAAAAAAAAAAGGCTCAATGGCACTTCCTCTTGAAATGTGCCTTATTTTCTCTTATTTCATTAATGACACTACAGTCATGGTGGTCTGAAATTTTATACTGTAATGCAGAACGCTGAAAATTAGCATCAGGTTGAGATTTTGAAATCTCAACCCTGTACAATTCCCATTATTTTCTTCCTCTAAAGAATCAAGAGATTTCTTCAAGGCCCTCCCTTTCTGGAAAGGAATAATCTCACGACAGGCCATTTGTCTTTTCTTTCCGCCTCTCCAGCTACAGGCTCCACAATCTATTTCCCCTTCAGAATTCTCTGTAACGTGTGTCTGTACAAGGGCTGACTAGGAGGAAGCCGTCCTCCCACTTTGACCCACTGGATTATGGCTTTTAGAAATTCCTCCGAAGGTGCCAACAAGGGATTAACGTTAGAGCTAGGAGCAGAATGCAACTGCCAGTTTACTTGTGGCCCCTGGTTTTCAATTCCACTCTACATTTTCATAGTCACTACTGTGCTTTCTTTCCAGGATCTGAACCGCCTTAAAAAAGGCATTTTTCTATTAATATCTTCTAGCTCCTTTTCACTTTCAGAATTTATGGTTGTGTCATCCTCTTTATAAACATTCAGTAATTTTTCTTAGCTGCAGCAGCAGCATTTCGATGGGGCAGTCTTCTGCTACTCTCCCTAATCCACCCCTTTTCTGGTCCTGAAATCGTTTCATTTAGATTACTCATTATCTTTATTTGCAGCAACAGTGGCACATCTGCGGGGAACTTTCTCAGGCACCATTTTTGCTTTCAGAGTTTCACTAGGCATTTGCACTGCATCCTTCTGATTATGCATACACGTTCTCATTTTTGTATTGGGGTCTCTGCCTCTAGGAACAGATTCTGAAAAATGAGTGAAAGTTCATATAAATGGAAAAATCTTGTAACACAAGATTTTACTACTACTTACATTCCTCAACAATACATTCCGAAACAATAAATGTTAAAACTACTCACATTGCTAAATTAAAAAACATAAATGATCATCGTCAATGATACGTTTTTGACACTGATATAACCTTCCATTTCCTTACCTACAAAAGGAAGTCTTGGGTAGAAGCTAGGATCCCTTGCACCTGGCATACTTTGCAATCTGGAAGGATAACTGTCACTCAAAGCAGTAGCAGACTTCTAAGAATGGAGTTAAGTACGTTCAGTCACTAACCTAAAGCTACTAACCTAAAAGCACTTTTTAAAAATCTGAATTTTTTCAATAGAACTTTGTAGGTTTTAAATTTTTGGTATCATTTCTAATACTCTATGTTGAATTACTTTAAAATACTCAATATGATTTCTGAAATAATTTTCCTAGAACCTAAACAAGAAGGAAATGCCATCATGACTGATGATACAGCATCAGCCCTACAGATTCAAGATCGTTAAGGTTTTAGTTCCAACACCAATATTTCCTTCAGTCAAAAAAAATTACACGGGTAACTAGTAGATAAAAAGGAACTGTGTATTAGTTTTATATAACTGAAATGTGGTTTTCATCCTAGATTCATTTTTTTTCAAATTATTTCAGCATTTTATATAACTGAAATGATTAAATCCTAGTTTCACTATTATTCAGATACTTTCTGAGCTGGTATATGCTGGGCACACAGAGGATCAGGCTAAATATTCTAAAAGAAATGAACTCTACATACGCAAGTATAGTTGGTATAAGGAAGCACAGGGTGCTGTGAGAAATACTCTAGAAACCTAACTTCGTAAGGGACAAGGAAAGCTTCCTTTGAGGAAGTGTTATTGTAGCTGTGAGCTAGAAACTGTGACGGGATCCACCAGCCAAAAGGCAGGACAAAAGGCACACTAGAGAGGCAGGTCCTTCATGTGGCCTGAGGCAGCCTCCGAGGTAGCTCAGATGGATCTTAGTGGGGCTGTGCTGAGCTGCCCCATGGTGCTGGGCCTACCACTCCACATCTACCAGCTTAGATGGGCTCATATCATTTTTATTTTTGCCAACATCTGAATGCTGTATTTTCAAGTTTCAAATACAAGATTAATGAGCAAAAGTATCTGGGGCAAAAATATCTCTTGATAAAAATGCATCTGAAGTTCATCAGCCCCTGAATATTGGGCCTTATCTGTTGGCAATCCAGTCTTGCTGCCACTGAGTCAAACTATCTAAAACTGTCTTAAAGGTTCACAAGTCTTGCTGGGGGGTGAGGTTGTAGGACCCTGCCTCATGTTTCCAGACATTCAGCAGTTGATAAGGAAAGGCTGCAGATACTGAAATCACCACACATCTGGAGGACTCACTTCCACTATATCCTCTTCACTGCTAAGGAGAGAAAGTAAGGGTTTTCTCAGCTATCAACACGGTTACTCTGTAGCAGTGAAACTACAAATTACCAGCCTTCTTAGTTTTTCCTTTTGTGAAGGGAGATGTGTATCTTTCTGTCACCAAGGGCAAATGATGACAGGTGAAAATGGCTTCTGTGGATTGACATGTTCATTAACAAAAGAGCAAGGATTATGAGGAAGGTCTTCCACACTCAAAAGAAAAACCCTTCAGATTTTACCTTAAGTCTATGAAACTCATTTCAAAGATGTGCTTTGTGCTTTCTCCAAGACCCATGAAAGTTCTCCCAAAGTAGATTAGGAACTACTCTGCTAAAAGCAACCCCCCACAAATGCCTCCGTCTTCTATTTGCTTTTCCAGTGAAATTCTATTTCTAAAGACATGATGTGCTCAATATAAGTCCCACGGCATTGCAAAAATGGCATTTTAGCAGGCTGAGCTACTCAGCAGGGCAGGGCTCCATGCAGCAGGTCCACCCCCCCCCCCCGCCCCCGGCCCCGCTCCACACCCTTCGTTGGGCTCTGTGGAGTCCCCTGCACATGAAATTGGGGAGTGAAAGGAGGACTGGCTTAAAGTGGTATTTTTACCACTTCAAACAATGTTTTTAAATTATAAACTACTGTCTCAGCAAACCAACCCTGTATTCAAAGTGAATCTTTAGCACATTAAATCAATGTTAAGCAAATGCTAGAATATAAATATGCTACAACAGATGAAGTTTTTAAAAATATATGGCAAAATTAAGGTGAAATTTGTACTTTATGGTAAGATAAGGATATGCTATTATCAGTCAACAAACTGCATCCATTTGCATGTTGAAAAAAATATTAAAAATAGACAATTGGGGCGTCCCTGGTGGCGCAGTGGTTGAGAGTCCGCCTGCCGATGCAGGGGACACGGGTTCGTGCCCCGTCCGGGAAGATCCCACATGCCGCGGAGCGGCTGGGCCCGTGAGCCATGGCCGCTGAGCCTGCGCGTCCGGAGCCTGTGCTCTGCAGCGGGAGAGGCCACAGCAGTGAGAGGCCCGCGTACCACAAAAACAAACAAACAAACAAAAAAAGGCAATTGGTTCATTCCCAACAACATATCCAGTTGAATGGTATAGATAAAATCCTATTACACTAAAATTTTCTGTGGGACAAAAGGATTTAAATTGCATTAACTAATTCCTTTTTATTTTTTTTAATTCCTTTTTAATGTAGAGATGAAAGTACTTATACTGACAACTTAGGAACCTAGTAATACCAACTCTTAAGACATCTGTAATCCAAAATAAGGGAAAAGTTAAGATTCTACAGAAGAAACTATAATTAGCCTTTTAAAAATGCTTTAAGGAAATATGAACTATGTCCAGAGGGGAGAGAATACAGGAATAAGTTATACTGTATAAGCAACTTCAACTTGATAAAGCTGTTATCTCTGAAGACTTAGACCATAAAATGGGAATTTCATAAAGATAAAAACAATCTGAGGAAGACAGAAGAATGACAGTGGGGAACTTTTTAAAATATAATAATACATACATGTAAGTCAGTGTTAATTTTATTACTGAGAACTTAGTAAATTATAAAGTGTTTTATTGTCCTTGAGAAAATCACAAACAGTTTTTAGAAATATATACAGGATAATTCAGGGTTAGAGAGAAGTCCAATTTATATATTAGGGTACAAGCTTAAAATTTTTGGAGGATACTGCTCTAAAAATACATCTGTGATCGTGTCATTTACTACTAACAAATAAGTATAATCCCAAAAGTCCTACTGTCCATGGTCTTGGGTCAGCCACAGGTGTTGGAACAGTCACTGAGTGCTAGAGGCATTGTTGCTTTTCTGTAAATGATTCCCTATTTGGGTATGGTAAAAACTTCACTAGTAGAGTGAAAATTTACATCTTTAATAGTGCTCCATCACAGTTTACCTAGATGACCACTTTAAATTATAACTCAGAGATCACTATGTATTCTAATATAGTCTGTAGTGAATAGAAACCTAGATATAGACATTACAGTTCTGATTCAGAGCAGCAATCTCTAGTTTCTGTATTTTAAGGATCATTCATATTCCAATTATGATACTTCATGATACAAAATTGTATTCCTAAATCCAAAGTAAACGTCATATCACCGCTACAGAAGCATAAACAATTTTAATCTTATCAGCATTTCAATTGGGAGTATTAGAAACAAATTTGATACTGGAAAAATATAAAAGAATGTCTGAATCAAAATGAAAATATGCTAGCCTATTTCATATACTTTAAGTACAGACATTATTGTCACTGTGATTGGTGGATAAATCAAATCCCTATAAAGGGGAAACATTTTAGTTGCAAGTCATAACCTCTGTCCTGCAAGCCTCTTATTAGAGCAGATATGAGATGTCCTTTCTTCATTCTCTCCTTCATTGACAGGCAATGAAATGACCAAAACTCAGGAAGCAAATAGCATTTACTACTGATATTCCTTACAGCGTAAATTTCCAGAAGATCCCATAAACTGAAAGTCTCTTTAGAGAAGGGCTATAGAATAGTGTTTTCTGTAACTCGCTGGGTTTAACATTTTTCTAGGGGGAGTTGGTAACACTGAGAAGTCAATGTCTGTAGTATGGCAATGTCAGGTCAAGGGATTGTCAGAAATAATTCTGTAACCAAGAGCTGTTCTCTGCTAGTTTGGTCACTTCTGTGGTTGAACACATGAACTTAAGTCTTTAATTCATTCAATGATGGGTACATAGAACCTTGTTTTGTTTTGCATCTACAGCTAATCTGACTCTAGTTTTCTTTCATCTCTAGGAGCAATTAATTGGTAACAGTCATATAATGATTCTCACAAGAGTTGTGATGGCTACTGCAACTTTTTTTCTAAAAATCTGATAAAGACTATATGAAGTATGAATTCAGGGATCTTACATTTATCTGCTTAATGAATTTTTTCAGAGAGATCTTAACATCATTTCAGACTAACATAGGCAGGATAAGAAGATATCAGAAGTAAATACTGGCTTTTCCATCTACTTTATTAGTTTACGAATGAAAAGCAGCAGGGCCACACAGTCCAACGGCAGCCCCTTTGCAAGAACATCTGACTCCCTCCAGTTTCCCCTGGCTCCCAACGAACTGTAGCCCTGCATTCTGCCTGCATAAGAAGAAATCACAAATGAATAAAGGTTGGAGAGTTGCTTAAGACAAGAGGTAAAGATGAGCTGCAATGGAAATTGACTGGATGTTGCAGACCTCACAGACTTAACCAGCTAGAAGGCTCGTAGTAGTTTAAAAAAAAAAAAAGCCTTTGCTTATAATTATGATGACTTAAATTTATTATACTCTACTACTTCAGTTGTCTAAAACATTGGTTCCTAGGTGACAATGCTGACTCAGTCGTGGTAACGAGCTAATTTAGAAAAAGTTAAAGTAGAGCTCTCATGTGGGAGACAAGCTGCACTAAAATGGTAGAATTTTACAGATGAACTGAGTATGTCCATACAGTGCAAGGACTAAGGGTGGATCAAAACTTAGGAAATCAACTTCAACCTATTAAAAATTAAAGATTCCTTTAACATTTAACCACTGATCGAAAAAGGTAATGATTTCTATATAATTTTCCTTGTGGAACCAACAGTAGGTAGGGCTGGCTGCTGCAGTCCACATAGTCTGTGCGATCCCATTTCAATTTTCAGAATGCCTCTTTCTCTTTACAGTCCTAATTCCCATTAAAGATTTTAATAAATGATAAAACTTACCTTAAAATTAATGTAAAAACTAAAGTGTGACCAGACAATATGCTGTAGCACTGATAATTAAATTCAATGAAATGATCGGTCTTGACAAATAGTCTGTAGCGACTTGCATGCTGCCAAAGATAGAGCCTGCAAATCTGTAGGACTCAAATGCTGTGAGTGCCCCTGCCCCTCCTCCCTCCATCAAATCCATAAAGGCAATCTTTGAAGAGATACCAAGTAAGAGTCTTGATATTCTTCTACCAAATTAACAACATATTAGGAACCAGTTTGGCAGATTATGAGTGATTGGTAAAAATTTCTCTTAACTTTGAGAATTCCCATGTATCCTTAGGCAACATATATAATTTTAAGAAACAGCTATAAAAACTTTTCTTAAAATGTGAGAAAACACAACACAGCCCTCACCATTATACTTTTCACACTTCAGTTCTTTCCATTAAATTCACAATTTGAGCTATAAGTAGGATTAGCATTTACAAATCAAGTTGGACTAGATTCTTCCACAATGCTCCATTTTCTCCCTAGCTTTGACAAATATATTTGAGCTGGTATGTGTGTTCCTGAATACTAGAATAAGAGACAGTCTTATTCTGTTAGGTTGCAAATTTCTTAGGGTTTCTGCTTTATTATTCCCTGATACCCACAGCAGAAGTTGAGAGATATAACTTAAATAATTAACAGGCGGAAAGTTCTTCTACAATGAAGGTGCTTTGTTAAACTCCATCATACTAGAATAAGTGAACTATAATTTCTATACAATGTACGAACTAAAAGATTTGATGACAACCACAAGATACCTGATAAAGTAAGTATATTGACTTAGTATCAATGAAAAGAGTGGAGATGGCATTTCAGCTATAAAAAGGCAGGCAAAAAAACCTTTTCTAGCCATTTAAATATTACTCAAAAAACGAGTACAACTGAGTAGAAAGGAAAACCAAAAATACTGTATGCACCTTTAACAATGTTCTTGCAATCTACTGATATACAAACCTCTCATTTTTTTCAGGTAACACAAATTCAATTTGTACTGACAGGAGAGATTAATAAAATCCTTTCATTTTAGTTTTTAATACCATACAGTGAAGTTAATAAATTCTGTGTTCTGATTATTCTAAAGAAAAAAAGGCTGGAAGAGGGACAGGGAACACAGTATGGACCCAACATTACTCTAAATAACAATTTTTACTTAAGAAGTCATCAAGCAATGGAGTGTGAAGGATTCAGTGATGTGTCTTATTTTTGGACAGTAGTTACCTTCAGATGGCATGTTTATTGGTTTACGTCTCCTTTTCCCATTTGCACTTCTAGGTTTTGAAGTGCCTTTTCCTAAAACATAAGTTATTTCCCCCCATTCTCTTATTATAAAACTAATTTATTTTTTAGGTACAACTCTTAACTATCTAGAAGAAACTTTTTTGTTGTTAACTTAGAAGCTGTGAGTAAATAAATGCTTTATCATTCTTTCAAGGATTACTAAATTGACAAAGGGTTTAAATCCCTAAGATAAAGGGAGAATGATTACCCTAGGAATTACCTGAAAATGGAATAAACTTTTCCTTTTATTCAGAAGTTACTACACATTGTCAGTATACCCTTTTTAAATAAGCAGGAAGTGGGGGAAAAAAAGCTTTTTTAAACCTCACCTTTTTTTTTTAATGTCTGAAATCTTTTTGTCTTAATATGCTTGGTAAAATTAGTCTTTCAAAGGAATCAAAAATCAAATCTAAATACACCTCAAACCTTTTTTTTTTTAACCATAAATGAATAAAATCATAGGGCTTTGGACATAAACAACCACAGTAGTCTTTTTTTCATATACATCATTAAGTTACTTCAAGTGCAACTGAAAGCTATAGCACTTACTTCTGGATCAGTTCACATTCACTTTGTAACCTTTTGTCTTTTTTCACAAGAAAAATACAAACTGATCCCAAACATATTAAAGTACATCTGTGCATTAAATCCCTGCTCATTTCACATAAAGTAGAAAAAAAGTCAAACATGTTCTAGTGCTCAATGTAAACATTTTGAACTATTAATTATTTATTAATTTTCCTTAAAGGTACTTAGCAGTGTGTGTCACATATTCAAAGTTAACCTTAGGAATAGCACCGTGACCAAAAAAACCCATAAAAATGATTCTTTCTATAATCCCTTAGTTTTACTTCAGAACTTGAGAAGCTACCATTGTCAACCATGCTTTCAAAGTCACCAGGCCAATTTTTGGGGGGGTTTGTTTGTTTGTTTTTCAGATGAAACCAAAATACTGCTTCTACACACAAAGGCCTAACCGTTTTGGACAAAATGAACAATTATGAACGGTTGACCAGCCAATCAATTAAGTTAATTCAGTCCAAAAGATAAGACTAGTTCTACTGATGAAGCCTAAATGGTCAAAGTATCATTTTACCAAAAGAACTGATGTATTTATGAATATATTCCATATTTATTTATGGATTTTTTTGGTACCTTTTTCCAGGTGATGGTAAACATGGAGTTATAACCCTGAGAATAGATATAAAACAGAGAAGCTTAAGAAGAGTTAAAATAAATTAATGGATACGACATCTATCACCATTTCTTAAAATTAAGGAAGAGCATGCCATTAATTTTTTTCAGGTCAGTAGTCAAGGACAATTATCCTGACTCAATCTGTTAATAATACAGTTAATACGAGCTTTCAGAAGAAAATCATCATAGTTTTGAAGTGGTGATAGCTCTCTCAACAACCAAAGGAGAGGTAGGTATACCACCTACCTCAGTTGGTAATGTCTAAGAACATCCTTCCCCTTATACCAGAGTAGAAAGAGAAAGTACCTTCTACCATGTCAACTGGAAAAGATAACTAAAAAGTAGCAACACTTAAGAACACTCTAACACTGATACCAGAGTCTGATGCTTTTCCTTATCTGCCACCTTAAGGATACACAGGAGAAAAGGGTTAATTTTGTCTGAAACCAAACACAGTTAGGGCCAATAAATAACAAAGGGTGGGAGTACTGTAACATACCCCCTTAGCTACGAAATATGTAAACCACTTGAATCAAGTCCATCTTCAGGCACAAACAAGCTAGGAATGGCCACCTATACTGTTTGGAGTAGCACAACCTATCAAGTAAAAATATTTGGCTCGAAAATAAGTGTACTATGGTATTTGATGATGTAAAAGTTACGCTTTAAGTGGATTTCAAAATTATTTTCCAACAACACATGACAGTTTCTTAGATTTAAACTAGAGGTCACTAATAAAGATACTTAGTTGCACCAGCAAAGAATGCTTGGGATTGCACATGGCAGCAGTAGACTAAAAGAGATGGAGAATGACATTTAACTATTTTCCTATATAAATGAGATTTGTGATTGCACTCTTAACAAAAATCAACTCTACAATTTCAAGAGATAGGGGGAAATTACACATAATTTACTCTTTTAGCCCTGTACACTCTATTAAAGAACACACTTTATCTAAATCTAAGGCACACAAACTCCTCTATTTCACAGAGTAAGACTATGGAAGACCAAGATTTTGGTTAAATTCCGTACATGGAAACCAGGAGATCTTGGAAAGACAAATTATATAGCATTTTGTTAGTGCACAATTTAAAAGAAAATGCTAGTACTATGGTCTGGCCTTAGAGGTTTATAATGCACAAACGTTAAAAAAAATAATAATTTACCAGCACTTTATAAATTCAAGTTTATAAAATATAATGGATGATATTTTCCTTAAAAATAAAGAAAAAGAGAAAGACCCAACAGGGCTTTGAAACAAAAATTGGAAACCATTTCAATGAAAATGACCAATCTGGTATAATGCATTCTACTCAAGTAGCCAGGGAAAGAAAAAAGTGGTAGGTACCTTGCCTACTGATCATGGTTACCCCTCCCACAATTGTTATGTCAGTATGCACAGAGTATTTATGAAGAATCTGTAAACAAAGGTCACATGAAATTCATACTACAATAGGACTGGGATTAGAAACTACCACCTCTTGACGAATTCTGAAAATAACTGTATGACAATTGCTACCATGAAAGTAATGCTCATTGGTTTTGATAACCAGAATGTCTAGTGTTTAACATATTTCAAACTCTTGCTATATGTAAATACTGTCAAAGTAGATCTGCCCCCAAAATGAAGCATATTTTGGCACCTGTGCTGAATGCTGCTACAAAGGCAAGCAAGTGCAAATAAAAATAACAGTCATGATTTAGTCACATTCATAACTTTTCATAGAAAAATATAAATATATTCCCTGAATTGTAGGACAAAAAATAATTTCAACAGCCAGCTTTCACTATAAATTCCAGTCCATTCCCTCTTTAAATGAACTGGTTTTCCCTCAAGGTCATAAGGTGCAATCATCAAAATCTAACACATTTTCTAAGCTTCTATCATCATCCCCATCATGGTATCTCACGGTCCTCCTACCCTGATTTCTCGTCTTTATTTTTGAACGCCGAAGAACTCTTTTAGATTTTGCATAGTCCACATCCTCCCAGTCATTATCATCCACGTTTAACCTAGGACGTTTGCTTTGTCTTTGTCGTCTCACGGTTTTAGATACGTTAGCTGTAAAAGTTTTACCTTTTCTAACTACTTTTGCTTTTCCTTTCATTTTCCTCTTTTTGGTTTTTGTATCATCAGTAAAGTCAGCATCTGATTCAGTGGCAGACCCCAAATCTGAATCAGATTTGGGACTAGTGTCAGGTCCACACTTTGAGCTCCCTGTTGTTTCAGAAGCTTTCACATTTTCCAATTCAGGATGCAGTCTCTTCCTTTTCATTTCTGCCATCTCGGCTGCTTCCTGCGAATCCCGCATCACTTTGGTCTTACTGAAAGGAGCCTTCCCATAGGTCCTGAGTCTTCTGCCATTCCACCTGCGTAGCCCATAATTCAGTTCCTCTTCAAAGTTATTCTCTGCAGTAGCCTTTTGCACCGGAGTTGACTCAGAAGAACCTTTTCTACCAGTCTCGTTCCCTGGAATATGGCTTTTTGAATCTTCCTCCGAAGACCCAATCAAGGAATTCTTTGTTTTAGAAGGTGCAACATTTGTTTTGTGACTACTGGTATGCCTGTTCTTGTGTCTTGAATTCAACATACCTTCAGAGTCTGAGTCTTCATTTAAAGACTGATTAATACTTTTTGTACTACCGTCTGAGTCGGCTTCAGGTGGCTTCCCTTCACAGCCATATTGTTCGTTTGGCACGTCACAGTTTACATCTCCCTCAGAATCACTCACTATCTTCTTAGCTGTGGTACATGCAAAATGGAGGGACTTTTTCCTTCCCTTTTTGCTTCTAGTACACACATTTTCTAAACCGACGTCTTCCACATCACTCATTAGCTTGATCCTAGTAGCAGCGGTGGTGGCACATCTTCGAGGAACTCTTAGGAGACCCATTTTGGCTTTTGATGCTTTCTTAACCACCTTCGAATTGCTGTCTGAGTCACTGGAACAGACCCTTTTCCTGGCAACTTTTCTGCTTTGTCCATGGTCTTGTGATGCAGAGTCTAAAAATTAAGAGTACTCTTTTAATCTTTAATAGAAGATTAAGTCTAAAGGAATTAAATGTTCAACATTTTAAACAACTGAAGTCCGAGATTCTTTCTAACTTGGAAAGAGGGTGGCGGTGAATGGGTTGGGCTTTTACTACTTTAGAACAGTGACTTTTTCAGCCTCAGCACCATCCACAAGTATAACATGCGCCCATCAATAACACCCCATGCCTTTCTGTCTATATACACAAAACACCTGACACTAGAGTATTTTACTTACATGAATACAAACTGCACTCTCTTCATCACTGCACTAAAGTATGCAAACTCATCACTCTCAGCCTCCCTGAAACTTCTTAACTTCACAGGTTCCATCACACACTACAGTTAGTCTTAGCTTTAGATGCCTCTTGCTCTTTAATACTTTTCAATCTCCATTTACCAGGACAATCTTAATTCAGAAAGTTATCTAAATTCTCCATGCTCCAGACTTATTATCAGTAAAATGGACATAATAATAGTACTTATAAAAGATATGAAGACTAAACTGGTTCATAAATAAATGTAAAGCATTTAGAAAAACTTCCTGATAAGAAATAGCTTGGTAACTTGGTAACTGTTCTTAGCTGCTATTATTATTATTTTTGTTTGTTTGTTATTTTGTTTTTTGCAGTACGCGGGCCTCTCACTGTTGTGGCCTCTCCCGTTGTGGAGCACAGTCTCCGGACACGCAGGCTCAGCGGCCAGGGCTCACGGGCCCAGCCGCTCTGCAGCATGTGGGGTCCTCCCAGACCGGGGCACAAACCTGTGTCCCCCGCATCGGCAGGCAGACTCTCAACCACTGCGCCACCAGGGAAGCCCCTGCTATTATTATTATTACTTATCACATTCCTTTCAACCACCCTTTTCTTTCCTCTCCTCAAACTATTATCACCAACAGCTTATAAATGTGCTGGCCTCTGCTCTTCTTAAGCCCATAGCCAATACAATATCCCCATTCCATTATAAGAACTGAAATCTCTATTAAAAACAGCTATGAGGCTTCCCTGGTGGCACAGTGGTTGAGAGTCCGCCTGCTGATGCAGGGGACACGGGTTCATGCCCCTGTCCGGGAAGATCCCGTATGCTGCAGAGCGGCTGGGCCTGTGGGCCATGGCCGCTGAGCCTGCGCGTCCGGAGCCTGTGCTCCACAACGGAAGAGGCCACAACAGTGAGAGGCCTGTGTACCGCAAAAAAAAAAAAAAAAGAAAAAAAGAAAAAAAAAAACAGCTATGGCCAAGGCTTCCTGTTACATGAGCAAAACTAAACAGGTGGCAAAGAAAAGTTTTATGGGGGGAAAAGACCATGTATGTTATAAAAGAAAAGGACAGTGAGAAAAATCAGTGAACCAAGGTTAAATGTTTTGAATTACCTTTCATAAAATTGTTTGGTTTTTCTTTTGTTTTCTTGTCATCATCTGAATTCAGATCAGTTTCAGATACATGATCTGAAAAACACTGGGACCCAGCAATAGGTTCACACTTCACATTCCCTGAACTCGGGTTAATTTCCATTTTATGACATCTACCGTCTTCTCCATCTTCTGCTTCAGATTCAGAGTCCTCTGAATCACTGAAGATTTTTGCTTTTTTAAGGAAAGCAGCATTCTTGCGACCTGTGTTGTATCTCCTACCACCATATTTTCTTGGTTCAGAATTTGCTTCCTCCTCTTCCTCTGAGATGCTTTCTGCCTTAGGTTTCTGCGAAGATGTTGATGGGCCAGCAGTTCTGTTACGTCCATTATCTGAATCATGACTTTTAGAGTCTTCCTCAGAAGACTCTATCTTAAGAAATTTTGTTTTAGAAGTTGCTGCAGTTTGGGACTTGTAACCATTAGCATGCCAATTTTTCCGGGCTACCCGCAAATCACTTTCTGACTCTGAATCTCCATTTTCAGTATTCTGGGCAGCATGAGAACTGGACAATGGTGATGGTTGATTTTGATCTTTAAGCTCTTCTTCTTCAAGTTCTGACTTTAAGCTCTGGTCATCCTCAGAATTATGTAATAACTTTTTTCTAGCTACAGCAGAAGCATTGCGGTGAGGCAGCTTACGGCCAGAACAGACACTTTCAGAGCTAGAATTCTCCTCTACGTCACTCATTAACTTTATCTTATTGGCAGCCACAGCAGCACACTTTCGTAGCACTTTTCGGTTACTTCCAGCTCTGGCTTTTAGACTTTCACCAGTCTCCAAAAAATTGTTATCAGAGTCACTTAAATAGACTCTCTTTCTAGTGGCTCTTCTACCACATCCATTTTCTAAAGAAACTGGACCTAAAAATAAAGTAACAGTAAAATTAGAAAGGTCTTCCTTATTTCAACATTTTTAAATGACTTCATTTTAGTACTGATGTTCCTTATTTTTTTAATGCCAAAACAAGTTTACCTTTCTAAATTTAAAAAGTTTAAAGGACAGAACAGAGAGTCCAGAAATAAACCCACGCATATATGGTCAGATAATTTATGACAAAGGAGCCAAGAATATAAAAATGGGAAGGGACAGTCTTTTCAATAAATGGTGTTGGGAAACTAGACAGCCACATGCAAAAGAATGAAACTAGACTACTATCTTATACCATACACAAAAATTAACTCAAAGTGGATTAAAGAACGTAAGACCTGAAATCATACTACTAGAAGAAAACATGGGTAGAAAACTCCTTGACATCATTCTTGGCAATGATTTTTTAGATCTGACTCCAAAAGCAAAAGCAACAAAAGCAAAAATAAACAAGCAAGACTACATCAAACTAAAAAGCAAAGGAAATCATCAACAAAATGAAATGGCAACATACTGAATGGGAGAAGATATTTGCAAATCATATACCTAATCAGGGGTTAATATCCAGAACTCATACAACTCAATAGCAAAAAAACAAACAATCCAATTGAAAAATGGGCAGAGAATCTGAAGAGGCATTTTTCCATAAGAGGCATACAGATGTCCAACAAGCACATGAAAAGATGCTCAACATCACTGATCATTAGGGAAATGCAAATCAAAACCACAGTGAGATATCATTTCACACCTTTTAGAATAGCTATCATCAGAAAGACAAGAAATAACAATTGTTGGTGAGGATGTGAAGGAGAGGGAGCCCCTGTGCACGGCTGGTGGGAAAGTAAACTGGTGCAGCCACTATAGAAAACAGTATCGAGGTTCCTCAAAAAATTACAAATAGAAATATTATATGATCCAACAATTCCACTTCTGGCTATTTATCCAAAGAAAACAAAAACATGAATGTGAAAAGATATGTGCACCCCCATGCTCACGGCAGCATTATTACCAATAGCCAAGATATGGAAACACCCTAAGTGTTCGATAATGGATGAATGGATAAAGAAGGTACACACCCACACGAATACTTCTCAGCCATAAAAAAGAATGGACTCTTGCCATTTGCGACAACACAGATGGACCTTGAGGGCATTATGCTAAGTGAAGTAAGTCAGACAGAGAAAGACAAATACCCTATGATCTCACTTATATGTGGAATCTACAAAAACAAAACAAAAAACAAGCTCATAGATACAGAGAACAGACTGGTGGTTGCCGGAGGGTAGGGTGCATAGGGAGTGAGTGAAATGGGTAAATGGAGTCAAAAGGTACAAACTTCCAGTTATAAAATAAATAAGTTATGAAGATATAATGTACAGCATGGCAAGTATAGTTAATAATACTGTATTGCATATTGGAAAGTTGCTAAGACTAAATCTTAAAAGTCCTCATCACAAGAAAAAAAAAATTTTGTGACTATGTATGGTGACGCACAGTAACCATTCTGTAAAGTACACAAATGTCAAATCATTACATTGTACACCTGAAATTAATATAATGTTATATGTCAATTATACCTCAAGAAAAAAAAAAGCCTAAAGGACATGTAATCATGTGCAGATGCGTTAAGTCAGTAAACCATCCAGGACTTGCCTGGTGGTGCAGTGATTAAGAATCCACCGGCCAATGCAGGCGACACGGGTTCGATCCCTGGTCCAGGAAGATCCCACATGCCGCAGAGCAACTAAGCCCATGCGCCACAACTACCAAGCCTGCGCTCTAGAGCCCGCGTGCCGCAACTGCTGAGCCCAAGCGTCGCATCTACTGAAGCCTGCACGCCTAGAGCCCGCGCTCCCTGCAACAAGAGAAGCCACCGCAATGAGAAGCCCACGCACCGCAACGAAGAGTAGCCCCCGCTCGCCACAACTAGAGAAAGCCCACGTGCAGCAACAAAGACCCAATGCAGTCAAAAAATAAATAAAAATTTAAATTAAAAAAAAAATTTTTTTTAAGTAAATAAATAAACCATCCAATATTTAGCTTTTGAATTCTCTTGATATACATTTCTCCAAAGTACCACCGAGCCTCTTCTCACCAGTTTTTCTTTTGGCGGCTCTGGTTCTGGTCACCCTGCTCCTGGCCAGCCCACTACGTAAGGAGGATTCACGAGCTCTTGAACTCTCTTTGCTTTCCTCTGAACTATTTGAAGCTGAAGATGATGAAGAGGTACCTAAGGAATCTTCCATTTCACTTTCTAAGAAAAATGAAGCATCAACAGTTCATTACATATATTCTCCTATCTTTACACACGAGCGGTTATTTTGTAACAATAGACTAAAAGCAGATTCTTAAAATACTCTGAAGAGGAGAGTATATTTTTTAAAACCGTTCCAAAGAATAGCTGATAACATTTTGGTACTAAAAGGTACATAATCAGCATCTGAAATCAAGTTTGTTCTCTTATTTCTGAAAGTAACATGTTAATATGGGTTTGGATTCAGAAAATACAGTTTATATATTTTATAAACAAGCTTTCATTAAAAATTTAATTAGCTCCACTATCTTCTTCCTTCTGTTATGAGACAGGTATTTCCTATAGAAAAGACAATCATTTCAAGTCCAGTATTTCAGTAGGCTTTCAGGTCTCTTTCTAGTAGCCCTTCCTAACAGCATAGTTGTACCATACAGGCTTCCAAGCTCAAGAAAGAGCATTTCAACACACACACACAAAAAAAAAGGTAGAAAAGGTGTGAGATGAATAATTTAAATAGTACAGGTCATTTCCCCCCACCATAATACTTAATGAGTATATGCACAAGTGTAGGCACAAGATAGGAAACCAAATTTCCTGCTCCTTCATCCAGGCTCAATTCTTGCATGCCTATCACAAAATAAATATTGCATCAAAATGAGTGGGAACATACTGCTGAAAGACAAAATTCTGCTCCATATTACAACCCAACTCTACGTCAAAGAACAGAGTGGCTATTAGAGGGGTATCAGTCACCAAATCGTGTTCCTTCCTTTGAAATTGCTCTGCAGTTTGCCCACTCTGCCTGCTCCTACTGTATCCCACTTCCCATCATGTTGACTATGTTTCCAGATTCTTCTCCTTCCCCACATATCACTGCCAAACTGATTAATCTTCCTGAAACAGAATTCGTCATGTGATTCCTTCATAACAAGGGACCCTACTAAGTAATCCAAACTTTTCTGCAAGACTTGCCAGTCTCTAAAATATGGCTGCATTTTACCTGTTTGATCCTACTATTTTAAATCACAACAGTAATCATTATACCATCATCACAAGTCACCAAAATCACTCAGAGCAATATGCAAGTATGTACACACCATGGCCTCATTCCCACAATGCTAACAAAGGGTCAGCGTCAGCTACAGTTATACCACCAAATAGTAATAAAATAAACAGTTCAGAATTTACTTTAAACTTTCAACTTTAAACTTTACTTTAAACTTACATCAGCTTTAAACTTACATGATTACCAAGTCCTTTTTTTAATTTAAAGAAATTTTTAAATGTCAAATTTTGCACAAATAGTGGTACTTATATCACATTATTTAAAACCTGAATGATTCAAATTTGCTTAAAATGTGGCAGCACCACTTGCAAAGAACAGTATTTATCAAATATAATCTAATTATTCCATGTGTTACTTAAATCTCTTCTGTTAAATTTAAGTTCCTTGAATGTCAAGGTCATGTCTTACTTCTTTATTCTCTCCTCTAAACCCACAGTAACTACCAATGTTACAAACGTGAGTGCTCAACAGGTGAATATATAACATTCCATTTCTCACCAGATAATGTAGAACCATTTGTTAGAGTGACAGGTGTATTTCTCCTCATTCTTTCTGATGATGCCGCTGAATCTGAAGAATCACCAGAAGTAACACCCGAAGAGACACTAGCACTTGTCTTGCGGCTTGTAGAATAAGCTGCCCTACTTGAGGTAGACTGGACAGGAGAACCTACCAACTCCGGAATTACTTTTGCCTGAGATTTTAAGCGCTTCTGCTTGATATTTCTGGTCAAAGAAAAAATAAAACAATATTTAACAAAACAGAGGATGCCTAAATAAAGTGTATTATTACTTAACCTGAGAATAACTTTATGATCAAGACATTAAAATATTCATTATTAACATCTTATTCTAGCATGGATTACTGTTCTCTTTAAATTTGACATCATTTTATTCCAAATTTGAGTAATGAACAAATGATCCAAGTAACAGAATTACAGAAAATCATGCTGAATACCTTAGATTCTTTGGATTAAATGCTAAGAGGAGCCAACATTTATGTAATACAGGCATTCATTCATATTACAAATTTTTTTAAAGTTATAGCTGCAATAGAGCTTGTGATGTGATTTGATTTTGATTGACTGATTGATTTTTGGCTGCACCACGGCTTGCGGGATTCTCAGTTCCCTGACCAGGAATTGAACCCAGGCCACACCAGTGAAAGCCTGGAATCCTAACCACTTGGCCACCAAGGAACTGCCCATATTACAAATTTGAGTCTCAATATGACAACATTCCCTCTAGGCTCCTATTTATATATTCCTAAAGACAGTATAAAATTAGGAGAAATTGACAAAACCTGAAGAGAAAGAACAGAGAGGCAAAAAAGAGAACAAGCTAGTCTTTTTCTGAGACCAATCTGTTTACATCCAAGGGCCAATTCACCAAAATTGGCCCCTGAGCCATGGATTATGGTGAAAAACAGTGGAAGTTTAAGATACGACAATCTTTGGGTTTAAATTACAGATCTGAGTAATATTCATGTTTTTTAAAGATAATCCTTCAAAACAAAAGGATTTGGTTTTGTTTTCCTTTAAAACAAAAAGACAAAGGAGCTTTTAGGAGCTTAAAGATAACCACAATTAATCAACTATACTTCAATTTTTAAAAAACACAGTTCTTTTAAGCAGTTATTGTTTATCATAATCAAGAAAGTTCAAGTTTCCAAATGTAAATAGACCATGTTTAAAGACAAGTAGTCTTTCAGTTTCCATGTGTTAAATCCAATCTGTCAGCTACAAATGGGAGGGGGACAAATGACTGTAAAATGTAACATCTTGGTTTCCTCCTTTTATTAAAAAAATAAAAATAATAAAAGGAAAACTCAAACTTGTTATGTCAAAATTTTAACTTCCATTAATATCAGCTGGAGGGTAATACAAAAAGAAATAATTATATGCTTATATACTTATCGTAAGTATATACATATATATATATATATTTTTTTTTTTTTTTTTTTTTTTGGCGGTACACGGGCCTCTCACTGTTGTGGTCTCTCCCGTTGTGGAGCATAGGCTCTGGACGCGCAGGCTCAGCGGCTATGGCCCACGGGCCCAGCCGCTCTGCGGCATGCGGGATCTTCCCAGACCGGGGCACGAACCCGTGTCCCCTGCATTGGCAGGCGGACTCTCAACCACTGCGCAACCAGGGAAGCCCATAAACTTGATTTTTAACAGTAGACAAGGTGATAGTAGCTCAAGAGTGAAAACTTTTCCTTTTTATCCTATCCTTTATGAAGAAAAAAAATGCAGAAGGCCTCAGAGACCTTTGGGAGACCATTAAACATACCAACATATGGGAGCCCCAAAGGAGACAAAAGGAGCAGAACAAAGTATCTGAAGAAATAATGGCTGAAAACCACCCAAATCTGATAAAAAACATTATACATCCACAAAGCTGGACAAATTTCAATAAGGATAAACGGAAAGAAATCCACACCTACAGTCATTTGCAAGATGAAGACAAAAAGAAAATCTTGAAAGCACCAAGAGAAAACTCCATATGCACAAGGAAGGGAACCTCAGTAAGATTAATAGCTGACTCTCATCAGAAACACTGGAGGTCAGCAGGCAGTAAGATGACATATTCAAAGTGCTAAAAGAAAAACACTGCCAACTAAACTAGTCTTAAAATAATAAAACTAGTCTTAAATAATAAAAGTGAAATTAAGACATTCCCAGATAAACAAAGATTAAGGGAATTCACTGCTCGCATGTCTGCCTTACAAGAAATATTAAAGCACTTCAGGTTGAAAAGAAATGACACCAGAGGGTAACTCAAATCTATAAAAAGAAATAAAGACCACTGGGAAAGATAATTACATAAGTAAATATAAATAACAGTATAAGTAATTTGTTTATTCTTATCTGATTTAAAAGACAACTTCATAAAACAACATATAAAGATATAAACTGTATGACAGTAACAGCACAAATAAGAAGGGGAAGGGAGCTAAACTAGAACAGAATTCTTATATCTATGGGAATTAAATAGTATTAACCTGAAGTAGATTGTTTTCAATTGAGATGCATGGTGTAATCCCAAGAACAACCATGAGGAAATCCATCAAGGGTATAGTGCACATTCAAAATGTACATGATGGGTTTCCCTGGCGGCGCAGTGGTTGAGAATCCACCTGCCAATGCAGGGGACATGCACATACCATGAAGCAACTAAGCCTGTGAGCCACAACTACTGAGCCTGTGCTCTAGAGCCCACGAACCACAGCTACTGAGCCTGCGTGCTGCAACTACTGAAGCCCGCGCGCCTAGAGCCCGTGCTCCGCAACAAGAGAAGCCACCACAGTGAGAAGTCCGCGCACCACAACGAAGAGTAGCCCCCGATCGCCACACTAGAGGAAGCCCATATGCAGCAACAAAGACCCAATGCAGCCAAAAATAAATAAATAAAATAAATTTATTTTAAAAAAAGTACATGAAAACAAACTAAACACTGAAAAACTCAATTTCCATATTTCTACATGTCAAAATATCTATAAATTTGATAGTAATGTAAGCTACACAGTCATAAATGGCAAAATATAAATATTAATTTACTATAAAGAGAATAAATCCTTCATTTTATATTTCTTCTCTACAACTAATCCCCAGTGAAAACAGAGTGCATTACATCTAACTGGCATTTTCCCTTACAGGATCAAATGCTCAATAGCCATACACAGTAATCATTTTACCCTCTGCATTAAAAAAAAAAATTCTTATGCAAAAGACAAGAAATATTTTGAATAATCCTTAGGAAGATTTAGTTGATGCTTTTCATTAAATGCTTACAAATGTATATAATTAAAAATTAATGCAACAGCTCTATATGCAGAGAATGCTTTCAAGCCATAAAAAACAATGACTATCTTTAGTGAATATACTGTAAAATGATTAAGAATTTTTAGCTTAATAAAATCAAAGAAGTATCACAACCTGAAATTTTTAAAAACTGCACACAAAGACTGCAATAACCAATTTACCTGATACTTTTGTTAGACTGATTGACACGGTTACAATTTTGCCGTCTCTTGAACCTCTGGCTTCTTCGAAGTTTTTCACTGAATTTTTGACCAATCTTAAAATCAGAAGAGATTTTCTTCATTTTTTCTTCAAATAAGGCAGACAATCTCAACGTCATACTGTAAATCTGCAAGGACATGAAAGCAAAACTAGTACTAAAATATCTTTTAAAATATTTTTACAAGTAAAATTATAGTCATTGAGGCTACTTGTAATCTATTATATCACTGTTATAGATAAATGACTGTTCCTTACTTCATTTCCCATCCCTTCCCTGCAAGGACAGTGGAAGTATCAAATACACACTTCTCCGATGAAAAGAAAGTAATTTTAAATCAATCAACCCTAGGGTTGTATCTAGGGTTTATGTCTGTATGTCAGTGGTTCTCAACTGGTTTTTTCCACATCTACCTGTACAAATCCCCAAAATGCCTCCTTCTCCCAAACTTAGATAGGAAGTTGGTTTTTTTTTTTTTTTTTTTTTTTTTTTGCGGTATGCGGGCCTCTCACTGTTGTTGCCTCTCCCGTTGCGGATCACAGGCTCCAGACGCGCAGGCTCAGCGGCCATGGCTCACGGGCCCAGCCGCTCCGCGGCATGTGGGATCTTCCCGGACCGGGGCACGAACCTGTGTCCCCTGCATCGGCAGGCAGACTCTCAACCACTGCACCACCAGGGAAGCCCCCTGGTTGGTTTTAAGGCTGCTATTTAGGCAGTGTCTCCTTGGGGCAAGGGAACAAAAGCACTTCTACACTACTCTCTACTTGAAATCTGACTGCCTCTGATGCCACTTAGATTATTATTGGGAAAAAAACGATTGCTTACATCCAAAAGGAGACATTATGCCCTATAACTTTATATAAGATTGTGTTCTAATAACTTTTATAATTAAATAACATCAAATCTTCAAAAGAACAGCAATGTAATGTTGAGTGCCACTATAAATAACTTTTTGGCACAGCTCTGTATTCACAGGAAGTACTCTTTACTCATCCACAATCATTCCTGTAAAGTAAAAATCTAATATTCAAAAGCTAAATATCAATCATTCTGGTGCATGGTAGAGGAGGGTGAAGAGACTAACACTGGGGAACCTTTAAAAAGTATGTAAAATGTATGAATTTGCCATATTCATATATATATATATATACACACACACACACATACATATATACACACATACATATACAGGTATCCCCACTTTCAAAAACGCTACTTTCTGCCACTTCAGTTTTACAAAAGACCTACTTTATTAGTACTTGTTCTCGCTAACTGAAAAAAAAATCCAAAGATTTTCACTTCTATGAAAAAAGGTGAAAACAGAGTTCAGCATTTGTTTGCAGCAAGCTGTTATAGAGGTAGTGCGTACCCCAAACAGCAAGAGTAGCAAGAGCCAAGCTCCTTCCCCAGCAACTACACTCAGCATCTCAGCATCAGGTCACCACAGCTTTTTGTTTGTTGTTTGTTTTTGTTTTTTTAGCAACGTCCCAAACCAGAGAGATACATTTATTATGGTTGCTGAGCTTGCATTGACACGTTATCACCCAAAGTCCATCAGAACCATTAGGGTTCATTCTTGGTGTTGAATATTCTATGGGCCTTGACAAAAGTATAATGACAACAGATTTTCCCTTTCGGCACTTTGAATATGTAATTCGACAGCCTTCTGGTCGGCAAAGTTCTGGCAGAGAAATCAGCTGACAGCTTTAAGGGGTATCTATTATGTTAGGACTCTTTGTTTTTCTCTTGCTGTCTTTAGAATTCTCTCTTTATGCTTAGCTTTTAACATTTTAATTATGATGTGTCTTGGTGTACATCTCTTTGTGACACATTTTGTTTAGGCAGGTCACCACAGTTTTGAACTGTATCTGTGAGCATCTGTGCTTTATCTTGATCTATTCCGTGTATCTGTTATCAAGATGTGTCCTAAGGTAGCTGGTTCTTCACCTAGAAATGGGGTATGTTCAAATACAGAAGGAAACCTATATACACATACATATAATAAGTATATGCGAAATCTGTAATCCCTCTTTATCTTTGAAGTGGTCTTTAACAGTTACTTCCAGTATTTTGTACATATATTAAATTTATTCTTTTCCCTCAAACCTGAACTCTAGCATAAGTCACCAATTTTAACAAGAGTGATTTTTTTTCCTCAATCGTATTAAGTTTGAAAGCTCTGATACTCTTGAGTACCACCACTTTCATCTGAAAAATTCAATAATACATTTGAATTAAAAATAAAATTGTTTAACAAAAATGAGTGCTAAAATTATTGGTTCCTCAACATGAAAAAGGGCATGTGTGAAAAACCCACAGTTATCATTATACACAATGGTAAATGACTGAAAATCTTTCCCCCTTAGATCAGGAATGATACAAGAATGCCTGGTTTCACCACTGTTATTCAACACTGTACCTTAAATTCTACCAGAGCAATTAAACAAGAAATAAAAATAATTCAAATTGGAAAGGTAGAAGTAGAACTATCTCTATTTGCAGATGAAATGATCCTATATATAGAAGCAATCAAAGATTCTACAAGAAAGCTATTAGTGCTAACAAATTAATCCAACTAAATTACACAGTATGAGATTAACACACAAGAATCTGCTCTGTTTCTATACACCAACAATGAACAAGTGAAAAAGGAAATTAAGAAAGCAACTGCAGGGCTTCCCAGGTGGCGCAGTGGTTGAGAGTCCGCCTGCTGATGCAGGGGACACGGGTTCGTGCCCCGGTCGGGGAAGATCCCACATGCCACGGAGCGTCTAGGCCCGTGAGCCATGGCCGCTAAGCCTGCGCATCCGGAGCCTGTGCTCTGCAACAGGAGAGGCCACGACAGTGAGAGGCCCGCGTACCACAAAAAAAAAAAAAGAAAGCAACTGCATCTCAAATAGCATCGGAAACAATAAAATACGTGGGAATAAATTTAACCAAGGAGCTGTAAGACTCTCCACTGAAAATTACAAAACATTGCTGGAAGAAATTAGACCTAAATAAATGGAAAGACATCTGGCATTAAGGGATAGAAAAACAGTAGTCAGGATGTCAATACTGCCCAAAGCAATCTACACATTCAATTCAATCCCTATGAAAACAGACATGGAAAAAGTCAATCCTCAAATTCATAATGAATTGCACCCCCTGAACTGCCAAAACAATCCTGAAAGAGAACAATGTAAGAGGACTCAAATTTCCTTTACTGCCAAACTTACTACTAAAGCTACAGTAAACAAAACATAGTACTGACACAGAGACACTCATATGTATAAACCAATGGAACAGAACTGAGTTCAGAAATAAACCCATATATCTATGGCCAACTGATTTTCAAAAAGGGTGCCAGGCCATTTAATAGGGAAAGAATAGTCACTTCAACAGATGTTGCTGGGACAACTGGATTTCTACATGCAAAAGAATAAACTGGACCTCTATCTTACACCATACACAAATATTAACTCAAAATGGATCAATAGCTTACATAAGAACTAAACCATAAAACTCTTAGAAGAACACGAGGTGAATCTTCATGACACTGAATGTGGCAGTGGATTTTTTTAAACTATTTTGAACACTATTTCCAAACATTTGCCTCTATAAATTACTCCTTAATATATGTTTTGTGCAAGTAGTCTTTTCCACAGTTAACACTGTCTATAAAAAATAATTATTAAAATTAGAATTAATGGGGCTTCCCTGGTGGTGCAGTGGTTGAGAGTCCGCCTGTCGATGCAGGGGACACGGGTTCGTGCCCCGTCCGGGAGGATCCCACATGCCGCGAAGCGGCTGGGCCCGTGAGCCATGGCCGCTGAGCCTGTGCGTCCGGAGCCTGTGCTCCGCAATGGGAGAGGCCACAACAGTGAGAGGCCCGCGTACCAAAAAAAAAAAATTAGAATTAATGGGTCAAATGGCACTTAAGCTTCTGACACATATTTTTCAAATTGCTCCATAATAGTGTTGGGTATCTTACAGGCTGTGTGACGCTAAGTAGCAATGGGTTCTTAAACATGAAACCAAAAGCACAAGAAACCAAAGAAAAAAAAAATAGATTAATTGGGCTTCATCAAAATTAAAAACTTTTGTGCATCAAAGGACATTATCAAAAGTGAAAAGACAACCTACAGACAAAATAACTGGAAAACATTCATCTGATTAGGACTTAATATCCAGAATATATTTTAAAATTCTTACAACTCAACAACAAAAGGACAAAAATCCAATTAAAAATTGGGCAAACCACTTGAATAGATATTTTTCCAAAGAAAATATACAAGTGGTCAATAACCACATGAAAAGATACTCAACATCATTAGTGTACTGACTATATTTTCTTATTTTCTGTATCCTTGATGCTCTGGCATTTGGAGCCTTGATCCTGGAGAGACTACCCCACCCCAGGGCTAGTTCCCAGAGATAGCAAGTGGCTTTTTTTTGCAGGTGTACCTCTGATACAGAAAACAATCCAGAGATCAAACACCTAACAAGTCTTCTTTATCAAACTCTCATACACCAAGCTAATATTCCCCCTACCCAAATCACCCAAGGGCCAGGAATCAGACATCTAGAGACCACCCCTACAGATCAAAGCTCCAATTACTACAAACTAGCCAATCCTAGACTGTTTACTCTGCCCTGCCTTGCTGTCCTGTGAAAACCCCAATCTAAGCTCTGCGCCATACTCTTCCCTTCCCTCCCCTCCCCTCCCCTCTGCCTACTCATCAACCTTGTATCACACACTTCTGTTTCTAGGGATCTGTGAGTATAAACTTCTTCCTTCGTGACAATTCATGTCTGCATGTCTTACTATATCTGATTTAAATAAATTCTAGATATAATTTTTAGTAAGTCATAACATAAATACAAATGAAAACTACAAGGGGGTAACACTTCAGTTACTACAATGGCTATAATTTTTTTTAAAAACACAGAAAATAACAAATTTTGGCAAGTCTGTGGAGAAACTAGAATCCTCGTACATTGCCAGTGGGAATACAAAATGGTGCAGCCATTATGGAATATACCTTGGTGGTTCCTGAAAAAGCTAAACATAGAATTACTCTATGAACCAGAAATTCCACTCTTAGATATATACCCAAGAAAACTGAGGACAAGAACTCTTACAAATACTTGTATTCCCATTAATCACGATAACCAAAAAGTAGAAACTCAAGTGTCCATCAAAAGATGAATGAGCAAAATGTCATATACCCATACAATGAAATATTATTCAGCCAAAAAAAGGAATGAAGTTCCAATACAGGCAACAACATGGATGAACCTTTAAGATACTATTTTAAGTGAAATATGCCAGACACAAAAGCCAAATATTGTGGGATTCAATTTGTACGAAATATCTAGAATAGGCAAATTCAGAGGGATACAAAGTAAATTAGAGGTTACCAAGGGCTAGTGGAGTTACTTGCTTACTGGTGACAGAGTTGCTGTTTGGGATGATGAAAGAGTTCTGGAAATAGCAGTGATGGCTGAGCAACACTGTGAATGTAATTAATGCCAGTGAACTATACACTTAAAAATGGTTAAAATGATAAATTTTGTTTTATATATATATGTAACCACAATTTTGAAAATTTGGTAATATACTAAAACCCACTAAATTGTGCACTTCAAATGCATGAGTTGTATGATGTATCCTCAAACATATTTTAAACAAAAGGGAAAAAGACATGAATGAAATTTATTTTCTGTCTGGAAAGAAAGTCTCACAAATGGTGAATACTGACAATAACACAAGCTTGGAAAAATGTTAGACTTGTATGTTAAACTGATCCAATAAGCAATTTGGATACTGAATGCAATGAAAAGGTTCTCAGATTAAGAGAAGAATTAATGCAGGCAGTCTGATAATAAGTAATGAGGGAGAAGTGAAATTAAGACAAAATGGTTAATTAGCAGTGATAGTCACTGATGATAGAGAAAGTGCATCAAGCAAGGGCTTTATTTTAAAGTCTTACTCTCAAATTATTGCTTTTTTTTTTTTAATTACCCAGCACACTGGCTACAAAGGTTTATGAATATTCACTGAGAGTATGTGTACCCTTTTGTGTATTTATTATGTTTCAACAAGTTTTGAAAAGTTATCCAACACAGAACATTTGAACAAAAATTTAGGAATGTCCACTCTACTTGTGTTCTTAACTAATCAGATGGCCGACGTGTTTCTTCTTCAGATAAAAAACGTTAGTATGCCATCAGTAGTCCACGCTCACTTCAGATTTTCCTTTTCTTACTTTTAATATTCTTTCAGCCTCTATCACTAAGTTCCCAATCCACTTTTCAAGATTCCCATATGTAAGAAAACACATTTTTCTCACTCTATACATCAAATACAAATTTGTTCATTTTTCACTGGTGTCCTCACTCGCACCAATCCTCTTTTGTTTATAAAACTTGAGGAAAGCGGAACAGTGTCACAAGGAAATGATGTTTCCTAAGCAGATGCCTGGGCAGTGGCACTCTATGGTTAACAGTGGTCTTACTCTACTCACTGATCTTTTATGCTCCCACCTCCACCAAACACTAGAAAACTGCCATCTACACAGATCACACGTACTTTTTTTTTTTTTATAAACCACTTTTAAAATTACCTTTGATCTTTTATTTGGTGTATATGCTTTTGCATTGCTAAATATCAACCGGATGTCTTTGCAAAATTCCAAAGGGCTGTCATAATTTCCCGCTTCCAAAGTTTCCCTTACTGTTCCAAAATCCATTGGAGTATCTATAATATCTCGGTAATCCTAGATTTTAAAAACAATAATTAGTTCAAAGATTCGATTCCTGTTTTTAGAAATGTAAGTGCATCAAATCTCTAAAATATTCAAAATGACAGAAGAAAAAAAGGTTACAAGGATCTTAAGAATCATCAATAATTTTAAAGAAGACATCCAAACATATGGACAAGAAATATAACAAAATTATATACTTGGCAGCAAGATATGAAATTGTTTTTATTTCCTTCTTTATACCCTTCTATAATTTCTAAGCTTCCTACAGTAAATTTGTGCTTTCTAATCTTTTTTTTTTTTTTTTAGGTCATTTTCCATTTCCCTATTAGAAAGTAAAGACACACTTTTAAACAATTCATAGTTTTCCTGGGGCTGGGCCTACTAATCCTCCAATTATATTATGTAACACTGGTTAACTAAGTCTTAACCCAAGTTACAAGGGTGTCTATTAATTCAAGTAAACTGTGTAAAACAACTCTTCCACAGCTGAATTAGTGGTCAGAGACAAAGTTAACAGGAAACCTAGTCATCTTACTTTTTGGTTGCTGGGGGTTTTTTCTTTCTTTTTTTTTTGGGCCATGCCACGTGGCTTGCAGGATCTCAGTTCCCTGACCAGGGATTGAAGCCGGGTCACGGCAGTGAAAAACCCAGAATCCTAACCACTAGGCCACCAGGGAATTCTAGACATCTTACTTTTTAATTTGAATACCTCTATCCCAATCTCCTCTACACCAACAAGAAAAGCCCCAAACATATAAATAATGACAACTTACTGGATATTCAACCAAATCAACAGGTTGTCTAAATGGTTCAGAATCTTCACATTGAAATATTAAGTTCACTAGTTCCTTACACTGTTTCTTCCAGTTGCTTTCAACATAATTGGTTGCTTTGATGCGCCTTGCTTTCCAATCATGAACCTAAAAATACATCCATAATATTAAAAGTTTTTTCAATCTTGGAAAAGCCACACTATGGTATGATATAGTATAATGGTAAGAATGCAACTGAGCTGTTGTCTTCTGTATTATGTCGTATGTCATTACATGATTTTCTATCTACTTGGGGAAAAAATCCACTTTTTTAAAAAAACCCAGTGTCACATCTGTTACTCTAAAAACATTTTCATTCCACCACTTATCTCCTAAGTTTAGAAAATGTTCTCACAGAACATGAAGTATCACACTGGATAATGCAGTAGGCAGAATAATGCTCCCGAAGACGTGTACATCTTAGTCCCAAGAACCTGTGACTATGGCAAAAGGGACTCTGCAGATATGACTAAAAGAGTAGATAGACTTTGAGATGGGGAGACAGTCCTGGATTATCAGGGTGGGCCCAATGTAATCACAAGGGTCCTCATACAAGGGAGGCAAAAGAGTCAGAGGCAGACTGGAAGATGCTATGCTGCTGACTTGAAGATGCAAGGGGACCATGAGGCTCCAGAAGCTGGAAAATGGAAGGAAATGAATTCTACCCTAGAGTTTCCAGAAAGGAACACAGCTATGCTGACACCTTGACTTTAGTCCAGTGAGACTCATGCCAAACTTCTAATCCACAGAACTACAGGGTATTTTTATTGCTTAAGGCACTAGATTTATAATTTGCTACAGCAATCATGACAAATACTAAACAGATACTAAATACTTAGAAGTCTGTTTAGAAATGAAATTATATGAAAATGGTAATAATTCAAATCTTAACTTTTCATTGTTATTTGAGGCAGCATATTATGAAAATTGATGTGATAAAAAGCTTAAATTTAAGCAGCATTTGAATGAAATATAAGATAACACTACTAAGCATTTTCCAATTAATAAGCTTTACTTTTAATTAACATTTACATAAGAGCTTCGAGAACTCCTGATGACACCACAACTTTAACTACCCAATATCCAAAGCTTATTGCCCACTTTGTTCTCCCCTATCCTCCCAACAAATCCGCATTTTTAAAAAAGGTTCAGTCACCAAATCCTAGTTAATTTTCCCATTAAAAGGTCTCATCTTCTTTCCTTCCTCTCTATTGCAAGCCAACACTATTCTTTTTTTTTCTTTTTTAATGGCCACGCCACTGTGCGCTTGTGGGATCTTAGTTCCCTGACCTGGGACTGAACCCGAGCCCTCGGCAGTGAAAGTGCGGAGTCCTAACCACTGGACTGCAAGGGAATTCCCAGCCAGCACTATTCTTGACTAAGTTTCCCACCTTTTCTCTGAGATTCTTGCAATGAACTCCTAACTTTAATACAAATCTATCTAACTTTAATCAAAATCTGTTTTGGCTATGGAATTGACTCTATACTGTAAATTTAAAAGAAATCTTTGGTTTACAATATCACCATAATCTGCTCCCAACCTAACAGCCAGACACTTTGCTCACTCCAAAATTCAACCCCTACGCCAGTCAGGCCAATGCTCTCAGTAGCTCACTGACATGCCACACTTTCCTACTTTTTTAGCTTGAATCATAATAGCCCTTACTTTTCAAGTGTCCTCTTCTTCCTCTATCTCATTCTGAGGACACAGTCCAAATCCCAACCCTTCCACTAAACCTTACCTAGCCATCCACCTTACAGTGATTTCTCCCATTTCTCTTATAAAATATTCAATATCAGTATCAATGTAACTTTTCAAAGACAACACCTAAAATCTTATGTTGATTTTAAAACACAGAGTAAATAAACAACTAAGGTTAATCACACAAATTAACTTACTCTCCTTCTTCCAGAAGATGTTTTAGGAAGATCACTATCATCCTAGGAATAAAAATCAGAGCATTTCAAGTGTTAATATTTTCATTAGATATGCAATAATCTTAGCATATCAAAGACATTAGGTTTACGAGGGTTATAACTTGTTAACAAAATCTCAAAATACAGACTATCAGGTGGTCTTTGTGGCACTCACCCTCCAAGAAACCAACCCTTATTCTTATTCTTAATAACCATTTACATTCCCTAACGTAAACATGCACTAAACCCAAAATATAGCTATAAAAAGTTGCCTTGTGCATGTCCACAGAAGACATGCCCAAGGAGCTTTAAATTTGTGTTTTTACCTCTTCCATAAAACTCAGAAGAGTCTCCCACAGATTCCTACATTTTGTACGCTACACATTTTCTTATTCCCTAAATCACATATTAGCATCCCCATTTTTATTCCAATGAAAATCAGTGAACTACAATAATAGTTTGTGTAGAAACTGACACCACACTGTTTTAAAAAAAATATCCTTCCTGCAACTCCATACAACAACCTGATTTTCTATGAAGTGAAATTACACAACATCAATGATATCTGCCTTTACTTACACTTCAACACCATCTTGAGTGAAGGATTTTAGGGTACTTACAGCATGGTAAAGTTCATTAATTTTTAATTACAATTAAATCCAACTCTCAGATACTGGTTTTTTTTTGGCTGTGCCACATGGCTTGTGGAATTCCAGTTCTCCAATCAGGGATTGAACCCAGGCCACGGCAGTGAAAGCACCGAGTCCTAACCACTGGACTGCCAGGGAATTCCCTCAGATGCTGATTTTACCAAAAACATATCCAAGGTACTTCTTATAATACACCTTTCTCTATCTCAAATTTGGAAAGAGAACATATTCCACACCTAAGTTAATTCACTTAGACATAACTTGTTTATTTAATATCAATTATTGGCTATTACCTCATTGACGATCTAGATAATTTTAAAATGTAGTTTTATCAAATGCCCTATTTTCATAGTTCATTGGAATATAGCAAGAATTGATTTAGGTAACCAACGTTTTCTACTTCACTCTTCATTCTAAGTTAGCATTTGAAATTAACGAAAATCATTATAAAATTGACAAACTTCATACCAAATCCCCGGCATTTTGCTCATCATTTTCAGAAGTGTTAGAAAGTTCTGAGATATTTGTACAGTCTTGACTCCTAAAAGACAATTTTTTAATTTAACAGTATGCAAATGTAGTCCCTGTCTCCAAATATTCAAACTACAGGTTAAGATACAAACAGTTCCCCAACTATGCAAACAGTTCCTATGCACACCTAATTTCAAGCAGTAGAATATCAGGTTTTTACTCTGTCCTCTGTGGAAACAACTGACCATACTAGAACACTGAAAGTTAATTTTTTTTTCAATTTAAGTGTGTACAGAAATACTATATGTATAGCCTCAATTGGATGAATACACGGATGAGTTTTTCAAAGTTATCACCACTAGTAATATTTGTACAGTGAGTACCAGGAAAATGGTTGATTTGAGATAAAAAAGAATAGAAGCAAAAAAGGAAGTAAAAACTAAAATAAATTATATCTTAACATCACTGTAAACACAGCAGAAAAAAGAATCATAAAATAGGGGTATCTAGACACAATGGAGATGAAAATGGGTATGTGACCTTCCTGAAGTAGAAAGAAGAAACTTTGGGAGGAGAGGCAATAAGTTTGAGTCCTCCAGACATCAGACAGATTCAGCCCAGGAGAGTGAAACAGCTGGAATCAGTTATTCCCCAGTTTGTAGCCAGATACTGAAAATGATGTCAGAGTTTATAAATTATCTTCTCCAGTATATAATTCTTTCAAAGAATTTTTATAACTGGGGGAAAGGCATACAAGGTCATATAGCAAAATCATTCATTTTAAAGGAAAGAGGCTGAGTAATGTGTGCAAAGTCACCCAGAAAAGTTCACCAGAACAGATTAGGTTAGAACCTGGATCTCAATTTGCAGGTCAGTTTTCATCCTACTAGTCCAAATCGATTTCCAAATGCAAGAAAAGTGTGGAATATTCACAGGATACAATCCAAAACAGATTAAAACTCAATCTAATCATGAGAAAATATCTGACGAGCCAAATTAATTACACACTACAAAATAAGTGTCCAGCACTCATAAAAAATGATGAAGTGATAAAAGAAAGGAAAGACTAGAGAACAGATTAAAAGAGACTAAGAAAACAAAACAGTGAATGCAGTGGGAATTCTGGATTGGATCCTGAAACAGAAAATAACATTGATGTAAAAGCTGATGAAATCCAGATAAATTCTACACTTTAGTCAATAGTACTGTACCAAGGATAATTTCTTAACACTTCATAAGGACACCACAGTTGTGTAAAATGTTAACCTAAGGGGAAAACAGGTGAAGGGTATATGTATACATAGGGCAACTCTCTGTAGTATAAAATTATTTCAAAATTTTTAAAAATAGAAAAAATTGGACTATTCAATTTCTCATTCCTTTACCTAAATTACAATCACAAAAGAAGAAATGTAAAGAAATATCATTTAATGTAACACATTAAAAGGGTATAATTCAGAGAGCACAAATTAAGAACTGGATAGTTTTAAGAGCACAATATGCAAAGGCACTTTTCCACAACATCTATAATATAAGGTCACTTACTTGATAAATTTCAAAAGCTGGTCAGTTATCTTCTTAGCTGATCTTGCAATTACACTCTCAGGTTCATTAAATGTTCTGGCATTATGTTCTATATATCTGACTTCCCAAACTAATGCAGATAGCCTCCTTCAAAGTAAAAAACAGGCAATTTAGGGCTTAAAAAATGAAAAGACAGAAACCAAGTAAAAAAATCCAGCATGTTAAGCCAGCATGATATATTAATTAAACCATAAGTGTAAAGTTATAATGAATAACTTTCTAATACTGTCAACTTGATCACAGTCATAAGCAATTATGCTGGAAGCTGAACTGCAGAGAATACATTTAAGGACTGAAAGTCGTAACAGATCACTTAATCACATCCAGAAAACCAAAGCAACCCTCCCTTTTCACACTGCCTATAGGTATATTTGAAGCTATTGAGACTCAATGAAGAAAATGTGTTAAATACCATCAATCCTAAGAAAGTCAATCTGACTATAAACTCACAAACTGGTTTCTGAACGAATGCACTACAGAGGTAAATTAACATCAACAATGTGAACTCAAGAAGTCAGTTTTTTGTAAAGATAATTTCTCAAAGCAGCTGAATCATACAGAATACCATCACCTGCTTTAAAAAAAAAAAAAATCACTGAGAATGGGAAATTTTATAGTTTTCAAAGCTCTAGAAGCCAGAGATAAAAAGTTGATGACTCTGGGGATTTAATCTTTCAAAGGCCGAAGTCATTATTAACTAAATTTTACATTTAAATGGAGCAGCTTTTGCAAGAAAAACAGACTACTAAAGACTGAGGAATGAAACGTGGTACTTCTCCTTATCCAGGTTCTATCCATACCTACCCACAGGCATCTAACACGCTGTCTTACACAGGACCAAGAAATGACTATAACAAAAGAAGAGAATGAAACAGAAAATAATGTCAATCAGCCCCCACTCCACCCCTGTCACTATCAGCCACCATTACCCCTGTTAACTCTACCTGGTTAAATGGCCAAATATCTTTTCAAATTTTTTTTAAAGTAGGTTTCTACTGACCTGTAAAATCGATTAACAAGTCTCATTCGAATCGTGTACAGATCAGTTGGATAGGCCACTACAGTACAGTACTTTGGATATGTACACAGATCAACTGGACCTGCAAAAGCTGCTGCTATATCTGTAATGGCAGAAGGAAGAATTTTCATCAAGAAATTCATTACCTCTAAGTGATATTTCTCTACAAATCATTCATAACACAGAGCTACAATTAGCACTACAGACTTACCCAAAAAGTAATAAATACAAATTGTAGTAAAGAACACAACCACAATTATGCTACTGTTTTAAAATACTTTTGTGGAAAAGAAATCTTGAACATAAACTTGTCACCGTAAAAAAACTTACCAAGATTCAAAAGTTGATCTATACCACTAATAATTCGTTCACATTCTTCATCTCTCGATTTCTGACCCCATTCACCATCTTGGGGTTTGTAGAGCAATTTCTCTAGCTCATCTGAAGTGACAGAAATACTGGCTCCTAATTCTTCAGGTGGATCAACTATGATTCCATCAAAAAAGAAAAAAAAAATCAAACCAAACTAAATATACACTATATTTAAATTCAGTTGTCCAAGTTCATATACAAGATACTAATCAAAGGAAAAAGAAGTTACTTTATAGCAGAAAAACCTGGCAGACACCACCTAAATTAAATGATTAAAGTTAATATTCCCAGTAACAGGACAAACTGCTATCACGTGCCTCCTGATATGATGCACTGAGAAAGACACAACGTCACTTCTCTGACACTCTTGCCAAATATGCAAACTCTGGACTTAATCATGAAATATATCAGACAAATGCAAACTGAGGGAAATTCTACAAAGTGGCCAGTGCTCTTCAAAAGTGTCATGGTCATGAAAGATAATAGAAAGATTCAGGGATTCCAGACTAAAGGAAACGAAGAAGACATGGCAATGAAATCCAATGTGTGAAAGAACATTAGGACCATGGTCAAAATTTGAAAAAGGTCTATAAGATTAGAATTGTATCAGTGGTATTTCCTGATTTTGATAAATGCACTATACTTGTGTTAAGATGTTAACATTTGAGAAAATTGGGTGTTCAGAAATTCTTCGTACTCTTTTTGTAATATTCTTAAGTCTGAAATTATTTCAAAATGAAATGTTTAAAAAGTGCAGTAAAAATTGATAATGGAAGAGTATGCACATTTTTAAAAAGAACAAGAGGCAATGTAAATATTCAGAGAATAGTTTCTTGAAAACTATTTTTTTTAAAAAGGAGAAAAATGTCAACAGAAAGAAGACAAACGTATCAATCTAACAATCTGATAGGTAAAACGATGTTTTAATATTTTAAATTATTTAAAATATTATTATTTTAATATACCTTTCCGAGACTGATAATGCAAATGAGCTTTTCTTCATATGCCTCCAAATTTATTTTTCTGCCTGTTCATGTCTTTTGACAACTCTTCTAAAGACTTATTGGCCTCATTAACATGTAAAATCTCTTTATGCAAGTGCTTTTATTGATTTGGTATCGTTTACAAAGCGGCAGCTATAACTAGCAGTTAAAAGCACTGGTTGGTGCCAGATGGCTTAGGCTAGAATCCAAACTCCTATCCTTTTTAGAGGTGTGTGACTTAGCTAAGTTACTGAAAACGCTCTGAGCCTGAGTTCCTTCATCTGTAAAATTAATAATAGAGCATCACCTCAGAGTAAGATTAAATGAATCAATACATATGAAGTTCTTAGCAGCAGAGTAAGACCTCAAAAAAATGTTGGTTTTCACTTATCTATATATGTTTTATACAACACAAAATGTCATTTCATATTGCTAAGTGTAGTTATTTAGAAAAAATTTTTTTGAAAAACACTCCTTAGTGGGAAGCAGCCGCGTAGCACAGGGAGATCAGCTCAGTGCTTTGTGATCACCTACAGGGGTGGCAAAGGGAGGGTGGGAGGGAGACGCAAGAGAGAGGAGATATGGGGATATATGTATCTGTATAGCTGATTCACTTTGTTATACAGCAGAAACTAACACACCATTGTAAAGCAATTATACTCCAATAAAGGTGTTAAAAAAAAAACAAAAAGAGGAAAAAAAAAGGAAAAACTCCTTATTTCCAAAGTAAAGCAAGGCAACAGTTGGAGATATGTCAGAGAATAAAACACAAAGGGGGCTTCCCTGGTGGCACAGTGGTTGAGAGTCCGCCTGCCGATGCAGGGGACACGGGTTCGTGCCCCGGTCCGGGAGGATCCCACGTACCGCGGAGCAGCTGGGCCCATGAGCCATGGCCGCTGAGCCTGCGCGTCCGGAGCCTGTGCTCCGCAACGGGAAAGGCCACAACAGTGAGAGGCCTGCGTACCAAAAAAAAAAAAAAAACACAAAGGAAAAAGGGCTTGACCCTTAAGGCAGACACAAGAAAAAAACACAGGGCAAAGATTTCATGTGTCAAAAATGGTGCATGTGGAAGGACACAAGTTCTTGCATGTTTTTATGTTGAATCAACACTAATATAAAAGAAAGCTTGATAGTGGAGAGATGGGAGCCAACAGATATACAGGGTACCCCTTCAAAAAGTTTAACAAGAGTGAAGTAATTCAGTAGCAAAATGTCCAAGAAAATGAAATGAAAGCTGTTTTAAGGTATAAGACACAAATCCAAACTTGAATGGAGATAGGAAGGAGGAAACTAAAATTGTTGGAGGGAATGAACTAAGTGTAAATACCAGGTCCAAGAGAGGTTCAAAGGAGTGGGACAGCAAGCACTGGAGAAGATACGGCCTTTGGAACAAAGACCTCTACTTCTCAGACAAGTTGAGGTAATGCAAAAGACAGAAGTCAGGTTAGAGCTCTTCTCTGAAGAAAGAACAAGGGTAAAAGAATAAGGATGAGGAAAGAGCAATGGAGGCTAAGTGAAGGAGATCAAGAAGAGACTAAAGCACAATTACATGAGAAATGACAGTTGGTGACTAAGATACAGCAAGCAACAAGCTGGAAACAGGATAAGAATTAAGAAGCCAGATACACATAATTCTGTTCACTTGTTTTAGTAAAGCTCACAGTTACGATAAATTTAAAAATGTTTCTCAAAGACCACAAATGTGCTCTATGTGCAGTAGTAACATAAAAACTTGAAAATGTATTTTCATTGTTTAAAAATTACATACCATTATCAGGTATTGGTTCCATGTCCCATGGGCTAAGTTTTTCAATTTCAGTATTGTCCCACCTGTTAAAACCAAAAAAAAGTCTGGTTAGACCTTCATAAAGACAACTGATAGCACGTATAAAATAGATAACTAATGAGAACACTGTGTACAGCACAAGGAGCTCTATTCAATGCTCTGTGGTGGCCTACATGGGAAGGAAATCCAAAAAAGAGGGGATATATGTATATGTATAGTTGATTCACTTTGCTGTACAGCAGAAACTAACACAACATTGTAAAGCAACTATACTCCAATAAAAAATAGGGGCTTCCCTGGTGGCGCAGTGGTTGAGAGACCGCCTGCCGATGCAGGGGACGCGGGTTCGAGCCCCGGTCCGGGAGGATCCCACGTGCCGCGGAGCGGCTGGGCCTGTGAGCCATGGCCGCTGGGCCTGCGCGTCCGGAGCCTGTGCTCCGCAACGCGAGAGGCCACAGCAGTGAGAGGCCCGCGTATCGCAAAAAAAATAAATAAATAAAAAATAAACCTGTGGCTAATAACTAGGTACCCACTACAAGAGTAAACAAAAAGAAAATGCAAAAATTAACCTCACTGTCACAGTAAGTTTAAATATTAACAGTATGGTTTTTTCCGAATAGATTATAACAAACAAGTATAAAAATGTATGGTGGATTCAAGGACAAAACCAGAAATCCTGTGTGGCCTGTACCCAGGGTAAGTGAAGAAAGATAGTGTGAAGGCCTTGAATGCCACACTTCAGAATGTGGACTTTGTTTCCACAGCCAATGGAAAGGCAGCAAAGACTTTTTTTGAACAAGGGAAATGAAGTAACATGTGCTCCTGAACAATGATCCCACAATATTGGGTTGAGGAAATATTAGGAGGCTACAAAAAAGGTCCCAGGGAAGCAAGCAGAACCTGTACCAAGGCGGGTACTAGTAACAGAGGCATTCTAGAGAGATGCTGCAAAGGTGAGACTGACGTGACTTAACAACGAACTCAATGGTGTTTTTTTTAACCTGACACACGTCATTCATACCACAACCTGCCGCAGCGAACAAATGTTTGTAGATGACTGGTTTTCATCTGCATACATACCTAACAATGTAACACTGGAAATGACTATCAGGGTACTGTGGCTGATACGGCTCTTGACTCAGCACCGTTCCAAACCACCAAGCATCGTCAATGATAGAACGAAACCTGTCACCTATGAGAGAGATGACCAAGTCTGAGACATCAATTTGCTAACATTAACATTTTTAACTTACAAAATACCTATGACAGATAAAACAAATCAAATAATATTTTTATCTTAAACTTAGCCATTCTTCACCACTTACCTGCAATCTTTAGTGATAAAACATACGTGAAAAAGACATAGTACTACACTCGGCAATTTACCAAAGGTATAAAACCATATAATATAATTGATGAAAACGGTTTATGACTAGGTTCCATTATTTAATGGATCCAAATGCCCACTCCAAAATAAGTTCTATTACAAACAACAAAATTTAACAAAACTCAAAAATCTTTTACAACGATGTATACAAATCAATAAATATTTAATAAGCATATTAAATATACTTATGAAATATGTAACTTTTCCTGAATAAAATAAGTTATCAACGTATGATCAGAAGTTAATCCATGATTCTTCTAAAGTTGCTGCTATATAAATATCTCCACATAAAACGGTGTTCTAATTCTTAAGATCTCATAATAAAAATCAGGTCTAAATGTACCCTTAAAAATACATATTTATTATTTAAAAGATTTAAACATCCACATACCCCATTATCTCAGCATAATATAAAAGCAGACAAGCAGAGCTTAGGAGAGCTCCCTATACAAACCAAAGTAACTGGAAAGAATACTTCAACTGACTTCAGTGATTTTAGATTATACATATACATTTCTAAATATATTCTATAACTGTTAACAACTTCTAGAGAAAGAAACTGTATTCTATCTTTGTTTTACATATATTACAAAAGAAACACAGACTGCTGTAATAACCCTATCTCCTCCTTCCCATCCATCCCATCATTTTCAAAACAAAATCAATATGAAAAAAAGTTACTTATCCTTCATTAATAATTCTTTGGTAGATTAACAATTCCTTCTTCAAGAAAAGTTTTACAGAAATAGTATCAATCAAAATTAAAGCTACATATCACTCCCAAGAAAGAGAATATTCCCCACAAATGGTCTTGACTAAAGAAAGTATGCTTTCAATAAATTCTGTAAAACTGAAAAAAACAGCAATATCACAACTATTGGAGCTACATGTTTTGAGGTTAATATATTTTCAAATTTATATAAACATGATCTTTAAGTATATTTTACTTCAAAATCATTAGAAACCCATAAGCCCCTCATCCCACCACCCTTCTACCATTAATAAAATTCAACTTTTGGCAGTATTTCATTAATACAGATATTCCAAAACACTTCAACTTTAAAAAGAAGTCTTAATAAATTTTAACAACAAACCTTTTTAATGGAAGGAATATACCAAAATTTTGATGTAACACCAGGATTGCTGTCCAATTCTATAATGTAAATAACCTAATTTAACAAATATCAATTATAATATTTGTTACAGTAAGTATTACTGTAATAATAACAAATCCAGGGGCTTCACTTTGAGAAACCTAATACAAAAATATATGGTTACTAAGTGAGCCAGTCTTTGACACCAAGAATTAGTTAGGTAATATTTTTCTTCCCTATTTATCTATCATTAGAATACTTTCAGTTGAGATAAAAATAGTTCTTTGGTATAAGACTAAAAACTTTAACTTAAAAGGAGGCTTAAAAAATTCATTTTCTCATGGTAAAAATGGGCATTTCTATTCCATTAAGGTTTTTCAAATAAACCTATTCTGGCTAGTCAAAAGCAGGATAGACATCTGCTCAGTACAAAGTTCTCACGAGCAACTTCCTATAATAACTGCTCAAACTTCAGCAGAAGAGGTAAGATTTTTATGGGGGAGCAAAAACAAATTAATTAGCATAGAAGATATGATGCAATAATTTCACAACCTCAAAAATAAAATAAAACCCACCAAATTACAAGGGGTAATCAGGAATCAATCTCTAGCATTTACTTGTAGAGAATCGAGGTTAAGAAATTTTTTTGAATGGGTATGTTGGTAGAACAAAATGAGAGCTTCTAATTTACACATCATGGGGGTTGAAAACCAGACTGGCTAGGAAACTATAAAGTTCTCTGGAACTTGGCTGTACAACATTAACTTCTACATATTCCAGCTGTCTGGTTTTTTATTTTGTTCTGTTTTGTCTTTGGTGGCTAAATACTTCTCTTCAAGAAAACTTTCCTTTACATCTCCAGTCCCCAAAATAACCCTGATTACTTGTGTGGACGTTACCATTAAAAATAGTGTACTAAAAAAAAAAAAGTCTACTAAGAGCAGCCACACTCTCCGATAAGATTTCGTTTCAAATAGGGACAACTCAGGGAATTTATTTACCTGTTTCTATTGCCTGCAGAAAAAGGCTGCAGGAATTACGAAAATTAATGAGGTCTGAACATCATTTATGAATGTGTACACCAGCTGACACAGCCTAGGTAGAACTCAGTATTTCACTAAAATTGATCAAAGGAGAATGACTTTTCATTCTCCTAGGTGACTAAAGTCAAACTCAATACATGAGCTCCCCAGACAGTATTACATACTGGAAAGTAATACATATACACCTGTGAAATAACTGTTACAGTTGCTGGCCTAATTACAGTCATCAATTATGTCCTGAGGAGATTAATAACCTACACAAGTCTAAGCAAGTGAGCCTACCAGCCTGCCTTAAATAGTCACCATGAAAACCACATTGAAACCACATTCAAAAAGCCACATTCAAAAGTCAGTGCCTACCTTTAGGTGATTTTATTTTTTCTGTCGACCCATACAATGCATGGTTATAAAGCGTAAGTTTTACACAAATTTTTTATGTTTTAAAGGAATGGTTACCTCAAGTCAACCTATTTAAGTCTGGGTTGATATGATTATCAAAGGTAAGATATTCTGGCATACCAGAACATTATTGTGTTATTTTTCAAATTTCTTACTGTTTTACATTACAGGTAATTTTGTTAATTATACCAGTGTCACAGTAAAGATGGAAGTAATGCAGTGTGGACAAGTCTGAAAGGAAACAGAAGGTCTACTCTGGCCTATATTCCAGGAGTAAGAAATCATCCTTCCAAAATGTCCAATACCATACCAAGCCCTAAGCAAAATATACTTAGCAGTCTTATATTTCTTTCCAGAATTTACATGTTTGCATCCACCATAATAGGCAGCACCACAACCAAAATATTTAGAGCAATAAAATGAGAGATTCATTTCTCAGGGTATATAAAATTCAGTAAGGACAGACTTACAAGACTGCCAGTTCCTCTGTCTTGCTTCATCGTAAAATTGACGCAATACAAGAAAGTCAATAACATCTGGCATATCATGATATCTAAACAAAAATAAAAGACTGTTAAATTTCCTGCACAGGTTATAGTCTAGAGCAGCAATGTCCAAAAGAAATACAATGGGAGCCACATATGTAATTTTTAATTTTTGACTAGCCTTATTAAAGTAAAAAGAAACCAGTGAAATTAATCTTAATAGTGTATTTTATTTAACCCAATATATCCTAAATATTGTTTCACCACATAATCAATACAAAATAATGAGATATTTTACATTCTTTGCCTTCATACCAAGCCTTCAAAATCCAATGTGTACACTTACATCACACTCAATTCAAATTAGCGACAGTTCAAGTACTTGGCAGCCACACGTGGCTAACAGCTACCATATTGGACAGCACAGGTTTAGCAAATCATTCTAACATTTTCTCAAAAACAAATGCGGAAGCAATTTCCACTACAGGCCAGAATTCTCTACACATTTAAGTGGCATGAAAAATGTATAAAACACGCTCCCGCCTAATTGCTGCTGCAGTACCAGTATTTTTACTTCCAGTGGGTCCCATCTATCAGAACTTCAACTTACATCTTGGGCTGTCCACAGTGCTCTACTATTTACCCTGCAGCTGAATGCAAAGGACATGCTGATCAGCGAGAGGGAAAATCTAAATTTAAATAATTCCATTTTTTAAAAAGTAACACATACCTAATAGAGAAAGATTTGTCCATAAGTTTTCCAGTCGCAGGATCTATAAATGCTAGTTTGAGGCAACAAAGTGTAGGGGGCCCAACCTCATATCGTATTCCAACTATTTTGACCAACTCTTGATCCTTTAACAGATATTTTTAAAAGAATAAATGGTTAAAATAAAGCAATTCCTCAAGATTATAATTCTCCACATATTGCCAAATTAAGTCAGCTCACAATTTAGGATTCCAAACCAGAAGAGGGGTTTAATTTACCATTAATTACAATCCTTTTTGCTAAATCTTCACATCTTTTTGAAGACCGGTATTTAACACTGTTTCTAACGTAAGGAATATACCAACTTTAGAAAAAAAAACAACAAATGTATAAGAAGGAACACACAAATCACCCATCAGCTCAGTATCTAAACATAACCACTGTGCACAGTCAGAATTTCCTTCTGGCTTTCTTCTCTTCCTAGAGAAACATTTTCATTTATGTAACTTTGTATTATGCAAATCAAAATATGTAAGCGTTTGGCTTATTATTCTTCAAAAACTTGACAATAAATTTCTACCTAATACATTTCAATAAATATTTGTTGAAGATCTATGTGCCGTGACCTATTCCAGGCACTAGGGGTAAGACAGGGAATGGGAGAAACTTCCTACCATGATACAGCCTCCTACTCATTATACTGTAATTAGCCTTCCCCCAATACCTGTTTCCTTAATACTAAGAATATGAGATGATTCACCCATTTATTCACTGCACAAAATATTATTGTTATAATGTGCCAAAGTGCTAAAAATACAGTTGGTTCTCATTATCTGCAGCATTCTTACTATTCTATAGTGCCACCCAAAATGATGAATTAGTGAGTTCCCAGTGAACACTGAACCACTGCTCCTGGAGGGAATACAAGGCTAGGTGGCTACAGGCACCCAGTCGTAATATTTCAGTCACCTAATTAAGACAGTATCTTGTGTAATGTGAATTTCTATGTAAAGACACGTCATCTTTTTTTTTTTTTTTTTGCGGTACGCGGGCCTCTCACTGTTGTGGCCTCTCCCGTTGCGGAGCACAGGCTCCGGACGTGCAGGCTCAGCAGCCATGGCTCACGGGCCCAGCCGCTCCGCAGCATATGGGATCCTCCCGGACTGGGGCACGAACCCGTGTCCCCTGCATCGGCAGGCGGACTCTCAACCACTGCGCCACCAGGGAAGCCCGAGACACGTCATTTAATCTACGTTGTTGAGTCATTAACATTGAACTCACAACCAACAGCACTATGACTCATGCCTAAAAGAAGCTTATCTAACACACAGATTTTCTCCATAAGGTACATCATCACCTTCTTGTACACAGTAACACAAGACAGCACTTTAGCACTACGCTAGGGGGCCATCTTAAACAGCAAGTCACCAACACAAAAATCTGAAAAAAAAGCACAAAAATCTGAAAAATGTTTAATGTGGCACTGAATAGACTGCAAAAAGAACATTTATGTACAATATGAGAGCTCAAAAGAAGGAAGTATCACCTTGTTCAACCTCAGCTGAGAACATGCTGGGCAGACAACTCAAATCTTTTGCCACACTGTGCATGTCTGTAAATGACTAGAAAGCACCTTGAGTAGTGATTTTGGTGTTACAAATAGCAAACAGTGAGAAAGGCAAATTCGTAAATACAGAAAACAAGAAAAATGAGGATCAGCTGTCCTCAGGTACACAGTAGTAAGTGAAAGAGACACAAATTTGAATGTATCTAAAGCCAAATTCAAAGAAGTAGAGCCATTGAGTTTTTTCATCTTCTAACAGTTAATGAAAGTATCAAAAATATGAAGTATAAAGATTAAAAATCACCTGTAGTACTACTCTACATGTAATCACCACTAACATTTTAATGTATTTATTTTGGTTGACCATATATGTCTGTAAATTTTTATCATAACCAAAACCAGAACTTCACATCCCGTTTTTCCTCTTAGTAACACACTGTGAATACGTAACATTCATTCTACAAACATTTTAAAAGCCTCGGTTACGTGGTGGGCTCTACATAGTAGCCAAATGTGTGAATATATCATGGTTTGGTTCGTTCAGTACTGTGGGATATTTGGATTTTTTCCTAATTTTTTGTTTTTATAAACAGTGATACAGAATTTAAATTTGTATGCACTTCTGGTTGTTTCCTAAATTACCAAAAGTAGAACTGCTGATTTAAAAGGTCTAAGTATTTTCAGTTTCAATTCCAACTGCCAAGATACCCTGTAGGGAGCCTGCACCTGTTTCATGCACCCTTATCACCAAGTTGAACAACTATTAACAAACCTAAACCTTTGCTACTTGTTAAAACATGGTATTTTCTTTCTTTAAGTGTTAAAAATATGTATATACATAAAATTGGTTAAGTGCAGAGAAGCTAAAGTTTTTTCTGTATTTTATTACATGTGAGGTTAAACCTTTTTCTCCAACTTGTATTGGTTTCTTTGAAAACTTGCACTTCTTTTGAAAATCTGTCCTGGGTACAATCATTTTAAGATTAATGATATATACAGCCAAGCTGCCTTCCAATAATGTACAGAGTGCCCAGTGACAAGCATGTCTTCTGATTAGACCTTAATGCTTAGCAGGTAACAGCAGAAATGTTTTTAAGTTGGAAATTAACAGAAAGGTAGTAATGAAGTATGCCTCCAGTAGGTTATTTTTAATGGATTTATAAATAATTTAACTATACATGTATGTGCTACATGTTTAATGATTTAATAATACCATCATCTTACCCTAAGATCCATTTTTCTCCATGGCTCCTTGTTAGGGTTCAGTTCATAAATGTTATTTCTTCTGACAGCCTCAATATAAGCTTCATGACCCTGTCGAAAATATATTACCTACAAAAGGGAAGTATACATTTAAAAATAAAAACCTAAGAGTAATATTAATTTTACGTTCCATATTCACATTTTTAAACTTTATTACTCTCACCTCATCACCCATTTGAGGAACAAAAGGAGACTTCCGAAGTGTGGTGTCAGTTATCCAAACCGGAGGATGAAATTCATATAAACGTTCCATGTTTGCAAGCTCTGCCTGAGTCATCCTCCGCAGATTCTGCCAAGGGGAAGAGAACAAAGTTTAGTAGAATAGAAAGGGGCAGCATGCACTGTTTAATTGAAAAACAAAAGACTTCACCATTCAGAATGGCTGTTTTATTAGCATGTCACCTAATGATTAATTTTTAAACAGCATACATATTTGGTTCTTTAACATACATAGGAACATTATCAGCTGTGCAAGCATTGTAGATCTACCTAGCACTTTCCTAGCGTCTCCTGAATTTCTAACAGATTCTGCATAGCACTTTACATCCTATGAAGCGGGTCTAATTTCCAGCTGGATCCTCTTCAACACACTAAGGCTGCTTTGCCAAGACTCCACAGTGAATTTCACCACAGACTAATCATCTCAGGGAGTCTCCTCTTGATTTGAGGTTTTAAGACTTGTAATCTTACATATGATATCACATGTGGAATCTAAAATATGATACAAATGAACTTTTATGAAATAGAAACAGACTCACAGACATCGAGAACAACTAGTGGTTGCCAAGGGGGAGGGGGGTGGTACAGGGATGGAATGGGAGTTTGGGGTTAGCAAATGCAAACTATTATATTTAGGATGGATAAACAACAAGGTCCTACTGTATAGCTCAGGGAACTATATTTAATATTCTGTGATAAACCATAATGGAAAAACCATTAAAAAAAAGACTGGTAATTTTAAAATATAACCACAAATTATTTGATACTCCTCCTCCTTTCCTCTCTAAGAGGTGGAGCCTAAGTATCCTCCACTCAATGTGGGCTCCAACTACTTCTAACAAATAGAAAAAAGCAGAAGTAACAATGTGCGACTCCTAAGGCTAGGTCGTCATAAAGGGCTTAGCCCTTGCTTAATTTTTGGATCACTTGCTCTGCGGACAATCAGCTACCATGTCAAGAAGACACTCAAGCAGCCCTATGGAGAGGCCCATATGGTGAGGAACTGAGGCCAGCAGCCAACTGTCCCATTAACAAACTTCAAAGATCCACCCCCAGTCAAGCCTTTAGACAACTGTGACCCAAGCTAACATGATGACTGCCGCCTCATGAGCCAAAAATCAGCTGATCAGTTCCCAAATTCCTGATTCATCAAAACATGAAATAATACATGTTTCTTGTTTTTAAGCTAAGTTCCAAGATTCTGTTACACAGCAATAGATACCTAATACAAAGACATAGCATCTTTAAATAACAACAGCTACCTATATGACAGGAGCACATGTAGCACTGTACATGGAACAAGGTATAGCAATATTACAATTAGGAGAAAAGTATGAAGACAGAACATGTCAAATGAAAATGGGAAACAGGATAACAGCAGACAAAACAAGAAGAAAGGATCTTAAAATGCCTTGAAATATATTTTTGGTGTTGGAACTGGAGGACAAAATAAGAGTTATGGTGGGGGTCTGAGCAAAATAGAGCTTTCCCTCTAAATTACAGATTCAGAAAGGTATAAGTGCCAAGTCCAACTCAGAGCAGATTAGAGAAGTTTTAATAACAAAGGAAATTTTCCAAAACTAAGTTTGTTTGCATTGTACGTTTGACTCCTGATGATGTATATCGATCAAAAAAATAATAATAAAGCCTCCAAATTCCCACAGATTTCTAATTTCTAAATGTGGACAGAAACTATAAAAGTGTAGACAGATGGTATTTTTAAAGATATACTTTTTTCTTACCTCTTTTTTAGGCTTATTTTCTTTCTTTCTCTTTCGTCTCCTTTTTGGAGGAGATAAATTCTCAGTAGACATTTCGTCCTCTGAACTACTACGAAACCGAGTAATTCGTCGACGGGATGACGTTCGTAAAGGAGGCTGCAGATTGATGCCTGCGTCAGCCGTCCAATCAGAATATCTAGATGAAGAGCCACTAGGGAGGAAAACAGTTTCAGTCGTACAGAACCAGAATCTAAGCCCTAAGAGTAAATTCATCCTACAACCTTAAGAGAGGAGAGACAACAAGGAGGAAAGAAAAGATCCTGGGAAGATTCGACTGCCCTCCCTATCAGTGCATACTGAAATGACCAAAGACCATGAGAAGGAGAAAAATCTTCACTGACCCTGGAAATTAGGAAAGGATATAAGCCTGAGAAATTTTTTTAAGTATAATGTGGATGAGACCTCATAGAAGACAACATCTAGAGCCAACTAATAATACCCTTTCCAAAAGTGAAGTGTAGCTATGAAAGCAGGAGAGACTGTGCAGAAGAGCAGCACACCCCCTAAACCGCAGGAGGCTCCAAAATGGGACTAGAATTTTTCAGTGGAATGACAAACTGTCAGTGACTACACTGAGAGCCACAAGGGAAGCACAGAACAGAAAGCTCTAAGTGGACAAAGCTTCTTGCCAACAGGGGGACTCTCCCTGATATGAGAAAAGATCCCAGAGAGGGCCTAGTCCTAACCTACCCTGGAGCAAAAGCAGAGTCAAACAGGAAACTAGGAAACTAGCCCCTGGCCCACTCCCAGCTTTAGCAAACACAGAAAAGGATAAAAATCCTCTACTGGGGCCATCATTGTCCAACCACATACCTCTCAGGCTTGATAAAACACACAGTTCCAAAAGCTATTTATTACAAATATTATTTTTGTATTATATTTTATGTTATAAAAAGAGCTGTTTTAAAAATCTTAAGAGCATCTGCTTTGTACAATAAAATTCAAGAAAAGTTGAATTAAAAGATAGTGAATATAGAGACAGGAAGGACAGTGGTGGTTGCCAGGGGTGGGTGGGGTGGAGTGGCGAACTGCTGTTTAGTAGGTACACAGTCTCGGTTTTGCAAGACGAAATAAGTTCTGGAGATTGGGTGCACAACACTGTGAATGTACTTAACACTATTGAACTGTACAATTAAAAACAATTAAGATGGTGAATTTTATGTTCTGTATATTTCACCACAATTAAAATTAAGTTAACAAACAAAAATAAGGGTAGACAAGTGCTCTAGAAATCACTCCAGCTCCTAAGCACAATGGAATAAAAGAAGACAAGAAAGGAAGCCAGGAGTATGGTATGGTGTTCTGTAAAGCACAGTATCAATGGAAATTAAAATAATCTGAGTCATATTTAGAAGGGAGAATCTTCTAGACTTGGTGATGGAAATGTTATGAAGAGAGAATGATATCCAGGTTTCTGGCTGAAGCATCTGCCAGGACAAAGTTGACATTTACCAAGACAAGGAACAGATGTTAACATCTTAGTCCCATGAAATTTGGATACCAAAACTAAACAAAAGGTAATACGTATGATAAAATAAAGTTTATATTTTAAGGCAGGACAAGAAAAATTAAACATAAAATTCTCTCTCTGTGTCCATTTGGGCCTCCACCCTCCCTAATGTGCAGCGGGCATCGGCATTACACATTAACCAGAGCTGCTCAAAGATGGGAGTGCCTGCTCAACAGTAAAGATCAAATTTTTTCTTTCTTCTGATGTTAGCAATTTAACTTCTTAAAAGAATAACATTCTTTCCCAGCTCTGTAGGGGGTCATAGTGCTTGGTGCTCACTTTGCAAAAGTTTACCTGGACTATGTATCCTTCGTGAACTTTATATAAAATAGCAGTATGTCATCCTGATGTACCATCATTTGTCTTGAAAATGTACAAGACTGTGCCTTCAGCTTCTAACAGGTGGAACAGTTCTCAGAGCTTCCTGAGAATCTGCTTCCCGGTTATAATCCTCAGTTTGGCTTGAATAAAAGTCCCTTTTTTTTTTCTTCTTGATAGTTAATTGAACTTTCATCAACGTATGCAATAACTAGTAATAAATTTAACGGTGATTTTACCAAACAGACGTTGTATACTCCTCTTTATAAATGTAGCCCAAGACTAAATTGATGTTTTGAGTACATATATTTACACTGTTGGCTCAAATGTTTTAGAGTCAAAAAAAAAAATACCCAAAATATTTTCTATAGAAATAGCAGTTAATCCAGCTTTCTTCTCCTTTTAAATGTATTAAAAACTCAATGTTAGTTTTTCCACAGTTGGAAGCTCTTACACCTTGAATGCCATTCAAGTATGATTCCGTTCAACGTCATGACTAAAATGCTTAGAAGATTAAAACGAGTAAAAACAGGTACCTTGAACTTTCACTGTCACTTTCACTTCTTCTATCACTTTTCCATTCTTCTTCTTCAGAAGAACAAGAACCTTCACTTTGATCACAGGAAGTCTCCTAATTTTGTGACGGGGAGAAAAATAAAACAAAAATCTTGATCTCTGAGATTAAATAACACAAGGCAAGAGAAACCACACAGTCATTCTAATCATCTCAGGAGTAAGTATGATAACCGGGTAATAAAATAGGTAAACTTAAAACAAAAAGCAAGTGTCTTTACTACATCCTTTTTCTTATCAAAAAATTAGACAATAGAAAATATTTGTGAGACTTAACACTACTACTATTAACAAAAGAAACTGATACAAGAGGCCATTCTCTGAGCAAAGTTAATAAGTCAATGTAAATGTTCTCAGTGTTTTGGACTCAAGCCACTGTAATAGGTGGGTAGTGGTATCTCATTTTACTTTCAATTCTCTAATCACATATGATGTTGACCACCTTTTCATGTGCTTATCTGCCATCTGTATATCTTCTTTAACGTAGTCCCCGTTAGATCTTTTGTCGATTTTTAAATTGGGTTGTGTTCTTATTGAGTTTTAAGAATACAAGTCCTGGGCTTCCCTGGTGGCGCAGTGGTTAAGAATCTGCCTGCCAATGCAAGGGACACGGGTTCGAGCCCTGGCCCGGGAAGATCCCACGTGCCGCAGAGCAACTAAGCCCATGCGCCACAACTACTGAGCCTGAGCTCTAGAGACCGCAAGCCACAACTACTGAGCCCATGTGCCACAACTACTGAAGGCTGCGCGCCCAGAGCCCGTGCTCCGCAATAAGAGAAGCCACGACAGTGAGAAGCCCTCGCACCGCAACACCGCACGAAGAGTAGCCCCTGCTCACCGCAACTAGAGAAAGCCCGCACACAGCAACAAAGAACCAACACAGCCAAAAATAAGTAAATAAATAAATTTATTTTTTTTTTAAAAAAGACCTTCCCAGTCCTTTTCTCAAAAAAATTAAAAAAAAAAAAAGAATACAAGTCCTACCACCTAGAGAGGTGGGATAGGGAGGGTGGGGGGAAGACGCAAGAGAGAGGAGATATGGGGATATATGTGTATGTATAACTGATTCACTTTGTTGTAAAGCAGAAACTAACACACCATTGTAAAGCAATTATACTCCAATAAAGATGTTAAAAAAATTTTTTTAATTAAAAAAAAAAAAGAATACAAGTCCTTTATCAGACATGAGTTTTACATGTATTTTCTCCCAGTCCATGGCTTGTCTTTTCAGTCTCTTAACAGTATCTTTCAGGCTTTTCTATTTGTCAAGTTTTTCTTTCATGGATCATGCTATTGGAATTGTATCTAAAAAGTGATCATCACACCCAAGGTCACCTAGATTTTTATTATATGTTATCTTTTAGAAATTTTATAATTTTGTGTTTTACATCTACATTAAGTTTATGATATATTTTGAGTTAATTTTTGTGAAAAGACTGTGTCTAGATTTTTTTTTTTTTGCATGTGGATATCCAGTTGTTCCACACCACTTGTTGAAAAGACAATGCTTTGTCCATTGAGTTGTCTTTGTTCCTCCATCAAACACTAGTTGAGTATATTTGTATTGGCCTACTTCTGGGTTCCTTATTCTATTCCATTGATCTATTTGTCTATTTTTTCACCAGTACGACACTGTCTTGAAAACTGGAGATTTATACTAAGTCTTAATGTATCTATCAGTCCTGCACCTTTGTTGTTCTTCAGTATTGTTAGCTATTCTGGGTCATTTTTTTCTCCAAACAAACTTCAGAATCTCTTTGCCAATATCCACAAAATAAACTTGCTGGGATTTTGACTGGAACTGTGTTGAATCTATAGATGAAGTTGGGAAGAAGTATCATCTTAAAAAGATGTGAAGCACAGGAACTCTCATTCACTTTTCATCAGAATACAAAATGTAACACAACCACTATGGATAATAGTTGGGCAGTTTCTTACAGAGCTAAATATAGACTTATCATAGAGGAAAATTAAACTCATATTACTAGAAAGTAGTCAATGTGAAAAGGCCACCTACTGTTTGATCCAACTATATGACATTCTAGAAAAGTCAAAACTATGGAAACAGTAAAAAGATCAGTGGTTGCCCGTAGCTCAGGAAGAGGGAGGGAGTGATGATTAAGTACAGCAGAGGGGGTGTTTAGGACAGTGGAACTATTCTGTATGATACTATTATGGTAGATACATAACATTATGCATTTGTCTAAACCCATACAACACAGAGTGATCCCTAATGTAAACTACAGAATTTAGTTAATGATAATGTGTAAAACTGGTTCATCAGTTGTAGCAAATGTACCACACTAAATCAAGATGTTATTAATAGGAAACACTTAGGGAAACAGTATATGGGAACTCGCTGTACTTACTGTGTAATTTTTTTTAAACCTGAAACACAGAAGTCTTTAAAGGAAGAGAGGGGAACAAGCAGCTAATTCCCACAACCCTAATAGCTGCCGTCTACTTTAAATTCTGGTCTTGGATACTAAGCAGGTACTTTTAAATTGAGATACAACCTTTTCCTATAACAGCTACTTACATTAAGTGAATCATAAATGGATAATGAAAATGCCATGGAGAAACAAAACTAAAAAGATGGAACTGCAAGGAAATAGCTATTTTGTTTAATTCATTTGAGTAGGCAAAATGCAAAGTAAACATACTCTTAAAAAATGTTCCTCAAAATGTGAACCCAATGCTATTCAAGGAGTACAGATTCCTAGGCCAACCACACTAGATCTACTCAACACGAGTCTGCTTTTTATGCTCAAAATAGACTTCTAAAAAATCACAGTAATAAAATAAACTCTTAAAATCTACTACCTGGAAACCATGCATTCTGGGAAAAAGTTTTAAATGTTTTATCTGCATTAACTCTCAAAATACTTCTGTAAACAGAGGCAGGGTTAAGAAAAAGCTAATGAAACTTAAGTTTCAGAGGTTTTCAATTTAACTTGCCTACCAAGGCCCTGTGTCTATCTGTAACTTTGAATTCTTTTTCTAAAGAGCGTCCCTAAAATTATACAAGATTCAAACCCCACAAATCTTGGATCTGTCTTGCCAATGAGTTTTGTATTATCTCAAGTCACTACCTGCCCACTACTACCTTTTCATATATAGAGAAACCCAAGGCTAAGAAATGTAAAGAAATACGCCTGGGGTCACAGAAGAGTAAGTATAAGAAATGGAATCAGAAACCAGGCCAACTCTAAAACCCATACTTTTTCTACTATCAGTGCTTTCCAAACCAAAGCGTAATGGAACCAACATACACATATACACAACCATCTCTACCCATCGGCAACACTCAGGAGAATGAATTCATACCACTGTAGGAGGTAAACTACCGTAACACAAAATTATGACTTATCTTAAAAGGTAAAGTGGATTTAACATTCTACATTATACTTGTGTTAATTTAAAAGTTCCCCATTAATTGCAAATAAACCAAATTAAGACATAAAATTGTAAGATTAATACTACTGATCTAAAAATTAAAACTCAATCTATAATCATTCCTGATTTTTCAGAAACACTTAATAAGAATTAGTTGCTATTTCCCTAGCGTAATATATATGTATACTGTAGAAACCTAAAACAAAGCATCTTACTTATTGTGAAAATAGCAGACACACTGACAACAGGAATATGGTCCACTATCTCACTAGTATTCAACAATGTACTGGAAGTATTAAACACTGCAATTAGACAAGAAAAATCAATTAAAAGTATAAAAATTAGGAGAGAAGTAGCAAAATTGAATACTGTATAAATGAGAGTGTACCTGGAAAACTTCACAGAGTCCAATGATAAAATTAACTCAAAAATACAGTAATGTAGCAGGGTGGAAAAAATTAAAACTTGAAGGGGGAAAAGGCCAAAAACACGATAGAAAAATGTCCAAAAGACATGACACACAATGCACAAAGATGAAAAAGACTCTAAATATATAAAAATATGTACAACTTCACACATAAGAGAAATGTAAACTACACTGTAAATAAACCAAAGACAAAAGGACAAATATTGTGATTCCACTTACATGAGGTACCTAAAACAGGCAAATTCATAGAGACAAAGTATAAGAGAGGTTACCAGGGGCTGGGAAGAGAAGGAAATAGGGAGAGTTCTTGTTTAATGAGTACAGAGCTGCTGTCTGGGATGATGAAAAAGTGCTAGAAATGAAGAGTAGTGATGGTTGCATACATCTGTAAATGCAGTTAATGCCACTGAACTGTATACTTAAAAACAGCTAATGGTAAATTTCATGTTACATATAATATTCTATCACATAAAAGAATAGCCAAAACATATAAAAAATAAAACTAAGATACCATCTCTCGCCAATTGATTGGCAAAAATTAGAAATTGTAACACACTGTTAGTAAACAGTAAGAAAACAGACACTCTCCTACACCACAGGGAGGAAAGCAAGTTGGAATTCTCCTTTATGAGGAATTTTTATCAGCATCTCATAAGATGCAAACGTGTTTATCTTTGGGCCCAGCAATCCCATTTCAAGGAATGTACCCCCCCATAACATCTCCATCATTAGACAAATACATACATCTACAAGATTATTCATTGTAGCATTATTTAAAATGAAAACGCTGTAAACATCCTAAATGCCCATAACCAGGAGAGTGGTTAAATAAACTGTTACAATCAGATAACTTAAATATGATGCAACTCTTTAAAAATAAATAAATAAGGAAGGCACTTATGAACCGATATGAAGTGATTTTAAGAATATTTTAAGTGAAAAAACCCAAGTGCAAAAGAGTATCTGTGGTATGTGACATTTTGTGTACAAAAGGAGAAAAAATATACATGTATCTAATTGAGTATATAGGGGAAAGAAGAAAAAAAAACACAGGAAAGATATGCCAGAAACTAGTGAGGATGGATGGGAACATTTATCATAATTATCCGGAATCATTAAAGGTTAAAACATGCTCAATACATGTAAAGAAGAAGAAAATAAATAAGAAAGGTGTTACACAAAATCATTTAAGTGAACGGTTAGCAGCTAACATTATTGGATATTAGGCTGTGTTTTAAACACTTTACACGGTTAACTAAACGAATTCTCACAACACCTCTGAGGGACATACTATTAATTACTTTTACAGATATAGGCAGAGGCACAAAAGTTTAACCAACTTGTCGAAGTAGAAGAATTTGGATTTAAATTCAAACCCTATGTTTGATGACTACCCTAATGCTTTATAGAGGAATTCAAATTGTTCATCCTTATGTAACATTTCAATCCTCAAAACATTCCTGATTAGAGAATACTAACATTCTAATATTAACCTTTAAAAACTCTTTACAGAAATACTGGTTTCCCCCAAAAAAATCAAAAAGAAGAACAGTAACTTACATATGATTACTGTAAGTCAAGAAAAGGGTTAAGACAAAGACTTCTTAGATATGACGGCAAAAGCACAAGCAACTAAGGAAAAAACAAACTAGACTTCATCAAAATGTAAAACTTTTGTGCTTCAGCGGAAACAAGCAAAGAAGTGAAAAGACAATCCAATAAATGGGAGAACATATTTCAAAGTCATACATCTGATATAAAGGATTTGTATCCAGAATGTATAAAGAACCCTTATAGCAATAAAAAAGACAACCAAATTGAAAAATGGGCCAGAGATTTGCATAGATATTTCTCCAAAGACATACAAGTGGAAAACAGCACACGAAAACATGTTCAACATCATTAGTCATTAGGGGAATGTAATCAAAACCACAGTGAGATACCATTTCACATCCACCAGGACAACTGAAATCAAAAGGACAGAACATAGTAAGTGTGGACAAGGAGGTGGAGAAACTGGAAACTTCATACATTACTGACTGGGAACATAAAATAATACAGCCACTTTGGAAAACAGTCTGGCAATTCCTCAAAAGGTTAAAATACAGAGTTACCATATGACCCAGCAAACTGACTCACAGATATAAACCCAAATGAATTGAAAACTTATGGCCAAACAAAACCCTGTACATTAATGCTGATAAGGAGCAACATCCGTAACAGTCAAAAAGTAGAAATAATACAAATATCCACCAGCTGATGAGTGGGTAAACAAACTGTGGTCTATTCATATAATGGAATATTGGGCAATGAAAAAGAATGAAGTATTCATCCATGCTATACATGGAATCAGCCTTGAACATTACACAGTAAGTGAAAAAAGCCAGTCACAAGATCATACTGTATGCTTCCATTAAATGAAATGTCCAGAATACAAAAGTCCATGGGGATAGAAAGATTAGTGGTTGCCAGGGGCTTGGGTGGAGTGGGAATGGGAAGTACTTGCAAATGGGTACAGGGTTTCTTTTTAGGTGATTAAAATATTTTGAAATTAAATAGTGGTGGTGATGGTACAATTTTGTTAATATACTAAAACCACCAGATTGTACACTTATATGGTATAACAAAGCTGTTCAAAATTGTTAGAGAAATTCAAATGTGAAATTTCATCTTAATCTCTAGAGAATACTATACTTCCACAAAATTTCAAGGTAGATTCAAAGTAAAGAGTTAAGACAAATTATTCAAGATTATTTTGTATACTTTAAAGTTATGAAACTCACATGTCTTACGGAGCTTGAAGATTCATTTCCAGAAGACAACTCAAGCCGTCCAAGATTTCTTCTACCGTAATTTGGATATTTACGCCTACATGTCCTCTGCCTAGATTGTGACATCAAAGCCACGGAATCAGACTGAAACACAAACATGCAGATGAAAATCAACACTTAAATAAGTACAATCTTCAATAAAGTATTTCGCATTCTATCCAATTCCAAAAGGATTTAAGGCAAAAAAAATAATAATAGTTCAAAAAATAAAATATTCTTGAATGGGTATTTTTGCCACATACTGTTAACCAAGATTGGTTTTTGTTACTTTTAAGATATTTAGAAAACATGGCTAAATTTAGGCACATTAGATCATCATTTTCCAAACTAAACCATAAGTTAATTGGCTTACCATAAATTAGATAATAATAACTATAATCCAAAAAAGAAATCACTTTAAAATATATACCTTAGAAGTGAAAATATATATTCATATATTATGATGCAGTAACCAACCTTAAGGAATATATCACTGTGTGAATACACAGGTATAGAGAAATATCTGAAATGATTCTCAAATATCAATCCTAGTTATTTCCAGGTTTTAACTTTTTGGATGATTTGTTGTCAGTGCTTTCAGTTGTGCTTGAATTTTTTAAATATCTTTTTTTTAAATTAAAACAAAATAATTAAATAATCTTTTAAAATCAGCCAAATAAAATAGCTAGATTGAAACGGTGGGGGAGGGGGGGAGGGGGAGGGCACATGCTATTCCTCCAACACCAAAGTCACGTGTGCGAGATCACTCAGTGAAAGTACATATTCCCAGAGCTGATATACAAAATCAATTTTCACGTTAGTGCCACCTGTTTGATAATCATTGAGATGTTTTATCATTTCAACATATCCTGAACAATATATCCTGGCTGATTTTAATACAACTCTTCTTTCCTTAATTTGTCAGTACTTTTTTTGTTAAGGCAAAAACTCCTATTAATGAATTTCATGACTAATAATATGTAAATTCAGATGGACCAAAACTACCACTAAGAAGAACAAGAAAATGTGTCAAAATATATATTTTTTTAAAAAACGGTTTGAGGGCCCTATATACCTAACAAGGCTATGAAGATTTACAGGACCAATACATGAAAAAGGATACAAGCAATAAAAAAGAACCCTAGAATTTCACTCTGGAAGAGGAAGCTGAAAGGTTTAGCAGGTAAGCAAAAAACTGACAGACTAAACTCTTGAGTTATGCTAACAAAAATTACAATTCGGAGTCTCCTATGTGTAGGCAAACACCTCAAGCTTCAGCTGTTAGCCCAAAGAGCTATAATCTAGACCTATAGGTAAACCACAGATAAACAGTAATTCCAGGGAACTAAAAGCCCATTCTTGTCTGGGTGAAGGTGATACAGGCTTGAGAGTGGCCCTAGTAGCCTACCAGAAGCAAATTAAAACCTTCTCTGGAGAAGAAATGCCATCCTAGGCTTCAAACCATCTCTAACATCTAACATTCAATCAAAAATACAGGCAACAAAGAAAATGTGATTGTAATAAAATGAGAAAAAAATCAACACAGAAAGCAAACAGATTAACAGGGGAACAAGATAATGAAATAACCAGAAATGGTTTTTTTTAATAACCAGGGCTGATTTTCAAGGAATTAAAATAAAGAGAACTTCAGCAGAAAACTGAAAACTCTGGAAAATTCTGAACAGAAAAATACAATAACTAAAACTAAGAACACAAGGTTATTAGCAGGATACACACAGCTGAAGAGAACTAATTGAATGGAATATATTCGGTCAGAAAAAAATTCAGAACAGCAAGAAACAGCCTAAAAACAAAAAAGACAGAAAATAGGGCTTCCCTGGTGGCGCCGTGGTTAAGAATCTGCCTGCCAATTCAGGGGACATGGCTTCGAGCCCTGGTCCAGGAAGATCCCACATGCCACGGAGCAACTAAGCCCGTGAGCCACAACTACTGAGACTGTGCTCTAGAGCCCGCGAGCCACAACTACTGAGCCCATGTGCCACAACTACTGAAGCCCGCACACCTAGAGCCTGTGCTCTGCAACAAGAGAAGCCATTGCAATGAGAGGCCCATGCACTGCAACTAGAGAAAGCAGCGCACAGCAACGAAGAACCAAAGCATCCAAAAATAAATAAATTTATTTTTTTAAAAAAAAGACAAAAGGGAAAGACAGGAAGTAAAGGATAAAAACACGTACTATGCAAACGCTAGCCAAAAGAAAGCTAGCATAGCTACATTCATATACAAGAATTTGAAGAATAAAGCATTACTAGAGATAAGTTCATAACGGTAAAAGGTTCAATTCAGTAGGAAAAAGGGAAATTCTAAATTTGTACACAACAAATAACATAGCTTCAAACTACACAAAGCAAAGTAAGTAGAAACAAAGAAATCTACAAACATAAGGAGACTTTAATACTTATCTCACTATAAGCAAGAGTGCAATCGTTTTGAAACCACATGTGGCATTAACTACTAAAGTTGAATATACACATACCCTATGCTCCAATGATTTCACTCCAGTGCATATACTCAAAAGAAATACAGATGGGGCTTCCCTGGTGGCGCAGTGGTTGAGAGTCCGCCTGCCAATGCAGGGGACACGGGTTCGTGCCCCGGTCCGGGAAGATCCCACATGCCGCGTAGCGGCTGGGCCCGTGAGCCATGGCCGCTGAGCCTGTGCGTCTGGAGCCTGTGCTCCGCAAGGGGAGAGGCCACAACAGTGAGAGGCCCGCGTACCGCCAAAAAAAAAAGGTAATAAAAAAAAGAAATACAGACAGATACCAAGAAATATGTACAAAATGTTGAAAGCAATATTGTTCCTAACATACTATTCCTAATTCATATTCCTAATATGAAAACAACCCAAACGTCCTTTAAGAATAGATTAAACAGCAACATTCTCATTAAGGAATACTATCCAACAGTGAAAACAAATGAACTTCAACTACTCACAACAAAGATAGATCTCACAAGGGCAAATGCAAGCCAGATACAAAAGATTACATATACATACTGTATGACATTTAGATCAATGTTTCTTATCCTTTTTTTTTTTTTTTTTTTTTTTTTTTTTTGCGGTACGCGGGCCTCTCACTGTTGTGGCCTCTCCCATTGCAAAGCACAGGCTCCAGACGCGCAGGCTCAGTGGCCATGGCTCACGGGCCTAGTTGCTCCGCGGCAATGTGGGATCTTCCCGGACCGGGGCACAAAACTGTGTCCCCTGCATCGGCAGGCGGACTCCCAACCACTGTGCCACCAGGGAAGCCCTTCTTACCCTTTTTTTAACATTACCACTACCCTATAGGAAACTTGACTTTCTCCTAATTTGCTCCCTCGAATTGTAATACCACAGACATACATACAGTATGTAAACACTTATGTAGTATATCTGTACTTTGTACATCAACAGATTAAGTATAAGGCTTAGCCTTCTTATCCAATACAGGGTTTAAAATAGATAACATTTTTAAGACAAAAGCTAAATTGAAATTTTTAAAGCTCTCTGCATTTAACTTTATAACTTTCTTGAATAACTTTTGATGTAATTTAATTACAGATTGTAATTTATCAAATTACATATCCAAATTAGAAATTTCTGAATACATAACAGCACAGTAATCAAATGTTTAAAAATCTTTCAAAACTTTTCCAGCAAAAATAAAACAAATGAAAAAATTTCTTAAAAATTTTAGTAAATTTAACTTTGAAGGCTTTTATCATGAGAAAATATTCTAACTATAGCTGAAGATAGTCAACATTTTTTTCTTTTCAGTACTTGGCGTAATAGATTTGAATTATTTTTAAATTAAATAATAAGATAGAAACTATTTTTATTTAATTCTCAAAGCCCAAGTCATAAGCAAAAACACCACGCATCAAGGCAGTTAATGTGGCAGACAGGCATGCACAGGCCATTTCTCACAATATGGCTACAAAACTGAATGACCAATTGAGAGAATATCTTGCAAACACAACCATTTTCACCATAGTTTTGTAGCACTGATCGTGCATACATTTTGTATAAATTCCATTAACTTGTTAATGCTTCACATATGATGGTCAAGAAATTAAAAACTAAGGAATAAGATTTTCTCAGGTAGGGCTGGGCTTTGTCACAAACCATTGTGACATCTAAGATTTTTTATAAATGCATGATTTGGAAAACATCAGAAACAGACAAAGCTAACCAGCATCTTTAGAAGTCAAACAGTTGGTTATCTGCAGGAGAAAGGAGAGAGTAGTGATTGGGAATGGATACAAAATGCTTCTGATGTGCTGGCAATGTTCTAGGGGTTATTAGACAATAACATTTTGTTTTCAGGCCGTGCCGTGAGGCATGTGGGATCTTAGTTCCCCAGCCAGGGATCAAACCCGTGCCACCTGCATTGGGAGCTCAAGGTCTTAACCACTGGACCGCCAGGGAAATCCCAACAATAATTTTCTAGAATCCTTCATCACTGTTAGGCATTAGGCTACTTCCCGCAAGTTTCAAGCCACTTTTCCTAACACCTGTACAACTTTATGTCTACTATTTTAAATCCCAAACAGAAGACTAATATTACTAATATTCTCAGTGATCAAAAAGAAAACTATAAATTTCAGTTTAATTTCTAATTTGTTTATTCCTAAGGAAATGGAATTTAGGTTACCTTTTGTGAAAGATGGAGAGTCTTCCTCTTTCTTCCAATTATATAAAGATTTCTTTCTTCTTCACCTTTCTCTATTCTGAAGTCTTCCAACTTCCTACAAATTTAAGTACCCAGTTATATTAATTGCTGATAAATAAAGGATATATAGAGAAAAAAACTAATCATTATGATTCTGGGAATCATAACTTAAGTATTTTTTTAATTAATACAGAAAATTCCTAAAGTTATAACAAAACTTAAGGCAAACTACACTTTTCTAGAAATTTAATATAACCAAAATCTCAGAGGCAGCTAGTAGGTCCTATTTTTCATATTTAACACAGAAATATTCATTCATTTGTATTTTGATTGGCCCTATGAGGACCAACTCAAACAGAATCTCTCGTGTTAGCTACTCAGAATGTACCTATGATTTTCCAAGATTGCAAATCCATTCACTAAAGGATTCTACTGTATCACTCAGCATCTCCTTCATAAAAACTCAAATGTATTTTAGAATAGAGTTCTAGAAAGAGCTATGCTCTTCTCTGGGAAAATTATACTGCAGCGGCTAGCTGACTCACAAAATCCATTCTTCTTTCTTCCTTAGAAGCAAAATCTCAAATTTTCATCTAGGCTCTTTGCTGCTCTAAATAGAGACTGTATTACCTTGCCTCCTCTGTAGCTAAGTGTGGCCATATGGACATTCTGGTCAATGAGTTATGAGGAGACATGTCATGTGGGACCATTAAGTCTGCTTAAATGAAATCCCTTCAACTAGAAATGTCCTTTTTGCCGTCGGGGAAAATGCTGGGGAACCATGATTCTAGCCTTAAACTACTTCCAGTCTTCCTTTATGTTAACAAAATAAATGCTCGTTTAAGAAACTATTCTTCAGGACTTTCACTCCTGATACCTATTTGCTTCCCTTGATTTTGACAACAAAAAGTATCCTAAAATGACACTTTCAGTTCTGATGACCATGCAACTCAGACATAATTTTAAGGCTTAATTATAGAATGCTGCATACACGACAGTGATTTTCTGTATTTCTCATCCCAATTCCAGATTTTGCTTTTCATTAGTTTATCGTATACTTATAAACATCCTTAAATTCACTGTATGAAATATAAGTATTATCCAATATTACTCCACCAATCAACTGACTCTTCTGGCTAAACACATGAAAACTTTCACAAAATTATCTTCAAGGTATTAGTTATTATGAGACACAAACGTGACAGAATACTGAAACATTTTAGATATCAATGAAAAACAGTATTTGCTGCCTCCATTCTGATAACTTGAAAATCAGTACATCACAATTCAGTACAAGGAAAACCCTACGATCCACACTATACTTATGAAATATCATTTCTCAGTAAAAGAAAATAGGGCTGCTTAAGAGAAAAGACTAATCCTAAGTCTAGGTCAAGAAATTTACAAGAAGAACCTGTAACACCCTGCCATGCCTGACAGCAAAGATGCTACACAAGGCTACTACATTATTTCAAAAGGACTCAGGAGCCAACCTGAAGAAGCTCCTCCTGGCCAGAGATAAAAAAATTTAAACATTAACAAGGACATTAGAAATAAGCTAAATCACAGCAGTGTAATTAATACAGTGAACAACACAAACACACAAATTGGCCACTGCGGGAGAATATAAAGGAATAAATCTTTATTTTGAAGGTAAATAAAGCAAAATGAGCAGGCAGCTATCCTGTTTTTTATACAGAAACTTGTTTATTATATACAAACTTTACTACTGGATAATCAAATAGTAGATGTGGGTGAATTTTTATTTGGAAGTAGCCAAGATAATAAAGACTTCAGAGCTGAAATATCACTATTTTATAATCCCTAATGAATTAATGAACCTGGGCAGTGAGTATCAGTTCCTGCTAGCATCACAAAAAAAAAAAAAAAGAAAAGAAATAAAGAAAAAGATATTATGTGCCTTCTGATGGAATTTTACCACTTACAAAATACTCTTGCAAAAAACTAAAAATATGACATTTGGAACAACTGGAAATTTAAACACTGGCTATTTGGTTCTACTGAGGAATTGTTTGTTTTTTAAGATATGACAATGGCATTATAGTTATATTTTAAGACAATTCCTTATCCTTAGAAATTACATACGGACATACTTTTAGACAAAATGATATTATGTCTGGAATATCTTTCAAAATAATACTGAAGGGAGAACAGGGGGTGTTTGTATAGATGAAACAAGATTGGTTATGGAGTTAGAGAACAATTTTGACATTTTCCTACCACAATTAAAATACATCCCAACCCATTACTAAAATATATGTATATGATTATTTATACCACTAATGATTAAAATGTGTAAATAACCATATAGATATATTTTCACAGATATAAACAATATTAATAGATATCCTAAAACAAACCTAAATATGCCTAGTGGTACCTCTGGTACAACCACTCTTCGTTTCCAGGCCTGCAGGTCACGCTCTGTAGCCATCTGACTACGTGGAGCATTCTGGTGCATCTGACGAACACCTTCCACTTGTCCACTACGACGCAGACCAATATTTGGAGGGGACTGGATGTCTAAGCTTAGTCTTCTAAAACCTAGGGAAAAATTGTCAAGAATGATTACAAAACAAACTTCAATCTAATATGCATATACATTCCTCCTACTATGACACAAACCAAAAAAAAAAAAAGATCTACTGAAAAAACTTTGGAAAAAAGAATCTTAATGTGACTGAGATCAAAATGTAGGCTACATGGGGACTTCCCTGGTATACCAGCGCAGCAGTTAAGAATCCACCTGCCAGTGCAGGGGACACAGGTTCAAGCCCTGGCGCGGGAAGATCCCACATGCCGCGGAGCAACTGAGCCCGTGCGCCACAACGACTGAGCCTGCGCTCTAGAGCCCATGAGCCACAACTACTGAAGCCCGAGCACCTAGAGCCTGTGCTCTACAACAAGAGAAGCCATCGCAATGAGAGGCCCATGCACCGCAATGAAGAGTAGCCCCTGCTCACCGCAACTAGAGAAAGCCCACGCACAGCAACGAAGACCCAACGCAGCCAAAATAAATTTTAAAAGATCTCTTTAAAAAATGCAGACTACAGAACAAACATTAACATAACTATTAAGCTCAATTTCCATTTTTATTAGACTTTCAGAAATTTAATGTACAAGCATTTTCTATAATAATGTTATATTTGCAGTCCTAAAAACCTCGCCTTCCTCAAAACTGCAAACTAAAAACACATCTTTCTGGAAAAATTAGCACTGCAAATAGATGCCTCAAACTGTGGTGGCTTTATAATAAGAGCTCTAACAAAAAACATTATTTGTGACCTAAAGAGATAATCTAAGCCACTCAAGCAGGCAAGCTGCCAGAGCCCACTATTAAAAATTCACAAAAATGCAAAGTGGGGAAATGCTGGCAGCACCTGAATTGGAGCTAAAAGAGTGGGTAACAGGGCAATGCAGACCACATCAAGCCCTAAGCCTATGCAGAGCTGATCAGGTAGACACAGGAGGCAGGGCAACCTCCCAAGAGCTGGAAGTCACAAAGGATGGAGACCACCCTGGGGGGATGTGGAGGGAATCCCAGTCAAAGTACTTGTTTTCTTGAACCACAGGGTGAAGGGGATCCTGCTACTAATGCAACAAAAAAAACTGGGGGCTATATCCTTTCCTACGGGAGGCTATTAAATTTTACTCCAAATACACCAGCTCTCCTTGCTTAGGGTAAAACTCAAATATGAATGAACAAACCTCTGCATTCTTCTATGTACAACATTCTGTTCACCAATCAAATGTGAACCAATTTGCCCTGCACAACATATTATACTCCATCTATTAAAAATGACATTAAATGCCCCTGCTATTAATCCAAAATTTGTATTAAAATATATTGATGTTTAAGAAACACTTTTTGAATTGAGAACTAAAAATAAATTCTAAATTTTGTGTGTGTGTGTGTGTGTGTCTGCACTGGGTCTTCGTCGCAGTGCGTGGGCTTTCTCTAGTTGCAGCAAGTGGGGGCTACTCTTCATTGCGGTGGGCAGACTTCTCATTGCCATGGCTTCTCTTGTTGCGGAGCTCGGGCTCTAGGCACATGGGCTTCAGTAGTTGTGGCACGTGGGCGCCGTAGTTGTGGCTGGTGGGCTATAGAGCGCAGGCTCAGTAGTTGTGGCGCACAGGCTTAGTTGCTTTGTGGCATGTGCGATCCTCCCGGACCAGGGCTCAAACCCATGTCCCCTATGTTGGCAGGCAGATTCTTAACCACTGCGCCACCAGGGAAGCCCTAAATTCTAAATTTGACTGCCCAAGTCATAGTATTATTCTCCAACAGTTTGAAGAAAATATATGTTATGCATCACAACATTACTTGTAATAGCAAGCATGAAAAATAACTTAAGTGGCCATAAACAGATTAATTACAAAGACTGGTTATTCCACACAGTGGAGTACTATGAAGCTATAAAAAGGAATGAAGACGAGCTCTGTGAATGCAAAGAGAGTGATTTCTAGAATATGCTGTTAAGGGAAAAAAGCAAGGTGCAGAAAAATGCATATATATCTTGTGCCTCTTGCTCTGATGCGCTGAGAAGAACACAGCAACTATGCAGTATTCTTACCTAAAATGTCTAACCTGAATCCAATTTTGAGATAATCAGACAAATTCAAATTGAGGGAAATTCTGTGAAACAACAGGCCTGAACTCTTCAAAAGTACCAGTGCCATGAGGGAACTGTTCTAAATTAAAAGAGACTCAATAATTAAGCACATGGACCAAGGCTTGATTAAACCCTAAAATTTTAAAAAGCCATGAAGGACAATTTTGGGACAAGTGGGGAAATGTAAAGATTGTACATCACAGAGCAGTACTGTATAGTCTGTTCATTGTGTAGTACTGTAAAGTCTGTTGACTGTGACCATTGTATTATGATCATATAAAAGAATGTTCCAGTTCTTGGAAGATATAGAATGAAGCCTAAGGGATAAAGTTCACATCTTACTCTAGAATTTAGGAAAAAAACATACCTGAGAGAGAGAAATTCTTTCAAGTATATATGAGACCCATACAAGACTGTTAATAGCATTTCTGTTTGAGATTAGCAAAATCTCAAAACTACCCAAAAGTCCATCAAGAGAATGAATTAATAAAATCAGATATACAAAAGAGTACACAACAGTCAAAATTAATCCAATGCGACAACTGAGCAATCTTAAAAATACAGCACTATGTGAAAAAAATTAAGTCGCTTTATAAACCTTTTATAAACCTTTATAAACCTTTTGATAAAGTTAACCTTTATAAACCTTTGGATAAAGTTTAAAAACAAATGCTTTTTATTCATACATTTAAGAGTGTCAAATCTATTTTTTAAAAGGCAAAGAATCAACATGAGATTCAGAATAATTGTTATCTTGGGATAGGGAAACAGGACAGGACCACATAAAAAGACGTAGGTTATTATCATGATTTAAAACAAATAAAAGAGGAGCATGTGTAAATGAACAATAAGAGTATGTCAATGGGCTTCCCTGGTGGCGCAGTGGCTGAGAGTCCGCCTGCCAACGCAGGGGACGCGGGTTCGTGCCCCGGTCCCAGAAGATCCCACATGCCGTGGAGCGGCTAGGCCCATGAGCCATGGCCGCTGAGCCTGTGCGTCCGGAGCCTGTGCTCCACAACAGTGAGAGGCCCGCGTACCGCAAAAAAAAAAAAAAAAAAAAGTATGTGAAGAACAAAGTTTTGATAGACCCAATTCTGTGCTGCTAGAATCCAAAACAGTTAAATATATAAAAGAAGTAAAACTTAAAGTACAAGGCACTAATTTTAAAGTCATATTTTAAAGAGAAAAAAATGAAACTTGTAGACCTAACAGTCGCTGCAAATAAAAATCTAAAGCACTGCGAGTTCCCTGGCGGACCAGTGATTACGACTCCCTGCTTTCATTGCCGAGGGCCTGGGTTTGATCCCTGGTTGGGGAACTACACAAGCCGGGGTTTCCTGGTGGCACAATGGTTAAGAATCCACCTGCTAATGCAGAGGACATGGGTTCGATGCCTGGTCCGGGAAGATCCCACATGCCACAGAGCAACTAGGCCCGTGTGCCACAGCTACTGAGCCTGCGCTCTCGAGCCCGTGAGCCGCAACTACTGAGCCCACGTGCCACAACTACTGAAGCCCACGTGCCTAGAGCCCATGTTCCACAAGAGAAGTCACCACAATGAGAAGCCCGCACACCACAACAAACAGTAGCCCCCACTCACCACAACTAGAGAAAGCCTGCGCACAGCAATGAATACCCAACGCAGCCAAAAAGAAATTAAAAACAAACAAAAAAGATCCCACAAGCCATGCAGCCAAAATAAAAAACAAATAATAATAAAAAAAAATCTAAAGCCCAGTTACGAGGCAGATTAGATGAAAGGAAGATCAAGAGTGAAAGGGCAGGGCTTCCCTGGTGGTGCAGTGGTTGAGAGTCCGCCTGCCAATGCAGGGGACACGGGTTCGTGCCCCGGTCCAGGAAGATCCCACATGCCACGGAGCGGCTAGGCCCGTGAGCCATGGCCGCTGAGCCTGCACGTCCAGAGCCTGTGCTCCGCAACGGGAGAGGCCACAACAGTGAGAGGCCCGCATACCGCAAAAAAAAAAAGAGTGAAAGGGCAGAAAGAGCTGAAGAAACTGTTCAGAACACAGCACTGAGCGATAAAGAGACAGGAAATTTTATAGCATTTTACAGCCTCTCAAATCTTCTCTTATCTTCCACAAGGTTTTAGCTTTTCTAGAGTAAGTTTTCAGTTGCATAACAATCGCCCATCTCTTCTAGATTATTTCCACTAACATAATTATCACTACATTCCAATATCAAGTACTTTGCGCTGAAAACTCACTTCAAGCTTTCTGATTCAGTAAGAAACATTAGGGCTCTACTCAATTCAGTTTTTTAAGGATTATAAAGGAAAGGAAATCTAGTGTTTCCTTTAGAAAACACTTTGTTCTTTACTCTTATTTATTTAATGTAATTTTGTAAATACTCTTATTTTAGAGCAAAAAGATTTCAATAGCCTTTCATAGTACTTGAAATTCAAATGTCCATTTGTTAGTCCATCAACCTTACACCTAATAAAGCTACCTCCAGACTACTACTCAAGTTGTAAGCGTACATTGCTTAAGGCTTTTTACACTGCATGTAGGGGACAATGACTTCATTTATTCTTCAATTTCAATCCAGCCATATTAAGGCAAAATACCTCTCATATATTTATTACCTCTTCGGGGTGTTTCTTCCCCATTTGAAAGTCCACTTGGAACAGCATCTTGACCTGCTCCCATTCTCTGGTCTTGCTGCTGCTGCAACTGTCTTATCATTCCATCAAGAACACTGGACTCTGGGCTTCGTTCACCATTGTCATTGGTTTGTAGGCTTATAATTTGTTCAATTACCTCTCCATCACCTGCAAATTCAATGAATGAATATGAAATCATAATACATATTAAGAGGAAAAAACTTTCAATAGGCTACAATTAAAATTACATTAGCAATTGTCAGAATTCTTGTTTTTCAAAAATAATCAATTAAAGATATCCTTTATATTCATAACTAATTAAGTCATAGAAAAAAATTCAAAACAAACTTTAGAGTACTAAGTACCACAAAAACCTCAACAGAGGTTCTGAAATCCCTAGCAGTGAGCACCTGGAAACACACTTGAGTGAAAGTGAAAGTCTTGTTTTTCTGTTTCACATTAACGCCCCTCATTTATACAAGTATTTCATTAAAATCTTATCTCTCAAGGTCTCTCTGACTATAACAACCAATAATGTGCGATTTCTGATGTAGAGAAAAGCAGTGGCATTTCTCTGTCTTATGAAATAAAAAAGAGTAAGTAACACCTTTTAGGCCTTCAACAAATGACCACTCCCAACTCCAGCTCTCTCCCACCCCAAGTACGCACAGTTGAGGGAGGCAGCTTCCACATGCCTCTCCCACCAAGCTTAAGTTACTCTTTCAAATAGGCTTTAAGCATAGCCATAATCCTCCACGTACAAAATCAGATATTTTTAAGTGTCTTTGCTTCTTTATTTTTCAAATAATACATTTTCAGAGATATTTAATAGGTTCAGTTAGTGTTAATGGATAAAAAGTGTTAGATGGTTGTGGGGTCTTGAAATTTACCTAAACATTGACATTTTCATGTAAACAACTCGTTACATATCCTCCCATCATAAAACGCATCTTCTTTGAACATAATATGTAACATGGACCACCCCCCCACACCAGTTTATAAGCAGAACCTTAACAAATTGAAATTAATAGGGTATTAGGCAAAAAGAATGCAAAGATATACTTCCATCCATAGTAACACGTCAGAAACTGAAAAATGTCATATACTATTTCAGGGGGAAAAATACTTCTATCCTACTAATCTACTTTTAGATCCCTTAAATCTTATTGATGACATCTCCATTTTACTGTGGAAATCAATGAAGAATTTAGAAGAGCTAAACAAAATCCACGGAAATTTTTTGACCACTGTCAAAAAATGAACTAAGACAGCAAGAAGTGGAGCCCTAATCTAAAAGGATAACAAGGGACTTCCCTGGTGGCACAGTGGTTTAGAATCCGCCTGCCAATGCAGGGGACACGGGGTCAAGCCCTGGTCCGGGAAGATCCCACATGCCATGGAGCAACTAAGGCCGTGCACCACAACTACTGAGCCTGCACTCTACAGCCCACGAGCCACAACTCCTGAGCCCACGTGCCAGAACTACTGAAGCCCATGCGCCTAGAGCCCATGCTCTGCAACAAGAGAAGCCATCGCAATGAGAAGCCCTCGCACCACAACAAAGAGTAGCCCCCGCCTGCTACAACTAGAGAAAGCCCGCACACAGCAGCGAAGACCCAACACAGCCAAACATAAAATAAATAAAATAAATGTATATTTTTTAAAATTTCGTAAAAGGATAAAAAGACTTTAATTAAGACTAGGAATAACATAACATCCTTAAGATCACAACATAGAACCAAAGGGAAAACAGCAGAAAAGGAGACTTCTAATCCTCTCCCCTCCCCAAAAAACCCTATGTAACTTTTCTTTCACAGCACTGAATTTAAATGTAACTTGGGAAATATCAAGAATGATACCTGTTTCTACTTGGCATAATGCAGTCACCATTCAAATACTAAAGAAGGGTTCTACACATAAAGGCTTAAGTACTACAGTGCCCTTCCACTATAAACTACTACAACACTGGAAAAAATATATATGAAAGAAGGGCTTTCAGATATTGGATAACAGCACAGGACTGTGATCCCTGAGAGAAGACAATGGAGCCCAATCTTTTGATTGCTCCAGGTAACAGCCTGGAGGCAATCTCCAGACTACAGAACAAGGAGAGGGAACCCAAGTAACATCCAGAGGTCACAATGAGTTGAGAGACAGAGGTCAGAGTTTGAGAGCAGGGGAAAGATTAAAATATGCAAAGCTGAATATCAGAGAGGACTGGATTGCACAGAAAGCTCAGAGGTACACAATGAGGAATCGATTCTTTGGCTAAATAATATGTGCACACATTGGTTAAAACTCCACCATGCTGGGGAATAAAACATGAAAAAGCCAAGCCATTTTTTAATGCCAAAAAATTGCCAGAACTCTCACAGGGCTGGCAATAGTACACGTTCCCACTAGCCAGTATAGAGACTTCAGACACAAACAAGAACTGTTTTAAGCATATTTCCAATGTTAACATTCAGAATATTTTAAAATGTGTGTTCAAATCAGTGGAGAATACAATGACCGCTAGTAGTTTGGTGCCACGGCCTTGATTTGTGCTCAGGTACCAAATGTTTCACCCACCACTGCTTCTGTTTCATCAGTGCAAATGTCAAAGGTAAATAATAGTTCCATATTATTATGAAGATAGTCATAACCTCGAAGACCCCATAAAAAGTCATGGATAAAACCATGGGTCTGCAAACTACACAGTGACAATTTAGGCCCTAGAACAACCATTAAAAATAAGTAAGACTAACAGGTATTGCTAATAAAACATTAGTGGCAATAATGATAAAACACTAAAAAATAAGCAACTTCAAAAAAGTTTGGGAAAAAAGGAGAAACGGCACAAAGAACAGAAAGGATAGACAAAACAAGTAGCATTATGTAGAGCTTTAAGCCTGACTACACTAATAATTATATTAAATGTAAATGGTCTACATAGTCCAATTAAAGGACAGGTTGTCAGACCAGACTGCTGCCTGCAAGAAATCTGTTTTAATATAAAGACATACTGGTTAGAAGAATTGAAAAGATACAACATGATAACACTAATTTTAAAAAGTTGGATTATTTACTTTAGTACGAAACAAAGTTAATAGTCTTCAAAACAAGAAATACTCCTGAGGATAAAAAGGGACATTTCATAATGATGAAAGAATTAATTCAGGGCTTCCCTGGGGGCACAGTAGTTGGGAATCCACCTGCCAATGCAGGGGACATGGGTTCGAGCCCTGGTCCGCGAAGATCCCACATACCGCAGAGCAGCTAGCCCGCGGGCCACAACTACTGAGCCTGTGCTCTAGAGCCCGCGAGCCACAACTACTGAAGCCCACGTGCCACAACTACTGAAGCCCACGTGCCACAACTACTGAAGCCCGTGTGCCACAACTACTGAAGCCCGCGCACCTAGAGCCCATGCTTCGCAACAAGAGAAGCCACCGCAATGAGAAGCCTGCGCACCACAACTAGAGGAAGCCCACGAACAGCGAGGACCCAACGCAGCCAAAAATAAATAAAATTGTAAAACAAAGAATTCACCAGGAGCACAATCTGAAATGTGTAGGTATATAATACCAGAATTTTAAAATACATACAGAGAAAATTGAGAGAACTGAAGGAAAAAATAAGACAAATCCACAGGATAGTTGGATATTTCAGCACTCCTTAAAACAGCTACAAAATGGAAAAAAGACAAATGGTTTTCAGCTACTAGTGAATAGATAAATGATGGTATATCCATACAATGCTGCACTATCAATAAACAGGAAAAAAACAACTGATACCTGCAACAGGAATGAATCTCAAAAGAACCACGTTAAGTTAAAGAAGCCAGACACAAAAGACTACATATTGTATGATTTCATTTATACAAAATTCCTTAAAAAGGAAAAATCAAAGTGACAAAATAAAACAGTCATTACAAGGGGCCAGGAGAAGGGAGAGGACTAATTCCAAACAGGCCCAAGAGAACTTTTGGGGGCAATGGAAATGTTCTGTATCTTGATTGTGGTGGTGGTTTACATGACTGTTTAACATTTCTCAACTCATATGAATTGTACACTTAAAAGTGGTGAATTTTGTTGTATATAAAGCACACTTCAATCAAACTAATAAAAAAAATTTGAAAGAGTAAACATATAGTGATTTACATTAATCTTTAACCTTAAGGTGATTTAGTTTCAGTAAATTAATCCTCATCCAAACAAAATAGAAGCATCTTTTTTCTTCATTTAATAATATTAGGGCTTCCCTGGTGGCACAGTGGTTGAGAGTCCGCCTGCTGATGCAGGGGACACGGGTTCGTGCCCGAGTCCGGGAAGATCCCACATGCCGCGGAGCAGCTAGGCCCGTGAGTCATGGCCGCTGAGCCTGCGTGTCTGGAGCCTGTGCTCCGCAACGGGAGAGGCCACAACAGTGAGAGGCCCGCATACCGCAAAAAATTTTCAAAAATAAAAATAAAAAATTAATTGCATTTAATAATATTAGGGAAAAACATTACACTGCCATGAACAAATACAAAAGCAAACAAAACAAAAAACTCTGTACTTGGCTAGGACAGGCAAAGTACAAGATGGGACTGGAACATCTTTTGCCAGAAAGTAATGAAGTGCTCAAGGAATGATGGGGACTTGGGAAAATACACAAAACTCAGCTTGAATGGACTCTCCCAGCCAAATCCAAGGATAATATGAGCAACTAAACAATGATAGTACTGGATTGTAACCCACTATATAACAACCGGGAAGTCCATACTAAAACTTAATAAACGAAATAAATAAATAAATGGGAGAGTAGTAGATGGCCAGCTAATGATAAAATGCAGATGCAATGATAACAGAGTTAGAAAACCGTTTTGCAACGTTCAGAGTAACAACTGATTCAGGCAAATATTATCAATGGATCCTAAAAGTTTGAAATAGAACAGGTTATTTAAACCACAAGCTACTTAATAATTACAAAGAGAAAAAAAAAATTCATAGCGGAAAACCTTGGCGGATACCAAGTGTTCAAAGTCAGCGTCACCAATAAGTGCACAAAACACAATCGTAAGCATCCTTACATGATACTCCAGGAAGGCTACAACACCATTTATGTTGTCTTCTTTCCAAAATGCATAACCTGAACTTAATCAATGACAACTGAATTTAATGTGCAGTCCCAAATTAAAATCTACATCAAGGGAGGAAAAAAAAGCTATAACAGGCATTATTAGAACAATAATATTTGATTACAGACTACAGACTTGATTAACAGTATTATATAATTGTTAAATGTCCTAATTTTGATAACAGTTTATGATTACATAAGAAAATATCTTTGTTCTTAGAAAATACATACTGAAGTATTTAGGGGTAAATGGACATGAGGGCCAGAACTTAAGTGTCAAATGGTTCAAAACAATAATATGTATCTAGCGATACAATAATAAAACAAAATATTAAGGACTGGTGAATCTGAAAGTACAGAAGTTCTTTGTATTATTACTTACATTTTTCAAATTAAAAATTAAACAAAACAAAACAAAAAAGACTTAGAACTTACTTGTTGCCACGTAACCTAGCTGTGGAACCAAATGTTCATCTGCAGAATTTTCTCGGCCTGGTACTAATCTCTGATACTTAGTTGGATGAGGATTTCCATCTACATCTACCAAGAATGGTGGAGGCATAAGATGAGGAGCCTGCTGAGTCTGCTCATCTAAGACATAATTATTAGAATCCCTAATCAGTGGCCGATAGTCAGTATGGAAGAACATCTGATCGGGAATCTAGAAAAGGCAAGTTTACAAATTGATATTTTGAGGTTTACACATGTTAAAGAAAATAAATTATTAACCAGTTAACTTTATTTGAAAAGACAAAAAAATTAAATCAATACATCTAACCTATTTTCAAAACATCCTTTATAACTATTTTACATGCTGTAAGAAAGTATATGAAATGACCTTTTCATATGGCTTGCTGCATCCAAAACCAAATATCAGAAGGTGACCGTGAGAATCTGTACAGGCAAAATGCTGTCCATCCTGTGAAAACTTACAGTCAAATACAGCTCCATGTCCTTGTCCTTCAATCTAGGAAACACAGAGGGAAAAATGTATGACCATTTCTTTGTAAGAGCTTTTGCTATATCAACTTCTGAAAAAACAAATTTTTAAACAAAGTTTTCGTTAAGCACATGTTAATATTTTCAGAAAATAAAATTCATTTTAGATACCACTAGCCTAGAAAAAAATCTCAAAAGATCTTCTAAGAATTAGTTCTCAAATTGATCAAATGAAGGATCATAAACCAATCCAAAATGAAGGCTTTCTTTACTTCTTACATGTGAATGACAATTTCACAAACTTTTCTTTCAATATATAACAAAAATCTTTTGATTAATAACCTACAAGGGAGGGGCTTCCCTGGTGGCGCAGTGGTTGAGAGTCCGCCTGCCTATGCAGGGGACACGGGTTCGTGCCCCGGTCCGGGAAGATCCCACATGCCGCGGAGCGGCTGGGCCCGTGAGCCATGACCGCTGAGCCTGCGCGTCCGGAGCCTGTGCTCCGCAACGGGACAGGCCACAACAGTGAGAGGCCCGCGTACCGCAAAAAAAAAAAAAAAAAAAACCTACAAGGGAAATGATTAAAGATTAATAAAGTTTGGAATTCATGAACTAAAATCAATACTTTTACGGAGTTTAAGCTTTCCACTTAGATGACTAAGTGGAAATGCAAAATTTGTAATGCTGCAAAGTCTCAAGGGTGCATATGTAAATGCCTGCACCTGCAACTACCTTATTTCAAACTGCCACAAATTTCAGAAAGGATACTCTAAGTGCATCATGAATGTTGCCTTAAATAGATAACTTTTAAACTGTTTTCTGTTTTATTCTTGTTTTTTTAACTGTAAATTATAGTAGTTTAGTATTATCAATTTATAGTTAAATGAGTTGTTTCATTAACTCAATAGTGTAGAGCTACGCTTATCTGTTGTCTCAGCCTATAACTTTCCAATAATTAAACTTCAGGACAAGTTAAATCAGCGTTGGAAAAAGGATTCATCCACCCAACTAACTGCCAAAACAAACTCACATACATACCTAAATACCCGCTCAAAAAGCAATAATTCACTACTGCTATACCACACATGACTGAGTGCCAATTAACAAAATGGGGTGGGGGGGAGGATATTTAGGGACTTGCTGAATAAGATAATCCATGTATACAAATTTGCATTCTCTCATAACATAAAAAGGAAAAAAACGTGTAAATATTTTTCCTCCTATTACACAGATTCACCCCCAGGGTCCTTTGAAGAGCCACCTCCACCACAGCCCAACCTGCACCCTGGCACCACTTCACATCTCTGGCCTGAGACCTTCAGTCCAAGTAAAGCAGAGGAGGGTGGGGAGGGGAGAGCCCTTGGCTGGTAAAGCAAAGATGGTGGCAGCTACTCTCCTATCATACATGTGGAACTTACTGCACCAAAAGCTTTGCTCAGGGTACCTGCTGAGAAGGAAGTTTTCCCAAGTGGGCAAACCTACCTAGGCAGAGCAAGACAGACTCCGGTTTTTACCTGCAGTCTGAAGAGTCCTACACAATGATTCCTGACAAAATCCGACCTTCAACTGTGCCTGGAGAACACTTCAGTGTCACATTATGTTAACTATTTACTTAATGAAATACTGTTTTTGTTAGTAGTTTACAACCCTACGTAATTTGTCTAGCATTAAAGAATTAGGAGACTCTCAGCTGAGCAGTAAAGGTAACAAGAATTCAGTATACAAGGCCAATTTTTGGTGTCTGACTGGGAAATAAGATCATCGTTGCCCATTTGAGACTTTTTTCAGATTACTCTTTGGCTTAGAGGTTATTTTAGCTTATATTCTGTTTAAAGCCTGAATTAATGTAGTTTTCTGTTTTAATAGATTAAATTTAGTATGTAATGTTCCTATTGAGTTTTAAAGGCTAATTAAAAGATGGATGTACCTATGAATTTTAAGGCCATAGAAAAACTGAAGAAGGCTTAGTTCTTTTTCCAGTAATTTGAACAGAGATGCAAGTTTCAGAGATGCCCAATGATGTACTTGGGTCAGGCTATTTGAGTTGTTTTAGTGCACTTAATGTTAATAAATAAAAAACTGTATTTTAAACTGTTTCTTGAAGAAACTGTCCAGTGTAAGCACATTGAAATTAAAATTTTAAGGTCAAAAAAGCCCAACAAAAACATGGAACACATGAACTAAGATGATCTTCAATCAAATATCTAAGAATCATTCACCTATAGGATGCTACTATATTGCCTCAAAAATAAATTATAGTTTGAATTGGATCTCAATATAAACTGAAGAGTAATTTTATAAAACCTATCATATATATATGATATATATATATATATATATATAAATCAAAAGTCTTAACAATGTACAAGCCCTTTTACACACTTCCCTCAGAATTTATCCCAAGGAAATAATTAGGGATCTACCTAAACAGCCAAGTATAAAAACATTCAAAGTATTGTTACTGTGCATATTTTAGAAACCACTTAAATACTCAACAACAGTAAATTAAACATATAGGTAACATACTTCTAAGATAGGCTGAATTTACCATCAAAAATACATTTGCAAATTCTTAAAGAATATTTAAGGGTTTGAAAAACATTCTTTACATAAAATGAGAAAGGATTACAAAACTATGTGCAACAATGCCAACTACTAAATATGTAAAGAACGATGCCATTAGAAAGCCTTCGATGGATACTGATATTTGTGAAAATTTCATAAGGAACCAGACATTTACATAGTCTCTGAAAAAATCAGTTTAAAATTTACAAAGAAAAAAACAACTATTTTAAAAATCAGTGGGGAAACTTGGCAGATGCCACCTTAACCAAATATTAATAATTACCACCATATAACAGTGGAAAATGTAAATATCATGTGCCGTCTAATATAATGCATGGACGGCACACTATCATCTATGTTTTATTACATCAAAAAAATGTGAAACAGTATTGTATCATGAAGAAATATCAGACAAAACAGAGATATCCTGTAACATTATTTGCCTGTAAAAGGGCAAGATATAGGGAAAAAAAAAGGCAGAATTATTGATCTTACAAAACTAGGGATACATAACTACTTAATACAATACATGATCCTGAATCAGATCCTGGTCCAAGGGGTAAAATATAACAATAAAGGCATTATTAGGACAACTGACAAAATTTGAATGTAAACCTGGATTAGATAATGCTACTTTATCAACGTTAAATTTGCCTATTTTGGTAACTGTATTGTAGTTATGTATAAGAAATTCTAAAAACATGCAATAAGATCGTAATCTGGTTTTCAAATATTCATGTGCAAAAAGCAGAAACACTGAAAAACAAACAATGATGTTCGATTCCCTAGATGACTCTGAGTATTATTTTTTATTATCAAATTTTTTTTTTTGGCTGCACCACGTGCCATGTGGGATCTTAGTTCCCCTGCATTGGAAGTGCTGTGCCTTAACCACTGGATGGCCAGGAAGTCCTTATTATCAAATGTTTTAATAAATTTAAATAGTGAAAAAGTTGTGTGAATTACCATAATTTTGCCAATTTAAACACAGACAGGGACAAATTCACACACACAAAGCTAAATAAATAAATTTTGAAAATCTTTCCCTCATGTGAATTAGTTACACAGATTAATTTCACATTTGTTTGTATGTATGTATGTATATACGGCTATCAGATATTTATCAGACTAGGTAGTACCCTGATTTCTAGAAATATAAACTGCCAAAATATGCAGATCGGTTTCTGGCTACACTTCATTATCCAAATACTTGAAACAAATGCAAACATGCATGAAGATACCTCTCACTCCACTTACCATATTAAAATAATGTTTCATCTTGGTGCCTTTTGTAATATCCCATATAAATATGCTGCCATCATGTCCTGCAGATAACATAATTCTGGAATCAAAGGGATGTGTCTCCAAAACAAATACTTCATCAGCATGTCCCTTTATTCAACAAAGTCATACAGTTAAGGAGGGTTTGCAAGTTACAAGTTTAAAATTAAAAGCCCATACTGTCACAGTGTATAAGAGTTTTTAAATATGTATTAATGACAGTAATTTATACATTAGTATATATACAAATTTCTATTCATTTGATAATATAAATGAAACATGTTCATTAAAAATAAAATTATAGTTCAAAAATTTTTAATTTGTTATATGTTATAAAAACTACCTACCAATAAGTTATGAAGCAGTTGTCCAGTATAAGAATTCCACACTTTGAGGACATGATCATTCACAGCTGTGACAACAATGCTATCATTCTGATTCCAAGCTATCATTGTTACTTTGGGTTTCATAAACCTTTCCTCTTCTAAAGATAAATCTCTAAGAAAAAAAATATGAAATGTGCAATGCTATATGTGTAGGAGGCTGTACAATGTACACAATCCCTCATCAATACAAAAATAATTGAAGTAATCCAGCTCATGTCCATACCTTACCAACTCGATAGAGAGTTCATCACATCTGACCCGCAAAAGATTATCTATAAACAGATAAGGGCAAAATCCCGAGGGGTAAGGGATGATTTACAAACAGTTCGGAGACTGAATACAGGCAGATTTCAGAATACCGCCGCTGCTCATAAAAGCAAAGCTTTTTCTCTTTACCTCTTTTCTAATTATTCCCTTCTCCTGACCCCAAGCCCTATTAAGTAATACTTTCAACTGCTTCACTCTCTATAGATGACAAAAAACTTCAGAAAGACAGAAAGAAGGTAATTCATCTTCATGACCCCAATGTCTAGTAAAGTGCCTGACACAGACTCTCAATTTGTTGAACTGTAAATGAGCTGCATTCATCTCTTTCTACTTCCCTATAAACTGTTCCTACAGGTCCTTTCCGAGAATGGTCTTGGATACACGTCTGCAGTGTTTTGCTGCCTTTATGAAAGCAATATGCAAAGCTTCTGTATAAAATACAGCAGTCAGTAGTATGGGGTTGGGGGGACTGGGGGGACCTAGCTGCTTCTGAAATCATAGAGCACATTCTAAGAAATGATTAAGCATATAATAAACATGTATTTTAAAGAAAACGGCTACAAGAATATGGAATGAGTGCTATGTAACACCTATCTATGTAAGCACCATGGAACACAAATGAGAGAATAAATCTAACTAGATTGGTCAGAGGAAGTGTAACATAAAAGACAAAAGGGGACTTCCCTGGTGGCGTAGTGGTTAAGAATCTACCTTCCAATGCAGGGGACACGGGTTTGAGCCCTCGTCAGGGAACCAGGATCCCACATGCCACAGGGCAACTGGGCCATGTGCCACAACTACTGAGCCCGTGCGCCACCACTAGAGAGAAGCCTGCACGCCGCAATGAAGATCCCACATGCCACAACTAAGACCCAACGCAGCCAAATAAATAAAATAAATAAATGACAAAATGGAATACAGGCTAAGACCCTCCACACTTCATTTGAATTTACTAACAGACATGTTGCATTTCATCAAGTTGATTAGCCAAGATTAGAACACTAAAACAAATATATCCATCAATTTTTACACACAGAAAACACTGCCTTTCAAGATTTGAAATAAGTAAAACTTTAAATGAGAAAAGAATATTTCCACCATGAGGGAAAATACAAGAAAAGTTCTCTCCATGAAGAGAGGGTGACAACAAGAAAAATAAATAGTTCTCAGTCTCATTTAAAAATTTTTATTCAAGTTTTTACAATGGTATTCCTATTTTGCCTAATAAAATAATTATCCATGGGCGAATACCATTTCAAATGTTCTTCACTGCCATTCTTTCATTATTATTCACTTTCACACTAAGATGCTTCTAAACATCCAGATGTAACATTTTTAAATAACTGTAAAGATTTGTTTGTGAACAAGGATTATCAGATTTCTAATATGTATTCTTTCCATTCTCTACCACAGATCATTCCACAAAAATATTAATATCAAATTTATTTTGAAATCCAATACAACTGTTTGAGCCACAGCAGAGAATGGGTTAATTTCTCCTACTATTACTAAAAATAAAGCAGACATGAAGATCTAAAATGTGTAACATTTCTCAGAAAAACTCCTAAGAACATCGATATGCCTACTCTAGACCAAGCAGTGCTGGAAATTTTCATATGATTTAAAATTGCCAACAATACTTAAAGGCAGGTAGTCTCACTTCCCAGATGATGAAACAGATTAATAAATATTAAATGATGTTGTCAAAATTATATAGCTATAAACAGTGTAAATGGTATTTGAGCAAAGGTCTGACTCCAAAACACATATTCTTTCCACCACCTGTACTGCCTCCCAAAATATACAAACCAAAAAAGCAACGTATTTGAAATTTGTAATATTTATCTTGCAAAGTACTAAACTTATCTCAAAGATGCTAAAGATACGTTTTTGAGACTTTGGAGGTTGAGGGAGGGGGACAGTTAGACAAACCTGCCTTCAATGCCATTTTACAAACCAAAATTTCAGCATACAAAAAGAAAAATTTTCACTCCCACTGGAGCCCAATTTTTTTAAACCTAAAGTGTGTTTGTTTGCTTTTTTCGCCAGACGTAGCTGTAAGTGACTTCTTAAAAATTCCAAAAATCCTACCTTCAAAAAGTAGAATTTTCTGAAAATTTTCACATTTGATATACTTGAGTTATTTTTATGTATTTTTTGAAATAGTAGGCGGGGATTTCCCTGGTGGCACAGTGGTTAAAGAATCCGCCTGCCAACACAGGGGACACGAGTTTGAGCCCCGGTCCAGGAAGATCCCATATGCCGCGGAGCAACTAAGCCCATGCACCACAACTACTGAGCCTGTGCTCTAGAGCCTGCGAGCCACAACTACTGAAGCCCATGTGCCTAGAGCCCGTGCTCCATAACAAGAGAAGCCACTGCAATGAGAAGCCCGCGCAATGCAACAGAGTAGCCCCCGCTAGCCGCAACTAGAGAAAGCCCGCGCGCAGCAACGAAGACCCAACGCAGCCAAAAATTAATTAATTCTTAAAAAAAAAAGAATATACGAGGTTTAAGTATTTATCTGTCAGGTGTGCAGGAGGGAGCCATTCACTTAGATCGTAGCTCTTCTAATAGGAGGTGGCTCCAGTCCCCTGAACAAAGCGATCAACCAACGAGAGAGAGGGAGAGAGAGAGAGAGAGAGAGAGAGAGAGAGAGAGAGAGAGAGAGAGAGAGAGAGAGAGAGACCAAGTACTTAGGATGCACCTACTTAGAAACAAACCATCTCAACTTACCCTGAGATTCTTGTAGCCATATCCAGTAAGATGCTTCTCCATTCTAACTGCTCAAATCTCCAAATCCGTGCTGTTCCATCTCTGCTACCACTTAAAAACCTTAAAAGAAAAGAAGATCTTCTACTCACATACGTGTTACCAAGGGCTACAGTTAATATTTCAAGTGAAAAAATTTTTATTGTAGCTATCTTGACTGCAGGTAAATCTACAGGTGTTTATTCCAAAAGACACGGAATTTAGAGTGTATCTAAACAGAGAAAATCTGGTTTGCTATGACTTGCCTAGCCCTATTAAGTAAAGCACATTTCAAACTCAATCACTAGCTTCTCGAATAGATTGAGTTTTGAAAAGACAATGTACAATAAGTATTTGGAGAGGGGGTGGGGGGGAGAAGGACAATTAAAGATGTATGGAAGATGGGCTTCCCTGGTGGCGCAGTGGTTGAGAGTCCGCCTGCTGATGCAGGGGACACGGGTTCGTGCCCCGGTCCGGGAAGATCCCACATGCTGTGGAGCGGCTAGGTCTGTGAGCCATGGCCGCTGAGCCTGTGCATCCGGAGCCTGTGCTCCGCAACGGGAGAGACCACAACAGCGAGAGGCCCGTGTACCACACACACACAAAAAAAATGTATGGAAGAAACAGTAAGACCAAAAGCACCATTATAAGCATTTTAACTCTAAACTCAAATTAATTCATGCTAGCCATGTGTAAGAATAAATCAATCATTTAATAAAGTTAAGTGTTAAAAAATCACAGTTTAGGAAAGGTACCTGAAAAGACACTGGGGACCATAAAGGATATAATTTAAGTGATAATTCTGTTGCACTATATCACAGTGATTGATTAGAAAAGATTTTCTTTTAACTACTCAAATATAACAAATTTCTTTATCCTTACACCTAATTTTCCTATAAATCAAACATTTAGCCAGCAGTGAGATAAAGAAAAACTACTTTTGGTCATAGGAGGCTACAGAAACTACAATTCTAAAAACTTACATTTAATTGTTTCCTCCCTGCCCCAGACACTTTTCCTTCAATTATTACATTTACTAACAAGTACCTGCAATATGATATATACCTACAAAGTGATATATTAGTTATACTAATAGGAAGCATAGTATATTTACCTAAAAACACACTCACAAATACAAACACGGTGGGGGGTGGGGGTGGGGTGGGATGAATTGGGAGACTGGGATTGACATGTATACACTGATGTGTATAAAATGGATGGCTAATAAGAACCTGCTGTATAAAAAAAAAAAATTAAATTAAAAAAATTTAAAAAACAAACACATACACACACTTACTTACCGATCACCATTGTTACAAAATTGGATACTATCAACTTTATCCTAAAGAGGGGAAAAAACCAAACACAAAAGTAATCATCTACATAGTCTGTACACAAAGAAAACCCACTCAGTTTTAGAGCCAGAAGCATATTTGGTTTAAAGCTAGAGATATGCACTTACGCTGCTTAACCCTGCCATTCAAACATATATTGTACGTTTAAGTGCAAAGAATCTAACTACGAACCTAATAAGACTTAAGATACAGCTCTTGTCTCAAAGACAGACACATGTGGTAAAAAGAAGCCTACTTCTAAAATTAAAGCAGTATTTGCAATTAATTACATCTGTATAAAAATTGATATGTGTAGAAAGTGATCAAAATAAAAGGTTTAAATAGCTGAAAACAAGGCATATTCACTTCGATGATTATGTGCAAAAAATAATAATAATAATTTCTTTTAAAGTGATTTTTTTAATCAAATAACTTCACAGAACTTCCTATAGGAGAAAAGATGACCTGACCGCTAACCAGCACTCCAGAATACTGAGAGTTATCTATCTTAGTACACATTGATAAAACAGCATTCTAATTTCATGAGCTTGGTTTAGATAAATAGACCCAATTCAAACCTAATCACCCAGATTAATTATCATAATCAAGAGTTTGGACTTAAAGCTGAAATAACCACTGCAAAGTATTTGGCACCATAAGGTGCTGAGTTTGTCAATATCATGCTTCACCTTTAAATCCAATTCCCCCTAAATTTAAGTTAAAATTAAAATCAGTAACAATTTCCCTTAGCAATATGAGGCTATGTACCAACAGGAATATTAACAATCTACAGAATTTTAAAACGTGAATACTTACAGTGTGACTTTCAAGTTCTGCGATTTTTTCAGGTGCTTCAAAACCCAAAAAATACATTCTGATTACATGATCAGTACTACCTGTGGCTAAAAACATACCACCTGAAATAAAAATTTTAAGGTTTAAAAAATCCAGTTTGTAACAAATATCTTAACCAAATTTCTATATTAAATTAAGCAAGCTCTCTATGCCAAAACTAAATTTATCTCAATAAATCTGTTTTCTAACTCATTAAATAAAGAACTTTTAAAATTAATGCAGTGTAATGCTGTGACTTTTAGGAAGAAATATATATTTGGTCTTCATCCCTTTTTCTGGCAGAACTCCTAAAACCCTTAGAATTTCCTAAGTGAAGTGATACTGGTGTCTTGATTTTCATCAAACCCATTTCAAACACACCAGAGTTTATGTTAATGAGGTGACTTTTGGAAAGCATCTATGGATGGGAGCTAACTGCTAGGGGAACCAACCATGTGATAAGAGAGCTGGGAGAGAGCTGAATCAACAGTGATGATCAATGATTTAACCAACTGTGCCTATGTAATGAAGCCTCCATAAAAAACTCAAAAGGGCAAGGTTCAGGGCTTCTCTGGTGGCGCAGTGGTTGAGAGTCTGCCTGCCGATGCAGGGGACACGGGTTCGTGCCCTGGTCTGGGAAGATCCCACATGCCGCGGAGCGGATGGGCCCGTGAGCCATGGCCGCTGAGCCTGCGCGTCCGGAGCCTGTGCTCTGCGACGGGAGAGGCCACAACAGTGAGAGGCCCGCGTACCGCAAAAAAAAAAAGGGCAAGGTTCAGAGAGATTCCAGGTTGATGGACAGGTGGAGACCAGAGAAGAATGGCACACCCAGAGAGTGCCCCTTCCCACGTACTTTATCCTATGCATCTCTTCCATCTGGCTATTCCTGAATTATATCCTTTTATAATAAACCGAAAATCTAGTGAGTAAAATGTTTGAGTTTTGTCAGCTGCTCTAGCAAATTAATCAAAACCAAGGAGGAAGTTGTGGGAATCTCTGCTCTATATAGCCCATCAGTCAGAAGCACAGGTGACAACCTGGTCTGAGGCTGGGGGTAGGTGGGGCATCTTGTAGGACTGAGACCTTAACCTGTGGGATCTCACACTATTCTCTAGGTAGGTAGTGTCAGAATTGAGTTGAATTATAGGACACCTAACTAGTGTCGGAGAATTGTTTGGTGGTGCTGGGGTGGGGGGGAGGGCAGGAAGCACACATCAAATGAGGCTTAATTTTTAAAAGTTAATTCAGACTGGAAATGTTCACTATCTCCTTCTGTTGTATTAGTTGTGACAATGACTTTAAGATGCTGCGGCTCTGAAAATGCATGAAAAGGGGCTCTGCTTTCCGAACAGCTTTACACACCTAAACCTAGCTTTGGAATATAAAGTTCACTTGTTCAAATTTTCAGACTTCTATGGGGAAAGATCTTTGACCTCTCCCAAAATGAAAGGTTTCACACAAGTCCACTGTACAAGAAAATGGAGAATAATTTCACAAGATGTGTGGAAAACAAATTTAAACTACCAAAAACATGCAGTTCAGTTAAAAGAACCACATTCTTGGTTTATCATACACACAGGGCACATGGCACAAGAATTGCTCATATGGACACTTTAAGCCTCCTTTCTGCCAGCTCTCTCTCATAATGTGGCCATTCAAAATGCTAAAATAAAACTAAGAAAAAAACACTAAAGTTATCTTACCAACACTAAAAGAAGAACAAAGCATTTGAACGCCTGGTCTAGGCTTTTCAGTGAACTTCAGGGGACGTGGACTTGAAAAGAAGATGTTTTAAAATACATTAGTTTAGCACATTAACATGGTTTAAAATATTGGTTTTAATCTAGCATATTTAAATGTTATAATCTTATTTCTAGTACCTCACAGTATACCAAATATTTCCACATATGCTGTTATAGCTGGATGGATTTCAGAGAACTGTCCAATCCCCAAACTTATACAGAACATAGTATACAGAAAGAGCAAGGCTACTAACCCCCGTTCTGTAACTTAGGTGACTAAAGCTCAGACAGTGTGAGAGAATCCATTATTGAGGCCGCAGAGTAGGATGTAGAACCACCGGGTGATAGCATGGGCCAACAGAAAGGGCATGCGAGCCACACATGTAACTTTAAATTTTTAGTAGCCACATCGTAAGTATAAAGATAAAACTAGGGTTTTTTTAGTAGCCACATTATAAGTAAAAAGATAAAATTAGTTTTACTTCATTTACACCAATATATGCAAAATATCACATCAATGTTAATAAAATTTTATTGAGAACTTTAGGTTCTTTCATATTAAATCTTTTAAATCTTCCAGATCACACTAGACACTAATAATACATCTCAATTTGAACAGTTTTCATCAAAAATACTTGATCTGTACTCAGATTTCATAAAACTTATAGATGAAAAACTAAATTCACATATTCAAGATGTTTGAAATACGTTTAAAAGTTCTGTAATAACTGAATCGTATCAGTTAAATTTAAATTAATAATTCGATTTCTCAATTGCACTAGCCACACCCGAAGTGCTCAACAGAGACATGTGGCTAGCGGGTAACACACTAGGCAGTGCAGGGCTATGATCCAGGTCTGATTCTTAAATGATCCTTCCTAAATTTCTGCCTATGTAATTATACTTTTCTAACATTTTTCAAAATGTTCACATATATACTATCACTTTTTCTTTTTCAAAAAAATGTGCCCACTAAGACAGCATGGCTATGCTCCTTTTACATATCCAACTATCTAAATCGTACAGTGTAAACAGTAGTCAATATGGCACATATGCTGTATATAACAAAAATTAAATTCAAAAGTCAAAAGGGAACCACAATACACAATTTCTCTTTATAATCAGATTTCATTTCACTAAACTGTAACAACATTAAAAAAGAAAACTTATTACACAATTAAAGTCACTTACCTGAATTTCAGGGATTCTAAATCCCACTGCCAAAAACAAACTGTCCCATCAGCACCAGTAGAGACCATGTATCTTTGAGAGCCTTTGGCCATTGGACTAAACTAAAAAGGAATAACATTTACAATTCAGCTTCCTGAGCTGCTACTGAAGTTAAACAGTTTTTCAAAGTTAACTTCAACTAACACTTTAAGTAAAACACAAGAAATCCAAAACATAGGTAATATTATTGCAGTGAAAACTCATAATCTGTAAAAAATGAAGTCTATCTCTAATTTGTAAATGTAATGTGATCTCAATAAATGATTATTTTCAAAACTAACAAGAACAGCCAGAAAAACTTTTACAAAGAGAAAGTAAAGATCTAGTCCTATCAATGTGAAACCGACCACAAAGCCAATTAATTAAAACTATGGGGCACAGTAGGTACACAATGACAGAATGACCAATGGAAAAATGTGAAGTCCAAACTGGACTCTAATACACAAGACTTAAGACAAAGGAGCCATCTCAATCAGTTGAGGAAACAATGGATCGTAAATGCATAAATGGTAAAGGGACAACTGTGCAACAATCTGGGAAAAAATGGATCCATTCTTCAGACTGTAAAGCAGGATAAATTCCAAGTGATCAACATTTTAAATATTTAAATAACAAAACCATAAAAGTATTTTAAGAAAACACAAAAATTATATCGTAACTTCAGAACAGGGCTAACATTTGTGCTACACAAACAAGCTAGAGAAAGCAAGATCAATTTGGTCCAGAGACATCCTGGACCAAAGGCAGCTTTTAAGGCAGCTTAAAAGACAGAAAAATATAAGGAAAACAAGAAAAACGCACTAGGCAAAGGAATAAGATGCACAAAAATACAAAAGTGAGAGGGAATGTGTTATGTGATAGTTAACAGAAAGATCTATAAGACTAAGTGTTCATTTTGGTATGGAAATGGGTTAAATGGATAGAAAATCTGGACCCAATAACACCAAGTTAAGAGGTTAACTGTAGTTCTCAAGTAAAACACTGAAGGCAACCCAAAGATCTGTCTGACAGCAGTATATAATATTGATTGAAAAGGAACAGATAAGATAAAGAACCAAGAATCAATCCAATTGATCCAAGAACCTTAACTGGATGGCAGTACCCCCTACCTTCATGAAAGAAGCAACACAACTTGCTGACTCATGAGACATTCAAGATAAAGGAGCTTAAGCAAAAGGAAGACCAGTATTGCCATTAAGAGAAAAGGAAGTGTTGGGAAGAAATGGGTTGGTTTTGTTTTTCCGTATGAGTTACATACTTACTTATCATTACAACATGCCAGAGAGATATAGTTTATTATCTCTGTTTCATGCTTTTTCCCAAGGTTATATACACTCTGTAAGAGAGACAGGATTTGAACCTATGACTTCTTCAGTGAAGCTTCTTCTAAGCTCCTTCTCTTCGAATATATGAAATGAAGGGTTTTTTAAGTGATTATTTACATCTAAGTAGATATGTTTCAGAATATGGACCAACAATGAGTTTTAGAGAATATCCCATTAAAAGTAATAGCTAAAATTATATTAACAATTGGATAATTCTTGTTAATTAAAACAAGGTAAAATTTGTAACCTTGCAAACACAGAGTAAAGAATTTTAATTAGTTAGTTAGAACACAGGTGACTTAATATGACAGATACACAAGACGTTTGTTGCTCTCTATTTTGTCTCACTGATGTCTTTGTCTAGCCCTGGGTTGACACTATACTGTTTTCTCTATAACATCTTTTAAAGCATTTTTAAATATCTAGTATTGCAAAAAGTTGAGGGTTTTTTGGGTTTTTTGAGGGATTGGGTGGGTGGTTGGCTATTTGTGCTTATCTTTCTCTTTCTAAATGAACTTGATAACATGCCAAGTTCCATTAAAACAAAGCAACTGGGATTTCAAATGTAAATACACTGACTTTACACCATGATTTGGAGATGTGACAGCTTTACAACATTGAATCTCCTGATTCAGGAGCATGGTAGACATTTTCACTTATTTAGACTATTCCCTCCCCACCACCCAAGGTTCTGCCATTATTTTTAAGACCTTTCCCCGTCTCCTGGTAAGTTTACTCCTATGTGAAGCTTTTGTTGCTATTATGAATTATGTACTTTTTTCATTATATTTGCAAACTGATTATTGATGGTTTATAAGAAAGTTTTGGTTTTAGGACATGGGTCCTATATCTATCTGTTTTACTAAGCTCTCAGCAGTTCTAATAGGTTTTATAGAATTCACCAGGTAAATCCTCTTAAGTTTGCGTTTTAAGATTTTTTTTTAGTACCTAACAGGCATTTTTAACTTTTGAAGCCTTCCTTTTACTGTTTCTAAGTAACAACATTTCCTCAAATGCAGTATCGCTGACATATAGCCATGTTTTATTAACCAACCTCAAAGCTACTCATCGATGACTGTAACATGCATCTCTAAATAAAGAAAACAGTAAGAACTGCAATTTCTCAAAGTCCCTTTTGGCTTTGCGATTCTGTACTGCAATCTCACATGTCTACTTCCAAAGTCAAAACAGTTTTCCTGAAATCACACATTCTGAGTAACTGTCTAGTATATAACATGTGCCTGAGAGCATAATAACTTCTACTTTTACAACTTATTCAATGACAAAATAAGCAGTCTTTAATGTATGTTGATCCTCTATTTTGCTATTGAAGAATGCATTATTTAAAGATAGTAAGCTGTCCTACTAACTGCTAAGATGCAAATCTTTCCTGTGTGCTCACATGTGCATTCTAGACAGAGCTATTAGCATGGGGGAGTGGAGGAGGGGGTAAAATTCACACAACGGTAAATTCACCACTTTAACCATTTTAAAATGTATAATTAAGTGGCATTTGGTACATTCACAATACTCTGCAGCCATTATCACTACCTAGTCCCACAACTACGGTAAGATTAAACTGAAATCTGTCAAGGCATTTTCCATTGATTCTCTTGGCTTTTTCAAGTAGGTAATCAAACTGTTTGAAAAATGAGAATTTGGGGGACTTCCCTGGCAGTCCAGGGGTTAGGACTCCATGCTTTCACTGCAGGGGGCAGGGGTTAGATCCCTGGTCAGGGAATTAAGATCCCACATGCCACACGGCACGGCCAAAAAAAAGAAAATGAGAATTTTTTTCTCTTTCTTTCCAATATTTATACATTTTTGTTTTTTCTTGCTTAGTAGTACTTGCTAATGTTGAACAGTTGCAGTGATAGTATAGTGTTTGTTCATTTTCCCCAAATGTCGCTTTGCAATCCTTCAAATCTGCATAAAATCTGCAAGAATAGTACAATGAACACTCACATACCAGTCACCAAGATTCACCAATCGTTAATATTTTGCCACACTTGCCCCTGGCTACTGGATGGACTTGAACCATCTGAATCTAAGTTGCAGACATCATGACACTTCAACCCTAAAATCCTCAGCATGTATCTCCTAAGAACAATGATATTCTCCTACATAATACATTTGTAAGACTCAAGACATTTAATATACAATTAATATTGAAATTTCCCCCAATTTCTCAGATTTCCATTATAGGTTTTCTTTTTTTTTTTCCTCTCTTAAAGACAGGATCCAAATCACATATTTATATCTGTCACAGTTTTTACTTCCCTTATAAAACAGTTCTCCCACCTTTTGTCTTTTTGAAACTAAGCTTTTGGAGGATATAGATTGCTTTCATAAACTGTTAATTTGCATTTGTCTGACTGCTTCCTCATGTGATTCAGGTTAAACATTTCTGACAGAAATACTATCAGGTAGAGAAAGAATTTTAACTACAGATTCAATGCATTTTATAGTTACAGGTCTATTCAGATTTTATTTCTTTCTGTGCCAGTCTTAGAATATTTCATTTTCAAATTTTCCATATAAAACTTTTAAAATATACTTTTTAGTGTCTGAAGGTTCTATAGTGATTCCCTTTTTCAAATACGATAATATTTATGATATTTCTATTTTGATCCTAGATTAATCTCAGTCTTACACCATTTTTAGTATTTCATTCAAAGAACTTCTGGCTTTGTTGATACTCTTTACTGTTATGCTTATTTTTTCCATCCTTAATTGTTTCCTGTTCTTTTTCTAACTTTCTGAGAAATACATCTAATCACTGAATTTCAGCCTTTTCTTTAATATATGCATTGAGGGCTATAAACTTCCCTTTCAGCACTGCTTCAGCTGGGTATTAATTATGTACTGTTGTATAACAAAGTATCCCAAAACTTAGCTACTGGAAACAACAGTAAATATTCATTATTTCACAGTCTCTAAGGGTCAAGAATTCAAAACAGCTTAGCAGGGTGGTTCTGAGGTTGAAGTCAAGATGTCAGCCCAGGCTTAAATGAGGATGGAGGACATGCTTCCAGAAAGGCCAACTCTCACGGCTAAGGTAAGAGACTCCAATTATTCACCATGAAGACCTTTCCATAGGGCTGTCTGAGTGTCCTGTCGACATGACACAGCAGGCATCCCTCAAGACAAGTGAGTCAAGAGAATAAGACAGATGTTTCCATTCACGTCAAGAGAATAAGACAGTGACTCCCACTGTCTTATAACCTTTCACAATCAAGCAATGGAAGTCACCCTACATCACTTTCCCAGTATCCTACAGGTTACACAGGTCAACCCTATTCAACAAGGAGACTACCAATGGGTAACAGCATGAGGAGGCAAGAATCACTGGGCACCATCTTGGTGGCTGGCTACCAAAGTCTATATCCCACAAGTTATAATTATAATATTTTCATTATTAATCAGTTCAAAATATTCTCAAATTTTTATTGTGATTTCATCTTTGATGCATGGGTTACATAAAAGTGTATTGCTTAATTTATAAAAGTGAGGATTATTCTATTAATTCTGGCTGCTAGTTAATTTCCAGCTTAATAGCACTACTGGAGAATATACTTAAGATTATTTTCAGTATTTTCAAATTTATTGAGAACTTAGTTTAAGGGTTGGAATGTGGACAATATTTATATAATAATCCACTTAAGACTGAAAAGAAATGATGCGAATATAATATGCAGTGTTCTAATGTATCATACAGATCAAGCTTATTATTTACATTGTTCAAATCTATATTCTTAATGACACAGATTGTTCTTCCAACTACTGAGAGAGCCAGAGATGTGCTTATTGCCCATTAATATTATGGAGGTCTATTTTCCCCATATGTTCTATTTTTGCTTAATGTATTTTGAGGCTGTGTTACTGAACACATACAAATTCAGAACTCTTCTTCCTGCCTAATGAAATATTTAATCATTATAAATTGTCCCTCTTTATCTCTAAAATTGGTATTTGCCTTAATGCCTTTTTATCTAATATTAGTATGTTATACCAGCCTTCTTATGGTTAATTTTTGGATAATTGTTTCCATCCTTTACTTTTTTTTACATCCAGACTCCCTATACCCTTATATTGAAGATGAGGTTTGTTTTTCAATTATGTCTGAAATCTTTCTCTCTTATCTGGACCATTTAATGCATTTAGAAGTAATCTATGATTACAATGCCATTTAATGATATCCTAGTATCATCTCAGTACTTTTCCTACACTTTTTTCTTTCCTTTCTTGCTTTTTTATTATTCCATATTTCCCCCTCCATTAAGCTTAGTAGTTATATATTCTCTTGCTAGTCTTTTAATTATTTTAGAGATTATGAAATGCAAAGATCTAACAAATACTAAAGTTACCTCCTCCCTATATACAAGCTATTATTACTGTTAGTTTAATTCTATACATAATTTAAAACCCTAAGACATTACATTTGTTGCATGAAGTCAATGTTTATTTCCATTTGCTCACACACATTTTTTTTTTAATTCTTCATTCTTTCTTATTCCAAGCCTGGGATCACATTCCTTCTCTGCCTAATAGATACTATTTCGAATTCCCTTTAGTGATGTTCCATCACTAAGAAACTCTCCATTTGTCTGAAAATGTGTTTATTGTAGTTCAATGGTATTTTCAGTAGGTTCAGAATTCAAGACTGGCAGTCATTTCCTATTAACACTTTAAGAAGACTACTCCTTTGTCTATCAACTTCCACTGCTTCTACTGAGAAGCTAGCCATCAGTTTTATTCCTTCTTTATTTTCCCCTCTGGTTACTTAAGATTTCACTTTGTCTTCAGTTTTAAAGCTTTTACTGTAATGTTTAGTATGTCTGTATATTTATTCTGCCCAGGATCCTTAGTGTTTCTTCAATCTGTGGCTTTATTTCTTTAGTGTATTTTGCAAAATTCTCAGCTATTATCACTACAAGCATAGCTTTTGCTTCATTCTCTCCTCTTCTTCAGGAATTCCAATTACACATATGGTATATATGTATGTATACACATGTGGAATCTTTTCAGCATTTCCTGTCTATTTCTTAATCTCTTTCAGTACATTCCAAACTCTTCCCTCTGTGCTTCCATCTATTTATTTTCTTCTAACCTCATTTCCAGCTCATTAATTCTTTGATTTCTTCAGTTGCATCTAATCCGCTGTTAAAACCATCCATTGAATTATTAAATTCAGTTATATGTTTCAATTCTAGAATTTCCTTTTTCCTAACTTCTAGTTCTCTGATGAAATTTGCATATTTATTATGAATTTATTACGCATACATACTTCCAAGATATATCCTCCCCAACCCTACAAGTCTGTCAGAATTTCAGCTAAGCTTCTCAGCCACCTCCTGTGAAACTGGCATATGCCTTCAAACTCAAGTTCCTCTCCCTGGGCTTTCCTTATCTCCTGTATCTTGGTCCCATAATTTCTCATTCTATTAGTACTTCAGATACTTTTGTCACCCTCATCCAGCTTTTCTAGTTGCCAGCTCTGCATTATGTCTTTTACTCCTGAAGAATGTTCACTTGATCCTCTTAGATAGACAAAAGGTTCTACCTCTAACCCAGTTAAGTCTAATACTAACATTTTTGAGAATGTAAATTATATTAAGTGACACTGTATACTGCTACCCATGAGAAAGGTGTGTGCTAAAATAGTGAAAGTGATTATTTCTAGATGGTAAGATTATGGAAGTCTTTAATTTTATTTGCTATTAACTACTGTCTAATTTTTTTGCAAACAATATTACTTACATACCATTTTTTAATAAATAAAAAGAAAACCTTTACTAAAATTTAAAATGGTTTATACATGCCAGTAACAACAAGGCAAAGAACATGAAAAAGATTAATAACTAAAATCATGCATTTGCTTGACTTTGAACTTCAGAGTAACCACTAGCAAGCACAGATAAGCCTTCTGAAGTATAAAAACCTATCACCACCCAAGTAGAGTTTTTTGATATATTCAGTAGGTAGTAAACACATGTGGGCCCCCATTACCAAAAGAATGGGGCTTTCAGTGAAGACCAGAGCTCCACTTTCACACTGAAGAATTCCCTAATGGTTTTAAGACAGACACCCTCAAAAAGTATTATAAATGTTCTTATTTGCTGTTATGTTGCCTATAAGTTCATACCAAATAACAAAATGAAAAAAATTTTTTTAACCTCTAGAACATAGCTAGGATTTGAATTAATTTTTAACCTATGAAATCCTCTAGAGAACAATACACTCCTTGCCAAAAAATAAACAGGCAAATCAAAAATTTTGCTTACATTTTCAAAGTAAAACTCGACCCCAATTAGAGTTGTCATCCTTCAAAAATAAGTCTGCAGTCTTTATTCTTCAAGAATATTCGCCACAGGAGTTGAGAAAAGTCACTTTTATCACAGAACTTCACACCAAATCTACTTATAGACCACTTAACATATACCCTAGGTAAATTCACATATGAAAATGAAACCACTCTGCTTGTCTTACTCAAACTCAAATCAGAAGCACCAACATGTCTTAAAAGGCCTTACAAATCATTATCTACTAACAAAACGTAATTTTCAAAAAAAAAAAAAAAAAAGACTGAGTAGCACCATTCTCGGTACTAATGGATCTAAGATGACTGTGGAGTCCACCAGACGCTCAATGCCTGGAAGAACATACCTCAAGGTAACCAAGCCTCTCGATCAATGATCCTGAAAGTGTAGTCCCTAAAGGAGGAGCAGGGCTTCCCTGGTGGCGCAGTGGTTAAGAATCCGCCTGCCAATGCAGGGGACACGGGGTCGAGCCCTGGCCCGGGAAGATCCCACATGCCACGGAGCAACTAAGCCTGTGCACCACAACTACTGAGCCTGCGCTCTAGAGCCTGTGTGCCACAACTACTGAAACCCGTGCACCTAGAGCCCGTGCTCCGCAACAAGAGAAACCACCGCAATGAGAAGCCCACCCACCGCAACAAAGAGCAGGCCCCGCTCGCCGCAACTAGAGAAAGCCTGCACACAACAACAAAGACCCAACACAGCTAAAATTAAATAAATGAATAAATAATAAAATAAAAGATACAATGAAATAAAATTTTTAAAATAATAATAATAAATAAAGGAGAAGCAGAAGCAGCACTTGGGAACTTGTTATGAAGGCAAACTCTCAGGCCCCGCCTCCAACATTCTGAATCAAACAAAATTTCTGGCACTGGGGCCTAGCGATCTGTGTTTTTTGAGGTTTTTTTGTCTTTTTTGTTTTTATATAAATTTATTTATCTATATTTGTTTTTATTTTTGGCCGCATTGGGTCTTCATTGCTGCATGCGGGCTTTCTCTAGTTGCGGTGAGCAGGGGGCTACTCTTCGTTGCGGTGCGCAGGCTTCTCATTGTTGTGGCTTCTCATTGTTGTGGCTTCTCATTGTCGTGGCTTCTCTTGTTGCAGAGCACGGGCTCCAGAGCGCAGGCTCAGTAGTTGTGGTGCACGGGCTTAGTTGCTCCGCGGCATGTGGGATCTTCCCGGACCAGGGATCAAACCATGTCCCCTGCATTGGCAGGTGGATTCTTAACCACTGTGCCACCAGGAAAGCCCTGCAATCTGTGTTTTAAACAAGGCCTCCAAGTGATTCTCATGCACATTAAATAAAACTACTGCTCTGGATCCAACAACCAACTTACAAGAAATACAAAGAAACATGTTATCTACTCCACAAGGAAGCAAATGGTACCCAAACTGTGGGAACTCTATAGATAAACCCAACTTCCTCAACAAAGAAACTGCAAGTGGTTATAAAAAAAAAACTGGACAACACTGTGCAATTGTTTTAAAATTCTTTTAATCTATAGCAATTGTAAGGTACAGGCTTTGTCTGATTCCTAATTCAAACAAACTAAACAAAATAATGCTATTTATGAAACAACTGGAAATTTGAACATCAACAAACAAGTGTGATGATAATGTTTTTAATAAAACACAGTATGTCTTTTAGGAAGACATACTGAAGTTTTTTACAGAAGAAATGATATGAAATCTAGGATTTGCTTTGGGTACAAGGTGAAATGGCTGAAGAAGAATTGGCCTGACGTGATGGGCACATAGGGGTTCATCATACTATTCTGTCTACTGTGTATGTGGTTCAAAATTAACATCCCCCATGAAGGAAAAAAATTAATATATTTCAGCAAATTTAATCCACTTATCAAAATCCACAAGTCTTAAATTGATGATTTTTCTCCTTTAACACCATGAGTGTGTAATGACACTCATTCAGTTCAACTATAAACCTTAGGGAAACAATAAGTCATCCATCAAGCCTTCATATACAGCTCTTAACTGCATTACATATTTGTTACATCACCCTTCTAAGATTCATGGAACTATGATTAATTATATTTCTCTTCATTACTAAATTTAAAATAGAGCATGTAACTACTAAGCATCTTACTATTTCTCATCTCCAAAGAAAAAGAGTTTTAAAGGAAAAGGAGATAATACACAAACGTGCACACTAAAGCTCGTTTACCTGTAAAGATGTAATTGACCCCGTGTGTCCTTGGAGCACAGCAACTGGAGCACAAGTTCTCAAGCACCACACTCTAATTATTTTATCACAGCTCCCTGCGGCAATCATTGTATTCTCATAGTTTACTGCCATATCTGAAATTTCTGCAGAATGACCTCTTAATGTGGATAATAGGCGGCCATTGTGTGTTGACCAAATCTTCACCAAACAATCGTCTGAACCCTGAGAAAAAATACACCCAAAAATAAAATGTTAATACAGCAAGTCTTTTTTATCATTTAAAAAAATACCATTTACATGTCACTCAAATTAAGTGTCTATAACTCCTCCGCTCTTTCCAACTGTAGAACATTCTGCAAATTATGATTCTTACAGCCAACAACACTTACAATAGTTCTTTTCTGACAGCCAAGAACACTTATAATAGTTTTTTCTTCAAATCAAATAATAAAGATACCTTGAAGTTTTCATTTCTATGGCTTAGACCTATTATAAATACTATTTTCCCCAAATTCTCTGCCATGGAATAAGTCCAACTAAAAGTTCATGGCTCACCCATTTCAATTAACAATGGTTAAACGTTTGTTTAGCTCACATCAAGCTAAATAATTTGATAAATGTTAGTTAAGACTGATCTATGTTTCACAAGTTGATTAAGTGGCAATTCCAAAAACAAAAAATAATGGGACTAGAACACTCATTTTAAGTAACTAAGCAACAGAGTCTCAAATTTATTGTACCAGCAAGCATCCATCCATTCAGCAAATATTTGAGTATCTACTCTGAGTCTCAACAACTGAAAAATGAAATTTAAACTTCTTACCCACCTTAATTTTCCCTTAAAACATTAAAATGGTAAATTAAATTCCAAATATTTACATATAGTTTTACAACAATTATAAAATAATGTTTCAGTGTTAATCAATTTCCCTAGATCATGATTAATCAATGTGAATATGAATCACCTGTAGAGACTTGGATTTGGGGGGAAGGGGGTCTTTTTGATTAATGTAGAGGGGTTTTTGGGGGGATTGTTTTTGGTTAATACATACTATAACCTAATTCAGTAGGTCTAGAATGGGCTGGAGGGGAAGTATTAGGAATGCATATTTTTAAGCATCCTTGATGATCATGCTCAAGAACCACTGCTCTAAATCAGTGTACCACAAAAAAAACACACAGGGCCTGATTATCTGCATCTGAATCACTTGCGATATTGAATAAAAATGTAAATTCATGGGCCCCACACCAGACCTACTGAGTCAAAATTCCTGAAAAAGAGGAAAGATAGAATCTACATGTTTCATAAGATTTTCTAGATAATTCTGAGGCACACTAAAGTGCTCCAGATGATACCAAATTGAGTTTAAAATGTTAACTCACTGTAAAGATTCTATGTCCTGTCCTATCAAATGCTACACAGTAAACAGCAGATAGATGTCCGAGAATCCTTCTGTGCATTTTTATATGCTGATACATAGTTCCTGGAAATGCTGTGCTAAAAGTGGAACACCCTGTGAGTTGTTTTCCTCGATGTATCTCCACTAGGAAATAAAAACAATGAAAGTGGTTAAGGGGGAGCCAATATGTAAAAAGCTAAGAAAACCTCCAAAACAATTTCTAGAGGGTCACAAAAATCAATGTTCGAGAAATCCTAAAGACGAAGTTTCTTCCCAATTCTCTTCTACTATAAGCACTAGTATAGACTTCTTATTAAAATAAGATTGTTTTCATTGACTTTTATTACTTTTAGTAATAATTTTAGGAAAACCACAAATCTGAAACAACATTACCAGTACTACCTTTTAAGTTTTAATATAGCAGTTACAAAGTTGGTCAAGAAATTTAAAAATGGTTTTGGGCCTCTAAAAAGTCAACCTCACTTACCAAGATTTGGTGGGGAACCATAATTCACCGGCATTTCAGGAGGTCTTCCTCTATGAAGAGCAGCAAAGGCAGAGCCCTTCCAAACTGTGTGCCTGCAGTCTTTAAAATGAATTTTAGATACACATAAAATCTTGAAAGTTAACCCCAAGAAAGATTTTATAGAATACTTACGTATATTGTAATAAACTGTTTATTCAAAGGTTTACCAACTAATATACTTTAACAGAAAAGCCCTAGAGGTTTATTAGACTATTTCTGAAGGAAAAAAAAATTTAAGACATCTCAGATACAACAACAACAACTAACATTTGTGTAGCACTTTACAATTTACAAAGTGCTTTCCACATACATTATCTCATTGAATCCTCACAACAACCCTGTGAGGTAGGTATCATTGCCAATTTACAAGTGAGGTAACTGAGGCTCAAAGGTTCCAGGACCTTTAAAGAGATCCACTGTAAATGATTAGTCAAGATGGACCATAAAACCAGATCTTTTGACTCCAAGTCCCACTCAATGCCAAACAGGTTTTTATTTTTCATTGCAGAATTATACCATACAATTATTAATGATAAAGGTCTTAATCACAACTGATCCAACTCTCCAAAACCAGAATTTTTTGTAAGGAAAATTTTAATTTTTTTGGTTTATAAGAAAATCCTGACTTAATTAACTTATTGAAATGTTACTGAGTTTTAAAAATAATGATGGCCAATATTACCATGATTTTAATCTCCTTAGAAAGTACTGACAAAATTAAATGACTTTCCTCTTGTTTTAGGATCATAGATAATCCTTTACAAAAGAGCATATGTAGGATCTTTGAGTCTGAACACTAACTCTCAAATCCTATCCCTCTTAGCAAATATACTAAGAAAAACTGTCTACCCCCTCTATAGGAGATAGCAGCAGAACACAGATTATGCTGTGCTAGAAATGTGCTTCTTCACAACTGAAAGAGGAAGGTAAGAAAGGTATTATATAAACCCTCTACTGAGCCTCGGGTGCCCCAAACTAACAGGCATATCATGTGTTACATGAATGAATTCATTACCACTATCATTATCAAAGAGCAGTTACAAGGCATCCTCTTGCGTCACTAGTACAAAACAGAGAAATATGGTCCCTACCCTAGGACAGCTTGCTGAAGTTTCTTCTAAGGTCTGCCAGTTCTAAAGCAGTGCTCATCACAAAACGACATTGAGCTTGACACAAGTAAAGAAAACAGGAAAACAGGCTACCCAGGCAACTACTATATAACAACCTAAAACAGAATAATTACAAGGTGAATAGGGACACAGAAAAAGGAAGAATATGAACAGTTTCCTGATTCAAGCCACAGTGTGGCATGACCATAAGAGCACTGAGAAACAACTAAAGCTGACAAAGCAGTCTGGCATGGAACCAAGAGGAAGGGTTGTTCTTTCTCAGTCAAACTTTATACTGGTGGAGCATCTAAGAGGCAGCATCACGTCAGCAACAGATCTTAAAAATAATCATGAGGGATGAACTTGACGTATACTCAGGATCAGAAGAGCCAACATTCTTGCCCATTAGCAGTTAAGCCATGTTGTATACATAGATCATATCACATACATATACTGAGTCTAAGTAATTTATACCAAGCTAACAGAAAAAGAACAGCAATTCCAAACATTTTGCTACCACATAATTTCTCAAAAAAATTAAACTGGTGAAAAAGAACCATGCATTTGTACATTTTTGGTGCTCATTTTCAAACTGCTACCAAATTTAGAAAATCACTTCCCATTATAAAAGGGCTTCAGAATCTAAATATCAAGTGAAATACTTCTAGCATTTAAAGAGTTTATTAGACACATACAATTACATTCAATGAAGTTATAAGTGAGCTACAAAATGGAAAAATAAGAACTCACATTGATAAAACCTCAAACACATCTCAGAATAAATTCAAGCTTTTAAGCTTAACATCTATACCTTTATCATTTTTTAAATGCAGAAAGACCCATTAAACACTGATGTAATAAAATTCAACATCTATGCTAAACGCAGAGAATTTTATAGTCCACAGCATGGTTTTTAGTTACATATCACCTTTCTTCCACAATGCTTACATTACTTCACAATTATAATAATTATTAAGCTAGTAATACAAAGCAGAACACTTCTTCAAATTAAGGTACCTTTTGCTGTACGTAGCAAAGACTGCCTTCCTGCACCAAGTAAAGAAGTGACTCTTGAAATACTGGGTGGAATTTCTTTATCCAACATGGGACCGATGCGCTGGCAGATTTGCAACAGATGATCAGGAGCCACATGCTTATTGGACAAGACCTGATTGGAGAGCAAGTTTCAAAAACAACATTTTTTACAAGAGTTTCAAAAAATATAAATACTTAGGGATAAGTCTGATAAAACATGTGAAAAACATGTACAAGGAAAACTATAAAACACTGCTGAGAGAAATTAAAGAATGAAATAAGCAGTAAATTAATCTACAGATTCAAAGCCATCCCAATCAAAATCCCAGTAGGCTTTTTTTGTAGAAATTGACAATTTTATTCTAAAATGTATATGCAAATGGCTTAGAAAAGTCAAAGCAGCTTTGAAAAAGAACAAAGTTGAGGGCTATTAACAATACCTGATTTCAGGACTTGTTATATAAGAACAATTGATTTTTGGCAAAGGTACAAAAAAAAAGATAATCTTTTCAACAAATGGTGCCAGAACAAATGAATACCCATTTGCCAAAAAATAATTATAATATTAACTTTAATGTATACATCACACAATAAATAAAAATTATCTCAAGACAGATCATAGATCTAAATGTATCATCTAAAACCGTAAAATTTGTAAAAGAAAACATTGGAGAGACTCTTTATGACCTGATGTTAGGCAAAGATTTCTAAAATGACACCAAAAGCATAATCCACAAAAGAACAAATCGATAAAGTGGACTTCAGCAAAGCTAACAACTTCTGTTTTTTCAAAAGGTATTGTTAAGGGAATGAAAAGACAACCACAAACTGAAAGAAAATATTGGCAAAGCATATATCTGATAAAGGACTTGTATCCAGAATATATAAAGAACTATCAACACTATCTAATTTTTAAGAATGATTTGACTAGACACTTCACCAAAGAAGACATACAGATGGCAACCAGACACATGAAAAGACGCTCAACATCACCAGTAACTGATGAAACACAAATTAAAATCATAATAAGATATCACTACACACCTACGAGAATAGCTAAAATTAAAGACTGACCAGACCAGAATCAGCAAGAATGCAGAGAAACTGCTGGTGAAAATGTAAAACAGAACAATCACTGTGGAAAACAATGGGGTAGCGTTTTTAATAGTAACACATACATTACCATATTATCTAGCTATAATACTCCTAGGTGTTTACCCAAGAAAAGTGAAAGCACACATCCACATAAAGGTTTGTATGTGAATGTTCTTGAACAGCTTACTTTTTAAGAGCCCCAAAGTGAACACAATCCAAATGTCCATTAACAGGTGAATGCCTACACACATTACTGTATGTCTGTACAATGGAATACTATTCAGCAATAAAAAAATTTAGTAACACACAACGACGTGGATGAATATCAGAATAATTATGCTGAAAGAAGCCAGAAAAAAGAGCGCATGCTATATGATTTCATTTATATAAAACTCCAGAAAATGCAAATTAATATATAGTTACAGAAAGCAGGTCACAGGTAACTGGGGGCTGGTAGATAAGCAGGAAGAATTATAAAGAAGAGGAAACTGGGCTTCTCTGGTGGCGCAGTGGTTGAGAGTCCGCCTGCCGATGCAGGGGACATGGGTTTGTGCCCCGGTCCAGGAGGATCCCACATGCCACAGAGCGGCTGGGCCCGTGAGCCATGGCCGCTGAGCCTGCACGTCCGGTGGCCACGGCCGTGAGAGGCCTGCGTACCGCAAAAAAAAAAAAAAAAAAAAAAAAAGAGGAAACTTTTGGGTGTAATAGGTATGTTCACTATCTTCACTGAGGTGTTGGGTCACGGTACATGTAACACATCTAAATTTATCAACTTGAACACTTTATGTTCAGTTTATTATGTCAATTATACCTCAAAAAAATAAATAGGGCTTCCCTGGTGGCACAGTGGTTGAGAGTCCACCTGCCAATGCTGGGGACATGGGTTCGTGCCCCAGTCCGGGAGGATCCCACGTGCCGCGGAGCAGCTGGGCCCGTGAGCCATGGCCACTGGGCCTGCGCGTCCAGAGCCCATGCTCTGCAACAGGAGAGGCGACAGCAGTGAGAGGCCCACATACCGCAAAAAAAAAAAAAAAAAAAAAGACTTCAACATAGGCAAGTAGATAAAGACAAAGTCCAGATACTATAGGAACATGGACTCCATCCGGCAGCTATTAACTCCCATAAAGAGAATTACAGATTCTCTGCTTTTCTGAGGATTCTAACAAAATCAAATCAAAGATAACATAATCAAAGATTAGGGGGGGTTATCCTATTTTTGTACAAAATAAGGTGTATCTGAAAAATAATATGGTTCTAGTCCCAATACAGACCAAAAAAAAAAAAAAAAGAAAAAATGGTCCTGAATTTTTAAAAATATCATATTGACAAAAATCAATATAATAAATAGCTAATTTTCCTTTAATATTTTCAAGTCCTAGATATGAACGTTAGTAACAGTTTCTAACAGCAACTTCAATGAGTAAGCCACAGTTACACAAGGTCCTCAGAAGTAAAGCCAGAAACAAAGTCCCTTCAATGGTCAAACAGCCCATCTCTCTACCATCTTGTTTTTCGCAGGCATATTCAGTCTCAGAAAGTTTATCAGCAACAATCCTAGAATCACTGTATTACTATCATTATCACCAAATACTGCTGTGAGCACAAGCCCCTTCAAGCCCTGGGTTACAGAAAGTGGTAGTAGGGTCTAGATAACCTGACTAATTAACAAACTGAAGAAAAAAAGTCATATTAACAAATTTAAGGAGAAAACCCATATGATCATCTCAATAGATGCAGAAAAAGCTTTGGACAAAATTCAACACCCATATATGATAAAACTCTCCAGAAAGTGGGCATAGAATGAACCTACCTCAACATAATAAAGGCCATATATGACAAACCCACAGCAAACATCATTCTCAATGGTGAAAAACTGAAAGCATTTCCTCTAAGATCACGAACACGACAAGGATGCCCACTCTCGCCACTATTATTCAACATAGTTTTGGAAGTCCTAGCCAAGACAATCAGAGAAGAAACAGAAATAAAAGGAATACATATTGGAAAAGGAGTAAAACTGTCACTGTTTGCAGATGACATGATACTATACGTAGAGAATCCTAAAGGTGCCACCAGAAAACTACTAGAGCTAATCAATGAATTTGGTAAAGTTGCAGGATACAAAATTAATGCACAGAAATCTCTGGCATTCCTATACACTAATGATGAAAAATCTGAAAGAGAAATTAAGGAAACACTCCCATTTACCACTGCAACAAAAAGAATAAAATACCTAGGAATAAACCTACCTAGGGAGACAAAAGACCTGTAAGCAGAAAACCATAAGACACTGTTGAAGGAAATTGAAGATGATACAAACAGTTGGAGAGACATACCACATCCTTGGATTGGAAGAATCAATATTGTGAAAATGACTATACTACTCAAAGCAATCTACAGATTCAATGCAATCCCTATAAAATTACTAATGGCATTCTTTACAGAACTAGAACAAAAAATCTTAAAATTTGTATGGAGACACAAAAGACCCCAAAGAGCCAAAACAGTCTTAAGGGAAAAAAATGGGGCTGGAGGAATCAGACTCCCTGACTTCAGACAATACTACAAAGCTACAGTAATCAAGACAGTATGGTACTGGCACAAAAACAGAAATATAGGTCAATGGAACAGGATAGAAAGCCCAGAGATAAACCCACGCACTTATGGTCAACTAATCTATGACAAAGGAGGAAAGGATATACAATGGAGAAAAGACAGTCTCTTCAATAAGTGGTGCTGGGAAAACTCGACAGCTACATGTAAAAGAATGAAATTAGAACAGTCCCTAACACCATACACAAAAATAAACTCAAAATGAATGAGATACCTAAATGTAAAACCAGACACTATAAAACTCTTAGAGGAAAACATAGGCAGAACACTCTATGACATAAATCACAGCAAGATCTTTTTTGATCCACCTCCTAGAGTAATGGAAATAAAAACAAAAATAAACAAATGGGACCTAATGAAACTTCAAAGCTTTTGCAAAGCAAAGGAAACTACAAACAAGACGAAAAGACAACCCTCAGAATGGGAGAAAATATTTGCAAATGCATCAACAGACAAAGGAGTAATCTCCAAAATATACAAACAGCTCATGCAGCTCAATACCAAAAAAACAAACAACCCAATTCAAAACTGGGCAGAAGACCTAAATAGACATTTCTCCAAAGAGGACATACAGATGGCCAAGAAGCACATGAAAAGCTGCTCAACATCACTAATTATTAGAGAAATGCAAATCAAAACTACAATGAGGTATCACCTCACACCAGTAAGAATGGGCATCATCAGAAAATCTACAAACAACAAATGCTGGAGAGGGTGTGGAGAAAAGGGAATCATCTTGCACTGTTGGTGGGAATGTAAATTAACACAGCCACTATGGAGAACAGTATGGAGGTTCCTTAAAAACTAAAAATAGAATTACCATATGACCCAGCAATCCCACTACTGGGCATATACCCTGAGAAAACCATAATTCAAAAAGACACATGTACCCCAATGTTCACTGCAGCACTATTTACAATAGCCAGGTCATGGAAGCAACCTAAATGTCCATCAAGAGACAAATGGATAAAGAAGATGTGGTACATATATACAACAGAATATTACTCAGCCATAAAAAGGAATGAAATTGGGTCATTTGTAGAGACGTGGATGAATCTAGAGACTGTCATACAGAGTGAAGTAAGTCAGAAAGAGAAAAACAAATATCGTACATTAACACATATATGTGGAACCTAGAAAAATGGTACAGATGAACTGGTTTGCAGGGCAGAAAGTAAGACACAGAAGTAGAGAACAAACGTATGGACACCAAGGGGTGAAAGCGGCAGGGGGTGGGAGTGGTGGGATGAATTGGGCAATTGGGATTGACATGTATACACTGATGTGTATAAAATGGATGGCTAATAAACCTGCTGTATAAAAAAATAAATAAAATTCAAAAAATAAATAAATAATTGGAACGTTATGGGGAAAAGTAGCTTTTTCTGTAAAGTTTGGGATGCTATAATCTAATCAGGATCTAGAATAAATATTTAATATCTTTAATATGTACCTGTCTAATCTTTAGCTTTCCCTCAAATTATTTTAAGCTACACCTAGAAATCCTACAACAGAAAACGTGTAAGTAAACTACCATATCATAATTCCTATAACAATGAAAAGTACAGTATAACAATGAAACATAAGAAGTGACAGAAAGCACTGCCTTTTATTAAAAAAAAAAAAAAAAAAATTTGGTGTCCTCCTTGCTTAAGAAATTCCCCCCAGCTTCTGATGAGACAGACATTCTTCTTTATTTAAAAAGTGCAAGTTTAGGGACTTCCCTGGTGGTCCAGTGGGTAAGACTCCATGCTCCCAAGGCAGGGGGCCCAGGTTCGATCCCTGGTTGGGGAATTAGATCCCACATGCATGCCACGACTAAGAGTCCACATGCCCCAGCTAAAGATCCCGCGTGTCGCCAACTCAGTCATGGCGCAGCCAAAATAATTTTTTTAAAAATTTTAATAAATAAATAAATAAAAAGTGCAAGTTTAGTAGTCAATGGCAGAATATTCCTATATAAATAAGAGGAAAAAGGAGCTTAACAGTATTTACAAAAGGACCTAGGCAGAGAAATGTTCTAGTGCTGGCATGAAGATCCTTCATTTAAAAGCATTTCAATGTATTTTAATTCAAAAAAGTTAACCAGTTTTAGCTTCCCAGAGCAGGGACTGCTTGCTTAGCCAACACTGAAGTCAGCATTAATAGCATTTTCCAGACAAGCCTCACTTTACTGAGATGGTTGGTGGGTGACTTTGTTACAGGTATTCAGATTGGTGGACATGCTTTTATGATTTGTAAGATTGCGCAGCACATGAAAATAGGCTGTTGAATACTCCATTTGCTGCAAAGCAGTGGCTTAAGTAATAATAAAGATATGTAATGGTGTCTTACAAGTCTGTAGATGGAATCGATGCAGTGATCTAATGGTGTCATTAAAGAGCGTGTCTTTCTGCTTCGGCAGCCTTGACATTTTGGCTTTTTTCCCCTCAGACTTAGTTTTTACGTTGCTGGATGGTTTTTGCAGCTCTTGTCATCATACCCTGGAAATGCTGGAAGGGAAGGATTCTTTCTTCCTGTGACTATTTTATTAGGGAGGAGAATTTTTACAGGAACGGTGCCCTGCCTCAGGAGATTTCTTCTCAGTTTCATTGCCTGGACACATCCTTAGTTAGCATTTCTGTGCAATCTATTAATATTTTCTTCCTCCCTTAGCAAAACAATGACCCCTGTTTCTAGACCATATAAGCTTTTCCAACTTACAAACTATTCAGGAGAAAAAAAACTAAAACTTCTGATATTCTTTTTTGTTTGTTTGGTCAACACGTAGCTTGTGAAATCTTAGTTCCCCGATCAGGGATCAAACCCGGGCCCCAGCAGTGAAATCACCAAGTCCTAATCACTGGACCACCAGGTAATTCCCATAAGGTTTCTGATACACTTGACAGGGAGTTCTACTGCTGTTTCTTGAACTACCATCAGATCACCTGAAAAGAATAAAACACAGAATGCAAAATTCTCAGGGACTTTAGACATAAATCACCTTACTTCTGAAAAGAAAACACTCATCTTGAGATTTTTGTTGTACCAAATCAAAATGACAGAATTTTCTTAGCAGAATGATCAAAATGTGCAAAGACTAATTAAAGTATGGATCCTATATGGCAGGGGTCCCCAACCCCCAGGCCGAGGACCGTCAGAGGGCCACAGAGCAGGAGGTGAGCAGCGGACGAGTGACCGAAGCTTCATCTGCCGCTCCACATCACTCGCATTACCGCCTGAACCATCTCCCCCTACCCCGTGGAAAAACTGTCTTGCATGAAACTGGTCCCTGGTGCCAAAAGGTTGGAGACCGCTGCATATGGAACTTAATGAAGACACAAATATTCCCAAAGAAGTTAAACTTCATTTTTTAAAAATACTGTTTAACAAGATGTATTAAAACAGAAGAGACAGGCACACTTTTTCTTTTGGTGCCACGCATCTTGTTGGATCTTAGTTTCCTGACCAGGGATAGAACCTATACCCCCTGCAGTGGAAGCACAGAGTCCTAACCACTGGACCGCCAGGGAATTCCCGAAACAGGCACTTTAAAATGCATGAATTTTACACATGTATAGCCTACAGAAGATATGAAATAATAAATATTCTTGGTCAAATAACAATTTCAGCCACATGTACATAGTAAAGACCATAGATTTCAACATCAATGTAAAACATCTCCTAGCCAGACTCAGTTATTTCACCCAGAAGTCTGTCCTATTCCAAATGACCAGAAGAAATAAAACCTATTCACTTTAGCTATGTCTTTAAAACAAATTCATAAAGTGCAATACAAACATAAATCAAGAGTTTACAAAGAATCAAATAAAAGAAATGTACTTGGTGGAGAGTCAAAGGTTCAGGTGCTGAGCCTTGAAATGTCTAAAATACTTAAGTAAATGCAATTAAATAATTTAGAACAGAAATATTATTTCCCAAATACAAGGCCAGAAAGCATACATGGCTACACAGCTATTGGTTAAGGTATAGTTCAAAACCAATTCCTTCCTAATTCCCTAACACCTTAAAGCACAACACAATGTATTTAATGACTACCTTCTTTTTGACCTACAATGCTGACTATATATTATAAAAGTTCAATCAACTTACCTCAACATAATAAAGGCCATATATGACAAACCCACAGCCAACATGGTTCTCAATGGTGAAAAACTGAAACCATTTCCTCTAAGATCACGAACAAGACAAGGTTGCCCACTCTCACCACTATTATTCAACATAGTTTTGGAATTTTTAGCCACAGCAATCAGAGAAGAAATAGAAATAAAAGGAATCCAAATCGGAAAGAAGAAGTAAAGCTGTCACTGTCTGCAGATAACATGATACTATACATAGAGAATCCTAAAGATGTTACCAGAAAACTAATAGAGCTAAACAACGAATTTGGTAAAGTAGAAGGATACAAAATTAATGCACAGAAATCTCTTGTATCCTAATACACTAATGACGAAAAATCTGAAAGAGAAATTAAGGAAACACTCCCATTTACCACTGCAACAAAAAGAATAAAATACCTAGGAATAAACCTACCTAAGGAGACAAAACAACCTGTATGCTGAAAACTATAAGACACTGATGAAAGAAATTAAAGATGATACAAACAGATGGAGAGATACACCATGTTCTTGGATTGAAGAATCAACACTGTGAAAATGACTCTACTACCCAAAGCAATCTACAGATTCAATGCAATCCCTATCAAACTACCACTTGCATTTTTCACAGAACTAGAACAAAAAATTTCACAATTTGTATGGAAACACAAAAGACCCCGAATAGCCAAAGCAATCTTGAGAAAGAAAAATGGAGCTGGAGGAATCAGGCTCCCTGACTTCAGACCATACTACAAAGCTACAGTAATCAAGACAGTATAGTACTGGCACAAAAACAGAAATATAGGTCAATGGAACAGGATAGAAAGCCCAGAGATAAACCCACACACATATGGTCACCTTATTTTTGATAAAGGAGGCAAGAATATACAACGGAGAAAAGACGGCCTCTTCAATAAGTGGTGCTGGGAAAACTGGACAGCTACATGTAAAAGAATGAAATTAGAACAGTCCCTAACACCATACACAAAAATAAACTCAAAATGGATTAAAGACCTAAATGTAAGACCAGACACTATAAAACTCTTAGAGGAAAACATAGGCAGAACACTCTATGATATAAATCATGGCAAGATCCTTTTTGACCCACCTCCTAGAGAAATGGAAATAAAAACAAAAATAAACAAATGGGATCTAATGAAACTTAAAAGCTTTTGCACAGCAAAGAAAAACATAAACAAGACAAAAAGACAACCCTCAGAATGGGAGAAAATATTTGCAAATGAAGCAACTGACAAAGGATTAATCTCCAAAATTTACAAGCAGCTCATGCAGTTCAATATCAACAAAACAAACAACCCAATTCAAAAATGGACAGGAAGACCTAAATAGACATTTCTCCAAAGAAGATATACAGATTATCAACCAACACATGAAAGGATGCTCAACATCATTAATCAGTAGAGAAATGCAAATCAAAACTACAATGAGGTTAACACCTCACACCAGTCAGAATGGCCATCATCACGAAATCTACAAACAGTAAATGCTGGATAGAGTGTGGAGAAAAGGGAACCCTCTTGCACTGTTGGTGGGAATATAAATTGATACAGCCACTATGGAGAACAGTATGGAGTTTCCTTAAAAAACTAAAAATAGGGCTTCCCTGGTGGCGCAGTGGTTGAGAGTCCACCTGCCGATGCAGGGGACACAGGTTCATGCCCCGGTCCGGGAAGATCCCACATGTCGTGGAGCGGCTGCGCCCGTGAGCCATGGCCGCTGAGCCCTGCGCGTCCGGAGCCTGTTGCTCCTCAACAGGAGAGGCCACAACAGTGAGAGGCCCACGTACCGCAAAAAAAAAAAAAAAAAAAACACTAAAAACAGAACCACCATATGACCCAGCAATCCCACTACTGGGCATATACCCTAAGAAAACCATAATTCAAAAACAGTCATGTAGCACAATGTTCCTTGCACCTCTATTTACAATAGCCAGGACATGGAAGCAACCTAAGTGTCCATCAACAGATGAATGTTTAAAGAAGATGTGGCACATATATACAATGGAATATTACTCAGCCATAAAAAGAAACGAAATTGAGTTATTTGTAGTGAGGTGGATGGACCTAGAGTCTGTCATACAGAGTGAAGTCAGAAAGAGAAAAACAAATACCGTATGCTAACACATATATATGGAATCTAAAAAAAAAAAAAAAATTGGTCTGAAGAACGTGGGGGCAGGACAGGAACAAAGACGCAGACGAAGAGAATGGACTTGAGGACACGGGGAAGGGGAAGGGTAAGCTGGGACGAAGTGAGAGAGTGGCATGTACATATATACACTACCAAATGTAAAATAGATAGCTAGTAGGAAACAGCCACACAGCACAGGGAGATCAGCTCGGTACTTTGTGACCACCTAGAGGGGTGGAATAGGGAGGGTGGGAGGGACACGCAAGAGGGAGGGGATATGGGGATATATATATATGTATAGCTGATTCACTTTGTTATAAAGCAGAAACTAACACATCACTGTAAAGCAATTACACTCCAATAATGACATTAAAAAAAAAAAAGTTCAATCATAAAAATAGTATAGAATGTCACAAGAACAGAAAAAGTCCATAGAGGAAAGTCAGAAAGAACTTAGAAAATGATAATGACTGCATTCTCTGCAGAGAAAGAAGATGACTCAGATGTTACCTGCAAACTGACTGACAATCTGGAAAAGGCTAGATCCATATATCATACCAACCAAATGCTAAAATAAACTCTACATAAAAAAATTTTTAAAGAAATTATGGGCTTCCCTGGTGGTGCAGTGGTTAAGAATACGCCTGCCAATGCAGGGGACACAGGTTCAAGCCCTGGTCCGGAAAGATCCCATATGCCGTGGAGCAACTAAGCACGTGCACCACAACTACTGAGCCTGTGCTCTAGAGCCCACGAGCCACAACTACTGAGCCTGCAAGCCACTAGTACTGAGCCTGTGAGCTACAACTACTGAAGCCTATGAGCCTAGAGCCCATGCTCCGCAACAAGAGAAGCCACCACAATGAGAAGCCCGCGCACTGCAACGAAGAGTAGCCCCCGCTCACAACTAGAGAAAGCCCGCATGCAGCGACAAAGACCCAACATAACCAAAGATAAATAAAATAAATTTATTTTAAAAAAATGAAACGATAAAAATTTTTTAAAAGAAATTATAAATGACCTAGGAAAAATATAAATGAGTAAATACATAATATTGCCTTTATAATTTTCTAGTACAGGAAGTATGGTTTAAGAACAACCATAAAAGCAAAATAAAGATTAAGACATGTAAAAAGTTAAAAATCTTAAACCTCTAAAAACAAAACCTCCAAAGAAAACTAAAAAGCAACCTGCAAACTGGAAAAAGGAATTTAGAATACGTGACAGACTAAAGAATAACCTAACATATAGAGAATTCTTGCAAAACAATAAGACAGCAGGGGAAAAGCAGATAAAAGATATAAAAAGGCAGTTCAGAAAAGATGAATTATCAACCGCCAATAAACGTACTTCCTTAAAAAAATAGTCCTGGTGCTTCCCTGGTGACGCAGTGGTTAAGAATCCACCTGCCAATGCAGGGGGCATGGGTTTGATCTCTAGTCTGGGAAGATCCCACATGCCACAGAGCAGCTAAGCCCATGCACCACAACTACTGAGCCCACGAGCCACAACTACTGAAGCCCACACACTCTAGAGCCCACATGCCACAACTACTGAAGCCCACGAGGCTAGAGCCCATGCTCCGTGACAAGAGAACCACTGCAATGAGAAGCCTGCACACCACAACCAAGAGTAGCCCCCACTCGCCACAACGAGAGAAAGCCCGCGCGCAGCAACGAAGACCCAATGTAGCCAAAAAAGAAAAGTGAGAATTTATTTTTAAAAGATGTGCTATAAAAAAAAAACTTTGAGGCCTATCTATTTAAAAAACAAAGAGTATGTGCTATAACGCTTTTGAATTCCTATATGTTTTCTTCACATGGAGCTTACCTAGTCCATGACTACATTTCCCAGTGATTCACTAGTGTGTAAGTACACATTTGGTTCAGAAATCAGTTTTTATTTCTCCCATTTCTTGTTTTATCAAGATTTTGTTCTTGTTGTTCCGTGTGATTTAAAACACCATCATTTGAATACACATAATTTAAAAAAATGCCATTTCCCCATTTCCATACAAAAAAGGAAAGATAATAAACAATCATTGAAAAATTCTATTTTGTAGGTTCCTAATGAAATGGATTAAGGAGCTTTAAAAAAAAAAAAAAGGGACGTAAAACTTCCATGTATCTCATGACCATTCGGTGCTAAACACTGCCCTAACTGCCCTACAAATGAAGTACACTTCTTAGAGAAATTTTAAGAAATCAAAGATCAGACAAAACACTATTTAATAACCAAACTGTTAATGACTGGTTCTCAGTAAAAAAATATACTAAGCATTAAACATTAATTATTTCAATAAATACTGAGAGCCTACTATGTGCCAAGAAATATAATTAGTTGTACCTACAAATAACTACAGGTGGTTGTATGTCCCACATAAATTAAAAAAAAAAAAATATGTTTGGCTGCGTTGGGTCTTCGTTGCGTGCGGGCTGTCTCTAATTGGGGCGAGCGGGGACTACTCTACGTTGCGGTGTGTGGGCTTCTCATTGCAGTGGCTTCCCTTGTTGCGGCGCATGGGCTCTAGGGGTGGGGGGCTCAGCAGTTGTGGCTCGCAGGCTCCAGAGCGCAGGCTCAGTAGTTGTGGTGCATGGGCTTAGTTGCTCCGCAACATGTGGGATCTTCCTGGACGAGGGCTCAAACCTGTGTCCCCTGCATTGGCAGGTGGATTCTTAACCACTGCGCCACCAGGAAATTCCTGTGCCACATAATTTTTAAAAGTCAAAAGTAATCATTTATCTATTCCAACTATTTCAAAGGAGATAATGCAAGAAAAACCATTGCTCTCACCTTAAAAATGAGAGCAAGCTGGATTATCTACCCCCTTCACAGGGCTAAGGAAACAAATCTAAATTAACTGTACCCCAGAAACTGATGAGCCCTTCTGTGAACAGAAAAAACACTCACAGCTGTTTTCATCCATAGCAGACAGGCAGGAAGAACTGACACAGACATAAGGAAAAAGGAAAAATCTGTCAAATTTTTAAACAGCCACCTGTGGGCTGACGACTGATTAGAACACTAAGGAGCCTCCTCAGAGTGAGTTGCACCCATGCCAGTTCCCTTCCACAGGCTTTCACCATCTGCACAGGGCCAAAAACTGGATGCAGAGCAGCTGGCTAGGGATAGGACAGCAAAGTAGAACTGGAGAGCAAAGAGAACTCTTCGTGAACCAAAATGTAGGCAACTGGACTATAAAATAGCGCAAGATCTTACAAATTTGGAAAGCTGGCAACTCAGCTATAAAGTATAGACCTCTCAAGAATCTCACTGGTGGGACCTCCCTGGTGGTCCAGGGGTAAAGAATCCACCTTACAATACAGGGGACACAGGTTCGATCCCTGGTTAGGGAACTAAGATCCCACATGCCGCAGGGCAATTAAGTCCACACACCACAACTACTGAACTCATGCGCCTCAACTAGAGAGCCCGCACACCACAACTACAGAGCCCACGTGCCACAACTAGAGAAGAGAAAACCCGCATGCCACAGCTAGAGAAGCCTGTGCACCGCAAAGAAAGATCCCACATGCCTCAACGAATATCCCGCATGCCATCAACTAAGATCCAACGCAGCCAAAAGTAAATATAATTAATTAATTTTAAAAAAAAGAATCTCACTGGTGCCCAAATTCCAAACTCCGCTGCAAGAGTCTCAATCCCACCCTCAAAACACGTGAAGCCAGTTATGAAGTGAATGCAACTAAAGCTGCACCAAAGGCCAGAAATGATCAGCTACAAATCAGATTGACCCAACCCCACAAACTAACAGCTATGAGAGAGGAAAAAAAGCACATCCTTTACTGAGACTAACTACACTACTCTTTTAACGCAAAAAGGCCCAGTATACTTCAAAAGATGATGAGACAGGGCTTCCCTGGTGGCGCGGTGGTTGACAGTCCGCCTGCCGATGCAGGGGACATGGGTTCGTGCCCCAGTCCGGGAAGATCCCACATGCTGTGGAGCAGCTGGGCCCGTGAGCCATGGCCGCTGAGCCTGCGCGTCCGGAGCCTGTGCTCCACAACGGAAGAGGCCACAACAGTGAGAGGGCCGTGTACCGCAAAAAAAAAAAAAAGAAAAAATGATGATGAGACATACAACAAAGCAAAATATGAGACCCAGGGTCAAGAGAGGGAGTGGCGAAAAGCAGCAGACCCAGAGATGGCCCAGATGTTGGAAAATGCTCAGCCATTATCTCTTCAAAATACTTATTCTGCCCTATTCTTCTATGCTTTCCATATGAGACTTTAATTATACAGTGAACTACTTGATATACTACAGATTCAAGAAGCTCAGAGAACCCCAAGCAAAGTAAGTGCCAAGAAATCTACCTAGGCACATGTGGTAGGCAGCTTCTGACATGGATCCCAACATTCCCACCTTCTGGTACTCAGACCTGTGAAATCCCCTCCCCTTGAGTAAGTTACTTCTAACCAACAGAACACACTAACATTGAGTAACACATCCATTATTAGGTTACAGAAGACTGTGACTTCTGTCTTGCCTGCAGACTACTGCCCTCTCTGCCTTCATCTTTCGATGAGGCACGCTGTTATGTTGGCGAGATCAATGTGGCAAGGAACTGAGCGCAGCCAAGAGCCAACTAGGAACTGAGGCTCTCAGTCTAACAATCCACTCCAGGAACTGAAGCCAGCCAAAAACGATGTGAACTTGGAAGCAGATCCTTCCACAGTCAAGCTTTCAGTTGAAACCCCAGCTCTGGCCAACACTTTGATTGCAGCCTTGAGAGAGACTGAGACAGAGGACTCAGCTCAGCTGTGCCTGGACTCTTGACTTACACAGAGACAATAAAAAATCTGTGAGACTTCCCTGGCAGTCCAGTGGTTAAGACTCTGCTCTTACAATGCAGGGGGCACGGGTTCGATCCCTGGTTGGGGAACTAAGATCTCACATGCTGTGTGGCGCAACCAAATAAAAATAATTACTTAATTAATCTGTGTTGTTTTAAGTCACTAAGTTTAGGATAATTTTTTATGTAGTGATCGATAACGACTACAGTATATCATAGTAAAACTTCTGAAAATTAAAGACAAAATGAAAATCTTAAAAAGCAGCCAGAGGAAAAAACATTATCTTGAAAGAAGCAATAGTAAGACTGCTGGCTTTACACTATTAATGTGCTGAAAGAAAAAAACACCAGAACCAACCAACCAACCAGAATTTCACAGCTTAAAAACAAAAAAAATCTGGGGGGCTTCCCTGGTGGCACAGTGGTTAAGAATCTGCCTGCCAATGCAGGAGACATCGGTCTGAGCCCTGGCCCGGGAGGATCCCACATGCCATGGAGCAACTAAGCCCATGCACCACAAATACTGAGCCTGCACTCTAGAGCCCACGAACCACAACGACTGAGCCCACGTGCCACGACTACTGAAGCCTGCGTGCCTAGAGCCCGTGCTCCACAACAAGAGAAGCCACCACAATGAGAAGTCCACACACTGCAAGGAAGAGTAGCCCCTGCTCGCCGCAACTAGAGAAAGCCCACGCGCAACAACGAAGAACCAACACAGCCAAAAAAAACAAACTAATTAATTAATTAATTTAAAAAAAATCTGGGCTTCTGTGGTGGTGCAGTGGTTAAGAATCTGCCTGCCAACGCAGGGGACACAGGTTCGAGCCCTGGTCCAGGAGGATCCCACATGCCGCAAAGCAACTAAGCCCGTGCACCACAACTACTGAGCCTGCGCACAACTACTGAAGCCCGTGCACCTAGAGCCCATGCTCTGCAATGAGAAGCCACCACGAGAAGCCTGCACACCACAACCGAGAGTGGCCCCCACTCGCCACAACTAGAGAAAGCCAGCGCGCAGCAACAAAGACCCAACACAGCCAAAAATAAATGAAAAGAATTTTTAAAAAATATTTTTTTAATAATAATGAGTAAAAATTATTTAAAAATAAAAAAAAATACCTTAAAAATATAGTCAAGGGACTTCCCTGATGGTCCACTGGTAAAGAACCTGCCTTCCAATGAAGAGGAGGCGGGTTCAATCCCTGGTCGAGGAACTAAGATCCCACACTCTGCAAGGCAACTAAGCCCACGCGCCACAACTATTGAGCTCACGCACCTCAATGAGAGAGGCCGAATGCCGCAAACTACAGAGCCCACGTGCCCTGGAGCCCATGAGCCACAACTAGAGAGAGAAAACCCACACGCCACAACTACAAAGAAGCCTGAGCACCGCAACAAAGAGACCGCACGCCACAATGAAAGATCTCACGTGCCGCCAACTAAGACCAGACACGGCCAAAAATTAAGAAAATAAATAAATCAAAAAAATAAATATTTTTTAAAAATAAAGTCAAAACAAAGACGTTTTCAAACCAAAAAAAAAGAAAGAAAGAAAAAGGAAAACTGAAGTCACCGCCAACAAACTTTCATTAAAAGAAATGCCAAAATAAGTTGTGGAGACTGAAGAAAAAATAATCACATATAAGAGGCATGGAAAGACAGGAAGGAATTAAAAATACCAGGAAAGATATACAGGTGGATAAGCAAATGAAAATTGACTTTAAAACAACTACAGGGACTTCCCTGGTGGTCCAGTGGTTAAGACTCCGCACTCCCAATGCAGGGTATGCGGGTATGATCCCTGGTCAGGGAATTAAGATCCTGCATGCTGTGCAGTGTGGCCAAAAAAAATAAAATAAAACAACTACAATAACATCTGGAAAAATTTATAACATATGTAAAAGTAAAATATGCTACCAGCCCAAAGGACAAGAGGGTGACAACTAATAGTTTTAACTCCATTTATATGAGAAGTGGTTAAAGTACCTAAAGTAAATGGTAATGCATATTATAATCTCTAGGGTAACCACTAAAGCAATAAAAAGATATATTATGGAAAAGCAATAAAAAAAATAGAATAACAGCTGCTTAATCCAAAAGAAAGTAAGAGAGGAAAAATAAATGGGACATATATAAAACAGATACAATCATGTTTAAGTAATTATATTAAATACAAATGGTTTAAACACTCCAACTAAAAGACTGAATAAAACTACATGCTGTTTCAGGAGACACACTTTAAAAATGAGACCCCAGGAATACCAAAAGTAAAAGGATAAAAAAAAAAAAAATACTATGCCATCACTAACCAAAAGAAAGCTGGGCTGGCTACAATAACACGAGGCAATGTTAGACTTTAAGGCAAGAAGTATGAAGAGAGAGTATTTCCTAATTTTTAAAAAAAGGGTCAGGGCTTCCCTGGTGGCGCAGCAGTTAAGAATCCGCCTACCAGTGAAGGGGACATGGATTCAAGCCCTGGTCCAGGAAGATCCCACATGCCGCGGAGCAACTAAGCCCATGCATCACAACTACTGAGCCTGCGCTGTAGAGCCCGCAAGCCATAACTACTGAAGCCTGCGTGCCTAGAGCCTGTGCTCCACAAGAGAAGCCACCGCAATGAGAAGCCCACACACCGCAACGAAGAGTAGCCCCCACTCACCACAACTAGAGAACACCCGTGTGCAGCAACAAAGACCCAATGCAACCAAAAATAAATAAAAATAATATAAATAAATTTTAAAATAATAAAAATAAAATACGGGTCAAATTCTGGAAAAGGTGAAACTATGGAGACAGCAAAAACATCAGTGGGAGGGAGGAAGGGAGGAAGGGACGGATATTTAGGCAGAGCACAAAGGACTTTTAGGGCTGTAAAATTACTCTATGATACTATATTGGTGGATACATGTCATTGTACATTTGTCCAAACCCAGACTGTACAATACCAAGAGCACTGAATGTAAATGTAAGAGAACACTAACATAAACTATAGACTTTGGATGAGCATGGTATGTCAAAACAGTCATCAACTGCAATAAATGTACCACTCTGGTGGGAGATGTTGATAATGAGGGAGACTATGCATTTATGGGAGCAGGAGTATATGGGAAATCTCTGTATCTTCCACTCAATTCTGCTATGAACCCAAAACTGCTCTAAAAAATTAAGTCCATTTGAAAGAAGGAGGGGGATCAACTAAACAGGAAGATAAGTTTGGAATTTGTATGCACCTAATAACATAGCTTCAAAGTAAAGAACTAAGGAAAAAAAAAAGAGAGACAGATAACTCCACATAGGGAGGAGATTTTTTAAAATCTGTAAGGATTTAGACAATTTGAAAGGAAAAACGTCACATGACCTTTGTCCTTTAGAGCAGCGGTCCCCAACCTTTGTTGCACCAGGGACCAGTTTCGTGGAAGACAATTTTTCCACAGACCGTGGCGAGGGGGGGAGTTGGTGGGGGGATGGTTCAAGCATAATGCAAGTGATGGGGAGCAATGGGGAGCGGCAGATGAAGCTTCTCTCGCTTGCCTGCCACTCACCTCCTACTGTGCGGCCCAGTTCCTAACTGGCCTCAGACAGGTACCAGTCTGCAGCACAGGGGTTAGAGACCCCTGCTTTAGAGGAAAATAACTGTTATGATTAGATGAGCCTATGAAAACAAAGTAACTAATAACTATTCTCTTTTAAAGTAGCATAGTCAAGGGACTTCCCTGGTGGTCCAGCGGTTAATGATCCGCCTTCCAATGCAGGGGATGCGGGTTCCATCCTTGGTTGGGGAACAAAGATCCCACAAGCCACGGGGCAACTAAGGCCGTGCGAACTGCTGAGCCTGTGCGCCACAACTAGAGAGAGTTTGTGCGCCACAACTAAGACCCGACACAGCCAAAAAATTAAGTAAATAAATAAATAAATAATACAGTAGCAGAGTCAAGGCTAAGTGACTCAGATAGTGACACCACCACCGTTACTCAGCACTAAGGTCTAGAGACTGCCGTTCCCCTTCCTACTCTGTGGTCATCCATAAGGGTGAATACCAGGTATCATTCATACAAGTGTTAGAGCTCATAAAGACTGCATTTTGTTATTTCATAAGACCCTACAAATATAAATTAGGTGAAGGGGAAGTCTAACAATATTATGACTTACTGTCCTATCAACATTGTTACTAATAAACACTGCAAAATCATTTATTTCCATATAAGGTTCACAACAACACTTTGATACAATTATTATTACCCTTGTCTTGCAGATCGAGGAACTGAGGTAGAGATTAAATAATCTGCCTTAGAACATCCAGTAAGTAATGCTAAAAAGTCAAGATTACAGCCTAGCCACCTGGCACCAAAACCCAAATATCTGATTTAATACTGCTCTATTGCTAGACTGTAACTTATCATCACACTACCATGATCATTAAGTGTTCCCAAGTGTTGTCAATGAAATGCCTGTAGAATGATAGATCTCTATAGTCAAGTACAAAGAAAATGCAGAATCCCTACAGAGAGGAAAGAAATAAGCTGCACTCAGGATGAAGGGTCTTTAGAATCCCACAATGAAAATAAAATGGTAATGTGACTAATTGCAATACAGGTGGGGAAAACAGAGTTTTATTTATTTATTTTTGGCCGTGCAGTAGAGCATATGGGATTTTAGTTCCCCAACCAGGGATCGACCCCATGCCCCCTACAGTGGAAGAGGGAATTCTTAACCACTGGACCGCCAGGGAAGTCCCAGGAGTTGTTTTGTTTTAAATGGGTAAATAAGTAGCCTTGCTATTTTTTAAAAAAAGGCTCAATTTGAGACTACAGGAGAGTCTATGTGGCAGTGCACCCAAATTTCAAGACCTGAGTCATAATCTTCAATCATAACCTGAGTCCTTAATCCAGTAGGGAGCTCAAGATGGTAATACCACTCTCCCCTTGGTTTGGACAGTGAATTCATAAACCGAGGAAGGTTGACAAATAAGTAGAGATGAAGAAAAGAAGTATGGATACACTTGTGCAAGTTACAGTTATTCTGATATAGTAACAAGTTTTGTAATAACTGAACTATTTTTAATGTTTGTAAGAGTAAAAAAGAATAATTTGCTACAATAAATTTAAGATACATTTACGGGACTCCCTGGTGGTCCAGTGTTTAAGAATCCACCTTCCAATGCAGGGGACATGGGTTCGATCCCTGATTGGGCAACTAAGCCCACGCACCACAATTACTGGGCCCGCAAGCTCTGGAGCCCGCACGCCACAATGAGAGATCCCGTATGCTGCAACTAAGACCCGATGCTGCCAAATAAATAAATAATTTTTTTAAAATAAAAATAAATAAAATAGGACTTCCCGGGTGGCACAATGGTTAAGAATCCACCTGCCAATGCAGGGGACACGGGTTCGAACTCTGGTCCAGGAATATCCCACGTGCCGCGGAGCGACTAAGCCCATGCGCCACAACTAGTGAGCCCAGATGCCACAACTACTGAAGCCCACAGGCCTAGAGCCCGTGCTCCGCAACAAGGGAAGTCACCACAACGAGAAGCACTCATACCACAAAGAAGAGTAGCCCCCGCTCGCCATAACTAGAGAAAGCCCGCACGCAGCAACAAAGACCCAAGGCAACCAAAAATAAATAAATTAAAATGAATTTATAATAAATAAATAAAATAAAATAAAATAAAAATATACTGGGAATTCCCTGGTGGTCCAGTAGTTAGGACTCTGCACTTCCATTGCAGGGGGCACAGGTGCGATCCCTGGTTGGGGAACTAAGATCCCGCGTGCTGCATGGAGCAGGCAAAAATATAAATAAATAAGTAAAATATACTTACAACAGTTAAATTCTTAGAAAGATTATGCTTAGATCTTATGTTTGCCATCTTGAGACATCTATAGATTAAAATCATCATCTATTTGCATATATAGTGTGGAAACCCCCAAGGAAATTTAATTAACAATATTAAGTTGGTGTTAAATATTTTAAGATTTAATTCTTGTGACAAATTAAACACTAATCAAAATGTAAAAACAAATATACTTGTTTCTATATGTTACTAGACTTCTAAAATTTGTAAATGAACGTAAAAGTTTAAAAACTATGACCACTTACAATTCTAATAAACCAGATACTGATTTCAATACAAATAACTCTGAAGACTTTCCCTCACACAAAAGGCCTACTCAAACATTATTTTAAAATATATATATATCAAGGGACTTCCCTGGTGGCACAGTGGTTAAAAATCTGCCTGCCAATGCAAGGGACACGAGCCCTGGTCCGGGAAGATCCCACATGCCGCGGAGCAACTAAGCCCGTGCGCCACCACTACTGAGTCTGCGCTCTAGAGCCCGTAAGCCACAACTACTGAGCCTGCGTGTTGCAACTACTGAAGCCCACGCGCCTGGAGCCCGTGCTGTGCACCAAGAGAAGTCACCGCAACGCTTGCCACAACCAGAGAAAGCCCACACACAGCGACGAAGACTGGACGCAGCCAAAAATAAATAAATGACAACTTAATGACGATAAATCCCCTAATGATAGGCTACACTATACGAATCTTCTGATGTTTTTTTTTTCTGGTTAAGAGATTGCCTACAAAAATTGATCTATCATGTTACTCAATCACAAAGTATATCAAATCACTTTCCCCTTTTTAAATACACCCCTCCTTTTACAAACCTAGTCCTTCCCAATTCCCATGCCCAGTTCTATACTTCTATTTCACTCTTCCCCTTTCTTCACCACCTATAAATCATAAAAATTCCAATTAAATTCACAGGCCCAACTGCTAATGCAGGGTTAGGTATTGAGAGATGACTAGTCTCAATTCTCCTGAGAAGTATCAAAAGCATTCTTACTTCCAAAGTACATGCTGGAATAACAGCATGGTCACAAGTCTAAGATAAACCGTATCTTTGTAAACAGTGATATGGGAATCACCTGAAAGGCTTTAAAAAATAGTAATGTCCAGCCCCACCACAAAGATTCTTATTTAACTGGTCTGGGGCATAGCCTGGGCATCCAGATTTTATAAAGCTCCCAGGTGGTTCTGATCCAAGAATGCGAACTACTGAGAAAAAGGAATAAATTAAACAAAGTAAAGAAACAAACAACATTATAAGAAACAATCAGACAAAACCAATATGTGAAACATTCTACAGAATAACTCAGTCTCTTCAGTAAATCAACAGCACGGGGAAAAAAATACTATGCAAGATAAAAAGAGATTTAATTTCGGCCCAATGCATGGAACTTCGGAAGCCCAATTCAAGCCAAATATAAAAAAATAAATAAGTATAGCAAATTGGGGGACTTCCCCAGGGGTCCAATGGTGATGCCTCCGTGCTTCCACTGCAGGGGGCGCAGGTTCAATTCCTGGTCAGGGAAGTTCCACATGCCACAGGGTGAGGCCAAAAGAAAAAAAAAAAAAAAAATTGCTAATGAATTTGTTTATGATATATGCAGATTCATTACATTATTCTCATTTGTGTATATTTAAACACTTCTTAAAATATTTTTTTTTAAAAAAAGGAGACTTTGTTGGAGAACTAGAAGCTACTCATACCCTTGACAAAAGAATAATTCTCTAGACAGGAAACTCATCCTCTACCATTTAGTGCTGGGAGAGGAGGAGGCAGGAAGGTAAAGGAGGAAGAGGATACCCATCAGACAAATCATCCAGACAATGAGAAGACATATGTCGCAACCACATCATAGGGATATATCACAAAGAGAGATTCTGAATAATTTAAAGCAGAATTTTAAGTTTTAAGCAATTCTACCAGCAAAATCCAAAAAATATACAAATCTATTTTTAAAGAAACTTTTCCAGTATTTACAGCATTATGCTTATTTCAAAATGTAAGCAATTTTCTCTTCAGCAGCATGACTGCACTGTCATGTCAATGATGCTTTTCTGGGGAGGGAGGTGGGAGAGGGTTGGATTGGGAGTTTGGAATTAGCAGTGCAAACTGGTATATATAGAATGAATAAACAACAAGGTCCTACTGTACAGCACAGGAACTACAGTCAATATCCTATGATAAACCATGATGCAAAATATGAAAAAGGATGTATATATGTGTATAACTGAGTCACTCTGCTGTACAGCAATAATTAACACATTGTAATTCAACTATACTTCAATAAAAAATAAATTTTAAAAATATTAATGCTTTTCTGCTTCACTGACAACACTGTTTTCACCTAATAACAGGAGTAAAACAATAAAACGGAGCACTCCTTTAAACATTTCCTTAAGTCTCAAAATGTCAAACTCAAGAAAACATAAAAACTGCCATGATACAGAACCTTTAGAGCTCACTTGCTTGAAAATATTCACTTTTAAGTGTTTGCTTCAAAAAAACTCTAGGAAGGCAAATATTAAAACTGACAATTGAAATAGAATCTTTTGTTACATTCAACCAACTTTAACTGTTAACACTGAAGTGTTCAGTATCTACGAAAACAGAAACAGACTCACAGACAGAGAACAGACTTGTGGTTGCCACGGGGGAGGAGGAGTGGTGGAGGGAAGGACTGGGAGCTTGGGGTCAGCAGATGCCAACTACTATATAGAGGATGGATACACAACAAGGTCCTACTGTAGAGCACAGGGAACTAGATTCAATATCCTGTGACAAACCATAATGGAAAGAAATGTGAAAAAGAACGTATATATAACTGAATCACTTTGCTGTATAGCACAAATTACCTCAACATTGTAAATCAACTATACTTCAATTAAGTTTTTAAAAAAATACTTAACTGTTCACATACAGATAACAAATCCCCCTATTTCTGTTCTTTTGTATAATTCAACAATGGTGATCATATTCTACCAACTTCTGCTCGCAGGTATTAGAACTGTGGTAAAAAATCATTCAGGAACTTTTTTTTTCCCCCCAGTTGTTTTGTGCATACAAGATGCTGAATATGACCTGGCAACTAAAGAAATCCTTTGTCCTAATATACAAATTGGAAAAATATTTTCCTGAAAAATGTTTTATTTCACTAAGGACAAAACAAGTGAATCAAACCAAATCATATACTGTGAGAGCAACTAAAAAAGACGACAAAATACAATGGAAAGAGAACTGTAATCTACGTTAAATGGTGCTCCAGAAAGAGAAACTGCGTATTTAGAGCCTATGTTAAGTAACATACACTAAACAGCAACGTAAAAATTCATCACATTAACTTTCCTAAGGCATTCAACAAGTGTAGCACAGTTTACAGCGGCACAAGTATTGGAGGAGCGGCACAGTCTCACAGCAGCCAAGATTTTTTATTACTCTGCTGGGGGAAAAAAGAGGAACATTTCTCCACCTTTCAGACACCGAAGCTTCTATTCCTAGGAACAAGTGGTTGGAGAAGATGGGCGGGGCAAAAAGAGGAAGACCAATCACAGGTCGAGTTACAAGTCGGGTTCAGGAGAAACACGGATGAGAGCAGCTCGCTGAATGGCTGGAGCGCCCCCGGCTCTCACCAGAAGCACCGCACCTGGGGACCCACCCCGCCACCTCGCCCCCCGGAGCCGTTTCCTACCCAAACAAACCCGGCCACCCCAAAGCAAAATACTACCTACAGGGGGGAGTCCCGTCGTCCCGGTGACGCCCAGGCCGCCCTCCCGCCCCCTCCGAGCGCCGCTCGGTCACTTCGCCCCTCCAGAAGGAGACCAGAAAAGGGGGCGGGGGGCGGGCGCTCGGAAACACCGGGATGGAAATGTCAAAACTCTCACCAATTCCTCGTAGCTCCTGTTGTGCTCGTTGCCCTCCCAATCCAACCTCTTCGGCAGCAACTGCAAAGACCCGAGACGCACACGAGTGACCACCGCGCGGGGCCGGGCGGGGGGCGGGGGGCGGCGGGGCGGGGGACGGGGGAGCCGGGCGAGCGGCCCCCGGGCAGGGCCGGCAGGGGACGCAGGGGACGCAGGGGACGCGGCGGGCCGGGCGCCGCCGCGCAGCACAGACCTGGTACTGCTCCAGCTCCTGCACCAGCACCTGCAGCCGAAGAGACGCGCAGTTAGGGGGGCGGGGGCCGTAGCCCGGTCCGCCAGGCGCCCTCCTCCCGCGACCCCAGGCGGCGGCGGGGCCGCGACCGCCGGAGCGCGGCCGCCGCCCGCGGGCCCGCACTCACCTGGGCGGCTCTCCGACACGGGCCGGCCGATAGGTACCGAGCGATAAGGAAGTACAGCTCTGCGGGGAGACGGGGAATCGGGTCAGGAGCTGGCGCGGCGGCGAAGAGGGGGCCGCGGCCGGGGCGGGGGCGCCGCGGGCGGCGCGTCTTACCCGACTCGATGAGGGGCACCGGGCGTCGGGCGGGCGAGGACTCCGCCATGGCCGGGCGCGGAGCCGGGGCGGGAGCGGGTGAGCGAAGCGTGTAGGCCGCGCCGAGGCCTGACCGGGCCGGCGTCTCTCTACCTCAGGCGCGCCGCCGCCGCCGCCGCCGCCGCCGCCGCCGCCGCCGCCGCCGCCGCCGCCATGCCGTGCGCGCCGCCAGCGCCGACGCCTCCGCGAAGTAGTGCCCCTGAGGAAGAGAAAGTAGTTCCTCCGTGGGGGGCCGCCGGCGCCACCGGACAAACGGCGATCGGGCCGCGGCTGGAAGAGCACGCCTCGCCTCCCTCTCCTCCGCTTCAGGGGGCGCAGGGCGGAGACTATGTGCGCCAGGGGCCGAGCCCCGGAGGAGGAGGCGGCGCGTGGGGGAGGGGAGCGCGCGTGGCCGGGATCCCTGCGCGCGGTGAGAAGGCACCCGGCCATTGTGAGGCGGCGGCCCGACTGCGCTGAGGGGCGGGCGGCGTGGGCGGAGGTCGGGTGGGGGTCGTGCGGGGGCGGGGGCGGGAGAGGGACAGGTCTCCGCTTCAAAGGCCGGAGCGGACCCCCCTCGACGTGGAAGCGGGGGTCCCAGGGCGCGCGGCGGGTGCGGCGCGGTCGCCAGCTTCGGGCTCTCGGAAAGGACCTCACGGACGGTCATCTGGGGCCAGTGTGTTTGCCCCCCACGGAAGATCGCTTGCTTCGAGGACGCGAAACCCTTACACCTGAGAATCGTGTCGCCCGCAAAGAGAAGGCCGGCCGAGAAGCTTTCCCCCGAGAGTGGAGGAGGGATGTGGGGAAGTCACAGGATGGGGGTGGGGACCGGGGGGCCGCGGACACTGAGCCTCTGTAGCTTGGAGAGCACAGCAAACGTTTACTAAGAGTCCACGTTGCCGCGTGCAGTAGAAGAAGATAGAATCATGAGGCCGAGCCGCAGTCCTAGGAGAGCCCAGCAGTCTTGTAGAAAGGGTTAAAGAAAATGCAGTACAACGCTGAGGATGTCAACTTCTTTAGTCCGGGAAGGCAGTCCAGGCCGGCGATGACTTAGCCGGATAGGAAGGCGGGTGGGAGGAAGTGGGCAATAGACACGCAGCAGCCCAGTCCCTTGAGGGACACCCGGGGCGGAGCGAGGGGGGGGAACCATGCGTCACTAGGATGCTCTTGGAAGACAGTAGTAGGATTTGAGGCTGGAGCAGTGCACAAGGGTCCAGAAAATTCCCTTAATGCCATGGTAGGCTGCGGATTCATTCACTCGGCATAGCCAACGAGCCCTATTCGGAATCCTAAGGTACAACAGCGAGCAAAATACTGTCCTCGTGGAGAGGACATTGTAATCCCAATTCCTACGCAGTAGAATAACAGCCACAGCATAGAAAAGTTAAAGGTAGTGGTTTAGAGCAGACCCTGGAGTGGGACTGACCCTGGGCCTTGCCGGGCTGTTCAGTGTGTGACTTTGAGCAAATCACAACCTCTGAGCCTCAATTTTCCTCACTTGTAAACTGTAGATAATATTTGTGCCTACTTCATAGGGTTGTGAGGGTGTAATGGGTTAATATGTGTTCTTAGCATACAGCAAGCACCCTGTACGTGCCAGCTTTTAATTATTTAGACACCACATAGCAAAAGTTTTTATATATGTTTGTAAGGGAGCGATCCAAACGTGTTTGAACGAGTGCATCAGCAGTCTTTTCTTGTATCTGTTGGTTCAGCAAACACTGATGGGGATTGAGATGAAGGAATGAGCTACAGCTTTGCCATCCAAGATTTCAGTGTCTTTTAGGAGAAATGATGCTTACATCGTTGCAAAGAATGACAAGAAGGAAGGTTAACCCACCTGTGGGAGGGGGAGATGGTAGAAGTTTGAGTCTTCAGTGTGTGGAAAGGGATTCCAGGTACATGAACAACAAAGGGCCAAGACATGAATAACATTCCAAGTTTAAGGAATTCAAGTTTAATATGACTACTTGGGGTGACTTTGGAAGTATGAATGGGACCCATTAAATCAAAGTTTAAATTGGGGGGGGAGTTAAAATTGGGAACAACTGAAGGGTTCTAAGCCAGAAAGGATTCTTTTCATTGTAGGATGGATTTGAAAGGGTTAAGACCAAGAGGCAGGAAAATCACTTAGTCGACCCTGAAAATAGGAAAGAGATGAGATGCATTAGGGCAATCATTGTAAAGATGGAGAGAGAGACGGGTTCAGAAATAGGAAGTTCAGGGCTTCCCTGGTGGTGCAGTGGTTAAGAATCCACCTGCCAAGGCAGGGGACACAGGTTCGAACCCTGGTCTGGGAAGATCCCACATGCCACAGAGCAATGAAGCCCTTGTGCCACAACTACTGAGCCTGTGCTCTGGAACCCGCGAGCCACAACTTCTGAGCCCACATGCCACAACTACTGAAGCCCGCGTGCCTAGAGCCCATGCTCCACAACAAAAGAAGCCACCGCAATGAGAAGCCCGCGCACTGCAACGAAGAGTAGCCCCTGCTCGCCGCAACTAGAGAAAACCCGCGCACAGCAACGAAGACCCGATGCAGCCAAAAATAAATGTAAGTAAAATAAATTTTAAAAAGAAGCTCAGAAATAGGAAGTTCAATCAGTAAGATGAGGTTGAAGTGGAATGAGAGGAAAAGTCACAAAAATCTCAAGTTTGGGGCTTAGTAGGTCAAGGTTGTGCCACCAACTGAGATAGGGCATCCAGGCTAGTTAAATTGTTACGATGGATAACTACTTGGAACAACTTGATTAGTTGACGTTACAGCGCATATATTCCTGTGGGACAGTATGATCTGATGCTACAAGATTACCAAAGTTAGCAAATAACAAAGACATGAAGAGGAGAGAATTTAACCTTTCAGAGATAGACGAAGGAGTTGCATATTTCATTTTGTAGCAAAATCATAAAAGTAAAAGCCCCAAAACGTGTTACAAGAATTTATATCCCAAGCACTGGTCATTGTCCAAAACTGCAGTTCTGGTGTGGGCAGCATGGTAACCATTACAAGAGGTCAGAAAAGATGACAGGAGTTTTCCCTTGTACAAGCCCTACTAGTTCCTTTACAACTTACCCTGATGTCCATGACAAGCACTGTTCCTAGGTTTGGAATAGAGACGCAAGGATTTCTGACAAGAGGCAGAATATCTTCCCCCTTCAGCTGTCAAGTGACAGAAACCCAGATTTGACTCCCACTTACAGACAATGAAGAGGAGGAAAGGGGAGAAAACTGTCCATCAGCAACTCCATAGTTGGGACCTGCCTTATTTGAAGTGGTCTCAAATAAGGCGAGAATCATGTTTGGATCCCTCACGCAATTGAATCCAAGCCATCCCAAATGCACACACTAAGGTTTGCTTTTGGGTAAATGGAAATAGCTTTTGAATTTCACCACAGGAAAGCTACGTGGAAAACTAAATTATCGAAAAAGTGCTTTGTAAGCAAGGGTTGGAAGATCTTAATGGCTGGTGACATCAGCTATAATGCTGTCACCCATCTCCACTAAAAGGGAACTACTATGATGTTTTAGTCCTTGGCAAGCATCCTGGATACACATCACTGATCTTCACAACGGTCAGGTGCTGTTAATACGCTAACTTCACAACTGAGAAAGCTGAGGCCCAGAGAGACTGAGAAGCGCCCAAGGACATGTAGCTGCAAGCCCGGTGGGACAGCACTACCTTAAACTGAGCACAAGCACTGCAGAATGCTTTCTGCCCTCGCCGCATTTCATAAAGGAGGAAATCAGAGCCCAAAGACCAGGGGGCCTAGACAAGATCACACAGCTAGTACATGAGAGAGCTGAAATTTGAAAATGCATAATACGTGCATTATCTCACCACAGGCAAGTCTGAGCTAGACTCTATTATTCTCATGTTAAGAATGAGGAAACTGAGGCTTAGAAAGTTTAAGAATTTGCCTAAGGATGAATCATCATAAAAAAAAAAAATTCAGTGGGACCTTCCAAGTCACCATTTAGGAGTCACAAAGGTATTAAGTGTGAAAAGCACATCTGGAAAATGGTGAGCAAACCAGACTGTTTCCAACAGTTCACATAGGAGAGCGGTCCAAAATGAGGATTAAAGAGTAGATTAGGGTCAATTTTAACAGTAAAAAATGAGGTCGGTCTGTGAGCAGTGGAGATTATGCAAAGAAAATTATATACATCATTCAGATTCTAATACCAATATGTTAATGCAAATGTCCATTATTAACTGAATTTAGATTCAGCTAGCAGACATCAATGATGCAGGCACAGTATCAGCATAGTTCTGAGGGATGTAAAAAAGTAGATGACGTTGGACCTACAGAACAACGATACCACAAAACTGAATCAGTACATGGAAGTGAATTCAAGTGCACCCAAAGCCCTGCATCATTTCATTCGTTTAACAAAAACTGAATTTCTGTAAGGCGGGCACCATGTGGTAAACACTGGCTCCCGGGCTTCCGTAAGATAAATCCCTAGAAATAGAAGAGTTAACACCTTGAGAGACTTCCAGAGGACTTTTTTTTTTTTTTTTTTGGCTGTTTTGGGTGTTTTTTGCTGCGCGCAGGCTTTCTCTAGTTGCGGCGAGCGGGGGCTACTCTTCGTTGCGGTGCACAGGCTTGTCATTGCAGCGGCTTCTCTTGTGGAGCACAGGCTCTAGGCGCGCAGGCTTCAGTAGTTGTGGCTCGCGGGCTCTAGAGCGCAGGCTCAGTAGTTGTGGCGCATGGGCTTAGTGGCTCCGTGGCTTCCAGAGGATTTTAAAAGGAAAAATGAATGAAGGTGTCTGACTTTGGGATCAGCCCCTAGTCACTCGCAGACCTTGCATCTAATTCCCAAGGCCCTTCCTCCCCCTTCCGGCAGTGTCACCTTTCTCTCAGGGCCTCTTCTTCCCTCTAAGTCTAACCCAGCCAGCTGTCCCCTTAATGCAACTTGTCCCTGCCTCCCTCAGCAAATTGTTTCCACATTTATCTCTTGCCTCTCCAGTTTTGCCTCTCCCTTGTTGTTGGCTTCGGTCCCTAGTGTTCCCACATTGCAGGCATTGGCCCGTGTCCGTCTCCAAGACTTACCAGTTCTTCCTTTGAAATGTTTCTCAGGGCGTTGCAGAAAACACAGGTTGGACATGACCTTGGGAATGTGGGAGCCAGAATCAGAATGCCCCCGTGTTTGAACACCACTTACTAGTTGAGCAACTTTTCTGTGGCACAACGTTTGTTTTTGGTTTTTTAATCATCTTTAAAATGGGGATGACAGCTAACAGATAACACATGTTGAATGTTTCTATATCCTGGGCACTGTGCTAAACCACTGACGTGTATTCTTTCACGCTCATGCAATGGCTGGCGTTGTTTGGGAGTTCTGCCAGAGAGGATGCCTGTAAAACTCTTTGAACAATGCCTCTCTCTCAGCATGATGCCATCACAGAAAAATGAGTATCTTTCTCTCCATTCCCTCGGTCACCAAAGAGCCTCCTTCTTGACTCCCCGCCCAATTAATCCTATCACGACTTTTACATTTCCCGAAGCACAACTTGGCATATTCTCTAATCAAGCCGTTCTTGGTCCCTATCACCTAAAGCTGAACTCCTGGCTTGTTTTGAAAGCTGGGTGGGCTTTCAAGGGGGGCTATCCAGGCTGTACCCTCCCCCGCACTGCCCCTGCTGCACCCCCAGCTGATTGCACTAACAGTTAAGGGCTCTCTTGCCCTCTGGCTTCATCCAGTAAGAGGCCCCAGCGGGAGATGGCAGGGGTGGGTTTCTATTTTCCCAGCTCCCTTCCTGCCAAGCTGTAGGTTAGTGGCGGCTACTGTTCCTCTCCTGGAGGCCACAGTTCACGAGGGACAGCCCTCTTTCCACACAGCAACAATCTCGGGGTTTTGATACCCCTACCTTCCCTGGCCCCCCAGGACTTGGACTTGTCTTCTGAGTCAGATGGCCATTGGAGGCAGCCCAGGGTGCTGTGCCATCCTTTGCTGATTTATTTTAACCACCCACACCCTCGTAAATAGCATCATTAATGCTCCTCAACTATCCCAGCAGATTATGCATTCTGTTTTCTTCCAGAACTCTGATAGGTACTAATTCTCTCCGTAATGACTCCTACCCTCCACTGTAACCCCTGTGGCTGTTCAGAACACCTGCTCTCCAGGTCTCCCCTCTGCCCCCATATTTCTTCCTTGTCTGTATATATCTGTCCTCTAGCCTGAAAGAATCCATCTAGATCCCCAAACTCCTTCCTTCACAGAACCTTTCTTACATCATTTGGGTCCTGGTTAATCTCATTTCAAAAATCTTAGAATCATCTGTCTTTTCTATCACACGTGCAATCCGTCAGTAAGCCCTGATGAGCCCACCTTCAGAGGAGATCTTGACTCTAACCACTTCTCACCCAGATGAGCACAGCAACCTCCTAAATGTCTTCCTCCTTCTGTCTTCATCCTGTTACCGCCCATTCTCAACAGGCAGCTGAAGGATCCTTAAAACCAGTCAGGTCTGCCCTCCTCTCAAAACACTCCGATGGTTCCCATCTGACTCAGAGGAGAAGCCCAAGTCCCAGAGGCCCCAAGGAGCTGGCCTTCCTGGTACTTCTCTGACCTCTTGTCCCACTGTTCTCCCCTCCTTTGACTCTGCTCTGACTACACCGGCCACCTTGTTGTGCCAGGCATGCTGCTGCCTCAGGGCCTTTGTACTTGCTGTTCCTTCTGCCAGAACCCTCTTCCCCTAGAAAACTGCATGGCCCAGTCCCTCTCTTCCTTTAAGTCTTGGCTCAAATGTTACCTTTCCAGAGAGACCTTCCCTGACTACCCTAAATAAAAGTAAAACTTACCCTCACTCTGCACCCCCATTTCCCTTTTCTCCTTCCTGCTTTCTTTTTTCCTTAGTACTTTCGACCTTCTAACCTACTGTGAAATTTGCTCATCTCTTTTGTTTATTGCCTGTCTCCTCCCACTCTATGAGGGTAGGCAGAGATTTGTGTGTCTTGCTCTCTGAAATCCCTCTAGAGCTACAACCAAGCCTAACATATGGTAAGTACACAATAAATAGTTGTTGGATGTTTAATGAAAAATTCCTTTTGACCAGACAGTTCCTCAATATGAGATAGTTATGCTCTCAACATTCACTCATAAACCTTTTGGATGGTGTGGTGGTTAGACCTGGGGACAGCCCACAAAGTCCTCTTGGCTCATAACATACCTGGAGACCTGGCCCCCAGCCCAGGCTGTTGCCACGAAGACAAGGCCAGCACGGGTAGAGCTTGGAAGGCCGAGAATGCCTTGTCCCTCTCCAGGCCCCAACCCACAGTGACCCCGTGAGGGAAGGGCCTCCTAGCTTCCCTCAAAGGCAGGAAGAAAACAAAGTTTCAAGAGATGAAGGTGAGTGGAAAGAGAATTTTCAGGAACAGGATTGGAGGCTGCTTTGGGGAGAGGACTGAGCGCTCCAGGGATGGAACATTCTGTCATGCCTTTCCCATGGGCGTGGCGTGGCCTCTGCCTCCCTGGCCACACGGCGCCCCGTGCCCCCGGGACCAGCTGGCTCACCCCCACCACCAGCAGCCTCCGGCCTGAGCCCCAGTTGAAACCGTGCACCTCAGATTGGGACTTGGAGCCACGTGCCAGGACTCAACCCAGCCTAAAGCCAGATTTGGACTTGAACCCGGCCAAAACCCACAGTCTTCCAACTGAGATCACATACCTGGTTTCAGGACTTAATGAAGCTCAGGTTCTTGATGTCTCATCGCAGAAAGTACTCAGCGGGAGACAAAGTGATCGGTTAGAAGTGGATTTATTTAGAGAGAAACACACTCCACAGAGCGTGGGCCATCTCAGAAGGTGAGAAAGGCACCAGGGTATGGGGGTTGTCAGTTTTTATAGGGGTGGGTGATTTCATAGGCTAATGAGGGGGAGGAGTATTCCAGCTATTTTAGGAAGGGGCGGGGTTTCCAGGAATTGGGCCACTGCCCACTTTTTTTTTTTTTTGCGGTACGCGGGCCCCCCACTGCTGTGGCCTCTCCCGTTGCGGAGCACAGGCTCCGGACGCGCAGGCTCAGCGGTCATGGCTCACGGGCCCAGCCGCTGCGCGGCATGTGGGATCTTCCCGGACCGGGGCACGAACCGGCGTCCCCTGCATCGGCAGGCGGACTCCCAACCACTGCGCCACCAGGGAAGCCCCTGTCCACTTTTTGATCCTTACGGTCGGTCTTGGAACTGTCATGGGGCCTGTGGGTGCGTCATTTAGCTTGCTGATGTGAGCGTATACAGAGGCTCAAGGTCTAGTGGACATGACTTGTCTGCCGTCTTGGACCCATTTGTTTCTAATCAGTTTACGTCATGTCCTCGGGCTGTGTCATTCTTTCAAAGGTTGTGCCCTGCCTCCTTCCCTCCTGTTTCACAAGACAGAAAGTACCCCTTCCCCCCTCCCCCATTCTCCAGCCTCTCCCCTCAAGCAGGCACCGCCTTCTGGGGTTTCCTCGGGGTTTCCTCAGGGCTTCCTCAGGCAAAGATGAGGAGACCAAGGAAACTGGCTTCGGGGCCCGCCCGACAGATGAGCCTCTGGAGCTGCTGGGAGGGAGCAGAAGCCCCGGGCAGGAGGAAGTCTGTAAAGAGGAAAGGACGAAGGGTGGAGGATGGGGTTGAAGGAGGGCTCCAGGGACCCCGGGTCACCTCGCTGGGGAATACTGCCCTCCTGAGTAGTGCAGGTGGAGTGTAAGCTGGGTGCCTAAGGGAAGACTTCCCGTTTTCTGTGATGATGTTTGACACCTAATTGCAGTAATAACTTCCCTGTTTATAACCTGGAGAAAGCTTCCTGGTCCCTCATTTTCACTTACGGGCAAGTCTGGCCTAGAGCAGGTCAAGAAACCCACAGTCTAACACAAAATAATGTTAATTAAAAAATAAATTAAAGCCACCAAAGGTTTAAGATATGAATGATGGCAATGATGAGGTTAAGATAATGTTTGAATTAAGAACCCAGAATCTTTCTAGCTACGTGAGAGGGAAAGACTATCAACCTACTCCCCATAGGACCCAGCCTAACCTCCAGAAGAACTGGGGTTTGTGTGGGGTTAGACAGGGGTTGGTTTCTTTCTCCAGGCCTTTAAGAGAGCAGAGGCTAGAATACTGACCAGCCCATGGATTCGTACCACTCACATAGAGGAGATAACGAAACAAAATTAATGCAGTCATAGGTAGTGTGAGAATTATCCCAAAGTGGGTATGTTCATTACAATTTTGTGAGTAGATTTATTTTCCATAACAATGACAAGATAGAATTTCCTACAACAAACGGATTAGACAAGCTTTGCCAAAATCTAACCTCACAAAGTTTACACATCCCACAGAATTTAATTATAAAGACTTTGCAGAGAGCAGAATATGACAAAAGAACATCTTGCTCTTTGCAGTAAAATATTCAAAAACTCAATTTTATGATGACAAGGTACACTATAAATTAAACGTTTACCTTGATACAGATCTTGGTCCGACATGGCTAACACTTTCTAATTAGTAACTGGAATTACTAGAATATAAGTTCTTCAGCTTTCTCTTTTTTTCTTTATAAAAAAAGAATAATGACCAGCCCAATACTCTGAATTCTCTACAATCTTACAGCTTTTCAAGGATTCTAACTGCATGGTTGTCTCATTAAGTTGGGGATGGATTGACCTATAGGTATAAAGTTCCCCCAGTGGCAAAGAACACAGAACTAAACTTTGCCAGCTACATAAAGCAGGAGACACACAAGCTACCTGCTTGCTACCAGCCAAGCACAGCTTTCAGAGCTTCCTAAGTTCCCCACAAGAGCCTAGAACCAGCAAAGATTCCATCAGGTGGAAGAAGCTATTTATTTTTTGCCATTCTCCTGGTTGTTTTTTTTTTGTTTTCTAAAAACCTTTCTGACGCTCTTTCCCACCTGACACTTGAAGCTTTAATGCCCTTCCACCAAGTACAAAACACCCCAGTCGTCTTCTGAATGCATGTATTTTAACACACCATTGGCATGCACCTTCATTTGACCCAAGGGACATTATGTCACAGCCTAAAATAAATAGACAGTTAACACTTGCATCATTTTAAGCATCAACCAAGGCATGCATGAAGTACCTACATTCATCTGATCCCTCAGCTTCATTCCAGAGCTGAACTTTACCCCGTCGCCAGTTCCTGGGGCATAGGGTGTTGGGAGGCGGGATCAGAGGTTGCAGAATAACAAGGAGGTCAGGGACAGGGGTAAGGGGCAGCCTCAGGAATGGGAGGGATGCGGATGGAGCAGAACTGTGTTTCTGCAGTACCTGGGGAAGCTGAGTGTATGCAAACCCCGTGACCCGGCAGTCCCATTTCTCAGATTACACACAGCAGAGATGCATGTTTGTGTTCATCAGAAGACACGTGCAAGTATGTTCATGGCAGAACTACTTATCATAGTTCCCAACCGGAAAACATCCAAATGCCCAACAACTGTAGAATGGATAAAGAAACTGAAATTTATTCATAATACTGGTAAACTATACAGAAGTGAAAATGGATGTTCAACATAAACGACTCATAAGGATTGAGCAAAAGAAATCAGACGGACACAAGCGAATTCCCTGGCGGTCCAGTGGTTGGGACTTTGCCTTCCAGCGCAGGGCGTATGGGCTCAATACCTGGTCGGGGAGCTAAGATCCCACATGCCTTGTGGCCAAAAAACCAAAACATAAAAACAGAAGCAATATTGTAACAAATTCAATAAAGACTTTAAAAATGGTCCACATCAAAAAAAAAAAAATCTGACACAAAAGAGTGCATACTATATAATTCCATCGATGTGCAGTTCAGAACCAGGCAAAATGAGCCTGTGGCATTAGAAGTTAGGACAGTGGTTGCCTTTGGGGGTGGGGAGAGTGACGGGAAGGACACTTCTGGATTTTGGAGTATGCTCTGTTTCTTAATCTGGGATGTATTATTCACTTGGCGAAAAATTCATTCATCCATATGCTTATGACTTATCCACTTCTCTAAATAGATGTTACATGTTGATTAAAAGTTTACATTAGAAGAAAAGAAACAAGGAAAAACTTCCATGGTCCTGTGGTAGTCAGATTAAAGGCTCCCCCAAAATACCCACATCCTAACCCTGAGAATTTTTGAATATATTATGTTACACAGCAAAAGGGATTTTGCAGATATGATCTAGTTAAGGACCAGGATCCAGATCGGGAGCCTATCCTCAATTACCCAGGTTGGCCGATGCAATCACAAGGGTCCTTATCCAAAGAAAGCAAGAGTCAGAGTCCAAGAGGAGGAAGGCAGAGGTTAGAGACGTGCTTTAAATTTGGAGGCAGGAGCCGCAGGCCAAGTAATGTGGGCGGCTAGAGGCTGGAAAAGGCCCGGAAACTCACCCTCGCCCAGAGAGGCCAGACAGAGCACAGCTACCCCCAGCACCTGGGCTTTGACCCATTGAAACTCATTTTTTTTCCTTATAAATTTTATTTATTTATGTTTGGCTGCGTTGGGTCTTCGTTGCTGTGCACGGGCTTTCTCTAGTTGTGGCGCCCAGGGGCTTCTCACTGTGGTGGCTTCTCGGTGCGGAGCACAGGCTCCAGGCGCACGGGCTTCAGTATTTGCAGCACGCAGGCTCAGTAGTTGTGGCTCGTGGGCTCTAGAGAGCAGGCTCAGTAGTTGTGGTGCACGGGCTTCATTGCTCCGCGGCATGTGGGATCTTCCCGGGCCAGGGCTCGTGTCCCCTGCATTGGCAGGAGGATTCTTAACCACTGTGCCACTAGGGAAGTCCCTGAAACTCATTTTTGACTTCCGACCTCCACAACTATATAAAATAATAAATCTGTGTTAAGCTGCTGTTTGTGATCATTTATTACAGCAGCTATAGGTGCCAGAAGCAACTTTTAAGATCCTAATAATCAACTCCAGTAACGTAATTAATAATTTGCCAAGTTACATGAAACTATTTAATTCATCATTCAAAAATTCCAGACTCTGGAAAAAATAACTCTCTTCCCTCTCAGCTTAATTAGATAATTCTCAAAAGTAGGTTCAGCTGTGACTCCAAGGTATTTAAAGATGAATGATCAAGTTATTTCCATCTGGCCACTTAGTTGTTTTCTGTTTTTTTGGTTTTTTCTTTGTTTGTTTGGTTTTTAAGTTTGGGCTTCTATCAATAATCGGGGTTCGATCACAGAAAGCAAACCACTGGGTACGTAACAAGGATCTGACCTTCTGCAATTATGGAAGCTGGTTAAAGGGTCTCTGTAAAGCTATCCTCTTGCTTTCTAACGCTGGAGCCTGACGTCCACAGGGCAGGCAGTCAGAAAGAGAAAAACTGTACATAAAGTGGGTAGAAGGAGGACAGACAAATCCAGAGACAGAGGGGAACCGATGTCAGCTCACCGCCAGGCTCCAAATTTGAGGATGTGGTGTCCTGTGAGAGAAGGTAAAGCACTCTTTGTCAAAGAGCTAAGTCACATCTGGAGCATCTGGGGCGAGAAAAGAGTAGCTCCGGGGAGGCTGGGCCAGCAAGTAACCCGTGCAGGTGAACTCCAACAGCACCTGGGTGCCTTGCATAGTCCTGCTGAGTGTAAACCACCACAGAGCTCTGGCTCCACCCCTCCCTTCCCAATCAGACGCAGAATGTCTTTTGCAGCCCCCACCCCACCCCACCCCCCGCAATGAAAACACACAGAGAGGAGAATTCTGGGAAATGCTGTTCAGCTCACCAGGTCGGCCGGCTCATTACAAAGCCACCAGTGGCTGTGCTCTTACTAGCTGGCATCCCTTGGGGAAAATCCCTTCACTTCATCTGAAAGATGGAAACTGTAATAATTTCGCAGGGACCTTCTTGAGACTTAAAAGAAATAATATATGTTCTAGACACCATGCCTAGAATATAAGACACTCAAATTTTTGTTGAATGAGTTCATTGATCCTTAGATGCTCAAAGAATATACTTTTGGTCTAAATGTACTTCTGGTCGCTCATAAAGATAATTAGCTCTTTGAAATGGTACAAGAATTCTTACATGCAAATTTAAGATTAGTGATAACATCATAAATCTTTTAACTATTTCTGGAGGACAAAAATGTCAGAGGACGTGAAGTTGACTCTGGATTCCACCTCGTACTAGGCACGTGAGCAAGTTAGATGAACATGGTGACTGTGCTGTTAGTGAAAGACAAAAGGGATAGCTCTCACCTCGCAGAGTCGTGTTATCTTAGAAAATGTGGGTACCTGGCACGTAGCAAAGTGTATAATAAAACCCTTCTTTTTCCCCCTCAATAATGAAAGACTATTTTTGTGGGGTCAAATGCAATATGATGTGAAAACATTATTTTTTTAAATTAATTATTATTATTTTTGTTTTTGCGGTACGCGGGCTTCTCACTCTTGTGGTCTCTCCCGTTGCGGAGCACAGGCTCTGGACGCGCAAGCTCAGCAGCCGTGGCTCACGGGCCCAGCCGCTGCGCGGCATGTGGGATCTTCCTAGACCGGGGCACGCACCCGCGTCCCCTACATCGGCAGGCGGACTCTCAACCACTGCGCCACCGGGGAAGCCCAAGGCAGGTGGATTCTTAACCACTACACCACCAGGGAAGTCCCTGTTTTTTTACATTTTTAATTGAAGTATAATTGCCTTACAATATTATATTAGTTTCAGGTGTACAACAATGTGATATTTTTATGCATTACAAAATGGTCCCATGATAAGTCTAGCTGCCATCTGTCACCATACAAAGATTTTGCAATATTATTGAGTAAATTCCCTACGTTGTACATATATTTTGTAAATGGAAGTTTGTACCTCTTAATCTCCCTCACCTATTTCACTCATCCCCCCCAACCCCTCCCCTGTGTTCTCTGTATCTGTGAGTCTGTTTCTGTATTATGTTTGTTCCTTTGTTTTCTTTTTTAGATTCCCAGAATAAACGTTTGCTCATCATCATCATTTTTACTAACGTGTAGAAGACAGCCTGGAAGCAACCTAAATGCTATCCTCTGTGGCGGCATGTTGGTGGCTCTGTTTTCTTCCTGGTGCTTTTCTATGTCTTTAAAATCATCTACAATAAACTTTACATGTTATTTTTGAAGCAACCTTCCCCCCTAATAAAACCCCTTGTCTTATTTTCACAAGCCCTTTCCTTTGACTCCATTTACATAGTTTCCATGGTGCCTTCTGCTCCTCCACATATGAAAAAATACTTAGAATTAGATCCTTTCTGTGTTCCCAAGACCAAGCATGCATCTCACCCTCTCCATATAGTTTTTATCGTTACCCCATCTGTTAGATTCCTCTAGCTCCTCCTTTCCATAAGAGGGACAATTTCTGTCCTAACTCCTATTATGGTAAACAGTAAATGTATCTTGTGAATAGCTGTACTGTAAAATTCAAATATGCTTAGCATAGGGAGAACGTTTTCTTCTAGCCAGTAGGCAGGGCACACCCTGCCAAAATCAACTCTACCTTTTCAGCATCTGATTCAAAGGGCAAATATTTCTCCATGGCTACCCTGTAATCTAAATTTAGACGCTTCAGCAAAAATATCCACGTTTTAAAAATATTTATTTCAAGATTCCAAATAAATGCAATGCCAAGTTTAACAACATCAAAGCACAAGTGTTTTATTAACCAAGGGATGCTCTTCTTTTACTGTTCTTTTGCATTCTTCCCCCTCAAATTTTTATCTTGACATTCACCAAGCCTATGGAAAAGTTGAGAGAACGGTACTAAAGAAACCTTGTATATCCTTTATGTAGTCCGTCAATTGTTAACTTTTTGCCACGCTGCCTTATATTTATTTCACCTGACCCATGTGAAACAAGTCATACACATCATGGCTTTTCATCTCAAATAATTGAATATGTACCTATAACTGGCTGCTCGCCACTCAAAAGCCAATAAAGAGGCAAAGGTGGTGGAAAGGAAAGCTTGCTTTAATTCGGATGCCGGCAACGGGGGACGGGGGAGGGCGGATGCCTGTCAGAAGATCGACTTCCCCCACTGACAATCAGTGGGCAAGAGCTTTTATAGGCTGAGGGAGGGGCTACATGCAGAAACAGCACAGGTAGCTCTGACGGTCATCTTTTTTTTTTCTTTTTTTTAAATTTATTTTTAGTTGCATTGGGTCTTCGTTGCTGCACACAGGCTTTCTCTAGTTGCGGCGAGCGGAGGCTACTCTTTGTTGTGGTGTGTGGGCTCCTCATTGCGGTGGCTTCTCTTGTTGAGAAGCATGGGCTCTAGGTGCGCGGGCTTCAATAATTGTGGCACGCGGGCTTCAATAGTTGTGACTCGAGGGCTCTAGAGCACAGGCTCAGTAGCTGTGGTGCATGGGCTTAGTTGCTGTGCGGCATGTGGGATCTTCCCATAGCAGGGCTCGAACCCGCGTCCCCTGCATTGGTAGGCAGCTTCTTAACCACTGCACCACCAGGGAAGTCCCTGACAGTCACCTTGAAATGGGTCATCAGTGGTCTGATCAGCATCATCTTGATTGTTTTAAGTAGAGTTAGTCTTCAGTTCCAGGGTCGGTTTGTTCCCACTTCCTTGAGGCCAATTCTTGGAACTGTGGCAGCTTATGTCATAGCTACAGTCTCATCATCATGTAGTTAATTCCTTCCACCTGGCAGGGGTTTCATTCTCTATAAGACAGCTCACAGGACATGGCTCAGAATATTATCTGTAGCCCTTAAGAAGGAACTAAAGGTCCTTGACCTTTAGAATTGTTCCTTCCCCAACCTTCTCCCCTACCTTTGGTTTTTTGTTTTTTTTTTTAATTGAAGTATAGTTGATTTACAATATAAGGTAAGTTTCAGGTGTACAGCATAGTGATTCAGTTCTATATATATTCATATTCCTTTTCCATTCTTTTCCATCATAGGTTATTACAAGATTATTTTTTGTTATTTTGTAGTTTTTTAATTTTTTAATTTTAACATCTTTATTGGAGTATAATTGCTTTACAATGGTGTGTTAGTTTCTGCTTTACAACAAAATGAATCAGTTATATATATACATATGTTCCCATATCTCTTCCCTCTTGCGTCTCCCTCCCTCCCACCCTCCCTATCCCACCCCTCCAGGCAGTCACAAAGCACTGAGCTGATCTCCCTGTGCTATGTGGCTGCTTCCCACTAGCTATCTACCTCACGTTTGGTAGCGTACATATGTCCATGCCTCTCTCTCGCTTTGTCACAGCTTACCCTTCCCCCTCCCCATATCCTCAAGTCCATTCTCTAGTAGGTCTGTGTCTTTATTCCTGTTTTACCCCTAGGTTCTCCCCGTGCTAAACAGTAGGTCCTTGTTGTTTATCTATTGTCTCCCACATTTGTTTAGAAATTGACTTTTTGCAAGAGTCCAGGCCATTTGTCTTCTGAACTGTTTCACATTCTGAATTTGCTCAATTATTCTTCATGATTAGATTCAGGCCAAACATTTTGGACAAGATTTTCTCATAGGTGATACCATTTAGTTTTCACTGCTTCATATTAGGAGGGGCACAATATCACTCTGGATATTGTGAGGTGATGCCAAGTTTGATTACATTTTTTTTTAAGATTTAATTTTTTATTTATTTTTGGCTGTGTTGGGTCTTCGTTGCTGAGTGTGGGCTTTCTCTAGTTGTGGCGAGCGGGGGCTACTCTTCGTTGTGGTGCACGGGCTTCGCCTTGTGGTGGCTTCTCTAGTTGCGGAGCACGGGATCTGGGCACGTGGGCTTCAGTAATTGTGGAGCACAGGCTTAGTTGCCCCGAGGCATGTGGGATCTTCCCGGACCGGGATCAAAGCCATGTCCCCTGCATTGGCAGGCAGATTCTTATCTACTGTGCCACCAGGAAGGCCCTGTTTTTTTTTTTAACATAAATAAAATCATGCAATGATTAATTTGCTTGAGATTAAGTACAATTTAATTATTAAATTAATCTGATTCTCTCTCTCTAACAATATTTTGAAAATCTTTGTTTTAGTAGCTCCCCTGTGTTTTTCATTTTTTAAACTGCCCCGCTATTCCATAGGGTGATGTATTAAACACTTGACAAGATCTGGGATGTCTACTCATACAGACTGAATATTTGAGTCCCCCCTGTCCAATATTCCTATACTGAAACTTTACCCCAAGTGTGATGGTCTTAGGCGGTGGGGCTTTGGGGGGTGATTAGGTCATGAGGGTGGAACCCTCATGAATGGGATTAGTGCCCTTATAAAAGAGACCCTGAGAGCTCTCTTGTGCCTTCTACCACCTGACAAAACAGCTAAAAGATATCTGTCTAAGAACCAGGAAGTGGACTCTCAACAGACACCAAATCTGCTAGCACTTTGATCTGGACTTCCAGCCTCCAGAACTCTACTAAATAAATGTTTGTTGTGTAAGCCATCCGGTCTATAGCATTTTGTCATAGCAGCCCAAATGGACTAAGACAACTAGCCCAAATTTTTCTTAATCAAAATCCCAGTGAAAGATGGGAAAAACATTTGCAAATCATGTATCTGATAAGGGATTGCTATGCAGAATATGTAGAGAACTCTTAAAACTTAACAGTAAATAACCTAGAGATTAGTCCAAGGGTTTTTTTCTGCCTCTGGGCTGTACCAACTAGATTATTGCATAATGTTAGGTTATGACATTTACTTCAGCCTCCTATGAGATTTTTTCTTTTCTTATGTTTTAGCAGATCTGTCCCTCCCCCATATTTTAGCTTTCAAAGTTGATTCATGTAAAATAATTTATGTATTAAGTCATGAAGCTAGTATTAAAATGAACTCCCTTGAACACACCATCCAATTAAAGAGTTAGACCATGATCGGGAATTCCCTGGTTGTCCAGTGGTTAGGACTCAGTGCTTTTGAAACCATGCATCTCAGATTGGGACTTGAACCCATGAGTCTGGGACTCGAACCTGGCCAAAACCCACAGTCTTCCAACTGAGATCACACACCTGGTTTCAGGACTTAATGAAGCTCAGGTTCTTGATGTCTCATCACAGAAAGAATTCAATGAAAGACAAAATGATAGGTAAGAAGTGGATTTACTTAGAGAGAAACGCACTCCATAGAGAGAGTGTGGGCCATCTCAGAAGGTGAGAAAGGCACCAGGGTATGGTGTTGTCAGTTTTTATAGTGGTGGGTAATTTCATAGGCTAATGAGTGGGGGGAGTATTCCAGCTATTTTAGGAAGGGGCAGGGATTTCCAGGAATTGGGCCACCACTCACTTTTTGATCATTATGGTCTCCTTAGAACTGTCATGGAGCCTGTGGATGTGTCACTTAGCTTGCTGATGTGTTACAATGAACGTATACTGAGGCTCAAGGTCTAGTGGAAGTCGATTTGTCCACCATCTTGGACCCATTTGGTTCTAATCCTTTTATGTCATGTCCTCAGGCTATGTCATTCTTTCAAAGGTTGTGCCCTGCCCCCTTCCCTCCTGTTTCACTTTTACTGCCAAGGCCCAGGTTCAATCCCTGGTCAGGGAACTAAGATCCCAAAGCTGAGTGGCACAGTGAAAAACCAAGACAAAACAAAACATGATCAACATTGTTGAAGTTAACCTCCCAATCTTATTCCCTGCTTGGCCCCCAGAGGTACCCACTGGCCTGAACTGTATGTTTATCAGACACTGCTTTGGTTTTTAGTTATAAATAGTTTTACTAGGTATATAGGGTTCCTTCCATAGCATACTGTTTAGCATCCTTGGTTCTGAGCTTTGAAAACATGAGATCATATGTAGCTGTATCAGCTGAGATCTCTCCCAAAACAAACATCCACTCTCATGGTTCAAAGGAAAAGATTGTATTGAAGGAGGTACAAGTTGGGGCCTAAGTTGTGGGAACCAAGAAGGACAAGACCAGAGCGGCCTTGCAGAGCAGCCAAAAAAAAAAGAGGACAGAGATCAGGTGGATGGAAGCAAATAAGTGAAAACCTGTGTATGCTTGGTTGAGATTTTCTTTCACTCCATACAGTAGTGTTTCTGTTTCAGCCTTGTTGCATGTGACTGTGGTTCATTCATTTTTAAGAACTGTTTAATATGCTGTTGGATGGATGTACACCATTTATTAACCCATTCTCTTGTGGATGGACGTCTGGACTGTTTCTAGTGTTTTATGGCTATGAACAATGCATGCTGCTATGAAGATTTCTGGGATAGTGGGTGGAGGGCTTTGCCTGCAACCAAGAGTCTCATCGAAGCCGGGAAGAATCCTGGGGTTTTACAACCTTTCCTGGAGCAGAGGTGACCCAATCACTCCAGGGTGGATTCATTAGCAGGACAACTGTTTCTGTTTTTCATTTTGCTAAAATACATATAACACAAAATTTACCATTGTAACCATTTTCAGCGTACAATGCAGTGGCATTAAGTGTGTTCACAGGGCAACTGTTTATTAAAGTAGTAAAATTGAACAGGTAGCTTGCATTATTTTTTTTTTTTTTTTTGCGGTACGCGGGCCTCTCACTGTTGTGGCCTCTCCCATTGCGGAGCACAGGCTCCAGACGCGCAGGCTCAGCGGCCATGGCTCACGGGCCCAGTCGCTCCGCGGCATGTGGGATCTTCCCGGACTGGGGCACGCACCCGTGTCCCCTGCATCGGCAGGCGGACTCTCAACCACTGCGCCACCAGGGAAGCCCTGGTTTTTTTTTTTTTAGCTGGCATTATTGTTAAGCCAAGGTTTCTCCCACAAATTTTACACACATAGTATGTACAAATTTTCAGATTTCTTGATTTATTTATGAGAAAGGTACACACAGTTCTGGGTAGAATTTAGCTGAGAAGAGAATACGAGTTTGGGTTTAAAAAAAAAATCTCTTTTGGGAATTCCCTGATGGTCCAGTGGCTAAAACTCTGTGCTTCCACTGCAGGGGTCACAAGTTCGATCTCTGGTCAGGAAACTAAGATCCTGCAAGCCGTGAAGTGCGGCCAAAAAAAAAAATCTCTTTTAATAGATTTTTTTTTTTTTGAGCAGTTTTAGGTTCACAGCAAAATTGACTGGAAGTTATGGAGAGTTCCCTCTACCTCGTGTCCCCACACATGAATAGCATCCCCTGATATCAGCATCCCTACCAGATGGTACTTTTGTTACAACTGATGATGCTGCACTGACACATCGTTACCATCCAAAGGCCATAGTTTACATTAGGGTTCACCCTTGGTGTTGTACAATCTATATAGGTTTAGACAAATATCTAATGACAGCTATCCATCATTATGGTATCACACAGACCAGTTTCACTGCCCTAGAAGTCCTCTGTGCTTTGCCTGTTCATCCCTTTCTCCTCCACTAAGAGTGCAAGTTCGTATTTTCATGTTTCCTTTCTTTTCCTAAGGGGGCCCCCAAACATGAAAGGTGTGGTGAATGTAAAGGAGGTCTTAGGCTTATGAAGCAGGATGTGATGAAGTTAATTTAGCCAATCCTCTACTGAGAGACACTGGGCTCCTATCAATTTCCGCCATTACTATCAATACAAACATTTCTGCCATTAACATAAAAGAATCTGAAAAAGAATATATGTATAACTGAATCCCCTTGCTTTACACCCGAAATGAAGACAACATTGTAAATCAACTATACTTCAGTAAAAAAAAAAAAAGGAATGAACTGATACATGCAATAACATGGATGAATCTCAATCTCAAAAACATTCCTGAGTGAAAGAAACCTGTTACAAGAGTACATATCACGTGATTCCATTTACATGAAGTTTTAGAATAGGCACAGCTAATCTATGGTGGATAAGGTAAGACTGGAGTGGGAGTAATGATAGAACAGGAAGGGGTGTGAGGGGATTTCTGGGGTGATGATGATTTTCTATATCTTGACTGGGGTTTGGGTTACACAGGTGTGTCTCATCAACAGTACACTTGAGATTTGAACATTTCAGCAGATGCAAATTTCACCTCAAAAGAAAAAAATAGAACCATAAACAAATATTGAACTCTAATTAATTATATGCATGCTGAAGTATTAGGGGGAAGTGTCCTGATGTCTGCAACTGACCTTGAAATAAATGAAGAAAACAAGATGAATTGTTGGTTGCAGGGAGGAACGGGTAGATGAACAGAAAGATATGGAATAAAGCAAGTATAGTGAAAACATCAATTGTAGAATCTAGGTGGTGGGTACATGGGTATTCTCTATAAAATTGTCAACTTTTCTGTATATCTGAAACTATCATAATAAAATGTTGGGACAAAAACTGTACCACAAATTGGGGAAAATAAACTTTTATTGGAAGGTTAAAATTGAGCCATATAAAACTGAAATAAAACTCAAATTCTAGCCATGCAACTTTCTAGCTAGTTGCTTAATTTGTGTCTGCTGCAGTTTTCCCATATATTATGTGGACATGATTCTTCTTTTGTAGGGTTTTGTGAGAATGAAATTAGGTAATATACTTAAAGTATATTAAAAACATAGTGGGTAAACAATGAATGGGTGCTTTTATATTCCTCTTGGTGGCTATAATCTAAGAGTTCAAAGAAGATGGCCCTCGATGCGGATTAGAAAAATCTAAGGAGGCTTCCTAGGAGGTGTGATTTTAAAGAAGAGTAGAATTCAGGCAGAGCAAATCAAGGGCTTTTCTGGTGGAAAAAAAGCCTGAGGAAAGGCCTAGAAACAAGAATGAGTTCACGTGGGCAAGTTTGGTGAGAGGCGAAGACCCTGCATTTTGTTTTTTTCAAAATAAAATTAAAATATCTGCGTATGTCAATCTCCTGATAAAGGAAGACTTGAACAATTTACTAGGCACCCATGAACACTTTCAGGGGCAGGGTCTTTACATGTGAAGTGAAGACAATTTTCAATTCTGTTGTCTGAGAGTAGAATTTTACTGTCTACTGCTTTACAACTTCCTGGAAACAAAATTTCATTCTCTTTACCCTCTTTGCCAAGAGATGCGGGACCTGGCAGGAACTGAAGCTGCCAACAAGAGTCCTTTCTCGGGCTTCCCTGGTGGCGCAGTGGTTGAGAATCCGCCTGCCAATGTTTGGGGAACGAAGATCCCAAATGCCACGTGGTGTGGCCAAAAACAAAAACAAACAAACAAAAAAAAACACGCCCTCCAAGGTGCAAACCATCTCCCCTTTCAGCCTCCTTTGCTGTCTCACTTCCACTCTTGTCCTGTGTAGTAGGCAGAACGATGGCCCCCAAAGGTGTCCATGTCCAAATCCTGGAACCTGTGACTTTGTTACTTTACATAGCAAATGGATTTTGCAGATGGGATGAAGTTACAGATTTGACACAGGGAGATTCTTCTGGATTATCTGGGTGGGTCCAACGTCCTTGTAAAGGGAAGTGAGGCAGGAGGGTCAGAGGCAGAGAAAGATGTGACAGCAGAAACAGCGGACAACGTGATGCAATCGCTGAGGGGCGGCACACAAGCCAAAGAATACAGGCGGCCTCCAGAAGCTGGAAAAGACAAGGAACCAGAATGTCGCCTAGAATCTCCAGAATGAACGCCGTCCTGCTGACACCTTGGTTTTAAGCCCAATGAGACGCATCTCAGATTTCTGACTTCCAGAACTTCAAGGTGATAAACTTATGTGGTTTTAAGCCACCAATGTTGTGGCAATTTGTTCCAGCAGCCAGAGTTAGCTTTTATTTATTTTTATTTTTAAAAATAAATTTATTTATTTTTAGTTTTGGCTATGTCGGGTCTTCGTTGCTGTGCGCGGGCTTTCTCTAGTTGCGGCGAGCGGGGGCTACTCTTCGTTGTGGTGCGCAGGCTTCTCATTGCAGTGGCTTCTCTTGTTGCGGAACACGGGCTGTAGGTGAATGGGCTTCAGTAGTTGTGGCGCGCGGGCTCAGTAGTTGTGGCGCACGGGCTTAGTTGCTCCGTGGCATGTGGGATTTTCCTGCACCAGGGCTCGAACCCGTGTCCCCTGCATTGGCAGGCAGATTCTTAACCACTGCGCCACAAGGGAAGCCCCAGAGTTAGCTTTTAAAAGTATAAACTGGAGCACATTGATCCCCTTTTCAGTGTTTTCCCATCACACTCGGAACAAAACCCAGACTCTTTCTGTGATCTGGCTCCTGCATACCTATTTCTCCTCAGCCCCTACTGCTCTCCCTAACCCTGATTAAGCCTGCCTTTAATTCCTGGACTAAAGCCAGCTAATGTCAACCTCAGGGCCTTTGCGCTTGCTGTTTCTTCTGATCAGAATGCTCTTCCCGCAGACCCTCACATGGTGGGCTCCTTTCCTCTATGTCTCTTCAGAGATGCTGCTGCCCCAGGGCAGCTTTCGCTAAACACCCTCTGCAAAATAACATGGCTCCATTTTCTAGAGTCTTGCCCTCATTTTGTTTTCTTTATAACCTGACTTCCTGAAATTATCTCATGTATGTAGTTTTCATTTGTCTCCTGCTGGCCTCCTCAGAACGTAAGCCCTAACAGTGCAGGGAACTTGCCTGTTCACTGAAGTATCTCTCACCTTACCCAGACACAGGGGCCATCCTAATAACCACATGTTGAATGAGTGCGTGACTCTATCTTCCTGATCACACACCGTTGTTTCACCAGTGAGCCTTCCACTGATAAATCATTTTTCATGCAACATGAGCAAAGAGCTAGATCATCAAGCATATCGGGTCACTGATTATTTTATTTCCGGTGCTTCCTGCCAGAGCTGGGGATAAATCAGCATATAGTCCCCAAACCAGTCATGAAGTAAGTAAAAAAGGACCCTAATTCAAAAATATACCCCCTAGGGGACTTCCCTGGCAGTCCAGTGGTTGGGACTCTATGCTTCCACTGCAGGGGGCCCGGGTTCGATTCCTGTTTGGGAACGGAAGCCATGAAGTGTGGCAAACAAACAAATAACCTCCCCTACATCATGCAGCTGAAGGCTTTTTAAAAAACTTATCTTTGGGCTTCCCTGGTGGCGCAGTGGTTGAGAGTCCGCCTGCCGATGCAGGGGACACGGGTTCGTGCCCCGGTCCGGGAGGATCCCACATGCTGCGGAGCGGCTGGGCCCGTGAGCCCTGGCCGCTGAGCCTGCGAGTCCGGAGCCTGTGCTCCGCAACGGGAGAGGCCACAAGGGTGAGAGGCCCGCGTACCGCAAAAAAAACCAAACCAAACAAACAAAACACTTATCTTTGGATATTCAGATGCCTTGCCTCATCCTCAGACACTTAAGCCCTTTCGCAGCTTTTGGTCTGTCTACATGGAGACTGTAGTTCTCTGTGAAAGGGATTTTCTTCTTGGAGGGATTTAGGGAAGGGTAAAGGAGGGAGGGTGAGCACCGGACTATAAGAGATGTGAATAGATTCTTTACAAGTGACCATCTTCTCCTTGAATGCCCCCTACTCGTCTTTTACGATATTTTTATGGATACTTGAAGATTTCTTTCCAGAGTCTTTCATCCAAAAGGAACTGTGACAGAGCAGATGGTGGAAATGTCCATACTGAAATGCAGAGGGCACACTGCTGTTTAATGGCAAACCGTTGTGAAGTATACTGTTCCTCTTTCCTGCCAAGGCATGTCTCACCAAGGGTTGACTGCAAGATCTTCTTCAGAAACGTCTTCAACTTATCAATAAATTGCTGACGCTGCTGGAATCTGTAACCTCCCATTAGCTGCCACTCCGTTCAGTTGTTCTGAGTCAGGTACCCTTCTCTCCTCAACCTCCATGACCCTGATTCTTGGCCAGTTTGGGGTGGGGTGGAAGGGAGGGGTTAAAATTACCCCGGAGAAGACCTAAAGCTCGGACTTTGTTCAGGACCCCCAGACCCACCAAGGGATTTGTCCAGTTCACCCTGAAGTGGGAACCCCAGCCTCTTGGTCCTTTTTTGAGACTCTCTAGCTCACCTCTAAAAAAAACTGATCTGGACCTGGATTTCTTTTTCTCTCCTTGGTTTCAAAAAGTTTTTTACAAAAGTATTATGGACTGGCTTCAATAAATTCAAATCATATAGACATAAATCAATTCAAAAGTTAAATTCCCTTTCTAACCATTGCTCCCCTCTGCCTTGAAGCCCTCTCTCTGGGGGGAGTAGCCACGGTTAACTGTTTACAAGTGCCCTTATTCCATGCTCATCCAAATACATTCATGAGAACGGCATCATATGCTTTTGCAACTGGCATTTATCACTCACCCACATATTCCGGAACTCCTTCTCTGTCAACATATACAGGTCTATCATATTCTTTTTAGCCAAGTGCTATTCCATAATATGGAACGATGATGATATACTATAATCTATTGTTGGATATTTGGACACTATTACAAATTCTATGACATTGAATTTTCTTGTATGTATATCCTTGTGCAATTGTAATATGAGTAGATTCTTCAAAAGTAAAGTGTTAGGTCAAAGGATGTATTAAACACATTCAGAGAAACAGAATGTGTAATATATATATAGAGATTTATTTAAAGGAATTGGATCGCGCAGTTATGGAGGCTGGCAAGTCCCGAGTCTGCAGTTCAAGTCCCAAGACCATCTGCTGCAGAAAGCCCTCTTGCTCAGGGGAAGTCAGTCTTCCGTTCTACGCAGGTCTTCAACTGATTAGATGAGGCCCAACACATTATGGAAGGCAAGCTGCTTTACTCTAAGTTCACCATTTAAAATGCAAATTTCATTCAAAAACACCTTCAGAGAAACATCTAGAATAATGTTTGACCAGATATCTGGGCACCATGGACCAGCCACATTGGCATATAAAATTAGCCATCACAAAAGATATGTTAATTTAAAATTTTGATAAGTTATTACCAAACTGTGCTCTAAAAAGGTCATTCCAATTTATACTTTGACCCAGCAAGTGTAAAGGCATGCCCTTAAACCCACATCCTTACCAACATGAAATATCATTCTTTTTCATTTTTTAACCAATCAATAGGTGAAGATGGTATCTGTTGTTTTTATTTGCACTCACCTCTAGTGCAGTTAAAACTATTTTTTACAGAAAATAACAAATGTTAACAAGGATGTGGAGAAATTGGAACACTGGTGCACTGCTGGCGGGAATGTAAAATGGTGAAGCCACTGTGGAAAATTGTATGATGATTTCTCAGAAAATTGAACCTAGAATTACCCTACGATCCAGCAATTCCACTGCTGGATATACACTCAAAAGAACTGAAAGCAGAGGTGTAAACAGATATTTGAATACAGATGGTCCCTGACTTACGATGTTTTACTTATGATTTTTGACTTTACAATGGTGTGAAAGTGATACACATTCACAAGTTTGAATTGTGAATTTAGATCTTTTCCCGAGCTAGCAACATGCTGCCTGGTACTCTGTCGTGACGCTGGGCAACAGCAGCCACAGGTCCCAGCCAGCCCTGCAATCACGAGAGTAAACGACCGGACACCAACAACCACTCTGTACCCAGACAACCATTGTTTTCCACTTTCAGTACAGTATTCAATAAATTACAGGAGACAGTCAACACTTTATTACAAAATAGGCTTTGTATTAGACGATTTTGCCCAACTGTAGGCTAATGTAAGTGTTTTGAGCATGTTTAAGGTCAGCTAAGCTAAGCTAGGATGTTCGGTAGGTTAGGTGTATTAAATACACTTTCAACTTAACGATATTTTAAATTTAGGATGGGTTTATCAGGATGTAACTCTACTGTAAGTCGAGGACAATCTGTACTCAAGTTTATAGCAGCGTTATTTACAGTAGCCAAGAGATGGGGGCAACCCAAGTGTCCATCAACAGAAGAATGGATTAAAAAAATGTGTTACATACATAAAATGGAATATTATTCAGCCTTAAAAAGGAAGGAAATTCTGACACATGCCACAACATGGGTGAAACTTTGAAGTTATGCTAAGTGAAATAAGCCCAAAATGACAAATACTACATGATTCCACTTACATGAAGTACTTAGTCAAATCCATATGGACAGAAAGTAGAATGGTGGGTGCCAGGGGCTGGGGGGAGGAGAGAATGGGAAATTATTGTTTAATGGATACAGAGTTTCAATGGGGAAGATGAAAAAGTTCTGGAGATGAATGGTCGCAGAACAATGTAGATGTACTTAATGCCAGAGAACGGTACACTTAAAAATGGTTGAAACAGTAATGTTATGGTATGCGTATTTTCCAATTAAAAATAACTATTTTTAAAATTTATATTTCTTTTGTGAATTGTCTTTTCATATCATTTGCTCTTATTTCTGTTGAGTTTTTTCTTTTTCATATTGACCAAAGGAATTCTTTCTATACTTTGGACATTTAACAGTTTGTTATACGTATTGCAAATATTTTCTCCCTCTCTAACATTTCTCAGATATTTGTTTAAATAACACCAAATAAAAGTTTAAAATATTACAAAATCAAATATGCAGCTTTTCCTTTATGGCTTCAGATTTATTACTTTGTGGAGAAGGTAGGCCTTCTCCATTTCATAATTATAAAACTATTCTATACTTTCAGAGTTTTTCTATATTTAGATTTTTTAATCTATTGGAATTTTTCTTTGTGTGTAGTGCAAGGTAGAGAACCTAATTCACTAGTTGATAGTTTCCTAAATGGATAGCCAATTGGACTGAAACTTTTTTCTGAATGGTCTCTTCCTCAGTGATTTGAAATGCCACATTTATCATAAATTAATCTGTTTTGGACTATTCTGTTTCATTGATCTTTTTGTTTATTTCTGCTCCAAAATCACATTGCTTTTATTTTAATTTTTTAAAATATTTAGTTATTTATTTGGCTGCGCCAGGTCTTAGTTGTGGCATGCGGGATCTTCGATGCCGTGTGTGGGATCTTTAGCTGCGGCATGCAGGATCTTTGTTTTAGCTGTGGCATGCAGGATCTTTGTTTTAGCTGTTGCATGCGGGACCTAGTTTCCCCGACCAGGGATCGAACCCGGGCCCCCTGCATTGGGAGCGTGGAGTCTCAACCACTGGACCACCAGGGAAGTCCCTCACATTGCTGTTATTACTGTAGTTTTATAGGACATTTTGATATCTGGTAGGGCACGGACCCCTTATTCATATTCCTTTATCAAGAACTTCTTGACTAGTCTCACAATTTTCTCTTTCTGATGAACTTTAGAATCAGATTTCCAATTCCTGATGGAAATTCTACTGGCACTCTGATTGGAATTGCATTACATTTTTAGATATAAAGAACTGACCCTCTTAAATATTGACTCTTCTTAGGAACATTGTATTCCTCATCTATTCAGATCTTTCACGTCCTTCAGTCAAGTCATATTTTTCTTTGTAGAGAAAAATGCCCATTTTTAAAAATACATTTATTTATTTATTTATGTTTGGCTGCACTGGGTCTTCGTTGCTGCGTGCGGGCTTTCTCTAGTTGCAGAGAGCGGGGGCTACTCTTCGTTGCGGTGTGCGGGTTTCTCATTGTGGTGGCTTCTCTTGTTGCGGAGCGCGAGCTCTAGGCACGTGGACTTCAGTAGTTGTGGCACGTGGGCTCAGTAGTTGTGGCGCACGGGCTTAGTTGCTCCGCGGCATGTGGGATCTTCCCGGACCAGGGCTCGAACCCGTGTCCCCTGCACTGGCAGGCGGATTCTCAACCACTGCACCAAGCCCCTCTTATTTATCTTTGAAGCCAAAATGAACTAAATATTAAATTCAACTAATTTAATTGAGCTAATATGAATAAAATGTTTTTTTTAGATTTTGGGATAAACAGAGCCTGGATACTTGGCAAAGGAGCACACTGCTCTTCTGAACTTCGGGACTCAAAATGGGTCTTGGCCAGCATCAAAAATGGGCATTTTTCTCTGGGGCTTCCCTGGTGGTGCAGTGGTTAAGACTCTGCCTGCCAATGCAGGGGACACGGGTTCGAGCCCTGGTCTGGGAAGATCCCACATGCCGCAGAGCAACTAAGCCCGTGTGCCACAACTACTGAGCCTGTGCTCTAGAGCCCACGAGCCACAACTACTGAGCCCACGTGCCACAACTACCGAAGCCCCCGCACCTAGAGCCCGTGCTCCGCAACAAGAGAAGCCATTGCAATGAGAAGCCCGCGCACCACAATGAAGACCCAACAACGCAGCCAAAAATAAAATTTAAAAAAAATAAGATAAATAAGAAGTGAAGCAAAAAGTGAGAAATCATGCTACAACAGCTAAGACTGTCTTTAAATATATTTCTTGTGAAAACCCAAATAAGCATTGGTGGAAATTATAATCTTGCATATTTTAATACACAGCCACATCCTTATACAGACACATCCAAGCATGCAAGACTTTCAGCTTTTCCTCTCTATGAATCATGCATACCAGATTAGTGTATTTAAATTTTTTCATACATAACTTGAATGTATCATTAGTTTTCATACATTTTTCAACTTGAATTTTCTCTGGGTAACAAAGTGCTTTCAGAGATATAATATTAACAGAACTTACAGTTATGAATGAAACCTAAAACACAGCAGTAATCTTCACAGTTAAAGATGTAAGGAAACATTGCGGGACTTAACCAACGCCATAGTCTAGTAAGTACCACAGCCAGATCTTATGAGCAAGAGTTCTCATTTACAGCGCTCAACTTAAAGTTAGTTCAATCAAAAGTATTTTCTGGGCTTCCCTGGTGGCGTCCGGAGCCTGTGCTCCGCAACGGGAGAGGCCACAACGGTGAGAGGCCCGCGTAGCGCAAAAAAAAAAAAAAAGGGCCTCTCACCGTTGTGGCCTCTCCCGTTGCGGAGCACAGGCTCCGGACGCGCAGGCTCAGCGGCCATGGCTCACGGGCCCAGCCGCTCCGCGGCATGTGAGATCTTCCCGGACCGGGGCACGAACCCGTGTCCCCTGCATCGGCAGGCGGACTCTCAACCACTGCGCCACCAGGGAAGCCCCCATAAAAGATTTTAAAAGCTGCCTGGGAAACCCATGGAATTTCAGCCTTCCAAGAGACAGAGGGTTCACATAATAGATATCCTTCGTTTAAAAGCTCACTATGGAGAGGAACGAGGTCCTTCTTCTACTTTTAAAGAGTTCCTTTATAAGATTCACTGTCACAGATAAAAGCTAGTAACATTCAAAGATCCCCAGACTTAAATTCATAGAATATTCAGGAAAAGGATTTAAAGAGTGATACTTAGATGTATTCTTTTATAACTTGGCTTTGATGAACTTTTTTTTTACTCACATCTTTTGCACAGATTTTTTATTTTGGTCTCTGGTATTCAATTCTTTAATGCTTCCTATCTAATCTAATGCTATTCAATAAACTTGAGCAAATGTTTTACTTAAAAAAAAGAAATCAATGTGGAATCAGCATCCGAAGGTAATATGTTGATGCTAAAGATGGAACTAGCCACACTGGATTAAAAAGAAAAAGAAAAAAGCAGCTTCTTGTTAAATTGAATCTGCATGTAACTCCCTGACAAAATGCGTAAAAGACCAAAGATAAATTAATAATTTTTACTACCTAGGTAAATATCTGCTTCCTGTGCATTTTGTTCACTTTTAAGTTCCTGTTTATAGATACTGTTTTTAAAATATCCATCCTTATTTGCTTCAAAGTAATAAGGATGGTCTAGATCAGCAATGGTTGGATGGCTTTGGGGACTGGTTGACTAGAATATGGGGACTAAGTATACTGTACTGCTTCTGAGTATGGGTAAAATTATCCTTAATTAAAAAGAAAAACTGTAATGGCCAAATTATGGCACAGCCATACAATGAACAAATAAGCAAACATTAAAACATTTTACAAATAAAGAAAAACCCAAACATATATGAAGAAAATTCAACACGTTGAAAATAATTACTTTCAGCTTCTGGGATTAAATGATTTTACTTTATTTTTGTTTTTTTTTTTTAACAACCCTAAACATTTATGATCTGAAAACCAATTTGTTACTGAGCTGCTTCCCATTATCTATTTAACTCTTCATCACCTATTTAAGCTTAATGTTTTGAAACTCTCAACTGTCTTGCAATTATGTATTTTTACTGCAAACTCATGGAACAACTGTGGACTGTGACAGGCAAATATATATTTAGGATATATCTGTATGCATTAATAGAAATCACCCATATTTTAGTTTCACAATGCTTGTCTTAATGGGGAAAATGTCTAAATGTCTGACAAATTACATTCTTGAAATAAAATAGTATGCAGTGCTTACAAATGCTATGTAAGTATACTCATTAACCTAGGAGAAAGTTCACACAGTATGAGAAAGATTACAAACCAGGATGTAGCAGGAATTCCCTGGCCGGCCAGTGGTTAGGACTCCATGTCGCCACTGCAGGGGGCACGGGTTCAATCCTTGGTCGGGGAACTTGCAAGCCGTGAGGCTCAGCCAAAAAAACAATAACAACAAACCAAAAAACAAACAAACAAAAAAACCCACGGATGTATAATGACACCAATTTTGTAAACTCGTAAAAACACAGAAAAGGATCTGAGAAAAATGCATCTTTAAATAGTTGCCTAGTGAGTGAATTATAATTTCGGGTGTTTTTAGCTTGTCTGTTTCCTGAGTTTTTCCCCCAGTGAGCACGGATTGCCCCTGTACTGAAATCACACACACACACACACACACTTCTCCCTGCCCCTGCCCTCACACTTGCATACACACTTACCAAACACCCAGACAAGACTCCTTTCCCAGGGCCTCCGTGATTATCATGCATCTCTGCATCAGGCACCAGGTTCCATGCCTTAATTCCTGATTAGTCTACATCTGAAAGGTCAAATTCAACCTCAAACAAGCCAAGAGAATGCAGGGTTCTTGCTAACTGCCTTTTCTAGTTAACAAACGAGACTGTCTGATTTGTTAGCATCATTACTAAACAGTTATCTTCCTTGTCCTTCTAGGACATCTGAACTGACCTCCACTCAACCATTCCTATCACTCAGTTCTCATTCAACTAGTTGTTGAAAGGGCAAGAAATTAACTTTTTCTAAGTACTGATGCCAGAAAAGATGCCTCAACGTGTTTTTTGGTTTTTTTTTAAAGTAATTGTTTTCTTTTGACAGCTGAAGAGAACACCCACTTGAGGGCTCATTTTATCATTAAAAAATCATAAAAGGATGCTTAAGGCAAGGATCTAGAAGTACTACATTCCAATTTTCTATAAAAGAGGCAATTTCTTTTAGGTATCAATCTATACAAGAAGTGAAAAAACCTTACCTGTTGTGCTTTTTAGAAAATTAATAAATCTCTTTAAACATATTACTAGCAATGAGTTCAGAATAAGAAAATCTTTGCATCTGTAAACATTTATCACATTCCTAGGGGTGGACGGTTGGGTAATACGAGATGAACACTGCCAGATGGGTTACAGGGTTAAAATTCACTAGTTTTTTTCCCCATTGGTTTATTTTTTAAATATTTATCTATTTGGCTGCACCAGGTCTTAGTTGCAGCATGGGGGTTCTCAGTCAAGGCATATGGGATCTTGCTCCCTGACCAGGGATCGAACCTGGGCCCCCTGCATTGGGAACGTGGAGTCTTAGATCACTGGACCACCAGGGAATTCCCTTTATTTTTTTAGATAACCCTTTAACTGCAACAAGTAGCTGCTAGAAATTCTGGTACCAAAAAATTGCATGAAGTATCCATACACACAGCAAGAGAAAATGTTTCAGCTCCATTTAAATTTGCATATCCAAACAGTCTAACAAAACTTAAAAACTACAGGCAAATCTACTTGCATCACTGTTTCAGGTCCTCCACCAAGAATTTTCCCACTCCCCAAGAGTTGCCAAAGCCCTCTTTTGGGTGTCATTTCAACCCAAATCAATGTCCTCTGCATTTCTTTCTGTAGTTTCACGTTTTACGATGCCACACCTCACCGCTGTGAGCTCTGTTCACACTGGGCATTCCAGCGGCACACAGCCCTTGCAGAGTTCTATGATCCGCCGGGACTCGTCGTTAATCTTTGGCCAGGCCACACAGCAACGTAGCATGTAGGACCTTACCTCCCCAACTAGGGATTGAACCTGCAGCCCCTGCACTGGAAGCTGAGTTTTAACCACTGGACCGCCAGGGAAGTCTCCCCAAGGACTAATTTTTAAAGCATTCTTGCCTCCTACTAATCAAGTCCACAGGCAAAATAACATCAAACGTAGAGTTCTACACTTCGTTCCAAGGCCTCTCCCTCTTTAGTGGTGACCTTGGCAAGATGCCATCTCTGGCTCCACTTCTGCATTTGCCAAATCAGCAGTGTCCAGTACCACCTCTAAAGACTATTTAGACGGCAAAACAGAGGGACAAGGACTTGCATGAAAGCGAATCTCGAAAATAATACACAAATACAAACCTATAAGATCTCGTGCTAGCTTATTCAGTATTTATAAGCGTAGTTCATAGGAAGAGTGAATAATTACGTATTTATTTTGCTTCAGAGAACAGGGGACTGATTTCCCATTAAACCAATTTAGTCACAAAAGCATCTTCAAAGTACACTGTTGAAGTATTATAGAAAAAATGAAGTATTCCACTCTTCCAAAATTTTATTAAGACTTTGGAAAAACAAATGTGAAAATTCTTTAAAATGAAATTTAAACCACAACTTAATTCATGTGCTTCAAGAAATTCTTTCATAATTGAGATTTTATTGGTTGTTTTGAGGATCAGTACACAGACATTTCAACTTGTACACAATTCTCAACATACGTACCAAAAACCTAAAAAATCATGTAGTTGTGATTCTTTTCTGAACAGTTATTCCAGTGACTTTCCAGCTTAAAATTTGGGGGCAAATTTTCCTTCACAGGATATCAAGTACCAATATCTTCAAATATTGATATGCTGTTACATCGTAAGTCCCACTAATTCACAATTTAATATCACATACACTACATACTCAAATTGTCAATCGTTCACAGCACATTAACAGTTACTAGAAGAACTGGACTACCACGACCAAAGATGTTACAGAGTGCACAAAACTCTGCCCAGGAGAGCCAAGATCAAGGGGTGAGTGGTTTGCTTTAGGAAACAATTCTACCAAAAACAACGTGGGAAGAGAAGTAATTTAAAGTGTTTAAGACATTAAATGCGCAACTGACTCCAAACTGCCATTTAGTATGCTTTGTATTATAGGATATAAAAGCTACCCTCCATCTGTGGAATGTTAAGCTGACACCCAAGACAATCAAAGCCTCCCATATTCAATATCCCACTATTTTCTGGTTGTACCAAAAAATAAACAACCAGCAAATGATTTCACCTCTTAAAAAAAAGCATTTACACTTAAAAAATGGGATGAGGTGGGATTCCTTCCTTTTTAAAAATGTTTCTAGAGCTACTAAAAAACTTGCATTTACAAAATAGTTGATAAAAATATTCCTCTGGATTGTACAAGAAGGGAAACAGGGACCACTGATAGGACCAGGTGTGTGATATTAATCAGACTTGGCTTCTTTCTCTCCTGCTTCATGAGAAGCTGGGCTCTGCAAAATCAAAGGAAAAACAGTGATAGAACATTTGACTTTTGTGTCAGTGTTATAATGTTAGAGATATTTAGCATTTAATACAGTGTAAGTTTTACTCATTACTATTATTAAGTCTTAACAATACATTCAATCCTCATTATTTGTAGATTCTGTATTTATAAATTTACTGACTCACTAAAATTTATTTGTAACCCCAAATCAATACTCATGTTTCATGTTCCATGGTCATGTACGTGCAGATACAGAGCAGCAAAAATATGAGTCACCCGACACAGACATTCCCAGCTGAGGCCCTTCTGCCTTGTTTCAGCTGTAACACTGTAAACAAGTGTCTTTTTCACACTCTGTTTAGTGCCACACATTTCACATTTTTTTTGTGCTTTTGGTCAACAAAGTTTACTAGACAAGTAGAGTGCTGTCCAGTACTATGTGCTATGCAAGAAGGTTGTGACGTGCCATGTGAAGACACACGTTAGGCAGCTTCACTGAGGCACGAGTTACAGTGCTGTTTCTGTTGGCCCTGAGTTCAATATTAACTTACCCAAAACATACATTAAACAGAGACACATAAAATAAGGTTATGGTTTGATCTGTTGATGGAAATGTTGTGATGAGAACATTTTGAGAATTTCCACTATGAGCAACCGTCCAGTGTACAGAGCAACCTTATAGAACACAACCATCATGAATAACGAGAATCAACTGTAGTTGATAAAAGGGATCAGAAGGCCTCATTCTCCCCTTATAACTGGATTAGTTAATTTCATCTTACTATCACATAATATTTGACTTGGGGTTAGATTTAGGAATTTGTGACTGCAAATCGGGGGAGTAAGTAGTTATTACGTTAAAATCTGATCTATAAATATAAAAGTCTAAAAATTAATATTCTATTTATATTTTCTGCTTAACCAATGTTAAAAAAAAAAAAAGGCTTGGCTTAAAAAGTTATTTACCACAACCTTGCAACACACTTTTTTTTTTAAGGTAAAACCTCTTTTTCTCAGAGCTTAAAAGGATAAAGATTAAGGACATCAATCTTTTTAATTGCTTAATCTAAGTTACTACTTAATCCTAGACAAGTGGCTTTTAAAAAAAATAAGCCTTCTTTATTAGAAAGTGGGAAAAATAAGACAAACGAAGGGAATCAATTAAAAAAATTTAAAGCAATATCCAGAATATAAAAACCAAACAAGATTATTAACAGTTCTACAGATGGCAATTTGGGGAAGAAAAAAGACTAGAATATTTGTTTAAAGAAAACCCCTAGGTCATGTTAAAGAAAGAAAAATGTGTTATACCATTTAGTAAATTAAATCTTTTTAAAAACTCACACAAGCAATTAAATTAATGAACCCCATACACAATAAATATCATGAATCTGAGTTTGAAATTCTGAATACATTACAATTTCTTGTTCACTCACTTAAAAAAACCCATTTACACATATATTTTCAAATAGGATCTAATGCATAAAAATAATCTGTCCATTCACTTGGGAGTTACTGTACAAAACTCTGTTCAATATCCTAAAGGATAAAGACTGCCTTATCTGCTACATAAAAATATAGTTTATTATCTACTCTTCAGAGTCAAAATGAACAACACACAAACACTTCTGACCTCCTCATTTTTAGTTTCTCCATTTTCTGCAGGTAAGTCTTCTTTAGTCTCTTGGTTAGCCACTTCAGCCTGCTTTCCCTTTGCTCCCCTTTTCCCTTTTGTTTGCACTTTTTTGTCGGAAGATTTATCCTGTGACAGAACAAGAATATATTTTAAGTATCAACCCTGCGCTTACTAACATTTTCTGACTTGCTAGAGAGATTGCATCCACCGCAGTTGCAATGTTAATGTGGTCGTGTGTCACCTCTGAGTTACAGGACACACCTTAAGGTCCACCCCCAGTAATCAGGACCACACAGCACACTGAGGAGACCCTTAACAGCACCTGCACACCAAGTGTCATCAGACTTACAACAATTAAACCTAATTAAACCTAAAGCCTCAGCTACAACCCTTCTCCACTTTCTCAATTACCCGCTATTCTCTAAAGTTCCACATGAGAGAACAAATGAAGTGAAGAACTGCTGGAGGAATCGCTTCCCCAATATAACCCTACCTACCCCCAAACTCTTTAAGCAGGAAAAATAATCAAATTGTCAAATAACCACTGTCTTGACAAGATGGTTACCCTCACAGTTAAGACCTTTCACCTGAGAAAAGCACCATGTTGTTAAGGTCAGACTGACTATCCTACTACAGTTCTGCTACAGTTAGTCCCTTGATATCATATAAGAAGTAGCTAAAAGGATCAATTTTGAGTTTATCGTTTTCATTTAGGTGTTTGAAGAACCTGAAAAGCACAGGTGTTAGTATGATGATAAGAGATTCAAAGGTTAAGCCACTTTAAAGTAATATAAAACAGTATTTCTGGACACCATCAACTGGGAAGAAGACACTTAAGTATTTCCTGTAAGTAGAGAATGTAGTTAACAGCCGACTTAGATAAGACCAATAGTGACTGATACTTCTATAATGGCATTCCATACATGAATGCATGACAACTACTAGTAATTCAGTATCTTTAGAATAATAAATTACCTAAACAAACATATTTGGGACAACACCGCTACATACATTGCCACTATGAAGCGTGACAATCGTTTCTGTATTTAAAAATGATTCTTTTATAATCTGATTTCTTTAGATTTCTCATTAATTTAATAACCATTATCACAGTAACAAAAATGTAAAACCTGAAACGTGAAAACAGAACTATGCAATAGCCTGGACTGAAATAATACCATTTTAACTATCAACAGCTGGAAAGTGACACAAAACAAAATAAATCAACACGTCTGTAGTATGGTAATCAATACATCAAAAGCTTTACCTCCTGTTTAAGGCTTTAAAACGATTCGGTTATGAAGACAAAGATATATTATTGAAACTAAAAGGAGAAAAAGGCTCCTCCCCTCTCCCCATCATTTTTCTTTTGGGAAAACTGAACTGACAGGTTTGTTTCTCAAGAAACACTGACGTGAAAACTTACCTGTTGATTATAACTGATGTCCCAAACCCAACTGGAGGTAAAATTTGAACTGTTTTCATTAAAAAAAAATTTTAGGGCAAATCAAAATACAGACGCAGGTAAATAAAGAAAGAACAATTTGGGCTTCCCTGGTGGCACAGTGGTTAAGAATCTGCCTGCCAATGCAGGGGACACGGGTTCGAGTCCTGGTCCGGGAAGATCCCACATGCCGTGGAGCAACTAAGCCCACATGCCACAACTACTGAGCCTGTGCCCTAGAGCCCGCGAGCCGCAACTACTGAGCCCGCGTGCTGCAACTACTGAAGCCCGTGGTCCTAGAGCCCGTGCTCTGCAACAAGAGAAGCCATTGCAATGAGAAGCCCGCACACTGCAACGAAGAGTAGTCCCCACTCACAACTAGAGAAAGCCTGCACGCAGCAACGAAGACCCAAGACTGCCAATAAAAATAAATTTTTTAAAAAATTAAAGAAAAGAAAAATTTAAGAGAAAACAGGCCTAGTATTCCAGCCAATCAGTTTATTTAAAAAAGCAAATAATAAAACGTGTAATAATAAATAGTACACTGTTCAAGCAGACTTTTTGCAACAAGAGCCACTATTTTTCCCGCCTACTCTTATTTCTCATACAGAATTATCCCATTCTTTTCTGGTGTAAGAAATTTCAAGTTGACATACTACGCCTACACCTTCCTTGAACCCTCTTAAAAAGGATCACAAAACAGAACTTTCTATTGAAAAAACGTTAAGATTTTTACACTCAGCTCTGTACAATGTTTAAAGAAAGAAATGAAAGGAATCTTTGATTATGCAGTGTTTACCTTTCACCTACACTTTTAGGAAAGGGGTAATGACGATAAGGATTTTGGGGAGAGACTTCTAATAGCAAACTCTCACTTAAGTTTTGAGTAAACAGAAATTAATCACACCATGAATTTCCCCTGAAGAACAAGGAAGAGCTTTACAGAGGGTGGTATCAATGCTAAATCCAAACACAAAGTTACAAATAACATGCACACATTTAGCTTTTCCAACTTAAAAATTTTCAAACCTACATATATATATCCAACAACTACCCAAAAGACCGGCAATGTGAATAAAGCAATCATGAATCTATTCTAGAGCAGCAACCATCATACTATTTACGATAAAATAACGTAGTGAACTCCTATACATATAATGGTATATAAAATACTTTTAGAAGACTGTTAATCATGTTTTCAGAGAACACAGCTCTTGATCTACCCCTGGACATAAGATATGTCCCCCTACCTTGCCTCAAGCACCTTATATGCAAAAACTTACACATTCCCTATCTCCTGGCCTCAGTCCTAGCCTCGCTGATATTGTCAAAAGAGGAAGTACAAGCATGCAACCAACAGAGGACCCCTAGCCAAAACATACACAACACAAAGAATGGATTTCCCTGGTAAGCGAAAGTTATTCAATATTTTTAGCCGTCTTAAGTTTCCCAAATTCTGCAGCAGCATTAAGGTGATACATTATGTTCCCGTAAACCGGGATGATGACTACATCTACTGTATTTTACCCAAACCAGAAAAAGCATTGTTTACTGAAGTTACTATAACATAGAATTAAAGTGATAAATAAGGTAACACTATGACTTTTTAGGAGACTATGACATCAAACTGTAGTTGATTTTGAGATGCTCAAAGTCAAGATCTCAGCTGCTGGCAATGCGCTTTAGGTAGCACTGCAGCATTTCGAAGACACCACGATCTCTTAAGGTGAGTGTGAAACCTACCTTTCCTGCCGCCTTTTTTGGCTTCGTTTCCACTTTTGCAGGAACCGGTTTCTGAAAGGCAAAGATAGCACTGAGTTTCTTCCCTGGGTAGGATCCCACGGAAAAGAGAGGTCAGGGGGCTCGCTTTACTTACAGCTGACAACCTCGCCGATCTCCTCTTGGGCTTTGGGAGAAAAAAAGGAAAATGAGCAAGGAATGCGGGGTGCGGTGCAAACCGAAACCACCCCCGGGAGAGAAGAGGAGCGGGTTCTTACCTCCTCCTTCGCCGCCCCCTCGGCGGAGCTGACCTGCGGGAGAAAGCAGACGGCGAGTGGACGCAGCCCGCAAACAAAAGTGCCCGCGAGCCCAGCGCCCGCCCGCCCGCGAGAACAATGCTCGGCCGCGTGACGTCAGCGGCTTCCCGCCGCCGCGTTCGAATCTCCCACCCTGCTCCTCGGGCCGCCGAACGTTCCAGAACGGCGCGCCTGGGGCCGCCTTGCGCCCTCCCGCCGCAGGTCCGGACGCCTCCCGGGCCCAACGGTGCCGAGAGCGCGGCGGGCCTGGGCCTCGCGGGGCGCCGGAGCCGGCCGGGCGGCGGAGGGGGGCGTGTGAGGGCCGCGGCCGCCGCTCACCTTCCTCTTGGGCATCGTCGCGGCAGGGCGGGCGCGTGCCGGGTGCCTGCGGGCCGCGGCGCGCCGAGAGCCTTCGCGAACCTGGGCTGCCTGGCCGCTGCCGCTCCTCCCGCCGCCCGAGCTGCTGGGACCCGCGGCGGGGGCGGTGGGAGAACCGGATGGAACCGGATTGGGAGCCCGCCCCCTCCTCCCCCCGCGTCCCCCAGCCGCGGGCTCCCCCTCCCCGTCGGCCGGGCCGCCCCCCGCCCCCGCCCATTGGCTACGGGGCCCACCGCGCCGCGGCCCGGGCCCCGAATAGGTGAGGCGGGCCGTCACTCGACCACTGCGCCCCGCCCCCGCTCTCGGCGCCCCTACCCGCCCGCCGTCTCGCAGGGCCCCAGACCCAGGCGAGGGGGCGGGGCCCCACAGGCAGCTCTCGCCTCACGGTAGTTTGTTTGAAGCTGAGCTGCAAAGTGCGGTCTGCGCGCCGATTGGCGGAGGCCCGCCACGTGGCCGCCGGTCACCACCCTGCTGGATACCTGAGCGCCCGTCAGCTCCCGGAAAGCCCCAGGATAGGGTCTCTTCCCTCTAGGGTCAATTGGATCTCACAGACTGGGAAGGGAGAGACAACAGGTTCAAGTACGAACCAATTTCTCCCAACTCAGTCAGTGAGAAAGGCTATCTAATAGGTCTCCCGTCTTGCTGGCCTGCGGGAAATGGGTCCTAGTGCGCAGGAGCGGGAAGGGAGGCCGTGGGAAGGAAAGTCGGCGCGGGCACGCGCGGGTCTCCAGTGCGCAGGCGCGGGTCTTTGCGAAGGCCATGGAATTGCGGCCCGGCTACCATACAAGGTTGCTCGCGGTCCGGCCTTTCTGTAGCTTCTTTTAAGTCATCCCTCCTTTGGGGGGCCAGGGGTGCAGGCGGTTTGTCTCAGGAGCATAGTGGGCGTCTGAGTCCCGGCCCCCACCGGCCCTAGTACGCGGACCCACTCTCAGACCCCCTCGCCGGCTGATCTACTCCTGTGCAGAAGTGAAACAGGAAGCACGCCCATCCGGCTCCTGCCTGTTTTTTAACCACGTGGCTCACCTAAGCACCTTTCTGAGGTGGAAAGAGCTTCAGGCTGGGGGGGGTCTGAGCTGGGAACCCCGGAACCTGTGAGGTCACATGTTACCCAGTTTCTTTAATGAATAAGAAAATTATGTTTAGAAGGACTGATTCAGTTGGGTTAATGCAGAAAAAGGTTTTAATCGGAAAATTGTCAGCTGGAATTCATGGAGAAGAAGAAGAGAAAATTCATGGAGTACTTTGAGTCCGAAAAATTGGAAACAGACTAAATGTCCATTTGAGAGGCCCGGAGAAACGATGACACCTTCACCTTCACGTAGTAGATTAATGAGCTACGTATTCTAGTCATTCGAAAAAGAATGAGGCCGCTCTTCACGGAAGAATTGAATTTTGAAAACCACTAGTCAGACTCTGACTCCTGATCAGTAACTCTAGTGCCTTCCCTTCTCATTCAAGAAATTATTGGACTTCCCTAGTGGTCCAGTGGTTAAGACTCTGCGCTTCCACTGCAGGGGTCGCGGGTTTCTGGTGAGGGGTCTACGATCCCGCATGCTGCGCTGCGCCGCCAAAAAAAAAAGAAAATAAAATCTCAAGTCCTTAAAGTGACATATACTCCTCTGCCATCTGGCCCACTTCAAACGGTTTTCACCGCTGCTTCCCTCGGTTCACCTTCCCAGCCTCAAGTAGGCGGGGCAGTCCTGCTTCAGGACTTGTCGCCTGCTGCTCCCTCTGCCTGGAATGCTTCATGCACTGCGTCAGACCAGTGCTGCTCTATTCCTCATCCCCTTTGGATCTTTGCACAGATGTCACCATCTCATTGAGGCCTTTCTTGGCCTTTCAGTTTAGGATTGCAGCTCCCCATCTCCAGTTGTCTGCACAGCATCTATTGAGACTAAATAGCTATATGGAGTATAAAGTTATACGTTCATTGTATATTTCAGGAAGATGCACAAGGACGTGGTGCCAGTGGTTGCCTTTGGGAAGAACAGTTGGGGGGAGTAGGGTAAGATGGAAATTTATCCTTTTCTCTCTCTCTCTTTTTTCTTTTTGCTGAGAACACTAAGTTTTTTCTTTTCTTCTTCTTGAGATCCATTCTGGCAATCCTGTCCCTCTCTAATCTCCCCTTTTTCTGTTTCTTCCTTTCACATCACCTTGCATATTTCCTTTATGGCTCTGATCACATTCTGTAATTGCTTTATGTGTTTAGTTATTTGTTGCCTGTCTCCCTCACAGGAGTATGAGTTCCATGAGGGTAGGAGCCCTGTTAATCTTGACACCACTTCGTTCCCAGAAACTATTACATGTTTGTTGAATTAGTAATTTTTTTAAATTGAAGTATAGTTGATTTACAGTGTTGTGTTAGTTTCAGGTGTACAGCACAGTGATTCATTTATACATATACATATATTCTTTTTCAGATGCTTTTCCCTTATAGGTTACTTTTCTTTATTTTTCCCCTCTCCTATTTGCATTAAAAAATGATAGCATCAAAGATTCCAAGTTTGTGGCACAAACATGTAGTGAGCACCTTCCCTGTGCCAGTCATTGTGATAGGCCCTGGGGTAGAGAGACTGAAGGCAGGACACTGTTCCCAAGGACTTGGGGTGGTAGTTTAGTGGAGAGAATAAAGTACATAAATTGGCCTGGCCTACTAAGGGAAAGGGGAAGCCAGAGGAAGAGGGACAGCACATCTCAAGGCGTGCAGACTTAACAGAACGTGACGGCCGTCCAGAGCCCTCAGAATGGCACGGATGGGCCCATCGACGGTGGAAAGTGAAGATTAAAGAAAAGAGGCAGAAAAAAGAAGGGCAGCCTGCAGAAAGCATTTGATGCCAGGCTAAGGGGTTTGGCCATTATCCAAGGAGTGGGAGACATTGCAAGGTTTGGGTTTTTTTGTTTTGTTTGTTTTGTTTTGTTTTCTGCTGTGCGGTTTGCGGGATCTTAGTTCCCTGACCAGGGACTGAACCCGGGCCCTCAGCAGTGAGAGTTCGGAGTCCTCACCGCTGGACCGCCAGGGAATCCCGTACGGTCTTAATCAAGAGATGATGTGCTGAGATCTCAACCTCATGAAGATCTTTCTCCCATGAGAACTGAAGATGCACTAGGCCAGAGGTGAGAGACTTGCGGCCTACAGATGTTTGCTTTGGTCGGGATTTTTTTAAAGTTGCCAAAACAAGCACGTGGAGCAACCGAGAACACAGTAGGGAAACTGTTAGTATCTTTTCAAAGCTAAACAGATACTCCATGACTCAGTAATGCCACTCCTAGAAACATACCCAACAAAAATGCTTAGGCCTGTTCACAAGAAGACATGAAATAGAATATTCATATCTGAGCTCTTTTATAGGCCCAAACTGGCAGCAACTTGAATGCCCACCAACAGGAGAATGGATGAATAAATGGAAAAGTATGAACAGTAAGAAATAGCTGTCTGCAACTGCACACAAGAGGCGGATGAATCTCACAGGCACAATGTTGAGAGAAAGATGCCAGACCACAGTACTTGTGATCCTGTTCGTACACTGTACTAAGGCAGGCACAACGAATCTAGTCTGTCTGAAGTCAGGATAGTAGTGGGGGTAGGTGGGGGGGTAGTGACTGGAACAGAGCAGCGGAGGGCTTTAGGGAGCTGGCCATCTTCCATTTCTTTTTTTTTTTTTGCGGTACGCGGGTCTCTCCCGTTGCGGAGCACAGGCTCCGGGCGCGCAGGCTCAGCGGCCATGGCTCACGGGCCCAGCCGCTCCGCGGCATGTGGGATCTTCCCGGACCGGGGCATGAACCTGTGTCCCCTGCATCGGCAGGCGGACTCTCAACCACTGCGCCACCAGGGAAGCCCCATCTTCCATTTCTTGATCTGGATGTTACTTGTACTGTTGTGTGCGCCTTGTGAATATTCATCGAGCTGTGCACTTAATGTATACATTTCTGGCTAGATATCAGCAGTAAAGTTTTAAAGACTTTTTCGGCAACATATCAAAATCAGATGATTTCACATACAAATTGAGCTCTTCAGCTTCTCCTGGCCTCCCTTGTGTGTGCGTTCCACAGGCTGCACTTGACCTTATAACTTGCAAGGAGGCTTCCTTTCTCCAGAGTGCCATGGTCCCAGTGCTGCTGATTTTTCTCACCTGTGTCTTCTGCCGCGCCTCCAAAGGCAGTTTGAGATGCCTGTGTGTGAGCGTGCATAATTATAGATGCCACCTTTTATATTTCTGTTTATTTTTGGAAGAAATATTTATGTGGCTCAAAATTCCAAGTGCAAAATGATTGCTGAGGGCTTCCCTGGTGGCGCAGTGGTTGAGAGTCCGCCTGCCGATGCAGGGGACACGGGTTCGTGCCCTGGTCCGGAAAGATCCCACATGCCGCAGAGTGGCTGGGCCCATGAGCCGGTGCTCCGCAATGAGAGGGGCCGCAGCAGTGAGAGGCCCGCGTACCAAAAAAAAACCGATTGCTGAGAAGTCTCCATTCCACTTCTGTCCCCCCAGATGTCTGGTTCTCTCAAGGAGGAGCCAATGTTGCTGCTTCTTGTGGATCCTTCCAGACGTATTTTATGCACATACAAGCAAATATGTGTGTGTATATATATTTTTTCTTCCTTTTTCTCATTTTTCACACTGTTTGACAACTTGCACTTTTCACTTAATGGAGTTTGTTTCCTATGAGTACTTATAAGATTCCTTCTCCTTTTTATTGCTGCATTGTAGTCCACTGTATAGATGTGCCAAACATTTTAAAACCAATTCTCTATTGACTGGACTTTTCGAATGTGCCCAGTCTTTCGTTCCCACAAAGGACGCTGCAGTGAATAACCATGTACGTACACATCACGTGGCACATTGTATAAAACAACAAAATGTTCTTGCAAGTCCTGACTTAAATTATTTCTATTATAGAGTTCACTTACGTCTTTGAAAACTTAAGATAAGGTTGGAATGTTTAATGCTTAGAGGTTTTAAACAACTATAAATCTAAAACTAACTTTTGAACCCCCAAATCTCTACAAAACCAATAAACTTTAAACCAACAGCATTAACATGAAGAATGAGTTTTGCTAAAAGCAAACTGCTGCACGCCTATGGTGTTTGTCCCATATGATCTCTGTGGTGTTTGTTCTGGCACCTTATGTGTACAATTGACAAGCGATCATTCATTCAGCCCTTTGTGGTATGACTTAGGTTTCGTGTGATATAGATAACACCATTTATGAATTAAAATCATCTATAATTTTATAGATGCTTTTACAATTACCTGTAAAACTGTGGAAAGCTGGCCCCACTTGGGGCCAAACCTAAATACGCACCCAACACAGGCACAAAAATAGGCAATGCTTGGTCAAAAGTAGCAGTCTATGCTGCTGGGTGATCCTGAATGTCGATGATCACCTGAACACACAAAATTTAAAAAAAAATCCCCAAGAGGGCTTCCCTGGTGGCGCAGTGGTTGAGAGTCTGCCTGCCGATGCAGGGGACGCGGGTTCGTGCCCCGGTCCGGGAAGATCCCACATGCCGCGGAGCGGCTGGGCCCGTGAGCCATGGCCTCTGAGCCTGCGCGTCCGGAGCCTGTGCTCCGCAACGGGAGAGGCCACAACAGTGAGAGGCCCGCGTACCGCAAAAAAAAAAAAAAGAAATCCCCAAGAACCTTCAGGACCTTTGTATACATTCACAGAAGTATGCTTACCACCACTCCACCCCGGGGTCCACGTGTCCCGCCTTGGAAAATCACGCGTTGATTCAGCCTGGTCGATGAGGAGGTGATTGCAGGAATTTTAGTTTATTTTATTCATTTATTTATTTTGGCTGCACCGTGCAGCCTACAGGATCTTAGTTCCCTAACCAGGAATGAAGCTGTGCCCGCTGCAGTGGAAGCGTGGAGTCCTAACCACTGGACCACCAGGGAAGTCTCTCTTTTTTTTTTTTTTTCCTAGGGATTTCAGAAAAAAGAATTACAAGCATAATGTAGGGCAGAATTGGTGGTGATAGACAAAGTTAAACAGTTTGCCTACCCCACGCCAGGTGCTGTCCTAGACCTAGGGATATAGTGGTGAACACAAGAGTCAAGTTGCCTGTCCTCATGGGGCTTCCATTCTAGTGGGAGTACAAATTAAAAAGGTAATGAGATTCCTTCACAGGGTGACAGTGCCTTGAAGGAAGAAAACTGTCACAATATAGAATGTGCTGGAGGCACGCTGAATGGGGCTAGTAGATGGGATAGTCAGGAGGGGTCTCTGGGGAGAGAAGTGAAGGGTAAGATGACCTGGCCTCTGGGGGATCTGAGGGAGAAGCCTTTGGACAGAGGAGACAGCTCCTACAAAGGTCCTGAGGTAGGATTGACCTTGGCGTGTTGGAAGGAGAGATTAATTAACTACGTATTGTAGTTAGAGAAGAAAGCAGTGGCCAGGATGTGAGGGCAGTGGCGGAGCTATGAAGGGGACTTATGTCACTGATCTGGACTCCAAGTAGAGGTCAGGCTGAGAGGTTGGGATGTGAAGTCTTGTTGCTGGGAGGAGGCATGGGAGACCAGAGGAGACATTTTAATGTTGTCTAGGCAATGAGTGAATAGGATGTTGGCTGTGGGGATGGAGATCAGTGGAGGGAGGGATTTGGGATGTGTTTTGGTGGAGGTAACTGGCAGGATTCTTCAGTGGATTGGGTGGGAGGGAGAGGAGAGAGAGTTTTGGCTAGGAGTAACAGAAACCCAAATCAGCATAAACAATAAGAAGGTGGATTATCTCCCATGACAGAGTGTTCCAGACTGGGGGATTCAGCGGCTTACTGCATTATCACAGTCTCAGGTTCTTTTCTGCCTTTTGCTGTGCTCCTGGCTGCTATAGACTCCTTCTTCTGAGTTGGCTTCATCCTCAGTCCGGAAGTGCAATTCCAGATGTCACATCCAGATTTATAGCATCCAGGCAAAGCATGTCTCTTTTCCCAGAAGCCCTCACTCGATTGCCTTTACTTACTGGTCAGAACTGGGTCACATGCAAGGGGGGATGGGATACTCTTAGAGCAAATCAAGTCCACCCCTCGAGTCGGGGGTAGGGCCAGGAGTAGAGGGCGTGGATGCCTGAACAAAATAAGGGCCCCGTGAGGAAGGACAAGGAAGGGAATGGGCTGATCATCATCTGTGTCCAGTAGGCTGTGTCGATGGGGAGCCACTCACCAGGTTGGGGACACAGGGGGCTTGAGGGGAAGCAGGTGGGTTTGGTGTTGACACATTGAGTTTGAGGTGCTTAGGGAACGTCCAGTGTTCAGCAGGCAGTTGGATCTACAGGTCTGGAGCTCTGGGGAAGGACACAGCTGAAAGAAGTGATGTGCTGTGAGGGCTGAGACCACAGGTATGTGGATAGTCAAATAGGGACTGGAAAGTGTCTACTACACTGACAACTAAGGATGTCACCCACTGTCCTGATGGAGCAGTTTCAGTGAGTGGTAGGGAGGGAACCAGACTTAAGTTAAAGAGAGTAGAAAGGGAGAAGTGGGAAGAGTTCCAGACCCTACTGCGCTGTGCTGAATTGTACTGTATCCCAAGAAGCCCAGTCTCTGGGCCAGTTTGTCCATGTGGTGAAGATGGAAGATAAACTAGGGCAGGTGTGAGCCTGTGAGCAAAAGGTGCGAAGGGAGATGATGGTCAGAGCACTTGAATGCCTATTGTTCACTACTCTGCTGGATATCCAAGTTGCTGCAGAAAGATGAGATGCAAAGGACGCAGATGAAAGCAAAGATACAGGCCCTGATACAGGAGCTCTCAAGGACCACTATGCTCAATGAGTTGGCAGAAATGCCCCAACACAAACAAAGAGCCCAAAGATGACCAATAGACATAGAACTTACCATGCAGTATATATTTCTAGCCTGCTTGCAAACTTTATGGGTACATGACTATATAAATACTTGTTATTAGATAAGATCATTGGAATTATTGTTACAAGCTTTCCCTTCCAGCAGTCCACAGTATCGATTGTTATTTTAGAAATAACACTAAGAAAAAAATTGGAAACTGGAAAATTGTCACATTATTCTTTCCTGCTCCCTAGTTGAGTTTGGCTTTCCAAATATGAAAAGGAAATGTCTTAATCTGTTCGGGCTGCTATAACAGAAGTGCCATAGACTGGATGGCTTATAAACGGTAGAAATATATTTCTCACCATTCTGGAGGCTAGAAAACTCAAGATCAAGGTGCTGGCAGATTCATTGTCTGGTGAGAACCCACTTCCTGGTTCATAGATGGCTGTCTTGAGCTGTGTCCTCAAGTGGCAGGAGGGGGAAAGCAGCTCTCTGGGGTCTCTTTTATAAGGGCAGTAATCCTATTCATGAAGGCTCCACACCCATGACCTAATCACCCCAAAGGCCCCACCTCCTAACACCATCACATGAAGGATTATGTTTCAACTTTTGAATTTTGGAGGAACACAAATATTCCGTCTATAGCAGGAACACTCCCTGCATCTCTTCCAGATTGCTCAGCTTCTGTGGCTTCAAAAAAGAATCACCCCTTCAAATGGGCAGCCACTTTGTAATATTTGAGGCTTGAGCAGAAAGAGTCTACTCCATCATTAAGGGGCACTTGTTCTACCCAACTCTTGAAATCACATGAAAGTGTTCAAGGTTTCCCTGGCTTGTATGAACTCTAAAAACAGAGGCAAAAAAAAAAATTAATTAATTAAATAAAATAAAAGCAGATGCAATGGTGTAGACGTGTTCAGCTGACATGGTTTGAGCGTTGCCCCATTCGTAAACCTACAGGAGGAAGCTGTCTCAAATTTGGTGAGATGTTGCCCCACATCTGTGGTTTGGAGTGTTGGCTAGAATAACAATTAAAAGCAGAAAAGAAATGTTTTCTTAATTCTACTTTTACATTTTTCAGATAATAATAAAAAAGATTTCTTTCTGAATCCTTTCTTAGTTTGTAACTGACACATTGTAATTGATGAAGAACTCCCTTTGGTGTAATTTTCATTAAGGAAAAAATGGGAAGAAAGGGATCAGAATGTGACATTTCATTACAGTTAAATGATATAGAATGTGATTCCCATCTGAATGACCTCTCATTTTCCTTTCCATTCAGAGAATAATTAGCAAAAATAGATGAGTCTTAGATATCTTTTCCTGCTTTTTGAGCCCAAGTGTAATCCAGTTTAATTCTCTGACTTATGGTCTTTACTTCACATCATTTGGCATAATTTTCCTGTCGCTTGTATTGATCATATTTGCACGTCATACAATGCTCTTTGCTCCTTTCAGTGATACTAAGCTATGTGATCAGCTCAGCCTACCACGTTGTGTATGAAATACCATAAATTTAGGTTCGATCTAAAAAGAGCTTTCCTATTACCAAAAGTTACCTGTCCTGTTAGCTGGACCAGCAAAGTTATTCTTGCCATTAACAGCCCTAAGTGGGATGAGTGATCTCAGACTTGTAGATTCACTGAATCTACTTGTGTGCTTGTCTTGTATACAAGACATGGTGAAACTTGATGTGGAACCTTCCACCACTCTCATCTCTGAGCCAACCTAAGGGAAAAGAGAATTGCCTCTTCCGGTGTAGTGCTAGTAAGTTCACGGTTGGTGGGAGGGCATCAGAAAGCTGTATTTTTCTCTTTTTCTTTTGGAAATTTCTAACAGAGACCCATTAATCAATCTAGTGTATTTTTCCAGGGGTGTGAGATGAAAAGAATGAAGTATATGAAGTCCTTCGTTAGTTCTTACATGCTCAAGCCACACACTAGATCAGGCCCCTTTGTATTTAATAGCATCCTGTACTACATTTTTAAAGTTGAAGTATAGTTGATTTACAAGGTTCTGTTAGTTTCAGGTGTACAGCAAGGTGACTCAGTTATTTATATATATATATCTTCTTTTCTCTTATAGCTTGTTACAAAATATTGCATACGGTTCCCTGTGCTCTACAGTAGGTCCTGTTAGTTACCTATTTTATATATAGTAGTGTGTAAACATTAATCCCAAACTCCTAATTTATCCTTCCCTCCTCATACTACATAAAATATATATATATATATTTATTTATTTATTTGGTTGCACAGGGTCTTGGTTGCGGCAGGCGGGCTCCTTAGCTGTGGCTGGTGGGCTCCTTAGTTGCAGCACGTGGGCTCCTTAGTTTGTGGCATGCGAACTCTTAGTTTCGGCATGTGTGTGGGATCTAGTTCCCTGACCAGGGATCGAACCAGGGACCCCTTCGTTGGGAGCGCAGAGTCTTATCCACCGCGCCACTGGGGAATCCCCGTCCTCGTACAACATTTTTGAAAAAAAAATTTTAAATGGTGCACATAACATTATTATTTCATCCATAACCCTATTATATTTTATTTTATTTCTTTTAAAGGACCACTCTGACTGCTCTGGGTCTTAGAGGCTCAAGGGCAGAAGCAGGGAGACCCGTTTAGAGGTCTTTTATTTATTTATTTTTATTTTTTATTTTTTTGGCCGTGCCATGCGCGGCTTGGGGGATCCTATTTCCCCAACCAGGGATCGAACCTGCGCCCTGGGCAGGGAAAGGACAGAGTCCTAACCACTGGACTGCCAGGGAATTCCCACCCTCTTTTATTTTATGTTATTTACTAACAATCTAATGAGCACCCATAAACCTGTCATCCAGCCTGGGAACTAGGAGAGCGGCAGTTGCTTAGATGAATCTGTGTGTACCTTCTAAAAACTTGTATGCTGCAATTATTTTATTTTATTTTTATTTTGCGGTACGTGGGCCTCTCACTGTTGCGGCCTCTCCCGTTGCGGAGCACAGGCTCCGGACACGCAGGCTCAGCGGCCATGGCTCACGGGCCCAGCCGCTCCGCGTCCTGTGGGATCTTCCCGGACCGGGGCACGAACCCGCGTCCCCTGCATCGGCAGGCGGACTCTCAACCACTGCGCCACCAGGGAAGCCCTGCTGGCAATTATTGACAATACTTACACTTATTTGTTTAGTTAAGCCCCAGGAGAACAAGGACTGAGGACATTTGGTTCCTCAACATATTATACCCTGCAGGGCTTCCCTGGTGGCACAGTGGTTAAGAATCCGCCTGACAAGGCAAGGGACGCGGGTTCAAGCCCTGGTCTGTGAAGATCCTACATGCTGTGGAGTAACTAAGCCCGTGTGCCACAACTACTGAGCCCATGTGCCTAGAGCCTGTGCTCCACAACAAGAGAGGCCATCGCAATGAGAAGCCCCTGCACCGCACCGAAGGGTAGCCCCCGCCCACCACAACTAGAGAAAGCCTGTGTGCAGCAATGAAGACCCATTGCAGCCAAAAACAAATAAATTTATTGAAAATAAATCAATATTCTATTTAAAAATATTATATCCTGCAGTTAGTAAAGTGTCTGAGACACAGAAGCCTTTAATCCCTTTAAATTAAACATTTTTTTAATTTTTAAAATTAAAAAAATTTTAATTGTGGTAAAAACCCACTGCATAAAACTCACCTGCCTTAAGTGTAAAATTCAATGATTCTTAGTAAATCTACACAGTTGTGCAATCATCACCACTATCCAGTTTTAGAACATGCAAATCACCTGGAAAAAAATCTCTGCTGTCCTTTCTCAGCCAATCTTGATCACATCCTCAGCCCCAGGCAGATTAACTTTCTGTTACTATAGTTTAAAATCTACTCCTCAAAAGACACCTCTAAAAGAATGAAACGATAAACCACAGACTGAGAAAATATTTGTAAAGGATATACCAAAGAGAGGACTTGTGTTCAGAATGAACTCAAAGCTCTATACTAAGAAAATAAACAACTCAGTAAAAAAAGGGGGCAAAAGATTTGAACAGATACTTCATCAAGGAAGATATAAGAATGACAAATAGGCATGTAAAAACCTGCTCAATATTAGTAGTCACTAGGGAAATGCAAATATAGCAAAAAACTATAGTGAGATGCAACTACACACCTACTAGAATGACTAAGATTTAAAAGACTGACCATGTGAGTATTGGTGAGAATGTAGAGGAACTGTACTCGAATTCTTCCAAAATGTTAATGTAATAAAAGACAAAGCAAGGCTATGGAAATGGTCCAGATTAAAGGAGGCCAAAGAGACATGTTAATTAAATGCAATGCCTGACCCTGGGCTAGATCTTGTAATGGAGGGAAAATGTTACACAGGACATTATTCAGTCAACTGACAAAACTGGAACGAACACAAATGGCAGATTAAAGTATTGTATCAATGTCAACTTCACTGAAGTTGATGAATGTACTGTGATTATATAAGGGAATATTCTTAGTGATATTTTGAAAGAGATAAAGCAAATGGGCTAAAATGTTAATGTTAAAGTAGGTGAATATAAAAAAAGGGTACTGGGTGTTCTTGATACCATTTATATTTTTTGTAATTTTCCTCAGTTTGAAATTATTTTAGAATAATTTTTTAAAAAGAAAAAGCTAATGACAGTTTTATTTAGGGATAAATTTCTGGACATAGTAAAAGCCTGTGAGAATTTGAGGTCTAAGTGAAATTTATTGCACTAATAACAATAAGAAGATTAACTTTTAACCTGTTGAATTTTGCATATTCAGAAGGGCTTAGCATAACAAAGAGACAAAAATAAAAACATTTTAAAGGTTATTTGGCTGTAGCAATATTTTTCTTAAATTGAGGTGAAATCCACATGACGTGAATTAACCATTTTAAAGCATAGAGTCCAGTGGCATTCAGTACATTCACAATGTTGTTTGACCACCGTCAGGCAATAACCTCGCTGCTTTTAAAGATATTTAACATTTGCATTTGAAAATTTTGCAGAAATGCTTTTTAAAAACTAGTTCAACAAGTTTAACAAGTTTAAAAAACAACAAAATAGCTTGAATTACAATCTATGATATTTTCCTCTCTGATTACTTCCACACACACACACACACACACACACACACACACACACAAGAATGCTTGAATACTCAACTACGTTAAAATACAGTTTTCCAAGAGATCCTAATACTTCATTCATCGTTAGCTATCTTGGACCTAAAACTGGCTGCCAACATATAGACATGTCCAGTCCTCTGACAGCCACTGAGCAATATGCTGGCTATAAAATTTGTGCAAGTGAGGTATCTGTCTGTGCTTAGTTTGTGACAGCCCGTTACTGAAATAAACACCGCAGATTTTACCTAAGTTACTCTGAATATTGAGGTACCCCTAGTTCCCGGTGGAAAGATTGTCAGTCTGTTCTTTGATTCAACCTGGTATGTGATCATCATCATTTTCATTTAGCAAAACCAAGCGGGCAAAGCTAAGAAGAGGTAAATTCAGTTCCTGCTAAATTGTTTCTTCTCTTTGTCCCCTCTGTTTTCCCTGTTTTGGGAATAGTCGAGGCAATCTCATTTTCACTTTGCATTTCAGTGTTGCCTTCTGGGTGTGCCTGTCTTGAGAAGACTCTGCCTCAGGTGGGCCACCCTCAGTCACTGGCCCTAAATCGCTCAGTTCTGGGCACGTCTCTGGTCCCTGCTGACACTCCTCTGAGTCTCTGACGGAGAGTTGGTCTCTGTTAGAGTACTCATTTCTCCAATCTCAGTCGTGATTGGTTTAAAATCAACATAAAAGTCACTGATATAGGGCTTGCTAAACACATTCTCTGAAGTCCTATGAAGAGGAATTGTTGTATTATGTTAGAGGTTCCAAGGCCTGTTTGTTCTGAACAAGAAATGGTTTGATGAAAACCCCCAATGGTGTTAGTATTTTCTGCCAGTCTTGCTCTGGACTGAAATCCATTTGTGACATTATCACAGTCTTTATTTTCTATGGGACGGATACTTTTTTCTTTTTAACTTGACGGCCTAGTGTGGTACTCGGATGGTGTTGGCAGCCTTTAATTGTTAGCGCACTTCTGAAGAGCTGCCCAGATGGAGCAATAGGAGAGAGCTGAGTTGTTCACACTGGCCAGGTACTGCTGGTCCTCTCCTACCACTGTTGTACAGTCCAGGACATTCTCCAGGGTTTTCTGTCAAATTCTCGTCTCACCAGGAATTGGTGATCCTCCTCCTGCGGGGATGTGGCACTGGGATGGGGTGTGGTACGGGTGGGGAGCAGGCGATGCTCTCCTCTTCCGCCTGAAAAGCAGAGACTGGGGGCCGGGAGATGGAGGCCAGAGGATCTGCTGTCGCTTTTCACGAGGTGGTTTCTACTTCCAATCCTTCCAAACCTTTAGTGGGTAGAGGAGCTAGCAGCCAGGCTGCCTTGGATGGTCCAGCTGGAGGGGAAGGCTATGGAGCAGAAGCAGGCTCCAAGCCTGTCTTTTGTTTTGGTCAGTTCAGCATCACCTACCGGCCAAGAAACCTCTCCATGGAAATAATTCCCTCTACCGCTATCGAATAGTTTCGCTTCACATGTTTTCTTTAATCAGAAATTTGTAGAACCACAGCTCCTCGATTCATTCTGATTGGGAATTAGTTCTCAGACTCCAACCAGGGCAGAAGAGGCTTTACCTACTACACATAACTGTGAGTTAGGATTCTTTCGCTGTAAAACCTCATCTTCCCATAAATGTAGGCTACTTTATTACAGGCTGAATGTAAGCAGGACCTCAGGTATGCAGTTTTGTAAATTACTTAGATTTATTACAATGTTTAGCTTTGAAATGTAAACACTACTTACTAAAAACTACTTACAAAACGTTTTTCTTTTTACGGTTACTTGCTACTATCATTACCGTAGGCTTCTATTTACGGAAAGGTTTATTTAAAAATACATGTATTTAGGAATAAAGGTGAGTCAGTTTAAAGAAAGTATTAATTACATAACCACACAAGTGGCTTGCAGATACAACAAAACCAGAGACTTGGTGGAGGCCGAATCTGGAAAACAGGTTCCGCGGGGTGGTGGGGCGGGTCCGAGAAGTCTACGGAAGCCGGGAAGGCCAAGGGCAAGGCTGGCGTTAACCAGAGCCCGGAGCAAGAGACGGCCCCGCCTCCCCGAGTGCGGCGCAGTGCGCAGGCGCGGCGGCGGGGCCGCTGGGCTCACTGCGCACGCCCGGCCTCCGGCTTGGTCCCAGGTGGAGCTGTTTTAGCCGAGCTGGCGGCGCCGTGAGCCTCCGAGATGAGCGCGGCCGAGGCCGACCGCTGGGCTTGGCTGCTGGTGCTCAGCTTCGTATTTGGGTGCAATGTACTCAGGATCCTCCTCCCGTCCTTCTCCTCCTTCGTAAGTGGCTATCTGGCCTTCCAGGGGCCGGTGGGGTCGCCGCCCCAGCGTGCCGTAGACACAGGGGTCTCAAACTGGCCGCCCGACGGCCGGATTCGGCCTGCAGAGGCGTCTTGGTTGGGCCGTCCTGTGTTTTAAGATGTTTTTGAGTGAGTCGCTTGCGTCAAGTCGCAACGCTTTACCCCCATATCCGGTTTTCTGGATTCTTGGGGAGAAAAAAAAGAGCCTGATAATGCTTGGCCACGTTTTCGCGTGGCAGCGGTCTGGAGTTCTCAGTGCCCTTCTGCCAGCCGCACTCATTTCCGTTATTCTCTGGTTCCTGGGGGCGTCGAGCAGCCTCAGGCTGCTGGGGTGGGGGCGTGGGGAGGGCCAGTGCCTGCAGCACGGCGTCCGGGGCTCCGGGAAGTCTCGCCTTCTCGCGTGAAGTGCAGCTGTGCAGGGTCCCTGGGGACGGGTCTCAGGATGCAGGGGCCCCCATTCTTGGGGCGGGAGGGGTTGGAGACAGTGTAGACTTAGAATCCCAGTGCTCTGTGATGTTTCCTGTACCCAGAGGAGCGACGGGCACTTGGGAGCACTCTCTGCGGGGCGTTTTGTCCCTCATGAGTAATTTCCTCGTGTCCAGTCGCCACGGTTGCTGTGACTGTCATGCCATCTTCCTGTACCTCCCAGAGGAGGTGTGTTTGACTCAGAGTCTAGTAGTTGTCCTAAGACATCCAGCTAGTGATTGCTGGGGTGGAGGTTTGATCCTTGGTGTGTGATTCTCTGAGGTCTGCCCCTCTGCCTGTTGGAGCGTGAATAGGGGGTTTGGTGGCATATTTGATGGGAGGTGTGTGTGGAGAAGGTGAGGAGCTGTTCTCCGCGGAAGGGCGCCCTCTGTAGGCCGACAGTGGGAGTGAGGGGCTGTCTGACTTAGGCCGAGACTCAAAGATGGGGTGCACACACTGTACCAGTGTCCTGGGAAGTCAGTTCTGCTTTTCTCTCCTGGTATAAATTGGTGGTGGTGGTGGGGTATATAAGACTAGACAGGGTTTCTACTTCTTTTTGTTCTACTCTACTGGTATCCATTGGGTGCCTGTTTTGTGTAAAACTCTATTCTAGGACCTTATCACCCAAGTTGTCCTGAGCCAATTCTCTCTTAATCCCATCCCCCGTTGGGAATATTTCCTGATGTTTCCTTGTCTTTAAGATGGTGTCCAAAGTACTCAGCATTGCATAAAAGACCCTTGAAGAGTAGGCCCCAGCCCACTTTTCTTTTTTCTTATTTTTTAAAAATTGTGGTAAAATATACATAACATAAAATTTACCATTTTAACCATTTTTAGGTATACAGTTCAGTGGTATTGAGTACATTCACATTGTTGTGCAACTGTTCATCACCCTTCGTCTCCAGAACTGCAGCTTCCTAAACTGAGACTCTGTCCCAGGTAAACATGGGGCGTTATCCACATGCCCCTTCCCCCAGTCCCTGGCAACCACCATTTTACTTTCCGTCTCTATGAATCTGACTCTTCTAGGCACCTCATATAAGTGAAATCATATAATATTTGTCCTTTTATGTCTGGCTTATTTCACTCAGCATAATGTCCTTAGGGTTCATCCCTGTTGCAGCCTGTGTTAGGATTTCTGTCCTTTATAAGGCTGAACAATATTCCACTGTATGTATATACCACATTTTGTTTGTTCATTCATCTTTTGATGGACATTTGGATTGTTTCTGCCTTTTGACCATTGTGAATGATGCTGCTAGAACATTCGTGTATGAGTGTTTATTCAAATCTCTGCTTTCAGTTCTTTTGGGTAAATACCCAGAAGTGGAATTGCTGGATCATATGGTAATTCTGTTTTTAATTTTTTTGAGAAACTGCTGTACTGTTTTCCACAGTGGCTGCATCATGTAAATTCTCACCAGCAATGCACAAGTGTTCCATTTTCTCTACATTCTCCAACACTTGTTATTTTTAGTTATTATTTTTCCTTTCTGGATAATAGCCATCCTAATGGATGCAAAGTGGCTTCTCTTTGTGGTTTTGATTTGCATTTTCCTAATGATTAGTTATGTTGAACATTTGCTTATTGGCCATCTGTATATCTTTGAAAAACAGTCTGTTCAGGTCTGTGGCCCCTTTTCTAATGGGGCTGCAGGAGCTGTCCCTAGGGGAAGGGCACTCTCTGGAGGCCCACATCCAGTGTGAGTGGCTGCGTTTTTGTGGTTAAGTTAGGAGTTCTTTATATAGTCTGGATATTAGCTCCTTATCAGATATATGATTTGCAAACATCTTCTCCCATTCTGTGGGTTGCCTGCCCATCTTACTTGCAGTATCACTTCGATTCTTCCTATGTACCCCATCTCATCTCACCTTATATTGGAACCACACACGCAAAACTAACCTCAATTGCTGAAAGAGGCTGTGTTGGTTTTGTATTCCTCTGTGAATTGTTCCTAGTTTCTCATAAGCTGAGGGGGAAGGAGGAGAGTGTTTGGGATGCGGCAGTGGCTGTAAATAAGAACTGTCATCACCTCTGGCTCCTTCACCAAGCTTTCACCAAACCTGTGTCCTGCAGCTAGCACACTCTCGTAAGAAGTTACTGCTGCAGTCTACACATGCACGAGGTTTGTGCCTTATCAGGGTGGCTGTTTGTCGTTCAGGTGAATGAGCACTGGGTTTGTCCTTGGACCTGTGTCACGTCCTTTGCTGCATCCTACCGGCTGTGTAACCTCTCTAACCTCCAACCAGTTAGCCTTCTTAGACCCGTTTTCCCTTGCTTGTAACACTGTCAGAATTGTTAGCCAGGTTCAGAAGGATAACATTATCCTGGCTGAGTACAGTTGCTGGTGTTCAAACAGGGAAAAGTAATAAAGAGATATGGTTTGTGTTGAGGGTCAGTGAAAAGCTGTAAGGAACACGCTGGTCCCGTGTAGGGTAAAATGCTGCTGCTTCTCGACACTTACAGGCTGCCCCATCACAGGCGCTGATCTGAGGATGCACGTGGGAAAGACTCCAGTGAGGATCAGTTTGACTGGGAACGGGCCATGTCCCCTGCACCTCAGACTGTAGCCTTCCTTCCAGGGTTTCCGAAGCTTCTTCCCTTCAGCCAGAGCAGGGAAGGGGCGCACCTTCCCATTAGTCAGGAGAGGCCCTTGAGGAAGTCTCTCAAGTTCAAGAAGTCCTCTCCCAGCAGAGTGCTGCAAGGTCCTGGGATGGGACCTCAGCCAAATACTGGGGTGGGGGCTGGGTGCCTGGGTAAGGATGCCCAGTCCTCGGCGTTGACTTGGTTAGAATTTTCCTGCGAGTTCTTTCATGTTTCCTTTCCAGCCACAGGACGCATTTGCAATCCAGCACAACCAAAGGCGGAGGCAGAGGGGACAAAGACCACCTTGCGGAGCGCCCCCCTCCGTGGCCGGAGGCGCGCTGTGCAGGCGCCCCGGGGCCCAGGACTGGCGTGGCCGAGGGCGGGGCGATCGCCTAGTTAGCCATGTGCCCTGCGCAGGCGTGCCAGGGCCGATGCGCTGGAGGGCGGCCTGCGGGTTGCGGAGAGATGCGTGCACTGCGCAGGCGCCCTAGGACTGGTGTGGCGGAGGGAGGGGTGAGGGTCCGGGCGAGGCGCGTGCCCTGTGCAGGCGCCCCAGGACCTACGCGCCGGAGGGCTGCCTGCGGGTCCCCGAGAGCCGCGTGCGGTGCTCAGGCGCCAGGGGCCCCTTCCTCACAGACCCCCTGCTTTGCAGACCTTGAGCATGGGTGCAGCGCAGGCTGTCCTCTGGGACTTGGTGTGTGGGACTGGCCGCCACTTTTGTGTTTGACAACTTCAAAATCACTTAACTTGCTGCACTAAAAAAGGGGCCGCTTCCCTTTTCTCTTTAGGGGCCTGGGCCACTGAGGTGAGGGGTGGACACTGCAGGGCCTGCCGCTGCGGGCCTTGCTGAGACCCTCCCCGTTTCCAGGGAGCACGGTCGCCTAGAGAGTTCTTGCTGTGGACCAGCATGAGCCCCAAATGCTGTTTGAGGAGGTGACAGAGGCGGCGAGGGGGGTTGAGTGCGCACGAGCAGGTGCGGCCTGGCGGATGCGGACTCCCCCGTGCCGGGGACCAGGGCTGCGAGGAGTGGGCCCGACTTGGCCGGTCCTGGCTGAGGGGCATGTGGGGTTGTTCTGGGCCTTGGGCCCTTCCCGGGGTGAGGGCTCTCCCTGCGATGTTAGGGACACGCCTGAGCCGCCATTCCCAGGGATGCCTGCTGTGTTCGGGAGGGAGGAGCCTTTGGGCTGTAAATGTCGTCGGGCACGATTTTCAGATGGGACTGGTCCAGCCATTGAGTGGGGGAGTGAGGATTTGAACAACCCCAGTGCCACCGCAAGTCCTGGCATTTTGTTGGCAGAGGGAGTGTCCAACTTGGACAGGATCAGAGGGTGACTGAGGAGGACGCTGTGATCTCACACAGGCAGAGGGCCAGCGTCTGGGGACAAGAGAAGCAAAGGATTGGTTCTGCCCTTGTTTTCTCTCCAGATTCTCCCACCGGATTTTTTTTTATGATAAGCAAATTTTGTTTGTTTGTTTGTTTATTGATTGATGGCTTGCGGGATCTCAGTTCCCTGACCAGGATTTGATCCTGGGCAGCAGGCAGTGAAAGTGCCAAGCCCTAACCACTGGACCTCTGGGGAATTCCCTCACTGATCTTTAAAAACTTATTTTCTTTTCTGCTTTAGAATTACTTGTGGACCCATCTCCAGATCTTTGAAAAACCATACCCTACACAGTTTATCAGCTTCTGTCAAGTGGGAGATTTAATACACCTTTGAGTACATAAAAACTTCAGGGGACTTCCCTGGTGGCACAGCGGTTAAGAGACTACTGAAGCCTGCGCGCCTAGAGCCCGTGGTCCACAACAGAAGAAGCCACCGCAATGAGAAGCCCGTACCCTGCAAGGAAGAGTGGCCCCCGCTCGCTGCAACTAGAGAAAGTGCGCATGCAGCAACGCAGACCCAACGCAGCCCAAAAAAACAAATTAAAAACCTGATAGAAATTAAAAAAAAAAAGGACTTAAGATATATATTTTTAAAATTTATTTATTTTATTTATTTATTTTTGGCTGCTTTGGGTCTTCGTTGCCGTGCGCGGGCTTCTCATTGTGGTGGCTCCTCTTGTTGCGGAGCACGGGCTCTAAGCGCGCGGGCTCAGTAGTTGTGGTGCGCTGGCTCAGTAGTTGTGGCTCGCAGGCTCTTGAGTGCAGGCTCAGTAGTTGTGGCGCACTGGCTTAGTTGCTGCGTGGCATGTGGGATCTTCCTGGACCAGGGCTCAAACCCGTGTCCCCTGCGTTGGCAGGTGGATTCTTAACCACTGTGCCACCAGGGAAGCCCCAGATGTTTATGTTTTAAAAATTAATATTGGGACTTAACCTGGTGGTCCAGTGGCTAGGGCTCCGTGCTCCCAGTGTAGGGGGCCCAGGTTCGATCCCTGGTTGGGGAACTGGATCCCACATGCCGCAACCAAGACCTGGCGCAGCCAAAAAAATAAATATTTAAAAAAATTAATATTAAGAACATTTTAAAAATTCAAATCTCCTTAAATCTTACATTTCAATTCATAATTCTAGTATATTTTAACAGTTATTTGTGAGGAGGTCTTGGATTAATGTTGGTACCTATTTGCAAACTTAAACACTTCCAAATTTTCTTTTTTTTTACTTGTAATATATTCATTTTTTCTTCAAGCGCTGCATTTCCTAATTTTAACCACAAATCTCTTCAGTTCCCCTCAAGTTTATTCTCCTGCCCTCGCTCACTTTCCACTCCTGAGTAACCATTTTTGGCCTTTCCAGTTTTTAATTGTTTTATGTACAGCGTACCTTGGAAATATTGTGGGTTTGGTTCCAGGCTACTGCAATAAAGTGAATATCGAAGTAAAGTGAGTCACATGCAGTTTCTGGCTTCCCAGTGCATAAAAAAGTTACGTTTACACTAGAGTCTATTAAGTGTGCAATAGCATAGCATTGTGTAAAAAGAAGTGTACATGCCTTAATTAAAAAATTGTTTATTGCTAAAAAATGCTAACCATCATCTGAGCCTTTAGTGAGTTGTAGCAGTAACATCACAGATGACTAATCAGGGAATACCCTGCTGATCCAGTGGTTAGGACTCTGCCGTTTCACCGCTGAGGGCTGGAATTCGATCCCTGGTCCAGGAACTAAGATCCCGCAAGCCCCGTGGTGTGGCCTAAAAAAAAAAATCACTAATCAAAGAACACCATAACAAATATAACAATAATAATAAAGTTTGAAATATTATGAGAACTACCAGAATGTAACACAGAGACGTGAAATGAGCAAATACTGTTGGAAAAATGGTGCCGATAAACTTGGTTGATGCAGGGTTGCTACAAGCCTTCGATTAAAAAAATCTGTGAAGCACAGCCTGTATTCTCTATAATGCTATGTACGTAATGTGTTTGCCCCTCTATTTCTTTTTTTTTTTCTAATTTATTTTTGGCTGTGTTGGGTCTTTGTTGCTGTGCGAGGGCTTCTCATGTGGTGGCTTCTCTTTTTGCGGAGCATGAGCTCTAGGCGCGTGGGCTTTGGTAGTTGTGGTTCACGGGCTCAGTAGTTGTGGCTCGGGGGCTCTAGAGCGCAGGCTCAGTAGTTATGGCACATGGGCTTAGTTGCTCTGCGGCATGTGGGATCTTCCTGGACCAGGGCTCGAACCTGTGTTGCCTGCATTGGCAGGCAGATTCTTAACCACTGCGCCACCAGGGAAGTTCCCCCTCTATTTCTTTTTAAATCCTAGTTTTTTCTTTTTTTTTTGTTGCGGTATGCGGGCTTCTCACTGTTGTGGCCTCTCCTGTTGCGGAGCACAGGCTCCGGACGCGCAGGCTCAGCGGCCATGGCTCACGGGCCCAGCCGCTGCGCGGCATGTGGGATCTTCCCGGACCGGGGCACGAACCCACGTCCCCTGCATCGGCAGGCGGACTCTCAACCACTGCGCCACCAGGGAAGCCCTAAATCCTAGTTTTAAGAGTCAGGTTTATTGATGTGTAATTTGCATTCAGTGAAATTCACTTCTTGTACATGGGCAGTTTGATGAGTTTTTGGCACACTTAATCAGGGTAACCACTGAAACAATCAAGGTAAAGAATATCTCCATCACCTCTGAAAGTCCTTTCCCCACCCTGCACCTGTTTTTTTAAAATCAAATTAAAAAAAAATACACCTTTATTTGAATTTTTGGCTGTGCCTCACTGTTTCACATGGCATTCGGGAATCTTAGTTCCCGGACCAGGGATCGAACCCACGCCCCCTGCAATGGAAGCGCAGAGTCTTAACCACTGGATCGCCAGGGAAGTCCCTGCCCCTGTTTCTTGATTTACAAAGTTTAAGCAGCATCTATGAACTCCTTGCTCTTTAAGATGATTCTGTGATTTTTAAAGATAATTTGGTGCATTCCTGTTTTCTGCCCTAGGGTGGATCTGGCTAGAGTGTATGTCCTTGGCCAGCTCGAACTGAAGGGTCACCCTGCTGTGCACCAGGCAGGGGGGATCAGGGGCTAGAGGAACAGACTGATTTATTGTGCACCAGCTATGTACCAGTACAGGGAAATATATTAATATAGTTTATTAATGTATCTTTATTAATATATTTTTAAGAATGTGAAACAAACACAAACGTGCAAAAAAAGTTATCCATTCATTAGAAAGAGCTGGTTTTGTTTCCTGAACCATTTGAAAGTAAGTTGTCAACCCGAGTGCCCTCTTTCCCCAGTACATTAGTGTATAAACAGTGGCCTTGGCCGCAGTACAGCTGTCAGGTACAATCCTCCCGTCACGTTCAGGGTTTCCTCGTCCCAGTGACGTCCTTTGTAGCAGAAGGACCCCAGTCAGCACCATGTATAGCACATACTTGTCATGTCTCTTCAGTCTAGAAGGAGTCTTGGTCTTGCCTTGAATTGCGAGGATGACATTTCTGAATGTCGCAGGGCAGTGACTTTGCACAGTGGCCTCCTGTGGACATCTTTGTCCAGTGTTTGGCGAGGATGTCACATAAAGGATGCTGTGTTCTCTTTGCATCTCACCAGGTACCGTGGGCGTTGATTTGGGGAGGTACACTCATTACTCCGGGTCAGTCCCTGAGGAATTCTCAGTCCCCTACGAGGTCGCCCGTGGACCTCCCCGCGCTGGTGCGAGTGTGGTCCCCTTGCTCTCCCCTCGCTCTCCTGGGACCTTCACCTGTCCCGGTGGGTTGTTGGGCGCTACCTGGCAGCCACTGCATGTGTAGCCCGGGCCGCTGGCGGTGTCCTGGCCGATGTGTGTGTCTGTGGGGGGGCGTCTGGGGACGGTGCGGGCAGCTGCCCTCACACTTGGGTCCCCTCCACTGTCCGGGCGGCCAGGAGGGTGCCTGGGCCGGTCGTGTCCCACGTGGGGCCTGGCGGTCAGAGGCTCCTCTTCACAAACATTTACGTCTGTTATTTCATCTGTCTGTGTATCTATGGAAAACCACGAGGTCACACCTGTGCCTCCAGTTCTCATCCAGTCCCACGGGATTTATTCTGGTTCTCTCCCGATGCATGTTTCTCACTCCCTTTTCTCACAGTGAGAAAACTGGCTCATAGTATCCTCAGTAGGTGTCCGTGACTTGTGCAATCCTTTGTAACTCGCCCTCGGCCTCCACCACCACCTCCTCTTGTCACGTGTGCCCCTCCTGCTGTGGGACCCCAACTCTCACGCCAGGCAGCCCCTCTGCGGGAATGCCCTCTTCACCTGCCACCGCTTCATCCCTGACCGCCGGCACTCCCCTTACTCGGCCCACCTAATTTAGCACAGAATTCTACAGGAATGAGGGGCGTGCACAGTCCTTGTCACCTGAATGAAGCTCTGGGGATGGAATCAGTTTTCACCCTGTAATCACAATTTTGCAGTAAAAGTGAAGGATACATACATTTGTGCTGTAGCAGTCCGTGGGCATATCTGCAGAAGGAAAAACGTAATTGAATAAAGACTCACGGGGCGGGGTGGGGTTGGGGGGAGTTTTCGTTTCTGTGGTCGGGGGCAGCAGGACCGGGACCGGGCAGCAGAGCCTGGCCGTGGGGGTAAAGGGCAGCGTGCCCAGCTGCAGGAGGCAGCAAGCGGATGGGGGAGGGGGTGGGGGAGAAGGCTGATCCCGGCTGCCACCTCCACCAGATGTCCAGGGTGCTGCAGAAGGACGTGAAGCAGGAGTCACAGATGCGAGCAGAGATCCAGGGCATGAAGCAGGAGCTCTCCACCGTCAGCATGATGGACGAGTTTGCCAGATACGCCAGGCTGGAGAGGAAGATCAACAAGATGACTGATAAGCTCAAGACTCACGGTACTGTTCTCGTGTGTAGCGTGGGGAGCTTCGTACGAGCTGATTAACAGAGAAATCTTTATAGAAAGAGGCACGGCACATGTGCTTTGATCTTTGAGGTTCTGATGCTGACAGAGACTTTTAAGTTGTCTAGAAGAGACCCAGTTATAATAATTGTTACTTTCTCCTTATTTGCTGGTGAACCTTTGCTTTCTAAACACAGAAGCCTGGGGACTTCCCTTGTGATCTAGTTGTTAGGACTCGGCACTTTCACTGCTGTGGGCCCGGGTTCGATCCCTGGTCCGGGAACTAGGATCCCGCAAGCCGAGAGTCATGGCCAAAAAAAAAGAAAAAGAACAAAAAAAAAAACACGCAACCACACAGAAACCTCTAACATCTTTGATTTTCTTCATTCTCTGTAGGTTGACATTTTCAAATTCAACACTTTTCTGAGAGAAGCCTAGAAAAATCTCATGGTGGATTCCCAGGAGCTTTTGTGAATGCTCTAAAAAATGCCCAGCAGTGTCCTTATCCAAGTGTAGACCTCAGGCTGGGGATCAGGTCTTACTCAGCTTTATGTTTGCCACCGTTCCTAACAGTCTCCTCTGATGGATAGGAGGTCAGCTTGTGTGCTGAGAGAGTGCATGGCTAGTAAAACATGCACAGGGGCCTGCCCAGGCCTGAGACAGACCTGACTTCCACTTATGGATTAGTGTGCTGTGTGGTCTGGGAAATCCAGGAAGAAAAAGGTAGTCCCGTTGGTAAGTGCCTCGTAAAAGAACCTCTGATTTAGATGAATAGCTTTAAGAGTTTTTAAAATTAAAGCTTCAAATCTCATAATCTGTGGGTGATTCTATTTTAAATAACGGCACAGTGGATGACTTCTAAGAAATTCTATTTTATATTTTCTAAGTGTGTGTGTGTGTGTGTGTGTGTGTGTGTGTGTGTATTTTGTTTGTTTGCTTTTTGGCTGTACTGCGCAGCTTGTGGGATCCTAGCTCCCCAACCAGGGATCAAACCCAGGCCCTCGGCAGTGAGAGTGCAGGGTCCCAACCACTGGACCATCAGGGAACTCGCTTTTCTAAGTATATTGAGCAGATGTTACATACATAGTTAGAAAATAGTTTATGAGAAGAAATAACATTTCTGTGTGCTTGAATATCTTCTTCATTTTTTTTAAGGACTGATACCATTTCATCCTGTTTTTCCTTTCAGTGAAAGCACGGACAGCTCAGTTGGCCAAGATAAAATGGGTTATAAGTGTTGCTTTCTACATATTGCAAGTAAGTGTCCTATTCTGTCCCCTGGGGTCATTGAAGTTGGTAACGGACTGTCCTCCAGAACCATGTGGCCCAGAATCCGGGCCTGGGAATTCAGGCTTTTCCACTTACAGCTGCTGTGCCATGTGGTCCTGCTAGCGTGTAACTCTGAACACTCTGTGAATTTCTATGTTAGACTAAAATGAAGGCTTTGTTTCTCTTAGTCTCTTTTAGCCTTTGTCTTTTAGAGTTGTTAAATGTTGGGATTTTTTAGCAGATGCGCTTCTCTGGAGTTCTTTCATTTTGCCTTTGTTTCAGTGCAGTGTTGGGAGCCCGGGGGTGTATGGAGTGAGAGAGCTTATTTAGACATTGTATTTTCTAAGGTGGTCAGTGACTGTGGCCGTTGCTTGTCACCTGCTGTGCAGACGTGTAGGTGATGTGTAGATGTCTGCTCTCAGGCAGGGAACACGTCATTCTCACGTCAGTCCAAGACCTTTGATTCCCAACTTTCTTACCTGGGGGATGTTTACTTGTTCCGTTTGCTGCTGCTTCCTTCAGCCGAGGGTGTGGAAGTGCCGCTTGCACACTTAGTGGCTGCTGTAAACGGTCTCCGAGTTTCAGTCCTATGTGTGATCTTTCCTGGGGGAAAAGATTTGCGCCCAGCTCCCCAAAGCCCAGGTAGTTTGGGTTTGTTTGAGGACATTGATCCTGAGGCGTTGTCACTTTGGTGCGAGAGCGGTTTCACAGGGAGAGGAGTTGAGCCAGCCGCGCTCTGAGGTCCGATCGCTCGAGTGGCACGTTCAAGGCCACGAAGGGGATGGAAGACAGCTGCCCGAGCGCTGCTGGGAAAGGAGGAGAGGGCAGGCAGCGCTTCTAGTCCCGCCACTTAACCTCGCAGAGGGCTCACCTCTGCACTTGGGTGTGTGGCTGAGAGCGGTAGCTAGTTTTTCAAGGATCTGAGAGGCGTGAGATCACTTTTGTCACTGATGAGGTGTAGTTAGCGTAAGCTGGCTGCTTAGAGGAGGTGCTCAGTGAGGAAAGAACACTTACGCTGGGGGAGACCTTGGTTACTCTATCAGCTAATTTGATAGTGTGTATATGCTGGCTGTGAGGACTGGATGGGTAGGGTTTGAGGTCACCGATTTGGAGAGTTTCCTTGGTTTTTTTCCATGTTTCCTCGTCTTCCGTGGTGATCGGTTGTGTGCCTGGCGGGATGTTTCCACTCACCAGCCATGTCTTTGCAGGCTGCCCTGATGGTCACACTCATCTGGACGTACTACTCTGTCCCTGTGGCCGTGGTGCCGAGTAGGTGGATAACTCCACTAGATCGCCTGGTAGCATTTCCCACTGGAGTGGCAGGTACGCGGGCGCTGGCAGACGCGGTGGGAGAGCGTGGCCAGGTTGACCTAGGGGCGTGTGGCGGGAGGTTCGGTCAGCTGAGCTCAGCCTGACGCCCACAGTGAGAGCTCTGCGTCTCCGCCTCACACAGGGCTTGCAGCAAAGGAGCTGACGTCTAGAGAACTTACGTGTCCAGTGTCACCGAAATGTGAAGTAGCAGGGCTACAGTTCAACCCAAGCCTGCCTCTGTGATCCAAGCCCAATACCTGGGGTCTGATACCCCGTTTATTGAAACATCACCTCTGGTTCCCAAATTCTGTGACTCCTTTTCAATTCACGCTATGCTTAGCCCCTCTTAGCATTGCCTGCTATTGGCCATTCTTTGACTTCTGAAAGAATTTCTTTTGGGTGTTAAAATTAGTACATGTCATCGTAGAATGATTAGAAATATAATAAAAAACTTTTAAAAAGACTCTGTAGCTGTGGAGAACCGCTCTTAACATTGTAGTATATTTTTTCCAGTCTTCTATTTATTTTTGTATGGTTAAGGTTATCTGGCACATACAATTTTTTACCCCTCTTATTATGTAAGCCTTTTTCCACATCAGTAAATTTCTTCAGAGTAGAGACGGACATGCTGCTGGCTGTGCTGAGAGGGCAGCTTAATAAATTTCTTTATTAAGGAATTTTGAATAGCTGTTCTTCATTTGGATGTGTCATAATTTACTAATTTCCCTGTTAAAGGATATTTATTTAAGTCCCCAGTTTTTGCTGTAGAGATGATGCTGCAGTACACATCCTGGTCAGCCAGTCTTTGGTTGTGATTTGTGATCATGCTGGAGGTGAATTGCTAAGTCAAAGGGATGACCGTGTCAAAGATTTCCAATTTAGCCAGGCCCCTTCCTTCCCCTCCCCCTCCCTCTTCCCGGACCCAGCCAGGATTGTTGTAGCTGGTGGCTCTCAGTGTTGCTGAGCCGAGGAGCCAGAGGCCACCCTTCCGGGCATCTTGTGGCCTCTCTTCCTGTCTCTCAGCATCAGTGGGGCAAGAAAGGTATGGGTAAACATTCCTTCGTGCTTGTAATGCTTTGGTGGGAAGGGAAAAACAGATCATCTGACAGGGTGGTCTTACAGTCTATTAATATCATAAATAATGATGCACATCCCTCTGGCAGGAAAGATAAATTCAAATCATTGTTTGTTGTTTTGAGTAGTTCCTGCTTAGTAAAGAAGGCAGCTCTGTGAATCAGTAGAAAGGCTGTGGGCTTCCCTGGGGGCGCAGTGGTTAAGAATCTGCCTGCCAATGCAGGGGACACGGGTTCGAGCCCTGGTCTGGGAGGATCCCACATGCCACGGAGCAGCTAAGCCCGTGCGCCACAACTACTAGCCTGCGCTCTAGAGCCTGAGAGCCACAACTACTGAGCCCACGCTCTAGAGCCTGAGAGCCACAACTACTGAAGCCTGCGTGCCACAACTACTGAAGCCCATGCGCACCTAGAGCCCGTGCTCCGCAACAAGAGAAGCCGCCGCAATGAGAAGCCCGCGCGCCGCAACCAAAGAGTAGCCCCCGCTCGCCACAACTAGAGAAAGCCTGCGTGCAGCAGCGAAGACCCAGAGCAGCCCCCGCCCAAAAAAGTGATCAATTTGAACCCAGGAAACACAAACTTGATGTTAGCCCAACACTACTCAGAAAGGACTGAAGTGCTCTATTTCCTAGAAGTCAGAGGTAGCAGAGGCAGGAAGTGTGGGCGGAACTCCTGGCATGCTCTCATGTTGAATTTCTTTATTTTTAGGTGGTGTTGGAATTACCTGTTGGATTTTAGTCTGTAACAAAGTTGTGGCCATTGTGCTTCACCCTTTCAGCTGAAAAAGAAGATGAATTTGGCTACAGCACTTTCAAAAACGAATTTTCACTGAGGAGATTACAAATCTGATTTATACTGTTTTATTGTTTTTTGTTTTGTTTATTTTTGTTTGCTTGTTTGTTTAAAAAAGGAAACACAAGCCACAGGTTAGTTGTTGTTGTTGAACGTGTTTGTTCTTGGACTTCATGTTGAGATTCTTAGAAGAATCACAGTTTTGTACATTTGTTGTGAGTCGTGGAGGCCAGTCTCGTGTGTACCAGCCAGCATGGCACCAGACTTGTGATAAGAAGTGTGTGACATTATGGGCTACATGTTGTTACTTGTGATTTGCACTCTCGGCGTATTTTAAAGGTCACATTGCCAACTGGAAAGTCAAACTTTTCTAATAACTTAAGTACTTTAAAGACTTTGTGCTATTTTTAATCCAGATTAGAAAGTAACTTAATTTTAATACTACTACTAGAATTTGAAAATTTGTTTTTTAATCTCATGCTGTACTACCGGGAGAATAACACTAATTGACATTGCTTGTGCTTTTTCCTTCCTAAAATGTCATTTGTTGGGCAAGCCTTTGGATGGTATTATCCACTTATTTGAAGCTGTTAACTTTTCATTACTGTGTTTTATAAATGTATTCATGAGCCCATAATGCATTGTTTTGTGTTTGAACTGTGTGTTTTATATTTAATGTATTTCTAATGAAGGGTATTTTTAAAGCATTTAATATTTATGCTCTGTAGAATGGAACAAACTTAAAAAACAAACTGGGAAGCCTGATTAAGTTAATTTCAACGGCTACATGTTTGCCCCGTCAAGTATAATTCTGCTCAGTATTTTTAAAAACACTTTTTTCTAATTACAATCTTGCAAGTGCTTGTGTGACTTCCTTCCTTACGGCCACTTACTTGCTATGACCGATCGGTTGCAGAGGGCCTGAAACGATCACTAAGTGGGCCACAGCCCTGTGAAGCGAACTTCTAGCACGAGTGTTTAAAAGATCACTTTTGGATCCTTGTGTTCCCTGACGGTGTGATAGTAAGTTCGTTATTACTTCTGGTAATCGAGCTGCGTAGAGACGGAGCACTGTGCTGCTTTAGTTGGTGGTCACAGAGTGGGTTTTGGGTTCCCCTCATCACTCAGACTCACCCGGCCCCAGGCTGTTGCAGCTCGGGGAGAGGATGCAGAACTGGGAGTACAGCTGTATTTACCGCAAACACCAGTGTCCAGCATCCAGTCACCTCACAGGTACGTTTTAGCCACAGAGGATGAGCAGATGACCTGCCGAGGACATGATAGCAGCAGAAGGAAGCTTCGGGGTCTTGGGCCCCTTCGAGGCCGCAGGCCCTACGTGATTCGTGAGCTGTGGCGTGAATGGCAGGTCACACAGTCAACAGTCGGGTGGCCAGGTACGCGCACTGTGGACCATGCTGGGATCACTAATTGGTGAAAGTCTCCCTGACAAGACCCGTATTTATCTCCTAAGGATATGTTCTTGCAATTAATACTGCAAGATTTTTGACAGATTTTATTGAGGCTAGAGGAAAAGATTTATAATTCACAGCTGTTCACTCTTTCCACATACATTAATAGTTTGTGAAGATGAAATAAGGGGAATTTAAATGTCCGTCACATTTCACATTCTTGTGGTTTTTGAAAAATGGTGTGTGTTTTTATTATTTATTTATTTATTTATTTTTGGCTGTGCAGTGGCTTGTGGGGGATCTTAGGTCCCTGACCAGGGATCAAACCTGTGCCCTCTGCAGTGGGAAATCCCTGGTGTTTGTTTTTAAATAGGTAGTAAACGTGGCACTGAATTCAAAAGATACAGAAAGGGATTTGATGGAAGTACATCTTCTGACCTTCTACTGTCGTGTCACCCATTTTTCCACTATTACTAGTTTCTTTATGATTCTTCCCATGGTATTCCATACATTTATGAATATCGATGTACGTGCTTTTAAAATAGCTTTTAAAAAGTAATACCTAGGGCTTCCCTGGTGGCGCAGTGGTTGAGAGTCCGCCTGCTGCGGAGTGGCTGGGCCCGTGAGCCATGGCCGCGGAGCCTGTGCGTCTGGAGCCTGTGCTCTGCAATGGGAGAGGCCACAGCAGTGAGAGGCCCGCGTACCAAAAAAAAAAAAAAAAGTAATACCTAAAAAAAAACCCCACAAAAACTGTTTGCTTTTTTTTTTTTTAAATCCTACCTGGAAAGTACAGAAAAGGAGTGAGGAAGCAAAGTCTCCTGTGATTCCACAGAAGTGGGACGACTGGTGTTAACATTTGTGCTTTTTGCTCTTTTCTAAAATTTTATGGATACCTGTAGGTTTTGTGTTTCTATTTAAAATTACTGGGTATAGTTTATAGATTCATGTGAGAATAGACATATGTTTGATTTAAAATACATCTAAAGTGGGCTTCCCTGGTGGTGCAGTGGTTGAGAATCTGCCTGCCAGTGCAGGGGACACGGATCCGATCCCTGGTCTGGAAGATCCCACATGCCGCGGAGCAACTAAGCCCGTGCGCCACACCTACTGAGCCTGCGCTCTAGAGCCCGCGAGCCACAACTACTGAGCCCACGTGCCTAGAGTCTATGCTCCGCAACAAGAGAAGCCACCGCAATGAGAAGCCCACGCACCACAACAAAGAGTAGACCCCGCTCACCGCAACTAGAGAAAGCCCGCGCGCAGCAACGACGACCCAATGCAGCCAAAAATAAAATAAAATAAATAAATATATATTAAAAAAATACATCTAAAGCTCTCATCATGCCAATTTTGTTTGCTTTATATTTATGGTGAGTCAAGCAGGGAAATCTTTATGTACAAACCCACAGTCATTTTTGTATGGGGTTAATACAGTTCTTCTGTTGCCAGTGCAAGTGGGTGGAATGCTAGCTCAACTAGTTTCCTCTTCCCCGACCTGGCCAGACTTTGTGGCCTCCCATGGTTTTTCTTACACATACATAGCTCTGTGTGTGGGGGGGCTCTGTGTGTGTGTGTGCGTGTGTGTGCGTGCACGTGTGCATGCGTGTGGTGTGCACACTGGCCTCTCCTGTCCAATCTATTTATATTTTATTGGACCTTTAAGCCTTCTCTGACCACTTTAGGTAATAGTGATTTCTTTTTTCTTCCCTTTCTCGTCATAACATCTTAAGTAATATCAATATGACTGCTCTGTCAACTAATTTTGTATTGACTTGTGTCTATTGTGTGTTTTTATTTCTTATGTTTTAGATACTTTTGTGATAAAGGGTTTTCTGTCGATGCTGCAAGTGCCTTTAGGCCAGAGACTGTTCCTTAGACCTTTTTATACCCCTCCCAGCGTGTTAAGTCAGTACCCAGGGATATTTAACTTGAAAAAAAACACACGTAATGGTTTTCCACTAGGGCCACGTATACCTTTTACAGGGAGTACATTTTCATAGTTGGGGGGTTACCAGTTAACAGGGAAATTTTCTAGGGTGCTGTTTTCTTACAAGTCCTTCATGACAGAGCCTTTTGGTGGTGTCACAAGATTTAAAGCTCTGTGTGTAGTTGGTTTGCACACCATGTGGATCGCAGGGCAGACGGTTCATTTTCTCTCTGGGTTCACTATTGTTTGTGTGGGTCAGCTTTTCTGCCTGCATGTTTGGAATGTAAAGTGTATGCATCCCTCTTTCAACACTCAGAATACTGAGTCTTGCTGCTGAGTTCAATCTTTTTTTTTTTTAATTTTTAAACATGTCACTATTTAAAAAATTTTTTTATAAATTTATTTTATTTATTTATTTTTGGCTGCATTGGGTTTTCATTACTGTTTTGGGTCTTTGTTGCTGCGGCGAGCGGGGGTTACTCTTGGTTGCAGTGCGTGGGATTCTTATTGCAGTGGCTTCTCGTTGCGGAGCACGGGCTTCAGTAGTTGCAGCACCGGGCTCAGTAGTTGTGGCTCATGGGCTCTGGAGCACAGCCTCAGTAGCTGTGGCCCATGGGCTTAGTTGCTCCGCAGCACGTGGGATCTTCCGGACCAAGGATCGAACCTGTGTCCCCTGCATTGGCCAGGCGGATTCTTAACCACTGTGCCACCAGGGAAGTCCCACATCTCTTGTTTTGAAGCTATTATAAATGGGATTGTTTTAAAATTTCATTTCAGATTGTTACAAGTGTATAGAAGTTGATTTTTGTACATTGATCTTGTTTTATGTAACCTTCAGAACTCATTTAGCAATTCAACAGTTTTTTAGTGGATTCCATAGGATTTTCCATGTAAAAATCATGTAATCTGTGAATATAGGTAGTTTTACTTCTTCCTTTCCAATTAATGCCTTTTATTTCTTTTTTGCCTAATTGCTCTGGCTGGGATGTTTGGTATGATGCTGAGTAGAAATGATGAGTGTGGAATTACTGCCTTTTTCCTTATCTGGTTTGGTATCAAGGTTCTGCAAGCCTCATAAGAATGGGTTGGAGAGTGTTCCTCCTTCTATATTCTGGACTAGATTGCTTAAGATCTGAATTATTTATTCTTTGAATATATGATGAACTTGCTCGTAAAAACTTGCTTGGGTTTTCTCTTATTTTTATTGGAAGATTTTTAACTACTGATTTCAGTGTCTTAATAGTGATTCTGGGGTTATTCAGTTTTATATTTCTTCTTGAGTCATATTAGGCATGTCAGGGTAGGGATTTATCCATTTCTTTTCAACTTTCAAATATATTGGGATAGAATTTTTGTAAATACTCTGTAGGTGGTGGAAAATACAAGTTTTAAAGTTTTGGGGTATGGCTTCTGTATATGTCCATTAGGTCAGGCTTACCAGTTGTCTTATTCAAATCTTTATCTTTACTGCTGTTCTTTTATTTCCTGAGCCATCCATTACTGAGAAAGGTATATAAAAGTCTGCCATTATGATGCAGACTTGTAGTTATGTCAATTTTGCTTTATGTTTTTAAGTTATTGTTAAATGTATGCATGTTTAGAACTCATACAGCTTCCTGGTGGATTGAACTCTTTGTTGTGTTATAGTAACCTGTGTTATCTCTAGCAATAATTTTTGCCTTCAGGTCTTTTTTTTTTTTTTTTTACACCAACTTTCATTTGGATGGTATTTGCCTGGCAGACCTTTTCTCACCCTTTGACTTTCTGTATCTCAGTGGCTTAGATATGTGTATAAAGAGCACATGGCTGTATTTTAAAAATCCAATCTACATTGTCTTTTAATTAGAACATATAGCCCATTTACACTTATTGAAATTACTGATATATTTGGATTTATGTCATATTATTTTGTACTTTTACTTTTGTTTGTATTCGTTCCACTTTCCTGTTTTCTTTTTCCTCCTTATTTGTTGTTTTAGGAGAACCTACAGTTCTTTCCTCCTCCTGCGTTTCTCCTCTGTCCCCTTTACAACACACACAGAATACTTGACCCCTGACACTTCCGATCACCAAATGCGTATGGGTTTTACCCCATAACAAGCAGTTCTCTGGGACACCAGCTGGGTGTTCAACAGTTTAACTCAGTTCTGATACTCTTTTACCTGGAGATGGCATCAGATCCCACAGGTTGAGGGCTCAGTCCCACAAGACTGCCCTCCTCCCCCTTCCCCTTCCCCCCCAGTTCAGATGCCAGCCCCAAGTCCAGGTTGTCACCTGTGCTTCTGAACGACCAGCTAGAACTCAGAGGTTCCCACGACCCCCTCCTCAGCTTCGATTAATTTGCTAGAGCAGCTCACAGAACTCAGGAAAACCATTTACTTACTGTTTACCAGTTCACGATAAAGGATGGGATAAAGGACACAGATGCACATCCAGAGGAAGAGAAGCACAGGGCAAGGTATGTGGGGAGGGGCGGGAGATTCCGTGCCCTCTGGGCACACCGGTCTCCCCAGATCTTCATGGGGTCACCAACCCGGAAGCTCCCCAACCCTGTACTTTTGGGATTTTATGGAGGCTCCATCACGTAGGCATGTTCGATCGTTAACTCCATTTTCAGCCTCTCCCCCTCTCAAGACAGTGGGGTGCGGAGCTACAGTCTAAGCTTCTAACCAAGACCAGCCCCCATCCAGGAGCCATTCAGGAGCCCGCCAAGAGTCGCGTTCTTAGGACAAAAGACACTCCTATCACCCAGGAAATGACAAGGGTTTTAGGAGCTCTGTGTCAGGAACTGGGGTCAAGGATGAAATACTAGAACCAAAGATGCACCTGGCGGTCTCATCCCTCAGTTACCAGGTTTCAGGAGCCCTGTGCCGGGAACTGGGGGCAGAGACCAATACCTACGCTCTGTTATCTCAGAAGTACCTTTTGCTTTTCACATCCCTCTCGCCCATACGTGTTGAAGTTATTTGACTTCCGCTATAGTGCTTATACTAGAAAGTTTATCAGTGCTTAAAATATTCTCTCCTCATCAGCGGTGTAAGACTCACAGCAATTTAGCTCCAGTCTTTCCCTCCCGACGCATATGCTACTCTTGTCATAAACCTATGTGATAGATACATGGTACTTGAGCTATATCTTAACTTTTTTGTAACCCCACGAGTTGTATAAAACGGTAATGTTCTCTTAGAATTACCAGTCTCTTGCATACGAGACCTTTTATCTCAAATCACTTTCCTCCTGCTTGAAGTTATCTGTTAGAACAGGGTTAACAAACCACTATTTGCAAAATCAGGGAGCGGCTGGACTTGGCCTATATAGGCTCAAGTGTGTTTATTTTATTGGAACTCAGCCATATCCTGAGGTGTCCGGGCTTATTGAAATTATCCCTTTGATATGCATCTTTACTATCTAGGGCCTGTGTCCTGTTTTTCTCCATCCTGAATCCACTCAGCAGTCAGGGGCAGCTGCAGTGGCTGATGGTTTTCTGGCCACAGCATCCTTCATTTAGCGAAACGGCAGGCGGCATTCTCTGTCCACAGTGTAATAACGCTGATATGTGAAGTCTTCATAGATCTGACCCACATATCTGTTGTTCCTGTTGGTTCTTATAACACCTTGTTTTCTTGTGTCTTTCTCTGACCTCTCTAGGGGAATTTCTTGAGGCCTGGATTAAAGGTAGTTTCTTCCGGAGAGGGTTTGCATCTCAACTGCCCTGGGGGTACTACCAGCCTAAATCGCTTTAAACTTTAAATTACAGAGACCAGGTAACCCAATTTCAGGCTTTCCGATAGGATGAGGGCTGATTATGGTCAACAGAGTTAGCTCACTCAGGTTGGATGTCCCAGTTTGTGGGAGGGACTCTTCTTAGGCCCCTACTTAGGCTGGTTTTGTCCCCTGGGTTTTGTCCTGGAGGCTTTTTGGGTGCTCAGCAAATGCCCTGTGAACTAAAAATGTCGCCTGCCGTATCAGTAAACAAAGAATGTTGCAGCCATCATGCCATCACAATACAGCCTCCCTGAAGGTGAGCCCTGAGGGAACTCAGGATGGAAACAGGATGCCCACCATCAAGCTGTCAGCCACTGCAGCTCCCACCCCCCCAAGGGTGCACACTGAGGAGACTCAGGATGGGGAAACACAGGCTCCTGGCCCCAGACAGAACAGGTGCACAACAAAGGAATGATTTCAGTGAGCCCAGACTTGCAGCTTCCCATATACAGAAAAGCACTAAATTCCTTAACTTGAGACGTCTGGTTTTCTTTAATAGTAATCTTTTGATGTTCCTATTACCTGCTCTTTGCTGCAAAAACTCCTGTATATCCTGGCTCCCCCTTTGCCTCTTCAGAGCGGTCCCTCAGCGCCATCTGAGATGCTGTGTCCTGGGCTTAGGTCTTCAATTTTGTCCGCCGAATAAAACACAACTCTCAATTTTTAGTTTGTTCATTTTTTTTTTTTTTTCAGTTGACAGCCCATTAGGTGAGCTGACTTCAGAGCTCTGTTTACCTGCCTCCCTGATGCCCACTTTCCTGAGTGTTTACCAGCTGAACAACTGATTAAAAAACATGTTTGTATAGTTAATATGGCATTTTTAGCTTTTTTACAGCAGGAGTGCCAGAGTACCTTCTCTACCAGACTACAGGAAATGGATCTCTTGTTTTTATTTTGAAACCTTTTTTCCTCCTGATTACAAGGTCATGTTCATTATAGAAAATCATAGTAAAAAAAAATTACCAAGAATAAATTTAAAAATTGGCCACAACCTCATTCCTCAGATATAAAAAGTTAACATTTTAATTTATTACCCCGCAACTTCCTATGCATATAATTTTTTAAACAAGATGACCAGAAGATAACGGGCTTAGATTATATTTCAATAGCTATTCTGTACAAAAGCACTTTTAATTTTTTATTTTAAGTTTTAATTTTTTTTGGCCGTGCCCCTCATGGCTTGTGGGATCTTAGTTCCCTGACCAGGGATTGAACCCGGGCCTTCTGTCAGTGATAAGTGTGGAGTCATAACCACTATACTGCCAGGGAATTCCCCAGAAACACTTTTAGACTGCTCTGATTTAATGTTATCATTTGTGCTTTTGTTGTGAGCAGGCATAAGAAAAGATCCCTTGAAAAATCCTCCATCTGCTATAAAGCAGGAATAGGCATTGCAATATTATAATATTACTCTGTACACCATTTCTAAATCCTTTTAGTACATTTCTCTAGAATTTTGAGCTTGGTACTTGTGTCATTTCATGTGTATTTGTGTATCTCCCCATGTTACGCCTCTGAGAATTCTAACTCTCCTCCCTCCCTCTCTCCCCTTCTTTCCTTCTCTCTCTCTCTTTTTTTTTTTTCCACTGTGGTTTTCATAAAGATCAAAGCTTATGCCAATTGTAGTATTTATCTCATCTTTGGTTTTAAATACAGTTTTTTTCCCACCATGACTTTCATTCCCTTTTGAAAGTTTACTATTCTCAATTTTCAAAAGTGTGTTGATATTAATGAAATAAAATTCACATTTTATGGCAAGACTTTAAACATAAAAATTTTCTCTGCCCATTTGGGCCTTCTCTCTCCACTTTAGTATGCGTTGTGCATCTGCATTAAGCAGACCTCCTTGGGAGATAACATTCCTTCTTAATCTTAGGAAGGGTCACAACTGTTTAGGAGATAACCTTCCTTCTTAATCTTATAAGGGGTCATGATGATGCACACTACTCGCTTTGTACGTGTAGATCTGGGTTGTGTAAACTGTCAATAATACATCACTTGATATATAGCCCTCTGCCTCAAAAACTTATATAACCGCACTTTGACTTCTAATGGGTGGAACAGTTCTCAGAACTTCCTGAAGGACTGCCAGGTTATAATCCTTAGGTTGGCTTGAATAAAATTTTCCATTTCTTTCTTAGATCAACTATTGATTAATTTTTTTCATTGACAGTATTACACACCAACCCATAAACATGTTTGGAAATAGTATGGCCTACATTGCAAATAGGTTGCCCTTATAAATAAATGAAAGTAAGTTAATTGATTAACATTGGGAGTACAGCCTCCTCTGTATAGTCCTAATATAAAATATTCTAAGTATAATGAATATATTCATTAGGACTGAGTAGCTAACTTGCATGGACCCTGATTATACCAATGTGCTCTTTTTAAAGAGCAAGATTAACAGAAAAAGGGTCAGGGTACAGGGTATGCGACAGGTAAAAAATACTGAACCTTGGGCGTATATGAGGAAAGTGTCACCCACAAGGGCAGGATATTAGACGCCCAGTTTAGCTGAATAAGAGAATGCTCAAAAGTAATTTTCATAAAACCAAGTTTGGTAATTGCTGTGCTTTTTTTTTTTTTTTAAATTGAGGCTTCTTATATTGTTTCCTTTCAGAGCTGCTTCCGTGTTTTTAAGTTACAATGTAACTTGATTCCTGATAAGGTTCTTACATGCATGACATGTGTATGTCTTAGGTTGACTAACTTACACTTAACTAGCTATGGAATCCCATAGTATATTGAAGCCATGTAATAAATCAGTCTTCCAAAAGATAATGGACATGTGTCAGTTGTAGAAGAAAAAAGATGTAATTTTGTATTTGTTGTCATTGGCTAATATACAATGAACTTTTAAAAATTAGATTAGCAATAAAACAAGACCTTAATTATTCAAAGTCAATTTAAGTACTGAAAACACACACACACATACACACACACACACACACACACACACACAGACACATTAAAACTATGAGATTAAAGGCACATAAGACCAGAATATCAAACCAGAGTGGATTAGGATATTGGAATATATTTAAATAATTATTTTTCTCTTTCCCTCTGTAGGTGAAGATGACTTAATAGAACTTACCACAGTTACTTTAGAATCTCCGAAAGCATTGCTGGCAGAGGCCTGACTAGGGGGTAGATGGTGCATCTTCTTACTCTGCAAAGTCTCCTCAGGCCCCTTCATGACAGCAGTGCTTGTTTGGTTCTGTTCTAAGACATAGGCTGATCCAAAGAGTTCTTCCATTAGACTGCTTTTCTTCTCTCTGAAAGCTGTGTCATTTGCTTTTGTTCTGGAAGATTTACCGAAAGAGGGTTCATAGGTGACAGTAGGGTGCTCCAGCCTCTGTTCTCCCCTGTGGCTGTGGTGCTTGCCTGTGCTATGAGTGCACCTCGTGCTGCCTGCATTGGCCAGCCCGCCTGAGGCAGGAAGCCCATGGTGCAAGTTTTCGATCGCTTCTGTGAATGAATAATGCTTTCTTTGTCTGAAGGGTATTTTGATATTTGGAGCAGCATTTTTATCTGGCATTTCACCCATTTCACTTACTTCTGGACTTCTTTTAGACTTTTCATTTACTGTATCGTCTTCCTGACCACTTTCCCCTTCGGGATGGATTACTTGAATTCTTTTTGGTGGTAGTTCCTGTTCTTCTTTTACTAAAGTGGTTTTCTTTTCTTGATCTTCTGTTCTCTCTCTCTGTTGTCCAATATTCTCTAGACATGGCTGTGCTTCTATATGTTCCTCTTCCTTTGATAAATCTGTAGTAGAAAAATAGTTAATTTACTGACGTTTAAAATGAATGGATTTCTATTTCAAGATGGCATGTTGAACACAGTTATTTACACCTACTGACAAGCACGTTACAATGACAAAAAGGAAAGCAAATACAGGGAAAGGTGGTATTAACAAGCTTGAATGTTATACTTTCCTAGAACATACTAGATAAATGAGAATTATGAAACCAAAAGAAAATGATATTCATAAACTTTGCCAATATGTTATTAATAGGTGTTCAACACCACCAGCTAGAAGTAGTGCCCGTTAAAACAAGAGAATATTTTTTTACCCATCCAATTGGCAGATAATTTCCAGAGTTGGCCAGAATATGGGGAAATTGGAACTTTGGTTCCCCATTGGTGGCTTTGTAAGCCGGTGTGCAGTTTGGATGGCAATTTGGTAGTATCTATCAAAACTTTAAGTGAACATGCTCTTAGACCCAACAACTTCACTCGTAGAACCAAACCCTACAAAGATACACAAAGATGCGTCTAAGGATGTTCACTGCAGCCTGTTTTTGTTTTTTCCCCAATAAATTTATTTATTTATTTAATTTTTGACCGCATTGGGTCTTTGTTGCTGCGCATGGGCTTTCTCTAGTTGTGGCGAGCGTGGGCTACTCTTTGTTGGGGTGCGCAGGCTTCTCACTGCGGTGGCTTTTCTTGTTGTGGAGTGTGGGTTCTAGGCACGCGGGCTTCAGTAGTTGCAGCACACAGGCTCAGTAGTTGTGGCTCGCGGGCTCTAGAGCGCAGGCTCAGTAGTGGTGGCACACCGGCTTAGTTGCTCCACAGCATGTGGGATCTTCCTGGACCAGGGCTCAAACCTGTGTCCCCCACATTGGCAGGCAGATTCTTAACCACTGCACCACCAGGGAAGTCCTGTAGCCTGGTTTGGTAAGAGTGAAACATCCTGAACATCTGTTTAAGGATTCCTGGTTAAATGAATTAGAGCGTGTGGGACTGTGGAAAATGAGTTACTGAATGAGGAGGTGAGCATGCACTGCCAGGAGGAGATGATCGCAGAATACTGTTGTATGGAAAGATGTCCCTTCCTCTGCAGATCCTTCCCCAGGCACCGAGGAAGCCCTGTGTGCAGCTCTCCCCTCCTCAGAGGACCAGACCCTCGCGGGTTCTGAGCAAACAGCATCGCTAACAGCGAACCGCTCAGTGAGGCCATCGTTTGTGAGGGAGGATGGGGACAATATCGGGTGTGCAGAGTTGGAACATTTCCTCATGTGACTACATTCTGGAATAAAATTATTCACTTATACTCTAGGAAAATGAAAATAATACTAGCAGGAGAAAGAAGTATGTTTCAAGAATGGTGTACTTCAATATAAAATAAAAAGTTAAAAAAAAGTAGATTTAAAAAAAAAGAATTAATGCTGAGCCTGGAAGCCAGTCAAACGTACAATTAACTCTAAATAGCTGTTAATATTATGCCCTATGATACCTGATGAAAATGTTAACATTTGAGAACATGGGGGAAAGTACTTATTTTCCACGACCTCCCCAGCCCCGCCTGGCCTCCCCGCTGCCGCCCAGGAGCGGGTCTGGTCCCTCCTCCGCACCAACTCCTTCCCGGCTCCACGGTCCTCGCCGTGGCCGAAGCGCCCTGCCCACCGCCCCCTCCGACACGCCACCTCCTACTTCGTCGCCCCCTGTGCGACCCCTCCTCTGGGCCCAGCGTCTGTGGGACCATCTCTTCTCGGGGTTCCACTAGTCTTCCTTCTAGTCTCCTGAGCTGCCGTCAGCTCACCCTCAGCCCCTTCCCTGTCCCCTTCTCGGTGGGGACCTTCTTTCCAGCACCCACCGCCCTCTCGCAGCCCCACAGGTCTTCTCCAAGGGCACAGGCTCCCGAGGGCGGGGCATCTTGTCCCCAGGGCCCGGAGCAGTGCCTGACACAGTATATGAACAGAAAATATTTGTCAAGTGAATGAGGAAACTTTCTAGGACAGTAAGAATTACCAAAATGGGGCTTCCCTGGTGGCGCAGTGGTTAAGAATCCGCCTGCCAATGCAGGGGACATGGGTTCAAGCCCTGGTCCGGGAAGATCCCACATGCCGCGGAGCAACTAAGCCCGTGCGCCACAACTACTGAGCCCGCGCGCCTAGAGCCCATGAGCCACAACTACTGAAGCCGGTGCACCTAGAGCCGGTGCTCTGCCACGGCAATGAGAAGCCCGCGCACCACAACAATGAGTAGCCCCCGCCCGCCGCAACTAGAGAAAGCCCGCGTGCAGCAATGAAGATCCAACGCAGCCAAAAATAAATAAGTTTATTTTTAAAAAAATTACCAGAATGGACTAAAAAATAGGTGGAAAACGTAAACTGACCAGTGACCACAGAAGGAACCACATGGGAGCCAGTGGCTTTCCAGGGGTTCTGCCCACCCTCAGTGTTATTTAAACCTCATTCTAAAGCCAGTCTGGCCTCACTGCTAAGAGAGGGCCCCTCCTGGCACGGCCCTGGGCCCCTCGGGGGCTGTTCCCGCGGCTGCTCTTTCCAGGGAGGTTGTGCTCGCCCAGCCCGGTGGGGTGTCACCCAGATGTCCCTTTAGCAATAACTTAACATGGAAACAATGGGGCAATGTCGTCAGCGTTCTGAGGGAAGATGATCTCCAGCCTAGAATTTTCTTTCCAGTCAATTATTAAGTCTAAGTAGAAACATGACATCTCCAGAGGAAATGCACACAGATTTGCCTTCCACGCAAGTGTTCTCAAGAAGCCAGTAGAGATTGTGCTCGTAGGACATGATGGCGTTTACCAGGAAAGGGAAGGACACAGGGTAGGAAAGAGATCTGGTGGCGAAGGGGTGACAGGAACCAGCAGGAAGGGTGAAGGGAGGCCCCAGGACCACAGAGGGCACCAAGCCAAGGGCTTAAGCATTAAGGGCTGGCACCACCAAGCCCCTGCCCCGCTAACCCCCCAGCCTCCAGTGTCCTTGGTCTGACCTGACCACGCGGGGCCTGGCCAAGCTGTCACCCTCACTATGGTGCCTGCAGCCTGGGTGGGCCGAGAACCCTCATTTCACCGCACAGAGCCCTCTGCTCTCTCTCAGGAGCCCAGCACACGGGGCCTCTCCCCACACCCCACCTGCAGAGCAGCCCTGCCGCTGCCGGTCTCCGATGGGTCCCCAGCTCCCAGGACCCGGCATGACCTTGGCCCTGGCTGGGCTCAGGTGCCTTCAGGGAAGCTGCGGCGAGCCTGCCTCCTCTGGAATCTTCTTTAGGGGCAGTGCTGCCCTTTACTCAGCTGGGTTTGAGATTGAGACTCAGTTTTTTAAAACTGAACATGTTGTCTAAGAATACACATGGGATCAGGAGTTGTGCGGAAAAGCTGGCATAAAATGGAAGATCGTGGTTGTTTGTGGTGGGCGGCGGGAGGGTTATGGTTATGAAGGGTCCGCAGGGTGTCCCAGGGGACAGTAATGTTCCGCGTCTTAAGCAGGTAGTGGAGTTCGTTTTATAACAGTTCTTTAAATTGAATATATCTGTTTTATATATACTTTTATACACACACTGAGTAATTCACAAGTTAAAAAAAATAAAGTAAAGGAGAGGGGCTTCCCTGGTGGCGCAGTGGTTAGGAATCCGCCTGCCAACGCAGGGGACACGGGTTCGAGCCCTGGTCCAGGAAGATCCCACATGCCGTGGAGCAACTAAGCCCACAAGCCACAACTACTGAAGACCCTGCGCCTAGACCCCGTGCTCCGCAACAAGAGACGCCACTGCTATGAGAAGACAGTGCACCGCAACGAAGAGTAACCCGCTTGCCGCAGCTAGAGAAAAGCCCGCATGCAGCAATGAAGACCCAACACAGCCAAAAAAAAAAGTAAAGGAGACTTCTGAAAGTTGTTAAAATTACCTTCATATTTTCTCTTGGAATCCTCTTGGTTTGGTAGTTTACTGATACAGTGAGAAATTGCATGGATTATTTCAATCGATTTTTCTTTATGACCAATGTTTCCTCTTGTCTTTTTACCCTATAATTTAGAAAAGTGGCAAAAACATATTTTTGGCAGTAGAAGTAATTTTAAATTGTGTTTTATTTAATGAATACAAATACTTTTTGTATAGAACAAGTGAGTAAAGCTTATTTTTGTAAAGATATGTTTAATTAGACACTGCAAGAATTCAAATTTGCTGTACCTTAGTTGTCAAAGATGGAAAATCTTCCGATTTTTGGGTTTCCTGGTGTCGCATACTTGTAAGTGAAACACTTTTCCTTTCTGCTTGTACTGACTTTGTTGAAGAAACTACAGAACAGGTGTATTATATGTAAGAAACATATTTTACAATTGGAAGCAATACTGACTTTAAATATAACAACTGAAGTTTGTAATGTAATTATAAAACAAAGTATAGTAGATGTTTTCTAAAGACTTTCAGTAAATGTATAACATTTGCCAGTTTCACTTTTTCCCCTAGCATCTCGCCTGTTTTGTCTTATTTTGGGCCCCAGAGGTTATGGCGATCACAGTGGTAAAGTACCAAAGAAGCAGGCGTTAGGATGGGTCGGCATTGCCATTGGAGGACACGGCTGTCCCTGCTGGCAGAAGGGATTCAAAACCGTAGCTGTGCAGTTGTGAGAGGGTGCGCCATCGTGTCTCCTGCGTCAGAGCTCTTGGTTGTCGCCGGTTGGATTGCCCACACTAAAGTGCACGAACGCTAAACCTAGTAGTCACTTTCCTTGAAGTGTTATCCCATTTAAATGACCCCATGTTTGATTTTATCATCTTCTCTGCTGGCTGTTGTTCTGGATTATAAACCAAAAGCAAACAAAGGCAGGCAAGGAAATCTGAGGTTGTTGCCTTGAAAAGTAAACACATAGTTACTTGTAGCAAAATGAGAGGCAAGTGTTCCTATTGTGCCTCTTCTGAGCAGAATCTTATGCTGGGAGATCTTGGTGGGGAGGGAATAAGTACATCCTGTCTTGAAGGAAAAGATACTACTCAGCAATAAAAAGGTACAAACTAATGATAGTAGCACAGCACAGATGCGTCTCAAAAACATGCTGGCCAAGAGAAGCCAGACAGCAAAGAGGACCTGCTGTACAATCCCACACATGAAATTCTACAACAGGCAAACTGACCTATTGTGACCGAGGAAATCCGAGGTTGTCTTGGGCTGGGGCTGGGGGACCCCTGACTGCCAGGGGCATGAGGGGGCACCTCCTGAGGAGATGGGTGGGTGTTCTAAATCTTGAGGGAGGTGGTGGTTACATGCCTATAAGCACTTGTCAAAACCCATGGAATTGCACGCTTAAAACGGGTGCATCGTGTTGGGGTAAACTGTACCTAAATAAAGTTAACCTTAAAAGTCCACACAGTGGCTAACAGATCTACCTAGAAAGTCCAGTATTTGGCAGACATTTTGCATCAAGTTGAAAGTTACCCTCTCATTCACCCGAGTAAGGACATAAAAGACTGAGTGGAGGATGGGAACACGGGAAAGTCTCTCTATTCTCTTCTAGCTGTTTCAACCATGTCACACTTTTGTTATTCTAGAATCACAAAATGTGTCTCAATGCTTAACAAAGCGAGTTTTTAAAATGTCTGTTATCTTGGTGATATAAGTTAGAAAATCTGACTAGATACTTCAAAATAGATTTCGAGCAAAAATAATTAAAACATACTTTACCTTTTGGATAATCTTCTTTGTCACATAAATTTCTAAGTATCTGGTTAGTATAGATGTTTCTAATTTCCAGCTCTCGACCCTTCTCCTAAAGAGAACCACAATACCAATATTTCTATAATTGTTTGCTTTTATCAACCTTGATTTCTTGTAAAAAAACAATTTAAAGTGAGCTCAGTGTTCTTTGGATAAAATCTATAGGTTCCAGCAGAAACAGAAATGGGCCATATCATTATATATCATTCCCGACATCAAAAAGCACTAGGCTTTAAAAAAAAAAACACTAGCTTTTTAACAGAGTAACAAACCATTGTGAGTGGACAATATATATATTTTTCAATTAATTAATTAATTAATTTTTGGCTGCATTGGGTCTTCGTTGCTGCGCACGGGCTTTCTCTAGTTGCAGCGAGCGGAGGCTACTCTTTGTTGTGGTGCGCGGGCTTCTCACTGCGGTGGCTTCTCTTGTTGCGGAGTGCGGGCTCTAGGCACGTGGGCTTCAGTAGTTGTGGCTCGCGGGCTCTAGAACGCAGGCTCAGTAGTTGTGGCACACGGGCTTAGCTGCTCTGCGGCATGTGGGATCTTCCCGGACCAGGGATCGAACCCGTGTCCCCTGCATTGGCAGGCGGATTCTTAACCACTGAGCCACCAGGGAAGCCCCATTTTTGGATTGGGTTATTTGTTTTTTGGTTGTTGAGTTTTTCCTCACAGTCTCTTTTATTCTATAAGTTCCCACCCTCATCTCTTTTATTTGTTTCACATTGATATTTATTTGTTGTGGAAACAGGGTAGTTTGTGCTGTAGAGTTTGCCACAGTCTGATGTTGCTGATCGCATCCCTGAGGCGTTGCTTATCGTGTTCCCCTGCTACCATATTTCTCTTACATTTGTTGTTAGAGCTAAATGTTTAATCATATCTAGGTATGTTTTTTCTGGCAATAGTACTCCCTAGGTGGAGGTGTGTACGTCTGTCAGGAAGTGCATAGCATCGGATGGTTTCCCTTTGTGGCGATCATTGCTCAGATCCACTATTTCATTAGAAGTTCCAAAATAGTGATATTCTCATCCTTTCACTCCTTCTTCTTTATTGATGGAAATGTCTTTACAAGGAAGGTCTTCCCTTCTCACAAGTTATTTGGTTACTCTGAGTATAGGAAAGGTAAAAGTAATTGTTTCTTTTCCTTTATTTACCAGTTTTTGAAATAGTGTGCTGCTTCCCAAGCATCCTCTAAAGGTGACTGAGTAATCACTGAGGTGTTTTGTTTTGTAAATATCCTTATGAACTTTCTGATTTCTGTATATTTGCTAAGTTTCAATCCACACAGTTATCTTTACTGATCCTAAATTGCCCCATCTTTGGCCAGTAAGAACCATCTTTGGCTCCTGAATCTCTTTGACATTACCCTAATGGTTCTTTGTAGTTTCCTTGCTTCTCTATATGTCCCAGGCTCACGTAGTATAGTTCATGCTCCAGACCTAGAATTTTTTTAAGGTGCCTTAGTTCTTTTCAGTGGGTTATGGATTTTGAACATGATAGTATGTCATTAGGGGTATTCATTGTTAGTGAGTGGGTCACATTAGGAAATATGTATTTATTTTTAAAGATAAAAATGTATCATAAGATCATACCTTCACTTCAATTCACAATCAGGACTACAGGAGTTTTATTTGACCTTATCTTACTTCTGTATTTTCTTTCTTCCGTCTCCCAAATCCCAGTTCTCAATGACACCAACATAGTTCATTATGTGCTTTATCCCATAAGATACATACAACAGTCTCAAAATAACCGTACCAACTCTGTCATCAAGAGTGTATTTCACTAGGCATATGCAGTGAAATTGACGTGTTTTAAGTCTCTTGGAATGGTGTCTCTCTGTGACATTATGCCTACACCGGAATACACAGTGGGCTCTTTTTTTTTTTTTTTTTTTCATTTTACTCTGGATTTTTAGGGAACGTTTTTTGATTTTTTTTTTTACATTTCATTCTGCTTCATAATTACACAAAATATTTACATATTTCCAAAGTCAAATCTACCAAAAAGATATTCAAGGAAATCTAGGTTCTATAGCTGTCCCTTCTACTCTATTTTCTCCCCATTTCCACTATTATCCTACTATGCTTTTTTCAAAATAGAAGCAAATTTGTAGATATATTTGTATTGTCTCCTTTCCTTACATGATGGCATACTACACACTTCCCTCTGCCTTCCTTTTCGCACTTATCAATATACCCTGGCGATTACTCCATATTACAACATAAAGAACCCTCATGCCATTTTACAGATGCACAGAAATCCATTGCGTATATTTACTTTTCTTTTTAAAAATAAATTTGGATGTTACTGTATATAGAATTTTGTATCTTTCTTTTCATTAAGCATTTCATTAATTATTAAGCTTTCCTCCTGTCAAAATTGTTTTTTAATGACTGTATAGTATATATGTGCACATGGCTGCATATGAAAGCACAAACTTTATTTTAAAATTCCCTGATTGTGTCTCCATATGTGTGTGTGTTTGCTTTGACCAGTGGATCTTGAAGCCTCTTCTGTTAGACTTCTAAGGTAGTTCCTATAGCCATGCCCATTTTCTGGCATATTCTTCTCTCTGAAGTTTCCTGAGGCTCCAGAGAAGAATGAAACAGAACTCTTTTCCCTGCTTTACAAAGGGAGAGTTTACATCCAACTTTCTTCCCTGTCTCTGAGTGCTCTCAAGGCTCCTGGGAAACCTGTATTTCCTATTTGACATAAAAGTTAAAGATTCTTGTCTTAAAGAGTCATGCTTAAGATTTACTAACTGAGGCTTGAACGACCTATATTTCTTAAGTATTTTATCTAGCTTTTCCAACTTGTTGCACATTTTAGAAATCTTGAAGGCAGAAAGAACAAAAGTCTGAAAAGTAAATTTTTTTTAATTTTTCTTTTTCTTTTGGCTGCACTGCACAGCTTGTGGGATCTTAGTTCCCCAACCAGGGATGGAACCTGGGCCCCGGCAGTGAAAGTACTGAGTCTTAACCACTGGACCGCCAGGGAACTCCCCAAAGAAAATATTTTTAATTCTCACTTTTAGGGCAGATTTAAAAAAAATTGAAGTATAGTTGCTGTACAATATTATATGTTACAGGTGTACGGTATAGTGATTCACAATTTTTAAGGGTTAAACTCCATTTATAGTTATTATAAAATATTGGCTATATTCCCTGTGTTGTACAATACATCCTTGTAGCTTATTTTATACCTAATAATTTGAACCTCTTACTCCTCTACCCCTATATTGCCCCTCCCCCTTCCCTCTCCCCACTGGTAGCCACTAGTTTGTTCTATCTGTGAGTCTGCTTCTTTTTTGTTATATTCACTAGTTTGTTGTACTTTTTAGATTCCACAAATAAGTGATGTCATAGAGTATTTGTCTTTCTCTGTCTGACTTTTCACTTAGCATAATACTCTCCAAGTGAGGGCACATTTTAAAGGACAGTTTTGTAAGCATATTTGCAAGTGAGGCCTTAAAATGAATTTATGTATATATAAAGTAGATAAGCAACAAGGATTTACTGTACAACACAGAGAACAATATTCAATATCTTGTAATAAATGATAACAGAAAATAACCTGAAAAAAATATAACTGCATCACTTTGCTGTACACCTGAAACTAACACAATATTGTAAATCAACTATACGCCAATAAAAAAAATGAGAAAATGAATTTATGGGCTACAAAAATTACTCTAAATATTTTAATGTTATAAGTGAATTTTTTAAATAGAAAAACTTATTTTGGGTTCCACTAAAATGTTAACAAAGTACAATATTACTTCATGTGATGAGATAAAAATGATAATAAGAAGTCTTGTGAATGAATAGACAAGAGTTTTAATTTTTCTAATTACATATTCACCAGGCTGTTAACTGATTCTCATAATTTCAGATCCTCTGTTCATATGGTTGTAGGGAAAAAAGTTAATTTGAGAAAGCTATACTTGAAGTTAAGTAATTCAAAGATATATTAGGCATAAATAGCTCTGATAGTTTGGGAAGAAGCATTTCACAAATTTTGTTACATTTTGCTTTAAAAGAAGTACCTTAAGTTTTTGTTGAAGGTGTTTTATTTCCATTTGCAGAGTCTTTGTAGCTGCTTGAGCTGCTAAGGTCTTCTGGTTCTCAAAGGCCAACTGCCGAGTAAAGGCTTTATTGTTCAGCCTCAGTTGTTTCTCCAAGCTCTGAAAATAGTATATATTTCAACTCTCTGGAACCAGTGTAGTATTATAAAATACTTCGACTGTAATGAAACTAATTACATTTATGAAAAGTGCAAAATTTTAATACAATTTTAGTGGATGGCTTGTCTAGAGGACACATATTAGAACTAAATATTACCACACACACAAAAAGCCAAAAAATTCCAGATCCCAACTCTAGGGAATAAATATCATGTTTCCAGCCTAATGTTTTTTTTACACTCTGGAATTTGGTAAAAAAATTTTTTGGAACAGATCCTGAAAACTCAATAAGTAAAATCAACGTTATACTTTACAACTAAACCTAAGCAGTTCTGTTGAAATGAAGTATACCACTAACTTAGCATGGTGCACTCTGTGAAAACCTTTCAAATCTCTCTTGCCAAAGGGTTGACCAGCGTCAGTGCAGACCATCACGCTCGGACTGTGATTCTCAGATAACTGAGACGGGAAGTTACGATGGGGTCTCACAGAGCCACACCACGTGGATGAATTATAAGCCAATGAAACGACTGACTTAGCACAGTAACCATCTATAAATACGAAGGACTCACTGTTGCATATTTGCCTTCTCTGTGGAATAAGAACTGTTTTACTGGAGAACTGCTTGAGTGGGTCTTTGACAGGAACTTGGCCAAAAGGCCTTTTCTTTCCTTCTTTTCCATAAAGTGTGGTTTCCCTCGTTACAACATTAATACTTTCTCATTAAAGTGGAAAATATGGTAAGCTAATAGGACGAAATAATCGCTAAAAATCCCATTTCCTAACATATTAACATTAAAAAAAATACTGACATGTTTTGGCCCACAAACTTTTTCTCCCACCAAATGCCCTACAACCAAATGAAATTTCCCATACAACCAAGTGCCTCCGATAAGAAAATAGCTAATTAGTTCTCAAGTTCTTTTTGGTTTTGGTTGTAGTATAAAAACATGAGCTACTTAAACATGTTTGTGTAAAAAATATGTAGATGAGATACAAATACATTTACTTTCACATGACAGACAGATGCTAAGATGGATCCAATCCTACCTGAAAGGCCAAACTTTAGAAGTCTGGTATACTATTTACATGAATGAAAAATGAGGTGGCTCATTATTTCCTGTAGCTTCCATATCCATTTTATGTGAAAAAATTCTCTTTGAAAATAGAGGAGGGTTTCACCAAAAAAGAAATAACAGAAAAAACAGTGGCTGAAATGAACTTGATATCTTATTATTATTTCAAGATCATTGAAAATACTTGTCTCTCACCTTTAGGGAATTAAACAGTAAATCACTTCCATTTGTGTTTATGTCCATAGAGACCAAAGCTACCTAATGTAAAATAGGCAGAATTCTCAATATGATCAGAGTGTTCTCCCAAATCATCCCTTGTAATGTAATACCCAAGCTTTTGACCACCATGTACCCTTGAGGATTATCTATCTATTCATTTCTAAAATTATTTAAATTCCCTTTCCCTATCTGTCCCCAGGAATATTACCTGGGGAAATTTTCTATTTCTAGGACATTAGAAATGTCTCGACAGACTGATGAGGGAGAGAACAAGGAGGGGGCTGGCGAGGAGATGCACTCAGGGTTTAGGGAAGTGGCCTTTTAAGAAGGCAGTTTGGAGTAGAGGCTTGCTTTCTAGGAGAGGTTTCCCAAAACACAGCACAGCACAACCCCCTTCAGCATGTGAACAAACTCCCTTGACCTCAGCAGCTGGACTGCCTGAGAGAATGGTCATTTCCAGGCAAATGAGCCCAGCTGTAGCTGAGCAGAACCGCACGGGGCCTTCCCAGGACAGAACCCCTCACCCCACCCCCTGCAGTGTCCTCCACCTGCCTCTGGTCTGTAGAAAAGCTTTATCCTCTTAGGCCTTTCCTGAGTTCCAAAGAGTAAATTTAATCAGAGAAATGAGAAAATGAAGAAAGAAAGGAAAATAGTCAAGAAAGACAAAGTAATAACAGTTTAGCCATTAAACAAAGTAAAGGACCTTTAGTCCCTCCTCAGGGCCTACAGTTAATATTCTGAGCCATGTCCTGTGAGCTGTTCTGTAGATACTGAAACCCTATCAGGTAGAAGAAGTTAACTGCATGCTGCCCACCAGCATGGAGACTGCAGTCGGGTTGATGATACTGACTCCTGATTACCTCACCACCAACCAATCAGAAGAATGTCCACGAGGTGATCACACAGCCCACGTCCCCCCTCCCTCACCCTGTCTTTAAAAACCTTTCCCTGAAAGCCATCAGGGAGTTTGGGCCTTTTGAGCACTTGCTTGGTGCTCTGCCGTAAACACCTTCCTTCACTACAGCCCAGTGTCAGTAGATTGGCTTTACTGTGCACGGGCGAGCGGACCCGAGTTAGGTTGGGTAACATAGCCACAGGACCTCTCGCTCAGTGCACAACAGAAGGAGCTGTTTCTCTCTCTCCTGTGCCCCTCCCCTTCCCCTTCCCCTTCCCCACCCCCTCGCCATCAGACACCACCATCCATGTGCTCTTGCTCAGCACGGCAGCTGGTAGTACTTCATTCCACAGGCATATATGATGAATGCACACCCTCTCTCTATTAACTTTGGAAACAATGTTTCTAGACCTCTGAAATACAGACCTGTATTTGTTTGTCATTTCCCTCCATTTTTGTTGTAAGAACAGACAATCTTTGAGTAAGCTCATCCCTCTCTGCAAGATGTTTGTCTTCAGAAAGTTTCTGCAGTGCCTGCAAGGCATCTTTAGTCTTCAACAGCTCGCTGTCTGTTTCTCTAAGTTTCCCAGACACGGCTCTTTCCTTTCCCTGGGATTTCCTGAGTAGCTCCCTTAAATTTTTTACTTCGTTCTGATGTTTAACCACAATTTGAGGTAGATTATTTTGTGAATTCTCATATTTTCCTATAGCTTTCAAGTGCTTAAGCTGGAGTTGTTTCAGAAATTGGTTTTCTACGACTGTGGCCTCCAGTTTGCGGTGTAGATCAGCTAATTCATTTTTCAGTTCTTTAATCTTGTGAAGCCTCGCTGAGAGTATGCGGTGAGTTATGGCATCTCGTCTCTGGGCAGCCACATGGATCTGAGAATTTAAAAATGGTGCATTCCAGTTGTGCTTTTTCTCCACTGAGATCTCCTTCTGGCCTGTGTAAGCAGATAATCCAGTTTGTTACTAGTAATGTGTATATAGATATGTAGATATGTAAATATACAGGCATGTGTTATTACACTACCCACCCCCTGCCCTCACACATATACATACACACACGCAAACTAGAAGGGGAAGGAACTAACACTGAATGAATACCCATGCTTTAGGCTAGGTACTTTATGTTTTGGTATCTCGTTTAATACAATCCTTTAACGTCAGTAGTAGTCTATTTTAGAGCTGGAGATTATAAGTCATTTTTCAAAGGTTACATAACCACAAAGTGACATAAAATGAACTGAAAACCAGGTCTTCTCTGACTCTAAAACCTGTACTTATTTCTATCATAAAAGGTATACTGAAAATCATAATACTCGATAACATTTACTAAGGGTTTACCATATGTGAAGCATTGAATTAAATGCTTTATGCAGATTATCTGACATAATTCTTCCAACAAAACGTTACAAGGCAATCAGAGTGTAACATTAGAGCCTAATGTTATATATATGATGATCTCATAAATTTAAAAAGAACCTTAAAAAGCCATTAAACTGCTTAGAGTATTCATATAAGGATTCCATCTCTCAATAAACCCAACACAACCAATTTTTCCTCTGTTACTTTTGGGTGAGCACTAAATTAACCAGTTAGATGGTTTGTATCTGGGAGTCTATTTTGAACAAAAAGCATCTAAACGATATTACATGAAGCTTATGTAACCGAATTCAAGTATGTCAAATGTATGTGTAACCTCACTGTATTATTATCCCATTTTAAAGATGAAAAAACTGTGCTGAGTGATGTCATTTATCAATGGGCACACAGCTGGTAAGTGGTGAGACAGACTCACGTCTATGTACCTTTGTCACTGCCCCGTATGTATTGTATGTGCATCTGTATGATATTCATATGTGCATCTGTGTATGTAAATATATGTGTGTGTGCATGTGCACATATTAGTATATCTATACTCTGAGAAAGAAAGAGATTGAAACTGGATTCTAGAATCTAAAAAAAGTATTGTCCTCATCCTGGAGAGAGAAAGGCTCTTAGTGGCCAGTGTCACTGGAGCCCCACCCTAAGCTGTTGGCCAAGTGTGGACACATCATCTGAGACGCGGCTCAGCGTGTTTGGTCTATAGGTGGTGGGAAAGGCAGTCCTGCCTGTGATGGAAACAATGAGTCAACAGAAACAGAAGATGCTTTCTGAGGATAAAGCATGTAAATCTTGAGCATGACAGACCACACAGATTTCACAGTGATCACAGGATCAGTATCAAATCAATAACCAATGGACTGTCTTTACAACTATGCCTCCAGAGGTTTTTATTTTCCCACTGGGAACAATGTAGTAGGGGCTATGGTTGAATACTTGAGTATCTTGGAATAGACTTTTGAGCACACTGAAAACTGGGAAGCAGAGGTCAGACTCTTAAGACACCTACTGGAAGGCCAGAGAAGAGGTGTCTGTGGTTGTATCAGGCTGGACACTCTAATACCTTGGGCACTGGCTGGGGGAGTTCTAGACCCAGGCAGTGTGGATCAGGCTGGATGAAAACAGGGGTGGCTGAGGGCTCTCAGGCTCCACACCATGTCCAGCATGATTGAACTTGACCCCAACTTGTAATGCCTTCCAGCTCTTGGGTGGTGTGACCGTGGAGGAGAAAGAGATTCTCCTGAGCCTGGAGGGATGAGGGGTGGTGGGTTCCATGGGCACTGGAGGCTTGTGTCCCCACCTCACGCTGGACTCGAGTGATGGGAGGGCAGAGTCAGCATGAGTGGGGACTAAACCCCACGGGCATGGGGCACTGGCCAAGGCCCCAGGTCGAGATGTGCACCGAGGACCTGGGTGCTTCGAAAACAGGAGGTGTCAGCCTTTTAAAGATCACATGGGCCTGGACAAGAAACACAGACGTGATGAAAATGGAAGGGCCAGAGACCCTTCCCCAAATGTCCTTGTCTGTGTAAGGCCCCCCATACGCCCTTCATTCCCCAAACATGACTGAGATTCAATGTCTTATCTACCCTAGTGGGTGCGTGTGAGAGAATGAACCAGATTGTTTTGCTTCAGAAAGGTAAATATCCCACTTGCATTTGAGTGATGTAGAATAAATTCATACTATATATGTCATGCATACTTGTATAATAATAAAGGTTAGGAAACTTGAAATAGGGTTTAATCCTTAAAGATTTATATCTCATTATCCTAACCTATATATAAGAATGGTAAAGCTTACAATTTCTGTCCCATTTCACACAATAAGGCAGATTTAGCTGAATGATTTAGCTATTCTTAAGATAACTAATTGTTAAACCGCTAAGCTAAAACACTTAATTTACCAAAAACCTATACATTTAAGTCCATGTTAGCCAAAAAGGGACTCTTCTCATTGCTTAAGAGTAGGCATGCTTCCCACTACAAAGAGTGAACTGTGCTCTTTTGAATAGACCTAAGGACAGCCACGCACTCGCCTCTTCACCTCCAGCCCGTCCATTTCCCCAGGTGCATGTCCTCATCCTCAGACCCGCCTTTTTTTTTTTTTTTTTCCCCAGTACACCCAACCACTGCGCCACCAGGGAAGCCCCAGCCCCTCCTTTTAAAAGCACGATTGTCCTCCTGTCTCACTGCTGTACCCATGCTGTCTCTTCCTCCGTTTTCCCTGGCCCCGTCGTAGCCCCGTCTCCTGGTCACTTTCCTCTTTGGTCTCTCAGTCCCATTCCGTTCCCGAAGTCATCCACACCCTTAATCTGGTTCTGGTCCTTAGCCTGAGCCACGTCCCTGCTGGCGCTGGCTCTGCCCTCTGCTGGGTTCTCTCTCTTTTCCAGGTCACCTTAAAAGACGTAGCTCACTTCCTTCAAGGACCAGGGTAAGAAGAGGTTCAAAGGCAGGCCTTTCCCCTTCCTGTTCTCCAGAGCCCTGGCATTAGTGTTGGAGAGGGCATCCCCTCAACTCCACCGCAGGGCTTCCACCTTCCCCCGACTAAAGACAACAGGACAAAAGGTGTCCAGAGCAACTGAATGCAGTAGAATAACTGTTTTTTGTATACCAGTTTTGGAATGATTATCACATAGTTTAGCACTGTATTGACAAAACACATCAAGGAAGGATATATAATTGAAGGAATTCTGAAAGTACATTTTTCTACAAAAGGAAGAAAAATCAAATTATAGAAATATATTGCTCGCTATTTACATTGATTTAAGTAAATCTCCAATATCTGACCAGAGCAAATATCCTATCATATTGAAGTCCTCTTTTTATCCCTATAATTTTTCTCTATGAAATGTTTTTCTGCTATAAAATTTGCTTTTCTAAGATGGGAATTGAAAATAATCTCTGATGTTACTATACTTGAGTGAATTCTGGGTCTGTAGTGGTGGTTCCTGATCCAGCGTTACCAGCCCCTGAGGGTCAGGGGTCTACTTTTATATATAAGAAAGCTGAACAGAAATTGAACCTTCACTGGAGAACGGACTGCACTGGCTAAAACGTAACGCCTTTTTGCTTAGAATTACATCACCCCAGCATTAATTCATCAATTACTTGCTGATTAAATTTTTTTGGAAAACACTTGCAAAACATGAGCTGGGAGAGAACAAAAGGATAAAAGAATAAACCAAGAGACACTTTTATCATTCTGTGACAAAGCTTGATGTTACAATGAGTGTTTTAAGGTCATCATACACCGGTACGAGGATCCTCAGGGACATATAATTTGGGTTAATGATGCAGCCGAGATTTACTTAAAATACACGAAAGCGTACCCAAGGGAGAGCAAGCCCTCACTCGGATCATGGAATTTAGGTTCTAGTCCCCTGTGAAGTGACAGTTCATTTAGGCTGCTCCCAATTTATGAACAGGTATCTTGCATAAAGGACACAATAAATATTTGTGGAATAAATAAATGAGGAATCAGTTTTTAAAAGTCAAATTATAAGGTGCTTAGAACTCAAAATACAGTTCGTTTCTTGTAGAAATGGTTTTATAAATGCTAACTGCATTCTCACGCAGTCCCACAAAAGCCCAGACTCCATGTAAGATGTAGTATATTGTTTGAGGATTTCTTGTCATAAACCCCTGGGGCCAAACTGTTTCTGAATTTTGGGGGGTTTATTCTTCGTGATGCATATATAGTATTTTCCAAAGTACGCCCAGTAGGGCTGGGGACATCACACTTTGTTTTTGTAATGAATATTTTTGTAGTGAAATTTATATGATTATATTTTGCACAAAGTGAAATAAATAAAGATCAATCTCATGTCAGTTCAAATCAGGTTTTTGGTGCCAAATCAGTGTTGGTGCCAAAGATAGAAAAAACGTTTGGTTTTCAGAGTTCCGTAAATTTCAAACGTGGCTGAGGGAGTATGACTGTAGAGCCTGTCCATGATGTATGTGCTGTTGTGATTATCTCTACAAATGCCCGAACAGACTTCCCATGACAGAGTCTTCTGCCCTGGGCCTTGCCAGGATGTGCGGGACTCCCACCTCTCCAGAGAAAGGGCTGTTAACCTTTCGAGAATCTGGATGAAAACTATGGGTCCTTCTCCCTAGAAAGTTCACAAATGCAAATAAATACACACAAACATGCAAAGGATTCCCTGGGGTTTGCAGATGTGGGTCTTAGACGAAGAATCCCTGTTCTACAGCTGGGAAGAAGGGCAATCGAAGATTCTAGATCTTCACTGGGGGTCCCAGGCACAGCTGGTCATGGCAGGCTGGGGATGGGAGGCAGGTACTGGGTAAATGTGACACTACACGTGCTCCAGTTGGAGTAGGCTATTATTTTCCAGCTACTGACTGGGCAGTTCTGATGGTCACAGTGGAAAAAGAGTTCCAGCTGTTTCTACATAGGGAATATTTATAAGCCTAGGATTGCCTGCCTGGGAATAATAACCGCCTGGGCAGGGGGCGGGGAGTGAAGAGGTCTAGGATGTTGCAAAGCTAATCCCAATTCGGACAGTTAGGAGCTGATGGAGTACTTTTAAAATCCACAAGGAAATGACATTATTAACAGCCTTTTGAACCATCCTTGTTTCTAAAGAGCATCTTTGCCAATATGCCTCACCGGATGCGAAGACCATCTTCCTGGGGTGCTGAGACAGATATTTACATTTCATTGGTGATTGAAACCTTGATTCTTCAGCTGAGATGAAAGGCAAGAGGCCAGTGAATTCCAAGTACTGTGGTATTCTGTAACAAGGCCACCTGTTAACTAAAAACCGCAGGAGGGCTAGGCTTTATGTTTTAAGCCTAACTTTCTGTTATTTTGTAATTATCCTTAATTTCTCTATTTCCCATTCCTTCTATAAAAATTCACTTATAATGTTTATGATTTACAATCTGGAAAAACAATAAAACTGAATATGGACCACTTCGGATAGTAGTGCATTAAATAATAATGTCATTATAACCAGAAATTTGGTCTTGGTTGGGAAGTTTTGCTTCTTACCTTTAGGTTGGGAGATTTTAGAAACATTATACTTTTTCTTCTCCTTTTTTCCTTTTACTACAGGCTTCTCTAAATAATTCTTTTTAGCCGTGGTTTCTGAACATTCAGAGAGAAAGTCTTCTGAATAATCGTAGTGAGAACTTGAACTTCTGCAGGAACACTGAGATCTGCTGTAATCAACACTCTTGTCGGAATCGTTGCTGTTCCTGGGAAAACCTGGGCTGCTGCTCTGGCATTTTGCAGACCTCCTGCCGTTTTCTAAGGCCACGCTGGGGAAATGTCCATCTAGATTCGTTTCTGTTAGATCAGCCAATGACATAGTAAACAACCTAATAGAAGAAAAGTATTTTTAGATTTATAGCTATTGACATTGAAATGAACCTGTGCTTTAATATATTTAACTATAAATGAATAATTAGGAATACAAAACAACACATTATTTTGAAGTATTTTCTGGAAAATTTTTCGGTTTGGTTTTTATATTTTTTTCTACCTAAAATGTAAAACTCCTGAGACTGGACTTTGGGGAGATTATATTCACAGGAAATATAAAGTTCACATCAGGTGACAACAATGACAACAATTTAAAAGTTAGTGAATTACAGTCTCATTCTCTAAGGCTGGCTTTTTTTTTTTTTAATTGAAGTATAGTTGACTTACAATGTTGTGTTAGTTTCAGGTGTACAGAAAAGTGATTCAGTCATATATATATATATATATATATATATATATATATATATATATATATATATACATGCTAGAACAAAAAAAGATTGCTTTAAGCTCCCAAACCAGTTCTATTCCCGAATCTTTCTGTAAGAACCACTTTGAGCTTCCTTAGACTCAGTCTGAACTGTGTTTGGCTTTGGGAAAGGGTGATCAGGCACTGTCTGGAAGATACCAAGGCCTCTCCACTGGTTATCAAGAGGCAGAAGTAGCACCTCACTGTTGTCTACCGGATGCTGAGGGTCACCTAACTGCAGACTTTCATTCAGCTGGGAAAACAACCAGGTGATTCCTCCATGTGTAGTCAGTCACTTTTCCTTCCGTAGAGAGTGATAAAGAAGGGAGTTATCACGTACCTTTCTGAGGCTGTCTTTGGAAGGCACACAGCGTGGGGGGCAGCTTCTAAGGGCCTCCGCTGACTCCCACTTCCTGGTATAATCCCGTCCCCTCCAGTGTGACTCAGGTGTCGCTTCCTAGGTAAGGTAACTAAAGGATTCTGACTTCCTTCTTAATCACCCTCGCTTTTTCTCTCATTTGCTCACATTGATGGAAGTCAATTGCTGTATTGTAAGCTGACCCACGGGGAAGCACACATGGCAGGAAACTGAGGCCTCAGGCCCACAGCCAGGGAGGACCTGAGGCCCTCCGTCGATCGGGCTGCAGGAGCGGAATCCTACCACCAGCCACTCGGGTGAGCTTGGAACTTCCCCCCGAGTCTGGAGGTAACTGCAGCCCCAGCCGACATGCTGAAGCAGCCTTGCGAGACATCCTGAGCCAAAGGACCCAGCTGTGCCCGGATTCCTGACCCACCGGATAAAAAACGTTCGTTGTTGTTTTTCCAGCCAGTAGGTGTTCATCTGAGAACGGGAGACAGACTTATAAAACAGCAAACTTCCGTGTGAATCGATCCCAGGAGGTTATGAAACCAACAGTGATCTTGCAGAAAAATGGAAGAACGGGATTTTATGCTAAACAACTTAGTTTATTTAGGTTAATAGATGCTTTCTAGAATGTGTATTTACTTAATTTTGAAAAAATCTATATAATACCATATTTTCTCTATCTCTAATCCATTAATTTTAATAAAATCATGATCTTATCAAAGTAGTGTTTTGGAGTGGTGGCCGAACACACTGTTGTTTCAAGCTGTTAAGTTTTGGGGTGATTTGTTACACAGGTGTAGGTCGCTCATACACTCAGATGTATCTTCCCAGGGTGGTTCAGTTTCCAAAAGAGTTACTTGGGCTTAACACAAATTATACCTACCAGAGAGAGAGAACATTTTTATTTATTTTTTAATTTATTTGGCTGTGTCAGATCTTAGTTGCGGCTCACAGGCTTAGTTGCCCCGAGGCATGTGGGATCTTAGTTCCCAGGCCAGGGATCGAACCTGCGTCCCATGCATTGAAAGGCGGATTCTTAACCACTGGACCACCAGGGAAGTCCCCCAAGAGAGAACATTTTTAGAATTCTGAAAATCCCAGGACCCAGAACTGTTCTAAAATTTCTACCTATATAATCGGAATATGGGTTTGTTTGGGTTCGCCTGTGAGAATTCCATTCTAATTCATGAAACTGAATCTGAGAGTCATCAGCAAGGTAAAACCAAGTTTGATTTTCTTTTTTTTTTTTTGCAGTACGCGGGCTTCTCACTGCTGTGGCCTTTCCCATTGCGGAGCACAGGCTCCGGACGCGCAGGCTCAGCGGCCATGGCTCACGGGCCCAGCTGCTCCGCGGCATGTGGGATCTTCCCAGACCGGGGCACGAACCTGCGTCCCCTGCATCGGCAGGCGGACTCTCAACCACTGCGCCACCAGGGAAGCCCCCCAATTTTGATTTTTGGCTATTCCTAGTCAGCATGTACCTTGAAAGCACATATTAAGCAGCTCTCTGGAATATTCAGTCTGTTAAATGGTAGTTTTCTCATTGATTTGTTAAAAATTGATAGAGGACTAGTATCAGGCCTATAACTACCTTTAAGCTGATTAAATTGTTTTAGAGTATATTTGTATTAATATAAGTAGGCTACACCACATTGTTATCAATAAAAAAATGTAAGCAGGCTCCACATATATGGATTTCTGATTATGTGGTGTATTATTTAAAAATCTAGGCTTTAAGCAAACCATCTAATGTTCCTTTTTTTTTTTTGGAACTGAAGAGCTGGGAGAAAGATGACTATTTATTTACTTTTTTTTTTTTTTTACCTCTTTATTGGAGTATAATTGCTTTACAATTGTGTGTTAGTTTCTGCTTTATAACAAAGTGAATCAGTTATACATGTACATACGTTCCCATATCTCTTCCCTCTTGTGTCTCCCTCCCTCCCACCCTCCATATCCCACCCCTCTAGGTGGTTACAAAGCACCGAGCTGATCTCCCTGTGCTATGCGGCTGCTTCCCACTAGCTATCTATTTTACGTTTGGTAGTGTATATGTGTCCATGCCACTCTCTCACTTTGTCACAGCTTACCCTTCCCCCTCCCCATATCCTCAAGTCCATTCTCTAGTGGTCTGTGTCTTTATTCCCATCTTGCCCCTAGGTTCTTCATGACATTTTTTTTTTCTTAGATTCCATATATATGTGTTAGCATACTGTATTTGTCTTTCTCTTTCTGACTTACTTCACTCTGTATGACAGACTCTAGGTCCATCCACCTCACTACAAATAACTCAATTTCGTTTCTTTTTATGGCTGAGTAATATTCCATTGTATATATGTGCCACATCTTCTTTATCCATTCATTCGATGATGGACACTTAGGTTGCTTCCATCTCCTGGCTATTGTAAATAGAGCTGCAATGAACATTTTGGTACATGACTCTTTTTGAATTATGGCTTTCTCAGGGTATATGCCCAGTAGTGGGATTGCTCGGTCATATGGTAGTTCTATTTGTAGTTTTTTAAGGAACCTCCGTACTGTTCTCCATAGTGGCTGTACCAATTCACATTCCCACCAGCAGTGCAAGAGTGTTCCCTTTTCTCCACACCCTCTCCAGCACTTATCGTTTCTAGATTTTTTGATGATGGCCATTTTGACTGGTGTGAGATGATATCTCATTGTAGTTTTGATTTGCATTTCTCTAATGATTAATGATGTTGAGCATTCTTTCATGTGTTTGTTGGCACTCTGTATATCTTTGGAGAAATGTCTATTTAGGTCTCCTGCCCATTTTTAATTTGGGTTGTTTGTTTTTTTGTTATTGAGTTGCATGAGCTGCTTGTAAATTTTGGAGATTAATCCTTTGTCAGTTGCTTCATTTGCAAATATTTTCTCCCATTCTGAGGGTTGTCTTTTGGTCTTGCTTATGGTTTACTTTGTTGTGTAAAAGCTTTTAAGTTTCATTAGGTCCCATTTGTTTATTTTTGTTTTTATTTCCATTTCTCTAGAAGGTGGGTCAAAAAGGATCTTCCTGTGATTTATGTCATAGAGTGTTTTGCTTATGTTTTCCTCTAAGAGTTTGATAGTTTCTGGCCTTAAATTTAGGTCTTTAATCCATTTTGAGCTTATTTTTGTGTATGGTGTTAGGGAGTGTTCTAATCTCATACTTTTACATGTACCTGTCCAGTTTTCCCAGCACCACTTATTGAAGAGGCTGTCCTTTCTCCACTGTACATTCCTGCCTCCTTTATCAAAGATAAGGTGACCATATGTGCATGGGTTTATCTCTGGGCTTTCTCTCCTGTTCCATTGATGTATCTTTCTGTTTTTGTGCCAGTACCATACTGTCTTGATTACTGTAGCTTTGTAGTATAGTCTGAAGTCAGGGAGCCTGATTCCCCCAGCTCCGTTTTTCGTTCTCAAGATTGCTTTGGCTATTCGGGGTCTTTTGTGTTTCCATACAAATTGTGAAATTTTTTGTTCTAGTTCTGTGAAAAATGCCAGTGGTAGTTTGATAGGGATTGCATTGAATCTGTAGATTGCTTTGGGTAGTAGAGTCATTTTCACAATGTTGATTCTTCCAATCCAAGAACATGGTATATCTCTCCATCTATATGTATCATCTTTAATTTCTTTCATCAGTTCTTATAATTTTCTGCATACAAGTCTTTTTTCTCTGTAGGTAGGTTTATTCCTAGATATTTTATTCTTTTTGTTGCAATGGTAAATGGGAGTATTTTCTTAATTTCACTTTCAGATTTTTTCATCACTAGTGTACAGGAAGGCCAAAGATTTCTGTGCATTAATTTTGTATCCTGCTAGTTTACCAAATTCATTGATTAGCTCTAGTAGTTTTCTGGTAGCATCTTTAGGTTTCTCTATGTATAGTATCATGTCATCTGCAAACAGTGACAGCTTTACTTCTTCTTTTCCGATTTGGATTCCTTTTATTTCCTTAATGTTCCTTTTAATTAATTGATTAATTAATTAATTTAAAATGTTCAGTCAAAAGTCATTTATTTAGTGTCTGCCAGGCACTGGGGTTAGGAAAAAGGCAAACTCTGCCTTCAAGGATTTGAAAATAAAGTTAGTAATTATGTAATTAATGCTCACTATATAGTTAGCATACCAGTTTTTGATATCAAATTTATGATAGTGTGTAGTTCAGATTTTTGGCACCATTTATATTTTAAACAATTAGTGTTTACAGTATAACAGTGCCCATTTTATTGCACTTGAAGCATAATTTCACTATATTGCTATCATTATAGAGTTTATAGTAGTTTCTTTGCTGTTGTGTATGACTCAGGAATACAACCCACAATTAAAAACCTAATGGAAAAATGTGACCCTGTTGATGATATGTTTTCTCTGGAATGCACCGTGGTGAAAAGGGGTGTCTGCTTATAAATACAGTAAGTTTGTATATCACATTCATTTAATTATAGAATGAGAAATGAGAATGTTCAAGATCGAGATATACATCTGAATAATTCTGAATACTACAGTGTTGTGTAGTTGCCTTCAATTCTACTTTTACAACAAGGCGGACCAAAAACTAAACACATGCAAAAATGTTTTAAAATGAATTAATGCGTATCTGCCGTTCTTTACCAAATGTTCCTAAGATGTATGAGCAATCAACTTTGTGTCCTGAGCGGAGGGTTCTTCACACTGTAATATTTATGAAGTTTCCAGGGTAGTGTTTTCTGACATTCTTTGGTCTATTTCTAAGAAAATAATATATTTCAGGGACGTCCCTGGTGGCTCAGTGGGTTAAGAATCCGCGTGCCAATGCAGGGGACACGGGTTCAAGCCCTCATCTGGGAAGATCCCACATGCCTTGGAGCAACTAAGCCCAGTGTGCCACAACTACTGAGCCTGCGCTCTAGAGCCTGTGAGCCATAACTACTTAGCCTGCGAGCCACAGCTACCGAAGCCCACGTGCCTAGAGCCCGTGCTCCACAACAAGAGAAGCCACTGCAATGGGAAGCCCGCACACCGCAACGAAGAGTAGCCCCCGCTCGCCGCAACTAGAGAAAGCCCGCGTGCAGCAACGAAAACTCAATGCAGCCAAAATTAAATAAATAAACAGATAAATACATTTATATTAAAAAAAGAAAATAATACATTTCAAAAAACCTAGAATGATATTACAAAAGGCAAATGTTAAGAGCTCATCAATAAACATTTATATAATTGGAAATTAAAAGTTTTGAACCAGTATTAATTTATATATATTCATTTGCATATGGATTGCTTTATACTTCACACACTATAAGGCTTTCTCTCTATCAAAGTGAATCAGTTATTGGCAGTTGATTGGGAAATTCTTGGTTGTAGTTATCAAACAGTCCTGCTGAAATAAGATTTGAAGGGGCCACAGCAGAGCAGTGTGTCTCAAAATTTGGGGCACAAAACAAAAGATCGTGTGGCCCACCTGCCTGTTCTTTCTTTCTAATAAAAATTTGAACATGAATAATGAAAGTTTTTGGATTATGTGTTACTTGCCTGAAAGCAGCAGGTACTACTGGTGGGCACTGGATCTTATCTTAGAAGCACTGATATTGATAGACTTTAGTATTATGTACTGAAATGTAACCTTCTGACTCAACAATCTATCTCACAAATTGTCAGATTCTTGGCTTTTATTACAACCAGAAAATCCTAATTCTTAAAGGTAAATATTCTGTAGTGAAGTTATAATTAATTTATAGGGACCATTTAGTTTTCAAAAAGTGGTTACGGCTATGTTTACCAACCCAAATTATTGTGTGGGTAGGTAACTGTATTCTTAAATGTATTCTCAGTCCTGCTTCGTGGGAAACGGTAGTTTGACTTACAAGTTTTCCCTCTTTTCTCAGCCATTCTCAACACTTCCTATTCTCTTTCCCACTTTATATTTCCTCTTAGAACATATCACTAGTCTAATTTCATACATATTTTACTTATTCATCTGATTTGTTGCCCGACTTCTCAATTAAATTGTATGCTTCATAATGGCAGTATTTTTGACTGTTTTGTCTTCTGCTGTATCCCCTGTGCCTAGAGGAGTTCCTGGGAAATAATGTGTTCAATAAAGATTGACTAAATAAATGAATGTTCAGGGTGCCTCTATGCTTCTTAAGTCCTTTCTCCATATCCATTACTCCTGAAAAACTTCTCACTAGTGCTGACCCAACTCAAAATGCCCTAAATGAATGCTTTCCCAATATGATAAAGAAATATTAATACATATCTCAAACTAAAAACTAATCTCATGCTTAACAGTGAACCATTAATTTACATTGCTGTAAGGATTTAGATAAAGATGTCAACAATCACTTCTGCTAATTAATATTGCTCTGGAGGTACTAGCCAATGAAATTAGACATGAGAAAGAAATAACATGTATAACTATTGGAAAAGAAACGGCAAATCATTTATTATGTGCAGGTAACATGATTTTAAACTTATAAAACCCCATACAACAGCATAAAATAAAGGGAATTCAATAAAACTATTGGCTATTAAATGGATATAAAAATCAATCTTTTCTATATGTTAACTGAAATGACTTGGAAAATAGATGAAAAGATCCCACTTACTGTATATCAGCTAAAAATTTAAAACATCTGATACAGGTTTAATACAAATAATATGAAAAAAACTTTTAAACTACTGAAAGAAATAAAAGAAGATTTATGTAATTGGAAAGACATATAGTGTTCTTATATAAGAAGGACCAAGATGATAAAGATGTAAATTCTCCCTAATTTAATGTACATAATCACAGTATTCCTAGTAAAAATGTCAAGAGTAATTTTTTTTGGAAATGTGACAAGATCATACTAAATTCATATAATTATGAATATGAAAAATACATGAGAACAAAAGGATTTTAAAAAAATGATAAGAAGGGACTACCTCTATCAGATATTGTGATATAAAGCTATAGTCATTAAAAGAGCCTGATAATAGTGCTTGAATAGACAGAGCAATATAATGTAATAAAGAGTTCAGAAACAGAAACAAATACATATGGAAACCTAGTATAAGATAAAGGTGGAGAAAAGCAGACTTCCAAGAAATGATGGTGTGGGGCAACAGGCTAGACATCTGTCTGGAAATCAGAACAAAAGTGAATTCTTATTACATTTCTTACACTTAAATATTAGATGAATTAAAAATGTAAATGTTGAAAACAAATCTTAAAAGAAAACATGCAGTGTGGTAAGAAATAAAGCTCACAAACCACAAAGGAAACAATTAGTAAAAATGGCTGCATAAAATTTTTAAAGTTTTTTTCTTCAGGTATAGTTGATTTACAATATTATATGTTTCATGTGTACAACATAGTGATTCTCACAATTTTTAAAGGTTATACTTCATTTATAGTTATTATAAATTTTTGGCTATATTCCCTGTGCTGTACAATATAGCCTTGTAGGTTATTTATTTTATACATGATAATTTGTACTTATCACCTACCCTTCTCTTGTCCCTTCTCCACTCCCTCTCCTCACTCATAACCACTAGTTTGTTCTCTATATCTGTGAGTCTGTTTCTTTTTTGTTACATTTACTAGTTTATTTTTTAGATTCCACATATAAGTGATACCATACAATATTTGTCTTTCTCTGTCTATTTTTTACTTAGCATAAAAACCTCCAAGTCCATCCATGTTGTTGCAAATGGCAATATTTCATTCTTTTTTTATGACTAAGTAGTATTCCATGTATATGTATATGTATGTGTGTGTGTGTGTGTGTGTGTACACACACACATATATACCACATCTTCTTTATCCATTCATTTGGTAATGGACACTTAAGTTGCATCCAAAGCTTGGCTATTGTACATAGTGCTGCTATGAACATTGTGGTGCATATATGTTTTTGAATCAATGTTTTCATTCTCTTCAGATATATACCCAGGAGTAGAATTGCTGGGTCATGTGGTAGTTCTATTTTTTGTTTTTTGAGGAAATTCCATACTGTTTTCCACAGTGGCTGCACCAACCTGCATTTTTATCAGCCATGCACAAGGACTCCCTTTCCTCCACATCCTCCTCCCCAACATTTGTTATTATTTATGGTCTTTTTGATCATAGCCATTCTAACAGGCATGAGGTGATATCTCATTGTGGTTTTGATTTGCATTTCTCAGATGATTAATGATGTTGAGCATCTTTCATGTGCCTTTTGGCCATTTGTATATCTCCTTTGAAGAAATGTCTATTCAGATCTTTTGCCCATTTTATAATGGGGTTGTTTGTTTTTCTGACATTGAGTTGTATAAGCTGTTTATATATTTTGGATAATAACCCCTTATAGGTTATATCATTTGCATATATTTTCTCCCAGTCCGTAGGTTGCCTTCTTGTTTTGTCAGTGGCTTCCCTGGCTGTGCATAAGCTTTTAAGTTTAATTAGGTCCCGCTTGTTTATTCTTGTTTTTGTTTCCTTTGCCTTAGGAGACAGATCAAAAAAAATATTGCTACAATTTATGTCAGAGTGTCCCACCTGGACTTCTTGGTGGTCCAGTAGTTAAGACTCTGTACTTCCTACAGGGGGGCATAGATTCGATCCCTGGTCCAGGAACTAAGTAAGATCTCACATGCTGCATGGTGCGGTCAAAAAAAGAAAAGCATCCCACCTATGTTTTCTTCTAGGAGTTTTATGGTTTCCAGTCTTGCATTTAGGTCTTTAATCCATTTTGAGTTTATTTTTATTATTTTTTAAAGATTTATTTGTTATTTATTTATTTATTTGGCTGTGTTGGGTCTTAGTTTTGGCACATGGGATCTTTGTCAAGGCATGCAGGATCTTTCATTGCAGCATACAGGCTTCTCTCTAGGTGTGGCATGCAGGTTTTCTCTTCTCTAGTTGTGGTGCGCAGGCTTGAGAGCACATGGGCTCTGTAGTTTGTGGCACAAAGTTTCTCTAGTTGAGTTGTGTGGGCTCAGTAGTTGTGGTGCCTAGGCTTAGTTGTCCCACAGCATGTGGGATCTTAGTTCCCTAACCAGGGATCAAACCCATGTCTCCTGCATTGGAAGGCAGATTCTTTACCACTGGACCACCAGGGAAGTCCCTTCAGTTTATTTATTTATTTTTAAAATTTTATTTATTTATTTATACAGCAGGTTCTTATTACTTATCTGTTTTATACATATTAGTGTACCCTTGAGTTTATTCTTGTATATGGTGTTAGAATATGCTCTAATTTCATTCTTTTACATGGAGCAGTCCAGTTTTCCCAGCACTACTTATTGAAGAGGCTGTCTTTTCTCCATGGTATGTTCTTGCCTCCTCTGTGTTAGATTAGTTGACCATAAGTGCATGGTTTTATTTCTGGGCTCTCTATTCTGTTCCATTGATCTATGTGGCTGTTTTTGTGCCAGTACCATACTGTTTTGATTAATGTAGCTTTGTAGTATAGTCTGAAGTCAGGGAGTGTAATACCACCAGCTCTGTTCTTTCTCAAGATTGTTTTGGGTATTTGGGGTCTTTTGTGCCTCCATACAAATTTTAAAATTATTTGTTCTAGTTCTGTGAAAAGTGTCCTTGGTATTTTGCTAGGGATTGCATTGAATCTGTAGATTGCCTTTGGTAGGACGGTTATTCTGACAATATTAATTCTTCCAATCCATGAACGCAGCATATCTTTCCATCTGTTTGTGTCATCTTCAGTATATTTAATTGGTGTCTTATAGTTTTCCAAGTACAGGTCTTCTACCTCCTTAGGTAGGTTTATTCCTAGGTATTTTATTCTTTTTAATGTGATGGTAAATGGGACTGTTTCCTTAATTTCTTTTTCTGATAGCTTGTTGTTAGTGTATAGAAATGCAACAGATTTCTCTATATTAATTTTGTATCCTTCAACTTTATTGATCGATGAGTTCCAGGAGTTTTTTGGTGGTGTCTTTAGGATTTTCTATGTATAGTATCATGTCATCTGCAAACAGTGACAGTTTTACTGCTTCCTTTCCAATTTGGATTCCTTTTATTTCTTTTTCTTGTCCGATTGCTGTGGTTAGGACTTCCAACACTATGTTGAATAAAAGTGGTGAGAGTGGGCATCCTTGTCTGGTTCCTGATCTTAGGAGAAACGCTTTCAGCTTTTCATCATTGAGTATGATGTTAGCTGTGGACTGTATATATATATATATACACACATATATATCATTTATTATGTCATATATAGCATTTATTATGTTGGGTCTCTATACTCACTCTCTGGAGTGTTTTTTTTTGTTTTTTTTGATCATAACTGGATGTTAGCTTTTGTCAAAAGCTTTTTCTGCATCTACTGAGATGGTCATATGGTATTTATTCTTCAATTTGTTAATGTGGTGTACCACATCGATTGATTGATTTGCAGATACTGAATCATCCTTGCATCCCTGGGGTAAATCCTGCTTGATAATGGTGTATGACCCTTTTAATGTATTGTTGGATATGGTTTGCTAATATTTTGTTGAGCATTTTTGCATCTATGTTTATCAGTGATATTGGCCTATAATTTGTTTTTTTGGTGATATCTTTGTCTGGCTTTGGTATCAGGGTGATGCTTGCCTTGTAAAATGAGTTCAGAAACATTCCTTCTGCTGCAATTTTTTTGGAATAGTTTGAGAAGGATAGGTGTTAACTCTTCTCTAATGTTTGGTAGAATTCACCTGTGAAGCCATCTGGTCCTGTACTTTAGTTTGTTGAAAGTTTTTAAAAAATTATTATTATTTCTGATTCAATTTCATTACTAATGAAATTGTAATTGGTTTGTTCCTGTTTTCTATTTCTTCCTGGTTCAGTCTTGGGAAACTGTACATTTCTAGGAATTTGTCCATTTTTTTCTAGGTTGTTCATTTTATTGGGATATAGTTGGTCACAGTAATCTTTTATGATCCTTTGTTTTTCTGTGGTGTCAGTTGTAACTTCTTTTTCATTTCTGATTTTATTGATTTGGGCCCTCTTTTTTTTTTTTTTTTTGATGAGCCTGGCTAAAGTGTTATCAATTTTGTGTATCTTTTCAGAGAACCAGCTCTTAGTTTCATTGATCTTTTCTATTGTTTTTTAGTCTCTATTTATTTCTGCTCTGATCTTAATGATTTCTTTCCTTCTACTAACTTTGGGTCTTGTTTGTTCTTCTTTTTCTAGTTCCTTTAGATGTAAGGTTAGGTTGTTTATATGAGATTTTCTTGTTTCCTGAGGTAAGCTTGTACTGCTATAAGCTTCCCTCTTAGAACTGCTTTTGCTGCATCCCATGGATTTTGGATCTTTGTGTTCTTGCTTTCATTTGTCTCCAGGTATTTTTTTTATATCTGATTTGATTTCTTCAGTGATCCATTGGTTGTTTAGTAGCATATTATTTAGCCTCCATGTGTTTGTTTCTTTGCCGTCTTTTTTTTTCTCCTTGCAGTTGATTTCTAGTCTCATAGCATTGCAGTCAGAAAAGATGCTTGATATATTTCAATATTCTTAAATTTACCGAGACTTGTTTTGTAGCCTAGTATGTAATCTGTCCTGAAGAATGTCCCATGTGCACGTGAAAAGAATGTGTATTCTGCTGCTTTTGGATGGAAAAAGCACCCCCCGAAAAAAAAAATCTCTCTCTCTCTATATGTGTTCTAATATGTCATTTAAAGCCAGAACTTCCTTATTGATGTTCTGTCTGGATGATCTGTCCATCAATGTAAGTGGAGTGTTAATGTCCCCTATTATTATTGTGCTGCTGTCAATTTCTCCCTTTTTTTCTGTTATGTATTTAAGTGCTCCTATTTTGGATGCATATATAAAAATTTAAAACTTCTCTATAACAAAAAAAAATCATAATGTTAAAAGGCACTTCAGAAACTAAGAAAACTATTTTCAACACATATGACAAAGAGCTAATTCCTTAACTTACAAAGAACTCTTATGATACTCCATAAGTAAAATGGGCAAAGGGTATGAACACATTACAGAACAAGCACATTACAGCAACACAGACAACCAAAAATATATATAAAATGTTTTTCAAGCTTGCTCTTAATTAATGAAATGCCAATTAAAAGAATTAGATTCCAGTTTCACCTATCAGAATGGCAAAAATTAAAAAATTGGATGAAACGTTGTTATTGTACCCATGATTAATAGTAATGCTGACATTGCATAGTTTAAAAAAATAAAAGACTGGGGCTTCCCTGGTGGCGCAGTGGTTGAGAGTCCGCCTGCCGATGCAGGGGACACGGGTTCGTGCCCTGGTCTGGGAAGATCCAACATGCCGCGGAGCAGCTGGGCCCGTGAGCCATGGCCGCTGAGCCTGCGCGTCCGGAGCCTGTGCTCCGCAACGGGAGAGGCTGCAACAGTGAGAGGCCCGCGTACAGCAAATAAATAAATAAATAAATAAATAAAAAACTGAAATATATCTCTGTATGTGTGGATATGCAAAGATCTCCAAGTCATGTTCCTAATCATTGTCTACATGTTGCTCATCACCTGCCATAAAGAAAGGAGTTAAAATCCTAGTTTTAAGATTTAAGCCATAACTGTGTTAGGCTGAATACTGCCCCCTGCCCCGAAGGATGTTCACATCTTAATCCCTAGAAACTGTGAATCCCCAGTACCTGTGAACACAATGTGATAATTGCATAGAGCAAAAGGAACTTTGCAGATGACCACTTGAAGGATATTGATTGAGGTGGGGAGATTATCCTGAATTATCCTGGTTTATCCATGTGGGCCTGATACAATTACAAAAACCTTTATAAGAGTTACACAGGGGGAGTCAGTCAGAAGATAGCAGTGTGATGAGGGAGGAAGAGGCAGAGACAGATGTTTTCCTGCTGGCTTTGAGGGTGTTGGAAGGGGGTCGCAGGCCAAATACTGGCTGTTCTAGAAGCTGTTAAGAGGCAAGGGAATGGATTCTCCCCTGGAATCCCTGGAAGGGACCAACCCTGCTGATATCTTAATTTTTAGCCTTATGAGGCTCACTTCAGACTTCTGACCTCCAGAACTATAAGAGAATAAATCTGTGTTGTTTTAAGCCAGAGTGTTTTGGTATTTGTTAGAGCAGCAACAGGAGACTAATAGAAGTTATCATGAAAAACATCATAAATCAAAATGAGACTAAAAGCAGGCTATTAAAATGTAAATGAAACATACTATTATCAACTTCAAGAAGTCAATGAAGAGGATGACTTCACGTGCTTTGGGGAAATAACTTAACGCTCTCAAAACCGTCTTGCTATACCTTGGACTACACCTAGGAGAAAGATCACCAACTCTGGGGAGCTGGTGGGATGGTTTCTCGGAAAAACTAGCTGGAGAAACGAGCAAACTCCCTTATCAAGCACTCAGGACGGGGATTTTAAAGAGCAAGAAGGCTGGCCCTTGCTCAGGGGCGTCGGTGGAGGCATGGCCGCAGGCTGAGAGGGCAGGGTGGGGAGGAGAAGTGTGGGTGGGTGGGTGACAAAAGGTGACAGGTAGCGGCAAGATCAGGAAGTTAATTACACAGAGCAAACAAGATAATTGAGGAAATAAATAAATATATTTAGAATCATAGAAGACAAGTTTATTTCTGCCTGAAAGGGTTTTACTTACATAGAAAGGGGGACGTCTAGAAATAACTCTGAGGTGTTCGATTAGAATAGGGAATATTGGGCTAATATATATATACACACATATTTTATATATACTATATATATATACACACACACACGAGGATAGCTAGTTACCAATCTATGTGCATGTATGTGCATGCATGCGTGTGTGTGTGTGTGTGTGTGTATGCGCGTGCGTGTGGGGGTAATTTTCCTAACTCTGCTGAAGGCCTAGAAGCAATGACACCCCGGTAACAATAAGTACACTGAGCATCATTCTCCACTAAATACCATTCTCTACTAAAGGGAATTAGGGTTCCTCAGAGAAATGGATGATTCCAGGCTTGGGGCAGGCAAAGTACAAGATAAGGCTGGTATGTGAAAAAGGACACAGAAGCCAACTTGAAGTTTTCACTGATCAAATCTAGGACAATTTGAGCATCAAAATAAATAAGGATGAAATAAGATGACAACCTATTAAATAAGATAGGAATCCATGAGTCCATACTAATACAAATGAATAAATAAACAGAGAAAGGAAGAGAAAGCTCTTCCTTATGGTAGAATGACAGCTAATAAATGTACAAGGAATGGTTGAAAGGGACAGTGACTGTTTGATGGCTATCAGAGAGGTAGCTGAAACAGGCAGGACTTGTCAGTGGATGCTAAAGGCCAGTGAACATAAGTCCGATAAAGAACAGGATCTGGCATAATACTAATCAAATACAAAAGGAAAGAGGGTGGCTTTGTGGAGAAACCTGGCAGACACCTTGACCATCACCAGGTCAGCAAGGCCCGCACCACCAGTGGGGCAGGTGGACCTCATGTGCCTCCCGGAAACTGAGAAGAGCACAGGGTCATCCCTGTGGTCTCCCTGCCAGGATCAGGCCTGAGTCAGGTCAGGGGGAGACACCGACCAGACCCAGGTTGAGGGTCTTCCTACAAAACAAAAGGCCTGAACTCTTTGACTTAAAGTTCAGCAGAATGTTAAATACCAGAAAAGCTCTTCCCTTAGCTTATAAAAATAGTTATAAAAATAGGCAAGATGATCACATACCTCAAGGCTTTCAAGAACACGATTTCTAACACTGTGTCCACTTTTAAGATGATGTGTCCCAATTTTTGGCTTCAGAAATGTGGTTGCTCTACTATTGAAGAAAGGAAGTTTAAGAATGAACACTGGGGGACTTCCCTGGTGGCGCAGTGGTTAAGAATCTGCCTGCCAATGCAGGGGACATAGGCTCGATCCCTGGTCTGGGAAGATCCCACATGCCATGGAGCAGCTAAGCCCGTGCGCCGTAACTACTGAGCCCGTGCTCTAGAGCCTGCGAGCCACAACTACTGAAGCCCATGAGCCACAAGTACTGAAGCCCGCGTGCCTAAAGCACGTGCTCCGCAACAAGAGAAGCCACTGCAATGAGAAGCCCACGCACCGCAACGAAGAGTAGCCCCTGCTCTCCACAACTAGGGAAAACCCACGCGCAGCAAGGAAGACCCAACGCAGCCGAAAAAAGAAAAGAATGAACACTGGAATTAAGAAGAGAGGAAGTATGCTACAGAAGGAAAAAGGCTTGTGTGGCGAGACGTCTGAGTTATAGTTCCAGCTCTGCCAGTACTAGCTAGCTGCCTGGCCTCAATGGTTTAATGTACGAAATTTGCTGTTTTCAATGACATTTAAGGTTTAGTCCGGCATGAAAGTCCATCAATTATACCTATATACATCAGAAATCTCAGGCTTTATTGGATAACATGGAATTGTGCCATTCAAGCTTTGGATGGTTATAGACAAGTTATGTAGGTTTTGGTTATTTAACAATTTTATATATTTTATTGATTTTTGACAAAGAGCTCAAATTCATCACCAGACTCAGCTTCCCAAGGCAGCGCTTTCAGGGTTAGAAGCTGTGCCTCTCTGCTCCCACCAGGTGGCGGCAAATGCAGCTCCTGCATGGGCTACAGGAAGAGCCCACACTCTAGGGCTACATGCACAGACGCGTGAACTTTTAGCGCCCCCTCCCGGCCACTGCCACATTTCTTTTTAATTTACAGTGTTGACCTGATTCCTTTTTACTAGAATTTTCACTGTCTATTTTAATAAAATTCTACGAAAATATCCCACATTTGATGTTACACATTCGAATGTCCGTTTCATTCATTCTTTCAACACACATTTGAGTGCATACCATGTGCCAGGAGCTGTGTGAGGTGTGGAGGATATAATGAACACAGAAACGTGTCTGTTTTCGTGGAGCTAACACGTCGGTAATAAAATAATCACAACAGTGACTGTTCTAAGCGTTTTAAAGGAAAGAGCTACAACTCTGTGAGGATATATGGCAAAGAAGCCGGATCTAGACAGTGACCTGGGAGTTTCCCTAGAGCGGTGCATTCTAAGTTGAGATATGCAGGGTCAGTGGGAATTGACTGGGCAAAGAGGAATGGAGGGTGGGAAGGAAGAAGAGCGCAGAGAAGGCAGTGCCAGGGCTGGCGCGTAGAGGAGGCCCCTGTGGCTGGGCCCCGTGACAAGGGCCAGCGGTTCCAGATGGGGCTCCAGAGGTCAGGGGGGTGAACAGCTGCAGGGTCACTGGAAGGCATGTTTATGGTCTGGATCTTTCATCCAAAAGGAACAGCCAGCTAGCAGTAAGCAAAAGAGAGAGAGGCTGGGGAAGGGATGATCTGCGCTGCCTCCCGAAGAGGTGACTCTGGCTGCAGCGGGGGAGAACAGAAGAGGGAAGAGTCAGAGAGCAGCGGATGCAGGAGGCGGGACGAAGGAAGGCGGGAGCTTGGACCAAGGCGCCCGTGATGATGTGAAAGATGCACAGGGGACAATGTCAGCAGGGCTTGGTGACCCACTGGATGCTGGGGTGAGGGAAAAGGTCAAGGGGTCCCAGTGGGTGGGGTGGTGGGAGACTGCCAGGTCTCGCGCGTGTTGAGTTGCAGGGGTCTGAGAGGTATAAAGAGGCACTGCTGCCCAGCAGCTGGACCTATGGGAGCCGGAGGACCAGAAGGCTGGGCGTGGCTGAGGGTGCAGAAGCCCAGGGAAGACAATGCTTCGCGAGTGGGAGGGGAGCAGCAGTGTCAAACTTACGTGCTGCTGAGAGACTGAACAAGACGTGGCCGGGAACGTCTGATGAGTGGTTTTAGTGCAGAGATGAGAGTGGAGGGCAGACTGGAGTGGGTCGAGGAATGAGAGGCAGGGAATGCATACACTGAACATGGCAATTCTTTACCAAAGTTTGCCTGTCAAGGGGGATGAGAAATTGAGCAATAACTGGAAAATGAAAGAGAACTGAGGTCAAGGGAGTTTGTTTCTGTTTCTTTTGTGATGGGAGGTCTTGAGCATGTTTTTTTTTTTTTTTTGCGGTACGCGGGCCTCTCACTGTTGTGGCCTCTCCCGTTGCGGAGCACAGGCTCTGGACGCGCAGGCTCAGCGGCCACGGCTCACGGGCCCAGCCGCTCCGCGGCATGTGGGATCCTCCCGGACTAGGGCACGAACCCGCGTCCCCTGCATCGGCAGGCGGACTCCCAACCACTGCGCCACCAGGGAAGCCCTTGAGCATGTTTAAAAGCCGAGGGAAAGCGCCAGTCAAGATGGCAGAGGTGATGACACAGGTGAGAGAATGGACAGCCGAGAGTGACAGCAAGTGGGAGGGGGTGAGATCCACAGCACGGGGGGGTTGCAGTTGTGGCAGCTGAAGACGGAGGAGATTCCCCTCAGGTGGCTTTAAGAGCCTCTATGAAGTGACAGGACAAGGGGAGGCTGGAGAGCGGAACATCCTATAGACCCTCTGCAAGTTGCAGCTGCCCTACCATTATACTTTGGTCCGTCAGGGTTTCACTAGATGGAAAAAGAGACAACGGAGGCTGGGGGTTTGCAACTGGCAAGGGGACAGGTGTCTGGGGCCATTAGCTCCCTGAGGGCAGGGACCTGTCATATCAATCACTGCCTCACTCTGACTGGAGTATCAGCGCCCAGGTACTTACTATCAAAGTGATCAGCGTAGGAATGCTCACTTGTCTTCATTTCAATTTGCCTCTTTTGGTGCTTCTCTAAAAAACCAAAAAAGAAAGAATACAGAACAGACAGAGCGTAAATTCCTACGTGACTTTTTTTCTCACTTGGAAGAATTTTTCATTCTTCCGTAACGTCAGTTTTAAAGTTCTTGCCATAGATCTATCCAGAGACACTGTCATATATCTCAGAAAGCTAAAGGGCATCTTTCAATTTTTAGCTTAATCGTAAGGTGCTTACGTAGCTTCGTCTACTTTGTTTAAAAGTCACAAAAATGCATACTAAAAATGTTGTATTTTTATCTATGGAAACTATAAAATTCATATCCTTCAAAAAAAAACTTACTCACATGAAATAACACAGAAAGAAAACAGCATAAGGCTGTCTATACTCGAGGCAGGGAGACCAATTAGGAGGCTACTGAAATAATCCAGGGCTGGACCACGGTGCTGACAGTGGGCGTTGGATACGTTCTGAAGGATGTGTTGACAGACTGAATGTGGGGAGGGAGAGAAACAGGAGTCAAGGAGGACACTAATGCCCAGACAACTTGGGAGAATGGCTTCCAGTAACTGGGGTGGGTAAAAGCACGGGAGGAGCAGGTTTGCGGGAATGTTCTGGACTTGCTGTGCTGGAGATGCCTTAGACATCTAAGCAGAGATATGGGCAGGCAGACATGCATCTGAAGTTCAGAGGAGGGTTAGGACTGGAGATACACATGTGGGGTTCACTCGCATTTAGATGGGTTTTGAGCCTATGAGACTGGATGAATTCACCTAGGAAGTGAGGGTAGATTAAAAAAAAAAAGTTCGAGGTCATGTGTGGCGGTGAAAAACTGGCCTGAAAACTTACCCGCTGGCACACGTGTGGCAAGGAAATGTTAAAGCACCACCGGGAAATTGTGGACAGAGGGCTCCAAGGCTGAGTTGAGCGGGTGAGGGACAAAAACACAGAAGACACTGCAAAGGATTCAGATTTCCCAGGGATGGGGATTAGGGAAATGTCAGCGCTAAGGTTAGAAGGAAAAAACAAAGCAAAAGCATGCAGGCAGATGCAAAATTTAAGGTATCAGATTCAGATATAAAAGAAAGATGTCGGCGAAAGCCTGCAAGTTGGTGAAGGGGTGAAATCGGCCCCAGCGTGGCGGGTCAGGAAGAAGGCGGGGCTGGAAGGCGGGGTAAGGTGACTGGCCGGGCCCCGCCCCCGGGCCATACCCGGGCCAGCTCGGGACCGTCCCCTGCCCGAATGCCTCCAGCGGCCAGTCCGCGTGCGGGCGGGTCCGCGGGTCCCCGGGCCAGCGTGGGCTTGTGAGTGTGTTGCGTGGGCGCAGTCACAGTGTCTGAACTGGGAAGAAGGACGCCGAGGGCCGCTCTTCACCAGGCTGCGCTTTGCTGGTGGAAGCGGCCTGACGGCCCGCCTACGTTACCAACTCCAGAGCCAAGCAGTGAGGCCCGAGCTGGGCAGGGGCCAAGACTGAGGAACCGGGCGACACTGGAAGGCTCGGAAAGTTTAGCAGGAGGCTCGGCTGGGGTAGGGCGGAGACTTCCGGCTGTGGGGCGCGGCGGCAGCGGGTCTGTTACCTGCTCCGCGCGGCTGCCGCTGCAGCGCCAACCTGGCGGCCTCCTGGCTCTGACGCGTCGCCCTGGAAACCGGCGCGCGGGGCTTTCTGGGACTGGCCGGCCAGGAGGAGAGGAACGAGAGGCGGGGCCGCGAGGCCTGCGCGCACGCGCACCCCGGACCGCGTCTCTGGCCCGGGCTAGGGCTCCGGGGTCGTGACTCTTCCGCGAGGGTGAAGTTAGCTGGCTGCACAGACTTTCGCAAACAAGCCTCCAGCCGCCCCTCCTCGGCGCCCAGGATCCCGCCTACGCCCTGGCCGCGCTCGGGCCGAGCGAGCTGACCCCGCGGTTCCTTCCCGCGCCTGGTAGCTCTCGCCCGCGCACCGGGTGTTTTGAATCTGAGTCCGATGCACATGTCCGGTTCCCAGCCTGGGAGGGCCGTGGACTAAGCGCAGAGCGCTTCTGTTAACCTTTATAAAGATGGATTTCTTGGTGGAAGAAAATCTGATCACAAAGCAATGCATGTTTGGTGTAGAGAAGTTACCATGTACAGGAAAGTACCAAGAAAAAGTAAAAATCACCTATAAAAATTATAGGTGATTTTGTAAAAAAAAAATTATTTATTTATGGCTGTGTTGCGTCTTCGTTTCTGTGCGAGGGCTTTCTCTAGTTGCGGCTAGCGAGGGCCACTTTTCCTCGCGGTGCGCGAGCCTCTCATTACCGCGGCCTTTCTGGTTGCGGAGCACAGGCTCCAGACGCGCAAGCTCAGCAGTTGTGGCTCACGGGCCCAGCCGCTCCGCGGCATATGGGATCTTCCCAGACCAGGGCTTGAACCCGTGTCCCCTGCGTTGGCAGTCAGACTCCCAACCACTGCGCCACCAGGGAAGCCCTATAGGCTATTCTTAGTGATTGCTTAGGACTTTTCAGTGATGCGTAGGCATAATTAACGAACAATAACGTTATTTCTTTTTTTCCTCTTCCCTCCTCACCCTCCCATTGTATCAATGCCCTGTTGAATGTCCTTGTAGGTGAATCCTAGGGGTCACCCCGACTGTTTTCTTAGGATAAATTCCTACATGTGAAGTTGAAGGATCAAAGGATAGACCCACTTTGAGGCTTTCTGAAGGTATACGAAAGTTTGCCTTCCAGGCAAATGTCTCCAATCCTTAATCCACATTTGCGGATAATCTTATTTCTTTTAAAAATGTATGTCCATGTAGGGGCTTCCCTGGTGGCGCAGTGGTTGAGAGTCCGCCTGCCGATGCAGGGGACACAGGTTTAAGCCCTGGTCCGGGAAGATCCCACATGCCGCGTAGCACCTAAGCCCGTGCGCCACAACTACTGAGCCCATGTGCCACAGCTGCACACACCTAGAGCCCATGCTCCACAACAAGAGAAGCCACCACAATGAGAAGCCCACGCGCTGCAACAGAGTAGCCCCCGCTCGCCACAACTAGAGAAAGCCTGTGTGCAGCAATGAAGACCCAATGCAGCCAAAAATAAATAAATAAAATAAATGAATTTTAAAAATTAAAAAAAAAGTATGCCCATGTTATTGTCAAAAAGTGACACCTTACTTTGAGTTTTTCACAACTTTGATTACTAGGAAGGATAGGCATTTTTGTCGTACTTTCAGTGACCATTTGTACTTATTTTGTGATTTGCCTTTTGCCCACTTTTTCAGTTGGAGTTCATCTTTGTAAAAATTGATTTGTTAGAACTTTTGACATCCTATAAAACTCGGACTATGGTATATGCTGCAGATGTTTCCTTCAGTTTGTCAATTACCTTTGAATTTTGTTTATAGTGTATCTTGTATTTGTGTAGCTCAAATTTATCACGTTTCCCTTTATGGTTTTTTCATTTTGTTTTTATGTAATAGGGGGCAGTGGGCATCTCCAAGCAGACCCTGTTTTTTCTTTTTTAAATTTTATTGCAGTATAGTTGATTTACAATGTTGTGTTAGTTTCTTCTGTACAGCAAAATGACTCAGTTATATATATACACACACACACACACATATATATATTCCTCTACATATTCTTTTCCATTATGGCTTATCAAAGGATATTGAACATAGTTCCCTGTGCTATACAGTAAGACCTTGTTGTTTTTCCATTCTGTATATAATAGTTTGCATCTGCTAATCCCAAACTCCCATTCCTTCCTTCCCCTACCCCCCTCCCACTTGGCAACCACAAGTCTGTTCTCTATATCTGTGAGTCTGTTTTTGTTTCCTAGGTATGTTGATTTGTATCTTATTTTAGATTCCACATATAAGTGATAGCATATGGTATTGGTCTCTTCTGTCTGACTTACTTCACTTAGTATGTTAATCTCTAGGTCCATCCATGTTGCTGCAAATGACATTATTTCATTCTTTTTCATGGCTGAGTAATATTCCATTGTGTATATGTACCACATCTTCTTTATCCATTCATCTGTCGATAGACATTTAGGTTGCTTCCATGTCTTGGCTGTTGTAAACAGTGCTGCTATGAACATAGGGGTGTATGTATCTTTTCCAAGTATAGTTTTGTCTGGGCATATGCCCAGAAGTGGGATTCAAGCCAACCCCATTTAATTCTGGCTTTTTAGGGGTTGGTGCCAGACAAGGCTTTCCTGTCCCATCACCACCTGCTCCTCCCTATCCTGTTAGAGTGCCCACTCTTTTTTTTTTCTTTTTGCGGTACGCAGGCCTCTCACTGTTGTGGCCTCTCTGTTGCGGAGCACAGGCTCTGGACGCGCAGGCTCAGCGGCCATGGCTCACGGGCCCAGCCGCTCCACGGCATGTGGGATCCTCCCGGACCGGGGCACAAACCCGTGTCCCCTGCATCGGCAGGCACTCTTAATTTTGCTGCGTTATGTGTTTCTACAACCTTGGGTGGTGAGTTATTCATATAAGGTGGGTAGTGGTTTTTGTTGTGGGTGAGCTGGGCACCATCTCCAAGTAGACATACATTAGACAAGTGTTGCCCTAGACTTGTCATTCATGGAAAGATGGCTGGTTCATTGCTGCTGGTGCTCCCAAGACAGTAACAAAAGTGGCTGTTTATTATTATGATTATTTTTTAACAAATTTATTATTTATTTTTGGCTGCATTGGGTCTTCGTTGCATGCAGGCTTTCTCTAGTTGCAGCAAGCAGGGGCTACTCTTCGTTGCAGTGTGCGGGCTTCTCATAGCAGTGGCTTCTCTTGTTGCGGAGCACAGGCTCTAGGCGCGCAGTCTTCAGTAGTTGTAGCGTGAGGGCTCAGTAGTTGTGGCACATGGGCTTAGTTGCTCCGCGGCATGTGGGATCTTCCCGGACCAGGGCTCGAACCTGTGTCCCCTGCATCGGCAGGTGGATTCTTAACCACTGCGCCACCAGGGAAGTCCAAAAGTGGCTGTTTATTATTAAGAGAACATCCCAACCCTGGTTCTCAGGACTGGAGGAACCTGAAAGATGGAGGCTCCTCAGAACGTCCTTTCCCATCTGAATGGTCTCTCCCTCTCTTTTTTGCTAGCTCTTTCCAGTCTATCACCTTTGTTTCTGCCTTGGAAAGAAGTACTTCTTTCCTGTCTGTGTGTTATGAAAGGGGGAGAGGCCCTTACTGTACGAAGCTGAAGAACTGCCTTTTAGTAATTATGGTGGTCACCTCCATCATGCTACATATTAACATAGGCCTTTATAGCTCTGTATGAGTTTCCTAAGGCTGCTGTAACAAATTACCACAGAACTGATGGCTTAAGACAGCAGAAATTTATTCTTTCATGGGTCTAGAGACCGAAGTCCAAAATCAAGGTGTCAGCATGGTCATGTTCCCTCTGAAGTCTCCTGGGGAGGATCCTTCCTGCCTCTTCCATCTCCTGGTGGCTCCTGGTGTTCCTTGGCTTGTGGCCACATCACTCCAATCTCTGCCTCTGTCTTCACATAGTGTTTTTCTCTGTGTCTCTCTGTGTGTTTTCTCCCCTTCTTATAAGGATATCAGTTATTGGATTTAGGGCCCACCTGAAATCCAGGATGATTTCATTTCAAGATCCTTAATCGATTTCATCTGCAAAGACCCTGTTTCCAAATAAGATCACATTCTGAGGTTTGGGGGGAGCATGAATTTTGGCAGGACAATATTCTACCCAATACTGCTACTGTGGTGGTCACCACTGTTATAATAATAAAAATATAAATAAATAATATAAATAAGGAAAATAAAAAATATAAATAAATAATAAAAATTTAAAAAGAATAAAAATCAGCCTTTATTTCTCATTTTATTTTATCTGTAAAATTATATAAGTAAACAAAACATAGCATCTGGTATCATTTATTATAAGATCCCTCGAGGATCTCTGCAAAGTTTGGAGCCAGTACCTCATACTTTTATCACTAAAATTATGTCAAATCATCCTTTCACAATGTATACACATATCAAATCATCACAATGTACACTTTAAATATCTTACAATTTATTTGTGAACTGTACCTCAATAAAGTTTAAAAAAAAAGAGTAAATTCTGTTAAAAATTAGGTCAGATCTAAAAGTACTGTTATTTGACTTTAACATCAAGGATTAGAGATCTGAAATAATTAGCCTCTTGCATCTTCATTCGATTAGACAACTTATTTCTTTTTTTTTTTTTTTTTTTTTTTGCGGTACACGGGTCTCTCACTGTTGTGGCCTCTCCCGTTGCGGACCACAGGCTCTGCACGTGCAGGCTCAGCGGCCATGGCTCATGGGCCCAGCCGTTCCGTGGCATGTGGGATCTTCCCGGACCGGGACAAGAACCCATGTCCTCTGCATTGGCAGGCGGACTCTCAACCACTGCACCACCATGGAAGCCGTAGACAACTTATTTCTGAATTGAATTTTCAAAGTCGGAGATTCATTGAGCTTTCTTTTAAGACTCATTTGGAATGTTTTGTATTCCTTTTAATTATCTTGAAGCTCACTGATGTCGCTGTAACAAAAGATGTGTCAGCTGGAGTTTTCAAATTTCTGATTTGTACATTTTCATGGTCATTATTAAAAGGATAAGCTTCTAAAAGTAATTCATAGTGAAATAAAGGAGCACTGGGAATTTGAGGGTAGGAAATCAGGAGTTTTTCTTGTGTGGTGTGGACATAAATGGGGTTGGGTTCAAATCCTGGATACACCGTTACCTTTCCTATCATCTCCCATTCTTCTTCTTTTTTTTTTTTTTTTTACCATACCTCGAGGCTTGTGGGATCTTAGTTCCCTGACCAGGGATCGAACCCGGGCCCTTGGCAGTGAAAGTGCCGAATCTTAACCACTGGACTGCCAGGGAATTCCCTCATCTCCCATTCTAAGTCCTCACCGGTGAGGATGGATAGTAATAGGACCCGGTTTTAGGGCTGTTGTGTGGTTTAAGGGAGTGGTTTATGCAAAGCCCTTAGAGCAGGTCTGGCTTGGCAAACACCTCAAAATTGTTAGCTATTATTTCAAGTAGGAAATTTGTTTCTCCCTAGGGCAGGCAGCTGGAGGGGATGTCAAGATTGAGGTAGGTTTTGCCCTGTTGTTACCAATATTGGGTCCTCTGGCCTTGTGTGCAGTAAAGCCAATCTACTGACAATCTACTGGGTTGTGGTATGCAGGTGTGAAGGAATGTGCAGGGTTTATTGTAGGCACCAAACAAGGAGTGTGGGCAACTGATGGTCAAAAACCCAGAACTTCCTGATGGGTTTCAGGAAAGTGTTTTCAAGGGTAAAGTGAGGGAGGGGGGTGCTGTAGGGTGGGTGATCAGCTTGTGCACAATTATCTGATTGGTTGATGGTGAGGGAACCAGTCATCAGGATGGTGTCATAGGAGTTAACATCATCAATCCTCAGGCTCCAGTTGCTCTGGGGGCTACGTGCTCACCATCATCATGCAGTTAGCTTCTTCCATTTGGTGGAGGCTTTAGTCTCTGTAAAACAGCTCAGGAATGTGCATCACAGACTTTTATCTATGTCCTTCAGGGAGGAACTAAAGGTTCTGTGACTGCCACATGGCTGATTTACTGTTTAAATTGTTACCAGTTCTCCTGGCCCAGCTGATACTTTTGTCACTACATGTTCACATCCTTTCAATCATTAATTCTTGAGCCAGGCTTTTGTGACTCAGGGGAGGCCTGAGATAACTATAGCTTTTCTACAGACAAGAGGCAGGCAGAGGATATGGGGGGAGGGGTCTGTCCAGGGAGGCCCCATAGGGTCTTCCTCAGTTATACTATATGATCAACAGATGTATATTCTCTAGGGCACATGAGCCACAGCTTATGTCACTAACTTACAAAGGCATTAAGAAATACACAGAGCTTATTACTTTCTTAAATAATATTTGCAGCAAAATAGTATGCTCATGTGGTGGGTTTAAGACTAAGGTGTTTGAAAAAATATTTCGTATGACAAAAATAGTATATACTCACTGTAGAAATTTTGGAAAATACAGCAAAGAAGAAAAGCAAAAATGATGGTGGACTTTAAAATAAAATTTTGGTGGGCTTTAAAATAAAATTTACTGGGATGAAGTGAGAGAGTGGCATGGACGTATATACACTACCAAAGGTAAAATAGATAGCTAGTGGGAAGCAGCTGCATGGCATGGGCAGATCAGCTCCGTGCTTTGTGACCACTCAGAGGGGTTGGATAGGGAGGGTGGGAGGGAGAGGCAAGAGGGAGGGGATAGGGGGATATATGTATATATATAGCTGATTCACTTTGTTATAAAGCAGAAATTAACACACCATTGCAAAGCAATTATACTCCAATAAAGATGTTAAAAAATAAATAAAATTTATAATGCTTCTTACTTAAATTTGGGGAACCATGAGTCATCTTCACCTAATTTGGGGAGTAAACTTTGCATGCCCTAAGTTAAATTGTTGCGGGGTCATCTCAACCATTCATCCTGATCTAAATGAAGCTGAGCTATATTCTAGGGTCAGGGTGACCTTTCGTGGAGGGCACCTACCTGAGGGGAAGGGGAGCAGGCCTCCAGACCTTCTGGGCTCTGGTGAAGGGGCTGGAGGTCAAAACCCAAAAGATCCCTCCCCGGTCCCAGGATCTTACAGCCACGACCTTCATGAGCAGTCAGGGACTTAAACTAAGAGAGAGACTCAGCCATCTTAAGAAGACTAAATATACCCTCCTGCCTTTGCCCCTAAAGACCTTGATCTTGTCTTTGAAACCCACCAGGAGAGTGGGGTGGCTACCATTTGGGCTTCTTAGTAGATTTTTAATGTCTCTAACGTTTAACACAATTCAAATTATCTATACAAATAAGACACACAGAGAGAGCCTGTTACAAACAGATCATTCATTTCTTCCCCCCAACGTCTCTAAAACAATGGAAGCAATTTGCTTGTAAGCCAGCCCTCCCTGCCGGGTTGGGGATGTCAGCGAAACCTGACACGGTCCTCAGCTTGTCAGCCTCTGTTCTTCAGGAGAAACAGGTGGTAAAGGGGGAAAACTGGGAACAGGCCACTCCTAAAGGAATCTATTGTATGACAGTTCATTGAATGTTTTTTTTCAATGCAAAACAATGATTATTTTTACTTTTTAACTCTATCCATAGGAATTGTGTTTGAAGGTTTCACTAAGTTTCCAGGTATTCCTCAGAGTAGACTTGAATGTGGTAAAAGGTGAGTATTCATAAATGATAATGACAATTATTAAGTATTGTTTAATTAGCACGCCACCTTCTCTGATTAAAATACACGCTTTGTACATTAGGTGCCGTTGCCGAGCGGTGTAAGAATAAAAATCATGCACCCTTTAAGAACACTCTTTAGTAACAGACCCTTATTGCTGATCCAGATGGTCTATCATTTGTATTAATGACAAACTTAATTTTTTGAGTAAATTTTCACCCGCTGTGCTCCCTTGATTTTTCTTGCTCAGTGAAATTTATCTGAAGCAAAATATAATAAAGCCTGACATATGCATCACAGAATTAAAGTGGAGATTAATTAAAGCTGACTCCAGTTGAAGGGCATTGAGTTTTTTTTAAGCTGCCAGAAAATTTTAAAGTAAGGAAGCCGCTCTTTATTTAGGTAAAGGCTTCTGTGGCTGTTCTGACCCGTGCTGTGTGCCTGCCAAAAACCCTGTAAACAAGTCCCCCTCCGGCACCGAGCTGGCGTTGTTTGGGCTTTTCCAGCTCCGGGGAGCGCCTCCCACCTCTTCTCTCCTCCTCCGCTACCCGGGGCTCCACCTCCCGCTGCCCGAGGCATCTCCCCGCAGGTCTCTGATTGGTGCGGAGAGCAGCCTTGCCTTTTAGGGACTGTTGTCGGGCTTTCAAAGTGATTAGCGAAAGGGTCCAGCGGCTGCTTATATCAACCAATCAACTGTTTTCCTGACAGATCCCCAAATATTCCCTGGCCAATGGCGGGGAGAGCCCGAGGTGCCTGGGCCGCTCGTGGGAGAGGCAGGGCTTCAGTTGAGCTGAGAGGCGTGAGCTTAGACAGCCTTGGGCCCCTCGCCAGTCCCCACCTGGCACTTGTCTGTGTCACTGTCAGGATTTGTCTGACTCCGCGTTCCCTCGCAGGGGTGTGTTGGGGGGAGTCCTCTTTGCAACTCTCAAAATGGTTATCAAAGTGTTTGTTGCCACATCATCTGGGTCCATAGCGGTAGGTGTCTGATGGAATTTGGGGGCTTTCTTCCTGTCCTATTTTCTGAATAACTCAGACTTGGAAGCAGAAGGAGGGGGTATGGCCCAGTGCTGGCTTTACATGTCTTTTTGAGGCGTGTGTAAGTAAGCCTGTGAGCCCTTTGCTTTCTGCCTTGGTTTGAATGGTGTTGAAGAAATGTGTGTGATCTGGGACAGCTGGGTGTGGAAGGGGATTCAAGGAAGAGGGTGTGTTTGATACTACAACTTTTTTTTTTTTTTTTTTTTTATGGCCACGTTGGGTCTTCGTTGCTGCACGTGGGTCTAGTTGCGGTGAGCGGGGGCTACTCTTCGTTGCGGTGTGTGGGCTTCTCGTTGCGGTGGCTTCTCTTGTTGAGGAGCACGGGCTCTAGGTGCGCGGGCTTCAGTAGTTGCAGCACATGGGCTCAGTAGTTGTGGCGCACAGGCTCCAGAGCGCAGGCTCAGTAGTTGTGGCGCAGGGGCTTAGCTGCTCCACGGCATGTGGGATCTTCCCGGACCAGGGCTCGAACCCGTGTCCCCTGCACTGGCAGGCAGACTCCTAACCACTGCGTCACCAGGGAAGTCCCCGATACTAGAAATTTTAACATGTGATTTGTGTCGTGTTGTGTCTCATATATGATAGAATGGGAGGCTTTTTTTTTTGGTGGAATGTTCCTGCCATTCCTTCTGCGAGACAGACTAATTTAAAATTGCAAATAAATGACACTTTGTGTAACAATATTTGGAGCGTATGATGGGCCAGATTACTAAAATGACTCCTGGGTGTAATAACTTGTGTATGCAATGTAATCCTAATGAAAGTGTAAAGTTAGCATGTGTAATGCTATTATTTGAGGATAATAATGTCACAGTGACAAGAACAAACATCTCTAAGGCTAAAGGTTTAAATTCTCTAGGAATCCAGACAGACCAAAAACAGGTACTAAAAGCCGACCTCCAAAGCATTGCTTTGTCTCATTTCCTTGGGACCAGGCTGGGAACCACGCGTCGATCTCTCTAAGTCCAGCTTTCATTCTGTGCCTTAAGAAATAGGAGTAAGGGAGGGACTCGTTTATCCTTGGAAATGATTCAGGCTTTGATTTTAGGCTTGAACCTGCAGTGTCTATCTGGGACCGACATTTCGACCAGCATTTTAGCATGTAGGAGGCTGTGAAGAGAAAAAGAGTTTTATTAATCCTGAGAGGTGAAGACCAGCAAAGGGGCTGTTTCCTTTTATATCTGATTCCTGGAACTTCTCGGGTTGCAGCTTGGGTTTCAGTGGTCCATCAGCCAGGGATGATACCCTAGACAAATGGTTGGCCCAGGGAAGTGTCCTAATGGCAGCTCCTGAATGCCACCCGCGTTGCCCCCGCCTCGCCCCCTCCAGCCCTGAAAGTTCACGCGGTTTCCAGAGAGGACGAGAGGAAAACACGAGAAAAGAGCCTGGTCGTTCCTTCTGAGCACAACTGGTGGGCAGCTGTTTAGTGATCTCTCGAACATCTTTTAACAGAAAACGATGAGGAACAATTCCAAATGCAAAACTGCAAAATCTTTTGTGGCTGTTGATGACCTCAGAAACTTTTAGTTGATCTACAAAAAGCACATTTTTGGATTGTTTAGATTAAAAAAAATTTTTTTTTTGTAGAAAATGGCTTTTGTGGGCTTCAAATATGGTGTTGACACACTCATTGCTGGAAACTTTTACCACTAACCTTCCAATCTTCTACATGTTCCATAGATCAGGTCTGAGTGGCCCCATGCATCCTTCCGGAGACAGTGAACAAACTGATGGATTTCTTAGGATTATCTGATGTCCTACATTCTTGAAGTTTGGGAGCATGATTTAGTTAGCCTGGGGGGATCTGGACGGGTACTGTTTATTCCAGGATCTTAGAAAATCCAAGTTCATTCTGCTGCCGGAAGCAAATGTTTTGGTGCCACTTGGGACTATGTGACCTTGGGAAAGTTATTGCACCTTGCTAAGCCTCAATTTCCTTATCTGTAAAATGAGGGTAAAAATAGTACTCATCTCATAGTGTTGTCATGAGGACTTAGGAAATAAGCAAAGGGTGCCCAGCAGGGTGTCAAGTGCTTAATAAATATTATCATTATTAGTTTTTATTTATTTATTTATTTATGGCTGTGTTGGGTCTTCGTTGCTGCGCACGGGCTTTTCTCTAGCTGTGGCGAGCGGGGGCGACTCTTCGTTGCGGTGCACGGGCTTCTCATTGCGGTGGCTTCTCTTTTTGCAGGGCACCAGCTTTAGGTGCACGGGCTTCAGTAGTTGTGGCCCACGGGCTCTAGAGCACAGGCTCAGTAGTTGTGGTGCACGGGCATAGTTGCTCCGCCGCATGTGGGATCTTCCTGGACCAGGGCTCGAAACCGTGTCCCCTGCATTGACAGGCAGACTCTTAACCACTGCGCCACCAGGGAAGTCCTATCATTATTAGTTAATGTTATAGTTATCAGCTATGGTCAGTTAGTATTATAATTATTATAACTATTGGTTATTAGTTAATGTTAGTTAATATTAATCAATATTTTTGTAGTTATATTTATTAGTTAATATTAGAAGGTCTGCATCTGTGACGATGTTTCAGAAGAACTGTCTCAAGCCACATAAATGGAAGAATTTCTGTCTTATCCTAAAGAATGAGAACTGATTTTTCCCACGGTGTCAGTGCTAATGATTTTTCCCGGCTGGGGAATTTCACCCAGAAGCTTCTTTGCAGGACGACCCCAGAGCAGCTGCCAGTACTTACGCTGTGTGGCAGTTGGTCTTTGCTACTTACTTCTTCAGTTTGTATACTTTAAAGACAGGTTCTTGCCTGTGACCTCATCAAAGAGGGCATTATGACTTCTGTTGGATGAATGAAATAAGTGAAAAAGGAAAAAGCCAATTGTAATCTCTTGATGAGGTTTAGGCATGCAGCTGTGTATCACATCGCTATTTTAACAGCTGATGCCAAAGCGTGGTTCCATGTTTTACCACTTTACACACAGATTTGGGTAAAGAGACCCTGGGAGTAGGGGAGAAAGTTGTTGTATCTTCGTGGATGACCCTCCTCTCCTCCTGAAGGCCATCGCCACAGGGGTTGGGGGACAAAGGGAGAGAGGACGGTCCTCCCTGTTTTCAAGATGCACAGCCCCTGGACCACCATCTTTAAGGACAGACCCTAATGGTGGCCCCCGGATTTCGCAATCCTTTTTCCAGTCTTGATTGAGTGTAAATATAGAGGGAAAAACATGGCTCTTGAATTAGATGGATCTGGATGTGAACCTTGGAAAATTCTTTAATTTACTGGCACCTCAGCTTTGTTATCTTAAAATGGTGATCAGGGGCTTCCCAGGTGGCGCAGTGGTTGGGGGTCCGCCTGCCGATGCAGGGGACACGGGTTCGTGCCCCGGTCCGGGAGGATCCCACGTGCCGCGGAGCGCCTGGGCCTGTGAGCCATGGCCGCTGAGCCTGCGCGTCCGGAGCCTGTGCTCCGCAACGGGAGAGGCCACAACAGTGAGAGGCCCGCGTACTGCAAAAAAAAAAAAAAAAAAAGTGGTGATCAGAATTCTTGCCTGGCATGGCAGTCAGGACGAGTCACGCTAGGGTGCCTGACTGCACAGCTTCTCGACTTGTGGTGCAAAATGCTTTTCCACGCTTTCTTAATTCTCACCAGCACCCAGGATGAAGGCGGCGTTCTATCCATTTTGCAGATGAGGCAATGGACGGGCAGAACTTGTGCTCAGATAGCAACCTTCCCAGCCAGGATGGAAATGCAGGTCACCTCTCACTCAAATGCAGCGTGCTTTTTACTACAGTACGGTGAGCTTGTTCGGAAAGGTTCCTCACTGTACAAGACAATAAACGGAACATGCCAAGCGAGAGACCCAAAGATCACTCTGAGGCAGCACAGTCACCAACACTGGCTGGTGACTTCAGGACAGAGAAGGATTTTTTTTAAATTGTTTTATTGAGGTATAGTTGATTTACAGTGTTGTGTTAATTTCTGCTGTACAGCAAAGTGATTCAGTTTTCAGATTCTTTTCCATGATGGTTTATCACAGTATATTGAATATAGGTCCCCGTGCCCTACAGGAGGACCTTGTTGTTGATCCATTCTCTATGTAACAGTTTGCGTCTGCTAATCCCAAACTCCCAGTCCACCCCTCCCCCACCCCCCTCCCCCTGGGCCACCACAAGTCTGTTCTCTAGGAGAATGGCACGTTCTTGTGAGTCAATGTAACAGGATAGGAAGTGAAAGCACGGAGTCCTAAGCACTCGTTCGCCAGGGAATTCTCAATGTAACAGGATAAGAAAACAGAACTCTCTCAGCCTCCACTGAGGTCCCAAAGCCTCCAAGTGACACACACCCCAAGGACCCTGGATCCTCCAGAGGGGCTGCCCAGAAGGACGGTGCAGCCTGTGGGACCAGCAATGGCCATGGCGCCCTGGAGAGGGGAGGGAGGGTGAGAGGTGCAGGGGGGAGTGCATCTGTGGTGAGGGCTACTGGGGTGCTGTGCACACCCCTACCCTTGAAACCATAAAGGGGGGGTGACCTTTGGGGACTGATGCTGTGTCCCTAGGGTCAGCTCAGGAGGCCACACGGAGAAAGGCTGTACTTTGTGGTGGGAGCAGCATCTAGTAGGGACCCTTGAACAAGGACCACCGGGGGGGGGGTCCGGGGGGTGCGCCCTGCTCACATGGGCATCAGAGTGCGGGCAAAGGCCACGTGCCAGCCAGGTGAGCTCGTGCACTCCCTGCTCCCCCTCTCCCTCCTCTGGGCTCATCCTAAGACACTTCTCCAGACCCAGACAGAAGCCAAGAGCTCCAAACAGCCAGGAGAGCCATGCTCTTGACTGAGTTTAAGTTGCTGGTGTTTGGGGAGTCCGGAGGGGCAGATTTTATTTTTCTTTTCTTTATTTGGGGGCAGTGCTGAGAAATAAAATGTAGCACAATACCGTGCAGCCAACAGTCAGTCAATTTCCTGTAGACGAAATTGCTTTTCTTGAGAGGAATCATCATAAACAGATTCTTTTTTCTTTTTTACATCTTTACTGGAGTATAATTGCTCTACAATGTTGTGTTAGTTTCTGCTGTGTAAGAAAGTGAATCAGCTATACATATACATATATCCCCATATCTCCTCCCTCTTGCGTCTCCCTCCCACCCTCCCTATCCCGCCCCTCTAGGTGGTCACAAAGCACCGAGCTGATCTCCCTGTACTATGAGGCTGCTTCCCACTAGCTGTCTATCTTACGTTTGGTAAGCAAATGTAATAATGCAGAGGAGGAATAATTTCACAAATCCCAATCTTATAAGGCAAAATGTATGGAGTAAAAGTGTCTGGAGTCCTGAAATTTAAGAATACTTATTCACTGTAACTGTTACTTTCAATGAAATGGTCAAAGAGTGGAAAACTTCTTTTGTAGAGACTGGTAGCATAGAAATTCTGGAATATATTCTGTTTATCAAAGCATCCCAGTTTGCTCTGAGCTGCCCCATTTTTATATTTCTAATTCTAAAAAGATATTATAGGAAAACATTTAGCAATTGAATTAACTGATGCATATAAATTAAAAATTTGTTGGACCACAAACTTTGGTAGTGTATATATGTCCCTGCTACTCTCTCACTTCGTCCCAGCTTACCATTCCCCCTCCCCATGTCCTCAAGTCCATTCTCTAGTAGGTCTGCGTCTTTATTCCCGTCTTGCCCCTAGGTTCTTCATGATCATTTTCTTTCTTTTTTTTTTTTTTTTAGATTCCATATATATGTCTTAGCACCTGGTATTTGTTTTTCTCTTTCTGACTTACTTCACTCTGTATGACAGACTCTAGGTCCATCCACCTCACTACAAATAACTCAATTTCGTTTCTTTTTATGGCTGAGTAATATTCCATTGTATATATGTGCCACATCTTCTTTATCCATTCATCTGTCAATGGACACTTAGGTTGCTTCCATGTCCTGGCTATTGTAAATAGAGCTGCAATGAACATTGTGGTACATGACTCTTTTTGAATTATGGTTTTCTCAGGGTATATGCCCAGTAGTGGGATTGCTGGGTCGTATGGTAGTTCTATTTTTACATAATAAACAGATCTTCCTCTCCTGTTTTCTCCATCTTTCTTTGACTTTCCAGCAGAAGAAACATAAGTCAAGACTTTGGGAAATGTTCATCTGTGTAGAAACTGTGGAACAAAATGAAATCCTTTTCCATCCCACCTCGGGTCCGGAGGCATGATTTTCTTTTAAAGTTCCTTTTTTAAATTGAAGTATAGTTAATTTACAATGTTGTGTTAGTTTCAAGTGTACAGCACAGTGATTCAGTTAAGTCCTGAGGCATGATTAATAGAGATGGAAATAACGCTGGGGAGGGAGTGGACCTCAGCCGGGCTGAGGCTCGCAGGAGTGTATTTGAGGGGGAAGGAAGACAGGGGTTTGGACAGAATAAAGGATGTTGCCTTCTGAATATTTAATTAAAAGTAAATCTGCCTGAGTGGTTAAGAATCCGCCTGCCAATGCAGGGGACACGGGTTTGAGCCCTGGTCCAGGAAGATCTCACATGGTGTGGAGCAACTAAGCCCATGCGCCACAACTACTGAGCCTGCCCTCAAGAGCCTGCAAGCCACAACTACTGAGCCCATGTGCCACAACTACTGAGCCCATGTGCCTAGAGCCCGTGCTCTGCAACAAGAGAAGCCACTGCAATGAGAAGCCCGTGCACCGCAATGAAGAGTAGCCCCCTTCGCTGCAACTAGAGAAAGCCCGTGCACAGCAATGAAGACCCAACGCAGCCAAAAATAAATAAATAAAAAGATAAATTTATAAAAAAAATAAAAGAGGGCATCATTCATTCTGGGAGTGAATTCTTTGAAGAGAGAAAACTGTAATTGTTTCTGGGGAAGGAGTTCTAAGCCTTCAAGATGGCCACATTCACAAAGAAATGGCATTTGGTAGATACAGTCCTTGTACGTGAACCAAGGGTAGAGAAAAGGGCCCTAGGATGTTCTCTCTTAGGTGTGGCTGGCACTCTGATCTCAGGTGAAGAGCTGGGTGTGCGTGCGAAAGGAGAACAGGGTCATTTTACTGTATTTCTCTTCAAAATTCTGGGAGAAATATCCACCAGCTTTTCTAGCTTTTTTTCTCTCTTTCTCTTCTAATAATCTCCATGTGGGCTTTTCAGTTTCCTGTATTATTTCTAAAACTGCTTTTGTTCCATGTGACTTGTTCCTATTTTCATAACTGTGAGTAAAGTGCCTTTTAATGTGGGTGTACTTGGTATTTGAGTTTCATAGTAAATTGTCTTTTTTTCCTTCTCTCTATCATCTTTTTCTTTGTAAACAATTCTTACTTATTTTTTGGCATTAAAGCTTAGCAGAGAATTAAAAGTATTTTGAAGGCTTCAAATAAAAGCTATGATGAGAGCATTGCCATTTTTATTATGTCAATTATACATCAATGATTTAAACATTGATGAGATTAAGATTTCAGAATTTAAATGATGACCCTGTTGATCCTATGGAATGAAGAGCTATGATTTTATGGATTTCCTTGTTTAAATATTTAGCGATATTATTTGTGTTGTATGGTACAGTTGAAGGAAGGGCTTAATTTATGTAACTATAAATAAAATGGTTTTTTACAAACTGTCTAATAGTAATCTCTCTACTCTTGACCAGATTAGGAAGAAACAGCAAGAAGTAGTGGGCTTTTTGGAAGCTAATAAAATCGATTTTAAGGAGTTCGATATTGCCGGAGATGAAGACAATCGGAGGTGGATGAGAGAGAACGTTCCTGGAGAGAAGAAACCTCAAAATGGGATTCCTCTGCCCCCACAGATATTCAACGAAGAGCAGTACTGTGGGGTGAGGTTTGGTTTTTTGGAAAAGTCTTCTGCATGTGTGTTTATCAGAAGTCATTTAAAGCAGATCAATTTCGAGGCAGCATTTGAATTTTTTGACATTTTTCAGGTCATGATCTATTTCTACCATTCAGTACCTGGATGGTAGATCCATGGTGAAGGATCAATAGTTAAGACTTACAAAATGATGGAAACAATAAAATAATGATTCAGAAGTTCTTGGGATTCTTTTAGCTTCCTTATTTTGTTTTGAAGAATTGAGGTCACTTGTTCAAGCAAAATGCACATTTAGTTGGAAAGAAATTCTGGTCAACCTGGCAGGGTACACATACATGCTCCCACAGGGACACTGGGTATGTTTTCAATTTTGTGAAGAATAATTTGCAAAAGTAGAGTTTGGTGTAAGTGTATCTAAACAGTTTAAAAACTGGTCTGGACACCCTTCCTCCTTGTGAGGACACAGCAAGAAGATGGCCATTTATGAAGCAAGAGGGGGGCTCACCAGACACTGAATCTGCTGCTGCCTTGATCTTGGACTTCCAGAACTCTGAGAAATAAATAGCTGTTGTTCATAAACCACCCAAACACAAAAACCAAAATCTGTTCTGGATACTTCATTATAATAACAATTTTATTTTATACATTTAGTAGTCCATTTTACCATAAAATCACTTTTTCCTCAGAGTTTATAGATTCTGCTTAGTAAATCAAATTGTTGAAAGGAAACATTTAAAAACTCAAAAGGGCTTTGGAGCATGAGAACTGGAGTTATCTTAGGGGTCCTCTAAGTCTTCTAGGCTGTTTTTCAGACACAGCAATCCGGGTTCTGGAAGGCAGAGGGAATCAATTGCCCAGAGCGGACTACTACTTTTTTAAAAAAATTAATTAATTAATTAACTTTTGGCTGCATTGGGTCTTCGTTGCTGCGCGTGGGCTTTCTCTAGTTGCGGTGACCAGGGGCTACTCTTAGTTGCGGTGCATGGGCTTCTCATTGCGGTGGCTTCTCTTGTTGCAGAGCATGGGCTCTAGGTGTGCAGGCTTCAGTAGTTGTGGCTCGCGGGCTCTAGAGGGCAGGCTCAGTAGTTGTGGCTCATGGGCTTAGTTGTTCTGTGGCATGTGGGATCTTCCTGGACCAGGGCTCAAACACATGTCCCCTGCATTGGCAGGTGGATTCTTAACCACTGTGCCATCAGGGAAGTCCCAGAGCTGACTACTTCTGAAAGCTAGAGCCTGGCGTAGGAATCTTCACTCACCTCTTCTCTTCTTGCTGCACAAAACTGTTGGTCCTTTAGCTTAGCTACTGTTACGTTTCTCACCTAAAGCAGGTGTCATCAAACTATAGCCAGAGGGCCAAGGCCTGCAGCTGCCTGTTTTGGTAAAATTTTATTGGCCACATCTGCACTAATTCACTTACCTAGTGCCTATAGCTAATTTTGCATGATGGCAGAGTTGAGCAGTTGCAACAGAAACCATATGACCCACAAAGCCAGAAATATTTATGATCTGCCCATTTACAGAAAAGCTTTCGGGCCTTTTATTTGAATCATGAATTGTTTCGTTGTTGGGGGTTTGCATTAGTTTCCTAGGGCTGATGTAACAAAACACCACAAACCTGGTGGTTCTTATGGACTGTGTGTTTGTGTCCCCCCCAAATTCATATGTTGAAGTCCTAATGCCCAATGTGATGGTGTTTGGAGATGGGGCCTTTGGGAGGTGATTAGGGTTAGATGAGGTGCTGAGGGTGGGGTCCCCATGATGGGATTAGTGCCCTTACAGGAAGAGGAAGAGAGAGAGAGAACGGTTTCTCTTCACCATGTGAACACACAGCCAGAGGCAACTCTCTGTAAGCCAGGAAGAGAGCAGAACCCAACTATGCTGCACCCAGGATGCATTTCTGAATTTAAGCCACCCAGTCTATGGTATTTTGTTATGGCAGCCCGAGATATTACAGTGTCTTAAAATAACAAAAATTTATTCTCTCATAGTTCTGGAGGCCAGAGTTTGAAATCAAGGTGTCAATAGTGTTGGTTTCTTCTGGAGGCTCTGAGGGAAAATCTGTTCCCTGCCTTTCTCCTGGCTTCTGGTGGCTGACAACAATCTCTGGCATCCTTTGGCTTGTTGACATATTATGCACATCTCTGCCTCCATCTTTACATGGTCTTCTTGCAGGTCTCTTTGTGTCTTCACATGGCCTTCTTTTTTTCAAATAAATAAATAAATAAATAAATAAATAATTTATTTTTGGCTGTGTTGGGTCTTCATTGCTGTGCATGGGCTTTCTCAAGTTGCAGCGAGTGGGGGCTATTCTTTGTGGCAGGGCGCGGGCTTCTCATTGTGGTGGCTTCTCTTCTTGCAGAGCACAGGCTCTAGGTGTGTGGGTTTCAGTAGTTGTGGCACATGGGTTCAGTAGTTGTGGCTCACAGGCTCTAGAGTGCAGGCTCAGTAGTTGTGGCGCAGGGGCTTAGTTGCTCTGCAGCATGTGGGATCTTCCCAGACCAGGGCTCAAACCCGTGTCCCCTGCACTGGCAGATGGATTCTTAACCACGGCGCCATCAGGGAAGTCCCCACATGGCCTTCTTATAGGGACAAAAATTCATTGGAATAGGGTCCATCCTAGTACAACACGGCCTCATCATAACTAACTAACTCTGTAAATACCTTTATCTCCAAATGAGGTCACTTTCTGAGGTCCTGGGTGGACATGGCTTTATAGGGGACAGTACAGGCTGTGTGAATTTACATGGCTGTGTTAGGATTCCTCAGAGGCTTAGCTCAAAGTCCTGTGAATGTGGGAGTGTCTTCAAACAGTCTTAATGTGGCAAGCAGTTATTTAGTGGAACATATGGTCCAGTCCAGCTCTCCTGGGATTGAAGTTGGGGCTTCCCAGAGTGTAGAGAGCACTTGCTCTGTGAGGAAAAGTCCCTCCCCTGTACCCCACACTCCTCTCCCCACCCAGTCCAGACCTCCTGGCCTCCAGACATCCCTCAACCCTGAGCTGAATTTTTTTTTTTTGCGGTACACGGGCCTCTCACTGCGTGGCCTCTCACGTTGCAGAGCACAGGCTCCGGATGCGCAGGCTCAGCAGCCATGGCTCACGGGCCTAGCTGCTCCGTGGCACGTGGCATCTTCCCGGACCGGGGCATGATCCTGTGTCCCCTGCATCGGCAGGTGGACTCTCAACCACTATGCCACCAGGGAAGCCCTGAATTTTTTGTTTTTGAATTTGACCTTATGTTTGTTTGTTTATTTACTTATTTATTTATTTATATTTTTGGCTGCGTTGGGTCCCTGTTGCTGCATGTGGGCTTTCTCTAGTTGTGGTGAGACGGGGCTACTCTTGGTTGTGGTGGGCGGGCTTCTCATTGCGGTAGCTTCTCTTGTTGTGGAGCGTGGATTCTAGGCGCAGGGGCTTCAGTAGTTGTGGCATGCAGGGTTCAGTAGTTGTGGCTCATGGGCTCTAGAGCGCAGGCTCGGTAGTTGTGGTGCACGGGCTTAGTTGCTCTGTGGCATGTGGGATCTTTCCTGACCAGGGCTGTAACCTGTGTCCCCTGCATTGGCAGGCAGATTCTTAACCAGTGCGCCACCAGGGAAGTCCCTGAGCTGAATTTTTAAGAACTGCAACTCTTTTTGGATAAAGAAAGGGAGAATAAGTTTTTTCGGGGGAGGTAGTGGTGATGAGCAATTTTTATTTTTCATAAAATTTTTTAACAATTGAAAAATTGATAGATGTGCACACGGAAAAATTACAATGGTTCCAAAGTTGCCTGCAGTGAAGATTCTTCTCCCTCCCATTTCATCCCCCTCTAGTTCCTTCCTCTCAGGTGGGCCAGCTTCATGTATCTGCCATCTGGGAAGTCACACCAGACCCCGCTCAAGAGAGCTCTCAGCTTGGTTTCACGCTCTACTGGTGCTGTCTTGAAATTCATAATGATTTTTGAACAAGGGAAGCATTGTTTTTATTTTGCACTGGGGCCTGCAAATTATGTAGCCGGTCCTGCTATGGACCAACCAATGCTGGCAAGTTTCTTGTTTGGCCTTCCAGGAATTTTCTATGTGCATTAACAATTGCATATCACTTAAAAAAGGGGGTGTACTCTATACACTTTGTTCTTTTCACTTAATAACCATATCTCAGAGATCATTGCATAGCTGCACATACTCTTTTTTAAAAAACAGTTTCATTTTATATTGGAGTATAGTTGATTAACAATGTTGTGTTAGTTTCAAGTGTACAGCAAAGTGATTCAGTTATACATATACATGTATCTATTCTTTTTCAAATTCTTTTCCCGTTTAGGTTACTGCAGAATATTGAGCAGAGTTCCCTGTGCTATACAGTAGGTCCCTGTTGGTTATCCGTTTTTGTTTTTTTTTAATTAATTAATTTTTTGGCTGCGTTGGGTCTTCATTGCTGCAGGCTTTCTCTAGTTGCGGCGAGCGGGGGCTACTCTTGGTTGCGGTGTGTGGGCTTCTCATTGCGATGGCTTCTCTTGTTGTGCAGCGCGGGCTCTAGGCCTGTGGGTTTCAGTAGTTGTGGCACGCGGGCTTCAGTAGTTGTGGCTCGTGGGCTCTAGAGCACAGGCTCGGTAGTTGTAGCGCACGGGCTTAGCTGCTCTGCAGCATGTGGGATCTTCCCGGACCAGGGCTCGAACCGTTGTCCCCTGCATTGGCAGGTGGATTCTTAACCACTGAGCCACCAGGGAAATCCCTGGTTATCCGTTTTAAATATAGCAGCGTGTATATGTCAACCCCAAGCTCCCAATCTATCCCTCTCTCCTACCCTTCCCCCCTGGTAACCATAAGTTCATTCTCTAGGGCTGTGTTTTTCTATTTTGTAAATAAGTTCATTTGTATCAGTTTTTAAGATTCCACATATAAGTGATATCATATGATATTTGTCTTTCTCTGTCTGACTTACTTCACTTAGTATGATAATCTCCAGGTCTATCCATGTTGCTGCAAATGGCACTATTTCTTTTTTTTTTTTAATCTCTCCCTCCCTGTCCCCTTTGGTAACCATAAGTTTGTTTTCTATGTCTGTGAGTCTATTTCTGTTTATAAATAAGTTCATTTGTATCATTTTTAATTTTTTAATTTTATTATTTATTGATTGATCGATTCAGTATTTGTCATTTTTCAAATGGCATTATTTCATTCTTTTTAATGGCTGAGTAATATTCCATTGTATATATGTACCACATCTTCTTTATCTATTCATCTGTCAGTGGACATTTAGGTTGCTTCCATGTCTTGGCTACTGTAAACTGTGCTGCAGTGAACATTGGGGTGCATGTATCTTTTCAAGCCATGTGTTTCTCCAGATATATGTCCAGGAATGAGATTGCTGGATCATATACTGTTTATTTTAATGGATGCACAACATTCCATTGGATGTGACATAATTTATTGGCACAGTCCTCTAATGGGGAACATTCAGGTTGTTTCCAGTCTTTCTCAGCTACAAAAGATGCTGCAGGAAACCTCTTTATGGGTACAGTGCTTTGTATTCAGTCTGAGTATATGTATAGGATAAATTCCTAGAAGGTGTGCTGAGTTACAGCATATACGCTTCTCACCCTTCAATAGATATTAAACCTGGACTATAGTTGCACCAATTTACATTTTCAAATGTAATTTGATGGTGGCTGTTTCCCTGTGACTTTGACAACACTCTATATGCACACTTTTGGATCTTCGCCAATCTGTTAAGTGAAAAATGTGTTCTCATTGCTTTGACTTGGATTTCTGTCTTAATGCGTGAGGCTGAACATCTTTTTCTCTGTTTATAAGCTCTCTGTGTTTTTTTCTATGACTTACTATTTTTCTATTTGGTTCCAGGTAACGTTTACTGATTTGTAAGAGTCTTTACTTTTGAAGGAAAGTAGCCCTGTCACTACCATGTTGCAAATATTTTCCCATGTTTCTTATTTGTCTTTTGACTTGTTAAAGTGATTTTTTTGGAATGCAAGACTTAACTTTTTTTTGTGCAGACAGATCTATTAATCTTTTTTTAAAAAAATGGTTCCTGTCTTGTTTAGAAAATTGTTCTGCACTCTAAAATCATCAAAGGAATCATCTCATGTTTTCTTCTGGTACTTTTCCAGTGAAAGTAGGATTTAAAACCTGTTACTTTTGCTTATTGTAGCTAGCCTTTTCAATCAAGGCTAGTTACGGTAGAAACAATATTGAAGCATTTTCTTTCAACCTATGTTAACTTCCAGGGTAAAAGTTCTGCAGTTATTTTCTGCTATAAAAATAAAACCTCAAAGGCATTTTTTATTCTGTTTTGCTGTGATCTAGCAATGCTTTTCATTTTAATTGTGGAAGAAGAAGAAAAGAATTCCCAAGTAAGAACAAAGGCTTCTATTTTTAAGATGTATTTTCCTGTTACAAGTATGGCTCTAATGAGATAAGCATACAAATTATTTTATGTTTAACTGTTTTTAATTCTTTTCAGTTCTGCCTTCAGAGAGGTATTATATGTTTTTCTTACTAGAAACTTTGCTAAATTTGCTTTTCTGCAGTCTGTGGATATTCTTAACAAAAGTTCATTAATGAGGCAAAGGACTTTGTTTTCAGAAAGTAGGTAAAAATGACTATTTGTATTGTAGGTTCTGATTTTGAAAGGAGACTCAAAGGTTATGAAGGATATGTCAAGTTTAAAATGGCATAAATCTACTCAATATTCTGTAATAACCTATATGGGAAAAGAATCTGAAAAAGAATGGATATATGTGTATGTATAACTGAATCACTTTGCTGCACACCTGAAACTAACACAACATTGTAAATCAACTATATTCCAATATAAAATAAAAATTAAATAAAAAAAGAAAGTGATAAACCTGCTTTAAAAAAATAAAATGGCATAAATCTGGATGGTCAATGTATCTTTCCACACGATTGAAATGTGGATGGTCAGAATAATGCTACCATTTAAGTTGAATCACTGGACTCTGGATTCTTGAATGGACACCTATATGCCGTACCTGATGACGGCAGCAGGGAGAGGGGACCTCAAGGGCAAGCAGTGGCTTTCTCTGCACCAGGGCAGTGAGAGGGCTGGGTGTCACAGGTAGTTCTGAGTACCATCGTGTTCCTGCCAGCCTGAACCCTTGCTGCTCTGGGCAGAATAGATGAAGATGTTATCGTGAGGGCATGGCAGACAACTGTTGGCTACAGAAAGGGCACACCACCGGGAAGCCAGCACAGTGGAGGCTGGGTCACCCGCCTGGCAGAAAAACACTAACAGGAAGTAGCCAACTTGTCTGTTGATGCCAAGTCGGAGTCTGTGCATTTTCGCCTAGGTGAGGGTTGGGGTGCCTGCCTGGGTCTGGACGCAGTAGCTAAAGGAGACCTTGACCATTCAGCAGAGAGGCAAGTATCTGTGGGGACTCAGGAATGCAAGGGAGGACAGGATGCCCGTCCAATTAGGGAAGGGGGAGGGCGTTCTCAACACACTGATGTTACTGAACAGGATATTTTATTTTATTTTTTAATTAAAATTTCTTTTTCAGTATGATCACAATTTTATTATATCTTATATATAACTTTGACAGTACATATACCAACACGTTAATAAAAGTTACTTTTTGTTTTGCCATTATGGGCAATTTTTCCTTGCCTTTTTTTGTTTTTTTTTTTTGCGGTACACGGGCCTCTCACTGTTGTGGCCTCTCCCGTTGCGGAGCACAGGCTCCGGACGCGCAGGCTCAGCTGCCATGGCTCACGGGCCCAGCCGCTCCGCGGCATGTGGGATCCTCCCGGACCAGGGCACGAACCCGTGTCCCCTGCATCGGCAGGCGGACTCTCAACCACTGCACCATCAGGGAAGCCCTCCTTGCCTTTAAAAAAAAAATTTATTGAAGTATAACTTATTTACAATGTTGTGTTAATTTCTGCTATACAGCAAAGTGACTCAGTTATACATATATATTCTTTTTCATATTCTTTTCCATTATAGTTTATCACAGGATATTGAATCTAGTTCCCTGTGCTCTACAGTAGGCCCTTGTCGTTTATCCATCCTCTATATAATCGTTTGCATCTGCTGACCCCAACCTCCCAGTCCTTCCCTCCCCCACCCCCTCCCCCTTGGCAACCACAAGTCTTGAACAAGCTATTTTATGTTATTAAAATTTTATTATGAAATGTGCCGTAGATGATAAAAAAATATGTAGTTTCAAGAGGGATAATAAAAATGAACAACCATGCGCACACCATCGGTTTGAGTAGCGTGATATCTCCAGAAATTTAAAAGCACACTGCGTGCTTCTCCCTGATCATGTCCAGCTCCTTTTGCACAAGAGGGAGCCAGGGTAGTGAATTTTGTGTTTACCGTTCCTTTCCTTTTCTCCCATCTCCCATGTATACATACCCAAGGAATACATTGTTTTGTTTTGCCTATCTTTGAGCTTTATATAAATGGACTCATACTATCTGTATTTTTTGAGTTGCTTCTTTCACCAACATATTTCAAAGATACAACCATGCTGATTGTTGTTGTTCCTAGTTTATTCATTTTCATTGCTTCAGAGTGGACACTGGTGTGTGTCTTAGTCTGTCTGAGCTGCTATAACAAAATGTCACAGACTTAGTGGCTTATGAACAAGAGAAATTTATTTCTCATAGTTCTGGAGGCTGGGGAGTCCAAGGTCAAGGTGTCAGCGTGGTTGAGTTCTGATAAGGGCCACCTGTTTCACAGCTGGTGCCTTCTTGCTTTGTCCTCACGTGATGGAAGGGGTGAGGGAGCTCTGCGGGATCTCCTCATAAAGGGCATTAATTCCATTCACGAGGGCTCCACCTTCATGACCTAGGTCATCACTCTCAGTATGTTTAGCTCTAACAGACAATACAAAGAGTTTTTTAAAGCTGAGGTGAGGGATGGTCACACTTTGAAACTAATGATGGCAGTGATTCCAGGAGAGGGAAGACAGCTTCGTGGATGTTTGAAGCACTGGTGAGATCACCCCCACATTTCCAGTCACTCTAAGAAGGTTTTTGTTGTTGTTTTGATCTGACCTTCCCTCTAGGTCCTGGGAGTCAGGACTGGGGTCAAGTGGAGTAGAACCTTTGCGAGTTGCACATTTTTACCACTTTTTTTTTGGTAAAATATATTTTTCAATTTTATGAAAAAAGATGGTGACAGTGGCTGACAATTTAAAAATATTTTCTTCCTTAACAAAATAATCCATCAACTCTATTTCAACCCCTCTCCCATTTAAAAAATGTTCTAAACTATCTGCTCTGGCTCCCTGTGGCAGCTCAGGGTAGGCCCCACAGGAGGCATCCTTTAACTGTGGCTGTTAGTAAAGAGATTGCGTAGCTCTTCATGTTTTTGTGTCCTCTTCTGTATATATTTAGAACATTTTTCTATTGAGTTTTTGCCTTTTCCTTATGATGGAAAAAGGACAAGCATAATATATATATATATATACACACACATAATTAAGAAGAGCATAAAAAATGTGAAGCCCCTCCAAAAGAATCTAACAAGAGATGTCTGGAGAAAATTTAAATGTTACGGAAGACTTAAATAAATGATGCTATAGAACATATCCTTGGGTTGACCATCTCTATAAAAAGGTAGTATCTTAAAGATCCTAATTCTTCCCAAATTGATCTATAGATCCAATACTTTTTCAATCAAAATCCCAGAAAGAATTTTTGTAGAACCAAGCAAGATAATTTACCTAAAATGAACAAGGAAAGGTCTAAGAATAGCAAGAAGAAGCAGAAAATAAGCAAGTCTCATTATAAAGCTCTGATCATGAAGACAGTGTGATATTGAAGGATAAATAAACAGGTAGACCTAATGTCCGGAAATAGAGTCCCACACAATACACAACTGGTTAAGACAGTGCTGGCATGGCAGATAGATGGGGAAAGAATGGACTTTTTAATAACTGTGGATGAAACAATTGGATGAAATAACTGGTGATTTAAAAAAATTAAAATAATTATTAAAAAATTTACCCTTATTTCTTTTTTAAAAATTGAGATGTAATTGACATATAACATTATATTAGTTTTAGGTGTGCAACACAATGATTTGATATATGTATATACTGCAAAATGATTACCACAATAAATTTCATTAACATCTATCACTTCATATAGTTACCATTTTTTCCTTGTGATGAGAACTTATATGATCTGATCTCTTAGCAGCTTTCAATTTTTTTTGTCTTATTGATTCTTACTGATCTCTATCTATATACATCTCTATCTATATATAATTTTTTTCCTATTTGCTAAATCTCTGCTCATCTTTATTTTTTCCTTCCATACTCTTTGGTTTCTTTTTTCCCCCAACTTTAATGCTTGACTCACTACTTTTAAAGCTTTTTTCTTTTCTAATGTAGGTATTTAAGGCTATAAATTGCCCTCTGTATACTTCTTTAGCTCATTCCTTGTATTTTGATATGCAATATTTTCATTGTTGTTTCTAAAACATTTGTAGTCCATAATATGATTTCTTTTTTGACCCATGCATTGAGATTTGGATATATTTGGAGTAACTTCTATTATTTTGTTATGTACTTTTTATTTTTCCAACTTTTGCAGTTTCTTTCTTTTTTTGTCTTTTCTTGACTCTATTTTGACTAAAGTCTTTTCCTAATTATATTTCTCCGTTTACTTAATATAAGCTATCTGTTCTCTTAGTGGTTACTTTAGTTATTTTAACAACCATACTTAATTTAAATTAGGTAAGATTGTATCTTTACTTTAACCCTAATCACCCTTTCCCTATTTACATGTGTTCGGTTATTTTAGTATTTTAATTTTTTGGCCATTATACCACCTCACATTTCTACTTGTTGTTTTTATAGTCAAGGTTTGTTTAGATTTAGATTTGCCCACATATTTATTAATATCTTTGCTCATTATTTCTTCTTGCATCTTAGATAATCCACCTGGAATCATTTTCCTTCTGCCTAAATGCGTCCTATAAGAGTTTCTTTAAGTGAGGGTCTGTTGGTGGTAAATCCTCTAAATGTTTTTTGTTTAAAAAAGACATTTTTCCAGACAAGTGTCTTTATTTCACTCATGTATGAAAAATAGTTTCACTAAGTCTAGAATTCTGAGTCGAGGGTTATTTTTTTTGTAAGCATGTTGAAATTATTTTACTTTCTTCTGACTTCTGCATTGCTATTGAGAAGCCAGTTGTCAATCTAATGCCATACTTTGCGGGGGAAACGTTTTCCTTTTCCCCTCCCTTCTACCCCTCCCTCCATGGGCTGCATTATAATCTTTCTCTAGGATGTGTCTAGATTTAGAGGTTTTTTTTTTTTTTTTTTTTTGCCACATGGCAGTGAAAGCGCCAAGTCCTAACCACTGGACCACCAGGGAATTCCCTAGAGTTCTTCTTATTTATCCAGTTTAGGATTATTTTTGGGCTTCCTGAGTCTAAGGATTGGTATCTTCAGCAAGTCTAGAAGATTATTAGCCATATATGTTTGAGTATGGCTTTCCCCCCATTGTCTCTGTTAGCTTCTCCTATAAGATGTGTGTTAGACCTTCTCATTCTGTCTTCCTATAATAATATTTCTTCCATATTTTTCATCCTTTTTCCCCCCTCTCCAGATAATGTCTTTGGTTGAATCTCCCAGTTAGCTAAATTGTTTTCTTCTGATGTGGTCTAATTAGCTATTTAATCCACATTTTCATTGTTAGGAGGACTTTCTGGTTCTTTCCAAATTTGCTTAATTGTTCTTTCTAGTTTATTTCTTGTGTTTTCAAGCTTTTCTTTCATTTCTTTATGTATATTAAATATAGATATTTGATATTTTCTGCCTGATAATTCCAGTGTCTGATTCTGCTTTCCATTATTTCTGCTGGCTTTCACACATGGTATATTTTTATTTCCTTATTTATTTTGTGATTTTTGACTCTGAATTGCTCATTAAAAAAAATGCTATTTTCAGATACTCTTTGAGGCTGGAATTTGTTTCTGCTAGTTTCCTGGGAGATCTACAAAAGTTAGAACCCTTTTAACTTGATTTCCTTTGAAGATTTTCTGGACAACACATGTCGTGGGAATTTGGATCAAAAACTCTCATGAATTTTGGCTTGTAGTTATAAATTCTCAGAGAATGTTTTCTCTTTCACTGAGCACCAAAGTTGAATCAGGGAAGTTTTCTTCCATTCTGTTTTTCATGGCAAAGTTTTTTCTCATTTATATTTACATTGAGGGTAGAGCCCTCAGTGGGGTTCTGGTGTGTGTGTCTGTGTATATATGTGCATGTATGTGTGTATCTATGTATATGTGTGTATGCATGTGCATATGTATGTGTATATATATGTGTCTGTATGTGTATCTATACATCTATGTATATACGTGTATGTATGTGTTTATATGTGCACATGTATATGTATGTGTCTATATGTGCAAATGTATATCTCTGTGTGTGTATGTATGTGTGTGTATCTTTATGTGTGTGTGTTTTATAGAACTCCCTACCTTAAGGAGGCCCAGGCTTTATCCACTTGCCTCTTTTCTCTCTGTGGCATCAGAGTGGAAGATAAAGATTTCCTGGTTTTGTAAGAAACTCTCAACGTGGATGGTGGCCTTGTTGTGTGCTTATTCTTAGGATTCTTGATTTCACTTGGCTATACTTTTTTTTTTTTCCGGTACCAGCTTAGCAATGCATTTATACTTTTTTTCTTAATCTGGCTTAAAAATTTCTTTTTCGAGATGGTGTTTTAGGGCATCTAATCTGCCACACTAACATAACTGGAAGTTGAAAAACCATTTCATACTCATTATTTTCTATATCTATTTGTTAACATCAAGTAAAAAATATGAACAAACTGTTCTTCAGTCCTCTGAAATTCTGAAGAAGCTATATGGACTTAAGTTGAAGCAAAACACAATTTGTTCAATTATAAGAAAACTTATCTTGACTTGAAAGCTTCTAGAGTTGACAACTAGAGATCGTCAGATATTTATCTATGGAATTTTAAGAAACTGGCATAAATTTACTTTATTACCTTTTACCTACTTACTAGTGCTATACTATTAATGAATTCTATTATGTAATCTTTAACAACCACCTAGTAAGTATGTGCTCTGGGAATTAGTGAGAATTTCTGATACCAAAGAATCACTTACCATGCTATATTTCCCTCAGCTAAGATTTGAGGCAGTTTACAAAAACACCTTCAGTACGAAAGAAGAAAATTAATCACTGAGAGAATCAGGGATACAGGTAGGAAAATAAATCTTAGGCTAAGATGAACACACGAGAAGTACATAACATTTTCTTCCCAATATAGGTGGCCTGTCTTTGGTTTTAAGCTCTTAACACACATAAGAGGAGGGTAGGCAATAACATGACCTCGTTGGTTTCAGTGTCCTGTTCGGTTCAGGCCAGACTAACCCTGTACCTTCTGAGCCTTTTGGCAACACTGTTGAAATTGCATCACAGCCCCAATGACAAAGATTGGCAGTAAGAAAGTGGCCAGGGAGTATCTTTTATGTTTAATGATAAAAAGTGAAACTCTTCCGAGCTATTGACAATTACACTACTGGAGAGTTGGTTTAGGGCTGGACCCACCTGGTGAAGCACTGACCTGGATGTGGTCTGGCATGGGGGTGGAGTTTCACTGAGCTTCCGGTTTCTATCAGCTACCAGGTTTCAGATCGCTGTGCAGTTTTTCCCATTTTGGCAAAACAAGCGCCTTTCTAAACCCTCTGTAATCTTGTGGCTCCTGATATCAGAAGGGCCTGAGACAGGTCTGGGCCCTTAGAAGCTACTATAATAACAGCAGAGAAATCCTGTGTTGGTTTAATTGTTTTAGTCCTGTGTTGTTTGGACCCTGATTAGGGTCCAAATCCATAGGGTCAAATTATAAGGAAACCAGCTAAAGATGTGAAACTTTTAGAGAAGCCTTCCACTATGCATGTTTTTTTTAAAAAACATCTTTATTGGAGTATAATTGCTTTACAATGGTGTGTTAGTTTCTGCTGTATAACAAAGTGAATCAGCTATACATATACATATATCCCCATATCCCCTCCCTCTTGCGTCTCCCTCCCACCCTCCCTATCCCACCCCTCTAGGTGGTCACAAAGCACCAAGCTGATCTCCCTGTGCTATGTGGCTGCTTCCCACTAGCTATCTATTTTACATTTGGTAGTGTATATATGTCCATGCCACTCTCTCACTTCGTCCCAGCTTACCCTTCCCCCTCCCCGTGTCCTCAAGTCCATTCTCTTCGTCTGCGTCTTTATTCCTGTCCTGCCCCTAGGTTCTTCCTCAGTATGTATGTTTGCGTGTTGTCAGCAATTCCTGAGCAGGAACAATTTGTGTGCGTGTGTGTGTGTGTGTGTGTGTGTGTGTGTGTTCTCACTGTACTGTAATGGGCACAATGAAGGTGTGTAAAAACAAATGTAAACTTCATGCTTCAATTTCCTAAATTTGGGCTTGATCACTTCGGCAAAGCAAATGGGGATAGCATTTTGTGTTAGCTCCTCACTTAATGACTAATAAATAAAAAATATTAACTTAGGTCAATATACTGGCTCACAAGTGTGCACTGGGTTTAATCATTCTTTTTCTTTGCTTCAAGGATTTTGACTCTTTCTTCTCTGCAAAAGAAGAGAATATTATTTATTCCTTCCTTGGCTTGGCTCCCCCTCCAGGCTCAAAGGTAAGCTTGAACACCCTCTTGGGATCCAATATAGGTCAATGACCCAATATAGTTCATAAGAAGTGAGGATAAAATCAGCACCAACACTGTTTAATAAGTGATGATCTTTAAATTAACATGATTTTAATACACTTCTTATTCTGATGAAGTCTTATGCATAGAGATAATGCATGGTTTCTACTAAAGCATGTTTCAAAACTATGCTTTTATTATTTTTGCTCTGTTTACACCTTGTTATAGTAAGCTTCACAATACCTAAGAAATATCATTGCATTCAATAATCTTAAATGCGTTAATTAAATATGTAAAAGTATAAATTCTCAGGTTGTGTCTATGAAATTATTTTGTTATGAATTTCTCATGACAGCTTATGTTAGTTAATTTTATAATGATATGTACTCCTATATTAATTATTTCTATTGAAAATGAATTTTGCTTTTTTTGTCTGATGAGGAGGGAAAAAGTAAGATCTAGACTCAAGAATAGATAAATTTCATCAGATTTCTTTTCCCCTCTGGTGTTGTTTCATCTTTGATTATGTACAATTATATCAATTAAATAAAGAATTATGCTAATAAAGCAAATACCATGAATTTGAATGTCTGGTGGAGATCATCTGTTTATTTTTGTTTTTTTTTTTTGCGGTACGCGGGCCTCTCACTGTTGTGGCCTCTCCCATTGCAGAGCACAGGCTCCGGATGCGCAGGCTCAGCGGCCATGGCTCACGGGCCCAGCCGCTCCACGGCATGTGGGATCTTCCTGGACTGGGGCATGAATCCGTGTCCCCTGTATCAGCAGGCGGACTCTCTACCACTGCACCACCAGGGAAGCCCCAGAGATCACCTGGTTTTATTCCTTACCTTCACTGCATTCCTCACCTCTACCAAGCATCTCATACATGACTCTCCGTAGATACAAGACAAGCACACATTTGTCTAATTCATTTATTTCTTAACTAATCTGTTTGTGCCCAGCTTCATTTCAAAAGAGATTTGTGATGACTGAGTCCCAATTAATTCTCACCATAGGAGACACAACTAAAAATCCTACCTTATAGAGATGGGTGTGTCTCAGAGGCACGTGGATGTGCTGTCTTCCATGTGTCCACATTCTTTAGGTAATGACACCTGTGGTCTCTTAGTGCTTAGGTTAACACATGCAGGTGTAACACGAATTCCTTCTCCAAATGGTAACATGTAGATTTTACAGTTAGTTAATGTTCTATAAGGGGATAATAGTTCTATACAGGGAAATAAAGGTATTTCCCTTTTAATGAAATACCTTTCTGGCTTTGGTCAACTTAAATGCAACATATCTCATACACGTTATTAACCGTTTAAAAAAGTGCTAAAAGCTATTATATGCAATTTGATATTTTTTATTTGGTATAGGAGTTTGTTAACTGGGTCACGTTAGTTTAGCTATTATGTTTAAGAGATGGTACCTTAGTGTTAAGGTATATTTCTTGGTGGGGACACTCAGGTCACTTGGGTCTTGAAGAAGGACAGGAAGGGTGGAGGGAAGAGTGTTCCAGGCAAAGGTAAGAGCAAATGCAAAGGCCCTGAGGCAGGAAAGGGCTTGGAGACTCCTAAGACCTACCATGGCTACCCTGAGTCCTGAGTTGCCGAAGTGAAGAGGGAAGGGGCACCATGGGAGGTGGGAGCAGCAGGTGGGCAGCCCATGGGCCACAGCAGTGCTCTGGAGTCTATCTTAGGGGCCGTTAAGACATTGTAAGGGTTTTAAGCAGAGGAGTAATTTTATTTCCTTGTTTAGAACTCTTTTTGGCTACAATGGGATGAATGGATTGAAGTGGTACAAATTACTGTAGTAAAACGGATGAGATGTCATGGTGGCGTGGACTAGGGTGGTGGGGATAGAACAGTACAGAAGTGGATGATTTTAGTATCTGTTTTGGAGGAAGAATTGGTAAGAATTGCTGATGGATTGAATCAGCAATGAGAGGGTTTAACCTCCTTGATTTTAGGGCCATCAGATTCTATTTTACAATTTGGTTTCTGGTTCTGTTGTGCTCTGAAGAGGGACTGTACCGTGATGAGTTTTTATCTTAAGTGCATCTTTGTACCCCAATGTGTATCTTCATTTCTCTTGAAAAGACTGTTTTTTGAATATTAAAATTTAATTTTTATCCAATTAATATGTGTATAATTTTGAAAAGGTCAAGGGTTATTACAGAAAATGGTAGGTCCTGCCTTCACCCCTCATGGATGACTTTTCTGTGTGCTAAGGTGCAGAGCTCCAGGCCAGACATCACTTCTGCTCAGGACTGGAAAGCTGCGGGTCCATATTCTTAGTAGTTTCCAGGGCTGTTGTTGAGAAACCTGGTGCCAGTCTGTCTACTGACCCTGTATTTGTGTCTGTTTTTGTTTTTCTCATTCCTGGGAGACTTTAGGTTCCTCTCTTTTGCTTTGAAGTTGTATGATGAGGTGCTTGGAATGGTCTTTTCTTCCTTGTTTGTGCTGGGCACTTGCTGGGCCTTTTTTCAATCTGGAAGTCATGTCCTTCAGTTCTGGAAGATGTTGGAGGTACTACTTCTGTGGTCATTCTTTTCCCATTAGTTTCCATTTTCTTTTCTTTGCTCTTTTTGAAATTCCTCTTATTTGACTGCTGGGCCTCCTGGACTAATCATACAGTATTTTGTTCTTTGCTTCTGGTTCTTTCACTGAGCATAATGCTGTCAAGCTTCATCTATGTAGTAGTATGTGTCAGTACTTCTTTTCTTTTTATGGCAGAATGATATTCCATTATATGAATAGACCATATTTTATTTATTGATTCATCAGTTGATGGACATTTGGGTTGTTTCCACTTTGGGACTATTATGAATAATGCTGTTATGACCATTTGTATCTTTTGTTTAATTTTATCTTAAATATTAGTATTGTATTATAGGTTGCTCTGCAAAAGAATCACTTGGACAGTTTTTAAAAAATTAAGATGCTTGAGTTCTGCTTCAGACCTACTGACCCTGAATTATAAGGGGAGAGGGTCAGGGACCTTTTTTTTTTTTTTTTTTTTTTTGCGGTACGCGAGCCTCTCACTGTTGTGGCCTCTCCCATTGCGGAGCACAGGCTCCGGACGCGCAGGCTCAGCAGCCATGGCTCACAGGCCCAGCCGCTCCGCAGCATGTGGGATCTTCCTGGACCGGGGCACGAATCTGTGTCCCCTGCATCGGCAGGCGGACTCTCAACCACTGCGCCACCAGGGAAGCCCGACCTTCATTTTTAAAAAAGCTCTTTGGTTGATTCTGATGCACACTCCTGTTTAACAACCACTAAGTTAAGGACTCATTTAGCAAATATTCATAGATACACCTCGCCAAAGTGAAGGTGATATCATATTTGCTTTAGTTAAAGAACTCACACATTACAGAGAAACAATGAGTTCACTTTGTTTTTCTCCCCATCCTTGTTTCCCTCTCTCCTTAGGGGCCACTAACATCATGGGTATTTTAAGACTATATATAAAACTATGTATTCATCTCCACAAGCAGTACATATGTTGTTTTGTATTTTTAATGCTTAATTGGAATCATATTTTTTTGGAATTTTCTGCAAATTGCTTTTTTCATTACATTTTGAGGCACAGCCACCCTAATATATGTAATTCTATCTCACCCTCTGCTCTGCATCATCTTGTCCCATTAAAAATATTACCTAATCTCAGATTTTAGATCTCACCCTGGTTTGTGTTTAGGTTTTGTCCTATTGCGTGAAATTCTTTTTGGCTAAGTAGAAGAAAGGGATGGCCATGGAATTATAGAGCTCAGCCTAGAGGGACTTAACATCCAGTTCAGAGCCTTCTCTTCACAAAGGAGGAACTCGAAGCCCAAGAAGTTTAGGTGATTTGCACAAAGATACTCCACTAATTAGCAGCACAGTCCATGCTAGAACCTTTGGTGCTGTCGGCATTGCTCGGGTTTATAGGTGTTGGTGTGTACTTGGGGCAAAGTCCTTCAAGTATCCTTTGGGAAGACAGACACTTGATGATTTATGGAAGCGATATTATTTGTCACAGTGTCGTTTTGTAGCAAACAACATGGTGGAGAGAAGTGTCAGCAAGGAAATCAATCTTGTTCAAGCTAAAAATAGATACTCTTGACTATTATGGAGAAAATGTATGCTTATAAAATGATATTAAGCAGTATAAGCAGCATTATTGCTTGTGGAACAGTTTTCTTAGGCAGAGGCTGTACCAGGCCAAGTACCAGGCCAGTTCTCCCAAGAGAGCTTTGTAAGTAAGCATTGCCTCCATAAAATCAACCTCAGTTCTTCACAAGCATCTGGTCATATCTGATTCAACGAGCATCATTATTTTATTTTATTTTTCTTATTGAAGTATAGTTGATTTACAGTGTGGTGCCAATCTCTGCTGTACAGCAAAGTGACTCAGTTATACACATATAGACATTCTTTTTTTATATTCTTTTCCATTACGGTTTATCCCCAGATATTGGATATAGTTCCTTGTGCTATCCATTCTATATGTAATAGTTTGCATCTGCTAATCGGAAACTCTCAGGGAAAGAAAAGACAAAAGAGCAAAGGACATAAAATTGTGAAAGGATAGACTCTTCATTAAATGTTATTGGGACAATTGGACAGTAAGATGTAAAAAAATTGAAATCAGACCACCATCTCACACCATACACCAAAATTAACTTAAAATGAATTAGAGACTTGAAAGTAAGACCTGAAACTGTGAAACTTCTAGAAGAAAACATAGGTAGTACACTGTTTGACATTGGTCTAGCAGTATTTTTTTGGATCTTTCTCCTCAGGCAAGGGGAACAAAAGCAAAAATAAAAAAACTGAATGACATCAAACTAAAAAGCTTTTGCACAACAAAGGAAGAGATCAACAAAACAAAAAGTCTACTTCTTCTCCCACCTACTGAATGGGAGAAGATATTTGCAAACAATGTATCTGACAAGGGATTAATATCCAAAATATACAAAGAACTCATATAATTTGACATCAGAAAAACAAACAACCCAATTAAAAATGGGCAGAGGACCTGAATAGACATTTTTCCAAAGAAGACATACAGATGGCCAACAGTTGCATGAAAAGATGCTCAGCATCACTAATCATCAGGGAAATGTGAATCAAAACCACAAAGAGATATCACTTCACACCTGTCAGTAGGGCTGTCAACAAAAAGACAACAAATAAAAAGTGTTGAGGAGGATTTGGAGAAAAGGGAACCCTTATACACTGTTGGTGGGAATGTAAGTTGGTGAAGCCACTATGGAAGACAGTATGGTGATTCCTCAAAAAGGAATTCAAATTCTAAAAGATATATGCACCTTGATGTTTATTGTGGCATTATTTACAATAGCTGAGATATGGAAGCAACCTAGGTGCCCATCAATAGATGAATGGATAAAGAAGATGTGATACACACACACACACACACACACACACATGCACTAACACACTGGAATACTGTTCAGCCATAAAAAGATGAAATCTTGCCATTTGTGACAACGTGGATGGACCTTGAAGGTATTATGAGAAGTGAAATAAATTAGATGGAAAAAGATAAATACTGTATTATTTCACTCAATATGTGCAACATAAAAATCTAATGAACAAACAAACTAAATAAATGAACAAACAGAACCAAACACATAGATACAGAGAACAGAGTAGTGGTCACCAGAGGGGATGGGCGAGGAAGAGGGCGATACGGGTAAAGGTGGTCAACTGTATAGTGATGGATGGAAACTAAATTTTTGGTGGTGAGCACGTTGTAGGATATACAGAAGTAGAAATGTAATGTATACACGAAACTTATACAATGTTATAAATCAATGTTACCTCAAAAAGTACTTAGTGATAGGTTAAAAAATTATAGGTTGTGGGCTTCCCTGGTGGCGCAGTGGTTGAGAGTCCACCTGCCGATGCAGGGGACACGGGTTCGTGCCCCGGTCCGGGAAGATCCCACATGCTGCGGAGCGGCTGGGCCCATGAGCCATGGCCGCTGAGCCTGAGCTCCGCAACGGGAAAGGCCACAATAGTGAGAGGCCCGCTTACCGCAAAAAAAAAAAAAAAAAAAATTATAGGCTGTTTCTGTGGCATGCAAAATGAAGTAATAAAGTCACTCCAAAAAAGTTTTAGGCAAAATATAAATGTAATCACTAAGTCTATTTTCAAAGACAATAGCAATCATTCTATCTTATTTATAAAAATGGATGAATAGAGGAAAAATCTTGATACAACAAAATTATCCAGAGAACTATACTGTGAATATACCAAGCATATGTACCATGCAATATGCTATGAATGACAAGCATATTCTTACCATATATGGTAGGAATATATCAAGAATATCAAGTAATGAGATTCAGTCGGTCTGGAGTAGATCCTGAACAACTATATATTAGTAAAACTACATGAGTATATTGTTGTAGTTTATCTTATGACAGGGCCGAAAGTAAGCTCATCACACGAGATGAATGGTGCCGAAGCACAGCAGTAGAGGGCTGCCGCTCGCTCAGGCAAAACAGCTCCGTCTGTCCTGCTGTGGTAGCTTTTATTAAAGCATTATCTAGGTTTACATTTTAAGACTTGTTTTCTTAACATTTCAGAAGTGCCAAAGCAGCAACCTATGTTTTTATTAATTATAGAAGCAATAATTGGCTTTCATGAGCACCTGCCGTGCTTCGTCCTTGAGCGCAAAAGCAGCACAAGTTCCCACCATTATTCTGATTATACTGAAGTAGCACAAGGACATTTCCTTGCGTTTCCACCCCTCTGATTATACTGAGGACATATCATGGATCAGTGCCCAGAGCACTCAATTCTTCTTCGCAGGCCCCCGGTTTGCCGGGGGCGGCGCTCAAAGCAATCAGGACTGTTTGCAGTTCTGGCTTATTCGCCAGCCCCCAGTTTGCTGGGGCGGGGGGGGCTCATGGGTCACGTCTCCTTTCCACGTCCTCAGTTATTCCACTACAGTATATGATGGGAATCTCTAATTGAAAATTACTACCCTGGATCATGCTAGATTGAAATTAAAGAAGTAAAAGATGATCGAGTTAACATTTAAAGCAAATAACTAAAGTTAGGATTGAAAACCTATACCATCATTGTCAAATATCATGCAAGGAACCACTAGGACCAACGTCTTCTATATGTTATTTTAGTCAGGGGAGTATTATTAAGACACCAATGGAAAATATCCAGTTATCTATATATGTAAATAGATTTTCCTGTGACTGGTAGAGGTACGTACAGTCATCACAATGACAAAGCATCACGTTTACAGAATGCTGTCAGGGTGTGACTATTCAGTATCAGAATCTGAACATCCCAGTGGGGACCGTCGTCACAGCAGCCACCCCAGGATGTTCTGACATTTCCCACAGTGACACTGACATTGCTCAAGAGGGTTCCAATCGTCTGATGGGGTCATGGTCGTATCCTCTAGCAGAAGATGGATTCTCTCTTAGGACGCATCCAAGTCTGGTGAAGAAGGTGAAGATAATATGTCTGGATAATGTAATTTGGGGCCCAAAATGATGTGTGATTAAAAGTTTTGATCCTCATTTTCTGGTGTGACTAGTGAGTTTCCGTTGAAAGCAATTTTGAGTCACGGCAAAAATATTTCAGTAAGTGCAGGGTTTCCCAGTAACCTGAAGGAGGAAGACCAGACTGAAAAGAGGATCCAGGGGCCTTCAAAGGAAGGAGCGTGAAAGGAAGAAGGAGAGGGAGACAGAAACATTTGATGAGGACTGTACAAGACATGAATTTGAAGCAGAAACAGACATTCTGAAATTTCCTAATTTAAAACTGCAAGATGAGCGGTGGAGAGAGTGGATGCCATTGAGACCCACGTGTGGTTCAAGATCAACAGGAGGAAATACCTCCAACACAAAATAAAATGTAAAGAAATAGAAATCATTTGGGAAAGCCAGAGCCTGGAAGTCAGCCACAGGAGACCTAGGACATGAACAAGAGTAGTACCAGAAAGAGCGAAGATTATCATACTAGGTGAAATTAAGTAAGACAGAGAAAGACAAATGTCGTATGCTATTGCTTATATGTGGAATCTTAAAAAATGATACAATTGAACTTATTTACAAAATAGAAAGAGACTCACAGACTTAGAGAATGAACTTATGGTTACTGGGGAGAATTGTCGGGGGGAGGGATAGATTGGGAGTTTGGGATTGACATGTACACACTACTGTGTTTAAAATGGGTAAGTGTCCATCAACAGAGGAATAGATAAAGAAGATGTGGTACATGTATACAATGGAATATTACTCAGCCATAAAAAGGAATGAAATTGTGCCATTTGCAGAGACGTGGATGGACTTAGAGACTGTCATACAAAGGGAAGTAAGTCAGGAAGAGAAAAACAAATATCGTGTATTAACACATATATGTGGAATTTAGAAAAATGGTACAGATGAACCTATTTGCAAAGTAGAAATAGAGACACAGATGTAGAGAACTAACGTATGGATACCAAGTTGGGGAGGTGGGATGGATTGGGAGATTGGGATTGACGTATGTACACTCCTGTGTATGAAGTAGATGGCTGGTGAGGGCCTACTGAATAGCACAGGGGCAAAAAAGGAAGGTACAATCTGTTTGCCGGAAATATATTAAAATGTAATATATGTGTTAAAATGCGTTCCAGTATACATTAGGTGCAGACAAATACTGTTTGATTCCAGTTATACGAGGTACCTAGAATAGTCAAATTCATAGTCAGAAAGTACATCGGTAGATGCCAGGGGCCAGGGGGTGGGGAGGGTGGGGAGAGGGAATGGGAATTAGTGTTTAATGGGGACAGAGTTTCAGTTTAGGAAGGTGAAACATTTGGGAGATGGTTGACGGTGAGAGTTGCACAACAATGTACATGTACTTAGTGCCACTGAAATGTACAGTTAAATATGGTTAAAATAGTATGTTTTAGATTATGTGAGTTTTAGCACAGTAAAAAAATTTTTTAAAAAATAAAATGGATAACCAACAAGGACCTACTGCAAAAATAAATAAAAAGCGTGAGGAGAAAACAAAAGCACGAAGAGCAGGAGAAGAGAACTCATGACTAAGAGAGAGCAGAGGGCCCTCCACTTGAAGGTGATGCTGCAGCCTCCCCTCCAGCCCCTCAGCGCCTGACTGGGCAGGAAAACCAGAGGGTGCTGTCTGAGGACCAGAAACTAGGCAAGAGTCCCTGCAAGATGGAAAGCAGAAAGGGCTGGTTTGAAGGAGGAACTGAGCCCTGGTGTTGGCCAAGGTGGGCTCAGCTCTCAGGGCCCTGCAGGCCCAGATGGGGCATTCGCACTGCAGGAGGGGCCCTGGGCAGTGATTTGAAGCAGCCTGGCAGCTGAACCCCCCACCTCCATCCTGCCCTTAGTCCCGGCGGTGGCCCACAGAGGGGTCTTCCCTGGGAGAAGCGGTGAGTGTGAGCTGGGTTGGGGGCGGGGCAGGCCCCCGAGAAACCTGGAGCAGGCAGACCCTGGCAGTCGGCCTCAGCCCTAGATGCACAGCAGAAGCACCAGGGGAGCTGTTAGTACCAGGAGATGCCAGGGCCTTAGCCAAGATGGGCTGAATGGAAATCTCTGGGTGGGGAGGCCCCAGGGGACTTTAATGTGCTCCTAAAGCTGAGAACCACTTCTGTAAAGGAAAACCTTGTCAAACTAGTGACGTCAGGAATTTTAAACAACCTCAGAAATAGCCAGGAGTTGTGGAAGGCCATATGGGAACAATGACATATGTGAGAATATCCATTCTGGTTTGGGGATATGGAGAAAAGGAGGGAAATACCAATGTTCTGAAGGTCTGGGCTCAGTGAGGGGCAGGGGAGGTAAATCATTTTGTTGGGGATCGTTCATATTATGTAACTGTGATTTATTAAGAGAGAGCTGTGAGTTTTATGAACAGAAAGGTAAGCAATAGTGAAATAGAAAAGCATTTCAGAACATCTAGATTAGCAGAACGGGGGCAGAGCTGAGGAAAACAGAATGGAGACAAACTTAAGTCAGCAAAATGAAGGGAAGGAAAAACATGAGAGAAGACAGACGAGCTCTAATGAATTAATATGGTAGAAAGAGTCAAACCAACTCTATCAGTTGTTCTAAAAAATTTGGAGAGGCTGAAGTTTCCTAGCCTGGATTCTTGAATAGTTGCTGTACAGTTGATGAGAAAGGGGTGTTAGATCTCCAGTTATGTGAATTGTCTGTTCTTCCCTTTAATCTGGCTAATTTATGCTTCATACGTTTTAAAAGCACAATCATATTTATGATTATGACTTTCTAATGAATTGACCCTTTTATTATTATCAAATATCTTTTTGAAATCCCTGGTAATACTCTTTGTCTTTTTATCTGTATATTATGATTTAAAAAAAAAGCTGTTTTAAAAAGATGTTCCAGACTTCTTATGCTTACTGTTTGCATGGTATATCTTTTTCCATCCATTTACTTTCAACTTACCCATGTAGACAACATAGAATTAGATCTTGTGCATTTTTTATTCATTCTGACAATCTCTGTTGTCAACTGGACCATTTAGTTTATTAATATTTAAGTAATCGTTGAATTAATTGTGTTTAGATTTATCATTTATTACTTGTTTTTTATTTGTCCCCTCTCCTTTTATTCCTCTATTCTATGTGCTTTTGCTTTGTTTTGGGTTATTTGGATGTACTTTAGAATTCCCTTTTATTTTTTGGCTTTTTAGCGATAATTCTTTCATTTTTTTTGTAATGCAAAACTATTTTTGGTTGCTCTAGTGATTGTAGTGTACATTTTTAGTATTTCACGGTCTATAGTTAATCTTATAACACTTTATAATATGAACAAACATTGCAATCATACATATCCATTTACCATCCCCCATCCTTTGTGCTATATGTATCATGTATATTACATTTTTGTATATCATCACCTCAGCTATACAGTATTATAATTTTTGCATTGAACAATACTATGTATTTTTTTTTAAAAAGAGTAAATCTAACCTTTTACATTTACTCAGACAATTTTTTGACACTTTAAATATGTTGTTTCTTTCTGTCTTCTGGTCTTCATTGTTTCTAATGAGACATGAAGATTACTTGAATCCTTGTTCCCTGTATGTAATATGTCATTTTTCTGTGGTAACTTTCAAGATTTTCTCTTCATCTTTGGTTTTCAGCTGTTTGATTATGGTGTACCTGGGCATAGTTTTCTTTCTGTTTATCCTTATTGGGATTTGCTGAGATTCTGGAATCTGTAAGTATATATGTCTTTTACCACATTTAGAAAGTTTTCAGCCATTATATTTTCAGATATTATTTCTGCCCCATTTTTTCTCATCTCCCCTTCTGACACTCTAATTACATATGGTAAGTCTTTTGTCATTATCCCCTATTTCCCTGAAGCTTTTTTTATTTTTTAAAAATCTTGTTTCTCTCTGGTCTTCAAATTGGATAATTTCTGTTGGTCTATCTTTAAGTTCACTTATTTTTTCTTCTGTCATCTTCATTCTGCATCCAGTCTAGTGAGTTTTAAATTTCAGATATTGTATTTTTTTGTGTTATAGAATGTCCCACTTGTTTGATTTTTATTTCTCTGCTGAGATTTCTAATTGTTTCAGCATCGTATGCATATTTTCCTTTACATCTTTGAGCACAGTTATAATAGCTGCTTTAAAGTTTTGTCTGCTAATTCCAACATCTGGGTTCTTCCTGGATTGGTCTCTATTTATTGTTTTTTCTTTTGACGATGGGTCACATTTTCCTGTTCTTTATACTTCAAGTGTTTTGGATACTTGGAGACAGTGAAGGTTGTGTTGTGCAGACTGTATTTTGTTACATTCCTCTGAAAAATGTTGATTTTTTGTTTGTTTGTTTCAGTAGGCATTTACTTTGTCGTACTCAAACTGCAAACTCTATGTTTCTAGTAGCAGCTTAAATCTGAGTTGAGCTCTTTTTTCTTTAGCTGAAACCAGTCCCATACACACATTGTTCTGGGCTCAGCTGGAGATTTTGACAGAGTTTATAAACAGAATTTGGGGCTCCCTCCATCTGCCTCTCACCTGTCCAGGATTCTGTCCTCATTTTCTAGGGGCTGTGGGTGCCCCGAGTTCTGTTTTTTTGGATTTTTCAGGCAGAAAACCTGTGGGTTTACTGTTGTGGTTTTATGTCTCTCACAAGATTTGCTTTTTCTCAGGCTTAAGCCCTGAGAACAGCAACTCACCCAGTGCCATTCTCACTTTTTTTTTTAACCATTTTTCAAAAACTTTACTGTTCAGTAGTGTTAAGTATATGTACATTGTTGTGCGAAAGATCTCCAGAACTTTTTCATTTTGTAAAACTGAAACTCTATACTCGTACAACTCCTCATTTCTCCCTATCCCCAGTCCCTGGTAACCACTATTTTACTTTCTGTTTCTATGAATTTTTCGATTTTCGATTCCTCACATAAGTGAAATCAAACAGTATTGTATTTTTGTGACTGGCTTCTTTCACTTAGCATAATGTACTCAGGGTTCATCTATGTTGTAGCATGTGTCAGGATTTCCTTTCCTTCTTTTTTAAGACTGAATAGTATTCCATTGTATGTATGCTCATCCATTCATCCACTGATGATATTTGAATTGTTTCCACCTCTTGGCTCTTGTGAATAATGCAGCTGTGAACCTGAGTGTGCAAGTCGTTCTCATCTTTTAAATCAACTTCCTCTTGAATCTTCTTACTTCGGTTCATTCTCCTCTTGTTTTTCCTTTACTTCTGTTTTAAAGAAAATTTATTTTAAAAACTTCACCCAGAGTTTATAGTCATTATTTTTTAGAGAGTTTATAGGATATTACTTGCCTACACTGGAATTGGAGTTGTCAGTGGTATTAGATTTTAACATAGATTGAGACATATGTTATTTATAACAATAAAACAATAATTCAAAGAAAACTGGAAATGAAGGGCATAAACAAACAAAAAGAAAGCTGGAGTGACATTAATAATATTAGATATAGAGGAATTCAAGACCAAAAGCATTAACTAGGTAAAAGAGGTATTATGAGAAATTGTAAAAATCTATAAAGAAAATATAGTAGTCATGGATCTTTATGGATCATACTACATGGCAGTCAAATTCATAAATCAGAAACTCCTAGACATACAATGAAAACTTGTTAAAAACATACCTTTCAATAAATATATTGTACTTATTACATATCAGGCACAATTTACAGCAAAAAAACAAATGTAATCAGCCAACTTAATTTTTAAAAGTTTAAAAATTAAAAAATTTTCTTCTAGCTTTATTGAGATATAACTGCAGCGCTGTATGTATATAGCACTGCAGTTTAAGGTATACAGCATAATGATCTGACTTACATATATCATGAAATGAAGTTTAGTGACCATCCATCATCCTGTACAGATACAAAATGAAAGAATTAGAAAAAAAATTTTTTTTCCTTGTGTGAGAACTCTTAGGATTTGCTCTCTTGACAGCTTTCGTATATAACACAGAGCAGTGGTAATTATATTTATCATGTTGTACAGTACATCCCTGGTACTTATTTATCTTGTAACTGGAAATTTGTACCTTTTGTCTACCTCATCCAATTCCCCTCTCTCCACCCGCTGCCTCTGGTAACCACAGACTTTTTTCTATGAGTTTGTTTGTTTTTGAAGTATAACTGACGAGCAACACTATGTTAGTTCCCGGTATACAACATAATGATTTAATATTTCTGTACATTTCAAAATGGCCACCATAAGTCTAGTTACCATCTGTCACCATACAAAGATATTACAGAATTATTGACTGTATTCCCCATATTGTACATTTCATAACAGTGACATTTATTTTGTAACTGAAAGTTTGTATCTCTTAATCTCCCTCACCTATTTCTTTCCTCCCTCCATCTCCTTCCACTCTGGCAACCACTCTGTATTTATGACTCTGTTTCTGTTTGGTTATGTTTGTTCATTTGCTTTGTTGTTTAGATTCCACATTTAAGCGAAACCATACAGTATTTGTCTTTCTCTTTCTGATTTATTTCACTTAGCATAATACCCTCTAGGTCCATCCATGTTGTTGCAAATTCCATTCTTTTATAAGGCTGTGTAATATTCCATATATATATATATATGCCACATCTTCTTTATCCACTCGTCTATTGATGGGCACTGAGGTGGCTACCATACCTTGGCTATTGTAAATAATGTTGCGATGAACATTGGGGCATATATTTTTTCAGATTAGTGTTTTCATTTTCTTCAGATAAATACCCAGGAGTGCAGTAGATGGATTGTGTGGCAGTTCTACCTTTAATTTTTTGAGGAATCTCCATAATGTCTCCTCTAGTAGCTGCACCAATCTACATTTTTATCAACAGTGCATGAGGATTCTCTTTTCTCCATATCCTCACCAATGCTTGTTATTTGTTGTCTTTTTGATAATAGCCATTCTGACAGGTAAGAGGTGATATCTCATTGTGGTTTTGATTTTCATTTCCATGATGATTAGTGATGTTGAACATCTTTTTATGTGCCTGTTGCCCATCTGTATGTCTTCTTTGGAAAAATGTCTATTCAGGTCCTCTGCCCATTTAACATTTTTTTATGTTGAGTTATATGAGTTTTATTTTTTTTTAACTTTTTAAAGAAATGAATTTATTTTATTTTATTTATTTTATTTTTGGCTGTGTTGGGTCTTCGTTGCTGCACCTGAGCTTTTCCCTGGTTGTGTCAAGCGGGGGCTACTCTTCATTGTGGTGTGTGGGCTTCTCATTGTGGTGTTCTCTTGTTGTGGAGCACAGGCTCTAGGTGTGTGGGCTTCAGTAGTTGTGGCATATGGGCTCAGTAGTTGTGACACACGGGCTTCATTGCTCTGCGGCATGTGGGATCTTCCCAGACCAGGGCTCGAACCCATGTCCCTTGCATTGGCAGGCGGATTCTTAACCACTGAGCCACCAGGGAAGCCCATGGGTTTTTTAATTTTTATTTTTTGGCCGTGCCATGTGGGTTGTGGGATCTTATCAATAGCCCCCCGACCAGGGATCAAACCCATGCCCCCTGCAGTGGAAGAGTGCAGTCCTAACCACTGAATTCCCTATATGAGTTCTTTGTATATTTGGATATTAATCCCTTATCAGATGTAGTATTTGCAATATCTTCTTTAATTCGGTAGGCAGCCTTTTTGTTTTGTTGATAGTTTCCTTTGCTGTGCAAAAGTCTTTTAGTTTGATGTAGTTCAGTTTATTTATTTTTACTTTTGTTTCCCTTGTCTGAGGAGACAGATCCAAAAAAATATTGCTAAGACTGATGTCAAAGAGCATACTGCTTATGTTTTCTTCTAGAAGTTTTATGGTTTCAGGTCTTACATTTAAGTCTTTAATCTATTTTGAGTTTATTTATTTTATTTATTTATTTATTTATTTTTTGCGGTACGCTGACCTCTCACTGTTGTGGCCTCTCCTGTTGTGGAGCACAGGCTCCGGACGCGCAGGCTCAGCAGCCATGGCTCATGGGCCTAGCTGCTCCACGGCATGCGGGATCTTCCTGGACCGAGGCACGAACCTGTGTCCCCTGCATCGGCAGGCGGACTCTCAACCACTGCACCACCAGGGAAGCCCTGAGTTTATTTTTGTATATGGTATGAGAAAGTAGTCCAGTTTGATTCTTTTCCATGTAGCTTTCCAGTTTTCCCAACACCATTTATTGAAGACACTTTTTTTTTCCTTATTGTGTATTCTTGCCTCCTTTGTCATAGGTTAAGTGACCCTAAATGTGTGGGTTTATTTTCAGTGTCCCTATTCTGTTCTATCAATCTGTATGTCTGTTTTTGTGCCAGTACCATACAGTTTTGATTTTGTAGCTTTGTAGTATAGTTTGAAACTAGGGAGCATAATACTTCCAGTTTTGTCTTTCCTTCTTAAGATTATTTTGGTTACTTGGGGTCTTCTGTGACAGCAAACAATTTAATAGACATGTATAGATATATGTATACACACAAGAATAAGAATATATTAGACAGATATTAATAGAATGTATTCTTCTCTTACACTTATTAAACAATTTCCAAATCTATTACGTTCTTGGTCACAAAGGAAACTTTCATAAATTTCAAAAAGGGATGATTTTATAGGATACATTTTTATCCCAAGTATAGAATTACAATCTGGAAGAGAAATATCATAAAAACTTAAGAAATAAATATATGCCATTTCAAATAACTCCATATCCAAGGGAAAACAAAACTGATATTACAAGTCATCAAATAATAAGCAAAAGTTATTATTTCATACACAAACCCCAATATACAGCCAAATCTCTATACAGAGGAAAATTGTTAACTTTAAATATTCTTATAATTAAAGCAGAAAGGTAAAAACTTAGTAAAATAAATATTCAACTTATAAAATTAGGAAAATAGAAAAAAAAGAGTAGGCAGTGAATCAATAAAAAGAAAAACCAAGATTAATTTAATACAAAAGAGAAAGTGTGTGTCTGTGTGCCTCTGTGTGTGCATATATGAATACAATTTATATATAATTTGAATATATACAACTTGAATACATTTATATGTAATTTGACTATATATAACTTGAACAGACAAATGAAATAGATGAAATCCCTGACCAGTTGATATATTACTTAGAAAACTTTCAGTTATACCTAGATCAATTTCTGTTATGAATTCAGATGGGAAGTCTAAATAATATATTAGCAAACTGTATCCAGCAATGAATTAAAGGTAATACACCAAATTAGAGCAGAATTTTTTCTATCAAAGTAGTTCATTACATGAACTTATTGATGGAGAAAAACTGTAAGATTGTGTCCATAAATACCAAGAAGATATTTGATATAATTCATCAGACATTCCTAGTTAAAATAAACATGGATTAAAATATAAGTAGAAGGAAACTGAGTAAATATTATAAAAACCAATTATCAAAAGAAAACTGTATCCTAATGAACCATGAAATACTGAAACATTAAAATCAGAAGAAAGATAGGCATGCCTGTCATCACCATATTATTAAACATTGTTTTAGAAGCTGTAGTTATTACAAAAAAGTAAGAAAATGAAATATCTCATATATATGTAGCATATATGAAATATAAAAATTATCTTTATTTGTGTATGATGTAATTGTATGCCTAGAAATCTCAACAAACTCCAATAAAATCCATTAGAATTATTATTATAGTTTATTAAGTTTCTGGATTAAAAAAATGCAAAAATTAGTAGCTTTTATTTATAACAACTATAATGGATAGGAAGTTAAAATGTAAAAAACATATCTCACTCACAATGGTGATAAAAATCTCTAAAATGTTTAGGAATAAATTTATCTGAAAGACACCAACAAATATTAAAGTAATGGAGAGACCTATGATGCTCTGAGTAGGATGACCTAACAATAAGAAGTGATAATTCCTAAACTAATAAATATATTTAGTGCTATTTCAATGAAAAGCCTATTTAATATTTTTGACACTAGGAAAAATGATCTTAAAATGAATTGGAATAATACATGTCTGAGAAGAGCCAAGAAAATTTTGAAAAAGGAGACTTTGTGTAGCAAAGTCTTGCCTTTCTGAATATTGAAATTTATGTTAAAATCTACAGTGATAAAAGCTGTATATTGGCATGGGAACTGATAAATACATCCATGGATATGTTTATATATTTATATATAGACTAGTGTGTTAACAGATCCAAATGCATACATAGAACTTTATAAATGACAAAAATAACATCTCAATTAAAGGGAAAAATAATGGTACGGGCATAATTTGTCATCTATCTGGAAGAAAACAGAGCCCTACTTTATAGCATATACAAAATTAGATTCTAGGTGGGTTAAGTCTCTAGATGTTAATAATTAATACAAAATAATAGAAATACATTTCAGAGAATAAAACTTAGATAAATTTGTGTATATAAAGGGCGACAAAACAAAACAAAAAACCCAACAAAATTTGCAAAAAGTTATAGACTGGAAAAAAACCCTTGCAACCTGACAAAGGGCTAATATTTCTATTGTATAAAGAACCTCTAAAAATTGATAATAAAACACAACTCGTAAAAATGGGCAAAACATATGAAGGCATTTATCTGAATAGCAATTGTAAGTGGCTAAAACTCATAAAAAATATGCCTTTCCTTTCCAGTAATGAGGAAAACGTAAATTAAAACAAAAATGAGGGCTTCCCTGGTGGCACAGTGGTTGAGAGTCCACCTGCCGATGCAGGGGACGCGGCTTCGTGCCCCGGTCTGGGAAGATCCCACATGCCGCGGAGCGGCTGGGCCCATGAGCCATGGCCGCTGAGCCTGCGCGTCCGGAGCCTGTGCTCCGCAACAGGAGAGGCCACAACAGTGAGAGGCCCGCGTACCACAAACAAAACAAAACAAACAAACAAAAATGAAATTCCATTTTCTCCCAACAGGTTGGCAAAGATTAAAAAGGGCAATCATCTTCATTGCTCATAGAGATAAAGGAAAAGGGGCCAGGCACATGTTACGATGGGAATGTAAATTTCTACAATTTCTTTTTTAGAAAGAAATCTAATCCTCGCCACCATTTTATTCATTTTAATATAACATTGTTTGTACAGGCACAAATGTGTGAACTTTCTGAAAAACCATCAAGTGGGAAATATTTGAATAAGTTGTTATATATTTAATATTAAGCAGATGTTAATAACAGTGAGTTACAACCATATGAATTAATCTGGACAACTGTACACGATGTACTAAGCTAAAAAATCAAATTGTGCATAGTATGTTCCCATATCTGTTTAAAAAAAACACAAAAATGAAACAAAAATAGCCTCTATGTATGTATTAAGGTAGAGTTAGGTACATATAAAATTTTTAATATTGAGTATCATAGAAGCTTGGAACTGGAAATTGTGTATATGACTTAATTATTTCCCGCGAGCTTGAAGTGCCTTTGTAATAAAAATCACCGAATCCTACCCCCACCCCATTTTTACTGATATAATTGAAATATAACATTGTATCAGTTTAAGGGGTACAACATAATGATTTAATATATGTAGGTGGTGTGAAATGATCTCCACAATAAGTTAACATCCATCACGTCACATAGTTACAATTTTTTTCCTTCTGATGAGAAAAATAACCTAATATTTTAAGAGACTGGGAACCACTGGTTAAGTCAAGAGAACATAAAGTAGAAGGTGTATCCTAGCCCTGCCCCTAACTTGCAATGTGACATTTTTTGCCTTTATTTTCTTGCCTCTAAGGTGTGAGTGGTGGTGACTGCCCTATGGAATTAGGTTACAGTGTTGTAGTGAAGATAAAATGAAGGATGAAGACAAACATAATTTGGATAGTTAAATTGTATTGAAATGCAAGCTATTTATCCTTGAGAAAATTCTCAGACATTCTCAATTTCTATGATGCAGGTGACAAAATCGTCCGAGGAAGCATCTTCCCTTCCCAATGGTGATGTGGCCGGAGAAGCACAGAGCAACACAGAGGTAAGAGCTGGTATCTGGAACCATCTCCTGGAGACCCGTTTACTCAGAACGTCTACTAGGTTCTGATCTTTTCATATCTGTTTGTCTATCTGTCTACCTCATCTATCTATCTATCTATCATCTATCTTTCTTTTTTAATCTCTAAAATTATAAAGCTTCTTTCCACACAAGCAATAGAAAATAAATATTCCCTAAATATGGAATCCTTTGGAGTTCTCTTCACAAGACTTAAATGGGTGAATTAACTCCTATTAGGGTCTTTATTACTCTACCATGCGCATGAGTCAGGTCTATGGACTTACATGGACAGATCCAATCAGCAATGTCGAGGGTTGGTGATCCCATACTCTAGGGGTTAAGTGACTAATACACAGACGTCCACGTTTGCTTTGTTTATGTATTGTGTATCTAAATAAGGAAACCACAGCACGTGTGGTCTGGTGTCGCCTTAGAAGCTTACCCAAGGTTAGTGATAACATGGGTTTCCTTTATGTCTAGGGAACAGAGAAGGCTGAAGAAAGTGGACAACACGAGGCACAAAAAGAAGGCAGTGAAGATGCGGGCAACCTCACCGGATCCCCAGAGAAGAATGTGAGTGTTTGCTGTTTTCACTGTAGTTTCACTGGATTCAGTTCTGTTCAACAAGCATTTATTTAGCTCTGCCAGGTGCCAGGAATCTTTCTGGGCACACGAGAGTGGGCGTGAAAGTAAGGAACTGAGGGTTTAGCCAGGAGGCAGCAGGTAATTTTCACTTAATGTGTTAACTGCTGTGTTCAAGGTGAGTAGAGGGCTGAAAGGAAGCCAGAGGAAGGACCCTGAACCCAGGCCTGGAGTGACAGGCTACGCAAGACTTTAATGATTTGTCATTGTGTTGTTACGGTTAGGTTGGGTTCATGTTCTTTCTAAAGCAAGGGACCTTGTGCCTCGGTCATGCGTAGTGATGGACTCCTATCACACTTGTCGACTTAAAAAAAATGTACAACGTGAACGTTGTGAGTTAAGTTTTGTTTGGGGCAGAATGAGGACTATAGCCCGGGAGATAGCATCTCAGATAGCTCTGAGAAACTGCTCCTAAGAGGTAGCGGGAAACGTCAGTACATATGTGATTTTGATAAAGGGAGTCCATGCAATCAAGAGCATATTTTTTGCAGAAGGTTCTGCTCGTCTCGGGAAGGTTACTTCTAGTCACGAGGAGCAGACGTCACCATGAAGGATTTTAGCGCTCTTCTAGATACGAGGAGATGCAAGAATTGGGCTCATAAAATCTTCTCCTGAAAGCATCTAACTATCTGAAGACCTGTTCTGCCAGTTTTTCCCAGATCACAGAGGGCCTCATTCCTGATCTCCACCCTGAACTCCTTTCAAGGGGTGTTGAAGGTCAGCAACTGCAACAGCTCATGATTTAATCCTTGTAGAGGCAGATGGCAAGTGCCAGTTTGTAGTTGGCATACTCCACCAAGAGGATTTGTGGGAAGGCAATGGGAGCTGAGGATAATAGGGTCCCTGGGGGAGGGAAACTGACACCAATTCAAAGCCAATCAGGGGACTCTCAGGGCCCCGCTGACGCAAGGCCCGTGAGCTAATTCTAAAGCGTTCCAATGCAGGGGCCGCAGGGTAAAGGGCCGAGGGGAGACTGTGGCTCTGGAAGCACCAAGCTAAGATAATGGTGGATCAGATGGGCTACTTATTCAAGGAATTCTGAAAATGTGGTTGGGAAGCCAGGCAAACGGGAAACCCTGGAGCCACCGAGGGAGCTTGAATGGGCTGAGCCTCCTCTTGGGAGAATTTCAGTGGGCTTCTGCCTTGGGCCAATTGTAGCAAAGACCATTTACCAAACCCCGATGGTTTGCATTTGTACCTATTTATTGATTCCAGGAGAGATGTGGACAGCTTTTAAGGTCACTGGATTCTTGTTCCCAGCAGATGGAATGTGACTAGGAAGGGGGCCAAGACTGACAACCACGTTGCGGAGAATGGGGGTGGTATCAGTTTGTCTTTATCATAAGGAATTTAAATTTGGGAGGAACCAAGGCAGTAAATTCCCTTATGTTTGAATACTGCTATTTTAAAATGTTGATGATTTAAGACCCTTTGACGTTTCTGTTTTGAAGAAAGATGAAATCTTCTGTCTTGATCTGGAAGTTAGGTGGGCTTTCATGGCAGCCTGTATAATTCAGAAACAATCAATTTAAGGTGAAATAGAGTGACAATTTAATTATCCTGTAATTTATAAACATCTTTAAAAACATTTTATAATTTGAACTTTCCATGGATTGCCTAATGCACTGGTACAGCATTATTGATTTACATGTTGAAATTCAGTTTGCTCCTTTTAAGACAGAGAGACAAAGGTAAAAACATTACACCCCAATCCCTTTCTCCCACGAGACCAAGAGGAAGACAGCATTTTTAAAATCAGACCCTGACTTCTACAGCAAGGGCAGGGTTGGCTTCAGCTTCTCAGCCTCTGGGCTGGTTAGTTCAATGAAGTGATAAGCCATCCAGCTTGGGGATTCTCTTTGCTAATATTTTAAAAAATTGTGAGCCCTTTACAAAGTTAATTATAGTCTTGTGAATCCTAATAGGAATTAAAAACATCGCTGTGTTATTTTTGCTTGGGCTGTGATGAAGAAATGACTACATAGAAGACATTTTTATTTTAGATGAATATAGTATTGACATTAATGATCAACTCTTTAATAATATTTATTCTACATAAAGAGAGATTTTGACTTTTTCCCGTTTGACAAGTGGTACGTGCTCTTTGACTTGCTGTAATTCAGTTAAATAAGGAAAAAACTATGATTGGTCAGCGAACATTAAAAATGACATAACATGATTAGCTTTGGGACTGAATATATAGGAAACTCGATTGACGTTTAAGAAAGAGACAAAAACTATCTGATATTTGGGATGCTTGCATTTTGTGCTTCAAGAGCCTTCTGTCTTTTTCTGGTTTTGGGGTTGTTTTTCAAGGTTAAGACGGGAAGGCCGTCTTGGCTATTTGACATCACATCTTTCCCGGCTGTGCACCCAGGCTTACATGGACTTATTTGTGATGATCAGAAAGGCCAATTAGATCATGTGTTTTACCTCTTTAACATGATTTTTTATTTTATTTTATTTTTAAAATTTTATTGAAGTATAGTTGATTCACAATGTTGTGTTTAACAGTGATTCAGTTATACATATTATATATATATATCCTTTTTCATATTCTTTTCCGTTATGGTTTATCACAGGATATTGAACATAGTTTCCTATGCTGTATAGTAGGACCTTCTTGTTCATCCATTCTCTGTATAATAGTTGGCATGTGCTAACTCCACATTCCCAATCCTTCCCTCCTCCACCACCCCTTCCCTTTGGCAACCACAAGTCTGTTCTCTATACTTGTGAGTCTGTTTTTGATTGTAGATAAGTTCGTTTGTGTTGTATTTTAAATTCCACGTATGAGTGATATCATATGGTATTTGTCTTTCTCTTTCTGACTTACTTCCCTTAGTATGGTAGTCCCTAGGTCCATCCGTGTTGCTGCAAATGGCATTATTTCATTCTTCTTTATGACCGAGTAGTATTCCATTGTATATATGTACCACATCGTCTTTATCCATTCATCTGCAGATGGACATTTAGGTTGTTTCCATGTGTTGGCTATTGTACTAGGTTGGCCAAAAGGTTCCTTTGGGTTTTTCCCTCAGATGTTATGGGAAAAAGCCGGACGAACTTTCTGGCCAACCCAATAAATTGTTAATGCAAATTTTTAAAGTACCAGTCACATCCAGTAGATTCTTCTTAGATAAATCCAAGGCTTTTAGATAAAATCTCTGGCTCTGTTGAAACCATCTTGGGGAAATCTCATGGATTTGTACCTTTTGCTCCTCCAGCCCATTGTATCTAAACAGCAGCTCCCTGTGCTTCCTTCTCTAACCAACATTCTGTGAGGGATATAAATAACATAATCTTTGCGGGTTCAGATTTTGTTCATAACACTTCTGGCCGTGGACCGTCAGCGCCACTAATTTCTCTAGACACCGTAACATCTGCTTTATGCCCCCACCTCCTGGCTGGCAGGAGATTCAATCTGGGTGAAGCGTTTTGGAGACTCACTCCTTCTTGGGGACTTAGAGTCATCATGGGGTCTTCAGTGGTGACTGGAGGGGAGAGGGCCCTGGTTCTTTGCGGTGGTGACTTTCTGACATGGGTTTCCTGCTGCCTATTGGCAGCTGTTGACGCTGGTCCCTCAGCTTGGTTCAGGCCCTCTGCCCCGGCTGGAAGTGGCCATGCCTCTCACAGTGACCAGTCGTATGCTTCCTCGTACATCGTGCCCAGGTGCTACCCAGATGCCCCAGTGGTCCCTGGTTCAGCGTCTACATCAAGCAGGGCCTGGGTAGCACCTCCTGGAACACCCACCTCCTTCTGCCCCCTTCTCTCTTTAATCTGCTTCATCTCCTCAGCTCCAAGCCCTAAGCTCCAAGCTCATTTTTCCAGGGATTATCTAGCTTCCTCACCTCTTTCAGCCCAGGATTTTGATAAGCAAGGCTTATAGCTTCTTCCCTAGAGGTGGAGAACCAGAACAAGTATGTGGCTGTCTTCTTGGAGTGTGGGGAATGACAGTAACTCTATTCCCTCCCTCTAATTTTGGGTAGTAGGGAGAGCAAAATGAGAATTCTTATTCTGGTATATACAGCCATACTATTCATGACAAGGAACACAAATGTATTTTAACCTCTTATTCTGAAATGATTACAGACTCACAGGGACATAGTACAGAGTCCTGTGTGCCCTTTGCCGGGCTTCCGCTAATGATGACATCTCCGATGGCTGCAGTAGGAGACGGAAACCAGGAGTATGACATTGGTGCATCTCTGTTAAGTAGACTTGCAGAGCTTATTCAGGGTTGGCCATTTTTTTCAAACCTTTCATTTGTATGTTAAAAGTCATTCCTCTGTGTGTTAAGAACCATTTTCAAGTGTGCAGTGGTAACAGCTCCCTCCAGCAGCTGGCGGTGTTAAAACGAGTGACAGACCAGCTAAGTGAGTGTCTGAGTTGTGTTCATCTGATCTCAACTATTGTACATGTTTACTCAGTACACACTTGCAAATGTTCAAAGGATGCCATTTTAATGGGGAAAATATTTACCGAAGAATATCACGTTGATTTGATAAAAAGAGATGAGGACAGAAACCGTTATCTCCTTTAGCGAGATGGACTTCCCCTGACCACCAACCCAAGCCTCTGGGGTTCTTACACACAAGATGCCGAGGTGTATATTTCCTACTTGCTGACAGGTTGGGGCAGCGTTTGGGAGGCAAGATGGTGCACACTGAAAAGATCATTCATTCCTGCCTAAGACGATGTCACCTGTAGCTTCAGTCCCCCTGTAGAGAGGGGACTTCATGGTCCCCTTCCTTGCTGACCCAGGGAGGGATGAGGGGATAAGGAGGAGAGGGGAGGCTTGTGAACAGTACCAGAGGAATAAAGGAGGAAAGCAGGCCACCTCAGCTTCTGGGCACACTGAGAAGGGGACTACAGACTGGGGGTGTCATGAGAACATTATGAAACCCTGGAAATGGAGAAGACGCAGCTTGTTCATCTTGGTGTTTGGTTTCCATCGAGGTCAAAGTATTTTACATGGTATTCTCTGCTAACTCAGTGGTCCTCTCCAAAATCTTCTAAGACCTTGGCTTGACTGACTGCATGATTATGGTCTATAAATCTTCCCCACTTTGCTTCCTCCAAAATCTATCTTGAGGATAGTTGCTCAACCAAGGGGTGGGCATTGGTTTAGGTCCTCCACAAGCTCGTGAGCCTAAGGCTGCGTCCCTGTACTGTCTGCAGATGGAGAGAACCCTGCTCTTGCCCCTGACCCTCAGCCGCTCTGAGGCTGGCTGCCCTCCTCAGGTCCCTCTGGACTGGCCCCCGCCCTCCTTCCACACCAGCCACTTGTCCTAACCAGCCACTGCCTGACACTCACCGTGGCTGACACCTGTCCTTAGTCCTGGCCACGTGCCATATCAGCAGCCTGCCTCCCTGGCCAGGTTCCCAACAGAAATAGCTGTTGGTGAGGTTCTAAGACTTTGAAGGCTTCCTCTGATTAGCTTTCTTAGAAGAACAACAAGGTAAAATGATTTTAAGTTGTAGCTTCGTCAAGTGAATGATTCATACCCTATCCTAAGATCCTGCAGAATCTCAACTTAATTGACCATGTGATTATCTTAAAAATAACCTTTTGCCAATACAATTATTTGCCAACCATAAAAATCAATTCAAGCATTGTATATAGATGACTTTTAAGGATCTACCTAATTCTGACACTTTATAATTCTGTGAGCTAAGGATGGATGTTTAAGTTTATTTTATTAATATATCCCACCTCCTCCTAAGAAAGATTTGAGGCATGAGTGGCATACATAAATACCTTCATTCAACATTTTATTGACAGACTGAATGCTGCCATATGCGAGGCAGTCCAGGGACTGAAAATGAGCTTCTATTCTGGTGGAGCTGGTGATGGTCATAGCCAAGGTTCTTCAAAGCTTACCTGACCTTTTGAGGCTAAGTATTTCTATAAATTCTCTGAGCAGTTACTTTCTCTATTTAATGTCTCTTTCAAGAAATTAAGGTCAATTCAGATACTGATAAAGCCCTAGGTCCCTCGGTAATTGCTGCTAGCTAACCTGTAAAAGTTGAGATTCGCACTTATTCCTGTAAGAACCCCTACTGCTCTCCAGCCTAGCTCTAAGGATAATCCCATTTTTAATAGTGTGTTTTTTGTTAATTCATTCGTTTCAGCTGTACACAATTAATAAAAATAATTGAATTTAGAGGAGTGTAAAACTCTACATAGCTAACAATTCTGTGTTGCATATAGTGAATTTTAATTTGATCTCATGTGGATAAGAAGAAAATGAATGTTCTTTGAGATCTAAAGAGTTAATAGGAGACTTTATAGGTTCATTAATCTAGTCACTTAACACATTTATTGAGCTTATACCTTGGTTCCAGACAGTGGCTGGGTCCCGGAGATCCAAAAATGAATAAAGACACGAGTTGTGCCCCAAGGAGCACACAGACTAGTTAGGGAGACAGATAAATAAATGATGATCATGGTAGCAAATAAGGGAGTCCCCTAACTCAGGCTTATGGGTCAGGAAAGTCTTCCTTGAAAAGATCGCTTTAAGCGGTGTCCTGGAAGGTGTCGCTGATGTGAGAAAGTTGTATGTGACTGTTAGCTGAAATAAAGAGTCATGAGGCTAGAGAGGTGAGCAGGGGCCAAATCATGGTGGCCTTTCAACCGTTCTAAGGATTATGGATTTATCTTGAAAAGATGGAAAGTTTTCAACGCGAGGGCAGCATGGTAAGGTGGGTTGTCTTTTAGAGTGGTATCTCTGGCTACTGTGTGGAGAACAGGTTGGAGATAAGGAAGACTAGAGGTGATGTAACCCTGGTGAGAGAAGATGGTGGTCCTGGCAAAGGAAGGACAAGGCATGGGCAGAATGAGACAATATTAAAGAGGTGCAATCAACACATCGCTGAAAAACCAACACCCGGATTTTGCAACAAGTGAAGGACTCTCTTTTCCTGGACTTTATTTTAGCTTTAAAACTTACTATGTTGCCAGAATTGATTTGGAGAGTCCCAGTGCTGGGGAACGTCTTGGGCTGACTCAGTCTTGGCTGGCTGGATCAGGTTTTCACATTTTGTATTTTCTTTGCCAGTCTCAGAAATCTGAGAGTATTGTTCTGGAACTGGCCAAAAACGTGAGGCTGGGCCAGAGAAGGTGGCAGTGTGGTGGCTTCTCCACCACTTGCCTTCCACGAGAATCTTGAGAGGCAGCATGGTAGAGTAGGAAAGAGACTAAATTAGGAACCAGGAATCTTGAAGTGAGTCCTGATCATGTTACTTACTTGTGCTCTGATTCTGGGCAAATTACTTAACTCTATGGTCTCGGTGTCCTCATCTGTCCATAGAAGGGACTGGGTAAGAGGATAGAAGCAAATATGAGATTGCTTTCAACTCCCTCAGTCCAAAATTCCATGAGCTCAGGGATGGGAAGATTCTTATTTCTTTGCAGTTTTAGGAGATATCGCCTGGTTCTCCCACTTTGATCAGGGGGAAATAGAATTTCCAGTGGGTTGGCAGAGTGGAGACCTGTTTGAGCCCAGGATGGCCTCACCCTTTCTTACTTTAAAGTTTCTTTCTTTAACCAGAAATCCGTGTTTAAATATTACATCGTTCAGAAATGTTATCATTTTGTTCTGATGGTGAAAAAGGTTTTGATCTGTTTTTATTAATTGGTTCAAAACTTAATTAAAGGCATGCTTATAAGGACATAAAAGCCAAAAAGCCATAATTTTGTTCAAATTTTCTAATTGCTTACGTATATGGTTTGAATTTTCCCTGATAGCTCTATAGGTCTGCAATATGCTTTGGATATAGATACAGGATCAAACATATAATTAAGCAGTATTACTAACTAGTTATATTTTCTCAGGAGTAAGAGTGATGAAAATATGTCTTTAATTTCATAATATTGAAATCTAATGCATGAAATACGTAGGCATTGCTCAGTTATCATATCTTTGCTATTGATATGTTTTCTCAATAAATAGATGTCTTTCATTTTGATAAACATGCATTTTATTATAGTTTGCTTAATTTTCATTTATTTTTTAAATTAAAAAATTTTTATGTGTTTTAATTTTTAAATTTTTATACAATTTTTAAAGGTTACTTTTCATTTACAGTGTTACAAAATATTGGCTATACAGTTTGCTTAATTTTTAGATTCAACTTAAAAACTTATGCGAATTTATATTTTTCTTTCATTTCCGTTTATGGACTTAAGGAAGAAGAGGGAGAGACAGCAACAGAAGAGGTACAGTAGCATATTTCACAGTCGTGTTGTGCTTAACAAAAGCATCTTTTAGGTGAGAGAGTTGCAGCTTTAGCCACATTCTCCTTGTTCTTCATGACACAGAGAAGCGGATGCAACCCACACTCCCAGAAAGTCCTCCTTTAGCCTGCCAAGAAGAGAAATAAAATAAGATGGAGTTACATTTATCAAAGGGAGATTGATGGGGAAACAGGGTGTGGCTTTCTGAGCCTCCTGTGGTGAAGGTGTCGTCAGTGAAGTCAGGCCAGGCTGGGCCAAGTCCTTCAGTGGAGATTTCTTCTCCATTTTTTCTTCTCACCCCCTTGAGTAGCACACACGTTATGCAGCTTGCATGGTGCTTACTGGTGTTGTTTGATTGCCTCCTATTCACTTTGTTGGTGAGGGAGGGATTCTCTCCCTCTGGTTACAGGAATGGCACAACACCTGCCACTGGACAGGTGAGATGGACAGTGGCTTATTAGTCACACGTTCTCCAAGCCCAAGGGATGAGGCTACCCATGCATGCAGGGCCGCACTGGGGGGGGGGGTGTCACTTGGGACCAGAGTGAACAATTGGGGGCAGTGGGAGGCAGGCTTTGTAGTAATCAAGAGGGTGGGGTGTCCCCTGGTCCGCGTGGAGGATGTGATAGGCCTGTTTGCATAATTCTGGGGCATAAGCAGGCACTGTGTCTGGTGCCTTGATAAGGAGGGCTGCTCGGGTGGGAGACCCAATCTGTGGGGGCAGAAGGGGAGGCGAACCAGTGGCCAGGCCATTTTAAGTCTTCCCGCTTTTACCAGATATTAAGGCAGCAGAGAGTACTGAGTCTTAGTTTTAGGCCTTGCACCACAGGTGTGCACCCTAGACACCATGGGGTTTAAACATGCAGCCCATCGCTTAGCACCTGGGCGATATCTGACACCAGGCAACCACACGGTTCCAGAATTTCTAGTGGGGGTCTACCCAGGGGGAGCATTATTATTTGTATGTGTGCATGGGGGGCTTTTTTTTTTTTTTTTTGGAGTAGAGTTGATTTACAATGTGTTAGTGTCAGGTGTACAACAAAGTGATATATATATATATATATATATATAAATATATGTATTCTCTATATATCCATATATATTCTATACATAGAATATATATGTCCATATATACATTCTATACATAGAATATATATATCCATATAGTCTATATAGTCCATATATAGAATATATATATCCATATATATTCTACACATAGAATATATATATTCTACATATTCTATATATAGAATATATATCCATATACATCCTGTGTATTCTGTACATGGAATATATATATGCATATATATATTCTATGTATTCCAGACATAGAATGTATATATCTATATATATTCTATGTATTCTATACATAGAATATATATATCCATATCTATATTCTATATATTCTATATGTAGAAAAAATATATATCCATATCTATAGTCTATATATTCTATATATAGAATATATATATATCCATATTTATATTCAATATATTCTATATATAGAATATATATATATATATATTCAGATTCTTTTCCCTTATAGGTTATTATGAACTATTGAGTATAGTTTCCTTGCTATACAGTAGGTCCTTGCTGGTTATCTGTTTTTTACCTAGTAGTGTGTATATGTCGATCCTGAGCTCCTAATTCATCCCTTCCCACAAGGGGAGCAGTAGCGACTTGAGAAGAATTCTTTTTTTTTTTAACCCTGTTTGGGAACATTTGCCCTTTAATTTGCATTTAAAATCAGCTTCTTTAAATATTTTAGTAACAAATTCTGAATATGAAGACATAGGAGATGCTGCAGGCAATCAGTACTGGCTCCCACCCCTTTCCCCTACCCCAACCCCCAAGCCTTGCTTCTTTGCTCAAAATGCATATGGACATCCTGCACTAAATAAATGGCTCCCTGTGTCAGTGTCAGCAGCCTCAGGACTGGATGCAGTTGGATACGAAGCGATGAAGCCCAGTAGCTTTCATGACAGGATGTGTGCATTTAACCATGCTCCGAAGAACGCCAATGATTGTGCCCAGACCCAAGGCAGTACCTCAGAGTTGACATCGGCCGTTTCCCCACTGTGTACTGGCATCTTGGGCTGGTTTCCACCACAATCCATCCTCTCCCAGACCTGTGTTCTGTGGCGGAAGAGCTAAGGCTCTGCCCCCTAAGGGCCATGATACAGGAAGGAACAGAACTGCTTCTTCAGCTCACAGGCTTAAACCAATGGAATTTAAAAGCTCAAGACAATGTGAGCCAGTCCACAGGAAGCCTCCTTCACTCCAATCTCTGCCAGGCGCCATCCAGCCCTTGGTTGGGACACGCTCTGTCTCACTGCCAAGATGTGCTAGAATCTGCTCTAGATGAGAACAATGTGGTAGAATGGTCCCAGTGGTCTGGAAAGGTTGGCACCACAACAGCTGGGCATGCTTGTGCCAAAGTGGGTCTTCCTGGTACAGAGCTATGACGGAGAGTGTGAGGGCAGGCCTGGTCTCTGCTCCAGTCTCATTGATAACCTCTGACCTCAGAATCTGTCCTCCCCCTCAACACTGCCTACCCATCCCCTGCCCCTCCAGATCCCCCAGCCTGTGCTTCCTGGAAAAGGTAGAAGAGGCAGCTTGCAGTCAGTGACAGCTGAGAATGAAGGTGCCATTTAAGAAGCAAAGCAGCACCTCCTGGCCTCTGGTCAATACCTCCACACGGGTGGAACCGAGTAAGGACGTGCACAGCCAGGACAGAGGCTGCTCCGAGCTCGGGAGGCACAGCACCCTCCTAGGCGTCTCTGGAGAACAGACTTCCAAGAGATAGAAACTTAATCACTTGGTCCCCGGCAGTTTCCCTGTGGTATACTGGATGGGGGAGAAGCAAAATTATCTCTGCGGAGGGCTAATGGAGGAAAGGCAGGAATATTAATGAGCATCCATTAAGGCTCTCTCTCTCCCTCAAGCCTAAGGAAATCAGATATTCGAATGTAAGAGAAGGGTGCAGAGAGGGAGAGAGCCTGGCAGGAACACCAAGGAGAGAGCTGTGACTGCTGGATACATAGTGCCCTGGTTTCCTTGCTTCAGAACAACAGCATATGCCTGTCTGTCACCAGGCTAACCCGGGGCCCGTGAGGGGACAGGGAGAAGGCTGGTTTTCAGTTCCTGCATGGTTGACGTGTAGGGCACATGGCTTCCTCCTTCAGGTCCAATAGGAGGTCTCTGGGATCCTCTACCGCTGCCTTGATTTTGCGGAGGAAAGTCACGGCCTCTCTGCCATCCATCAGCCGGTGATCATACGTCGGGGTCACGTACATTATGGGCTGCATCTCCAACTTGCCTCCCACGACCACTGGCCTATCAAAGATGGCGTGCATGCCCAGGATGGCAGACTGAGGGGGGTTGATGATGGGCGTTCCAAAGAGCGAGCCAAAACGCCTCCGTTGCTGACGGTGAAGGTACCACCATCCATATCTTCAATGGCAAGTTCATTCTTCTGGGCCTTCTCTCCCGGTTCACTGATGGTTCGCTCAATAGAGGCATAATTCCGAGTTTCCACATTCCTGATGACGGGAAACACCAGACCCGAGGGGGGGGCCACCGCAACGCTGATGTCAATATAATCCCTACACACCACCTCTTCGGTTGTATCGTCAATCGCTGCATTTACAACAGGCTGCTGCTTCAAGGCAAAGGCCGAGGCCTTCACGAATGCCGACATGAAGCCTAGTGTGAGGTTATGTTTCTTCAGAAAAGCATCTTTGTGCCGAGCCCTCATCTCCTGGGTGTTACTCATGTCAATCTCACTGAAAGTGGTAAGCACTGCTCAGGTGTTCTGAGCCTCCTTTAGATGCTGAGCAATGGGCTGCCGCATCCTATTCATTTTCTCCCGATGTTCTGAACGCAGACCTGTGCCAGCTCCTGGCTCCGCTACTGGAGGGGCAGCAGTGGGTTTTACGGCAGACACTGGTTTGCTAGTGAGAGGTTGTGAGGGCGAGGGCACTGGTGGCATCTGAGTGGGTACGGATGCTGCAGGGGGAGGAGGAACTGCCGATGCCGCAGGTTCTGCTTTTCGGGCTGTGGCAGCAGGAGCTTCGGCTGGCTTGGCCTTAGCAGGAGCAGTGCCAGTTTTCCTGAGTGTGAAAAGAGGAGTGCCTCCTTCTACTTTTCCCCCATCAGGTACCAAAAGAGCTTCAATCGTGCCATTTGCTGGTGATGGAACCTGCACAGATGTCTTGTCAGTTTCAATCTCACAAACCACTTCACCTTCTGCAAGGTGAAGCTTTCTCCCACCTGACATCCCCTTCTGTGACAGATCCTGCAAGTACATCGTCCTCGCACACAGCTGTAGCTCTGAAAAAGCGAACACTGAAGACACTACTGCTGTAAATGACAATCTTCCTGCTGTCAGAGTAACCTGGTCCCTGACATAAGGAGATCCCAGGCAGGGAACGTCTCCCTAGAGGGCAGTTCCCCTTCTGGAAGGCGGAGAGCGAGCCGCTGAACGCCCGGGACAGGCAGCGGGACCGGGACAGCATTGCGGCGGCAGCAGCGGCGGCGATGGCAGAGCCTTGAGAAGAACTTTTAACCTGCCTCCCCGACTTGAGGTTATAGTAGAACAGTGGTTCTCATCTGGTGGTGTGTGTTAGAATCACCCGTGGTGTGTTTGAACCTTCAGAAGCCTGCCTCTGTCAGCCAATGGATAAGACCCTCCAGGGCTGAGCATGCCTTCAGCTTGCCTGTAGAGCTGAGGTGGAGAATCTTCATTGTGGGGAGCCAGGATCGAAGGGGATGACAGAGTGCATGGAGACAAACAGAGAGATAATAAGAGCCTCCACCTGTTTGGGACAGAGCCTTCCTCTTTGCTGTCCTTCCTATGCCTGTGAGAGGAAACAGCAACAACAAGAAAGAAAAAGATTATAAAAAGAATTAAAATTAGGAATGTAAAAGAAACATATACAGTTTAAGATAAAGAATTTAAGAAAGACATGTCTTAATGAATAAAGGTAGAATAAGAGGAACTGAAATATAAGGGAATCAAGTTTCACAAAGATAAAAGATTAAGAATTGCACAAAATAAGAAGTATTAAAAAATTGAGTACTGAGGATATAAGATTTAAAAGTACATTTAAAACATTAAAAGAAAAATTAGAAAACAGTATTAGTGTTATTAAGGATAAAATTTAAAGGGATACAATTTATCCTCTGTAACATGCAATTTAAACTATGTTGCGGCTGGCTGACACGTTTGTTTATAGGGTCTATGCTTAAATAATAACGAGCATTCCCAGGAAGACCTCATATCCCATGTTTGGAACTGGAGGCTAGTTGACCAGTCGAATAATTCAATTAAAGTCGTAAATCATAAAAATGTAGAGGCCTTAAACATTTATTTTAACTTGAAATATGTAAATGTATATTTACTGCCAATTTTTTGGATGTAGAACAAAGGTCTTTTCTTTAAATAATAGTCCCATGATTAGAACTACCCATTGTCTTTCTAACGAACATACTCATTGGTCTGTCTAGAAATTCCAGTTTTGATTTCTTTGAAAGTAGAGCAGAAATTTAAAGGCACTTGCAAAGTACTCTAAATGCATAAATCTCTTTGGATTTCAGATTCCCCCCTGCCACCCGAGCTTTATGACACTTCATTTGATGACAAGTTTTTAAGGTGACTTACATATATGGGTCTTTTCAGAGTACTCCATTAATTTTACATAGGGAAAAAAGTTCTTTTCTTTTTCTTCTTTTTTTTTTTGCGGCATGCGGGCCTCTCACTGCTGTGGCCTCTCCCGTTGCGGAGCACAGGCTCCAGACGCGCAGGCTCAGTGGCCATGGCTCACGGGCCCAGCCGCTCCGTGGCATGTGGGATCTTCCCGGACCGGGGCACGAACCCGTGTCCCCTGCGTCGGCAGGCGGACTGTCAACCACTGTGCCACCAGGGAAGCCCCAGGGAAAAAAGTTCTTTTCATGCTCATATTTCATTGACTTCCATGATACTTATTTAAATTGTGTAATTACAATAAGACTAACTTGGATACACCAGCATGGGAACAAACATAACCCACCCTGGTAAGTGAAGACTTTGGTGGGTGGTGATGCCAAACCTGCTAGTTGCCAGGGCTCACAGTGCCTTAATCAACCAGTGTGATTTAAGAGAAAGAATACAGACTACAGCAGAGGTTCTCAAAGTGGGGTTCCCAGAGCAGCAGCAGCCTCACCTGGGAACCTCTACAAATACACATTTTCAGGGTTGGCCCCCAACTACTGAATCAGAAATCCTGAGGTGGAGCCCGGCAGCAGATTGCTTTGAGAAGCCCTTCAGGCGATTCTGATGCTCCATCAAGGCTGAGAACCACTGGATTAGAACATAGGTTCTAGGTGACCCATGTGTTGCCAAGTAGAGGCCGAGACAAGAACTCCTACTGTTCTGATGCTCACGATAAAAAGTCCGTCTAGTCTCCGACACAGTCATATTTATTTTACATTAGGAACTTGCAGTTGGTTGGAAGAAAAAGAGCTTTTAAGTTTCTTTTGGTGATGGAAACGAGTAATAGAAAATGAGCAAGGAGAAAGAGCAGGCTGCCAAGACCGAGGACAGTCTTTAACTCAATCTAAGTTTTCACAAATGAATCCTCTCCTTTCCCATTCTTTCCCTGCTTGTTGAAACACTCAAATTCTACTGGTTTTATTGTGAAAGCTTCAAAGAATGGTCTCTTTTTTGTTTGAGAAATTTTGTTTTGCTTCCTCACAGGCACTGGGGGAGGACTCCATGGTGAGGAACTTTATGATAATTTTCATTAATTGAGCATGGCAAGGTCAGCATGCTGTTTCCCCTTTTGCTGACAATGGGGAAGAGGTACTATGTGTCACAGTGAAGCAGGACTGAGATTCTCACCCTGCCACTTGCCTGTGGAATCTGCACTTTTTTAGCTGGGTGTTGGGGAGTTTTCACTTTAACCCCTAACAAGGATGGCATCATGTGAATGTGAGGGTGAATCCTTTCCGAGGATGTTAGTGGTTTCTGGGGGCAGGTCCAAAGTGACATTCTCGGATTCTCTCTACTTCTATTCCATCCTCTCATGTTAGCTAAATCTCAGTGACCTTTATTGTAATCAAGACTTTTAAGAATATTGTTTTTGAACATTTTGGGGTTAATCATTTAAAAATGCTAATCAGAGGGCTAAATTAAAAATGAAAACTCAAGGACAGAGAGAATATTTACCAAAGGTCACATGTATTGTCTAGGTATTTCAGTGGAAGGTCATCAACATTAAAGAAGGTCCCAAATGTCAAAAGAAACTCCTTCCCAAAACTTCTGTTGATTTTTGAAATTACAAAAAATTCATAATCTTTATAGAAAATTTAGAAAATACAGATAAAAACAGAAAATAAAAATATCTTATAACCCCGTTACCCAGACAACCACTAGCTACATACGCATACACATATTTATCAGACTTTGATGAATATGTTCTGTAATCTACTTTTGTTCATGTAATTTATGTATTTTTTGGGGGATGGTAAATGTAGATCTGCTTCATTATTTTTAATATTATTTTATCAAACTAATCCCTATTCTTAGACCTAAAAGTTATTTTTAGCCTATTCCATACAGTGACTTTTCATTATCTATATATCTTTCCAATAATAATTTCTTTAGTTTCTCTCTTACTAGACAAGTTTCCATTATTTAAAATCCCATTTTTATGTATAAAAATAAGACAAACGTATTATTAATTTGAAAGTAGTTTCAGATTATATATGTAGGTTACTGATAACTTTGGCTTCAAGAAATTAGCTTGCTATAACAAATATAACCAGCTTATACATTTAAAACCTTCATCTTTTCTGACAAAATTCTATTTGCTGAGATTGTTTTGTATTTTATTCTTCCAACTGCCTTCTGAATTTTTAAAGGCAACAAGATGAGAGCAGTCTGTTAATATGAGTAAAGACTATATGCTTAAGGGGAGTCATGAAACCTGTTAGAATGAATGCTTTGCCGTGCAAAACCATCCCAGCCTGTGGGGTCTGTGATTAGATGACAAAGACAAAGATGATGTCTTTGCGTGTGTGTGTGTGTGTGTGTGTGTGTGTGTGTGTGTGTGTGTTGGGTGGGGTGTGTAGGAGGCCCTCAACTCTAGTCTGATGTTTTGCACTCTTTTCCTCACTGTATCTGTTGACCCTTACACTTTTCAATAATAATGTAATTTTTGTTAGAATAAGACGGAAGAAATAACTGCGGAGGGAGCTGAAGGGGAAGCGGAGGAAGAGGAAGCTGAGAAAGGAGAAGAGGAGGGGCCAGGAGAAGAAGAAGAAGGAGAAGAGGAAGAAGGAGAAGAGGAAGAAGATTCTTAGGCCTTTTCATGCTTTATTCTTCCACTTGTCCAGGTAGCCACATCGCTCTGGGGTTGAAGGTTTGTTTATTACAGTCTGCCATGTAGAGCACATTTCACTTGGTGATAGAAGTGGATTTCAATTCGATCTATTTGTCTGTCTTCCCGAGGCCCTGGGCTGCCCCCTCCTGGAGCCACAGGGCTGGTGAACTCTACCGGACCCGGTTCTTGGGCGCTAGGGCGAGGAAGGCCTGTGGTTGGTATGATTTCTAGGAAAAAGCATAACTTTGAGGTGAGGAAGAGTTTGTACTTGCTCCCTTCTCTTCCTCTTTATTTAAGTGAAAGCACAGGATGTGTTCTGTTATCAGCGTTCTATCACATGGACTCCTTTACTGACCAACACACTTACATATCCATAGGAGAGTTTACAATCGATGTTCATAACAATGGCAATAAATTACAACCTAAAAATACCACAGAGCTGGCTTCTGATGAAAACATTATTGCTACTAGAGATTCAACGATAAGTGCTTGATATTACATTTATTCAATTATATTCATTGATTTATATCAAAATATTCATTTATTCAATATTAGCCCAAACACTCATGTGGAAACACTTTGGAATATGGTGAAGTCACTTGAGGTAACTTTGACAAGTACACTTTCTGCCTTGTAATTTTTTTTTTTTTAACATCTTTACTGGAATATAATTGCTTTACAATGGTGTGTTAGTTTCTGCTTTATAATAAAGTGAATCAGCTATGCATATACATATATCCTCATATCTCCTCCCTCTTGCATCTCCCTCCCACCCTCCCTGTGCCACCCCTCCAGGTGGTCATAAAGAACCGAGCTGATCTCCCTGTGCTATGCGGCTGCTTCCCACTACCTGTCTATTTTACATTTGGTAGCATATATATGTCCATGCCACTCTCTCACTTCGTCCCAGCTTACCCTTCCCCTTCCCCGTGTCCTCAAGTCCATTCTCTGTGTCTGCGTCTTTGTTCCTGTCCTGCCCCCACGTTCTTCAGACCAATTTTTTTTTTTTTTTTAGATTCCATATATATGTGTTAGCATACGGTATTTGTTTTTCTCTTTCTGACTTCACTCTGTATGACAGACTCTAGGTCCATCCACCTCATTACAAATAACTCAATTTCGTTTCTTTTATTGCTGAGTAATATTCCATTGTATATATGTGCCACATCTTCTTTATCCATTTATCAGTCGATGGACACTTAGGTTGTTTCCATATCCTGGTTATTGTAAATAGAGCTGCAATGAACATTTTGGTACATGACTCTTTTTGAATTATGGTTTTCTCAGGGTATATGCCCAGGAGTGGGATTGCTGGGTCGTATGGTAGTTCTATTTTTAGTTTTTTAAGGAACCTCCATTCTCCATAGTGCTGCCTTGTAATTTTAAACTTATACTGACCATTAAAAAAGAATTATGTACTTCTTAATAGTCTGGTGAGTGCCACATAAATATATTAATAAGATAATGATAGTGGATATTGAGATCACGGGGAAATGCTCAAATATTGTGGGCCATACAGATAAGACGGTAGGTATGAAAACATCAAAAGATCATTAAGAGCTATAAAAATATCTGGTTTAACAGACAGTTAGCAAATACCCATGTAAATATTATGTTTTTATTGACCTTTTTTGTTTTATATTTTAATTTAATTTTATTTATTTATTTTATTTTTTATTGACCTTTTTTATTTGACCTTGCAACCAAGGCAGCTGTTTATTCTCTAGGGCAGTGAGGCTTACAGTTTGCTCTGGTGCCATAAGTGTTCTTGTTAATTTAAATCAAAAAAAATTTAGTCTCCTTTCTGTCCATATTATGCCTCCGCTGAAACATGTAAGATAGATTTGGGTGCTGTTGATATCAGGGGAGCAGGAAGAAGAGGAGGATGACGGAGTGAGCGCTGGACACACAGTAGGTCTTCAGTTAAGGTCTGCGGTCACACTTGGAGCCTGCCTAGTGAAGGGCGGACAAAAGGCTTCCGCTGGATAAAGAAAAAGAAATCCCCAGTGCTTGTAAATATCGGCTAACAAACAGCTCTGCTCTATGTACCGAAGACCGATTTGAATATTAGAATCTCCCCTCTTAATTTACTTACACTTATACATAAAATACTACTATTAAAAAATGAATATATTTTTAGGAAATCTTGGAGCTGGTGGGAGTAGCCTACCGGACAACGAAAGTTTCATCACTCCTTTATTCAAATTACAAAGCAAATCCAGCCCATCATTTGATGTTTTCCCAGGTGGTTTCTTTCATGTTGTGGACACATAGACATCTATTTTAGGGCCAATGATTGTCTTTTTGGAAGTGATCCCATTTCCTTTCTTTTTTATTTTCTTCTAAATAAAAGAAAATAAAAAATTACTATTGAGCAGTCTGTTGTCAGTCTGATTAGTGCCCCTAATCCCATTTCTAAGGAATGAATAGGGGCTCAGTTTTGGAAAAAAAGAAAACTGGCGAGTTTTACTTTTAGAAATTTTATCTGAAGAATGATGGGAAAGGAAAATATGCCAATATTTATCATTATACCAACTCCCCCAACAGTAAAAGACTCATAAATACTGTTTAAATTCATTTCCATTCACTCCGTTTGTAAAGTTCTTTTAAAATTATTCAATTTTAATGTAATTATAAAAAAATGTTGAATGTGAAATGACACAGCTGAGAGGGAATCCTTCACATAGCCAGATGGCTTGATAGGCTGATTTTGGGGAAAAGAAAGGCATATATCGCTGTGGCCAGCCCATTTTGACTGTTTCTCTGATGGCTTCTGGTTTGGAATTACTATCTTTGTCATGAGGTCAAAATGCCTGACACTGAAGGAGGGAATCAGACAGCTTCCTAAAACCCACTCCCGACCCCCAGAGAGATCCAATGTCCTTCATGAAAATGCAACATGGCCGTGCAATCAGGCATTTCACTGGGCAGACCATTCATTGTCTAAAGACAAACCCATCTCGTAGCTCATGGATCTGCCAGGCATTTTACTTGAAAAGGTGGTTCTAGGACTGTGGCAATGAATGGAACTATGAAACATTTCTCATTTCCTGTGTTTGAAATTGATGCTAAATTGATGCCCCGGGAGAGACAGTGTCTAGTCTGAGACTGAGTTCTGTCTCCTAACAGGCTGCTGCTTGGTACTGTCCTCCAGTCTAGCTGTGGACCGTTTCAATTTCCTCCCCCAGGACTAAGCTGTAAATTCAGCCTCTCCATTTTCCATGAAAATGCGGTGGGGAAACTATAATTGAAGGTGTCAACTTCCTTCTTTTTTTTTTAATGTTGAAATCCAATTTATTTCCAAAGGCTCTTATGTCTTTATTTTTACATTCTTACATTTTCCTGCCTTAAGCAATGGTATTTTATGACTATTTAATTTCAAAATTATAAGAGAAATGGCCCACAGACATCCCTACCAGTATTAGGAGACAATGTCTGCATCCCTTTTACGATAATATCTGCTTAGTATTTACTTAACACTTCCCTGTTAATCATTCTCAATTCCTTTTGCATTTAAAAAATTTTTAATTTTTTATCAATTTTTATTGGTGTATAGTTGCTTTACAATGTTGTGTTAGTTTCTGCTGTACAGCAAAGTGAATCAGCTATGCGTATACATATATCCACTCTTTCTTGGATTTCCTTCCCATTTAGGTCACCACAGATCATTGAGTAGGGTTCCCTGTGCTATACCGTAGGTTCTCATTAGTTAACTATTTTATACATAGTAGTGTATATATGTCAATTCCAGTCTCCCAATTAGTCCCAGCCCCTCCTTCTCTCCTTGGTAACCATAAGTTTGTTCTCTACGTCTGTGGAAGATATCAACTTCCTTCTATGTTTGATAGTTTAGGACAGAGAAAGGATATAAACATCATTTGGTTTTCCATGAGAAAAAATTAATTTCCTTTCTTTGCACTTGATGAGTAGTGGTTTCTAGAATAAAAAGCAATACTTCCCTTGATTGCATGTTGAAGAGTTCAGTTTTTGATAAACATTCTCTGTCTCTCGTTAACAGTCTTCTTCCTAATATTTTCCCTTTCTTTTAGGAAACCCAAGCCACGAAGCACCATTTCAACTCTCTTCCCACAAACCAAATTCAACAAAATGCTTTGGCTCGAAGCTAGCACACGTCTGTCAGTACATCCAGGGTTCACCGAGGAATTGTATGATCTGACACGGTTAGATCTCCATGCATATACCTGCTTAATCATATCAACATGAAATCAAATGTGAAGATAGCACATGCATATCTTCATGGGCCTGACATTTGTGGCCTTTGCTTAATTTTTTGCTCTGCATGAATAGACCTTCTAATACCCTGAAAAAATTTCAAAATATAGAACTTCTCTTTGTGATATGACAAAAGTATTTCTTTGTATGTGCCTTATGCTACTTTTCTCAGAACTAGCTTTGAAAATGAAGAGATTTATAGAGAACAATCATACTAATAAAGATGAATAGCAAATATCTTGTCCCAAGGAGGAGATTTCTTCATTTCTAGTCTCTCTGTGTATAACCTGAACTCAATCTGTCTCTTGCAGAGCCTGAATGCTCAGCAGAACTTTTCTGTCTCCATTGGGATGGATCCTTTTTGTTGCACTGATTATTCGGTCCATGTTTTCAAATGTCATGTCTTGTTATGTCGTATTTATATTACACACCGCTGCATACACTGTCTCCGAAGCCTTGTTTAAATGTCACTGCCATCCACATGTGTAGGGGTCAGGATGCAGACAAATAAATTCTCCACCCAGTGCCCTTTGCTCGTTTCTATGCTGGAGGGAGTGGCTGCTTCTGCTTCTCTCGCGTTGGCGTTGATTGATTTGCAGTCATGGCTGCTACGTGCAAAGCCCGTGACTGTAATTTTGCCTCTTGATTGTCTGTTCAGCAAGAGCTGGTCCGGCCCCATGACTTGTTCACCAGGTAGGTTTGAAGCGATTCTCTGCTCACCTGTCCCATCTCAGTGTCTGATAGCTATGTTTTTCTTTATGGTAAGAAGTTGCTGACATCTCTCCCCTACCCGTGTATGTGCTGCTCTCCGTGTCTTTTTCTTGCAGCCAACGTTGCTTCTGTACTCTCAGAAGGGCCCTTCCCCTGCTGTTTTCCTAATTAAGGACAATGATGGCCATCGGATTGGAGTGGCCATGAGCTTTTCCTCCTTCTGAATCTGCCTATTGATTTTGCAGCTAAGCCTGTTGGTGTCTTTGGGGAATGTAGTCTCTGGTGGCAGAAGTCGTGTGGCTCACAGGATCTCTGGCAAACAGCTCTTTTCTTGTTACCTTAGTAACAAAAAGAGGCATTTTGAGGAGAATGAAGATGTTTTTATTCCAAATTGTTGAAGTAGACTACTTTGAAGACATTTCTCCCTAGTTAAAAATAAGGTGAGAGGGGCTTCCCTGGTGGCGCAGTGGTTGAGAGTCCGCCTGCCGATGCAGGGGACACGGGTTCGTGCCCCGGTTCGGGAAGATCCCACATGCCTCGGAGCGGCTGGGCCCGTGAGCCATGGCCGCTGAGCTTGCGCGTCCGGAGCCTGTGCTCCGCAACGGGAGAGGCCACGGCAGTGAGAGGCCCGCGTACTGAAAAAAAAAAAAAAGGGTGAGAGACTGCAGTGGGATGGAAATTCATATAATTAAAACTTAGTTCCTATTTTATACTTCGTTGCATTAAATTATGTCCCGTCTAAAAAGCGTCACAATTTTATAGCACCTCCATACCCAAATAGGCTTTAAGTTTTTGCTGTTGCTTGGGCTGACTTTTAGCTCTTGTGGTAGAGTAGGATAGAGATAGATTTATTTAGCTAGGTGCCAATTTCCCTCCTATTTCTCATATTTTTAAATGAAGGTAAATATTTGTGCTAATAATAAGCAGAGTAGACTGCTTATTTAAATTGACTTAATTTTTTCTTACGTTGTCTTCCTGTAGTTAGGAAATTAGTATTCTCATAAATATTCTTTAGTCACTCACATTTCATTTTCTATTAAATACTATTAAAATGCAAAAATCACTTAGGTCAATAATACCATGTAGCTAGTATCAGTTCTCTTTCAGATTTGGTTTCACCTATAACCTCCAGTGGCACAGTGACAAATAGGGGCTGTGTGATATCAAAATATAGTTTAAAAAATCCACTTGCTTTATCAATATAGGAAGTTTCTAGAAACTAAGCAGCATTATAAATATGCAAAAAAGAATAACTCAAAAGAAAAACCCAAGTGAATAAGCAAAATCCGTCTGCAAAAAAAGAGAAAAGACCAGAGACATGGAGCAATTCTATGATGATCTGAAGCTAATAGAGTTTCAGAGTTGATTAGTCTACAGAGGGCCTGAACATTCAAAGTAACTGTTTCTTTTTTATTCTTTAACTTGAAAAGCAAGTACACAAAAATTTGAGTGCATTTTTTAACCACTGAACAGTAAATACTTCCTTCTCCACTTTTCCTCTTTGGGGTTTCCTTGCATTTCTTTGGGCTGTAATCTTCCTTTGTTACAAGGATACAAGGTATGCAATAAGGAGGGTTTATCGTTGTCATCGACTTTTCTAGATTAAAATGTGAGAGGTGTAGAAAGGGAGTGGAATGTTTTGCCTGCAAGGTTCCTTGAGGAATATTTAGAAAAGTTTTCTTTAAAAAACAATGTAAGTGTCAAACCTGTGCAAGGGTGGTGAGGGTAAGGCGACCCTAGTGAGTTGTAATAATAGAGAATGACCACTAGGTGGTGATAAAAGACAAGCTCCTTGATACAGCATTGCTGTCCCAGAGCGCCGCTGGCTACGTGTGCTGTTTAGGGTACTGTTGAGGTCAGAAGGTGGGCATACATCATTACACTTACAAATAACTTTATGACAAACGTCTCTGTATGTAAAGCATTTGATAATGGAGTATTTTCTTATAATACATGCCAAGGAATAAAGTTATTGGATTAAAGCAAAAACAAAACACAGCAAAACAAAAAAACCACACACACACACACAAACACACACACACAAAAGAAGGTGGGCATAAAGTATTTGTCCACCAGACAGAAGAAAAACAAACAAAACGCCTCCAAACCCGTTGGTCAATTAATCAGTATATTGTTTATAATGTTTTTATCCAAGACAATTAATTTTGGGCAAAATGTTGTACATTCTTTTTTTTTTTTTGCGGTACGCGGGCCTCTCACTGTTGCCTCTTCCGTTGCGGAGCACAGGCTCCGGACGCGCAGGCTCAGCGGCCGTGACTCACGGGCCTAGCCGCTCCGCGGCATGTGGGATCCTCTCGGACCGGGGCACAAACCCGTGTCCCCTGCATCGGCAGGCGGACTCTCGACCACTGCACCACCAGAGAAGCCCATTGTGCATTCTTAAAAGCCGTTAAAACCAGTCATTGATGTTTGAATTTCACACCCTTGCGTTACATAGGAGTCTAAAGTCGGTCAACAACTGATTGCCTACCGACAATTTTGATCAAGATACAGGGTTGTCCTTTAGCCTGTAAATGGCTCTAGCTCCTCACTGAAGTGTAAACAGAACCCCGATTAGCCAAATGGCTGATTGTCTTCTCATGTTTTAAGCCTTTTAATCCTAATACAACATATTTCCAGATGTTTGGAAGTAGACTCATGATCCTTGCAAAAGCCTTCTTTTCACTGGTGCCTGAGATACTCGGCTTTTTGACTATTTGTTTTGGAAGGACTTTCTTGTAAGTAGAAAAAAATGAGTTGTGAAATCTCTAGAACACATCAGTCGGTCAGACAGGTCTTCCAGAACCAGACATCTGGAGCTTGTTTACAGATGTAGTAATGCTCTCAGGGGTGGAAGCTTCAAGTCAGGGAAGGGCTGCGCCAGGTGGGTGTGAGTAGCGCGGAGGGCGCGGGGGTCAGGAAAGAACGCGGGGGAAACACGGTCAAGTCCAGCAGACGCATCTTGTCAGCTCAGGAGGGTGACGCCTTTCCTCACTGACTCACGGGAAGCAAACTCACCGCTTAGGATTAAAATTAGCCTGCTGGATATTGCGTTTCACAGTACTTTTGCTTGCTGACATTTATGGGGTGCCCGCTGTGAGTCGGGCTCTGTATCAAGGGCTCTACGTGATCCCTGCAGTAACCTGGTGAGGTGGACACGGTACCCATTTCACGGATGAGGAAGCTGAGGCACGGGGATGTCCAGTCCTCGTGTGAGGTTACACAGCCTGAAAATGGCCACGCTGGGACGGAGGTCTATGTGTGTTCTGATCCAAGGCCAGGACCAGCCTCCCAACAAACACTTTCCTCTCTGCCCTTGACCACTGCCACACCCCTGGGACAGTGCCTGGCTGGGTGGTGGGCAGTGGGACCTTGCCCACAGAGCGCCTCCTTCCCCGGCCTCCTCTGGTCCACGTGTTCGGTCTTTAGACTCAGGGCCAGGCCCTGGAGTAAGGTGACTCGTACTTGTTGGCTGTGATCCACTGTGTGCTGGTTTCTTAGCTAAGCCATCAAAAAAATAAAATAAAATAAGATAAAATGGGAATTCCCTGGCGGTCCAGTAGTTAGGACTCGGCACTTTCACTGCCGGGGCCGGGTTCGATCCCTGGTCGGGGAACTAAGATCCCGCAATCCGAGCGTCCGAACAAACAAACAAACAAAACCCCCCAAAAAACAAACAGAAAAAAAAACATTAGAGGGTAATTCCATTCCCCTCATTCTCAAGTTCTTGGGCTGCTCACTGTGGCCACAAATGCCAGCCCCAGTTTAAGAGGGATTTGAACCACTGTCAGCTGACAATACTCTAGAAATTGACTGGGGGTGGCTTTAGACCCCAAGTCTTAGGTTGCAGAGAGAAAAACTAAAAATTGTCATCTGTCTTTTCCAGTCTGGTTGTCCTTGGGTACACTCCACTCACTGATGCTGAAGGAGTGCCCAGAAGTCCTCTGGGGCTGACCTGTCAACCACTGTCCAGTGATGCACCCATAGCAGCCAACCCCTCACGGTAGTTGTAGCTGAGGGGATGGTTCCTTCAGGCTCCTAGAATGACTTAATGAGGTAAAGTATACCTTCGTCCCAGGACATGAATTTTAGTTTGCTTGTTTTGTAGCAGGTCACTTTTCTCTGTGGTCTGTTATAAAAAATGTTTGTCTTCTTGGTTTACCCCTGGAATGAAACAAAAGTTATCTAGGGAGGAAAATAAAGCTCCTACTAGAAAACATCACACTCATAGAATAATTTCTCCTGAGCCTGCAAAAATAAAGCAGAGAAATGCAACCTGGCTTTATTTTTCTCTAAGGGCTACTCCTTAGATAGATATCTCTATAGATAACTTTCTCCAGCTTTTAACTACATTCAGAGAGATTTAAACCCTGAAATACTGGTAGGTCAAATCCACTAAAAATGTACCTGATGGTGTTTCAGAGTGGTTACAGGAGGATTTCCATGGTATGTGGAGATTATCTGCAAAATATCTAGGTATGAAAATGGGAGTTGTGCGTGGTTTCTGAACACACATGTTGGTGGTTATCCACCTGGATTGAATTCCTGGAATGTTTTTAGTACAATGATGGCATCTTCAACTCACTGTGAAGATTCTTGGTGGGGTCAGGCACCAAAGTATTTTTAGAAGCTCCTCAGATGTGAAGCTGGGTTTAAGAAATCCTGGCCAGGAGGCATTTAGATCCTGGGAAACACCCAATTCTTTCTCCCGCACCTGTATGGGACAATAAAGTCACTCCTCGTGGACTTTTACAAAGGAACCAGTGGTTTTCAAATATATATATATATATATATATATATATATATATATATATATATATATTAAGCCATGGAACACTTTGTTTAAACGGATCTCCACATAAAAATCAGGTGGAAGGAGAGCTGCTCTGAATGTAATTACAGGGACCTTGACCCCCAAGGGGACTCAATTCAGAGTACAGTTTGCAAACCCTTTGCTTGGTTGTAGATTTTTCTTTTTAGGTTGATTTACACATTGAGGTTAATTTACACAATAATATGTACCTGTGCTGTTTTTCCAACACTAGCCAATGTTTCAATTTTCTGACACTAACTGGATATCTTCCAAATCAATTCCGACACTGTCTCTTGGGGTTAGCTCAGTCCCATAAGACTGCCCCAACTTCAGACACCAGCGGAAAATGGGGTCCTCAGGCTTTCTGCATTTCTGTCCGGTGGACTACAGATCCAGAGGCCCCTCCTCTCCACCCCACCCCCAGGTTCGACGATTTGCTAGAATAACTCATAAAACTCAGGGAACCACTATACGTATAATTATAATCCATTATGTAAGATACAAAGGAACAGCCAGATACACAGGTATGAAACCCAGCAGGACCCTGTGGGGCTCCTGGTCACAAAAGCCTTCTGTGTCCCCTGTTTCTTGTTTGTAGGAAATAGGTTTCATTCAGCCTCCTTGACCTTCCCTGAGTTCCAAAGGGTTAGATACAAACAGTTGCTAATCAGGGAAGGGAGGGGATGCAGAGACAAGGGAGGAGCAGTGAAGGAGCAATAGTGCAGCCTTGGGGCAGGGTCCTGGCTCCCCCTCAAGGGATACAATATAAATAACAATATCTTTGAGTTCTTCTGTAGAACCAGAGCTCCCACCCGGGTGGAGGATGGTAACTTCAGGCCCAGGGTAAGATTCTTGGAGCACTGCCCTGTTACCTCACCAGCCAATCAGAAAACAGCCACACACCCTGCAGCCCTCACCCCAAATTTTGCCTAAAAAAACTTTTCCCCCCAAGCCATCAGGGGGTTCGGGGTTTTTTTGAGCACGCGTTCTCCTTGCTTGGCCCTGCAGTAAACTTTTTCTGCTCCAAACTCCGATGTTTCAGTTTATTTGGCCTCACTGTGTGTTGGGCACACAAACTTTATTCGGTAAATGGTACATAGGGCTAGGTCCAGAAGGGTCCTGAGTACGGGAGCTTCTGTCCCTAAGGAGTAGGGCAGCACCACTTCCAAGTACATCACCGTGTTCAGCAACCAGGAAGCTTCCCGAAACTTATCTGAGTTGTTGTTTTTGTTTTATCTTAACATACACACACTACTATATATAAGACAGAGAACCAACAAGGACCTACTGTACAGCACAGGGAACTCTGCTCAATATTCTGTGACAACCTATATGAGAAAAGAATCTGAAAAAGAATGTATATGTATAATGGAATCACTTTGCTGTACACCTGAAACTAACACAACATTGTAAATCAACTATATTCCAATAAAATTAAAAATAAATAAATAAAATAGAAAAATTAAGGTTTCCTTATGTAGGCACAGTTGAGGAAACCATTGCCACTGGTGACTGAATTCAATCTCCATCTCCTCTCGCTTCCTGGGACGTAGGGTGGGGAGCAATGTATGTTCTAACCTTCTAATCACGTGGTTGGTTTTCTTGTCCATCAACTCCCATTCTGAAGCCATCTAGACCCCCCCCCCGCCACTCCTCAATGAGTCACCTCATGATTCAAAGGGGCTCTTTTGGATCCACTTTTATCACTAAGGAAATTCCAAGGGTTTTAGGAGCCTTGTGCCAGGAATTGGAGACAAAGACCAGAAATATTTCGTATTATACCACAGCACCCATTTTAAGGGTGCAGTTTGATTAGTTCAGACAAACGTGCATATCCATGTAACTAACACCCCTGTCAAGATACAGAACCTTTCTATCACCTGGTCGAATTCCCTTGTGCTCCTTTGCGGCTAATCCCTCCCTTCCACCCCATCCCCAGGCAATCACGACACTGCTCTCTGACACTATAGATTTCCCTTTCTAGAACTTCATATCCATGAGTAAAACAACTCTTTACTCTCTTTTGTCTGGTTTCTTTCCCTCCTCAAAATGTTTTGGAGATTCATCCATGTTGGTGCTTGAATCAGTAGTTTAGAAACCGTGCAACCCAGACTGGGACTTGAACCCATGGTCTTTTCTTTTTTTATTTTACTTAATTAATTAATTTTTGGCTGCATTGGGTCTTCGTTGCTGCACGCGTGCTTTCTCTAGTTGCGGCGAACGGGGGCCACTCCTTGTTGTGGTGCGCAAGCTTCTCATTGTGGTGGATTCTCTTTGTTGCAGAGCACGGGCTCTAGGCACAAGGGCTTCAGTAGTTGTGGCACACGGACTCAGTAGTTGTGGCTTGTGGGCTCTAGGGTGCAGTCTCAGTGGTAGTGGTGCACGGGCTTAGTTGCTCTGCGGCATGTGGGATCTTCCCGGACCAGGGATTGAACCCATGTGCCCTGCATTGGCAGGTGGATTCTTAACCAGTGCACCACCAGGGAAGTCCCACCGTCTTTTAATTAAGATCACACACCTGGTCTTAGGACTTAATGAAGCTCAGGTTCTTGATGTCTTGTTGCAGAAAGAATTCAGTGAGAGACAATGTGATAGGTAAGAAGTGGATTTATTTAGAGAGAAACACCCTCCACAGACAGAGGGTGGGCCATCTCAGAAGGCGAGAGGCCCCGAAATATGGGGTGATTATTTTTTATGGGCTGGGTAATTTCATAGGCTAATGAGTGGGAGGAGTATTCCAGCTATTTTGGGGGAGGGGCAGAGATTTCCAGGAATTGGGCCACCGCCCACTTTTTGATCTATGATGGTTGGTCTCAGAACTGTCATGCTGCTGGTGGGTGTGTCATTTAGCTTATTTTAATGTATTACAGTGAGTGTATGAGGCTCAATGTCCCCTGGAAGTCAACTCTTCTGCCATCTTGGACCTAGCTGGTTCTAACTAGTTTTTGTCATGTCCTATGGCTATGTCATCTTTTTTGTTTTTTGTTTTTGGCTGCATTGGGTCTTCATTGCTGTGCGTGGGCTTTCTCTAGTTGCGGCAACTCTTCGTTGCAGTGCACGGGCTTCTCATTGCAGTGGCTTCTCGTTGCGGAACACGGGCTCTAGGTGCATGGGCTTCAGTAGTTGTGGCACTTGGGCTCAGTAGTTGTGGCTCACAGGCTCTAGAGCGCAGGCTCAGTAGTTGTGGCATACGGGCTTAGTTGCTCCACGGTATGTCAGATCTTCCCAGACCAGGGATCGAACCTGTGTCCCCTGCATTGGCAGGCAGATTCTTAATCACTGCACCACCAGGGAAGTCCTTTTGTCATCCTTTTGATGGTTGTGCCCTGCCCCCTTGCCTCTCATTTCAGTTTGTACCCTTCTACTGCTGAGTATGGGATTACCAGAGTTTGTTTATTTATACATCTGTTGATGGACATTTGAGTCTTTTCCAGTTTCTGGCTATTTTGAAGAAAGCCGCCATGAACATTTACAGACAAGTCTTTTTTGTACACAAATGTTTTTTATTTCTCTTGAGGAAATACCAAGTAAGGGAGTTTCGATTGTAGGTTTCGGTTGTAGATGCATTATAGAACGCATCTGTCATTCACCTTTGTGACCCAGAGCACAGCGCCTTGAGCCCAAGTGTTATGTGAATTTCTTGGTCAGAAAAGAGAACTAATACCTAATGAATGTTTGCTAGGTGTCAGATACTCTTTAAAGGATTTTTCATTGATTGCCTTACTTAATCCTTCCAATGACTGTAAGACCTAAGTGTTATTTTTACAGAATTTTATTTCCAGCTGGGGAAATGGAGGCTCAGAAAAGTTAAGTGGTCAGCCCTGGAGCACACAACTAGGAAGTTGTAGAACTAGGATTCAAGCCCTCTTTGACTCCAAAGGGCAGGTTTATTTGTTCCTACTATTTTTGGTCCCTCCTCAAACAGCTAAGGCAATTTAATTTGTGGGAAAATCTTTAAGTTCTCCAGAGAGCCTCTGTGGGATCAGTAGAGCCTCTCTGGCCACAGACACAAGTCAGATCCTGCTGTGATGGCCTCTAAGGGTTAGCCCATAACCCTGGGATGCTGTATCATCTACTGTTGTAAATGATATACGGTTAAAAATAAGAGAATCATCAGGTGGGTTTAACATTTTTGCCTGCAGAGTCCATGTTATCAGTGTTTGGCTGTTAAACGAATTCTCCATCGCCATCTTGTGGAAGTTTATCTGGCTCTTCACGTGTTGATTCACAATAAATAACACTTCCACCATGTTCATAGGCTATTCTGTATTCTGGAGCCTTTTTCTTGAGCCGTGGGAATCTTTTGGGGGAAAAACGAGATCTTTGTGGGATCCAGGGTTCAAGATTTTATATCCATCCGTCTCCTTCAAGTGGGCGTGAAATATAGGAGGGCAGTTACTACCAGAGTTCAGTGTGGCACACAGGGCCAGGATAAGGACAGGGTGGGCTGGAAGTGGGGCTGACCTTGCTGGGATGCACTGGTTTGCTCCTATCGATGAACAAGATGTTGAAACACTTCTGCGGCCGTAGGTAAATAGCATACTGCTCTGGCTCCCTTCCTGGGACACCCTCCTCTCCACTGCCCCCCAATCCAGCAACTAAAGGGTTAGCACCTGTGTCCACAGGGGGCCCCCAGGACCCTGTTCCAATGTCTTGGCCACTGTCCATTCCCACCAGTTGGCCCCATGACATGCAATTGTTAAGAAGTTAGAACATAACTCCTGGCTAAAAGTCATTTTCAAAACAGAAATGTACAGGCATTGGGTCAATCATATTTTTACCCCACTTTTCATTATTAAAAAAACTAGCTACCTGTTGTTTTATCCCTTCATGATGCATGCATGTGCTTTAGGCATAAACAATTAGTTAAAGTCTATTTCCAAGTTTTTCTGGCTGTGCCAAAGCGCAAGCAGACATTATAACACAGCAGTACAAGCACTGATTTTGGGGTTAGACAGCTTCACTTTTGATTCTTGGTTCTGCTACTTCCTAGAATGTGTGATCTCTGGTGAGTTATGGATTCTCTATGCCTCAGTTTTCTCATCTGTAAAATGGTTATGGTAACATCTACCTCACAGTTGTTGTTAGGGAGAAATGAGTTAATGGGTGCAAAGACCTCACACCAGGTGTTCCCAAAGTGTTGGCCACTGTATTTCCGTTGAATTCTTGTGGATTCGCTCAGTGAGCGCTCCTTGCAGACAGTTGAGGCTGCAGCTGTGGATTCCAAAATAGCTTATTCTGTGGCTTCAGACCAACTTTGTTGAAGTTGATTTTGCCTCCATGCTTTTCTGTCTTCATTTTTTGGTCAGAGATTCTTTCGCTAAGGATTAATTGGTTCAAAATAGTAGAAAGTTAAAGAGAAAACAGGCTTTAAAAATGAAAGACAAACATAATGCTTGAGTTTTGCATTTTGGTCTTTACTCTTTTCGCCTATAGATTTGGAGGGAAGCAGGCAATCACTGTGGACCTTGCATCTAAAATCAACTGAAAGCAAAGAAGTATATGGCTTCCTGGGCAGAAACCCTGCAAATTCCTTGGGGTTTGAATCTTTGATTTTAAATCATTAATGACAGATATCGAGATTCCTATTCTTCCCAGCCATTCTTTTCCTTGGTAAGACCGTATTTCTGAATTGAAATGACAGGCACAGCTTTTAAAAAAAATTTTATTTTATTGAACTATAGTTGATTTACAATGTTGTGCTAATTTCTGCTGTTCAGCAAAGTGACTCAGTTACACACACACACACGCACACACACACACATGCACACACACACACATATACATATATATACACATTTTTTTGTATTCTTTTCCATTATGGTTTATCACAGGATATTAAATGTAGTTCATTGTGCTATACCTTGTTGTTTATCCATTCTATGTATAACAGTTGGCATCTGCTAATCCCAAACTCCTATCCATCCCTCCCCCACCTCCCCTCCCCTTGGCAGCCACAAGTCTGATCTCTATGTCTATGCGGCTTTTTCTGTTTTGCACATAAATTAATTTGTGTCAGATTTTAGATTCCACATATAAGTGATGTCGTATGGTGTTTGTCTTTCTCTTTCTGACTTACTTCACTTAATATGATAATCTCTAGGTCCATCCATGTTGCTGCAAATGGCATTATTTCATTCTTTTTTATGGCTGAGTAGTATTTCACTATACAGATGTACCACATCTTCTTTATCCATTCATCTGTTTATGGACATTTAGGCTGTTTCCATATCTTGGCTATTGTGAATAGTGCTGCTATGAACATAGGGATGTATGTATTTTTTCGAATTAGAGTTTTCATCTCTTCTGGATATATGCCCAGGAGTGGGATTGCTGGATCATATGGTAGCTCTATTTTTAGTGTTTTAAGGAACCTCTATACTGTTCTCCATAGTGGCTGCAGCAATTTGCATTCAATTTACATACCAACAGTGCAAGAGGGTTCCCTTTACTCCACACCCTCTCCAGCATTTGTTATTTGTAGACTTTTTGATGTTGGCCATTCTGACCAGTGTGAGGTGGTACCTCATTGTAGTTTTGCTTTGCATTTCTCTAATAATTAGTGATGTTGAGCATCTTTTCATGTGCCTGTTGGCCATCTTATGTGACAGGCACAGCTTTAAGGGCAAAAACTATATAGAAGCTTTCGTCCTAAAAGTGTCAAGAAATAAGATGGAAAGGTAGGCTTTGTGGGGTGTGTGTGTGTGTGTGTGTGTGTGTGTGTAGAAAAGAATAACACCAAACAAATGGAAGCATTGAGCAAGAAATGGAGAGCAGGGAGCTTCCAGCTCAAATGCACAGTCCTCATGATGGCAGTGCATTAAGCCACCGCTTCTTCCTTCATCCACACACAGACCCAAGGAGAAAGGGCTATAGATGGTAGATAAGGTTTTCTAAAAGATTATGACCATTTTCATATGAGTGCTTCCCTTGTGAACACCTATTCTTGGTTAAAAGTTCATTGGATGTATCTTGGGGAAGACAAAGGAAGAAACTAGAAATATACCTAAGAAAAGGAAAGATTATTTTTGGTAAGTGATGATGATGGGAGATTATTTTCAAAGATGCAATTCCAGATAAAGTTTTCTTTGTTTTATGAAAAATAGTAATACAATGGAGGTCCCAGAGTCCTCTTTCCTTTTACGAGTATAATCTCGATGTCAGCTAAGAGTAGCTGTCCTTTAAGATCTACTTAAATTTGGCTCAAACCCCTGTTTCATTCATAGAAGAAAACCCATCCCCCATTGGGAAGTTTTCAAAGCAAAAGATTATCTTGATGACATGTTAGTTTAGTGGAGAGAAAAACTACAATGATTGTATGTTTCTGTATACATATAACATGCATATATACACATATCTGTTATAGTTGCTTTCACTCAATTAAAATAATTTTTAAGTTAAAAAGAAGGACTCAGCAAGGATAGGTAGGCAAACCAACCCTCTTAACATGGGTCTTTTTCAAAATAATTACAGCGCTCATGTGGCTGAATTTGGACTGGTCTGATCTTGTCAGATTTGGCTCACTGGGGTGTATTTGTTGTGTCAGTGAGTATTTATGCTCTTCATATTAAGTAAAATTGGTGGCAGAGGTGGGATTCAAATCTGCATATTATGACATCTCAAAGTGGCACACTCAGTCAGTCCAAAGTCATGGAGAGAACTGTGAATTTTATCTAAGTGCCTTTCCTCTGGTCTTGCTCATGTTCAGTCCATAACCATCAGCCACATCAAACCTTATCATGTCACTTCCCTCCTTGAAATCCTCCCTTTCCTGCCTGTTGCTTTTAGCATGAAGTCCAGACTCTTCTGTGTGTCTAAAAACGCTCTACAATGAGGCTGTGCTTTCTAGGGCTGGCCTTCTCTCTGCATTCCCCATCACACTTGAGCCATAGTTAATTGCTTTTTTAAAGGGTCCTACTGAGCCACTGTCTGTGCCATTCTTTCTCCTCGAGTGCTTTGGCTCATACCTAGAAAAACCTTTTTGTTCAGATCTTAGCCAAGACATCATTTCCTCAGTGCAGCATCACCTGACCACAGCTCCCCTGCCCCCATCTCTTCTGTGTCCAGTGAGCCTCCCCTAGCCGTTCACACACTCCATTTGTTTAGAACTCTGATCACCCTATTAAATCATAACCCAAGGCTGTCCTGGGAAACTGGGTGATAGCCACAGAAATCAAGACTTCCAGGAGGAGTGAGTGGTTAAGCCCATCAGGTCACTCTTTAGTTCTCCTGTTTGACCAGCACAGAAGAAGAGGTGATCAAGGAACTGTAGTGACCACCGTTGCAGCCTGCTGGGGTCTGTGATCATGCAGCTGTTCCTGAACTTTCACTTGGTTTGCTTTGCCAGGGCTGGGAAATGATGGGCACTACCAGAACTTGGTGATGGACTTTCCAGTTCACTTTCTTTACCCGGCTGGGGCAGCGGTGTACCTGTCTATGCCACCCCCGAAGCCAGAGACACCTCTGTAACTGAGTCTTTGTTCTATAACCATTGTGCTCTTACATTATGCATATTCCTTTATGAAACGTGTCAGGAGAACACAGAATCATGGATGACACTGGATGAAATGGGAATCAGTCAATCAAGGAAACTCTTGTGAATATATTGAGGCAAGAAATTCAGTTCATGAGGCTGGACTATGTGGCCCCATTTGCTCAAAAACATATTAACAAGTTGTACTTAAATGTGATATTTCTAACTCAGTGGTTGGCCCTGTAGGTCAATGTGTGGTCTCCTTCTTGTTCTATCTCAGCCACACAAGGGTACTTGGCTGTTGCTTGGACACACCACGTGTGCTCTTGCCTTCTCTCTTTCTGTTCTCTTCCTGGCATGTCCTCCCTCCATCTCCATGTATGACTCACTTAGGTCACCACCTTCAGATGTCTGCTCAATGTCATCTTATCAATAAGGCCTCCCCTAACCACTCCATTTAAAATGGAGCTCTCTCCCTCAAAATTAAACATAGGGTTACCATATGGCCCAGCAATTCCACTCATAGGTCTGTCCCCAAGAGACAGGAAAACATATGTCCATGTAAGAACTTGTACACAAATGTCCACAGCAGCATTACTCACAATAACCACAAAGTGGAAACAGCCCAGATGTTCAATCAACTGACGAATAGATAAATAGATGGTGGTCTCTCCATACTGTGGAGTATTATTCACCCCCAGCAAGGAATGGAGGGCTGACACAGGCTCCAACACAGAGAAGCCTTAAAGACATTATGTGATTGAAAGATGCCAGACACAGAAGGCCACATATTGTAGGACTCCATTTATATGAAATGTCCAGAACAGGAAAATCCAGAGACAGGAAGGAGATCTGTGATTGCCAGGGTCTGGGGAGAGGGGGTAAAGGTGAGTGGCTGCTAATGGGTATGTTTTTTTTTTTTTTTTTTGGTGGGGAGACTGGGTATGAAAATGTCCTGAAAGTAGATTGTGGGTTTGGTTACCCAACTCTGTGAATACTCTAGAAACCACAGAACTGGGCAGTTTGAAAGGGTGAACTGTATCACAATAGAGCTGTTATTAGAAAAAAAGTGAACTCCCTGTCCTTCTGATACTCATTATCTCCCTTTCTTGATTTATTTTCCTGCTAATCTCAACTTACTATACCATTTATTCTGTGTACCGTCTGTCTTACATCCCTGGGTTATAAACTCCTTGTGATCAGAGATTTTTGTCTGTGTTGTTCACTGTTGTATCCCATGAGCCTAGAACAGTGCATACAGTAGGTGCTCAATAAATATGTGTTGTCTAGTTGATTCAATGAGTGTGACTATATAGTTGATCCTTGAACAATATCAACTGTGGGGTTTAGGGGCGATGACCCTTCATACAGTTGAAAATCTGACTATAACTTACAGCCGTCCTCTGTATCTGGGGTTCCATATCTACAGATTCAACCACCCTGGATTGTGTAGTACTGTAGTATTTACTACTGAAAAAAATCCATGTATCAGTGGACCCATGCAGTTCAAACCTGTGTTGTTCAAGGGTCCACTGTCTATACGTTGAAGCTGGCACAGATGTCCTTTCCAAAAGATGATAAAAAGATTGTTGCTTGGATGAGGAAAAGAGAGCAAACATGGAGACACTTTCGTGTTAGGTTACCGTAAGAAAATGACTTAGTGAAACTAGGTTTGGGTTGAAAACCTCAGTATAGACTTATGACTTTATAAGATGTAAGACTCTCTTCTCTCAGTGAGTAACTAAAGGCTCCTTTCTGGGGTCAATTTGCCTACAACTGTGTGGGCTCAGCAACTAGCATTCAATCTTTTACTCTCTCTTCCCCCCAGGAAAACTTATAGTGTATTAATAGAAAACTTGAGGTTCATTAAGGCCAACTGATCAGGAAATGATTGCCATTGAAATGATAGTTTATTACAGTTCCCAAAGGAGGGGGTGCTTCTGTGCCATGGGGGGGCCACACGGGGAAGCACCAGGGTGGGTCAGAAAGCAAAGGGAGTGGGAGAAATATGGGCAAAAGTCTTGACTGTGGTTCTTGTGGAAAGGAACAGCCTAGGCAGGCAAGCAGGCTTAGGATGGGCTAGTTTGAATAATTCCAGTGGACTCTGGGGCCTAGGGACTGCCTACTTGTCTGGTACCTGGCCCTGATTAGGACAGGGGGATAGTAGCCCAGAATGTGAGAAGAAATGGTCAGAGAGTGGGTTCTAGACATGTTGGTGTGCATTTGGAGAGCTCGTGAGTTGTTGACTATCTCTAGGAATTGGCTAGCCCTGGGAGGGGCAATCTTTCAAGGGTCAGCGAGATCCTGGATGCCAAAGCATCAGGACACAGAAAATGTCATGGTTAATACACCTGAAGGGTAAATAGCGCTAGGTCTTAGATCTTGGAAACCAAGATAATCCTGAGGTGTCTTGTTGTGAGAATACAGAAGGGTTTGGGGGTCAAGTATATACTGGAATGTGATTGGAGGCCATCTATAAAGGGGTTTCCAACAGTTGGGGTGGCCAAGCATTGAGGAGTTGGGTCTGAAAAGCAATTATAACAGCCAGATGGAACAAGCCAAGTCTATGAGAACCTTAAGTCTATGAAGATGCTGAACAGATCCTGGAAGGTGCCAGGGACCTGTGTCCTAAAGTGGTTGTAATGTTCACAGGGGCTTATATGTTATCAGTTCCAGGCACACTGTAAAATAATTGAACTAAGTTATGAGCTCTTCACTAAAATTTTGGCCAACACCCAGACATTATTACTCTATATAATGGAGATCTGTGATTGCCAGGGTTGCCTTAGACTTGTTCAAGTTGTTCTGTTGGAAGTTGAGAATGTATACCATACTTTATTATTCTGGCCAGCCTGTATTTTTATCAAAGTGTTTGTTGTGTGTGAAAACTGAGAGTTGATGTCTAACAATTTCTAACTGTTAATTGTATTTCAAATGCTTAGGTCACACACACACACTCACACACACACACACTTTGCATGCATGCATGCACACACACAATTGGATCTGCCACTCCAAACTCCTAAAATGGCACAGCTACCCTGCTCCTGGAATCAGGGAAATAACTCTGCTTCTTAGCTTGAAATATGCTGGGGAAATGTCTCAGCGAAAGATGAAAATCAGCACAGCACTGTTTCCCTAAGCCTTGTTTCTTTGGTAATCTTTACTCTCTACCTCCCAGGCCCAGTTCTGAAGCCAACAAATGTTGCAAAAGGCAGAAGATGACCTCATATAGTTCCTATTCCTTGAAGTCTAGTCAATACTTGATTTTACTGCTCCTTGTTGCTTGGTGGCACTTGGAGGGGCCAATTTTACGAGGACAATGCTTAAGTGGCCCCAACGAATTCTGAGTCACAACCCAGTCTCTGAGGCTTCCTCCTTAGCTATGCTCTGGAGAATGGACATTGGGACAGAATGACTGTTCTGCAGAGAAAGTGGGTAAAACTGAGAGTTTCTTAAAACTGGATCCTTGTTCTATCCTCTAAATAATGTTCTTGTTAAAGTCGGGGGTGGTTGGGTGGATTCTTTCATTTAGTTAAACTATAAGCAGAAAAGTGAATCTGTATGGTCTGGAGGGAAGGTGAAACAAATAGAGATGTTTCCAGACTCTGAATAGATACACATCAGAGTCAGGATTTGAACCCAGATCACTCCGTGTCTCAAGGCCATGACTCACCATCTCCATCCCTGTGTATACACGACAGATGTTGTAAACATTGTAAGCATTGTAAATACTCGTTTTCTGAACCTTCTTCCTCTTTCTCGCTTCTTCCTCCCGCCCAGGGCTCCTCCTTCCACTGCCCCCTCCCCCTCTCCTCCCGGCCTTCTTTCTTCTCATTATTATTATTATAGCCACCGCTTATCAAATGTTTACCGTGTTGTGTCTTGAGTATTGTATCAAGCATTTCACCTACAGTATCTCAATACATTTCCTCATACAACTGCTGTTATCATTCCCATTCTGCCACGAGGAAATTGACACTCAGAAACATTATGTGGCTCACCTAAGTTCTCAGGGCTAGCAAGGGGCTGGGATTTGACCCCAGATTTCCCTGACTTCATAGCTGGTGCTCTTAAACTATCATGAAGCACAGTGCCTTGATATCCACTTATCTGTAAATCTTAATTGTGCAAAAAAAAAGCACATAGCTTTCCTTCTTGGCATGGGTTCAGTGGTACTCAGGCCTTGTACGTTTTGTAAAATTCCAAGGTCAGGGACTCCCCTGGTGGCGCAGTTGTTAAGAATCTGCCTGCCAATGCAGGGGACACAGGTTCGAGCCCTGGTCCGGGAAGATCCCACATGCTGCGGAACAACTTAAGCCTGTGCGCCACGACTACTGACCCTATGCTCTGGAGCTTGCGAGCCACAACTACTGAAGCCCACAAGCCACAACTATTGAAGCCCGTGCTCTGCAACAAGAGAAGCCACCGTGATGAGAAACCCTCGCACCGCAACGAAGAGTAGCCTCTGCTCGCTGCAACTAGAGAAAGCCCGCGCACAGCAATGAAGACCCAACGCAGCCAAAAATAAAATAAATAAAATAAATAAATTAAAAAAAAATTCCAAGGTCAGTAATAACGCCCCTGGTATTGTTTTATACTAGCGTAGACTGGGTTGACTTAACTTCATAATGACAGCCGGGACCTGGTGCCCATATGGGCATGTGCCGCCCTCACCTTGGCTGGTGTGTGCGGCCAGCTTCCGGCAGGTTCTCTCTGAGAGAGCCCTCCTGGAGCTGCGGCTGCTGAAGTGATGCAGACAATGTCCCCAAGATCTTTGCTTTCCTCTAGGGCCCAGCATGGTCCATCCGTGCTTCACCTTAAGTAATTCTGACCACTGGGAAAGAACTTATGCCTGCAAGCCATAAACGATGGTTTGTAGCTGGTCACTGCAATTCTTACTTTATTATATCAGTAATACATGTTTGAAGAGGAGTGTTTTTCTTTTTTTTCTTTTGATTATTGAAGTAACTCATCACAGGATTCCCTGGCAGGAAACCCACCAAGATGTGAAATAGACATAACGTAAGGACGTTTACATAAAGGCATAAATTCCATTTGTCAAACCAAGCAACGTGCACCATGGTTGATAAAAACACATGAAGCTCACAGTGCTCTTGAGTACCGGAACCGAGATGGATTTTTCTTTGATGTCAGAAGGTCACGATGGTTTTTCATCCAAGAATAGAACAGTGGAAACTGTGTGAATGGAGACCAAGAAGCCAGTTTGTTTTCAAGCAATATCTGTAATCTGGAAAGCACCCTAGGAGGGCCTGGTAACTGTGGCAACGGCATTGCCACATGAAATGGCTCTCAGAGCTCAAGGGGCTCAGGCTGGGAGGCTAATTCCTACAACAAAGTCTTTTCTGTGTTCAGGTGGACCCAGGAAAGGCACCGGCTGTGACAGTGGCCATGACAGACCTTCAGCCCGAGGACCCGTGAGGGAAAAACGTGTCTTAATTGTTGTACCGTTAATTATTTTATGAAAAGATGAATGAAAAATGACAGCAAACCCGATGAATGTGCCCATGTGATTCGGGCTCCTCTCCTAAAAGGTTATCTTTGCTTCATTCGACATGTTACCACATAAACGCATTTGATGGTCCACAGAGTCTGAATGTGTTCTTTAACTATTTCTCATTTTATGTACAAATTGCACAGTAGCCAAAGCTGGCTCGAATGTCTAGAAAAGCCTGTAAAAGCCATCGTCTCTCAGAGTTTGCTTTAAAATAACCTCCACTATTAGAATATTATGCTTCCATTAGGTGCTGCTTTAGTTGGTTTTGCCACTAGTTCCCCACTCAGAAATGAAGTAGGATTAAAAGTAGCACCTTTTCCACTTTGCTGTACACCTGAAACTAACACAGCATTGTAAATCAACTATACTCTGATAAAAATTAAAAACAAAGTAGCACCTTTTTCATGATGTGTGATTCCCAAAGTTCTCTACTTTAGTCTCATTGTTTAGGGAGTTTATTGTCAACTAACAGCTAATCAGTGTGTTACAAATTCAAGATAAAAATAGATCCCAAGTTAATAAAATGTTTGGGATGGGAAGTATTGAGCCTGAAAAAAGGTTTAATTTTGAATTTTAAAGAAAGAGAATTGCTAAGTTTGGAAGTTTTAGTGACAGTGAAAATGTGTCTGAATTCCAGTTCATTTTGATCAATGACAACAGTTATGTTGGAAGTTACAACGGTAAATCCTAGGCTTTGTGGTTTGATCTTGTTTTTTTAATCTTCTGTGTGTAAGATTTTGGATTAATTACTTAACCTCTTTTTAGGTGATTTCTTTTTTTAAAAAATTGAGGAAAACTTGGTATATAACATTATTATCTTTCAGGTATACAACATTATAATTTGACATCTGTGTACACTACACAGTGATCAGCACAATAAGGCTGTCATCCGTCACCATACAACTGACACCCTTCACCCATTTCGCCCACCTGCAATCTCCTTCCCCTTTGGTAACCACCACACTGCTCTGTGTATCTATGAGTTTGTTTCTTTTTTGTTTTGGTCGTTCATTTTTTTTTAGAGTAAAAAAAATATGAGTAAAATCATACGGTATCTGTCTTTCTCCGTCTGACTTATTTCACATAACATAATACCCCCGAGGTCCATCTTCATTGTCACAAATAGCAAGATTTCATTCCTTTTTATGGCTGAATAGTTTTCCATTGTGTGTGTGTGTGTGTGTGTGTGTGTGTATATATATATATATATATATATATATATATATATCTCCCCCACACCCTGTTTATCCATTCATCCATCAATGGACCCTTAAGTTGTTTCCATACCTTGGCTATTATAAATAATGCTGCAATGAACATGGAGGTGCATACATCTTTTCAAATTAGTGTTTTTGTTCAATTCCTAATTTTTTGAGGAATCTCCATAATGGCTTCCACAGTGGCTGCACCAATTTACATTCCCACCAACAGTGCAGGTTTCCCTTTTCTCCACATCCTTGCCAACACTTACTTGTTGTCTTTTTTATGACAGCCATTTTGACTGGTGTGAGGTGATACCTCACTGTGATTTTGATTTGCATTCCCCAATAATCAGTGATGTTGAGCATCTTTTCAAGTGCCTGTTGGCCATCTGTGTGTCTCCTTTGGAAAAATGTCTATTCAAGGATTTTTGGCCATTTTTTTTTTTTTTTTTTTTTTTTGCGGTACGCAGGCCTCTCACTGCCGTGGCCTCTCCTGTTGTGGAGTACAGGCTCCGGACGCGCAGGCTCAGTGGCCATGGCTCACAGGCCCAGCCGCTCCGCGGCATGTGGGATCTTCCCGGACCGGGGCACGAACCCGTGTCCCCTGAATCGGCAGGCGGACTCTCAACCACTGCGCCACCAGGGAAGCCCTTGGCCATTTTTAAAATTGTGTTGTTTGGGTTTTTGTTGTTGAGTTGTATGAGCTCTTTATATGTTTCAGATTCTTGAGTTCTAAAATGGGAATAAAAATAACACTACCCTTCAGAATATTGTGAGCATTAAACGAGATAATCGATGTGATGTGCTTAGTTCTGTGACAGTAAGGGTTCAGCACTGCTTTATAAAATTGGTACATGCTTAATGGATCAATTATGGGTACATTCATCAGATCATGTGTGCATTTCTTTGGCAACTATTATACAGTAGAGAATGTGGTGGTGGAAGGGTACAGTAAAAGTTAGCTGATCTCTTGGCTTGGATTGGAAGTTATTCAAGATGTTAGCTTCAACTTCTGGACTTGACAGCTCACCATAGGATTCACTATGGGATTGGAAAACCATTCTGCTCCTTATGCAACATCCTGTCCTGGTAACAGGAAGGAAGTTCTTTTTCCAACAGGCAAGAGTTAGAAATGCACTGTGTTCCTTGGACAACTGCTGGCCTGGGGTCTAGAGCAAGGAAAAGGGAGCGCTAAGGGGAATTCTAAGGACAAAGAATCATAGACGAGGGTGCAGCCCATTTCCATCCCTGGAGGCTTGAATTGTGGGTACAAATCCCTGACAGCAGAGCATGCTGTGGATCTTAAATTCAAACATGAAAACAGTTGGAAGTCGGACTGTGTCTTCCAGTAGATGTCTTGGGTTTTGGTTCCTCAATTCATAAGGTCCCAAGAATGGGATCTGCCAGGAGCCTGTGTGTGAGGTCATGAGTCTATAGCTCTGGGGGGGGGGAAAGGGCAGGCCTCCCGGCTCTTCTGTTTTGTGGCTGTGTGGCCTCGAGAAGCCTTGGTTCATCAGGAGAGCTGTGAAGAATACTAGAACCTAACCCACAGGGGAGATGTGTTGATCATATGTATATACTCCAAGTGTCCAGCATAACTCATGGTGCCTCCGAAGCCCTCAGCTCAAATTAGGCATAAGGGCTTCCTATTAGGTGTAGGGACTTCTAACTGCCTTAATGCAAGGGCTTCCCTGCAACTTCCCCCTGTAGCTCCAAATTAGGTGAGTTCCCTGTGGGGCTGGCACGGAGTGGGCAGGGACTTGTGGGACTCTGGGCTGTAGACACAAGCGTTCTGCCTGCCCCACCACCTTGGGCTGCAAAAATTCATGGAGTCCCCCTGGGCAACATGTTTGGGAAAAGTAACCAGCTTGCCAAAGGCTGTTGGCTCCTAGAGGCTTCAGAGATCTCTGTGGCAGGACCCAACACCTCTGCAAAGCTGGCTGGGAATAGAGAGGTAGTTCTCTCTGTCCCTGTCTCTGTCTCTGTCTCTGTCGCTCTCAGTAAGGCAGCAATAGAAGCTACAGGGCGGGGCAAACCCTACCACACTCCAGAAGACCAAATTAACTGTACACATGTAGAGTAACAACCCAAGGAAAGTCAAGAACTTTCTTGAAGGGGTAAAGGCTCCAAAGTGTGGGTATAAAATATGTTGGGATATCAATAAACAAGATCTTACAGGAACAAAGCCTAGAAGTTTGCACCAAGTGCCCTTGACCTACAAGGCAAGCCCTCCACTATCGGGATCCCCTTCAACATTAGCGTCAGTTTAAAAAAATTATGAATAGAATACATGTTCATGGTAAAAAAAAAAAAAGTTCAAACAGAAGAGAAAGTCAAAATTCCCTTTGTCTTGCTGATCCTTTTCCCAGTCTTTAGAAGTAACCATTTAATAATGGCTAATATTAGTAATTTATTCATAATGAATAAAAACTATTAATATGGTTTTTGTATATTCTTCTGGAATTCAAATATATATTTTCTATAAGTGAAAAACCAAGTTGTAGAATGGTTAAGAAGACTATGTATAGTATAGTAAATATAGTATATTATGGGATTTACATTCTTTTCTGGCTTTTTTCTTTCTACTTAAAATATTCTGGCAATCTTTCTGTATCAGCATATATAAATTTTTCTTATTTTTTTGAAAAACCATATAATATTACTACACTGACTTAACCAGACATACACTGTAGAATTTGGGGGTAGCTTCTACTTATTTGCTCTATCAAATGGTGCTATTATGAACATTTTTGAGCCGTCATTTTATATATTTATGCAGCTATCCATAGGCTAAATTCTCTTTTTTAATTTTTAAATTAAAAAAAATTAATTGACATCTCGTTGATTTACAATGTTATGGTATTTTCTGGTGTGCAGCACAGTGATTCAGATATATATATATATATATATATACACACATACATATTCTTTTTCATATTCTTTTTCATTATGTTTTATTATGGGATATTGAATATAGTTCCCTGTGCTATACAGTAGGACCTTGTTGTTTATCTAATTTATATTATTTTAAAATGTTTATTGGTGTATAGTTGATTTACAATGTTGTGTTAGTTTCAGGTGTACAGCAAAATGAATCAGTTATACATATACATATATCCACTCTTTTTAAGATTCTTTTCCCATACAGGTCCTTATAATGTATTGAGTAGAGTTCCCTGTGCTGTATAGTAGGTCCTTATTAGTTATCTATTTTGTATATAGTAGTGTGTGTATGTTGATCCCAATCTCCCAATTTATCCCTCCCCCCGCGCAGCCTTCTCCTCCGGTAACCATATGTTTGTTTTCTACATCTGTGACTCTATTTCTGTTTTGTAAATAAGTTCATTTGTGCCATTTTTTTGTTCATTTGTATCCACATAGAAGCGATAACATATGATATTTGTCTTTCTCTGTCTGACTTACTTCACTCATATGACAATATCTAGGTCCATCCATGTTTCTGCAAAAGGCGTTACGTCATTCTTTTTGATGGCTGATATTCCGCTCTATATATGTACCACATTTTCTTTATCCATTCCTCTGTCGATGGACATTTAGGTTACTTCCATGTCTTGGCTATTGTAAATAGTGCTGCAATGAACATTGGGGTGCATGTATCTTTTGGAATTATAGTTTTGTCTGGATATATGCCTAGGATTGAGATTGCTGGATCATATGGCAACTCTATTTTTAGTTTTTTAAGGAACCTTCATACTGCTTTCCATAGTGGCTGCACCAACTTACATTCCCACCAACAGTGTAGGAGGGGTCCCTTATCTCCACACCCTCTCCAGCATTTGTTATTTATAGACTTTTTAATGATGGCCATTCTGACTGGTGTGAGGTAGTACCTCATTGTAGTTTTGATTTGCATTTCTCTGATAACTAGTGATGCTGAGCATCTTTCCATGTACCCATTGGTCATCTGTATGTCTTCTTTGCATAAGCTAAATTCTTTTTTTTTCTTTTTTTTTTTTTTGTGGTACGCGGGCCTCTCACTGTTGTGGCCTCTCCCATTGCGGAGCACAGCCTTCCGGGCACGCAGGCTCAGCGGCCATGGCTCATGGGCCCAGCTGCTCTGCGGCATGTGGGATCTTCCCGGACCGGGGCATGAACCCGCCTGCATCGGAAGGTGGACTCTCAACCACTGCGCCACCAGGGAAGCCCACATAAGCTAAATTCTTAAAGAGTATTTTAAGAATCTAAACTGTGTTAGTTTGTACATTTTAAATACATATTACCAAATTCCTTCCCAGATATTGTACTTACACTCCAGCCCGTGCTGTATAAGAATGCTTGTTTCCCATACCTAACTTTAAATTTTTGCCAACATTGAAAGGAAATCATTTTTATTATTTTTGTCTTAGTTTCTGTAATTATGTGCCAGTTTGAGACTATTTTCCTATACTTTTATGTGAACTACCTATTTAAATTCCATTTTTTTCTGCTATTGGGTGGCTCTTTACTGATTTGTAAGACCTTTTTGGAAAGTGAAGGAACAGGCTCTTGTGTATATACACCATGCTTATTGAGAACAGCTTAATCATTCGTCATTTGTCTTGGTTAGGATTTTTTTTTTTTTTTTCTTCACACAGAAGTTCGGAAGGGTTACGGAGTTAAATTACCATCATCTTTTATGGCTGCTGGGACCAGCAGTCTTTAGCTAGCCAAGGAGGACCCTTTCTTGAGGTTGACCTTGTGCTATAGCAGTGCTTTATTTATTGAAGGTCTTGAGGTTGGAGAAGCAGCTGAGTCATTGTAGAACAATGGCTGCTTTCCTTACTTTGTGACCCTGAGGAAATTTCTGGAAGTCTAACCAAAATATCTCCACCCTACTGCTCCCAGGAATGCTTCTGGGTCTGTGGTTAGCAGCCCACTGCGGGGGCACACCTCTGTAGATGTCTCCTATGGGAATGAGATCTTGCTCTGCCTGATTTACTGAATGTCATGGGCTGTGGGCCTTTGGTCCCAGTTCATAGGGTAAGCTCTGCTTGGTCCAGCTCCTGAGTTTTCTGCTGAGACAGCTGCTTGGGTGAAAATCCCAAAGAATAGGTGCAGGGTGTGTGGCGACCTAAATATCTTCCTTTTCCCTTGTAGACATTCCTTGGGTTTTCCAGGGAAAACCCAAGGGATGTCAATTGAGACAAATCCAGAGACATTAGTCCAGTTAGCGACTCGGTCAGACTCTCTCTTGCAGACATGGAATCATAGGTTAGCAAACCACAATCACCAAAGTTTTCCAATTTTGCATTATTTTTTATGATTCTTTCAGATTGTTTGCTTATGAAGTATTTCCATGATTCAAATAAGGTTCATGTCTCCACATTTAACTGTATTAGTTTCCTAGGTAACAAGTTATCACTTGTTGGTGATAACTTGGTGATTTAAAGCAGCAAAAATGTATTCTCTCAATTCTCTCATAGATCCGGGGGCCAGAAGTCCAAAATCAAGGAGTCATTAGGGGCTCTAGGGAGCATTCTTCTTGGCTTCTTCCAGCTTCTGGTGGCTTCCAGTATTCTCTGGCTTGTGGCCGCATCACCTTAATCTTTGCATTTTCATGTGGTCACCCTACAACCCCCATGTCTCTGTGTGTTCCCTCCTCTGATAAGGAGACTAGCCATTGGATTTAGGATCCACTCTAAATCTAGAATCATCTCATCTTGAGATCTCTAACTTAATTATATTTGCAAAGACTCTATTTCCATATAAAACAACATTCTGAAGATCCAGCTAGACATGAATTTTGGGGATTTAGTCCATTTGGTTCACTACATCACTATTTAGTCCGTTATATTAATTGAGGCAAATAATCTTAAAACTTTAGGTAAATGTAGACTCATTTTCAATATGCTGATCATCTGAGAGCTCCAAGTAACTGGTACAGAACTGACAATTGTTGACGGAAATTTGAAATAGTATTACAAGCCGAGCCATTTTGAGAAGAAACTTATCTCCAGCAAAATTTTCCACAAAATGATAATGCAAAATCAGTAAAGATCTTGATCAAAGATTCTTGGTAACGTCCCATAGATAAGTATAATCTTTATTGACTGGGTGATCTTGACAAGAGCCTTAGAGCCCTCACTAATAAAATGAGGATGACGATGTGCTTTATTTATTGGAGTTGTGTGAGTTAAAAAGGAAAAATGCATTTGGAGTGTTTAGGTGCTTAGTTGGAATATCATAAAGGTTCAATATAGGACAGCTTTAAAACTCTAAAGAACTGAGAAAAGACTCCAGCAAAGCATACACAATGAAAATGATTGGTGATATATGTGTTTCTTAAAAGCAAGTCATTAAATAAGCCCATTTGAGTGCCCAGGCCCTCAGTTACAGAGAGCTGGATCTTATCATAACGATAGGGTATCAATATCAGTCCGAGTCCCTGCAGGAAGTACATCACACAGGGCAAGGCCAAGAAGGGCTTAATAAAAGCACCAGGTACAAAGGTGTGGAGGCAGGGTATAGGGAAACCATTAGGGTGAGTGCAGTAGTAAGAGCAGGAGGAAGGTGTAATAACCGTTGCCGCACTAGGACCAAAGAATGAGAAAGAGGAAGTGCTCCAAAAGATCAATAAGGGGATAGTCTCTCTCCTAGAATGATTAATCCTGCCTTAAGGAGAGCAGTGACCAAGTCACCTTGCAGGAGGCAGTCAAGAGAATTAATGCCAAGAAAGTACTGCTCTTCCTCCCTATTATCTCCTGTGGGGCTCCCCTTTGCTGAATCAACTTTGAAGCCAGAGAGCACGGGGCTTGTTGATCACCAGGGCTGTGTGTGCGGTCAACCCAATCCCCATGAAAGCCTTGGCGGAGAAGTCTGGGGAGCGGGTCTTGAGGAGGCACATTGAAAGGTACCTGACTCACTCTCTTTATCGTTTGGGCTCTTGGTCAGATTGTGGCACATCCTCTCTGTAGAATAATATTCAAGAATATTCTCTTGAATAAGAGACAGATGGTGGCTTAGCATCATCTATAATGACCACACATTGGCATAGCTTCTGGTAATAGCACCAGACCTTCACCGAGGGGCTTATGGATTCTGCCACCTCTGGCAAAGGATGAAAGAATGTGGGAAATATCACTTTAGGAATGGCTGCAGACACTTCCATAACCCTAGGCAGCTCCTCCTGGGTCCTCTGGAAAGATACAACTCTGGGCTTACTGTCACGTGAGTAATCAGAATCGCCCATTGCCAAGGATGTGATCTGTTGTAACTTCCTGGAGTGCAGCAATCCAGGGACTAAAGGATTAGTTTCTGGAGCCTCGAAAAGCAGCTATCTCACTGGGTGGCACCTGGGCAGTACTGGTTCATTTCCGCTTCCTGCATCCCAGCCCCTGATCTACCCCTATTTACCTACAGTGTGGGTTGGACTGGGACTGGATTCAGTATCACTTGATTCTTTCCTGTGTAAGTTTAGTGCCCATATTCCCATCCATTTGTTTATCCAGAGGTTTCCAGAAGACAGTTTCCAGAAGATGTGGTGGTTTAGCAGGAACTATCTCCGAAGCAGGGTAGCTGGTGGATGATTCAAATTCTACATCTCGAGTGTGGGAAGTTTGGGGCACCACCACTGAGCACACCTCAACCCCAGTGTCCCAGGCCACTTCCAGGGCCAGTGTGAGTGCTTCCTGGGTCCATCTTCTTTCTTTTTTAAAAATTTTTATTGGCGTATAGGTGATTTACAATGTTGTATTAGCTTCTGCTGCACAGCAAAGTGAATTAGCTACACATATACATATATCCACTCCTTTCTAGATTATTTCCCAGTGCTTTCTTTTTCCTTCTTTCTTTGTTTCTTTTTATTTTTTGGTTGCACCACGGGACATGAGAGATCTGAGTTCTCTGACCCGGGATTGAATCCGTGCCCCCTGCAGTGGAAGCACAGAGTCTTAACCACGGATCACGAGGGAAGTCCCATGGGTCCGTTCTCTTGAAGGTAGACTACACTGCCAGTGTGTCCACCTTAGACCGGAGGGGGGCTGGGAGGCTGCTTGGATGTGGGGGCTGGTAAGGGACAGAGTTACAAGGAGAAGGGAAGGGGTGCAGGTTGTGAGCCTGCTGTTCTACCTGCTCCCTTGATCTGGTCCACAGTGTTAGGGGCATCCCTGCCCCGGAAGAGGAGCACGGCTCTCTTGGTCTGTATAATCCACCAAAATGGGTTTCAACAGGCCCCAGCGGGAGCCTCAGATGCTGTTCTATCCCAGAATCCTTGCCTCCACCTGGGCGGGTTGGGGTGGAGGGAACCTGGATCTTGTACCTCTTTCACCTCCAACACCCACAGCCTCAACAGGCACTGGCCTGTGTCCCCCGTGACTCATGTCCGTGTGTCTTTTAGTTTATTTGTGTCAGTCACTGCCAGGTGCCCTGGAACCCCAGCTTGTTCCTGCCCCCCTCATTCCGATCACACAACAGATGACAAGTAAAACTCTGGACAAAAACACAACAGCAACACACAAGAATGAGAAAAAACACACAATTCAGCCTTGACCCTTGAAAGATGAGAGTGGCCTGGGACGAGCTCCCCATTTCCATGGCGTTTAGTCTGGCAGCAGGCCAAGCCCTGTGGAGAAGACAAAACCCCAGTAAAACCCCCTGTTCTTTCTTTCCTGAAGGGTCAGAGGACAGAGTTTGGTGAAACTACAGGCACTGGAGAGTGAGGGGTGATCCTGGGAAGGAGGCGACTAGAGGGAGGGTGTCCCCAGTTCTGGGTGGAAGCTTCACCATTCTGCCTGATTCCCTGAACTGAGCAGAGATGGGACAGAGCCCAGCTAAGGGAAAGGACGTCAACTGAGAAACGAGCTCCTGCTGGAGAGACAGAGTGTGCAGTCTGAGTCCAAAGAAATGAATGACCTGCTCCACAAACAAACATCCACATCCTTCAGAGGACTCAGTCTCCACAACACAAGGCTCACAATGTCCAGGATATGATATACAATCCTTTGGAGTATGTTTCTTTCCGTGGCTATATTCTCACACACTCCTCCCCATATCACCTGAGTTTTTCTGAGGTCGTTTAAAATTCCTGACGTCACTATTTTGACAAGGTTTTCCTTTACAGAGGTGGTTCTCAGCTTTAGGAGCACATTAAAGTCAACCTGGGACCTCCCTGCCCAGAGATTTCCATTCAGTCCATCTTGGATGCAGCCCTGGCATCTCCTGGAACTAACAGCTCCCCCAGTGCTTCTGCTGTGCATCTAGGGCTGAGGCCGACTGCCAGGGTCTGTCTGCCCTCCTCCAGTTTCCGTGGGGCCCCGCCCCCAGCCCCCCAGCTGCAGCTCACACTCATTGCTCCTCCCAGGGGAGGCCCCTCTGTGGGCCACCAACCACTGCTTAGGTTCTGGCCGTTTGTTAAGATTTCTGACTAAAAAGGAATGCATGGAACAAAACGTGTCCATCAAACAAGCCAGCACACGGGAAAAAAAGCAAAGTGATGCTCCTTTTTCAGTAAAAGGAAGTAGTGTAGCCACATGAGTCATTTTGCTGGCCCCTTCTGAGCCCTTGCTGAGATTCTCCTGCCCTGCCTTTCCCACCACCAAGAAGGAAAGGTGGTCCCCGCGGGTTGACACGTGCCTGCCTATCCACTGCCTACCAGCATCCAACCAGAACCTCTTCTTGAGCCCATTTGAGAAAAGGAATGCACCTGGTCAGACAGGAGAGTCAGGTCTGTAAGGTCACGTAGCCCACGGTCTGGTGACCACTGGGAGCTCTGTATGTACTGATAAACCAACACCGAAGCTGGACGGTGAAGGAGGCAGATGTGCGGAAAGGAGCACAGACCAAAATCCTTGGGGTCTCAGAAAGGGAGTGGCTCCTGGGATGTCCTCAGTGCCTGGGAGGCCCAGGCATGTTTCTCAACCACCTTTTTACTGGATCTGATGTTCCTTCCAACCAAACTGCTAGAGATGAGAAAAAAGTTCTGAAAACAATAATGCTGCTTACAATGCTTAGAATCATATTATGAGTATAAATGTTCTATTCTTTTTTAAAAATTGACTTTTTGTTTTAAATGAGTATTTTAAAACATATTTAAATTCCTGCTGATGTAAAAAAATTATATCTCTTTTGAGTTTTTTTTCTTCGTGGTTGAGCTAGGGATTATAAATGACTGTTAATTTATCCTAACCCACTTCAGACTAATACTAACTTAATTCTGGCAAAAATGTAGAAATTTTGCTCCAATATAGTTCCATTCCCCTCTTCTTTTATTCCCTCCTCCAATTGTACTGTTATTGTCTTAAATATTCAATCTATAGATGTTAGAAATCCAACAATACAGTGTTGGAGTTATGGCTTTGTAGAATCTATGTCTATTGAAGAACTTAAGAGGATAAGTGAGAAAAAAATATATTTATAGACTTTAACCTCCATATTTACCATTTCCTGAACTATTAATTTCTTTCCCTGGATTTTATTTTATCATCTGGTACCATTTTCTTTCACCCTGAAGGACTTCCTTTATTATTTCATGTAATGCAGTTTTGCTAGCAACGAATTCTCCTACTCTTTGTGCATCTGGAAATGTCTTTATTTTGCTTTCATTTTCAAAGAACAGATTTGGTGGATATAGAATTCTTCCCCCCCCCACCCAGTTTTTTTTTGACATCTCTATTGGAGTATAATTGCTTTACAATGGTGTGTTAGTTTCTGCTTTATAACAAAGTGAATCAGCTATACATATACATATATCTCCATATCTCCACCCTCTTGCGTCTCCCTCCTACCATCCCTATCTCACCCCTCTAGATGGTCACACAGCACTGGGCTGATCTCCCTGTGTTCACCACCAGTTTTACTGAGATATAATTGACATCTAACAGTTGTATTAGTTTTAAGTGTACATGGTGATTTGATGTATTGATATATTGCAAAATGATTACTACAATAAGTAGAATTCTTGATTGATAGGTTTTTTTTTTTCAATTTTAAGCACATTGAATATGTCATTCTCCAGCTTTCTGGTTTCCACTTGTCAGATGAAAAGATACCCATCAATCATACTGATGCCTCTCTGTACGTGAATTGTTTTTCTCTTGATACTTTCAAGATTTTCTCTTTGTCTTTCTACAATTTGACTATGCAGTGTTTGAATGTATCCTATTCAGTATTCATTGGACTTCTTGGATATATAGATGTTATTGACTGTATATTTGTTGAATATTGACTGAATTCATATGTTGAATTCTAATTTCTAGTGTGATGGTATTTGGAGGTGGGATGGTCTTTGGGAGGTAATTAGGTGATTAGTGCCCTTATTAGAGGAGGCCAGAGAGCTAGCGTGGTCTTTTTCTGCCATCTGAGGATACAACAAGAAGTTGTATCTCATCAGAACCCAACCTTGCTGGCATGCTGATTTGGATGCTATCCTCCAGAACTGTGAGAAGTAAATGCTTGACGTTTAAGTTACCCAGTTTATGGTAATTGCTTTAGCAGACTGAATTAAGATGGTAGATTAATGCTTTTTCATAAATTTTGACCATTATTCCTTCAATTTTTTCCTGCTTCTTTTTCTCTCTTCACCCTTTCTGAGACTCTCATTGCATGCAGATATCATACTTCATGGTTTTTCATAGGTTTCTGAGGCTCTGTTCATTTTTACTTAATCGTTTTTCTCTCTATTCTTTAGATTGGAAATTTCTATTGATCTACCTTCAAGTCCATAGAAACTTTCTTCTGCTCTCTCAAATCTGTTGCTGAGTCCTCCTGGTGAAAGTTTCATTTCAGTTATTGGATTTTTCACCCTCAGAATTTATAATTTTTCTATCTCCTTATTGAAAATCTCCATTTGTTGATTCATTGTTCTCATAATTTCCTTTAAAGTTTTTGCACGTGGTTTTCTTTAGTTCCTTGAATATATTTATAATAGCTTCTTTGGAGCCTTTGTCAGCTAAACCCAACATTTGGGGACACTCAGTGACAGTGTTTATTGAATTTTTGTTTTTCTGGAGTATGGGTCACTGTTTTATTTACATCTTGTAATTTTTTGTTGAAAACTTGATCTCTGAGGTTGTATATTGTATCAACTCTCAATTCTGATTTTCCCCCAAATGTTTTTTTCCCTTGTTCCTTTGTTTAGTGACTTATTTTGGTTAAATCTGCAAATCGACATTTCTCCCCTGTGGTATCCAGCTGCTGTTGAATATGCTTTCTTTAAAAAAATTTTTTTGTGTGTTTTGTTTTAAAGCCTGGTTTCCTAGAGCTCACCTCTCCATCTGTGCAGCTTAGTACTCAGACAATGAGGTAGCACAAATACTGAACTACATTCACCGTAGAGTGGGACTTGGATTCTGTCTCTGAAAACCTGTGTTGAAATTCAAAGTTGAGGAAAAAAGTGTTAGTGAGGGCCAAAGTAGGAAATGGACCAAAAAAGGCACACACTTGAAAAAAATTATTGGCATATAATGTACATTCAGAGAAGAGCAGTTATCCTAAGTGCTCAAGTCAATGAATTTTCATAGACAGAGCACACCTGTGTATGAGCTCAGATTAAGACTCAGAGCATAACCAGAACCCCAGGTGCGCCTCTCAGGCCCCCTTCCATTCACTCCCATGCCACCAGGGTGACCTCTCTCCTGACCTCTAACACTGGAGGTTAATATTGCCTTTTTTTTTTTTTTTTTTTAACTTTGTGTCATTAGAAACTTACTGTAGGTCTTCTTTGCTGTCTGGCTTTTCTCAACATTATATGTGTGAGATTTTGTCTACATTTTTGCATGTTGTTGTAGATAGTTCATTCCTCTTGTTGTATGGACCTTCATTGCTTGAATCTGAGGTCTGCTAAGTACTCAGTTTCCTAAGCACTCCCAAGTTTTACAACAGCAGAATATACAATTTTGCTCCTTGAAACTAAATAATGTGAAGATTTTGGTAACAGGCACATGAAAATATGCTCAATGTCACTCATCATCTGGGAAATGCAAATCAAAACCACAATGAGATATCACCATACACCTGTCAGAATGGCTATCATCAAAAAGACAACCAATAACAAGTGCTGGTGAGGATGTGGAGAAAAGGGAACTCTCGTGCACTTTGGTGGGAATGTAAATTGGTGGAGCCACTATGGAAAACAGTAGGGAGAGACTTCAAAAAATTAAAACTAAAACTACCATATTGTCCAGCAATTCCCCTCTTCGTATTTATCTGAAAAAAATGAAAACACTAATTCAGAAAGATATATGCACCACTATGTTCATTGCAGCACTATTTACAATAGACAAGATATGGAAGCAATCTAAGCGCCCATCAATAAGTGAATGGATAAAGAAGATGTGACATAGTGACACATAAAAATATATATGTTATAAAAAATGAAACCCTGCCGTTTGCAACAACATGGATGGATTTAGAGCATATTATGTTAAGTGCAATAAGTCGGACAGAGAAGGACAAATACTGTATGATTTCACTTATATGTGGAATCTAGAAAACAAAACAAATAACAAACATAACGAAAGACAGTCATAGATACGGAGAACAAACAAGTGGTTGCCAGAGGAGAGGGCGGTTGGGGGAGGAGAGAAATAGGCGAGGGAGATTAAGGGGTATAAACTTCCAGTTACAAAATAAATGAGTCACAAATATGAAATGTACAGTGTGGGGACTATAGCCAATAACTATAATATCTTTGTATGGTGATATATCGCAACTAGGGTTATCATGGTGATCATTTTTGTTAATTTTCTTTTTTAAAAAAATTTTTATTGGAGTATAGTTGCTTTACAATGTTGCATTAGTTTCTACTGTACAGCAAAGTGAATCAGCTATACATATACACATATCCCCTCTTTTTTGGATTTCCTTCCCATTTAGGTCATCTTGGTGATCATTTTTAAATGTATAGAAATATCAAATCACTATGTTGGGTAACAGGAACTAACATAGTGTTGTAGGTCAGTTATACTTCAAAAAGAAACAAATGCATAGAAAAAGAGACGAGATTTGTGGTTATCAGAGGTGGGGGGAGGGGGTTGGGGGACAGTGGTCAAGAGGTACAAACTTTGAGTTATAATTAACTACTAGGGATGTAACGTACAACATGATAAATATAAGTAATACTGCTGTACGTTATATATGAAAGGTGTTGAGAGAGGAAATCCTAAGAGTTCTCACACAAGGAAAAAAATCTTTTTCTCTTTCTTTAATTTTGTATCCATATGAGAGGATGGATGTTCACTGAATTTACTGTGGTCATCATTTCATGATGTATGTAAGTCAAATCATTATGCTGTACACCTTAATCTTATACAGTGATTATAAGATTATATAATTATTATATAATAATATAATAATAATTATTATTGTATAATACAGTGATTATAAGATTATATAATTATTATATAATTATATGTCCATAAAACTGGAAGGAAAAAAAAGGAACTAAGGAAGACACAGAAAGAATAAACGCCTTCTCCTTAGGGAGAGCATCTCACAGCTCTAATCAGGGATTCAGGGAAGAAGACAGCACTTGGAATTTGACAAAAGACAAAGATGAGTGAGGAAAAATGCTCCCTCAGTACATTGCTGTAATTTCCTTTCAAGCAACTGAGTTCCTCCAAAGTCCCTCAGAAGCTGGGTACCATAGGTGCACATCTTGTAGGGAGAGGAGCTAAAGACGGTAGCTTGCCTCTCCTCTCAGCACTGCTTCTTTGCTCTCCATTTCTATCTTGGAAATGTTACAGACCAGGAGGAGAGGATGGACGGTTGTGGGGTGGGGTGAGAGAGAAGAAGATGGGGAGAAGAAATTTAAATATTGGTGAGAAAGGAAGGAATGACGATTTTGGCTAAATTTAGAATTTTTTGAAGTGTGGTTTATATTTATTGTTTATAAATGCATCCTGAAAAAATATGTACAAACTTTAAAACCAGTTGATGGCCATGTCTATTTTAATTTTGGGTGAAAGGTCAGAAGAACTCTCCAGGGAATAGCTGGAAGCATATAGAAACCGGTCCTTGGGCGAGTGGCTGGCCCATCTGCAGACGGCACAGAGCATCAGCCCACTAACAAAGAGAGCCTTGAGTTGAGACTGCAGGAAATTGAATTAGGAACTGTTCTGGAACCCAATAAATGGATTATAAAACGACTGTTTTATGCCCTCAGCCAAACTTCTCTTGTGTTTGGGCAGCTCCCTGGCTCTGTGACATGAGGGTGGGTGGGTTTCCCTCACACTCAGACAGGGTTCTACATTTGCATGGTAACATTTGCATTTTGCACACTGATTTAATTCACTTGGCAAGTTTATTCAAATCATAACAGAAACCTTTATATACTGGTGGAGGAAAGAGAACCATAAGCTGCTGCTTGAGAAATTATACTTTAGGAAATAGCCTTTTTCTTGGAGAAAAAAAGCAAAATTAATGACTTAGTAGCCTTATCGGAATAACGCACAGAAGACAATATGGTGTTCTTAAGCCTGAAATACCCTTGCAGGTTGCAAGCCCAGAGTAGATCATGGCTGTTTAAGTGGGATAGAGATGGATTTTTGAAATGTGGAGAGGCAAATTCTAAAACAGTATTGTGAATATTAAAACCAAGCCAAGAATTTAATATGCTTTCTTTTATAATGTAGCTGTCCCTTCTTTTTTTTAAAAATAAATTTCTTTCTTTCTTTCTTTCTTTAATTTATTTTTGGCTGTGTTGGGTCTTTGTTGCTGAGCACGGGCTTTCTCTAGTTGCGGTGAGCAGGGGCTACTTCTCATTGCGGTGTGTGGGCTTCTCATTGTGCTGCAGAGCGCGGGCTCTAGGTGCACAGGTTTCAGTAGTTGTGGCGCACAGGCTCTAGGCGTGCAGGTTTGAGTAGTTGTGGCATACGGGTTTAGCTGCTCTGTGGCATCTGGGATCTTCCCGGACCAGTGATCGAACCCATGTCACCAGCATTGGCAGGTGGATTCTTAACCACTGTGCCACCAGGGAAGTCCTGCGGTTCCTTCTTAAACAGGTGTGGTTATAAGCTCTCAAAGGGCATCATTGAAAAACTCCCCCAGTGACTAGACTCAGCATGGAGATGCTTCTCCTGTAATGGCTACCTAAGTAATTTAAGAATGTATGTGATTCAATAATTCACAGTTAAGTCAAAACATTTGCAATTATTTACAAGTCTCAGAACTTTGTTCATGGAAACAAAATATTTTGAGGATATGAAAGAAAAACTGGTTCAGTAAATACCTGCAAAATAAATTGTTGACCAAAGTATGGGAAAATTTGCCATTTTAGAAGACCCTAAGGGAAGAGCAGTCTGCTCTGCTGACCTTCTCAGGCCCCAACTGGCCGTGGCTACAGGGTCCACACAGGAAAGAGGAGAAAATTGTCCCTGAGCCCTAAAGTCACAAAGTCTTAATCAAAACATTCTCTTTGCCCTTGACTTACAACCCTACTTTCTGAAGGGCAAGTAGGGGAGGGGTTGGGTTCCCCACATCCTCCCACAAAGTTCTCCTGGTTCCCTCCAAGCCTCTTCCCCAGGCCCCAAGCACCATCTCTCCCCTCCTTCATTAACTACAATGCCATTCCCCACCCCCAAACAGCTTATGAAAATGGATGCATGGGTGGGATAGAAGGAACCAGAGTCCTACACCCCATCAATACTCGATCTCCACTTAGACTCCCAGTTACACTGAAATACAATATTTAGCACAGTGCCTGGTCCAGAGCAGGAGCTCAATAAATACATGTTGGCATGTAGTGGACCAACGCTTGGGCTGCATGTAGATTCACTCCCATATCCTGAGATGCCCTCACCCACATCTACAGTGTGGAAGGGATCTCAGTGACAATGAATGATCTACACAACAATCTAGTTGGTAGGCTACGACTGTGACCTTGTAGGTGTGAAACATGGCAGCTAACGACCCCGAGTGCCTGTACAGGTCTGGATGGCGGGCGTGTGGAGTCCTTCTTGTCTGCTGTCAGGGCCCGGGGCTTCCAGCCACAGGCACGGCTGACTTTGTTTCCCAGAGAAGGATTGCATGGATGGGCTAAACAAACAGATACTCAGCAGCTCCCCCTGCAACGCTCACCCTGCTTGGGGGACTTTTCTCTGCTGTACTTTTCTTTCCTTTCATATTTTTTTTTCCTGTGTTTCTTACTCTCCTGGGAAAGGCTGGTTTTCCATAGATACTCAGCCAGCTAGAACATGGATTTCTACAAGAACTGGGCATAGTCTTTGGAGCCTTGGTTCTTCTCAGCTGATTTTGTTGTTTGTTGCTGAAGAGCTGCTTCTTTTAGATTAAAGTGACTTTCAGGGCAAAGGCTGGAGGTAGGAATGTTTTACGGGCTGAATTGTGTAACCCTCCTAACCATACGGTGACGTCCTGACCCTTAGTGCCTCACAGAGTGGCTGTTTTTGGAGACGGGTTTTTACCAAGTTAAAATGAGGTCATTATGGTGGCCCCTAATCTAATATGACTGGCGTCCTTATAAAATGGGGAAATTTGGAGACAGGCTTGCAGATGGGGATAGTGCCATGTGAGCATGAAAAGAGCCATGAACAAGCCAAGGAGAGAGGACTGGAACAGATCTTCTCCTCACAGCCCTCAGAGGGAACCAACCCTGCCAACACCTTGATTTCAGACCGCTAGTCTCCAGAAATGTGAGACAACACATTTCTGTTGGTTAAGCCACCCCATCTGGGGTACTTTGTTATGGTAGCCTGAGAACATTAAAACGGGGTGACTGACAGATTCAGAGCTATTTAGGAAACCTCATGTTCAAGAGAAGTATGATGGCAAGAAAGGGGGATGCATATGTACATAAGTATACAGACACAGATGAAGATACATATGTTTGTATAGTCTCATTTTATTTATGTATGAGGAATGGGGCATCCTTTTAAATAGGAAAATATGCAAACTCTTCAGTAAGTGTATTTGGCTGGGGGCTAAGCTGCCACCCTCTCTCCTCCAGGGAGGGTGAGTTCTACAGCAACATTATGAGTGGCTGCTTTAGAATTTCACCTTGGGTAGGTGTCCTGAAGACTGAATGACTTATTTAGAAATGATTTTGTCAGTTTGGGTTTAGAACGTCCTGCTTGCTAAACATTACTAAGTCTGATGCTTCTGATCCCTCTGCCATGAAACCTCATTTGAATCTTCAGGTTCAATAAAGACTGTCTCGAAGAAATCCTACATCTTAGGAAGAGACATACAGAATTGTTTACTGTGGTTTGTAACTGGGTAGTCATCATGGCATTTGTAGAACTCAGTGCAGCTCTGGAATGTCTGGGTTCTTCTACAGCAAGCACGTGTACCTTTGATGTTTTTAGTGCAAGTATGGGAAAAATCATGTGCTTCTTTGCTTTCATTCCCATATATCGCTTTTATGTTCCGATAATAACTAAAGTGCCTTCCTACTTTTGACATTCTTGTATTTGAAATTTTGAATGTGAGCTTTTTTCATCAGCTACAAACTTCTCAAATTATTTTCTTGGCATCCTCTCGACTTAATCTCTTGCTTGTACACAACTTTCCCTACTTTCTGGATTTTTCTATTTATTTTAAAAGGATGTTAAGATTCAGTGATCTGACTACAGACTCTTTTTTTTTTTTTAAACATCTTTATTGGAGTATAATTGCTTTACAATGGTGTGTTAGTTTCTGTTTTATAACAAAGTGAATCAGTTATACATACACATATGTCCCCATATCTCTTCCCTCTTGCATCTCCCACCCTCCCTATCCCACCCCTCTAGGTGGTCACAAAGCACCGAGCTGATCTCCCTGTGCTATGCGGCTGCTTCCCACTAGCTATCTACCTTACGTTTGGTAGTGTATACATGTCCATGCCTCTCTCTCGCTCTGTCACAGCTTACCCTTCCCCCTCCCCATATCCTCAAGTCCATTCTCTGGTAGGTCTGTGTCTTTATTCCTGTCTTACCCCTAGGTTCTTCATAACACTTTTTTTCCCCTTAAAATCCATATATATGTGTTAGCGTACAGTATTTGTCTCTCTCTTTCTGACTTACTTCACTCTGTATGACAGACTCTAGGTCTATCCACCTCATTACAAATAGCTCAATTTCGTTTCTTTTTATGGCTGTGACTACAGACTCTTAAAAGGGATATTCATCTGTAAGGAATAGAATCTTTGAAAAAAAATAAAACAATGATTTAGAACTCACAAACAATATTAAAGGGAAAGACATCTAGAGAAGACAAAAGGCTGCATAAAAAGGTCTTTGAGCTCACCTTTATGAAATAATGTACAAAGGATGGAGGGGGAGGTGCTCTATATAAATAGAATAAAACTCTTTGGCAGGGACCTGTATGAAGAGGGTCAGGTGACCGCGAAGTGTAAGACCTTTCTATGAGGAAGATGCTCTTGTCCCTAGATGGAGGAAGGCCAACAGACTCACTCAATCTATGCTCTTCCAAAGGGGGTCTTCTGGTTAGAAAGCATAGAGCAACATAGAAAGGGAGGTAGACACAGGAGAAGTGAAAAGATAGTCAGAAAATTGGTCGAGCACTTAAATGGCAAGTAGATGCTTCAGCTTCAGACCAGTCACATCACAGAGCATTTCTCAAAGCTCCCACCAGGTAACTTTGAGGAGTCACAGTCCTGGGAAGGGGCTCCAGACACTGGACTCATGTGAGTCCCTTCAGAAAAATGGGAAAATGGAGACTCTGAACTGGTGAACTTCAAGTCAGTCCCTGGTAGCCTTGGGAATGGTGCATGAAACAGATGGCGTCTGAATATGTACAAGAGGAGATAACAAACACTGGGTGCCAGCTGAGGTTCCTGATGAACAAAACCATCACCATTAGCCTCATTTTCTTCTTGCTTTTAATTAGTGAATTTAGGAATACTGTACGCGTGTTTTCATCTCCTTAAAATACTTGATGAAGTTTCTTATAGAAATGTTCTTTGATACGGTGGAGAAATAAGGAAATATGGGCTAAGGTCCAGGAGGTGGATTCTGACCTGATGAAGGACTGTCTTCAAATAGTGTTGATGAAGGACACAGTCTGGAGGTAAAGAGTTGTAATCTTGGGCCACAAGTCTCTGCCCCGGGGTGGCTTTTGTTGTCAGTCATACAAATGAAGGCTTAGATGTGCTTGTTAGAGTGCAGGGTCCCTGCAAACAGTCATTGTGTCTTGTAGAAATTCATGTCCCACATGACGGTTTAGCTAATGACTTGCACATGGTGGGTTATCAGGGTTTGTTGAGTGAATAAATGAAGAAACAGAATGCATGTGAATTAAATTTGCAAATCACAAAAAGCTGAATGGAAATTCCTATTGGATATTCAAGATTAAAATATTTCTCCAATTCCTGGAACATTTGACAAAAGCCAATATAAGATTTTAAAAGAGTGAACATAAATTTCTGCATTGAGTTTATTGTCTCCCCCACCCCTTCCAACTACAGGTGCTATGCCTATGAGAAAAAAGTGGACTGTGAATTAACTGACAATGAGTTAAAAATGGGACAAAACTTGGGGCCATGGAAAAGCTCAGTCCACACTGATAGAAAAATGGTGTCCATCTGGTCTCATTATGGCCTGTGGTGGGCAGATCATACATAGAGTATTGAATCCATTTATATGTGTGACATAGTTTTTGAAGCAATGTCCAGATTAGACTGAATACAGACGAAGGCAACTGGAGAACATCACTTTACAGACACAGTTAAAAGGATGAGGACTGTTTCACTGAAGAGAGGAGAAATTTGGAGGACAATTTGTTGCCAGAATAGTGACCAAATTAGTGCTGGCCCATGGACCAATTGCATCCAAAGGCACTGGGGAAATTCCAAAAACGGACCCAACTTCAGATCCTGTCCAACTCTAAGAATCTATTACAAGACAAGGGAGAGGTTTTTTAAGATAGGTTATCATGCAGAATCAAGTATAATCCTAGGAAGCATTACTGCAGAAGAATCAACTGGGACCCAGATGGACTAGGTGTAGGAAGTAGGGTGACTCAAACAAAAAAGCCCAAACCAACCAAACAACTGGGTCTAGTGGGGGACAGGTCTAGGGGTGAGTGGAATAGATTTCTGTATGCTGTTGAGAGCTCTTTGCCACTGGAGATATTTAGGTAGAGTTTGGATTACTCTGATGCCACTAAAAGGGATTCCAGCTTTGGGAGGGAAGTTCATTTGAAAAAGCTTGAAGTTTCTTTCATTCGTTCAACAGATATTTGTTGAGTGCATCCTACAGGGCTGAGGATATAGGGCTGAATAAGAACGAGTCCCTGCCCTTTTGGAGCTCACATTTTATGATTTAATGATTTCAACAAAGTCGAGACTTAAAGAATGCCAACGCAGGAGATGGAAAAACCGAAGGCATGTAATTATGCAGCGAAACATTTAACTTAGAAATGAATATATTCTCTTTTTCTCAGCAGAGTTAAGTTGAAAGAAAAGAAATAGGGAAATTTGATTTTGAGTGTGAATTTAGGCAAAAAGAAAAAAAAGCTGGCAAGTATAGAAAATGCTATCAAGTATTCTGAAAAAACATAAATTTAATGTTGGTATGTTTCATGGAATGAAATCATGATGCTTAATTAGCCCACAGACAAGAGAATAGAAATGGGCAGGTTGGTGACCCGAAAAAAGAAATGCATCGTGTGTCTTCTTTTACTCACTGGCCTTGGTAAGAGGTTTCTGCAGGCAGATAAGTTTTTGGGAAAAAGGTGTTGGCACAATAAAGTTTTTGAACATCCTCTGAGCGTCAGTCAGAGGAAATTTAAGTTCAAACATTACCTTGCTTTCAATGATCAGCTTAGCACTCTTATAAGAATAATGTCATTGTATGCAGTGTATACAGATATTCCCATTTAAATAAGTAATTTGGGGCTCTAAAGAGTTCTTTGGTATTATATTTGAATTTAATGCTAAATTTAAAGAACTTGAAAAGTGCACAGATTAGGACTTTTCTTTCTGTCAATGAGGTGATCCACATACACGGAAAACCTTACTGCTATTAAAGAAAACCCTAGAAATACTGGATGACATAAAAAAAGATCCTTCTAAATGCAAGGTTGAGCTTGCAAGAGATAGAGGCAATATTCAAAGAAATAATGGCTGAGAATTTTCCAATCTCAAGGAAGAAAACAAGTTCTTCGATTCAGGAAGTTCGGTGAGACCTAAATAAATAAAAATAAACAACAGCTAGATACATGGGAACGAAATTGTAAAACACCTAAAACAAAGATCCTACATGGAAGCAGGGAGCAAAGTCAGGTTACCTAAAGAAAAAGGACAAAAATTAGACATCAGCAGACTTCTCAACAGCAGCAGTAAAAGTCAGAAGACAGTGAAGTGATGATGAAAAGAATAGCTAACCTTACGGCAGGCACTGTTATGTTCTCAGGGTTTTACATTTACTATGTCTTTACAGCAATCCTGCAAGGTAGGACCTGTACTATCCGGGTGTTGCCAGTGAGGACGCTAGGCCCGGAGTCTCTGAGTCACGTGTCAAGTTCCTACAGCTAGTAGTTGGCGAAGCCAGGCAGAGCCTGTGCCTATAACTCTCACACCATACAGGAACATTTTCAAATAGCTGAGAGAAAAGAGCTTCAACTTAGAATTCTATACCTGGGGGGATCATTAAAGCGTGAGTGCACAAGGGCATTTTCAGACAAATAAAATGGAAACCAGACGGAAACCAGTAGACCTCCACTGAATTCAATGAAGAGAAGAGCTATTAGCAAAAAAAAAAAAAAAAAGCATGGACTATATAAAATAACAAAAATAATGATGACTAGTTTGGGGCTCTAAATAAAGGGAATGAGAATGCAGGACAACAGGGCAGGGAGATACAGCAGGAAGACGGCTGGAGACTCCACATTGTAAGGTCTGCACTGCCCGGTGGGATGAGAGAGTGGATTAATTTGGGGCGTCTGCCATGTATGTCTAGTCTAATTTTAAGGATAACCACCCAAAGAATAGAAAGGGGAAGGCATAATTTCCAAATGTATAGAGAGAAAACTTGATTTATTGAATAATTATTTTGATATAAAATATTCAAAATCTTATTGAGCCTCTTCTCTTGGGGTTTTATTATTGGATGTGAATTTAAACGTTGAGACGTCCTCCCCCTGTTGAGACGGAGGACACAGGCCTTTGCTGAGTGCCTGCTGTATGCCAGCTCTTTGGCTTACATTGTCTGAGTTCATCATCAGAGGACGCCTACAAGGCAATGAGTATCACCCCCGATTTCCAGACACAGAAGCCAAGGCTCACTCAGAGAGCTTTCTTAACTTGCTCACAATCACACAGCTTTTATGAGGCCAGATATAACTTTAAACATGTCACTCTGACTCAGAGGCCAGGATGTTTTCCCCTCATTAGGGTTTCCAAGCTCCTGAGGAGCAGAGAGCTTTGTAAAGGTAGTTTAAACCCATGTGTGTGCCATTAGCATCGTGCATGTCCCAGAAAAAGAGTTTTCCTCCTACGTGTTCTCTGTTGTTCAACTATGTGTAGAGACACTTGTGAAACAGAAGGTGCAAAATCATTTAAAATTTATGAGGCTTTTAAAACAGTGTTTACCTTCCCAGGCAACAGATGTCAGGAATGCAGGATGTCTTTTTTATGTCAGGAAAAAAACCCCCCCAAAAACAAGCAGTCCGCTTACTAAATATGTGGGAATCTCTGAACTTGGCTTTCCACGCAAGCCCCTCCAAGACCTCAGTGCACTGCACTGAAAGGGGTGTCTTCCACATCCACATTGATCCTGCTTTCAGGGGTGTGGAGAGTTCACTGCTTTCCTGCCAGAAAAACATATACTCCTTTTGGTTTTAACTCTACGGGTCTTGGCCAGCCTTCATACAATTTTAGTTAGCAATAAAAGATTTAAATAAAATTTTACCTTTTTTTTTAACACCTTCTGCTCTGGACTCAGCCCATCCTACACTCATTCACTCCCTCCCTCCCTCCCTCCCTCCCTCCCTCCCTCCCTCCCTCTTTCATCTAGCACTTGCTGGGGTCACCATATGCCAGGCCCCATTGTTACTGAATCTGGACAGCCCTGAGGTCTGACAACGTGTAAGAGGCTTGCCCAAGGTTATGAGCTTGTATACGGAAGGGCCTTGCCTTTAGATTCACTGTATAGGGCTCTCTCATTTTATTTGTACATATTTCTATTTAATCTCCTTTCTCTACTCAACAGGTCTTTATCTAAATTTTTGCTTGCTCTGTTTCTGGCCGAGCACTGCGTGGATTAAGTCAGTCCAGGGCTGGGCAGGTGGGGTTCCCAGACAATGTGAGGGAACGGAGAGCTCAGGCTGGCTTCTGGCCCTGTCAGGGACACAGCTATAAGGATGTGTTGTCAAATGGACATCGTGTAATAGACAGAAAGGACGTATCTCACCATTATTTATTTCCCTTTGATTTATTTTGCTTTAGAACATCATTCTCCAAAGTGAGGACCTTGGAACAACAGTTCTACAACGTGCTCTTTGAAAAATGGGTTACATTATTAGATACATTTGGAAAAGCCTGCATTCCTCAGGCCCCTCTTGAACATTCACAATTCACCATAAAGGCTCTGAGAAGTCCTGCACTAAAAAACTGTATGGACCAGGTTGTTAGTACATGAGACTTTAGACACTGTTTTTAATTTTTTAAAATACACTTTTAACGCCCAGGGGATGGACTTTTGTAAATGCTGCCCTAGAACACACAAACCACGAGAACCTTAAAAGTCATGTTCTTAAGTCCATAAAAAAGGAAGAAAAATGGGAAAACCATGGGTAATGGAATGCAGGGCTGGTCCTGGACATCTAAAGAGGATCTAATCATTTGTCGCATGGCTCTTCCTTTTCCATTTTTTACCTTGTCTCTAATTAATTTTTCTTATTGCTCTCCACCCTATTCCTGGATGTTTTGCCTCAGAGGGAAGCAGGGTAATTGGCTTCCTATCTCTTTTTTAAAGGTTTCTGATCCAGCTTGCAGCCCAGGCACTAATGATGGATTCTGGGGTTTCTTCTTTTGAAACAAATCTCTGCTAACTCCTGCCAGCCTTCCATTCACATCAGGTTAAAAGTGATGCACATACATAATTACTTTAGGTTATTTCTAGTTGGCCAGAGACTGTTTTCTGGGGTCCAATTATTTGACCTCTCTGTGGTTCAGTCTCCTCATCTGTAAAATGGGGATAAAACAGCACTTACCTCACACAACTGTAGTGAGAGAAAGAAACAAGTTAATGCTTATAAAACATTTAGCGTAATGATTGGCATGGAGATTTGATAATAGTTAATAATAATTTTACCTCCAAAAAATAACAGTGAGTTAGTCACACTGACTATGATTAATTCTTTCTCCCAGGCTTCACTCAATGAAATCAACAATTAAAAATTCTGGATAACAGAGCCTTCACATCACAGTGTTGTTCATTCATTCACCAATAAATAAATGTTGACACTTTTTACTTTCTTTTGGAGATCAGAAGTGCTTCTGTGCAGACTCAAACAACCACACAAAGGGCCCTGGAATAGCAGGACTAGGGAGGCCGTTCAAGGGGGGACTCGGAGGCTTCGGTCTTGGGGCTCAGCCCCCCACCTCCTAGAGATGTGTTCGTGGGTCAGTGACCCGGCCACCAGAGCTGCCATGTCCTGAGGGCTTGCGAGGTGCCAGGCAGGCACAGTTCAAAACACTTTTCCTGGGGAGAGACCTTCAAGATAGAGGAAGAGTAAGACGCGGAAATCACCTTCCTACCCACAAATACATCAGAAATACATCTACATGTGGAACAGCTCCTACGGAACACCTACTGAACGCTGGCGGAAGACCTCAGACCTCCCAAAAGGCAAGAAACCCCCCACGTACCTGGGTAGGGCAAAAGAAAAAATAGAGACAAAAGAATAGGGACGGGACCTGCACCAGTGGGAGGGAGCTGTGAAGGAGGAAAGGTTTCCACACACTAGGAGCCCCTTCGCGGGCGGAGACTGCGGGTGGCGGAGGAGAGCACAGCCACAGGGGTGCGGAAGGCAAAGTGGAGAGATTCCCGCACAGAGGATCGGTGCCGACCAGCACTCACCAGCCCGAGAGGCTTGTCTGCTCACCCGCCACGGCAGCCGGGGCTGGGAGCTGACGCTCAGGCTTCGGTCGGAGCGCAGGGAGAGGACTGGCGGCGTGAGCACAGCCTGCAGGGGTTAGTGCACCACGGCTAGCCGGGAGGGAGTCCGGGGAAAAGTCTGGACCTGCCGAAGAGGCAAGAGACTTTCTTCCCTTTGTTTCCTGGTGCGCGAGGAGAGGGGATTCAGGTCGCTGCTTAAAGGAGCTCCAGAGACGGGCGCGAGCCGCGGCTAAAAGCGCGGACCCCAGAGACGGGCATGAGACGCTAAGGCTGCTGCCGCCGCCACCAAGAAGCCTGTGTGCGAGCACAGGTCACCATCCACACCTCCCCTCCCGGGAGCCTGTGCAGCCCGCCACCGCCAGGGTCCCGGGATCCAGGGACAACTCCCCCGGGAGAACGCACGGCGTGCCTCAGGCTGGTGCAACGTCACACCGGCCTCTGTCACCGTAGGCTCGCCCCGCATCCGTGCCCCTCCCTCCCCCCAGCCTGAGTGAGCCAGAGCCCCCGAATCAGCGGCTTCTTTAAGCCCGTCCTGTCTGAGCAAAAAACAGACGCCCTCCAGCGACCTACACGCAGAGGCGGGGCCAAATCCAAAGCTGACCCCTGGGAGCTGTGAGAACAAAGAAGAGAAAGGGAAATCTCTCCCAGCAGCCTCAGAAACAGTGGATTAAAGCTCCACAATCAACTTGATGTACCCTGCATCTGTGGACTACATGAATAGACAACGAATCATCCCAAATTGAGGCAGTGGACTTTGAAAGCAACTGTACACTTAGGGTTTGCTTTCTGCATCTAATTTGTTCCTGGTTTTATGTTTATCTTAGCTTAGTATTTAGAGTTTATTATTATTGGTAGATGTGTTTATTGATTTGGTTGCTCTCTTCCTTTTCTTTTAAATATATATATTATATATATATATATTTCCTTTCCTCTTTTTATGACTGTGTATGTGTATGCTTCTTTGTCTAATTTTGTCTGTCTAGCTTTGCTTTTACCATTTGTCCTAGGGTTCTTTCTTAACGTTGTTTTCTTTTTTTATTACATTAAATTTTTTTTATTTTTAATAAATTTTTAATTTTAATAACCCTTCCTTCCTTCCCTCCTTTCTTTTGTTCTCCCTTTTCTTCTGAGCCAAGTGGCTGACAGGGTCTTGGTGCTCTGGCCAGGTGGCAGGCCTGTGCCTCTGAGGCGGGAGAGCTGAGTTCAGGACATTGGTCCACCAGAGACTTCCGGGCTCCATGTAATATCAAAGAGAGAAAGCTCTCCTAGCCATCTCCATCTCAACGCTAAGACCCAGCTGCACTCAATGACCAGCAAGCTCCAGTGCTGGATGCCCCATGCCAAGCAACTAGCAAGACAGGAATACAACCCCACCCATTAGCAGAGAGGCTGCCTAAAATCATATTAAGGTCACAGACACCCCAAAACAACCCACCGGACATGGTCCTGCCCACCAGAAAGACAAGATCCAGCTTCATCCACCAGAACACAGGCACCAGTCCCCTCCACCAGGAAGCCTACACAACCCACTGAACCAACCTTAGCCACTGGGGGCAGACACCAAAAACAACGGGAACTACGAACCTGCAGCCTGCGAAAAGGAGGCCCCAAACACAGTAAGGTAAGCAACAAGAGAAGACGGAGAAACACGTAGCAGATGAAGGAGCAAGGTAAAAACCCACCAGACCAAACAAGTGAAGAGGAAATAGGCAGTCTACCTGAAAAAGAATTCAGAGTAATGATAGTAAAGATGATCCAAAATCTTGGAAATAGAATGGAGAAAATACAAGAAATGTTTAACAAGGACCTAGAAGAACTAAAGAGCAAACAAACAATGATGAATAACACAATAAATGAAATTAAAAATTCTCTGGAAGGAATCAAGAGCCTCTTGATCAAGAGCCTGAGGCAGAAGAACGGAGAAGTGACCTGGAAGATAAAATAGTGGAAATAACTACTGCAGAGCAGAATAAAGAAAAAAGAATGAAAAGAACTGAGGACAGTCCCAGAGACCTCTGGGACAACATTAAATGCACCAACATTCGAATTATAGGGGTCCCAGAAGAAGAACAGATAAAGAAAGGGACTGAGAAAATATCTGAAGAGATTATAGTTGAAAACTTCCCTAATGTGGGAAAAGAAATAGTCACTCAAGTCCAGGAAGCACAGAGAGTCCCATACAGGATAAATCCAAGGAGGAATACGCCAAGACACATATTAATCAAACTATCAAAAATTAAATACAAAGAAAACATATTAAAAGCAGCAAGGGAAAAACAACAAATAACATACAAAGGAATCCCCATAAGGTTAACAGCTCATCTTTCAGCAGAAATTCTGCAAGCCAGAAGGGAGTGGCAGGACATATTTAAAGTGATGAAAGGGAAAAACCTACAACCAAGATTACTCTACCCAGCAAGGATCTCATTCAAATTTGACAGAGAAATTAAAACCTTTACAGACAAGCAAAAGCTAAGAGAATTCAGCTCCACCAAACCAGCTTTACAATAAATGCTAAAGGAACTTCTCTAGGCAGGAAACACAAGAGAAGGAAAAGACCTACAATAACAAACCCAAAACAGTTAAGAAAATGGGAATAGGAACATACATATCGATAACTACCTCAAATGTAAATGGATTAAATGCTCCCACCAAAAGACATAGACTGGCTGAATGTCTACAAAAACAGGAACCGTATATATGCTGTCTACAAGAGACCCACTTCAGACCTAGGGACACATACAAACTGAAAGTGAGGGGATGGAAAAAGATATTCCATGCAAATGGAAATCAAAAGAAAGCTGGAGTAGCAATTCTCATATCAGACAAAATAGACTTTCAAATAAAGACTATTAGAGGAGACAAAGAAGGACACTACATAATGACCAAGGGATCAATCCAAGAAGAAGATATAACAATTGTAAATATTTAAGCACACAGTATAGCAGCACCCCAATACATAAGGCAAATGCTAACAGGCATAAAAGGGGAAATCAACAGTAACACAATCATAGTAGGGGACTTTAACACCCCACTTTCACCAGTAGGCAGATCATCCAAAATGAAATTAAATAAGGAAACACAAGCTTTAAATGATACATTAGACAAGACAGGTTTAATTGATATTTATAGGACAGTCCATCCAAAACCAACAGAATACGCTTTCTTCTCAAGTGCTCATGGAACATTCTCCAGGATAGATCATATCTTGGGTCACAAATCAAGCCTTGGTAAATTTAAGAAAATTGAAATCGTATAAGTAACTTTTCCAACCACAACGCTATGAGACTAGATATCAGTTACAGGAAAAACTCTGTAAAAAATACAAATACATGGAGGCTAAACAATACACTACTAAATAACCAAGAGATCACTGAAGAAATCAAAGAGGAAATCAAAAAATACCTAGAAACAAATGACAATGAAAACACGATGACCCAAAACCTATGGGACACAGCAAAAACAGTTCTAAGAGGGAAGTTTATAGCAATACAATCCTACCTCAAGAAACAAGAAACATCTCAAATAAACAACCTAACCTTACACCAAAAGTAATTAGAGAAAGAAGAACAAAAACACCCCAAGGTTAGCAGAAGGAAAGAAATCATAAAGATCAGATCAGAAATAAATGAAAAGGAAATGAAGGAAACAATAGCAAAGATCAATAAAACTAAAAGTTGGTTATTTGAGAAGATAAACAAAATTGATAAACTATTAGCCAGACTCATCAAGAAAAAAGGGAGAAGACTCAAACCAACAGAATAAGAAATGAAAAAGAAGTAACAACTGACACTGCAGAAATACAAAGGATCATGAGAGAGTACTACAAGCAACTATATGCCAATAAAATGGACAACCTGGAAGAAATGGACAAATGCTTAGAAAAGCACAACATTCCGAGACTGAACCAGGAAGAAATAGAAAATATAAACAGACCAATCATAAGTACTGAATTTGAGACTGTGATTAAAAATCTTCCAACAAACAGAAGCCCAGGACCAGATGGCTTCACAGGTGAATTCTATCAAACATTTAGGGAAGAGCTAACACCTATTCTTCTCAAACTCTTCCAAAATATAACAGAGGGAGGAACACTCCCAAACTCATTCTATGAGGCCACCATCACCCTGATACCAAAACCAGACAAGGATGTCACAAAGAAAGAAAACTACAGGCCAATATCACTGATGAACATAGATGCAAAAATCCTCAACAAAATACTAGCAAACAGAATCCAACAGCACATTAAAAGGATCATACACCATGATCAAGTGCGGTTTATCCCAGGAATGAAAGGATTCTTCAATATACGCAAATCAATCAATTCTTCAATATACGCAAATCAATCAATGATAAACCATGTTAACATATTGAAGGAGAAAAACCACATGATCGTCTCTATAGATGCAGAAAAAGCTTTTGACAAAATTCAACACCTATTTATGATAAAAAATCCTCAAGAAAGTAGGCATAGAGGAACTTACCTCAACATAATAAAGGCCATATATGACAAACCCACAGCCAACATTGTTCTCAATGGTGAAAAACTGAAACCATTTCCTCTAAGATCAGAAACAAGATAAGGTTGTCCACTTTCACCTCTATTATTCAATATAGTTTTGGAAGTTTTAGCCACAGCAATCAGAGAAGAAAAAGAAATAAAAGGAATCCAAATTGAATAAGAAGAAGTAAGGCTGTCACTGTTTGCAGATGACATGATACTATACATAGAGAATCCTAAAGATGCTACCAGAAAACTACTAGAGCTAATCAATGAATTTGGTAAGCAGCAGGATACAAAATTAATGCACAGAAATCTCTTGCATTCCTATACAATAATGATGAAAAATCTGAAAGGGAAATTAAAGAAACATTCCCATTTACCATTGCAACAAAAAGAATAAAATACCTAGGAATAAACCTACCTAAGGAGACAAAAGACCTGTATGCAGAAAACTATAAGACACTGATGAAAGAAATTAAAAATGATACAAACAGTTGGAGAGATATACCATGTTCTTGGATTGGAAGAATCAACATTGTGAAAATGACTATACTACTCAAAGCAATCTACAGATTCAATGCAATCCCCATCAAACTACCCATGGCATTTTTCACAGAACTATAACAAAATATTTCACAATTTGCATGGAAACACAAGAGACCCCGAATAGCCAAAGCTATCTTGAGAAAGAAAAACATAGCTGGAGGAATCAGGCTCCCAGACTTCAGACTATACTACAAAGCTACAGTAATCAAGATAGTATGGTACTAGCACAAAAACAGAAAGATAGATCAATGGAACAGGATAGAAAGCCCAGAGATAAACCCACGCAGATGGTCACCTTATCTTTGATAAAAGAGGCAAGAATATACAATGGAGAAAAGACAACTTCTTCAATAAGTGGTGCTGGGAAAACTGGACAGGTACATGTGAAAGAATGAAATTAGAACACTCCCTAACACCATATAGAAAAATAAACTCAAAATGGATTAAAGACCTAAATGTAAGGCCAGACACTATAAAACTCTTAGAGGAAGACATAGGCAGAACCTCTATGACCTAAATCACAGCAAGATCCTTTTTGACTCACCTCCTAGAGAAGTGGAAATAAAAACAAAAATAAACAAATGGGACCTAATGAAAGTTAAAAGCTTTTGCACAGCAAAGGAAACCATAAACAAGATGAAAAGACAACCCTCAGAATGGGAGAAAGTATTTGCAGATGAAACAACAGACAAAGCATTAATCTCCAAAATTTACAAGCAGCTCATGCAGCTCAATATTAAAAAAGCAAACAACCCAATCCAAAAATGGGCAGAAGACCTAAATAGATATTTGTCCAAAGAAGATATACAGACTCCCAACAAACACATGAACGGATGCTCAACATCACTAATCAGTAGAGAAATGCAAATCAAAACTACAATGAGGTATCATCTCACACTGGTCAGAATGGCCATCATCAAAAAATCTACAAACAGTAAATGCTAGAGAGGGTGTGGAGAAAAGGGAACCCTCTTGCACTGTTGGTGGGAATGTAAATTCATACAACCACTATGGAGAAGAATATGGAGGTTCCTTAAAAAACTAAAAATAGAACTACCATACGACCCAGCAAGCCCACTACTGGGCATATACTCTGAGAAAACCATAATTGAAAAAGAGTCATGTACCACAATGTTCATTGTAGCTCTGTTTACAATAGCCAGGACATGGAAGCAACCTAAGTGTCCTACGACAGATGAATGGATAAAGATGTGGCACATATATACAATGGAATATTACTCAGCCATAAAAAGAAATGAAATTGAGTTATTTGTAGCAAGGTGGATGGACCTAGAGTCTGTCATACAGAGTGAAATAAGAAAGAGAAAAACAAATATCGTATGCTAATACATATATAGGATCTAAAAAAAAAAGAAAGTGGTTCTGAAAAACCTAGGGGCAGGACAGGAATAAAGATGCAGACGTAGGGAATGGACTTGAGGACACGGGGAGGGGGAAGGGTAAGCTGGGATGAAGTGAGAGAGTGGCATGGACATACATACACTACCAAATGTACAATAGACAGGTAGTGGGAAGCAGCCACATAGCACAGGGAGATCAGCTCGGTGCTTTGTGACCATCTAGAATGGTGGGATAGGGAGGGTGGGAGGGAGACACAAGAGGGAGGGGATATGGGGATATATGTATACGTATAGCTGTTTCACTTTGTTATAAAGCAGAAACTAACACACCATTGTAACGCAATTATACTCCAATAAAGATGTTAAAAAAACCCACGAATGCTTTAAGGAACAAAGATGTATGAATTAAAAAACCGCAAAAAACTAATCACCCCCCTCCACTTTTCCTGCACCTCCCTTATGGGCACAGGTCACGGCGGTGACAACAGGGCACAGGGCTGGTAAGTGGCTTTGGAGCCCGTGATCTCGGTCACCACTGGGTCAGTTTCATCTGAAAAATAGTAAAGCCTCCCACGCACTCCACCAGGGGTGGAAGGGGTAGAGGGGTGGAATATGGGAAGCTTGAATGAAACGGTTTACAGACACGGTGCTTTGAAAGTAGGAGAGTTCGGACAAAGTAAGAGGCCCTCCAAACTGCACTGTAGCTTTGCTTTTATCGTGATTCCACCTCGGGGAAGGGAGCAGGCAAGAAGTCACGGCTGATTAATATTTGATTTCCTCGCCCTGCCCTGGCACACCCACCTGTGGGCTAAAGGGAAGGAAATGTCTGAGAGGCCAAAGTAGAGGGCGAGGGCCCCAGCATACAGCTTCGGAAACAAGTGGCCAGTGCCCTGACTTCCTTAGCCTCCTCCCTGTTCTGTACTTCTCCCCCTTAACCGACATGATGGTTAGAACCGGAAGGAAACGTCCCTGTGCTCATGTCTAGAGATGCTGAAGCGCTTGGGAAAGTCCTAGGGGTGTAAGATGGTATCCCTGGGACGATGGAAGAGAGCTGTTGAGTGGGCTGGGGGGTCCCGCTAACCTCCTACAGAACAACTCTGACCTAGCTCATTTTGGGGTATTGGAGGCCCACACACATTGCATTTGCAAAGAGAGTTTCTAGTGCTAAAAAAGGATGGAAAACAATGATGAAGTCTTGATTCTAAATGGTGACTGATGCTGGGTAACGGTTATGAGCTTACTTGCTACCTGTATATCTTCTTCAGTGAGGAGACTGTTCAAGTCTTTTGTACATATTTAAGTTTAGGCATTTGTTTTCTTACTATTGAGTTCTGAATGTTCTTTATATGTTCTGGATACAAGTCCTCCTTCGTCCCCCACTTAGAACTGAGCGGCCCTTCCTTGTTCTCCCACCACGTTCTGTTAAACTTTATTCACGTCCAGATCCAACTCCTGAAATGGACAGTTACTGACAAGCTGGTCCCTCTTCTGCCACGGGGGATCCCTGAAGGAGAAAGATGATGACTTTTACCTTTTTTTGTGCCCTCTTCAAAAGATGATCAATATATGAAGCCAACGCTCCAGAGTTTATATGCTTGAAATGAATGTCCTCTCTTGCAAATGGTCCCTGGGACTCTCTTCAATGCCTCTCTAGGAGCTGTTAGCAGAGCTCAGGGCACGTGAAAGTCTCCTCAATCGTAAAAGAATCTCTGAGTGTGGAGTTGATTTCAACACCTCAAAAAAGAGAAGGTAGTTAGCTTCTCTGACAAGGATGGTGCATACCTCTGAAGAACGGGTTTCTTGAGAGGGTCGCCAATGCTCCTGCAGGCAATGCTGAGACAAGGGTTGGTGGCTGTCTTCCACATAACCCTCCGTCCTGATGTCCACTGTTCAAATGAGGGAGCTGGAGGACCCAACGTCCAGAGCCAGAAGCTTGCAGAACCAGGATGACTGGCCCCACCTCTCTGTCACCTCCCTGGCTTGGAACTTCTATCCTTAAGATGCAAGGCGGGACTGCCCTGGTGGCAGTGGTTAAGAATCCGCCTGCCAATGCAGGGGACATGGGTTCGAGCCCTGGTCCGGGAAGATCCCACATGCCGTGGAGCAACTAAGCCCATGCGCCACAACGACTGAGTCTGCTCTCTAGAGCCCACGAGCCACAACTACTGAGCCCACGTGCCACAACTACTGAAGCCCATGCGCCTAGAGCCCGTGCTCCGCAACAAGAGAAGCCACCGCAATGAGAAGCCCGCGCACCGCAACTAAGAGTAGCCCCCGATCGCCACAACTAGAGAAAGCCCGCGCGCAGCAACGAAGACGCAACAACGAAGACCTAATGCAGCCAAAAATTAAAAAAAAAAAATTAAGATGCTTTAAAGAAAAAAAGAGGCAAGGCGAACACTTATTTTTAGACTTTAGAATCCAGTTAGGTTTATTTATTTATTTATATATTTATTATGTTTTTGGCCATGCTGTGTGGCTTGTGGGGTCTTAGTTCCCCGACCAGGGGTCGAACCTGAGCTCTTGGCAGTGAAAGCTTAGGACTTGCTCTGCTTGGTTAGCCGCTGGACCACCAGGGAGTTCTCTGGGTTAGGTTTAGATGCTCCAGCACTCACTGGAGACGTCAAGGGGAGCGTGTCCCTGCGTGGATGGTGTTCATTGTGCTGAGGAGTAAGTACAAATGACCACGCCAGCAGCTGAAAGTCAGGGGTCTTTTTCTGAGTCCTTGGGTTTTTCATGTGCCATAAAATTGCATTATGATGAAAAAATCCCAAAATAAAGCAAAATACTTACATGAAAGTGCAAAATACAAAACTTACTGATGCGAGTTTATACACTGTTTACTACACTCCGGCTGTGCCCTAAGGGCTGAAGGGCTCTATCTGTTCGGAGGTGGCCGGGGTCATCGGAACTCAGCCCTTCTGCCTAACCCGACCCTCTTTAAACCGGGGTAGACTGTCATTTCTGGACTCACTCGGAGTGTGAATCCCTTCATTGTCTGGGAAGGTGGGGTCCCATCTACTTATAAGAATGAGGGGCGGCCCTAATATCCCAGTATGTAGGGTGTGACTGGCCACAGCCTTGTAGGACCACATGGGCCAACCTGGCTGTAGCCAGGATCTCCTCACTGAGGCCTCACACAGCCAGCACATACACCAGATCCCGAGCCAATTTCAGCCACTTCCTCGGAGCTCGGGATATCAGTTCCCACAACCCTTCACCTTGCTCCCTGAGAGCTTTGCTTAACGCTTCAGAAAACTGCTGCTGGCCTGAAACACCTCCCCCGGCATAATCACTCTAATTAGTGTAGTGGATGCCCCAGGAGCACCGTTTTCCAGGCCTCAAAGAAACTCTGGTCTGTTCTGTAAATTTCCATGCGGGTCCCCGGGACTGTGTGAGTCACGGTGCTGGTTCCACCAGGTTCTTTATCGGAAGTGCAGGACTTCCCGCTTGGGGCAGCTGTCCCCTGTCTGAGATGAGTGAGAAGTAGGCACCACCTCCACCTGCTGTGATCACCAAGGAGGGAAAGGATTGCCCCCTGCTTCCCATAACGCCCAGACCCAAGCCAACAGCGTAAACGGAGCTTTCTCCACGCCCTCCAGCCCCTGTGCACATCTCTGCCCCATGTCCATCCTCCCACTTGTCTATCCAATAAGTACGGTTCAAGCGTCCACTGCGTGCCAGGCCGAGCCTCTGCTGGGGATGAGGTGGCCTTCCCATTGATATTCGGCAGAGGAGCATTCCAGACAGAGGGAAGAGGAGGTGCCCAGACCCTGCCATGGGATGTGCTCGGCCTGTTCAAGGAGCACAGGAAGGATGCTGTGACCGGACGAAGTGGACTTTGGCCAGGTGCCCCGTTCTGTAGCGAAGGCTTCCAATCTGAGAAACAGCCCCTTTCCATGGGGCCATCACTGATAAATACGTGTTCTGCAGTATTTGTGGGGCACTGGGTCCCCTTCCTTCTTATTAGAGCAGTGCTTCTTCATCAGGGCCAACTTCGCTCCCTTTGGGACACGTGGCAACGTCTGGAGACAACCATGTGTGTGCACATGCGCACGCCTGGCTTCTAGTGGGGAGAGGCCAGGGTTCCTGCTAGACATCCTGCAACACACAGGACAGTCCTCACAACTCTGATGCCAAATGTCCATGGTGCTGAGGTTGGGAACCCTTGTTTTAGGGCTCAGCAGCCTACGACTGGCAGTCACGGGTCCCCTGCTGCGGAGAGGGTGTGGGGTGGAGGTGGGGGACGTGGGGCAGAGCTGCCTCTGCTTCTGCAAAATCCTTTCCTCAAGGGGAGTGCTGTGCGTGACTCACAGGTGAGACCTACCCCGCGGTGAAGGGGACAGAGCAGCCACTACCCGGGTCCTCCCGGAGCTTAGCAAACACCAGCCAACCTCAGTGAGCTCTGCTCCAGGGATGGTGCTTTCATTTTCCCGACATGTGTAACCAAAGCTACGTGATTTGTGCACACTGACCCGTGTCACCACACGGTAGTACTGAGCCACGGGCAGGCAAATTCGTGTCTCAGCCTTCCCTCTGCCTGGATGGTTTTTCATCATTGCAATCTCAGGGGACACTGGCCTTCCACCACTCAGTTCCATCCTCCCCAGACCCTTTTCTCTAGGTCTTGGACCCACCTTGCTCTCCTCGATTAAAAAACATCTGCCCTGTGTCACAGCCCCTCGGGATACCAGAAGCGAGGCCTAGAGCCCTCTGAGCTGAGGTGGGGTGAGGTGTGTGTGTGTGACAGGCGTGGCTTGGTACCAACACTGGACAGAGGAGGCACAGGACACGGAGCGCGAGACTGAGAGGGGCTTGGGGGAGGGAGAGGACGGGAATGCCTGGGGAGGCCAGGCATTTCCTCACTCACCCCTGGGCTCTGGCCGCCTCACCTAAAGGCTGTGGAAGCTGCATCCGCCTGGCTGTGCCGGACCATCAGCGCTCAGCTGCGACGCTCATTTGGTTACCGCAGGAAACGAGCTGCATCAATCGAGTGAGGCTGGTGATCGCGCCACGCCACCCTGCTCTCAGCGCTGACTCCTGTCTGATCAGCCTCTTCACGGGGCATTCGCCAGCCACCCTCAGCTCCGCCCACTGGATCCCGGGGCGGAGGCGGGGGTGTGTGTCTTCCTTTCTCTCCAGCTCAGCAACGGTTCTGCACCTTTCAGGCTCTGGCGCTGTAGCTCACCAAGTATGGGGGGTCTTCGTCCTCCCTCCGAGAAGAGCTCACTTCATCTTTGCGCAAGAAGGATCACATGCTAACCGTGGCAAAAGAAGGCCTGGCATTATTCTGACGTTACTGCAGATATGAGATTAAGGAAAAGAAGTCAGTTCCTTTGGCCTGGGGTAGGGCCTGAAAATTGGGAATTTTAAAACTTTCCCAGGCAATTTTATGTGCGGCCAGGGTTGAGATGAATGAGATGATCCATGACGTGTCCCCAGCTCTTAACAAGCGTACATGTATATTTTCGCACATGAATCTCTAGCCAGCGATTTTTTCTCTGCCAGAGGGAGCTGGGTGCCCACCGGCATCTTCTCATCCATCTCGCTGCTCATCCCCTCAGCCGCTGCACGCCCCTTAACTTTCCCGCGCCTGTTTCCTTATCTGTGAAGTGGGAATGGGGATACAGCCTGCTTCGCTCGGCCGTCCTAAGGATTTAAGAGCCCCCCTAACTCCCCATTCCGTCGTCTGACCTTGACTCTGCTCATAACCAAGTTGTTTGCTATGAAAATAGCATCTCTTTTCTGAAAGGCAGGGGGAGGACTTCTTTCTGGAGGCCTCTGGGGTTTAGGAAGTGCTGGACCGCGGGGCTTTTCCCCGCACGGAGAGCGTTTTCGAAGTTAACTTTGGGATCGTCCCCTGGGAGGGCAGGACTGTAAACGCAAAGCCCCGGCCTGAGGGGCATCGGAGCAAACTCCACCGTCGTGAACGTCTGGTGCTCCGTGAAAGATGCTCTTCCCCTGGGGGCGACCAAAGAGGAACAAGTCAGAGCGTGCCTGCCGCCTCCCCTGGCGCTCGGCGCGGGGGTCCCCCCACTTCCCGGAGCCCCGCGCGGGGCGCTGGCGGGGACTCGGGGGGGAGGAGGAGGGGGAGGGGAGGGCGGCCCGCACCCCCCCCCCAGCAGCAGCCGCAGCAGCAGCAGCAGCAGCAGCAGCAGCAGCAGCGCCCTGCGTCCCCGCCCCTCCCCCCTCCCCCCTCTCCCCTCCCCCCTCCCCCTCCCCCCCCCCCCCCCCCCCCGCCTCCTCACCTATCAGATTTCCCGTGCGCACGGCGCGCCGCTCCTCCCACCTCCTAAATGCCTAGCGGAGGGGACAGCCGCGCTGGGCCTGGACCCGCTGCTCCGCGGACGGCCGCAATGCGGCTCTGAGCTCCCGCGGCTGCACCGGCTCCGCGCGGGGAGTGCTGGGCGCACGGTGAGGGCCGGCAGGGCAGAGCGGGCGCGCGGGGAGCGCGGGCGGGGCCGGGGGAGCTGGGGGCGGCGGCCGGGGCCGGGCGGATTTCCCCTCCAGCGCACTTCCGAGGAGCGCCTACGGCGGGCTTGGGTTTGACCTCTTTCTTTCTTCTTTGCACATTAAGGCAGTGGTTACAGACTAGATGTGATCAAAGTTGGTCCAACAGTGTATTCATTTAAAAAATTTACCTTTGTTGTTGAGAGCGTTTATGTTCTAACCGCTTAGCAAATTTCAGTTATCCGATACAGTGTCACCAGCTATAGACACCTTGCTGTGCAGTAGATCCTCAGGAGCTCTATTTCCCTCACGCTCTAGCGCCTGGCAACCACTCTTTTACTCTCTATGATTTCCACTTAAAAAAAAAATTTAAGCTTCCCGTGTAAGCGATACCATGCAGTATTTGCAGCATTTGTCTTTCTCCCTATGGGTTACTTCACTTAGCACAATGCCCTTCAGGGTTATCCATGTTGTTACAAAGGGCAGGATTTTTTCTTTTTTAAGGCTGAAAACATTCCATTCCATCATTCCTATGTGTGTATCACATTTTCTTTTCGTTTTTGAAGATTTTTTTTTGATGTGGACCATTTTTAAAGTCTTTATTGAATTTGTTATAATATTGCTTCTGTTTTATGTTTTGGTTTTTTGGCCACGAGGCATGTGAGATATTAGCTCCCACACTATGGATGGAACCTGCACACCCTGCGCTGGAAGGCAAAGTCAACCACTGGACCGCCAGGGAAGTCCCCCCACGTTCTCTTTATCTGTTCATCTGTCCACACTTAGGTTGTGTTTGTACCTTGGCTATTGTGAATAATGCCGCAGGGAGCATGGGACTAGACAGCTCTTGGAGATGATGTTTTCATTTCCTTTAGGTTTTATACTCAGAGATGGGATTGCTGGCTCCTGTGGTAGTTCTGATTTCTTGAGGAACCTACATACTCTTTTCCATAGTGGCTGTACCTATATATATTCCCATGAACAGGGCACAGGGGCTCATTTTCCTCCACGTCCTTGCCAGCATTTGTTATCTCTTGTTCTGTTGATAATAGACAACCTAACAGGTGTGAGGCGATATCTCACTGTGGTTTTGATTCGCATTTCCCTGATGAGTCCCTGATGATTACTGACGTTGAGCATGTTTTCACATACCTGTTGGCCATACGTCTTCTTTGGAAAAAATGTTCACATCTTTTGCCCATTGGATGATTTGTTTATTTCTTTTTCTTTTTTTTTTTTTTTTTTTTGCGGTATGCGGGCCTCTCACCGCCGTGGCCTCTCCCGTTGCGGAGCACAGGCTCCGGACGCGCAGGCTCAGCGGCCATGGCTCACGGGCCCAGCCGCTCCGAGGCATGTGGGATCTTCCCGGACCGGGGCACGAACCCGTGTCCTCTGCATCGGCAGACGGACTCCCAACCACTGCGCCACCAGGGAAGCCCTGATTTGTTTATTTCTTGCTGTTGATAACAATGTATTTCTGAAGGATTATCCCTACTCACATCACACACCCAGGAAGTTGGGTTATTGGGCGGACACAGTGCAAACAGAAGATTAGGGAGTTAACATTGGATAGAAATGTCTCACAGTTAAAATGAATAACTGATCTAAAAAAAAAAAATGTCAGCTCCTTAGCAGTCTGCACAGACAGCTCCCGCAGAGCGTGGGCGTTGTGCAGGGGCTGACAGACAATATGATGAAAAGACATCTTTTCACCAAGTGCCAGTAGGGTTTTGACTTTGTGGAAGAGATGAGAAAGGGAGCCTCTTTAGATCATTTCTAAGTGCGGTGAGATGCCTTACAATTTTATAATCAACATTTTTGCAATATCTGTGCCAGTCGTGTGTGTGTGTGTGTGTGTGTGTGTGTGTGTGTGTATGTGTGGTAAATATAGCATCTAACTTAAAAAATAAAAAAATCCTGTTTCTGTTTCACTTTTTTGTTGGTTTGTTTAGGTTTCTGACCTGTTGGGGATAAATACAGCTTCCAAAACCCTTTCCAAATCAGCAGTAATCAGATATTGTGAAGTTATTTTTCACTCTTCCTTTATATTAGCATGACAAACTTAAAAAAATCTTTGTTATGTTTTTACCCTTTGTAAATATTAATATCACCTCCCATCCCCTTGTCTCCCTCATTTACTATTTCTGCCCCCGCTTCTTGAAATGGAGGAGTAGAATTTAAGGAAGATAGAGATCTGGGGAAGTGTCATATTCCAGTGAGCACTGGGGGGTGGGACATGGCAGCTGTGTAGAGTGTCTTATAGAACCACATTTGTGGCTAAATGCATGCTGATTCTGCCCATCCTTACATGTACTAAAATATTTCAGTTAAGTTGTCTAGTCTGGCAGATGGCCATCATTTATGGTGTTTCCTCTGAAACAGCTACAAATAATAGGCAAATTGTTTCAAAGAGAGAGCATTTAATATCTTCTTTTTGGTGAAGTAAGTCAGACAAAGACAAATACCGTATGATCTCACTAATATGTGGAATCTAAAACAAAACAAAAAAAAACCTGAGCTCATAGAGATCAGATTGGTGGTTGCCGGAGGCCGGGGGTGGGGAATTGAGGGGTGGAGGTGGTGTGGGCGATAGGCAAAGTGGGTCAAGGGGCTTAAAATGTACAGATTCCAGTTAGAAGAGAAATAAGTTCTTATTACAAGAGAAACAAGTTTTTTTTAGCATAGTAAAAAAAACACCCTATCTATCTATCTATCTGTCTATGTATATCTTCCTTTTAAGGAATGGTTGCACATCTGTTAAGACCTGTTTTCTCTGTCCTTTCATGTTTTCTTTCTCTTTTCAAGTCAGTTCATCTTATATAGTTCCTTTGTTAGGTAAACTTAAAAAATAATTAAGCTCTGATATGTGCAGAGAGGATTTCAATATGAGGTCCACTGACATTTAACTCCTGCATATGCAACTCGGAGTGAAATATATTTCACTAAGTTGTCACCTCAAAAAATTGACAAGGACAGTGCTGTCTTTGTGAAGATTCTTCCAGACACTGGCACCCTATCTTCTGTATGATTTCTAAGTAGGTGCTTTGAATAAACCAGGACCATGATTAATGTCTGTTTTTATGAGAGGCTACATGCCTGGACAGGCTTCCTTGTGTGGGTGACAAAGTTCATCCTTTCATCAGGGCACCAGCGCGCAGCCCTCCTTCCTCTGTCCTGCCTGCCCAGCTTCAGGCAGAAGACAAGCGCAGACTCAGGTCAGTTCAGACCAATTCTGGAAGGGTGTCAGGGTCTCCATTGCCTCCTGCCTGGACATGGACTTGGACTTGGGCTCCGAGCCAGGCACTGGTGTCCCAGGGGAGTCCTTTGCCTTCTCAGGATGCTTGTCTATTTGACCCAGCCTCTGATCAAATTTTTACTTGATTCTCTGCCAGAACTAGATCCTCATCCTGGGTCCTGGTTCCAATGGCCGAGAAACTCGGCTTGGCCCTGGTGCTCTGTTGACCTCCTCTGCTGCACCTCCCCACCCCCAGGAAAGCCCCTCGAATGGGTAGGGGCTACTTCCAGCCCTCCTAATTCCAGACTTTTCTCCTTTGCCCTTGGCCTGAGGACCAGGCTTCTTTGAGTTTTTTGTGGCTGGTCTCCTGTGGGTTTTGACAAGACTTTTCTTTGTTTATGAAGGGAGTGAACCTGTGTCTGAAGCGACAAGGTGAAGTGGAGGGGGGCGAGGTGATTTGTAGAGATTTTGACAATGAACGTGGCCTTCCTTGAAAACCAGAATTATGCGATATGGATATGGTGGAATGAGACTCATTTGAAAGAACACATCAACCAGAATTTTTATATCTAACTTTGAATGTTTTCCCATAGCCTCAATAGAAGAAAAAGAGCCAGAAGTTGTGTGAGACCAAGTTGGGTAAAGGAAGTAGCTGGCCATCTATTCACGCATTCATGGAGGGATAAAGAGTTTGGTCGCTGGACCCAAATGCCTGGGTTCACATGCCAGCTCTGTCAGGTACTTGCTCTGTGACCTTGGGCAAGTTCCTTAATTTCTCTCTGCATCAGTTTCCTCAATTGAAATCAGAGGTCATAATGGTATTTATTTCATTGGGGGTGGTTATGAGATTAGATGGTTCCATATCTATAAAGTTTTACAACAGTGCCATTATGTAATATGTACCATAGAACTAATAGCTGTTACTATTATTTGCCTTTTATGTGCCAGGCACTTAAAACCATGTTGTATAAAATTGTTTTGTGGGCTTCCCTGGTGGCGCAGTGGTTGAGAGTCCGCCTGCCGATGCAGGGGACACGGGTTCGTGCCCTGGTCCGGGAAGAACCCACATGCCACGGAGCGGCTGGGCCCGTGAGCCATGACCGCTGAGCCTGTGCGTCCGGAGCCTGTGCTGTGCAACGGGAGAGGCCACAACAGTGAGAGGCCTGCGTACCGCAAAAAAAAAAAAAAAAAAAAAATTGCTTTGGATCAAGAATGAAAATGAAGTAACAAAACTGGTTTTCTTTTATTGAATTAAAAAAAAAAGCACCTTGGTTTTAAAAGCAATTGCACCCAAAATGTGCCCAGACTATTTTGAGCAACAGCAGAATTGTTGGAATAAAATGACTAATGTTAGGGCCACAGTATTTAATTTGATGTCTCAGTTTTGGTTCCTACGCCTTATATTTAACTTCTGACTCTGTAATTATTTGAAGCCATTCCTGGGCATTAATATGTAAGTTTTCAGCTTTGTCTATGCTGTTTCTTACCATTTCTAATTTATTGATTAGTTTTAAAGATTAGTTGTAAAGTTTCCCCACCTTGTTCTTTTAAGCCACTTTTCTAGATCTTATAGCTATGGGGAGAAATGGAATCATATTTATGATATTGCATCTTTCTATCTATGAACATCGTATGTCTATACATAGTTTATGTCCTTTTGTTATATTTGTTATTTATTATATTGCTATCTGTTGCATTGTTCATTGAATGTTCCTTAATAACATTTTAAAATATAGCAGTCTTGCACATCTGTAGTTAGATTTAGTCCTTGATACCTTTCTTCTAGTTTTTGATGCCCTTGTGAACAAGATTTTTGTTCATTTTTGTGCTGCTTTAAAAAGTATTCATTTTGAAACAATTCTAGGCTTACAGAAATATTGCAAAGATTGTACAGGGAATGCCTGTAAATCTTTCAGTCAGCTTCCCCTTTACATGGTTATGTAAGATGTTAACACTAATAGTTCAGTTATTGAGATCAGAAAATTAACATTGACACAGTACTCTTAATTAATCTTCAGACCTTATTTGAATTTTGCCCTTTTTCTTGCTGATGTCATTTTTCTGGTCCAGGATACCACCAAAAACCCCATTTTGCATTTGGTTGTTATGTTTCCTTATCACCTTCAATCTGTAGTAGTTCCTCAGTCTTTCTTTGTCTTTCACAAACTTGATATTTTGGAAGAGTCCAGGGCGGTTATCTTGTAGAATGTTCCTCAGTTTGGATTTGCCTGACATTTTCTTAGGACTAGATTGAAGTTATGCATTTTTAACAATAGTAACACCGATGTTTGATAAATTGGATATGTTTTCTTATTGGTTATAATAGTTTATATGTAGATTCTCTAGAATATTTTATATAGAAAATTGTATTAGATATTTTGGTTATCTGTGTTTTCCTAGCATGTGAGAGGGTTTTACTTCTCTAAACTTTTGAAGTTAGGCACAGTCACATGACTTTTTTTGGTCAGTGAAATGGGAGCTGAAGTGGTGAATGCTAAGAGATTTAATTGCAGCTGCTTGATTTTCCAGCTCTCTATTCTCTGCTTGTGTAAGCACGTATTGATATGAACATGTCATAAGAAAAATAGCATAAAATGATAAATCAACATATGAAGGATAGCTGCCTTCAAAAGTAGCCTGGATCAACAATGGACTTTGCTTATGTGAAAATAAATGTTTACAGTATTTAGATCTGAGATTTTGGGGTTGTTTGTTAATGTGGCATAATCTAGACTATTTGGTTTGATACAGTATTTTCTGTAAATAAGAATAGCATAGTTTCATTTCTTCCAATTCTTATATCTCATTTCTTTTTCTGGTCTTATTGCATAGGCTGGGGCCTTGAGTACAATGTTGGATAAAAGCAGTGATAATAGACATTCTTGTCTTGATCTTGACATTGAAGGGAATTCTCTTAATTTTCACTATTAAGTATGATGTTTATGATTGGGGTTTGATGAATACCCTTCTCTATCATGAATTAGTGCTGAATTTTATTGAGTCCATTTTTTTGGTTGCATCCCTAGAGATAATCATGTATTTTTCCCTTCATTTAATTTACTGATATAGTATATTAATAGAAACCTGATATATTATTTAGGAACTTTACCATTTATGTCTGAAGGAGATATTGTTCATAATTTTCTTTTCTTTTACTTTTGCTCTCTGAAGTTGAAATTTTTATTTCTGTTTCTCTAAAACAGCTTGTATAAAAGAAAGATTTTTATCAGTATTTTGTTCCTTTAAATTTTGTACGTTTAAATCTAAATCTTTTTGAATTGTTGTTTTTTAGGGTGGGGTAAGGTACAATATCTTTAATTACTGTTTGTTTATTCAGGTTCTATTTCTTCTTCGGTGAACCTTGTTATTTGTGATTTTTTTACAATATGATTTCATCTAAGTTGAAGCTTATTGCATAAAGTTGTTCATAATATTCCATTATGATTTAAAATGTTTATTTCTTTATGGTTATGGACCTTTTTAATTTTTAATATGATTCATTTGTGCCTCTTTTCTGGTTAAATCTTGCTAGAACTTTATTTTATTGGTGTTTCTAATAAACAGTTTTTGAATATGTAGGTATCTCCTCTGTTTTATTCTCTATTTCATTCATTGCTACTCATTTCATTTCCCCATTATTTTTACCTTTTTAATGTTTATTGTCTTTTCACTAGTTTCTTGAATTATATGTGTAACTTATTTTAAATCCTTCTTTTTCTATCTGTAAATTTATTCTTAAGTGATTTTAGTTGCATTCCAGAGGTTTCAATATGTTGTTCTTTCATTGTTATTTGGTTTAAAATATCCGTTGTGAATTCCTCTTTAAGCCATAAATTATTATTATTATTTTTTTGATTTATTTGATTATTTATTTTTGGCCATGTTGGGTCTTAGTTGTGGCACACAGGCTCTTTGTTTTAGCGCGCGGGCTTCTCTCTAGTTGTGGCGTACAGGTTTTCTCTCTCTAGTTGTGATGCACAGGTTCCAGGGCACGTGGGCTCTGTAGTTTGTGGCACACAGGCTCTCTGGTTGAGGCATGCAATCTCAGTAGTTGTGGCATGTGGGCTTAGTTGCCCCGTGGCATGTGGTATCTTAGTTCACTGACCAGGGATTGAACCCACATCCCCTGCATTGGAAGGCGAATTCTTTACCACTGGACCACCAGGGAAGTCCCAGCCATAAATTATTTCATATATAAATTTAAAAGTTTCAAAACATACGTTTTTCTCCATTATGTTTTTATGTTGATTTTTTTTTTTTTTTTTTTGTGGTACGCGGGCCTCTCACTGTTGTGGCCTCTCCTGTTGCGGAGCACAGGCTCCGGACGCACAGGCTCAGCGGCCATGGCTCACGGGCCCAGCCACTCCACGGCATGTGGGATCTTCCCGGACCAGGGCATGAACCCGTGTCCTCTGCATCGGCAGGCGGACTCTCAACCACTGCGCCACCAGGGAAGCCCCTATGTTGATTTTGAGATTCTAAAAATGGTACACATGCAATTAAAAAAAGTGTTTATTCTTTATTTCTCTACATATATATTAAATGAAGTTCATTAGTTTTCTTTATTAAGTCACTATTATTACTGTTTTTTGGTTTGCTTGTCTTATACTTTCTGAGAGGAATGTATACACATACAATTTATCCTTGTAATACTTGGATATACTGTATCCAAGTACACAATTTATACTTGTCATACTGTCTTTTTTTGTGTTTATGTTTTGAGGCTGTGTTGTGAAAGGCTTCCAGGTATATCAAGGATCTGTATTATAAGATTAAATGGTGAACTGCTGTGTTGAGTTGCTACTTTTGGCTTGAATTCTCCTTTGTCTCAAATAGCTGCACTAGGGATCTCCCCCAGCCCACCTCACTGCTTAGTACTGCAGGTATCCGTCCCACCTATTTTTGTACCTTTACTTCGGGTGTGTTATTTGAACCTGCATATAGATGGACTTTTTCTCCCAATCTGATAAATTCTGTTTATAAATGAGTTTAATCCACTTATAATAAGTATGATTTCTGAGGTACTTGGATTGAATTCTATTTTCTCATGAGTGTTCTCTTTACCAAAGTGTTTTCATTTTTTTTATAGATTAAAATAAAATCTTATTTTATTTTTGGCTGCATTGGGTCTTTGTTGCTGCACATGGGCTTTCTCTAGTTGTGGCGAGTAGGCGCTACTCTTTGTTGCGGTGCACAGGGTTCTCATTGAGGTGGCTTCTCTTGTTGTGGACCATGGGCTCTAGGCATGTGGGCTTTAGTAGTTGCAGTGCGTGGGCTCAGTAGTTGCAGCACATGGGATCTAGGGCACGTGGGCTTCAGTAGTTGTGGCGTGCGGGCTCAGTAGTAGCTGTGGCTTGCGAGCTCTAGAGCGCAGGCTCAGTACTTGTGGCGCACAGGCCTAGCTGCTCCGCAGCATGTGGGATCTTCCCAGACCAGGGAGCCAACCCATGTCTCCTGCATTGGCAGGTGGACTCCCAGCCACTGCGCCACCAGGGAAGTCCCCATTTTTCTTTAGTTCTCTTTTCTTCATTTTTTGTCTCCTGTTGAATTGATAAAGTTTTCTATGTTTCTATATTAGCCCTTTGCTGATTTGCAAACTACAGACTGTATTTGCATTATTTTAGTGATTATCCTTAATTTTGAGTCATGCATTTTAGCCATATATAATTTAAAGTTTTTCAGTATTTCTATCATTTTCCCTACCATGACAAGGACCTTAACACACTTTAATTATCAAACAACCTCTCTCCCTTATTTTTAAATTTATTTTTATTTTTTGCCGTACGCAGGCCTCTCACTGTTGTGGCCTCTCCCGTTGCGGAGCACAGGCTCCGGACGCGCAGGCTCAGCGGCCATGGCTCACGGGCCCAGCCGCTCCGCGGCACATGGGATCTTCCCAGACCGGGGCACGAACCCGTGTCCCCTGCATCGGCAGGCGGACTCTCAACCACTGCGCCACCAGGGAAGCCCTCTCTCCCTTATTTCGTAACTGTTTCTAGAGTTTGGTTTTAACTTTTTAAACATGAAATAGTAGTTCTTTATATGGACATAAATTAATTAAAATTAATTAATTTATTCACACAACTTAATTTATTAATCACAAATTTGGTCAATTTCTCTGCCATTGTTGTGTCCCATATCCCGTGATGTAGGTCTGGGTTTGGACATCTTGCTGAAGTGCATCCATTAATAATTGTTTTAGTGATACTACATGGGTGGTAAACTTCCATACTATTTGTGTGCTTGAAAATGTCTTAAATATGGCTTTACATTTGCATGTTAGTTTAACTGGGTATAACATTTTAGATTGGCAATAATTTCCTTCCAGCATTTTGAAGATAACACTCCATTATCTTCCATCACGAAAAATTTCTGTCAGTCTAGTTGTGTGGCTTTTGTGGACAATTTGCCTTTCTCTCTGATAGCTTTTGAGACTTTCTCCTTATCCTCCATGTTCCACAGTGCCCCCATGATGTGTTGAGGTGTGGATTTGTCTTTATTTATCATGCTGGGTACTTACGGTGCCGGTGCCGTTTTGATTTGAGAACTCATATCTTCATTCTGGAAAAGTTTCAGCTGGTATTTCTTCTGATATTTCTTCTCTGCTATTCCCTCAATTCTTTTCTTCAGGAACTCTTTTCAGATTAAGCTGATCCTTTTAATCTGTTTGCAACATCTCCTTTGTCTTTCTGATAAGTTCTGGTTGTTGTTGGAGAGTTATCTCTGAGGGGAGATAATGATTCTCCTTTCAGTAAGGGTCTACCTTTCTCTATGGAAACTGGGAAGGCAAGCCTGGAGGTTTAACCCTCATTTTACTCTAGAGCAGGGGTCCCCATCCCCCAGGATCTAATGCCTGATGATCTGAGGTGGAGCTGATGTAATAATAATAGAAATAAAGTGCACAATAAATGTAATGCACTTGAATCATCCCCAAACCATCCCCCGCCTCCAACCCCGGTCCTTGGAAAAATTGTCTTCCATGAAAATGGTCCCTGGTGACAAAAAGGTTGAGGACCGCTGCTCTAGAGGATCACTTCCCTCAGGTTTGCTACCTACCACCTCTGTTCACTTTTCTCCAGCTTGGGAAGTGCAACAAGTAAGACTTTTACGAATTTCAGTTCCTCACCTTTTCCCACTTTCACCTGCCCATTCACCTGTACATGTAAAGTTCTGGTGTTTCCAGTGTTTTTCCTGGACCAGCACTTTCAAGGAGTATGCCAAGAGTTGTGTCCCTTCATTTGAGTGTTGCTTGTATAATTTTGGCCCATTTGAACTTATTGTTTCATTTCAGTGTGGACAAAGTAGAGAAAGAAATGTCTCAGTACCCTATTACACATTTAAGTAATAATATCAATAATTGCTAATATTATTCAACCCATCAGCAGTGGGTCATGATGCTGAAAGCTCAGCCTCTCTGTACACTGGTGCCGAATCGAATCTCAGAGACAGCGTTTTGGGTGAAGTAGAAAAAAATAGCTTTCTTGCTTTGCGAGGCAAAGGGGGACACAGTGGGCTCCTGCCCATGAAAACTATGTGTCCCAACCCAGGGGAGTTTGGCGAGGAGTTTTATGGCAACGGTTCAAGGGTGGGGTTGCTGACAAGATGAGGATGTGTGCAGGGTCTCAGGTGGTCGGTCTCCTAATCTGGATGAGCTTCTCTGGTCCCTTTAATCTTGCTTCCGGTGGTTTCCCGGCTGTTCCTTCCTTGATTAGCAACTGTTCGAATCTGCCCTTTGGAACTCAGGGCAGGCCATGGAGGCTGGAGTCTTGCCTACAAGAAACACGGGACAAAAATGTCCTCCATGCCTGGAAGTCCCACAGGGCCCCACTAGGTTTCAGTCAGAGTGGGTGTTCAATATTCCTATTTTGTATGAGGTCTGGCACCATGCCCAGGTGATTGGAATCTTTAGAAAGAAAGAGGTACCTACTATAATTGGACATGAATTAAGGAACTGAGAAATTTGAATGAGGCAAAAAAATGGTGGAGAGATGGCCTTATTAAGGTGTAGGTGTAAATGGAAGAATGGTGGTCAACATTCCATAGATACAACCTGTCATGAATGCTCCACAGTTAACTCTCAAAGTTTTCTGGAGAATCCTGAAACTGGATTTTTTGGATACCCTTATTTGGCTTTCTCAAGGACAAAATGCCCAGTTTCCCTCCTTGCTAGTTATTAACTAATCAGTTTACCCCTCAGAAAAGTGCAAGTAAGATTCATTATCCCCAAATTGAAGTTTTTCTCCCTGTACACATTCTCTTGTATATCTCGTGTTTGCTTCTGCTCTGAGAGTCAGTTTACCAGTTGCTTCCCATGCAAGAACATCATTTATAAGAAAGATAACTAAACTGCATGCAAATATGCAATTTCTCCTGCGTTATGCTTTGACGGATCTACACGTCCCATTTTAGACTTAGGGCATGGCACTTACATCCAGTATCGCATTCCCACTTTTCCTGGTTCTTGTTTTGCTGACTTCTAACGTGCTCCTCACACCTGTCTAATTGAAACTCCTTCTTGGATCACCTGTAGTTTGTACTTGTTTTTCCATCAGGTAAAACGGAGGAGCTTTTTCAGGCTAATGAAAACCTATGATGCCAACCACCATGTGGGAGATTTGAATGGTTAGAGAAAAAGACTTCTGAGGTTAGAAAGGCATTTTGCATGTGGTTGGTTATTCAGATTCGTGGGGCTGATGGCTTTTGCTGTCTTGTTGCCCCACCCCATCTGGGCTGTTACCCCACGCAGTCAGTCTGTTCTTTGTTTGTTCGACGTCTTCATTAGTCTGTGGGATATGTTTCACACTGTTCGAAGATCAGAGAAATTTGGGCAGCTCTGCCTGTGAATCTTCTCTTGAGGTTCACTCTGCACATGGTCTTTGTGAAGTTTCCCAAAAGTCGTGCATTAAAGAAGCCTGTTTAATTTTGTTTAATACAATGGTTCCCCAACTTGCAGTTCCACCTCTCTCCCACCCTCACTCCTCTGCCCCCAACACACACACAGTCTGCTTGACGTATGTGTGGGCACATACGTGGGCACGGTGGGGCAGTGTGGGCAAACCTCCCCCACACTGACGGAAAGGACTCCATGTTCCCACTCACTCTCAACATCCACAGTGGTTTGCAACCATCCCTACTATCTAGTTGCCGAAATTTTCATCATCCCAAAAGGAAACCCGGTACCCGTTATCAGTCATTTCTCCCCAGAGCCGCCAGCCCTGAACAACTACCATTCTACCTGCTGTCTCTATGGCTTTGACCATTTGTATTTGTCCTCGTGTGACTGTCTTGTTTCACTTAGCATCATGTCTTCGAGGTTCATCCATGTTGTAGTGTGTCAGAATTTCTTTCCTTTTCAAGGCTGAATACTATTCCATTGTATGAATATGCCACATTTTGTTTATCCATTCATCCATCAATGGGCTATTGTTTCCACATTTTGGCTACTGTGAATAATGCTGCTGTGAACGTGGGTGTACAAATATTTGTTCAAGTCCCTGCTTTCACTTCTCGTGGGTTTATACTCAGAAGGAGAATTACTGGATCATATGGTATGTCTAGGGTTTCTTATTTTGGGAATTGCCATACTGTTTTTTATAGTGTCGTGCCACTTTATAGTTCCACCAGCAGTGCACAGGTTGGGTTCCAATGTCTTCACATACTTGCCAGCACTGGTTAATTTTTAAAAAGTTGTGTTTTTGTAATAGCCTTCCCAGTGGGTGTGAACTAGTATCTCGTTTTGTTTTTTGCATGTGGGATCTTAGTTCCCTGACCAGGGATCGAACCCACGCCCCCTGCAGTGGAAGCGTGGAGTCTTAACCACCGGACCATCAGGGAAGTCCCCTCATTGTGGTTTTGATTTATATTTCTCTTATGATTAGTGATGTTGAGCATCTTTTCATGAGTTTGTTTGCCATCTGAATGCTTTCTGTGTAGAAAGGTCTATTCAGGTCTTTTGCCCATTTTTAAATATGGGTGTCTGTTTTTTGTTATTGATGAACCCTTACTTGTTAACAGATAAGATACTCTCACTGTCATGAACTTATGGGAAAGATATTGACTGACATTTATTTCTTTTTTGCTTTTCTCTCTCCATCATAGTTCCCCATTGGTTATTATTTATTGCTGTCCTAGTTTGTCCTGTTCTCAGACTTGACCCAACAGATCCACTCCTTCCCTCCCCTTCCCACATCCCATGTTGTGGACTCTTGTCTCTTTAGCTGTTGGTTCCTTGGACAGAGAGTTTTATTTAAGCCAACGGCCTCCATTGCCTTCTTTTTCTTCCTAAGGATTGTCATCTGCTCTCTGATTTTAGCCACAGTTCCTCCACTGAAGCTGCATTTTGGGAGCCCAGGAGCTTCTGGCTCCACAGTTTTTTTGTCGGATTGACACTGATGATGACCTCTTCCTCCTCGTAGCTCCTTTGGTCCCTGGGACACTTCTCTGTGAGGGGAGGGGAGTGAGCAGTGGGGTTTAGAACTGTGGACCTTTGCCTGGCTGTAGATGCTAGCTTTGACTGTGAACTCACTCTAGTGACGTCATTCTGTGGGATTCCCCTCAGTGAAGGAGAACATTAGCACCCACCTCGGAGATGTGTGGTGAGCACTGAATGAGTCATCACATAAAACCTGCTTAGACGCAGTAGTTGGCACATAGGAAGTGTTAGTTTTTAGACACTATTGGAATGTTACATTTGGCCTTCTATATCCGTGGGTTCTGCATCCTTGAATTTAAGCAACCATAGATAGAAAATATTCAGGAAAAGAAATTATAGAAACCTCGCACCTGCAACTGTTTACATAGCATTTACACTGTATTTACGAGCATTGACATAGTACTTACATTGTATTAGGTATTAAAAGTCATCTAGGGACTTCCCTGGTAGTGCAGTGGTTAAGAATCTGCCTGCCAATGCAGGGGACACGGGTTCGATCCCTGGTCTGGGAAGATCCCACATGCCATGGAACAACTAAGCCCATGCACCACAACTACTGAGCCTGTGCTCTGGAGCCCTCAAGCCACAACTACTGAGCCCACGTTTCACAACTACTGGAGCCCGCATGTCACTACTGAAGCCTGCATGCCTAGAGCTCATGTTCTGCAACATGAGAAGCCACTGCAATGAGAAGCCTGCGCACCGCAAGGAAGAGTAGCCCTCGCTCGCCACAGCTAGAGAAAGCCCGCACGCAGCAGCGAAGACCCAACGCAGCCAAAAATAAATAAATTAAGTAAATAAATTTAAAAAAAAGTAATCAAGAGATGAGTTAAAGTATACAGGAGGATGTGCGTAGGTTATGTGCAAATACTACGTCATTTTATAAGAGACTTGAGCATCCTTGGATTTTGGTATCCGCAGGGGTCCTGGAGCCAATCCCTGTGGATACCGAGGGATGCCTGTAATCTGGTTTTTCTCTTATGTGTCCAGTTGGTCCCTTTTCACCTCCATTTGTTCCCCTCCTGACTCTTGTTTCCTAAATTCTGTTCTTTGCTCCTCATCATTCTCTTCCTAGACATTGTCTTGCTGTCGTCATTTCATTGTCCGCCTTTGTGCAGACAGATTCTCACTAGGTTACCTCTCTACCTTTTAGTAGGAGGCTTCTTGTAGCATGAAACTGTGATGTATGGACATATTTTGCGGAGGACATTTTGACCCTTGTCAGATCACTCCGTGTCAGCTGCCCCCTCACCAGCTCATACACAGCCATGTCAGTTCCACCACAAACCTGGAAGAATTTGACCTTTCACCTATTTCTATGAATTGCGTTATTTTGAAGATGAAATCACAAGTGTCACCCTGCACAGTGGACCTAATAGGACCACATTAAGTGATTATATCCTGAGTAGATGTAAGAAGGGATGGTGGGGCTTTATGAATCAAACAAACTAACGTCATGGAAGTCTTAGGAGTGATTTAGAATGTAGCCTGGTGCTTACTAGTTACTGGATAATGTGAGGTACTTAATTGACTTTCACAAAAACTTTAGAAGGTAGTTAGTATTATCTTACCATTTTAGACTTTTTCCATTTCTCACTTATAGAGACAATAGTCTTTTTTTTTTTTTTTTTGAGATTCCAGAAGTATATTCAACCCTCTGTGGCCAATTGATTTTCTTTCTTTCTTGTTTTTTTAGTGTTTTCCAGCATGTTTTTTATTTAACATCTTTATTGGAGTATAATTGCTTTACAATGGTGTGTTAGTTTCTGCTTTATAACAAAGTGAATCAGTTAGTCTTAAGACGGTAAATATGCCCAGAGTCTCATAACTAGCAAGTGACTGACTTAAGATTTAACCCATTTCCTTGGATTCAGAACTCTTAACATCTTGACTGTCTTCAGTATGTGTCATTTCCCATTTTCCATTTCTCATTTTATTTTTTCCTGCCCCCTCTTCCTATATTTATTGGATATGCTACAGCTTAGTCCATTTCAAAGAGAGGATGTGTGTGTATTTATCAATAATATCTTGTTTTAATGTGTGAATTAATTCAGTCCTGCTTTTAGTTTTTATTATTCCAACTCTTTTCTATAATTTTCATTTGTTTTCTAAATTCTATGAGAGCTTAGTCCTTTTCTTTAATAATGGAAATACTTAAGGCTATGCCTTTGCCTCTGAAAGCAGCTTTGAACACATTCTAAGGAATCTTATCTAGTGTTCTCCTTTGTTTTGTTTTATAATTAAACTGTTATTACACCTTTAATATCTCCTTTTCACCTCATAGTTAATTTTCTTTATTTCTAAGTGGTTAGGATTTGATGATCTTGTTAAACTTAATGTTAATTCCTGGTTTTATTGGTTTATTGCTGGGATGATGGCCTGTTGTTTCCCTCTTAAGTCGGTATACAGTTATACTGCTATTCAGAAGTACATGTAGTTATAATAATGGGAATGCTGGCTTAAAATGAAAATTACCAGCATTTGAAAACAGTGCTTATAACTCACTTATTTTAGTCTAAATTTGAGTTCTCATTTCTCCAACTGATATGCTGTGTTTCTTTTATTATTAAAATAAACTATGTATTCTCAATAAAATCCTTAGGGCACATTTCTAGCTTTGTTTTTTATAGGAAAATGGTCCCAGCCTGTTCTGTAACAACCAGCACTCTGTAAAAACGAAGAGCTGTTGTTAAGTGGAACCGTAGGAGTAGCTAACAAATCCGTCAATGTTTAACAATTTTAATGAGCTTTTCAAAAGTGTCATATTTTCACTGTGAATCGTTTCACATTAAAATCTCTAGTTTTCTTGCCAACGTTATCTTTAATGAAAGCTGTGTGCTTCCAGCCAGATTTGGAGCGAAGTGAATGTGAGTGAGCTGGAAGCAGAATCCATAAGAAACCTGTGTCTGAGGGGAAATTTCCTGAGCATGTGGGTCTTGGTTCTGTTAATTCCCTCTGGCAATTTTAGCCACATTCCCCCCATGTCCCAGGGCAGTGACTCATTCAGGACTACTTGGGAATTGGTGACTTAGGTCAGTGAAATGTCTTTCTCACATATTTCTGCTGCTTCTACTGATTCATGGTGTCTGTGCTGGGTTTTCAAGTGAGAAACAGTGAAATACACAAGGAGGTGACTGGCATTTGACCAGGAGATGGTGTTTGCATGTTAGTATTTTCTTTTTCCATTTCAGGAAAGGTGGTTTCCATAGATTCATTGAAAAGCTATGATGACCTAGAGGTGGCCAGAGGAGAGAGGGTAGTTCTGGAGAGGTAAGATGAGGCAGAAGAAACTAAGGAAGGATGGGACACAGCTGAAGGGAAATAGCCCCCAGCTCTTTTTGACTCTTGAATGTTGTAACCATCTGTCTAGTCTTTGGTAAGAGTTCCTGCCTTTAGAGTTTTCTTTAAACAGAAATAAAAATCAAGTGGGGAAGAATTACGGAAAATTATGGAAAAAACATTTTTCCTTTCAGAATATTCATAGAGAGAGGAGGAAGCATGTCCTGACAGATCTAAATGCAATGTGGCTTGTGGGAGGAATTCCACCTAGTACCGTATTGTTTGCTGCCTAGCACAGCTCGCACGAGATGCGTTGCAGATATTCCGGCAATAACTGCTTTGAGTAATTTTATTCATTTATTCACTTAGTAAATGTATAAGTGTTCTAGGGCTGACATAACAAGGGACCACAGAGCAAGTGGCTTAAACAACAGAAATTTACTGTCTCACAGCTTTGGAGGCTGGAAGTCCGAGATCAAGGTGTCAGCAGGGCTGGTTCTGAGTCCTGTGAAGGAGAATCTGCTCCAGGTTTTTCCTCAGCTTCTGGTGGTTTGATAACAATTTTTGATGTTCCTCGGCTCGTAGAAGCATTACCCTGATCTCTGTCTTCATCTTCACATGGTGCTGTGTGTGTGTGTGTGCATCTGTGTCCAAATCTCTCTGTTTTCTAAGGACCCCAGTCCTTAGAATGGATGGGCCACCCTATTCCGGTATGACCTCATCTTAACTAATTACATCTGCAATGTCCCTATTTCCAAATAAGGTCACATTCTGAGGTCCTGAGGGTTAGGACTTCAGTATACGGCCTTGGGGGGAACAAAATTCAACCCATAACAGTAAATATTTATTTACGCAGCCAGTGAATGTTTACTGAGCATCTGCTATGTGAAAAGTACGTTATGAGGTATTGAGGTTTAAATAAATACCAATAAAATATTTCCTGTCACAAGCCACTTACAGTATAGTATAAACAAATAATGTAGCAACAAATAACTATAATCCGGTGGTGCTATGGTAAAGGTGTGTACAAGGAATTGTGGTGGAGATGACAGGAAAACTTCACTCAAAGGGCAAAGTTTGAGCCGGATCTGAAAGGATTAAAAGGAGATCACTTGGTAGACCATGGGCATTCTGGCCAGAGAGAGCAGAATGGAGGTCTGAAACAAAACAGTGCACTCATGGGACTTTAAGCCATCTTGTGGCAGGAGTATAGGCTGCACTGTGGAGGTGATGGTTGCCACTGGAAAGGTTTTGTTTTAATTGCAGTACAGTTGATTTACAGTATTCTGTTTGTTTCAGGTGTACAGCAAACGTGATTCACTTATATATATGTATATATATATTCACTTATATATTATATATGTATATATATTCTTTTTCATTCTTTTCCATTATAGGTTATTACAAGATATTGAATATAGTTCCCTGTGCTCTACAGTAAATCCTTGTTGTTTGTCTACTTTATATATAGCAGTTTGTATCTGTCAATCCCGTACTCTTAATTTATCCCTCCCCCACCTCCATTTACGCTTTGGTAACTGAAAGTTTGTTTTCTGTGCTTGTGAGTCTGTTTCTGTTTTGTAAATAAGTTCATCTGTGTTATTTTTTTTAGATTCTACATATAAGTGACATCCTATGATATCTGTCTTTCTCTGTCGGACTTACTTCACTTAGTATGATCATCTCCAGGTCCATCCTCGTTGCTGCAAATGGCATGATTTCATTCTTTTTTAAAGGCTAAGTAATAGTCCATGGTCACTGGAAAGTTTTAAGCACTGGAATGACACTACTGGACTTGTGGTTTTGAAAAGTTCTGATTGACAGCATAGAGGCTGCAGTGGAGGTGGTTAAGTCCAGAGTTTGTGAGATGAAACAGTCAAAATGGGCTTGAGTTTGGCGCTTGTGAGTGGACTCTAAGGCCCTTCAGCCTGAAAAGAGGAGTGGAATTTGAGATGTCTATGGGAGGTCCATTTGGCATTTGGATTTGGAGATAGGCAAAAAGTGCGGAAAGACAGTATGGATTAGGGGATGATTTTGTATATAACCGGGGGAGGGGGGGTGGATAAGGGAGACCATGTCAAGTAACAAGAGAGGGTCGGCAGCACACCTGAATTTTAGGGGCAAGATGAGTAGCAGAGCCAACAAAGGAGGGTCAGAGTGAAAAACCAGAGTGATCAGAGGAGGAGCAGGTGAGCACAGCATAGAAGCCAAGGACTGTGGCTGTTAGGAGAAGAAACACCCAACATCTCCAGCAGGTCATGGAAGATGAAGCCTGTGTGGAGCTCATGTGCCTTGTGGCTCAGTCTTGACGTTATATCTTTTACAGTCTCATCTGATATATATGAAAATATCAGCCGTTTCATATCCAAAAGGCAAGTAGAAGCTTTGCTGAAATCTTTCAAAGGATGCCAAAGGCGATTCCATTCCTAATGCCCAACAACATCTTAAATTCTCCCTGCTCTTTCCCTGTAAATCTGCCACCTTCCAAGTTACCCAGTCCCCGTCCTGTAAATTCTCCAACATCTCTCCAATCCAGCCCTCACTAGCTCTTTCTTTCACCCCAGCACCTCTTATCTTCCATGTTGATTCTGTTCTGTTCTACGAGTAACTCTCCACCTTTTCCAGTATTTCTCAATTCTTCGCTCATCCGTGACCCTAATTCTTTGCAAGGAACAAGCTGGTAAAGACAGCATTCTTGGCAGAAGTGTGGAGGAGGGATAGACTATCGGTATTCCTCCGTTAATCCTTTCCTGACCCAAAGCAGGCTATCGGTGACCTTTGGTAGGGTGCTTTCAGGTAAGCAATGGGGGTAGAGGCAGATAGCAGTGCGTTGAAAGTTAATTAATTGGGGGATAAGGCTGTACAAAGTGGTGAGTACAGGCTGTTTATTCCAGAAGCTTGATTTGGAAGGGAAAGAAAATAAAGGCTGACCAGAAGATGTTAGGTTATTGAGATAAGGTCCTTTAAACATTGTTTTGGAGTGAATTTTTGTTTTGCAGTCATACTTACAGCAGAGATTCATGTAGGCCGTGGCTGTCATCTTAAGAGGAAAAAACAATACCGTTTGCATTGCTCATTATTATTATTATTTTTAAAGGGTTTTTTTTTTTTTTTTTTTTGATGTGGACCATTTTTAAAGACTTCTAAGTCTTTTTTGTTACAATTTTGCTTCTGTTTTACGTTTTGGTGTTTTGGCCATGAGGCATGTGGGATCTTAGCTCCCCAACCAGGGATCGAACCCATACCCCCTGGATTGGAAGGCAAAGTCTTAACCACTGGCCCATCAGGGAAGTCCCACATTGCTCATTATTAATACGTATTGTCATTGGAACTGATGAAGAAGAAATTCACAGTACTCCCAGGCCAGGAGCCTGGATCCCAGAACATGGACATTTACTACTAGAGAGGCTTAAACATTATGAGGACAGGGTGAGGTATGAATGTGGGTCCACTTTGAGGGGAAGGAATGAGCCGAGCGTTGGGGCTTATTGATGCAGGGAAAAGTGCCTTTTGTTTTATGCTCATAGACTTTACCCAGATTACTTATTCAATAAATATTTGTGCATCACCTACCATTTCGTTCCCATTGTTCTAGGCCTTGGGGTTCCTAGGGCTCCTGGGGCTGTAGCAGGGCAGATATAATATCCCATCATTCCTTTGCTAATTTTTTTCTTAACCCAAAGATTCCCAGAGGGAAGTGGCTATTGAATTCTTCTATTAAAAGGCTGAGGATTTAGGTCTGGGAACAGGGGAGTGGATGTCATTATTTATCTAAATGGGGAGGTGGATGTAGACAGGTGGCTCCGTCCATCACAGGAGGACCATGAGGGTTTGCCGTGACTAGCTGTCTTACACCTTGGCCCTTTGGTAATAAGGGAACCCTAAAAAGTATGTGTGACTCAGCAGCACCTGTTGCCACTGTGGTGAGGTGATCCCAAGTTCAGAAATGTAGGGAAAGGTCAAGTTTAAATTAGTGAATGGTTATGTGCAATGGCATTCACTTTCTTTGCTTCTGCACTTCATAAAACTAGAAATACAAGAAGGTTAACAGAATATTGCCATGGAATACTGCCTGCACTAGGATCTGGGTAGGAATGTTTGTAACTGGCACAATATTTATACACATGTGGCAGTTGTGAAACTTGTTATTAGGGTGTCATGTGGAAATCTGCTTTCTTAAGAAGACTACAAAAATGTTTGCCCAATCCTTCCTCCCAGTTGCTAATTCTCCTCAGACGTCTATGTTTTACTCTTCATGGCTGGTCTTTGTAAATGAAAGTTTGGGTTGAACAGTCTTGGGAGTTTGAGGGAAGTCTCTTGGCAACCGTGTAGGTCAGTGTTTGAATCAAAAAAGGGGTCTAAACCCTCCCCCATCAGTGAGTCTTTTGGCCGAGTGTCATGGCCTCAACATTTTGTCCAGACCCTGGGCACAGGGATCTGCTTCAGGCCAGGCCAAGTGATCTTGAACCCAACAGGCAGAAGTCACGAGGTTTTCTCTACTTCTACTAGAAAAACAAAGCTCCTTTCCTAGTCATATGTCCTCAGTAGAATCCGCCCACTTTCTTAAAGACAATCAGCAAGTAATGACAGGCTGGGGGAAGCTATGTGATTACTATAGGAAAAAATGACAGGCGTAAGTAAGTATTCATCACATTGAGGTAGAAATCACCCACTTGTTACAAGAGCATCCACTGTGAAGTCAGATTGTTCTACCACACCTCCTGCAATGAAGTCAAGGGCCTGAAATGCCCACAGTTCAAAGGACATTCCAGCAGGAGACAGACGATAATGATCGCAGTTACCGTGGGCAGCGCAAGAATGGACCTGCCTATGTGGATGAGACTGTTGATGTTTGGCTTCAGCTTTTCACCTGTCTGCTTGCAGATTTCTGTGATTGTCTGCTGTCAGGATTGAGAGGGAGCTGTGAGTGGTGAAATCCGTGGTGAGAAGTCATCCCACAATGAGGAGAAGTTGTGGGTTGAGGGCGATCTACGTGTGTCGCGGAGGGCGCAGGTGCGAGTCAAGAGGCAGTTCCGCCAGAGGTGTATCTGCTCCTGAAAGAGTCACTCTGCTGTGTGACAGGCCACGTAGGTTTTTGCATTTTGTGTCTGGACAGCCATGGTTTATTACTGTGTGTGCGTGATTTTCTGAACAAGGACTATCTGTCTCTCTGTTTTTAAACTGAAGTGTAGTTGATTTACAATGTTGTGGTAATTTCTGCCGTATAGCAAAGTGATTCAGTTATACATATATATATTATTTTTCATATTCTTTTCCATTACGGTTTATCACAAGATATTGAATATAGTTCCCTGTGCTGTACAGTAGGACCTTGTTGTTTATCCATTCTATGTGTACCAGTTTGCATCTGCTAATCCCAAACTCCCAACCCTTCCCTCTCTCAGCTCCCTCCCCCTTGGCAACCAACAGTCTATTCTCTATGTCCCTGATATTGTTTCTGTTTCATAGGTTCATTTGTGCCATATTTTAGATTCCACATATAAGTGATAGCATATGGTATTGGTCTTTCTCTTTCTGACTGCACTTAGTATGATATCTCTAGTTGCATCCATGTTGCTGCAGATGACTTTATTTCATTCTTTTTTATGGCTGAGTAATATTCCATTTGTATATATGTACCACATCTTCTTTATCCATTCATCTGTCATGGACATTTAGGATGCTTGGCTATTGTCTTGGCTATTGTAAATAGTGATGCAATGAACATAGGGGTGCGTGTATCGTTTTGAATTGTAGTTTTGTCTAGGAGTGGGATTGCTGGATCATATGGTAATTCTAGTTTTAGTTTTCTAAGGAACTTCTGTACTGTATTCCACAGTGGCTGCACCAACTTACATTCCCACCAACAGTGTAGGAGGGTTACCCTTTCTCCACACCCTCTCCAGCACTTGTTATTTGTAGACTTTTTAATGATGGTCATTCTGACCAGCATGAGGTGGTACCTCATTGCAGTTTTGATTCACATTTCTCCAATAATTAGCTATGTTGAGCATCTTTTATGTGCCTATTGACCATCTGTATTTCTTCTTTGGAGAAATGTCTCTTTAGGTCTTCTGCCCATTTTTCGATTGGGTTGTTTGTTTTTTTGTTGTTGAGTTATGTGAGCTGTTTCTATATTTGAAATCAAGCCCTCGTCAGTCGCATCATTTGCAAATATTTTCTGGCATTCTGTAGGTTGTCTTTTTGTTTTCTTTATGGTTCCATTTGCTGTGCAAAAGCTTGTAAGTTTGATTAGGTCCCATTTGTTTATTTTCATTTTTATTTCTATTGCCTTGGGAGACTGACCTAAGAAAACATTGGCATGATTTATGTCAGAGAATGTTTTGTCTATGTGCTCTTTTAGGAGTTTTACAGTGTCATGTCTTATGTTTAAGTCCTTAAGCCATTTTGAGTTTATTTTTGTGTATGGTGAGAGGGTGTGTTCTAACTTAATTGATTTACATGCTGCTGTTTAGCTTTCCTAACACTTGCTGAAGGGACTGTCTTTTTCCCATTGTATGTTCTTGCCTCCTTTGTGGAAGATTAATTGACTGTAGGTGTGTGGGTTTATTTCTGGGCTGTCTGTTCTGTTCCATTGATCTACATGTCTGTTTTTTTTTTTTTTGTGTGTGTGTGTGTGTGGTTTTTTTTTTTTTTGCGGTACAGGGGCCTCTCACTGTTGTGGCCTCTCCTGTTGTGGAGCACAGGCTCCGGACGTGCAGGCTCAGAGGCCATGGCTCACAGGCCCAGCCGCTCCGCGGCGTGTGGGATCTTCCTGGACCAGGGCACAAACCCGTGTCCCCTGCATCGGCAGGCGGGCTCTCAACCACTGCACCACCAGGGAAGCCCTACATGTCTGGTTTTGTGCCAGTACCATGCTGATTTGATTACTGTAGCTTTGTAGTATTGTCTGAAGCCTGGGATGGTTATGCCTCCTGCTTTGTTCTTTTTCTTCAGGATTGCTTTGGCAATTCTGGGTCTTTTATGGTTCCATATGAATTTTAGGATTATTTGTTTTAGTTCTGTGAAAAAGGTCATGGTAATTTGATAGAGATCACATTAAATCCGTAGATTGCTTTGGGTAGAATGGGCATTTTAACAGTATTAATTCTTAAAATCCAAGAGCATGGGATATCTTTCCATTTCTTTGAATCATCTTCAACTTCCTTTATTAATGTTTTATAGTTCTCAGAGTATAAATCTTTCACCTCCTTGGTGAGGTTTATTCCTAAGTATTTTATTTTTGGGGTTGCGATTTTAAAAGGTATTTTTTTTTACATTCCCTTTCTGATATTTCATTGTTGGTGTAAAGAAATGCAACAGATTTCTGTACATTAATCTTGTATCCTGCTACCTTGCTGAATTTGTTTATCAGTTCTAGCAGCTTTTGTGTGGAGTCTTCAGGGTTTTGAAAGAAGGCTGTCTTCCATCCTCTTAATCATCCTGTCTACCTCCTGGCACCAATAGGCAGATCTGTGCCCTGTGTGTGCCCTTCGTTCCCTGTCTTTCTTCTTGCACAACTTTTTATTCCCCTTCCTGCTAAAGCAGCCTGACTTAGGTTTCTGAATGCTCCTAAAAACAGTCCAAACTTTGCCTCTAGTGACCCACCAGCCTCCTCAGTGTGAACAGCAGGGGGTGAAACTCTTGATATGGCTTCTTCCTCTTCCATTGAAATACACCAGGTTCTATTTCTTCTGAGATATTATTGAAGTCCTATGCAATGTTCATAAAGCAAAAATACTTAATGCACTGAAAAATTTTGTAAACAGTTTAATCCTCAGGAGATGCCGTATAAACCAAGTGTTTGTTTTCATGTAAGAAACTGTTACCCAAGTTGCAAAGAAGCATAATTTGGCCTTTGGAGACTTGGGTGGCTTCTCTATTCATTCAGATCTTTCCTTTGGGTTTCTTTGAGTCAAAGACTGTGAGTCAGCAGATGCTACAATGACGGAAAATATGGAAGATGGTCCCTGCTCTGTCCTTCTGGAGTGACCAGCCAGTGAGAAAGGTGGGCAGTAGTCCAAAGTCTGCACAAAGAAATGATAAAATCCCATTCATGAAACTGATAAAATACCATGCAGTGGGTGGCGGAAGTAAAGGAGAGAACACCGCTGCTGAGGAACGGGCCCTGAAGGGTAAGGTAGAGCAGAGTGGGGTGGGCGGGGGTGTGGCAGAGGCTTTGGAAACTCACACAAGGAAGGTCATTTGCACAGGAGGGAAGGATCTAAAAGGAAGCAAGCGTGGCCTGAGAGGAGAGGCAGGGAGAGGTCAACTGTAACAGAGAATGCAGGATGTGAGCTGTTTTATAAGGAGCTCGGTGGATGAGTGGATGGTCATCTTAAAGATCCACTGAACTTATTTGTCAAGAATTGAAATTTCAAGCCATGAAGAGTTCAGATGTATTACGTACAGCGCAGTCCAACCTGAATCCTGCCTGCCGTTGCCATGGCCTCCTGTTGAGGGCGCTTCATGTAAGTCGAAATCTGGGCAGGCCGTATTTCCAGAATGCTCACACTCCCTTGTTTTAGTGATTTTTCTTCCTTCTCTCCCCCATGCCTGTGGTTTGCACGCTGAATCCCTATCACTCTCGAATTTCTTATTGAGACCCGATTCCAGCATTCTAGATTCTGTGACTCTACCTTTCAGGCTGCAGGAGTCCAGAATAACTGGGGAGAAGATGTTCTTTGATAAAAATCTCTTGTATTTGTTTTCAGAGTGTTTTATATGGGGCTAAAGAATACTTTATTTCACCAGACTCAGGCAGTCAAAGAGTTTTTCCAAAAATTTCAGATTTTTCTAACCTGGTTATTGCACAGAAGAATAAGCAAGGATATGTTCTGCTGTATCCTTTTTTGGTATGTTATTAATTTGTTTTGTTTCATTTTTGGTCAGAAGAAGGGTCCCTATTCTTAGCTTATTGAAATCATTAGAAGCTTATTGTCTTTAAAAACCCATTGTAGATTGGCTTTCTTAAATCTATGGACACCATTTTTTGGTTCTTTTTGACACTGTGGATAAAACTGTTCAACAAAATTAAAATTGTTCATTGTTATTTGGGCTGTTCAGAAAAGAATGCTTCAGAGGCTTAAAAGAAATGGGTTCAAAATACCTTGAGTTGGGTCCTTGTTTTCTTAAGGATTGGGAGCCGCAAGTAAAGGCATTATTATTATTATTTTTGAAATAAAGAAGTCTTCAGCAGTGGGTAGATTGCAGAGTGAGGGGACAGAGCCTGAATGGAGTATGGACCCCTGCAAACACACGTCTCTGTCTCACTGTCAGAATTCCAGTCACAAGGCCCGGTGGGGTGATCTTTTCCACAGTCGGGAGAGAAAAAGACAGAAGGTCCAGAAATGGAGCTTCCCAGTGGAAAGCACAACTGATAGCCTGGAAAGGAGCGATGCTTTCCTCTGGATAATAGTTCATATAATTGAGGGAAATCTAAGGAGACGCCCTGGGACCAGCAGTACCTTTCAGATAGTGAACGCTGGGAGATGGTCCCTGGTATGGACTGAATTGTGTCCCCGCCAAGTTCACATGTGTGCGATAGTGTTTGGAGCTGGGCCTTTGGAAGGTAACTAGGTTTAGTTTTAGTGCATTCTCTTTGCCTCTCTCTCTCCTCTCTCCCTCTCATCCCTCCCTCTTTCCTCATTGTGCCACGTGAGGACACATGGAGACATCGGCCATCGCAAGCCAGGAAGAGAGCTCTCACTGGAACCCAGCCCTGCTGGCAGCCTGATCTCAGACTTCCAGCCACCAGAACTGTGAGAAAATAAATGTCCGTGGTTTAAGCCTCCTTTGACTATGGTGTTTTGTTACGGCAGCCTGACCTGCCTAAAATGCCAACCCCTAAAATGCCTTCCTAAAGCTAAACATTTATTGATTCTGAGACCAGGGATCATTGGTATGAATCTCTGGGCTCTGTTTTCTCAGTCACTTGATGTGGTTGGAGCTGTCATATTCAAAGTAAGCGGAAGGCTTCTGTGTTGTATTATGGATGGGGAGAGAGGCTCCACTGGACCCCAGACTCAGCAGTCTGTAAAGCCTAGAGAAGCCGACCCCCTGATGTCCTCAGAAAAGCCAAACTCCTCACGTGCTTCTCAAGGCCGTGCTGGCCCCTAGCCTCACTTCCAAGCTTTCCCTTTGCATGTTGCCCTGTTTCTGGGACCCATGGGCCTCCCCAGAGCAGCAATCCTGAACACCCTCAGGTAGGACATCTGTTCTCTCCTCTGTGCTGTCAAAGCAAAGCCAGAGCTGGACAGCAGATAAAGCAGGAAGAACACATTTTATTCCAGAACTATTGCGAGAAGGGAAATGAGACCTCAGTACAGAGCTGGGCTCAGCTCGGAGTACGGCCCGGACAAGTGGGGATTTATAGCCGAGGAGCAGGGTGTGGGATCCGTGGGTAGGAAATTACTGAGAGGAAGCATCAGGGGTCGGGGGGATTCTGGCTAAACTGAACTTGACAGGATTCTTGCTGACGGTGAGCCCCAAGCCTGGGGGGATAAGGAAGTTGACCAGATATCGAGGATGGGAGATTCTGGCTAAACCCACTTAGCAGGATTCTTGCTGAAATTGGGTGACACAGAGATTACGTGGGAGTCCAAGGTTGAGGCCTCGTTGAGAAATGGATTCAGAAGAGCCTGACGAATTTGGTCAGGGAGAGGGTCTTTCAGGTCCGCAGACCTCCTTGTTGTGTCGTGTTGTACTTAACAGCTCTGCTCATCCTGTGGGCTGTGAGCCCCTCAAAAGTTTGCCTTCTTCATCCTGGAACCCGGGGCCCCCGGACCCCTGCCGGGCACAGAGGAGGTTCTCAGAAGAGGTTTTCTGAGGCAGTGAAAGGGTCTGGGATGAGGGTGCAGGGCTCACTCCCTCCCGACAGCAAGGGGCTACACTGAAAGCTCTTCCAATGGGAAGCGTTCCTGTCCCAGCTGGTCAGCCTCAAAGGATGGGCACAGGATGCCCCTGAGGCCACGTCGGTGGGGACACTTCACCAGTATTATTTCCTACAGCCACCGGCAGCATGAGAGCTGAACGGTAAATGGAATTTTTGTTCACGGTTCTTGGTTGAGCTCATGAGGTGATGTGAAAGGCACAGAAAGAAACCATTCGTTGTGGGGTTGGGATGTTCAAATTCCCTTCTCGCCAAAGAGGAGGCCCCAGGCGCCCTCTAAACACCTCTGTGTGCAGACTCCAGCCACTGGCTCAGCGATGACCCACAGTGTCAAAGGCAGCTGGTGTGCGTGGCCACAGCCCAAGGATGCCTCCCAGGGAGGGGCTGCCTCCCCTGAGCTGCCACAGGGAGCCAGAACAGATGGTCTCGAACATTTTTTAAATGGGAGAGGGGCTGAAGTAGAGTTGATGGTTTCTTTTGTTAAGTAGAAAAATTTTTAAAAATGGTCAGCCACCATCACCATTTCTTTTCATAAAATGGAAAAATATATTTTACTGAGAAAAGTGGTAAAAATGTGCGAAGTTTCCACTCCACTTGACCCCAGCCCTGACTCTCAGGCCCTCGAGGGAAGGTCAGATAAAAACAACTACCATAACCTTCTTAGAGGGACTGGAAATGTGGAGATGACCTCACCCAGCGCCTCAGATATCCACGGTGCCGTCTTTCGCCTCCTGGAATCACTGCCATCATTAGTTTTGAAGTGTGGCCATCCCTCAGCTCAGGTATGAGAGCCTCTGTCCACCAGTGGTGACGGAAGACCCTGAGCACCAGAATAGGACTAATAAAGTGGATCTGACACCTTGGATGGGACAAAAATTACATCCTTATTTTCATGAACCTTTCACTGAAATTTAGCACTTCCTTCCATCATGAATATGGCACGGTATTAGTTTCCTAGGGCGGTGGTAACAAAGAACCTCAAACCGAGGGCTTAGGACCAGAGGAGATGGGGTGGTGTGACCGCAGAGAGACAACAGGTACTTATCTTCTCACAGCTCTGGAGGCTGGAAGTTGGAGGTCAAGGTACGGGCAGAATTGGTTCCTTCTGAGAGCTGTGAGGGAGAGTCTGTCCCAGGCCTTTCCCCCAGCTTCTGCTGGTTGGCTGGCAATCCTTGACGTTCCTTGGCTTCTACAAGCATCACCCTAATCTCTGTCTTCATCTTCACATGGTGTTCTTCCTATGTGCTTATCTGTGTGCAAATTTCCCCCTTTAATAAGGACCCCAGTCATAAGTGGACCAGGGCCCGCTCTAATAGACCTCGTTGTAACTTGGTAAAGACTCTCCAAATCAGGTCACATTCTGAGGCTCTGGGGATTAGACGTTTTGCGGGGGAGGGGGGGCACAGGTCAGCCCCTAACAGGCACCGACCCACTCAGCAGTGGAGCCCGCGACTTTGCCTCCGAAAAAGCTCGTCGGCATTTGCACAGCATAGTAGTAGCTGTGGACCCTTCTAAACGCGGGCGGAGCTCACGCTGCCTTCAAAATGAAGACAGTTATTAGACATGCAGCTACAAGTCATTGTCAGATACAATACTAAAGGGCATTCCAGCACAGAAGATTTTTTTCTTATAAAACTATTTTTAAAGAAATTGATTATTTCGATGTTGTTAACATGATAGCCCAAAGAAAGCGTCCACTTGATGCCTGAGATCCAGCACACTGTTGCTCTGACCCACGACAGTAGTGCAGGTTACCCTCACCAGCATTTATACAGAGCAGGGAGTTCTAGTTTTTGCCAATTGATAAGTGTTGTGTGTATGAGGAGATTCCACCCTACAGACAGCTGCGGGACTCCAAGGGGACTCCAAGTCCCCTCCAAGCTGCGGAACTTCTTTCCCTCACAAACCGGGTAGAAACACATTCATTGCTCCAGGGTTCGAAGCTGTGTGTCTTCTTATGGCTCCATTTCTGTAAGATAATCTGTAGTTTGGATTCGTGCTGTATTTTCTTTCAGTGACTAAGTTTAAAAGGCTTGGGTTTTGTTCAGCAGCGTAGAATATTACTTTGGTACACTTTTAAAAGTATTTTGATACATTTATTTCAACATCGTTGATTTCCTTTGTAATCCTGTATCATTTATTTTATGAACTGTGGTGAAAGGTTCCATGATATAAAAATGTTTGTGGAGGGTTTGTGGCTCCTGCTGGCTTCAGGAAGAACTTACTTACACAGAGAACTGTAGGAGACCCAGTTCTGTTCCTCTCGCTGGCTGTCCAAGAGCCCACTGTCCTCTGAACACTGAGGACACTGTCCTCTGAACCCACCCGGCTGCGTTTTCTCTCCGGTGCCCTTGAACCCTCTGTGGATGTGGCCTGTGATGCAAGCAGCCAGCCAGGAGGGAGGCTCTCAGGGCGAATCTGGACCACTCTTCCCACGCTTCTCCAGGCTGGGGTCATCCCGGGGGCAGGGCGCCCTCTGCTTGTGTGTGACAGAATCCCTCTGGCAAGGTGGACTTGAAGGGGCGAACTGAGGTGACATTATGGGGTGCCCCCCAACCTGCCAACGGGCACACTTTGATTAGAAGTTGTCAGGAGGGTGAAAATTCCCCCTCTATCCCTCTTGAGTTCTAGTGGCTGGACTCATAATAAAACTGACATAAGACAGATGAACAGGAGAAAAAGAAACAAATTTTACCTTTTGTGTACGGAAGGAGATCTCATAGAAATGGGACTTGAGAAGTGGCTAAAAAGCAGGCAGCTTTTAAAGCTTTGAGACTATAAATTTGTGGGGAATTGACAAGATAAAGAAACTTAGGTTTGGGGTGCTCTGTTAGGGAAGAATATAAACGGAGTTTGGGCTGGGGTAATAAAGAAGTGACAAGATCTGTTTATATAGGTTTCTCAGCCCTGGATTCCCCATCTCTGGAGATAAAGGTGTTCTTCTACCTCTAGATGCAGGGGGTGCATCTTTCACATGGGAGATTTGTTTTTTTGATTTCAGGGAGACAGAAAGGAGGGTCAGAGTGTTCCTTGTGCATTGGCTGTTTCTTAAGTAACCGTAATTCAAGATAATCCATACGCCATTGAGGCATATTTTGGAGCGACCTGCCCTGAGCCCCCAAAAAGTCATGACAGGAGTAATTATCACCAGGCAGGCATGATTCTCCCCAGTTGGAGACATAGACACAGGTGTGGAGTATTTAAATACCCTGTGTCAAATTACAAACTGTTGTGATCCAGCCAGATGTGCACAAGATCTTTTCTTTCCAAATTCCCGGATCTTTCCATCCCAGCAGGCTGCCTGAAGTTAACAAAAGAGGACTTTTTTTTTTTTTAAATCGGCTCCGCAGCATCTTAAGCTGATTTAAAATGGAAAATGGAGTGTGTACTGATTTGGCAATTAATGAAATATTGAAGCATCATCATAGCAACCTCATACTTGATTAAGGAGCCTGCCTTTCATATCTGGCCAACTGGTGTGTTAAAGCAACCGTCAGTGCTTTAGAGTTTATAGAAAAAGCAAATCCCAGGCTTTATTTCCTGGGGTTGTATTAATCCTATTTTTAATTTTCTGTATATTATGATGTTTTGACATTTTAAAAAAACCTTTCTGGCTGGGCAGAAGAGCTGTCAGTTCTTAGAGATCTCAAAGTGCCCAGCCAGGAGCTTGTCTTTAACGTGTAAATGAGCCCATCTGGAGCCCTACTTCCTCTCCGTGGCCCTGGGGCCCCAGGAGAATATTCCTGTGCCTCAGTCATCCCAGGGCCAGGCACCAGGCAACTAAGGGCACCCCTGTAGCCCAAGGCCCACCAAAATTATTCAAACTAGCCGATCCTAAAGTGTTCACCCTGTCCTGTCTCGAAGGGTCCTGGCCTTAGTCCCCATTATCTGTAGGGGTCTTCTGGCCATCACAGGGCAGGTCACCATCTTCATGGAAAACGAGGGACCCAAAAGTGTCATGTTTCATAGGCAGGTCTGTCTGTGGTCGCTTACTCAGCTGCTGTCCCCATCCCATCCTTAGAGATCTGTAGCTCAATGCTTAGTCAAAAATAATAAAAGACAATCCTCAGAATGGGAGAAAATATTTGCAAATGAAGCAAGTGACAAAGGATTAATCTGCAATATTTATAAGCAGCTCATGCAGCTCAATAACAAAAAAACAACCCAATTCAAAAATGGGCAGAAGACCTAAATAGACATTTCTCCAAAGAAGATATACAGACTGCCAACAAACACATGAAAGAATGCTCAATGTCATTAATCATTAGAGAAATGCAAATCAAAACTTGAATGAGATACCATCTCACACAAGTCAGAATGGCCATCATCAAAAAATCTAGAAACAATAAATGCTGGAGAGGGTGTGGAGAAAAGGGAACACTCTTGCACTGCTGGTGGGGATGTGAATTGGTTCAGCCACTATGGAGAACAGTATGGAGGTTCCTTAAAAAACTACAAATAGAATTACCATATGACCCAGCAATCCCACTGCTGGGCATATACCCTGAGAAAACCATAATTCAAAGAGTCATGTACCAAAATGTTCATTGCAGCTCTATTTACAATAAGCCAGGAGATGGAAACAACCTAAGTGCCCATCATCAGATGAATGGATAAAGAAGATGTGGCACATATATACAATGGAATATTACTCAGCCATAAAAAGAAACGAAATTGAGCTATTTGTAATGAGGTGGATGGAGACGCAAGAGGGAAGAAATATGGGAACATATGTATATTATAACTGATTCACTTTGTTATAAAGCAGAAACTAACACACCATTGTAAAGCAATTATATTCTAACAAAGATGTTAAAAAAAAAAACAACCAAGCAAGGAGCACTTGATCCCACTCCCCTAAAGCCCCTGGGGAGGTTGCTTAGCTCAGCTTCCATCACAAATGTCCCACTCCACGTCCTCAGGCACTTTTAGGTGTGGCTGCCTACTGACCTGCTCAGTCTCTTCCTTAAACCAAATAATCACAAAATCAGGATGCTGCCCGCGGCTCTCCTGAGTGTAGACCACAGCCGCTCCGAGCTTGATTGGGACACCTGGCCAAGGGAGGCCCTGTGCACAGCAGAGGCCATCAAGGGCTTATCAGGAAAACATCCAAAAGGATAAAAGCAAACAAACAACAGTTGGGGATGGACAGGAGATACAAAAGAAAAAGAAGAAAAATTAAGCTGCTTAGAGATACCAGCCGACCAACCATTCTCAAAAATTTTGCTTAAGGAAAAAATAAAAGAGGAAAGGGTTTTCTCCAGGAGAGGTCCCTGCAGACACTGAGGTTTCCCTTCCTTCCTCTTATTATTATTATTTGTGGTACGCGGGCACGAACCCGCATCCCCTGCATCGGCAGGCGGACTCTCAACCACTGCGCCACCAGGGAAGCCTTCTTCTTCTTATTGACCTGAGAGAAACTGATGATGTGACTTTGGGTGGCTAAATCCTCAAGCAAAAAACAAACAACTCCCACCCCAATACAGCTTTAGGAGGCTACAAGACCAAGAGAAAAAAAAAAAAAGGGAAACTGAAATTTTTTTTCCTGAGCAAATGGCAGGTCTAACCAACATTACTAGAGCCCTAGATTACCTAATGATTTCAAAACACACTCCTAGATACAGAGGGAGAAACTGGAGAGGGGATTAAATAAATTATGGATACATAGAGTATTTTAATATAAATATATAACACGTTGTGTAACTGCTAAAACAAATTTTTGATTAAAATATTTAATACTAATAAATATTGATATAAGCATTTTATTATTTTTACTATTAAATATTTAATTATTAATATAGTTCATGAAAATGATTATATATGATTATATAACTAAATTAAGACAAAGATTTCATATACATAGATACTAAAGAATATATAATTATGTAACTAAATTAAAACCAAATTCCATAATTTGATCCAGTTAAAAACCCAAAATTTGCATACTAAAAAAAATTGTGACAAAAAATAAAAAAGGCACTTATCGGCTTTTGTGCTTGTACCGCAGAGTTTCTCAAATTAACTTTAACATTTGCTAAAATGCACAAATTAACAAAACTTCATGGACTTAGTCAGTACTGGGCCTCAAATTATAGTTACATCTGAGGATCCCACTGAATTGAAACATTGTACCCCCATACTCTTAAAAAAGTAACTAAATATCAAATGGAGGAGAAATGGGTATACTCTGTTGTCTTGCCTAAATTACCTGTCATCACAGCACCCATTGCTTTGAAATATTCCAAATTGGACATAGGTGGTCTGACACAATAAATAATGAATTAAAATAAAAGGACTTTTTTTTTGACACTTACAAATTGGCTTAGTAAAATGGAATCCCATAAACACCCAGTTAAAATAGTTAATATGGCTCCATGTACGTTAATATAGAGCGTTATTAATTACATGAAATCTAATGAATAAAGTGTGATTATCCCCACTGTTTCTCCATTTGACAGCTCAATTTTTCTTGTTCTGGAATCTGGAAAAAATAAAGGGCGCCTCATGGTGGATTCCTACAATCTTTTTTTTTTTTTTTCCACGAAACAAACAAGTATTTCTTTCAAGTTAACCAAAATACATTCCGTGTTAAAACACAATTTTTGTATAGATACAGTTGCATTTAAAAAACTCGTAACGGTTTTCTTACCAATATTTTTGCATTCATAATATAAAAGTGAAATAAAGCACTAAGGAGAGCGCTCTTAACTTTTTATTTTTAAATTTTTATTTATTTATTTATTTGTTTGTTTTTTTGCGGTAGGCCGGCCTCTCACTGTTGCGGCCTCTCCCATTGCGGAGCACAGGCTCCAGACGCACAGGCTCAGCGGCCATGGCTCACGGGCCCAGCCGCTCCGCGGCATGTGGGATCTTCCCGGACCGGGGCACGAACCCGTGTCCCCTGCATCGGCAGGCGGACTGTCAACCACTGTGCCACCAGGGAAGCCCAATTTTTATTTATTTTTAAAATTAAAATTCCAAAATTTTATATTGGAGTGTAGTTGATTTACAATGTTGTGATTTCTGGTGTACAGCAAAGTGATTCAGTTATACATGTGTATGTATAACTTATATGTATATGCATATATGTATATATATTCTTTTTCAGATTCTTTTCCCATATGGGGAATTCCTACAGTCTTAATGCTGTGCTTCCATCCATTAGGGGCCAATATCCAATATTATTAAAATTATCGATATCATTCAGTCCACAACTGGCTAGCATTTTGCTCTTATGGATATGGTGGACGTGTCTGTTCACTGTCAATTTCAACAGCCTCTCAGCTGAGTTGCTCCACTTCCCAAGGGACATGTTTTCCATGTTTCCCATGGGGCACCCCAGCAGCTTTGCCATCCTGATCTTTTCAGACAAGACCTTCACTGCATCCACCTTTCTCTAGGACACAGTATGACATTACATTAATGATATCCTCCTCCAAGGACACTCATTTGACACCCTTATTAAGGACACACAAGTCTAACATCTTTTAGTCATTATCGGGTTCGGGTGTCATCACATATTTCTCATTTACAAATTTTACTTCCCGATTAAAATCAACAGACACTTCCATTTGTACCCTCAAAAACTCCTTCACTATAGAAGCTTTGAAGTTCCATTTATCATCCTTTTCTTTTATGGTGTGTTTTGCATCCTGTTTTAAAAAAAAGTCACCCAGTCCAAGATCAGAAAACTTTTCTTCCAGAAGCTTTATTGTTGTACCTTTCACCTTTAGATATTGCAATCCACCTGGATTTGACTTGTGTATGGTGTAAGGTAGGGGTCAGGTACTTCTTACCCATGTGGATATCAAATAGACCCAGGACTCTTTTTTTTTTTTTTAAACATCTTTATTGGAGTGTAATTGCTTTACAATGGTGTGTTAGTTTCTGCTGTATAACAAAGTGAATCAGCTATATGTATACATATGTCCCCATATCCCCTCCCCCTTGCGTCTCCCTCCCACCCTCCCTATCCCACCCATCTAGGTGGTCACAAAACACCGAGCTGATCTTCCCGTGCAATGCAGCTGCTTCCCACTAGCTATCTGTTTTACGTTTGGTAGTGTATATATGTCCATGCCACTCTCTCACATCGTTCCAGCTTACCCTTCCCCCTCCCCATGTCCTCAAGTCCGTCCTCTACGTCTGCCTCTTTATTCCTGTCCTGACCCTAGGTTCATGAGAACCATTTTTTCTTTTTCTTTTTTTGGATTCCATGTATACGTGCTAGCATATGGTATTTGTTTTTCTCTTTCTGACTTACTTCACTCTGTATGACAGACTCTAGGTCCATCCACCTCACTACAAATAACTCAATTTCGTTTCTTTTTATGGCTGAGTAATATTCCATTGTATTCATGTGCCACATCTTCTTTATCCATTTGTCTGTCGATGGACACTCAGGTTGCTTCCATGTCCTGGATATTGTAAATAGTGATGCAATGAACATTGTGGTACATGACTCTTTTTGATGGTTTTATCATGGTGTATGCCCAGTAGTGGGATTGCTGGGTCGTATGGTAGTTCTATTTTTAGTTTTTTAAGGAACCTCCATACTGTTCTCCATAGTGGCTATATCCATTTACATTCCTGCCAACAGGGCATGAAGATTCCCTTTTCTCCTCACCCTCTCCAGCATTTAGACCCAGGACTCTTTTTCTCTCCCGTTGTGGAGCACAGGCTCTGGACGCGCAGGCTCAGCGGCCATGACTCATGGGCCCAGCCACTCCATGGCATGTGGGATCTTCTTGGACCGGGGCACAAACCCATATCCCCCGCATCGGCAGGCGGACTCTCAACCACTGCACCACCAGGGAAGCCTGGACCCAGGACTCTTGATTGAAAGATCACTCTTTCCCCACTAAATTGTGTTGCATTTATCATATGTGTGGGTTTCTTTCTGGGCTCTCTCTTCTGCTCCATTAACCTATTTTTCTATTGTAATGCCAGTTTTCTTACATAGTTAACTGCACATCAGCTTATGCGTATAGTAAAGGAAACTGCTGAACTTTGTTAAAAGATTAGATAGACACCCTCAGCTTTTGTATAAGATATCTAGTTGCCCAGGCTGCCAGACAGCCTGGGGGAGTCATCTGGGTGCAAACAGAATTGCAGGACATGATTGTTCTGTGCCTCACTCCCCTCCATTTACTCATTCTCCTGTGAGAAACCTGTGATGGGGTGTGTACTCCTGATGTCTTCCTCATCTTTCACTCCTCTCCCTTATGCTTCCAGAAAAATCTCTTTGCCCCCTCCACCATAAACGCTGCCCTGGAAGCATCACTGATAGGCTGTTCCCAAGATGCAGGGGTGGGGTGGGGTGCACTCACCACATAACAGAACCAACAGGAGATGCTTGATAAGTTGAGGTTTATTTTAAGGAACTGGGTCACATGGTTATGGAGGCTGAGAAGCTCCAAGATCTGCAGTCAGCCTGCTGGACACCCAGGAGGGCCAAGAGTGTGGTTCTAGTCTAACAGCTCGAGCCTCAGGAAGAACTGATGTTTAGCTGGAGTCTGAAAGCAGGGAAAACCGTGAAGTACCAGTCCAAGCAGTCAGGCAGGAGGAGTTCCCCTCACTTGGGGGAAGGTCAGCCCTTTTCTTCTCTTCAGGCCTTCAACTGATTGGGTGCAGCCCACCTGCATTAGGGAGGGCAATCTGCTTTATTCAGCCTCCTTATTCAAATTTTCATCTCATCCAAAAAACACCCTCACAGACACACCCAGCATAGTGTTTGACCAAATGTCTAGGCACCTCATGGCCTAGGCAAGTTGACACACAGCCATTGCACTGCAAGAGCTGCGTTGTTCCCACTGCCTTGGAGGCTGACACCCAGGTCTCCTCCAGTGAGCAGGGGCTGGGCACCAGGTGGGAGCTGAGAGCTGCGGCCCAACGTAGGTCTGGGGCAGTTGTAGGGAAGCTTATTCCAGACTGCTTTATCCGAGTGGTGCCCACTGGTGTTTTCAAAGGAACCAGCCTAGAGTAGAATCACCTGGGACATATGAAAACACAGATTCCTGGGCTCCAGACCTGCCTTATCTGAGTCTGTGTGGGATGGCACCTTTTTGTAAAATAATTTATTTTTTTGAAATATAGTTGATTTACAATGTTGTGTTAATTTCTACTGTACAGCAAAGTGATTCAGTTTATACACATACACGTTCTTTTTCATCCTCTTTTCCATATGGTTTATCACAGGATATTGAATCTAGCTCCCTGTGCTGTACAGTAGGCCCTTGTTGTTTATCCAGTCTTTATTTTATAACAGTTTGCATCTACTAATCCCAAACTCCCAATCCATCCTTCCTCTATACCCCCTTCCCTTTGACAACCACAAGTCTGTTCTCTACGTCTGTGAGTCTGTTTCTGTTTTGTAGATAAGTTCATTTGTGTCATATTTTACAGTCCACATATAAGTGATACCATATGGTATTTGCCTTTCTCTTTCTGACTTACTTCACTTAGTATGATAATCTCTAGGTCCATCCATGTTGCTGCAAATGGCATTATTTCATTCTTTTTTAAGGGATGGAACCTTTGAACTTGCATTTTAAACCAGCCTCCTGGGAGATTCTTCCACCTACTGAGTTTGAGAGCCTCTGGGTTTCTCAGGCTGCATGTCATCCATTCATTGTGCATTCCCTGCAATGCCATTCTGCTCTCCGATGGCCCGTGGGTTGGCAGCAGTCTTCTCAGATGTGTGAGGATAGCTCTGGAGCAGATGTCCTGAAGGTGGATCCCAGCCCTCTGAACTGCCCACCACCCTCTGTGAGTCCCTGGCTCTGGAACTCCCACCTCTGCTGCCACCTGTCACATTGCACATGCCCTTCAAGAACAAGCTCAAGTACCACATCCTTCACCTGGCCCATCCAATGGGCTGGGCACCTCACCAGTTCTCTCTCCCTTGAGGCCACGGGCCTCTTGGTTGTGTGCTTTGGCCCCGGACACTCTCTCTGGCCTCAGAGTGGAACATTGCTGTTCATTCCAGGTCTTTCCCTTCAGATCCAGGAGGTCCTCCCCACCAGCCCACTTGAACTTAACTTTCCAGACTGTCCCTTTGGCTTTCCAGGCCTTGGGGTGTGGACTTCCAATGCCTTTGTCTCCAGGCCCTGTAGCCTCTGGTCCTTCGATGGAAGGTTGGATTCCTGGTCCTGGTGACACACCATATGCTCGATCAGAGATGCAGATGTAAATGGGAGTGTGAGGTATAATTTCTGAAGAGTGTGTTTCCTTTTTTTTTTTTTTTTTTAAATAAATTTACTTATTTTATTTATTTATTTTTGGCTGCGTTAGGTCCTCATTATTGCGTGTGGGCTTTCTCTAGTTGTGGCGAGCGGGGGCTACTCTTTGTTGCGGTGGGCAGGCTTCTTATTGCGGTGGCTTCTCTTGTTGTGGAGCACGGGCTCTAGAGTGCAGGCTCAGTAGTTGTGGAGCACAGGCTCAGTAGTTGTGGTGCACCAGCTTAGTTGCTCTGTGGCACGTGGGATCTTCCCAGACCAGGGCTCAAACCCGTGTCCCCTGCATTGGCAGGCGGATTCTTAACCACTGCGCCACCAGGAAGGTCCCCAGAGTGTGTTTCTTGGTCACTGAACTGTAGGCAGGAAGTTTCTTCCAATTGCATGTGAAAACAAACGGCCCCAGGGAGTGTTGGCCAGCCGGGCCATGGAGCGTGGTGCTCGCTCTGCCGTCTGAACGCCGGTGCTGTGAGTGAGCTGAGAGTCCCTTCCTGGGGACTGAGATTCAGGCGAAGGATCCCGGGAAAGGGCACAGGAGGTGGAATGAAAACCAGGGTTTGCTGTTGAGGCAACCACAGAGGAAGAGCAAACTTATCTGCGAAAGGAAGCAAAATCGAGAAATAGCGTCTTTTCCCCTGCATTGGTTTTCATGTTCCTTTCTAGAGTATACTGCGGGAGAAAATGCAATTTCGTTTCCCTTACACCTTCCCCGCCCCCGCCCCCAAATCGACTACACATCCTAGCCCTGCAAGTAAATAACCTCACAAAGAAAGGGTTGTAGACTTCTCAGCCTCCTGCAGGCTCAGCCACGTTCTCAAAGTCCTTTTGTGTCCTGTGGTGATTTCTGTGAAGTCAGTGAGGGCTGCAGCTGGTCAGGAGCTCCATGGGGGACCCAAAAGAACAGCAGCTGGACCGAGTTGGCCTCCAGAGAGTGGGCTAGTTCTGGAAAGCTCCATCATTGTTCCATTTCTTTTATGAAGAACGTACTTGGAACAGATTTTTACTTAATGAAATTTCGAAGTCTTCTTTGGCTATCGAAATAACCAACCCTTTCTACATTTCACTCTGTGGGTTTCTTTTCTTGCTAACTCCTATGTCCTCTTTTTTTTTTTTTTGTGGTACACGGGCCTCTCACTGTTGTGGCCTCTCCCGTTGCGGAGCACAGGCTCCGGACGCGCAGGCTCAGCGGCCATGGCTCACGGGCCCAGCTGCTCCGTGGCATGTGGGATCTTCCCGGACCGGGGCACGAACCCGTGTCCCCTGCATCGGCAGGCAGACTCTTAACCACTGCGCCACCAGGGAAGCCCACCCCTATGTCCTCTTATCCAGCATAACATTCTGAAAACGTGGACACTGAGTTGAGAATTGATGGGTTGGTTTCCTCCCTGTGTTAGGTTCTTTAAGCATCACCCATGGACTCTGTTACGTGACTGTCACTGGCTTACATGTCCGTCGTGTTTCCTTAAAAATTTCTGGCTGCTGTCCTAACCCATTAGTCTAAAAAGATTGTTGGATATTTGCTTGCTGTTATTATTGTCAACAGGGGAACCATGTGTTGGGATTTGTCTTGACTGGACCCATTTTACAGATGAGAAAAGTGAGGCTGGGGATTAATGTCTTGCAGGTGGGTGGTACATTGGCACTACAGCAACTGCTTCAGTACAGCAAAAGGTGAAGAGCTGCCAGTGAGGCATGAGTGCTTTTAATGACACTATTCTTTTTGGTTTGCCCTTATAGGGCGTCCCAAGGAAGAGAATCATTCTTTTGGCAAACAAACCAAGCCCAGAACCTGATCGTGCTGAATGTCATGCTGACAGCTCTTGGAATCTACCCTTTGGCTTAGCTTTCAACCCAGAGGTTCATCTTACCCAGGAAAAGAGTGAGTTATTTGCTTTCTTAATGTTATAACACTGACATGGATAATCCTGAATTTGTGGAGAATAAAAGAGAGGCGAGCAAAAGATAAAAGAATCAGGAGATTTAAACAGTAAGCTAAAAACAGAACAAAACAAAACAAAAAACGGCCACTGCTAGCAGAGACGGAATTCCAAGGTAGTTGTTTGTGCACATCTGAAGGCTGGTCTTGCTTCTTTCTGGGAGTGATGAAGTGGTGCTTAAATCAATCAGAGAAGAATGCCAGTGGCCTGTACATTTAGGTCTAGCCTTGCAGGGTCTCTAGCCGGATGTCGTTATGGAGTCAGAGAAGGGCAGAACCGGAAGGACGGACCTAGTGAGCCATGTGTTTCCATATCCTTCTGGGTAAGGAATGTGAGGCTCCCATCGGTGAAGGGCTGGCTGAGCCTGATCTTCCGCTAGGGGGTGAGAGATGCTGGCAGCCGTCTCTGCCTCTGTGTGGAACCATGGTTCTCCACTTCTGTCTGCAACAAGATTCCAGAGCTTCTAAAACCTGAGCCATGAAACGTGGGTCTTGTCCCCCATCTCAGCCGCCCAGGGTAAAGCTAAACAGGCACTCCTGCTTTTGAGGTCTAACCATTTGACTTTGTTCCTTTCAGATGGCTTATGTGAAGATGAGATGGATTTATATTTCCCTGGTGGTCCTGGGAGCCCTTTGTCTGTATTTTAGCCTGGATGGTCTGAGTCCTTTTAAAGGCGAACCGTTGGTTTTCAAGAACGAAGGTGGGAGCTTCCTTCAGCTCCCAGATATAGACTGCAGGCAGGACCCCCCCTTCCTTGTCCTGCTGGTTACTTCATCCCACGAGCAGATGTTTGCCCGCTCGGTCATCCGGAGCACGTGGGGGAGAGAAAAGATCGTGAGGGGAAAACGAATAAAAACATTCTTCCTCCTGGGAACCACCCCCAGTAAGGACATGTCGAGGGCAGTGTCCCAGGAGAGCCAGCAATATCACGATATTATCCAGAAGGACTTCATGGATGTTTATTTCAATCTGACTCTAAAGACCATGATGGGTATGGAGTGGATCTACCGCTTTTGTCCGCAGGCATCTTTCGTGATGAAAACAGACTCTGACATGTTTGTCAACATCTACTATCTGACTGAACTGCTCCTGAAGAAAAATAGAACAACTCGGTTTTTCACTGGCTTCTTAAAACTAAACGAATACCCAATCAGGAAAAGGTATAATAAGTGGTTTGTTAGTAAATTCGAGTATCCGTGGGACAAGTACCCGCCCTTTTGCTCCGGTGTTGGCTATGTTTTCTCCAGCGATGTGGCGGGCCAGGTGTACAACGTTGCTGAAAGTGTCCCGTTCATTAAACTGGAAGATGTCTTTGTGGGGCTCTGCCTGGAAAAACTGCAAATCAAACTGGAGGAGCTTCACTCCAAGCAGACTTTCTTCCCCAATGGGTTACCCTTCACCATATGCCGTTACAAGAAGATCGTGGCCTGCCATCATATCAAGCCTCACAATATCCTGCTGTATTGGCAGGCTCTGGAAAGTTCCCTGGAAGAAGATTGTCCAGATATCTGAAGGGAGCCCAGCAGAACATCTGGACACACACCAGACAGCCCACGGTGATGGTTTTTGAAAGATCTTGGATGGCACGGCTGAGACTCCTGGGGTAGGGAGGGAGTAAGGAAGGAAGAGGCCGAAGAGTGAGGGTGATATCCTGAAGGCTTCCCAATCTAAACCTGAATGCCACCGCTGACGAATCCCCATTTGGTGCCCCAAGCCATAACATATACTCTCTCTTGAGCACCTACCAAGTTGCACTAAGTGATGAATGCCTGCATTTTCTCATGTCAGGGGTCAGCATCCATACGGAGTGGTGGGTGTTAGCACCCCATCTCACACACAAGGAAACAGCAGCTTAGAGAAGCACGCGGGCCTGTCCCAAGGATTACAGCCAGCAGACACTGGAGCAGGGATGAGAGCCCACCTCTCAGTACACCCCTGTGTGCTGCCTCTTGGGAGAGGACGGTGGTGCGGGAGGCTCCGAGGGAAGCCTTGCTGCTGGCATCTGTCAGTCCCTTGCTCGAGTTCCCTCCTCCTCAAATCCCATTCCTGTGCCTTTTAGTGCAGAGACTGAGGTGAACCAATGCGCCCCCAGCTCCCTTTGTTCACTGCAGTGGGTCTGGCTGGCCTGAGACCGTGTTAGCAGCTTGGCCCTCAACTCACTGCAAAGCACGTGCCAGAAGACACCTCCACAGTGGCTGCAGCTCAGCCCCCCAGAGACACCCAGCTCGAGACAGCAATCAGCCTTTCAAGATTTGGCTCAGAAATCGCTGTGAAGCTTGGCCCACTGTAGAGACTCGCTCTCCACTCTGCTGAGCACGCGACCCCGAGAGCATGGCATTTCCTCCCAGCCATCTGCGGCAACCCCGCCTGTCAGCTCCACGTGCCCTTGGTCTGCACGTCAGGTCTCCAAGTGCAAACCGGAAGGCAGTTGGATGCAAGGCTTCGTCTGTGAAGGATGCTGGGAGCTTTTCTGGGAATTTGGGTGGATTTAACTCAAGACACTCTTAAGAACCCCCTGGGACTCTGAACACTGAACTGAGTCCTGGTCAAGGGAGCATCTTCCTGGGTCCGTTTCCTAAATCTGATCCTAGCTCAGCTTCTTTGAACTTCTCAGATGGCCAAGGAACAGCTGAGTTTTGTGGTGTGGAGTTAAACCTTCAATATTCTTCTGGTGGTTTGGAAGAGCCTGTTCTGCAGGGTTGGGTGGCAATGAAGCACTTTTTTTTTTTTTGCCAGGGTCTTTGCCTGCTCAGTCACTGTCACATGACACGCAAAGCTATTTTGCTCCCGATCATCAAGATGAGCGGTTCTTACTTTCTACTTTACGGAACTGGATGTTAGCAGCCTGCAAAGCCGAGACCTCACGTGGCTGTGAAACTTACAAAAGCTGGGCGAACCTCTTATCTGAACTCAGAAAGAGATGTTCGCTGCAAAATGGTCATGGCCACGTTAAATTGCAAACTGGCATCTTATTTTGCACAGCGTTTCTCGTATCTGGATGGAGCTGCTTCTTGGCAGATGTGTTTTCTTATCCTGGCTGCTCTGAACGTGCTGGGTCATGTTCAGAGAAGCCACCTCCTCAGGTGGGAAATCAGGGACTGAACTTGTTTTTTGAAGCCCAGATTTTGCCAGGGTGGGTCCCTTGGTCCTGTAGGATGGGCTGCCTCTCAACGGTGGGCTTTGAGGGCGAAGGAGTTTGTCTGGCAGTAGGGCTGGTTCTGTGCTTAGAATCACAGAACCAGCCCTTGTCTGGTGTGCGTGTCCATGTGGCCACCGGGCTGGGTGGGTGAGTGTGGCTGACTCAGGATCTGGTCTTCTCAGCATCCACCCGAAGCCCTCGGCTGTAGGAGTCCGTGAGCACAGGCTCAGCTCCACCGAGAGCCTCTCTGTGTTCTTAAAGGACTTTCTGCAAAACACATTCGACCCCCTGCACCCCCCGCTGACTCTATTTCTTTATGTAGTCAAGACCTTTTCTTCTCGAGGGAAAAAAAATGTTTCGTGACTGTAGACCTTGGAGGGACCATCCAGCTCATTCGGTCCTGCCTTTACGTAGGATGAAAATAAAGCTCGAAGAGACCCAGAGGCTTGCCCAAGACTTTGCCTGAGACCTCACAGCTTGTTTGTTGTGGAATGCAGGTTCCAGCCAGAGCTGTATTCCGTGATGCCGTCTTGCCTGGGTGAGAGTAAGAAACTGTGAAATAGGAGGCGAAGCGATGCTTTTCCAATAACACCCAAAGCGAGTTTCATAATGGGATTGGAGAGGAGCCCGGCTGGTGATGCAGTAGCTTCACTCGCAGGCATCCAGGGACGAATGATGCTGATGGAAAAGGCTATTTGCTAGGCACTGAGATAAGGGCTTTAAAATATTACCTCCCTACATGCGCACAACCACTCCAGTGGGGAGGTGACTACCCATTTCCTTGCTTTACAGATGAGGAAACCGAGGCAGAGAGAGAGCATGAACAGCTAGTTCAAGCTTATATAGCTGAAAAGCAGCAAAAATAGAAGGTGAACCCAAGCTCTTGGGGGCACCGTGTGTGCTGGTTACACTCAGTGCTGCAGCCCCTAGGCGGTCAGCGGGCCCCAGGGATGTGGTCAGTGTGCAGAGGGATGCAGGTGCCCACTGCCTTGGCTGCTCAGGTTGCACATCTGGCCCGTCATCAGTCTCTCCGCATCACGCACGCCCACCCTCCAGGATCTGAACCCCGAATCCTCCTCTCTGCTGGGCTCCCACAGAGCCAGCCTCTCCACTTTTGGGCTTGATTCCCAGCTCTTCTTACCTCTTCAAGAGCAAGACCCCTGCCCAGGCCTCACTTTCACTCTCGCCATCCGTCTCCCCTCTGCCGGCTCAGCCCACACATGCCCAGACGTGCTGTCATTTCCCATCTTCCGAACCGTCATAAAACCCTTTCCCTTCACTGCCCCACCTCTCCCTTTGCTGTTCAGCCCCACAAGAGCGTTTTCTATATTTGTCTCCTTTTCTATCTGAAATCCCCTCTAATCAGACTCTGATGCCTGACTCCACCAGATGGTTCTTTCCAACGTCATTGATGACCCGAGATGCAGGATCCAAGGTCTGGTCTCTGTCCTCATCGTGCTGCCTGCACGGCAGGTCTTGCCCGCTTCCAGGACGCTGGATGCTTTGGGTTCTCCTACTCGCGGTCCCTTCTTTGCTTGTTCCATCTCCTCGCTCTGCGTTGGCCTCCTTTCTTGCCTGGTTGTACTCTGGTGGTCTCACCCAGCCCCACGGTTTAAAATATCCTCTTTCGTGTTGAGGACGCCCGTTTATCTCCAGCCCGGAATCCTCTCTCACTTTTCAGTCTCACATGTCCCACTGCCTGCTTAACATCCCATAGTGAGCAAATCCGAGACTGAAGTCGGGATGAACCCCTCCCTCCACTCCTAACCCACACCACCTGCAGTCTTCACTACCTCAGGTAATGGCCCTTCCATCCTTTGGTGGCTCAAGTCAAACACTTCGGAGCCATCTGTGACTCCGCTCTCTCTCAGCCGGTATGTCAGGAGAGAGACCATCATTTTATATCCAGAAGCCAATCACTGCCCCTCACTGTGCTATTGCCACCCTGTCCAAGGCCCCGTCACCTCGCACCTGTGTTCCGGCGGTAGCTTCTACCTCGTCTCCCCACCTCCATTGCTGCATCCCCTTGGTCTGTTTCCTAGGCAGCATCCAGACTACTCCTTTAAAAATATGGACCAGAGCATCTTACATCTCTGCTCCACACCCTCCAGTGATGTCCCATCTCTGAGAAAAGCCACATCTTTAATATCATTGTCTGCCTCTGTTATTCTCTAACCTCATCCCTTCCTACCCTCCCCTCACTCACTCTGGCCTCCCTGAAAGGAGATACTATTCCAGCAGCACAAGCTTCCTTGCTCTTCCTGGAACATCCAGGCACCCTCCATCTTCCTCAGGGCCTTTGCACGGGCTGTCCCCTCTGCCAGGCTCGCCCTTTCCTTAGACAGTCTCATGGCCCATTCCTTTGCTTCCTTCACGTCTTTGGCCATATATCCCCTTCTTAATGAGGCTCATCCTGATTACTTTCTTTGGAATTGCAACTCAACCCACCCCCTGTCCCCTTGCCTTGTTATATCGTTTCCATTGCACTTATCAATTTCTAACAGAGTATACAATATCTATTTATTATCGTGTGGCTATTTTGTTAATGTTTATAGTTCAGCCCACTTGAGCAAAAGCTTCGTGCAGGAATGGGCCTTTGTTTTCTCCACTGATGTACCTCAAATTCTTAGCACAGTTCCTGGTACATAGTAGATGCTCAAGAAATATTTGTCGATTGGATGTGAGATGACCTTTATGGAAGGTGGTTTTAGAGGGGAAGTGATGAACCTCGACGAAAATGTGAAGGATTTCTGACATGTAGCCAACACTATGGGTCCAACGTATGGTTCCAGTATCAATCAGTAAATGGGATGCTGAAATCCTATTTTTACTGAAAACTGGGACCTGAAAACCTAGAAATGCTGTATGACAGTGCTTCTTGACCTCACATCCCCCTTTTTCTAGAATGGAAAACCTCCCACACTGAGAAGTAGACAGAATCCTATAATGTACTCAGGGTGCCTGTCCCCCAGTCCTACCCACCCCCGGCCCCTGCCATGGCCAATCTTATCTCATCTACAACCTCCTTCTGTTTTCATGATTATAAAATTTTGGATCTTTTCCTCAACCGTATGCAACTTTTAGTCTCAGGAGAAGGACAACAATAAGCCACATTGTTACGAAATAGACCTCATTTCTAAAGATGATGACAACTGCAATAAAAGGTAAAAAGATAGTTTCAGGTGAAGGTGCAATTGCTGTGCTTCCAAACTTCAAGAGGTTTTATCTGCTCCCATCCCTTTAGTTTATGTGTGAAAACCAAGATTTGCAGAATTTGAGCTTCAGGTCAGCACTCAGAGGGATGCTGACCCTCAGCCTGATGCTACACCCATGGTGCTGTACTGCCTCTTTCTATCTTATGTACCTAATTCCTATTTGTCTTAAAACACACCATTGTAGCCACATCGCACTCTGTGTAAAAAGGGAGGGAGGAAAAATCCAAACAAACAAAACCTGTTAGACCTCCTTTCCTTGAGTTCCCGACTAGAATATGCTCTTGGACACCCCTCCCAGGTGCATCTAAAAGGCACATCGAAACCACACCTTCACCCTTCCGACCCCAGCCCTGTCTTCCCCCAGTGTTTCGGGTTGCAGGAAATGTTGTCACCGTCCATTTGCCTATTCAGTTCTTCGACTTTCCTCTGCCTTGCTGCGGCCCTGCCATACCTGATGGTTGCCGATTCCCATGGATTTGGCCTCTTCTCTCCACATCCATCGTTGCAGCCTCAGTCCAGGGCCCCATCTTGGATCAGCTGGTCTCAGGCAACATGTTTTTAACTGGTCTCAGATCTGATCATGTTGCCTTCCAACCTCTCCTCCACTTTACACCCAGAATAATTTAAAAAAATTATTGAAGTATAGTTGATTTACAATGTTGTGTTAGTTTCAGGTGTACAGCAAAGTGATTCAGTTATACATACATGTATATAAATCTATTCCTTTTCAGGTTCTTTTCCATTATAGGTTATTATAAGATATTGAATATAGTTCCCAGTGCTATACAGTAGGTCCTTGTTGTTCAACTGTTTTATTTATAATGGTGTATATCTGCTAATCCCAAACTCCTAATTTATCCCTCCTCTCCCACTTTTCCCCTTTGGCAACCATAAGTTTATCTTCTATATCTGTGAGTCTATTTCTGTTTTATAAATAAGTTCATTTGTATCATTTTTTTAAGATTCCACATATAAGCGATGTCGTATGCTATTTGATTTTTTTCTGTCTGACTGACTTCACTTAGTATAATAATCTCTAGGTCCATCCATATTTCTGCAAACAGAGTAATTTTTTTTAAAAAACGTGGATCTGATTAGGAAACTCAGAGACCCAGGGAAGCTGAGTGATTGCCCTGGGGGAATTCTGTCCTCCTGTCCACGAGCCAGGAGCTGTTTCAGAAGCCAGACTGTTGATGCCAGCTACTTCTGGGCACCCCAGCACTGCTCCAGTGATCTCCACATGCTGGCATGAAGTGCTAAAATGTACTTTTAAGACAAACTGAATTAATTTTCATGTGAGTTTTTTGATCCTCTTGAAAGTGGTTGCTCTGGGGTTGGGCTGCCTGGGTTTGAATTTTACTTCCCTCCCTCACTCCATAAGCAAGTTACTTATCTTTACCTCATTTATTTATTTATTTTACACCTTTATTGGAGTATAGTTGCTTTACAATGGTGTGTTAGTTTCTGCTTTACAACAAATTGTATCAGTTATATATATACATATGTTCCCATATCTCTTCCCTCTTGCTTCTCCCTCCCTCCCATCCTCCATGTCCCACCCCTCTAGGTGGTCACAAAGCACTGGGCTGATCTCCCTGTGCTATGCGGTTGCTTCCCAGTAGCTATCTATTTCACGTTTGGTAGTGTATATATGTCCATGCCACTCTCTCGCTTTGTCACAGCTTACCCTTCCCCCTCCCCACATCCTCAAGTCCATTCTCCAGTAGGTCTGTGTCTTTATTCTTGTCTTACCCCTAGGTTCTTCATGAGATTTTTTTTTTCTTAAATTCCATATATATGTGTTAGCATATGGTATTTGTCTTTCTCTTTCTGACTTACTTCACTCTGTATGACAGACTCTAGGTCCATCTACCTCATTACAAATAGCTCAATTTCGTTTCTTTTTATGGCTGAGTAATATTCCATTGTATATATGTGCCACATCTTCTTTATCCATTCATCCGATGATGGGCACTTAGGTTGTTTCCATCTCTGGGCTGTTGTAAATAGAGCTGCAATGAACACTGTGGTACATGACTCTTTTTTGAATTATGGTTTTCTCAGGGTATATGCCCAGTAGTGGGATTGCTGGGTCATATGGTAGTTCTATTTGTAGTTTTTTAAGGAACCTCCATACTGTTCTCCATAGTGGCTGTACCAATTCACATCCCCACCAGCAGTGCAAGAGTTTTCCCTTTTCTCCACACCTGCTCCAGCATTTATTGTTTCTAGATTTTTTTGATGATGGCCATTCTGACTGGTGTGAGATGATATCTCACTGCAGTTTTGATTTGCATTTCTCTAATGATTAATGATGTTGAGCCCTCTTTCATGCGTTTGTTGGCAATCTGTATATCTTCTTTGGAGAAATGTCTATTTAGGTCTTCTGCCCATTTTTTGATTGAGTTGTTTGTTTTTTTGTTATTGAGCTGCATGAGCTGCTTGTAAATTTTGGAGATTAATCCTTTGTCAGTTGCTTCATTTGCAAATATTTTCTCCCATTCTGAGGGTTGTCTTTTCATCTTGTTTATGGTTTCCTTTGCTGTGCAAAAGCTTTGAAGTTTCATTAGGTCCCATTTGTTTATTTTTGTTTTTATTTCCATTTCTCTAGGAGGTGGGTCAAAAAGGATCTTGCTGTGATTTATGTCATAGAGTGTTCTGCCTCTATTTTCCTCTAAGAGTTTGATAGTTTCTGGCCTTACATTTAGGTCGTTAATCCATTTTGAGCTTATTTTTGTGTATGGTGTTAGGGAGTGATCTAATCTCATACTTTTACATGTACCTGTCCAGTTTTCCCAGCACCACTTATTGAAGAGGCTGTCCTTTCTCCACTGTACATTCCTGCCTCCTTTATCAAAGATAAGGTGACCATATGTGCGTGGGTTTTTCTCTGGGCTTTCTATCCTGTTCCATTTATCTTTCTGTTTTTGTGCCAGTACCATACTGTCTTGATTACTGTAGCTTGGTAGTATAGTCTGAAGTCAGGGAGTCTGATTCCTCCAGCTTCGTTTTTCGTCCTCAAGATTGCTTTGGCTATTCGGGGTCTTTTGTGTTTCCATACACATTGCGAAATTTTTTGTTCCAGTGCTGTTAAAAATGCCAGTGGTAGTTTGATAGGGATTGCATTGAACCTGTAGATTGCTTTGGGTAGTAGAGTCATTTTCACAATGTTGATTCTTCCAATCCAAGAATATGTTATATCTCTCCATCTATTTATATCATCTTTAATTTCTTTCATCAGTGTCTTATAATTTTCTGCATAACTACAAGCCAATATCACTGATGAACATAGATACAAAAATCCTCAACAAAATACTAGCAAACGGAATCCAAGAGCACATTAAAAGGATCATACACCATGATCAAGTGGGGTTTATTCCAGGAATGCAAGGATTCTTCAATATATGCAAATCAATCAACGTGGTACACCATATTAACAAATTGAAGGTGAAAAACCATATGATCATCTCAAGAGATGCAGAGAAAGTTTTCGATAAAATTCAACACCCATTTATGATAAAAGCCCTGCAGAATGTAGGCATAGAGGGAAATTTCCTCAACATAATAAAGGCCATATATGTCAAACCCACAGCCAACATCGTTCTCAATGGTGAAAAACTGAAAGTATTTCCACTAAGATCAGGAACAAGGCAAGGTTGCCCACTCTCACCACTCTTATTCAACATAGTTTTGGAAGTTTTAGCCACAGCGATCAGAGAAGAAAAGGAAATAAAAGGAATCCAAATCGGAAAAGAAGAAGTAAAGCTGTCACTGTTTGCAGATGACATGATACTCTACATAGAGAATCCTAAGGATGCTACCAGAAAACTACTAGAGCTAATCAATGAATTTGGTAAAGTAGCAGGATACAAAATTGATGCACAGAAATCTCTGGCATTCCTATACACTAATGATGAAAAATCTGAAAGTGAAATCAAGAAAACACTCCCATTTACCATTACCTCATTTATTTTTATCTGAAAAATGGGACAATAGTAGTTCCCACCTCACAGGGTTATTGTGTTAGTTGAGACATTGTGTGTAAATTGCTCAGTAATCTGGGTGCTTCTGATGATGGTCAGTGTTCGGGCTGTGAATTTTGGTGCATTTTATAGTGATCCGTGGGCAAGTCAAGAGATCTTCAGGGTGAGTCTTTAAGACTTTGTTTCAGCTCTTGTTTCTTTCTCTCCTTTTAATCTTCCCTGGCACTCTTGAAGAAGTTCCTATATCCATTGCATTCTTCAACATCTCAGAGCACCGTGTTTCTAGACTCAGTTAATTCAGAAGGTATGACAACCTGAACAGGTAAAAAACAGATGGAGCCGGAGGTGCCATAGAGATTATATGCAGTTTAAAAAACAGCCTCCTTTTTCCACATGAGAAAACCAAGACTCAGGAAAATGGAGTGACTTTGCTAATTCCTTCAATTAACGGCATCTCCAGGATCAGTAACCAGCATCAGAAAGCTCATGTCAGCCATTCATTCTTCTATTTATTCACCCCTTGGGAATATATGCTCAGTGCTTTTTACAAGACGTCAGGAATGAGAGTCAAGCTCAGGTTCACGGCCAGCCATCTGTTCTGCAAACAGAGCGTTAGCTGGGTAAACACACAGTGTCAAGAAGATGAAGGGGTGTCTGTTCTCTGGACAACTGAAAGAAGAAGCATTTGTTTAGTGCCTTCTCTGTTGACAGACATCATAAACCTTTTCCATACCTGCTGTGTCCTTGGTTCCTCACAGTAGCTATTCTTATTATAAACAACACCCTGGTTTTGAGCTGAGGTTCAGAGTGGCTTACTGACCTGCCAGGGAGGCTCAGATGTGGCAGAGACCGCCCCCCACCCCTTAGCCTTCAATACCTCCCCCTTCACCAGGGCATGGCTGGTGATCCCTCCCACGGTGCTTAAGGACTGGCAAAGCCTCCTGAGTCTCATGGGAAGCTCAGGACTGGCCCAACCCAACTGTCCAAGGGGTCTGCCATCTTGTCTTTGTTCCACGTGCCACCACTTCTTTTCCAAGTGTTGACAGCATCTCTGTCTGCTCCTTCCCTGTCCTATGTGACCTTCTGGGACTTGGCCCTTTGTCATCTATGGTGTCCTAGGAATCTCCTGTTTAGCTGGGTCCTCCAACCTGTCCTGTCCTGGCCAGCCCCATCTTGAGTTCACTCAAGTCTGCATCTGACGGCTTGAACAAGTGTCTGGCTTCAGAACACGAACCCCTCCAGGCCAGTCCAGCCCACTTTTCACCTCTCTTTACCTGAAGCCCTTGCAAAACAAGCTGTCCCTCCAAAGAGTGTGGGTTCAACACTCCAGGCACTGGCTTCTATCAGCGTGCATGCATGTGTGCATGTGTGTGTGCACGTGTGTGTAAAGGTGTGATCTGAGGCTCTAAATAGAGGCTCCATGCTCAGTGGCAGCCGGTTTTTGTACGTTATCTGCCCTTGGCAAGTCTGTGAAGGGCAATAAGTAGAGTGAGGTGATGTTTGCCCACGTGGGATGTGAGGACCAGGTGCCCCCAGTGTTCTCAGCCCTGGCCGTGACAGTGTGGAGTCTGAGAGGTGTCCCTTGTCACCTATTACACAGCAAGTGTGTGCCACATGCCGCGTTTGGTGTGGTGGAAACCGCGCTGCAGGAATGGTCTGCAGTCGCCTTGGTCAGGGATTTTCCTGAGCTCCACCTTTTAGGCAGGATACTTAGAAAAAGTGAAAGAAAGTGAAAGAGATCAAACAGCCTCTTGAATTTGGATGCATTTCTTAGAAGCAAGGACTGTGCCCACACTACTATTTAGAGTGGTCTGCTCCACCCACTGAGCCCTGATACACCAGCTAAAGGGAAAAGGCTGGGTCTGGGTGCTTCTCCTGGGCTCTCCAGGCTGAGCATCTACGGCTCTACAGGAGATTAAACAATTAACAAGCCTGCTTGTACACAACAGCTGCTGTGCCTCCTTATTTTAAAAATAGACGGGATGTTTACCTTTTCTCCACGTCTCCCGTTTGGAAGTATTTGTTTTCTCATTTTTCTAAGAATTCATTTTTGGCATTTGTCATATCAGGACTGACATTTTAGCAATTTCCCAAGTGATTGTCAGATTCTCCCAGGCTTGTCTTCCCTCTGTCCAGGCCCCTGCCTGGTGGGGAGGAGGTGCTTAATAAACTAGCTGTTGGGTTAGGTGTTCAAGCGGAATGGTGGGGTGGAATAGAAGATAAAGGGAACCGCAGCCCCTTCCAGCACCCATCCCTGAAGCCTCTTTTCTAGATTGTTGTTGCCACTCACTTTTATGTCTGTTTGGTTCTACATGATCCAGAAATCTGTATGTGAACTTGGGCTGAGGTGTATTAGAGATAAGCTCTCAAGGAGGTGTCTGGGAGGTGAAATATGCTTCCATTCTCTGTTTTGAATTTGATGGAAGGATTTGTAGCTTGTGGGAACTTAGAAGCATGAGTTCCTCTATTTTCCTGCTTTTCAAGTATGACTCTGAGGAAAAGCCCTTTGCTCTCAGATTGGACACTGAGTGGTGAAGCTCCCTGACCCCCATGTGGGGCAAAGAGCCATGAAGCCTGGGTGAGCCCAGGGGACAAGGAAGCGGGGTATGTCCTAGTGCCTGCCAGATGGAATAGGGACAGACCAAAAAATTAGCTTTTAATTAAATAAAAAACCCCAATTCTTCTCTTATCAGACATAATCAACCTTAAATATAAGTAGAAAAATGAATTCCACAGCCAAATGTAGCTTTTGGTGTCATAATGTTTCACCTTGTCTCTTTGTCCCACTACCTCTGTACTCTGGTTGAAGAAACCCGTGCCCAGTGCAGGCAGAGTTAAGGTCACCAGGGTGGCGTTTACCCTGCCTGGCCCAGAGCTCCTGCCACACACATTCCGGGGGAGTTAATGCAAGGTCTTCAAGTCCTCAAACAGAGACAAACCAAAGAAGTGGTGATACTCTTAGTTAAATTCTGCTTTGGAAGATATCAGATGCCGGGGGCGGGTGGGGATTGATTTATGTTCCAGCTGGTCAAATAAGACATCAAGAAAAATCCAGCGTGACTGGAAATTACTTAATGCCAACCGAGGACCCTTTGTGGTCAAATTTTGCTTGTCCTAAAAGACAAGAAATAAAAATAAATCTCTATACTACTGAATGATACCTGAAAATGTTGTCTCCCTGTATTTTGGGGGAATTTACTAGACTCTTATGTCATCATATTTTGGGAGTAGGCATATGTATTTATGATGTATTAAGAATGGTATTTATCTTTAATAAAAATTGAATTATTATGATAGCAGAGTGCACTTAACTTGGTTCGTTCTCAGTTGTCGATGATGCGATAAACTTGTGTTCTTCCTGAAAAGTCAGCAATGTAATATTTAAACTGGACAATCTTCCTTTTTCCCCCCGACATTGATGTTTTTTATATTTATTTTGTTTGGGGAAAATATTTTAAAAATTCGACTTTGATTTTATATGTTTAGAAAAATATGCTGAACAACCTCGACACACTTATCTTTGTAAGAGATGCGGATTTCTTGTTTCGCTTGGAGTTTGGAAGCAAAGAAATGGAGCTGTAACTCTTGCAGAGTCTTTCGGGTGCAGTGCCTGGTCGAGTGACAGGCGGTGAGGTATCCTGTTGGGAATCATAAGCCCAGGGTGTTATGAGGCAGGCATCCTTTGGAATTTTCTTTCTCTCAGGTATATTTATAGTCTTTAAAAGCTACCATTTAAGTTTAAGAAATCAAGCCTTGTGAACTGATATGATTGTACCTTTAGAATCTTCCTGGTAACTCATCTCTGAGGTATAGCTTGGATCCTTGATCTTTCAAAGTTCATTTAAATGGAAATAAAATGATTGAAACAGATGTGTTTTTCTTTGCCTTGAGCATGTATTTGCCATGATTCCTGTGGTACCGCAGACCTGCAGGTCACTGTCCATCCATGTTTCCTGCAGGTGGCATTCCCAGCCCATCATAAACACAAAACAGAAGTTGGAGGGGGCTTCCCTGGTGGCGCAGTGGTTGAGAATCTGCCTGCCAATGCAGGGGACATGGGTTTGGGCCTGGCCCGGGAAGATCCCACATGCCGCAGAGCAACTAGGCCCGTGAGTCACAACTACTGAGCCTGCGCGTCTGGAGCTTGTGCTCCGCAACAAGAGAGGCCGTGACAGTGAGAGGCCCGCGCACAGCGATGAAGAGTGGCCCCCGCTTGCCGCAACTAGAGAAAGCCCTCGCACAGAAACGAAGACCCAACACAGCCATAAATAAATAAATAAATTAATTAATTAATTAAAAAAAGAAGTTGGAGGGATCAGGCAGGGGGTGCAGGGCTGTGTGTCAGGGGGTGTGGATGCCTGGAGATGGGCAGAGAAGGGGATATCTTCAAAGTGATGCTGAAAACTTGGCCTCTGTGCACTGGTGCCGAATCGAATCTTGGAGAGTTTTGGGTGAAGTAGAAAAGGATACCTTTATTGCTTTGCCAGGCAAAGGGGGACACAGTGGGCTTGTGCCCTGAAAAACTGTGTGTCCCAACCTGGGAGTATTTGGTGAGGAGTTTTAGAGCAATGGTTCAAGGACATGGGTGCTGATAAGAATCAGGGTGTGTGCAGGGCCTGTGCTCCTTTAATCTGGCCTCAGGTGGTCTTCATGAAGAGCTTCTCTGGTTCCTTTAATCTGGAATGAAGAATGCTACATCTTCCATTTGTTGGGGGTTTTAGTTCTGTAAACAGCTCAAAGATATTGTTGTGTGTGTCCCTTGAGGGGGAACCAGGACCTGACCCAAGGCTGCACTACTGTTTCTTGCCTGCTCCTTCCTTGTCTCTGCATCCCCTCCCTTCCCTGATGAGCAACTGTTTGAACCTGCCCTTTGGAACTCAGGGAAGGTAATGGAGGCTGGACAGAAAGACTCCCATGCCCAGGAGCCCCACAGGGTCCTGCTTCGGTTCAAAAGTATGGGTGACCTTGCAGCCAGGCCTTTCCCTCCCTCCAGTGATGAGGTGGTATTGTCCCTGGTCCCCTAAATGGCCTGACCTGCCTCACCTGCCGTTCCCCTCACAGACTCCACTCCCACTATTGTCTCTTTCCCCCATCTGCAGCTCCAGTCACACCTCCCTTCTAGAACATTCCCATGACACACAAACCTGCTCTCACTTTCCACTCAAAGACAGCCCTCTAGACTCCCCTCCTTTTTCCAGTACTGTTCCCTTCCTCTATTTTTTAAGATTATAACATCTCCAAAGAACAGCCATCCGCCACCCATCCTCAGCTCCCGTTTTCTCCTCACCTGGCCACTGCACTGACAGTTCTGTTGGACGCACCAGTGCCCTCCACCTGACCAACACCGATGTCTTGCTGGAGCCCTTGGCCCCATCTGACACGGCTGAGCCCACCCTGCTCCCTTGGGCTCCCTCCCTGCTCCCTTGGGCTCCCCTCCCCTGTCTTCCAAGACTACATGCTCTGCTGGATTTCCTCTCACCTCACCTCTTGGCCTCTCCTTCCTGGTCTCCTTTGCTGATTCCACGTTCACTCCCCAGCCTTGCCAGCCAGCATTTGGAGCACTCCAAGGCTGAAACTTCAGACCTCTTCTCTTCCTCGCCATTGACTCTCTCTTGGAGTCAAATGATCTCTTTCCATGTGTATTAGTCTGCTCCAGCTGCCGTAACAAAATACCACAGACCAGGAGGCTTAAACTACAGAAATGCATTTGCTTTCAGTTCTGGAAGCTGAAAGACCTAGATCAAGATGTTGGCAGGGTTGGTTCTTCTGAGGCCTCTTGGCTTGTACACAACTGTCTTCTCGCTGTGTCCTTACGTGTTCTCTCCTTTGTATCCTATTGGATTAGGACCCAACCTGATGACCTCATTTTACCTTAAAGACCCTACCTCCAAAGAGCAGATAACCTTATCTTCTCCTATTGAATCAAGTTCTCTGCCAGTGACAGAGGCCATGGACCATGGGGGCTGCAGTCTGCACAGGGAGAGAGCATCTTTCCCAGCTTTTGTGGTTCCATACCTTCAAAGCTCTCTGACTGGTCTGCTTGTGTCACAGGCCCATACCTTGGGTCAATCCATGTTGCCAATGGTGGGGTTGGGGGCGGGGGAGGAGATCTGATGGGCCACACCTGAGTTGTGGCTCATTCTCGGGACCCTGCAGCCTTGAGGGGTCATAGGTAGTGACTGATACAGTCTCAGCAGAACCACATGGATTAGAGCCAGGGATACTTTGTCCTAAGGCAAGAATGCGACCTAGACCAAATAATAGAGGTGGTTTACCCTGAAGATCGTTAGGCAATGTGCTGAAACAAGAGGAATAAAGATGTAATGGAGACATGACAGAGTGGTGGGTGTGTGTCTGTCTCTGGGAGGAGATTCTCTCTTTCTCATACCCTTTTTTCAAAAAAAAGTTTATTTATTTATTTAGTCTGTGCCAGGTCTTAGTTGCAGCATGCAGGATCTTTTTTTTTTTTTTTTAACATCTTTATTGGGGTATAATTGCTTTAAAATGGTGTGTTAGTTTCTGCTTTATAACAAAGTGAATCAGTTATAAATATAAATATGTTCCCATATCTCTTCCCTCTTGCGTCTCCCTCCCTCCCACCCTCCCTATCCCACCCCTCCAGGCGGTCACAAAGCACCGAGATGATCTCCCTGTGCTATGTGGCTGCTTCCCACTAGCTATCTACCTTACGTTTGGTAGCGTATATATGTCCATGCCATTCTCTCGCTTTGTCACAGCTCACCCTTCCCCCTCTCCATATCCTCAAGTCCGTTCTCTAGTAGGTCTGTGTCTTTATTCCTGTCTTACCCCTAGGTTCTTCATGACATTTTTTTTTCTTAAATTCCATATATATGTGTTAGCATATGGTATTTGTCTTTCTCTTTCTGACTTACTTCACTCTGTATGACAGACTCTAGGTCTATCCACCTCATTACAAATAGCTCAATTTCGTTTCTTTTTATGGCTGAGTAATATTCCATTGTATATATGTGCCACATCTTCTTTATCCATTCATCCGATGATGGGCACTTAGGTTGTTTCCATCTCCTGGCTATTGTAAATAGAGCTGCAATGAACATTTTGGTACATGACTCTTTTTTGAATTATGGTTTTCTCAGGGTATATGCCCAGGAGTGGGATTGCTGGGTCATATGGTAGTTCTATTTGTAGTTTTTTAAGGAACCTCCATACTGTTCTCCACAGTGGCTGTACCAATTCACATCCCCACCAGCAGTGCAAGAGTGTTCCCTTTTTCTACACCCTCTCCAGCATTTATTGTTTCTAGATTTTTTGATGATGGCCATTCAGACTGGTGTGAGATGATATCTCATTGTAGTTTTGATTTGCATTTCTCTAATGATTAATGATGTTGAGTATTCTTTCATGTGTTTGTTGGCAGTCTGTATATCTTCTTTGGAGAAATGTCTATTTAGGTCTTCTGCCCATTTTTGGATTGGGTTGTTTGTTTTTTTGTTTTTGAGCTGCATGAGCTGCTTGTAAATTTTGGAAATTAATCCTTTGTCAGTTGTTTCATTTGCAAATATTTTCTCCCATTCTGAGGGTTGTCTTTTCATCTTGTTTATGGTTTCCTTTGCTGTGCAAAAGCTTTGAAGTTTCATTAGGTGCCATTTGTTTATTTTTATTTTTGTTTTTATTTGCATTTCTCTAAGAGGTGGGTCAAAAAGGATCTTGCTGTGATTTATGTCATAGAGTGTTCTGCCTATGTTTTCCTCTAAGAGTTTGATAGTTTCTGGCCTTACATTTAGGTCTTTAATCCATTCTGAGCTTATTTTTTGTGTATGGTGTTAGGGAGTGATCTAATCTCATACTTTTACATGTACCTGTCCAGTTTTCCCAGCACCAATTATTGAAGAGGCTGTCCTTTCTGCACTGTACATTCCTGCCTACTTTATCAAAGATAAGGTTACCATATGTGCGTAGGTTTATCTCTGGGCTTTCTGTCCTGTTCCATTGATCTATATTTCTGTTTTTGTGCCAGTACCATACTGTCTTGATTACTGTAGCTTTGTAGTTTAGTCTGAAGTCAGGGAGCCTGATTCTTCCAGCTCGGTTTTTTGTTCTCAAGATTGCTTTGGCTATTCGGGGTCTTTTGTGCTTTCCATACACATTTTGAAATTTTTTGTTCTAGTTCTGTGAAAAATGCCAGTGGTAGTTTGATAGGGATTGCATTGAATCTGTAGATTGCTTTGGGTAGTAGAGTCATTTTCACAATGTTGATTCTTCCAATCCAAGAACATGGTATATCTCTCCATCTATTTGTATCATCTTTAATTTCTTTCATCAGTGTCTTATAATTTTCTGCATACAGGTCTTTTGTCTCCTTAGGTAGGTTTATTCCTAGATATTTTATTCTTTTTGTTGCAGTGGTAAATGGGAATGTTTTCTTGATTTCACTTTCAGATTTTTCATCATTAGTGTATAGGAATGCCAGAGATTTCTGTGCATCAATTTTGTATCCTGCTACTTTACCAAATTCATTGATTAGCTCTAGTAGTTTTCTGGTAGCATCCTTAGGATTCTCTATGTATAGTATCATGTCATCTGCAAACAGTGACAGCTTTACTTCTTCTTTTCCGATTTGTATTCCTTTTATTTCCTTTTCTTCTCTGATTGCTGTGGCTAAAACTTCCAAAACTATGTTGAATAAGAGTGGTGAGAGTGGGCAACCTTGTTTTATTCCTGATCTTAGTGGAAATGCTTTCAGTTTCTCACCACTGAGGACGATGTTGGCTGTGGGTTTGTCATATATGGCCTTTATTATGTTGAGGAAAGTTCCCTCTATGCCTACATTCTGCAGGGATTTTATCATATATGGGTGTTGAATTTTTTCAAAAGCTTTCTCTGCATCTATTGAGATGATCATATGTTTTTTTATTCAATTTGTTAATATGGTGTATCACGTTGATTGATTTGCATATATTGAAGAATCCTTGCATTCCTGGAATAAACCCCACTTGATCATGGTGTATGATCCTTTTAATGTGCTCTTGGATTCTGTTTGCTAGTATTTTGTTGAGGATTTTTGTATCTATGTTCATCAGTGATATTGGCCTGTAGTTTTCTTTCTTTGTGACATCCTTGTCTGGTTTTGGTATCAGGGTGATGGTGGCGTTGTAGAATGAGTTTGGGAGTTTTTCTCCCTCTGCTGCATTTTGGAAGAGTTTGAGAAGGATACTTGTTAGCTCTTCTCTAAATGTTTGATAGAATTCGCTTGTGAAGCCGTCTGGTCCTGGGCTTTTGTTTATTGGAAGATTTTTAATCACACTTTCAATTTCAGTGCTTGTGATTGGTTCGTTCATATTTTCTATTCCTTCCTGATTCAGTCTTGGCAGGTTGTGCTTTTCTAAGAATTTGTCCATTTCTTCCAGGTTGTCCATTTTATTGGCATAGAGTTGCTTGTAGTAATCTCTCATGACCTTTTGTATTTCTGCAGTGTCACTTGTTACTTCTCCTTTTTCATTTCTAATTCTATGGATTTGAGTCTTCTCCCTTTTTTTCTTGATGAGTCTGGCTAATGGTTTATCAATTTTGTTTATCTTCTCAAAGAACCAGCTTTTAGTTTTATTGATCTTTGCTATTGTTTCCTTCATTTCTTTTTCATTTATTTTTTATCTGATCTTCATGTTTTCTTTCCTTCTGCTAATTTTGAGGTTTTTTGTTCTTCTTTCTGTAATTGCTTTAGGTGCAAGGTTAGGTTGTTTACTCGAGATGTTTACTTTTTCTTAAGGTAAGATTGTATTGCTATAAACTTCCCACTTAGAACTGCTTTTGCTGCATCCCATAGGTTTTGGGTCATCGTGTCTCCATTGTCATTTGTTTCTAGGTATTTTTTGATTTCCTCTTTGATTTCTTCAGTGATCACTTCGTTATTAAGTAGTGTACTGTTTAGCCTCCATGTGTTTGTATTTTTTACAAATCTATTCCTGTAATTGATATCTATTCTCATAGCATTGTGGTCAGAAAAGATACTTGATAAAATTTCAATTTTCTTAAATTTACCAAGGCTAGATTTGTGACCCAAGATATGATCTATCCTGGAGAATGTTCTATGAGCAATGAAAAATGTGTATATTCTGTTGGTTTTGGATGGAATGTCCTATAAATATCAATTAAGTCTATCTTGTTTAATGTATCATTTAAGGCTTGTGTTTCCTTATTTATTTTCATTTTGGATGATCTGCCCATTGGTGAAAGTGGGGTGTTAAAGTCCCCTACTATGAATGTGTTACTGTCGATTTCCCCTTTTATGGCTGTTAGTATTTGACTTATGTATTGAGGTGCTCCTATGTTGGGTGCATAAATATTTACAATTGTTATATCTTCTTCTTGGATCGATCCCTTGATCATTATGTAGTGTCCTTCTTTGTCTCCTCTAATAGTCTTTATTTTAATGTCTATTTTGTCTGATATGAGATTGCTACTCCAGCTTTCTTTTGGTTTCCATTTGCATGGAATATCTTTTTCCATCTCCTTACTTTCAGTCTGTATGTGTCTCTATGTCTGAAGTGGGTCTCTTGTAGACAGCATATATATGGGCCTTGTTTTTGTATCCATTCAGCCAGTCTGTGTCTTTTGGTGGGAGCATTTAGTCCATTTACATTTAAGGTAATTATTGATATGTATGTTCCTATTCCCATTTTCTTAATTGTTTTGTGTTTGTTATTGTAGGTCTTTTCCTTCTCTTGTGTTTCTTGGCTAGAGAATGTCCTTTAGCATTTGTTGTAAAGCTGGTTTGGTGGTGCTGAACTCTCTCCACTTTTGCTTGTCTGTAAAGTTTTTAATTTCTCCATCAAATTTGAATGAGATCCTTGCTGGGTAGAGTAATCTTGGTTGTAGGTTTTTCTCCTTCATCACTTTAAATATGTCTTGCCAGTCCCTTCTGGCTTGTAGAGTTTCTGCTGAAATATCAGCTGTTAACCTTATGGGGATTCCCTTGTGTGTTGTTTGTTGTTTTTACCTTGCTGCTTTTAATATGTTTTCTTTGTATTTAATTTTTGACAGTTTGATTGATATGTGTCTTGGCGTGTTTCTCCTTGGATTTATCCTGTATGGGACTCTCTGTGCTTCCTGGACTTGATTAACTATTTCCTTTCCCGTATTAGGGAAGTTTTCAACTCTAATCTCTTCAAATATTTTCTCAGTCCCTTTCTTTTTCTCTTCTTCTTCTGGGACCTCTATAATTCGAATATTGGTGCGTTTAATGTCATCCCAGAGGTCTCTGAGACTGTCCTCAATTCTTTTCATTCTTTTTTCTTTATTCTGCTCTGCAGTAGTTATTTCCACTATTTTATGTTCTAGGTCAATTATCCATTCTCCTGCCTCAATTATTCTGCTATTGATCCCATCTAGAGTATTTTTAATTTCATTTATTGTGTTGTTCATCATTGCTTGTTTTATCTTTAGTTCTTCTAGGTCCTTGTTAAATGTTTCTTGCATTTTCTCTATTCCATTTCCAAGATTTTGGATAATCTTTACTATCATTATTCTGAATTCTTTTTCTGGTAGACTGCCTATTTCCTCTTCATTTGTTAGGTCTGGTGGGTTTTTATCTTGCTCCTTCATCTGCTGTTTGTTTTTCTGTCTTCTCATTTTGCTTATCTTACTGTGTTTGGGGTCTCCTTTTTGCAGGCTGCAGTTTCGTAGTTTCCATTGTTTTTGGTGTCTGTCCCCAGTGGCTAAAGTTGGTTCAGTGGGTTGTGTAGTCTTCCTGATGGAGGGGACTAGTGCCTGTGTTGTGGTGGATGAGGCTGGATCTTGTCTTTCTGGTGGGCTGGTCTACATCTGGTGGTGTATTTTGAGGTGCCTGTGGCCTTATTATGATTTTCGGCAGCCTCTCTGCTAATGGGTGGGGTTGTGTTCCTGTCTTGCTAGTTGTTTGGGAGAGGGTGTCCAGCACTGTAGCTTGCTGGTTGTTGAGTGAAGCTGGGTGCTGGTGTTGAGATGTAGATCTCTGGGAGATTTTCGCCATTTGATATTATGTGGAGCTGGGAGGTATCTTGTGGACCAGTGTCCTGAAGTTGGCTCTCCCACCTCTGATGCATAGCACTGACTGCTGGCTGCAGCACCAAGAGCCTTTCATCTACATGGCTCAGAATAAAAGGGAGAAAAAGTAGAAAGAAAGAAAGAAAGAAAGAAGGAAAGAAAGAAAGGAAGGAAGGAAGGATGGAAGGAAGGAAGGAAGGAAGGAGGGAAGGAAGAAAGAAAAGAAAGAAAGAAAGAGGATAAAATAAAATAAAGTTATTAAAATAAAAAATAATTATTAAGAAAAACGTTTTTTTAAAAAGAAAAAAACAAAAACAAAACAAAAGAAAACAACAAAACAAAAAAATGGACGGATAGAATCCTAGGACAAATGGTGACAGCAAAGCTATACAGACAAAATCTCACACAGAAGCATACACATACACACTCACAAAAAGAGGAAAAGGAGAAAAAATAGTAAATCTTGCTCTCAAAGTCCACCTCCTCAATTTGGGCTGATTTGTTGTCTATTCATGTATTCCACAGATGCAGGGTACATCAAGTTGATTGTGGAGATTTAATCCGCTGCTCCTGAGGCTCCTGGGAAAGATCTCCCTTTCTCTTCTTTGTTCGCACAGCTCCAGGGGCTCAGCTTTGGATTTGGCCCTGCCTCTGCGTGTAGGTCGCCTGAGGGCGTCTGTTCTTCCCTCAGAGAGGGCGGGGTTAAAGGAGCAGCTGATTCGGGGGCTCTGGCTCACTTAGGCCGTGGGGAGGGAGGGGTGCAGATGCGGGGCGAGCCTGCGGGGCAGAGGCCGGCATGACGTTGCACCAGCCTGAGGCGCAGCATGCGTTTTCCCGGGGAAGTTGTCCCTGGATCCCGGGAGCCTGGCAGTGGCAAGCTGCACAGGCTCCCGGGAGGGGCAGTGTGGAGAGTGATCTGTGCTCGCACACAGGCTTCTTGGTGGCGGCAGCAGCAGCCTTAGCGTCTCATGCCCGTCTCTGGTGTCCACACTGTTAGCCGCAGCTCGTGCCCGTCTCTGGAGCTCCTTTAAGTGGCGCTCTTAATACCCTCCCCTCCCGCACCAGGAAACAAAGAGGGAAGAAAAAGTCTCTTGCCTCTTCGGCAGGTTCAGACTTTTCCCCGGACTCCCTCCCGGCTAGCCGTCGTGCACTAGCCCCCTGCAGGCTGTGTTTCTGCCGCCAGCCCCAGTCCTCTCCCTGCGCTCCGACCGAAGCCCGAGCCTCAGCTCCCAGCCCTGCCCGCCTGAGCAGACAAGCCTCTCGGGCTGGTGAGTGCTGGTCGGCACCAATCCTCCATGCGGGAATCTCTCCACTTTGCCTTCCGCACCCCTGTGGCTGTGCTCTCCTCCGCCACCCGCAGTCTCTGCCCGCGAAGGGGCTTCTAGTGTGTGGAAACCTTTCCTCCTTCACAGCTCCCTCCCACTGGTACAGGTCCCATCCCTATTCTTTTGTCTCTGTTTTTTCTTTTTTCTTTTGCCCTACCCAGGTATGTGGGGAGTTTCTTGCCTTATTGGGAGGTCTGAGGTCTTCTGCCAGCGTTCAGTAGGTGTTCTGTAGGAGTTGTTCCACGTGTAGGTGTATTTCTGGTGTATCTGTGGGAAGGAAGGTGATCTACGCGTCTTACTCTTCCGCCATCTCCCATCAATCACTCCTGCAGGATCTTTAGTTGTGGCATGTGGGCTTCTTTAGTTGTGGCATACAAACTCTTAGTTGCGACATATCCTTGCAGGATCTAGTTCCCCAGCCAGGGATCAAACCTGGGCCACCTGTATTGGGAGCGTGGAGTCTTACCCACTGGGCAACCAGGGAAGTCCCTTTCTCATGCTTCTTGAAACATACTTCTTAAGTAGCTGTCTACCTTTTCTGCCCATGGGTCCACTAGTCCTAAATAGCTTAAATGGTCAGCTAACAATAAGCATTTACTAGGTATTAGCAATTGATTTATGTACATTATTTCATTTAATTCCTATTTGAATAGCCACTAGAATTATCCCCACCTTACAACAGACAAAGTGACCTGTGTTAGGTGATTAAGAAGCCAAAGGAGAAATAAACTGTGACATCAACAATTCCCTTCACGTTGGCCTGGTGAGTTCCTCTGCCCACATGGAATAGCGACTGAACTCAGGAATGTCCTATGACTGATGAAATCCTTATTCAGGTGTACTATCTCATGACGCAGAACTATAAGGTAGGTCTAGAAAAGAGTCACTTAGGTAGGAAACCACAAAGATAACAGATCCGGTACTGTCTTTTTTTTTTTTTTTTTTGTGGTACGTGGGCCTCTCACTATTGTGGCCTCTCCCATTGCGGAGCACAGGCTCTGGATGCGCAGGCTCAGCGGCCATGGCTCACGGGCCCAGCTGCTCCGCGGCATGTGGGATCTTCCCAGACCGGGGCACGAACCCATGTCCCCTGCATCGGCGGGCGGACTCTCAACCACTGCACCACCAGGGAAGCCCACTGGTACTGTCTTTAGAGTTCTAGGTGGTTCTGCTCTGCATGTTTGTGCCATATGGCCAATGTCTATGAACCATGACAAAATATTCTTCCCATCACGCACCTGCAGCCAATCCTGACTCTGGGCTGACCAATGCTTCTGTTTATCCTCTTGTTATTTGAACAGCACTGTGGCCCTGAAGGTTTCTGGGGGACACTGTCCTTCATCAGTAGAGATGAAGATTGGAACTCAACAGTTAGATTCCTGTTCAGTCGTGAGAACCTGACTGCGTCTATATTAAGGCGGTCTTTTAATTAATGCTTTTAGCGGTAATGCTTTTAGTGATGCCTGCTCATCTCAGGTAAGAAGCCCAGAGTATCAGACAGGAGAGGGGCCTTGAAGACCCACGGGTCCAACCTCCTTATTGCAGAGACAATGAAACTAAGTTAGATCGGACTTATCTACAGGAGAAAACACCACAAACAAGGTCATTTATTCATTTCTCTGTAATTTTAGCTCCTTTTGGATTTTGAATGCTACATTAAATCATAGCACTTAAGATATTTTATATATATATACACATATTTTATATATATATACATATTTATGTGTATATATATATATGCACATATATATATATACACATACACCATTCTGCATTTGATCTTGCAAAGTGTAAGCAAAGATCTCAAAGTTAAAAGCATCCGACTCAGAGACTCGGAAAGTTTAAAGAATTTGCCCAAGTCTGTCTGAGTCAGCTCAGCCTTCTGTAACAAAAATACCACAGACAGGGTGGCTTAAAGAACAGAAATTTATTTCTCACAGATCTGGGGGCTAGAAGTCTGAGATCAAGGTGCTAGCAGTCTGGTTTCTGGTGAGGTGTGTTTCCTCGTTTTCCTTACTTGGAGGAGAGCAAGCGAGCTCATATCTCTGGTGTCTCTTAATCCTATCATGAGGAGGGAGGGGGACAAAAACATTTAGTTCATAGCAAAGGTGCACATCTAGAAACTGGCCCTGGAGTTCTAACTCCAGCTGCATGGCAGTAAAGCCTAGAATTCAAATTTAGAGCCAGAGGTATACATCGTAAAGCAATTATGTGCTTAGCTTTCCAACAGTTTACTGACAGCCAATTGCTATGCATTCATTCACCAAATTTTTGTTGAACACTTACTGTGGGCCGGGTTTCCTGCCCTCATGGAATTCATTTTCTATTAAAGGAAATGGTTTGTTGACAGGCATTCACAGTGCAGTGTGATAAGGGCTGTGTTGGTAAGTTTCATGCTGGGTGCGATGGGCGCACACAGAGAAGGATCTAACGTATTCTTGAGGGACCAGGAAAGCTCTCCAGAAAAAGTGAACTCTAACCTGAGACCTGTGTAAGACTCAGCCTCATGGGAGGCGCAGGAGGGCTTCAGGGACAAAATGGTGAGTTGGGGAAGGAAATACTGTTCAGTAAGCAGAAGCCAAGTCCATAGGGGCAGGACCAAGGGATAAGACATGCTATGGACTCAATGTCTGTGTCCCCCTCAAATTCATATGTGGAAGCCCTAATCCCCAGTGTGATGGTATTCGGAGGTGGGATCCTTGGGAAGTGATTAGACTGTGAGCATGGGGTCCTCATGATGGGATTAGTGCCCTTATAAGAAGAGACATGAGAGAGAGAATTTCTCTCTCCTCTGTGTGAGGATACAGCAAGAAGGCCAAGAAGACATTTGTCTGAAAACCAGGAAGAGATGTCTCACCAGGAACCGAGTCTTCTGGTGCCTTGGTCTTAGACTTTGAGCCTCCAGAACTGTGAGAAATAAATTTCGGTTCTTTAAGCCACCCAGTCTATGGTATTTGTTATGGCAGCCTGAGCTGACGAGACAAGACCAGATAATTTGGAACCAGGTAATGAATGGCTTCACAGCATGTAGTGGGCCATAATTCTAAAACGGTCCCCTGAGATCTCCCACCCTGATCTCAAGGACTGTGAATATAATGAGACATCACAGCCATGATTACATTACATTACATGGAAAAAGGGATTTTGCAGATGTAAGTAAGGTTACCAATCAGTTGGCTTTGAGTTAATGAAAAGGGAGATTATCTGGGTGAGTCTATTCTAATCACACGAGCCCTTTAAAAGCAGAGCGTTTCTCCTGACTAGTGGCAGAAAGAAGTCACAGTGATGCCAAAATTGAGACTGCAACATGCTGTTGCTGGCTTAAGGATGGGGGTGGCCATTGTCAGGGAATGTGCACATGTTCAGCTGACAACCAGCACAGAAGTGGGACTTCAGTCCTACAGATTCGAGGAGCAGAATGTGCCAACAACCTGGATGAACTTGGAAGTGGATTCTTCCCCCAAACTTTCAAATAAGAATCCAGCCTGGCTGACACTTTGTGACAGTGTGAGGTCCTTAGTGGAGCCCTCTCCAGGACATCCAGACTTCCCGCCAGCAGAGCTGTGAGAGAATAAATAGTATGAGGCAATTTGCTACACAGCGATAGAAAACTTATACTCAAGCCAAGTTAAAAATAAAATAGATGTAAAAACCAAAAATAATCCACTACCAAATGGAATGCTGTAGTACATTAAAAAATATGACAGGGGCTTCCCTGGTGGCGCAGTGGTTGAGAGTCCGCCTGCCGATGCAGGGGACACGGGTTCGTGCCCCGGTCCGGGAGGATCCCACGTGCCGCAGAGCGGCTGGGCCCGTGAGCCATGGCCGCTAAGCCTGCACGTCCGGAGCCTGTGCTCCGCAACGGGAGAAGCCACGACAGTGAGAGGCCCGCGTACCGCAAAACAAACAAACAAACAAAATGACAATATTGTTTAAGATTCGAAAGTCTGTTGGTGTAATTTACATTAACAGGATGTGTTAGGGTGTAAGTTTGGCTCCTGGAGCAGAGAGATCTAAAATAACAGCAATTTTAACAAGACAGAATTTTGTGCCTTACACAAAACTCTGCACAGATGGTCTAAAGCTGGTGTGGTGACTCATGGTCAATAGTGACTTACACTCAGTCATTGCCTTGCCCCCTTCAACACATGGCTTCCATCTTCTGGTCCAGATGGTTGCTCCAGCTGCCGTCATGATATATCCCAGGCAGTAGGAAGGAAGAAATGGGAGAAACGGGCATGCCTTCCTATCCACCCCCTGCTCTTCCCGGGTGACTTCAAGGGCAAGACAAAGACATGGCAACTGCACATACTTCAAATCACAACTCAGCAGCCAGAACTTAGTCACATGGACACATCTAGCTTCCAGGGATTTGAGGAAAGTATTGAGTGGCCACGTGTCCCCTGAAATTTTACTACTGTGGAAGGAAAAGAGAACAGATAATAGGGGAAAACTAGCTGTCTCTGCCCCAAGGAGAAAAAGGAAGATTCTCTTATTAAATGCAGATAAAACATTTAATAAAATGAAACACCATTTGTTATCAGTCAGTGTTCTCCAGAGAAACAGAAAAAGTATATATTTTTACTCAAATCTATATATTAACAGAATACACACACACACACACACACACACACACACACACACACATTTATTGCAAGCAATTGGCTTAGGTAACTGAGGGGCTGGCAAATCTGAAATCTGTAGGGCAGGTCAGCAGGCTGGAGACGTTCATGCAAGAGCTGATGTTGCAGTCCTGAGGCAGAATTTCTCCTTCCCTAGGAAACTTCAGTAGACTCTTAAGGCCTTCAACTGATTGGACGAGGCCCACCCTCATCCCACTGGAGATTACTTCAATGGCAAGTAGCCTGCTTTCCTAACCACATTTACAAGATACCGCCACTGCAACACCTTGACTAGTGTTTGATTGGATAACTGGGGACTCTAGCCTAGCTCAGTTGACAAATCAAAATAATCCTCAAGCCAAAGGAAAAAAAAAAAAGCAAATTAGGCTTTGAAAATATTTCCTGAACCTGATAAATGCAATTGTAGTCCATATCCATTATATTTTACATCTCAATATTCGTGTATATTTTTAGTCTGCTCAGAATCTGAATCTCCTTCCTACATTTGGGAAATCCACTTTTCTGTGAGTGTCAGTGACAGCCCAGCCCCATCTACCATTCTAGAGGCCCCAAAGCCTGATCCTGTCCCTGCTCGCCCCCAGCTGCTCTGTGACTTAAACCTAGCCGATTGGATGCTCTACCAGTGACTTTGATAAGGAATGGGTTTCACAAAGAAGCAGCTCTGGATTGGGGCTGTCCCTGGTGGCAAGGGAAGAAGCATCCCGCCAGTACCCTCACCAGGCTGTTTCTGGAAATTTCCCTGGGCCCTGGGTTCCTGCATAGCCTCTTTGGTTCATGCCTATTCTCTAAGCCTGCTTTTTTCAGCCTTCTCATTGATTCTGTTAGAAACCTGCCATCTCTTTTTTGTTGTCCCTTTTGTGATAAGTTTAGCCTGCATCAGATTCTGAGGTATGTAACCCTAAACCCTAATTGGTATATACAGAAAGGTTACAGCAAAAATCAAACCTAATGGTGAAATGTGAGGACACCTTTTAAAGTGGTGTTTCTCGACTGGAACAGAGGCAATATTGCCCCTCAAGGGACATTTGGCAATGTCTGGAGATCTTCTCGGTTGTCACAACCTGCAGTGGGGATGGTGTGGATAGGGGTGAGGGCTCTGTGCTATGGCATCCAGCATCTACTGGTAGAGGCCAGGGATGCTGCTACACCTCCTCTGAAGTCAATAGTGCTGAGATTGAGAAACTCTGCTCTAAAGTAAGAAACAAGACAAGGAAGCTTGCTTTCACTGTTTCTATTCAGTGCTATACTGAAGAATGTAGAAAGCAAAATAAAGCAAGAGAAAAAGAGATGTAAGGACTGGAATGGAAAAAAATGTTTACTTCTTGCAGATGGTATGACTGAACACCTGAAGATAATGTTCAGAAACTAGTAAAACCACAGATAACTCATCACGGCTGCTGGATGTAAGGTCAATATGCATAAGCAAATGGCATACTAACGACAACCACTTTAAAAGTAATACTACTACTTCTCTGTGTTATTTTTGCAACTTCTTGTGAATATATAATTATTTCAAAATAAAAAGGTTTTAAAAGATAATTTCAAAAATTTCTTTAGTAACAGCAGCAAAAACTATAAGCTATTTAAGATTAATTTAACCAAAATGTGAAAGAAATTTGTGAGGAAAATTATATATCTTCATTGAAGAACAAAATAAGAATTAAATAAATGGAGAGACATATCATATTCATGTTTGGAAAAATCCAATGCTGTAGGTTGTCACTTCTTTTAAAATTCATCTGTACATTCAATGCAATTCCAGCAAAAATCCCAACAAGGCTTTTAATAGAAGTCAACAAACTGACCTTAAAAATCATATAGGGGACTTTCCCTGGTGGCACAGTGGTTAAGAATCCGCCTGCCAATGCAGGGGACATGAGTTCGAGCCCTAGTCTGGGGAGATCCCACATGCCGTGGAGCAACTAAGCCCATGTGCCACAACTACTGAGCCTGCACTCTAGAGTCTGCAAGCCACAACTACTGAGCCCACATACCACAACTACTGAAGCCCATGTGCCACAACTACTGAAGCCCACGTGCCACAACTACTGAAGCCCGCATGCCTAGAGTCCGTGCTGCACAACGAAGAGAAGCCACCGCAGTGAGAAGCCCCCGCACTGCAATGAAGAGTAGCGCCGCTCTCCACAACTAGAGAAAGCCTGCGCACAGCAACGAAGACCCAATGCAGCCAATAATAAATAAATAAATAAAGATTTATTAAAAAAAGAATCACATGGAAGAACTAAGGGCCAAATACGTAAACTCTAGGCTGTGAATTTAAAAAAGCTTCTATAAAAACTTCTATAAACAAAATTTTGCTCTGGCTTTTCTGTATAGGTTGGGTTAAAGGCAGGTAAAACTGGAAGACAGGAATTCCATGATAGTAATCTGTGCAAGAGGAAATGACCCAAGCCATGGGGATAATTGCAGGGAAATATTTTTAAGGAGTGAGATGTACAGACTTGGTGATTAATTAAATATGGGGAATAAGAGAAGGAGAGAGTAGGATGATACCAAGAGTTTCAGGCCTGGTAATTGGGTAGATAGTGGTTCCATTTTCTGGGATAGAAAACACAAAAGGAGGACTGGCATTTGGGAGAGAAGGTATTGAATGCAGGTTTTGTTGGTGAAAATTCAAGTAAGTATCAAGAAGAAAAAGAGGGAGTTTTATTAGAGCCCAACTGAGGATGCTAACCCAGGAAGCAGATTCTCAGGAAGCTCTGAGAATTGTTCTGCCTGATAGAAGTCGAAGGCATAGTCAGCTACAATTTTTTTTTTTTTTTTTTTGGCGGTACGCGGGCCTCTCACTGCTGTGGCCTCTCCCGTTGCGGAGCACAGGCTCCGGACGCGCAGGCTTAGCGGCCATGGCTCACGGGCCCAGCCGCTCCGCGGCACGTGGGATCCTCCCGGACCGGGGCACGAACCCGTGTCCCCCGCATCGGCAGGCGGACTCCCAACCACTGCGCCACCAGGGAAGCCCAGTCAGCTACATTTTTGAGACAAAGGATCGTACATCAAAATGATGTACTGATATTTAACATAAAGTTCCCCAAGGATTCATAGCCCAGGTAAGCATGTACAAAGCGACCAGCAAGTCATCATCACCCCCTACAGAGCTGGGAAAGAATGCTATTGTTTAAGAAGTTACGTTGCTAACGTCAGAAGAAAGAAAAAAGATTGATCTTTGCTGTCGAGCAGGCACTCCTGTCTTTGAGCAGCTCTGGTTAATGTGTAATGCCGATGCCCGCTGCACATTAGGGAGGGAGGAGGCCCAAATGGACACAGAGAGAATTTTATGTTTAATTTTTTCTTGTCCTGTTTTAACAGATAAATTTTATGTCATCAGTTTGGACAGAGAGAGTTTGTAATGGATGGGGTCATCCAAGTGGAGCTGTCTGAGAGGTCGTTGGTTGTATAGGTCTGAGAGCCCAGGAGAAACATCTGGGCTGGAGACCTAAATCTAGGAATCTAGAACATAATAGAAGCAGTAAGAATGAATGAAAATCACCAAGAACAGTCGTTAGATAAGAAGAGGGTGTGTTTAAGAACCCGGAGGAACAGACAGAGCAAGAAAGAAGGAAAAGAGGAACGTCCAGAGGGGTGGGAGGAGACCAGAGTCTTGTGCCAAAAGCCAAGAAGAGGGAGCAAAAGGAGTGAGAATGTGGCTAGTGAACGAATGTGGCTGAAGTTCATGGAGAAGATGACCTGAGTCTGGTCAACTAGATCAAGCAGCAGGGACATCTTGGGCACTTGGCAAGAGGCCTTTCAGCAGTGTGGGAGGAGAGGAACCCTGCGTGGAGGGAGAAATGGCATGCACCAAAGGCAAGGCAGTGGGGCAGTGACGTTTCTTTTCTCTCTTAATCAATTTGGGTAAAAGTGTGTGTGGAGGGGAGGTCAACGATTCACTGCTTATGAACAAGAGACTTGGCATCTTGGCTAAAGTTTAGTTTCATTCTCTGTGCTGAGAGGTGGGTGGAGAGAGAAGTTCCTCTTCATTTGTCCCGGACCTATCTGATGAGAATCAGTTATGAATTACAGAAGATGTTCCTCAGAAGGCTCTCTGGCAGGGTCCTGGCTCCACCTCAAGGGATACACACAACAATATCTTTGAGCTCTTCTCCAGAACTGAAACCCCCAACAAATGGAAGATGTTAGCATTCTTCATTCCAGAGAAGGTCACAGTTTGATAACCTTGAGGAGCTCCTCAGGAGATCACCTGAGGCCAGATTAAAGGAGCGCAGGCCCTGCACACACCCTGATCCTTATCAGCAACCCCACCCTTGAACCATTGCTATGAAACTCCTCACCGAATTCCACCAGGTTGGGACACACAGTTTTGTGAGACATGAGCCCACTGTGTCCCCCTTTGCCTGGCAAAACAATAAAGCTATTCTTTTCTACTTCGCCCAAAACTCTGTCTCTGAGGTTTGATTTAGCACTAGTGCACAGAGGATGAGTTTTTGGCATCAGGTGAGAAACACAAGGTGTAGAATGATGTTTATGGTATGCTACTCCTTGTGTAGATATACATATTTACTTGTGTTTTCAAAAAGAAAGACTAGAAGAATACACAAAACTAATAGTGGTGGTCATCCAAGGATAGGGGTGTAGGAGACGAGGTAGAAGATTTCCATGAATATATTTAGTATATAGTTTTATTTTGGAAGCATGCACATGTTTTACATAGTTTAACAAAAGAAATAAAAGTAAGATAAAAAGCAGCTCCTAAAATCTGAAAACAATTGACCCTACCCCTATCAAGGTAAAGAAGAACCACACAGAAAACATACTTCCTTGGTGTGACTTTCAACACAATGTTTTGAATCCATATCTCTAGGAAAATTCTTCTAAGGATCAATAGCAGATCAAATAATTCTTAAACTCCATTCAGTACTCTTCTTGTCAGTAGTAATATTAATATTGTTAATATGAGGCTATTATAAGTTATTAATGTAAAACAAATACATAATTATTGGACTGTCATTAGAAATTAAGATTTCTAGTATAAAAGAGATACAGCATAAAATCAAAGAAGTTAAATCAAAACCTTCTAATATTAAATTTGAATGGGATATATCAGAATGGTCTTATGATTTTTTTCTCTTAAAAAGTATTTCCTAGTTCTGTCCATCAAAAGGGCCAAGAAACAATGACATCCAGATTGTGGTTTCTAATACAACTTCCCTGTGAAAGGAATCAGAGGTTTTTTGGGGGGAATAAAAAAAGACTGACTCGTGGTCTGAAGCAGAAAATGGGCAAGATTTTCACCCTGTTGTGTCAGAAAGCAAGGAGGCTGTTGTAGGTGCCATGGGGCAGAGTAAGGATATAGGACTAGCAATCCAGGTGGCAAATGGCTTACTAGAAAACTCTAGACTGGAACTTGACTCCTGTTTTTAGTTCTAGCTCTCGACTTTGGGCAAGATGCTTAATCTCTCTGAGACTAGGTCTCCATGAAATTTATTTTTCATTAGTAAGATGAAGATAAACACCCTTTCCTTATCCTCAACTCAGGGCTATTGCCATCCCATAAGACTACCTTTGCATAAAATAGAAAATTGCCCCTTCTTCCTGGCCTCTTAGCTAGGTGCCCTTGGGAACACAGTATCACCAACATTTATTATCTCACAGTTTCTCTAAGAATCCAGATACAGCTTAGCTGAGTGTCTCTGGCTCAGTGTCTCTCATAAGGCTGCAGTCAAGGTGGTGGCTTGTGTCTCATCTGAGGGCTTGATTGGGGGTGGATCCACGCCCAAGTTCACTCAGTGGTTGAGGGCTGGATTCATGTCTGTATATGTTACTGCTTCACCAGAGGGAAACAGAACCAGTAGGATGTGTCTACGCCTATGTCCTTGTCCAAGTCCATGTTCACGTCCACACCTGCATCCACACCTGCACCCACATCTCTATCTATCTAGATCTATATATTGCAAGGACCTGGCTTATGTAATTGTGGGGTCTGACTAGGTGAGTCTGAAATCCGTACGGCAGGCTGTGAGGAAGGCAGATGAAATCTTTTGGGCAGAAGCTGATGCTATAATCCACATCCTCAGGGAAACCTTGGCTCTGTTTTTAAGGGCTTTCAGTTAATTGAATCAGACCCAGATTATCTAGGAAAATCTCTTTTGCAAAAAGTCAACTGATTCTAGATGTCAATCACATCTACAAAATATCTTCACAGCAACACCAAGATGTGTGTTTAATTTAATGGCTGGGTACTGTAGCCTGGCCAGGTTGGCACATAAAACTGACCATCACAAATTCCTCAAGAGCTGCCAGCCAGCGGGTGCCCTCACTTCCTTGCCTTGTGGGCCTCTCCATAGGGCAGCTCACAGCACAGCAGCTGGCTTCCTCGGAGCAAGGGAGTGAGAAGAGCCAGGGAGAATGTCTGAGCAAGACAGAAGTTGCAGCCTTTTGTAACCTGACCTCTGAAGTGACATCTTGTCACTTCTGTTGTATTCTGTTTGTTAGAAGCAAAACCTGTAGGTTCAGCCCACACTCAAGGGGAGGGGATGACCCAAGGGTGTGAGTAGGAGTCTGCAACCTTAGGGACCCTACTCAGTAAATGCTGGGAAGAGTAAGTGAGATAATGTGTGTGAAAGAATTGTGTAATCCAGTAGATAAATATTAGCTAGAACCATATAAAATTGCTAGTATTAGATTGTTCATTTTTTACCCACAAAAATGGCTCTCACCTAATGTAAGTTGTAGTTAAATAGGGAACTGATAGGGTGTAAAACAGCTTTATAATATTTGAGGGGGCCAGGCATGAATGGAATCTTGGATAAATGGCAGCGGTGAGGGGTAGAGAGAGAGAAGCAGTGTCAGTTTTACTAGGTTTGCATTTGGCTTGTTCCTCTCTCTCTCTCACTCTCCCTCTCTCTCTATCATTTCTATCATCAATCAATCAATCTATCTATCATCTATCTATCTGTCTATCATCTTCTATCTATCTATCTATCATCTTTATCTATCTGTCATCTTTATCTATCTATCTATCATCTACTGTCTATCTATCTATCATCCATCTTCTATCTATCTATCACCTACTGTCTATCTATCTATCTATCTATCATCCATCTTCTATCTATCTATCTATCACCTACTGTCTATCTATCTAGCTATCATCTATCTATATCTATCCCTATATCATTGTCTACTGATTGATCTATCTTCCTATCTGTCATCTATTTATTATGTACTTTTGACTGGTCAGCTGCTGGGATTGATTTGGGCATATTTAAAATGCAACCCAAGGCTAGCGCTTTGCGAAGGTTTTGTCTGCACCTTGAGAAATGAGTTTGTTGTGAACTAAGGGAGTAGCCACAGCATACGCCTCTGAAGCATCCGTCCACAGTGGATTCTTTTCTCTCCTTTCATTTTCTTTTCTTCTTCTATGTTTTCTCTTTCTGATCCATTTGGCACCAAAGGCAATAGACTTCCCAGCCCTTTGTGGATGAGAGAAAAAGAGTAGGTCCTCTGTAACCCTAAAGGTATAACTTTTAAAGCGATAAACCATAGTTAGCTTATCATCCTGAGGCCACCCTCAACGACACACGAGTCCTGTAGAAACAGATATGTGTGTTATTTCTATATTATTCTACAGATAGAAATATTTATCTAGAGAAATAAAAAAATAAGCAAAGAAACAAAAGTGCACATGGAGCAACTTTCCACCTGGAGGAAATGTGTATCTCTTCTGTCATCAATGATCCTGAATTGGGTTTCTGCCGCTGCCAACTGACAATTTTATACTAAATTGTATTTTTTTAAAAGGGGTGTGGTCAGAGGAAAGAAAATTCACACCAGTTTGAAATAAAGTAGGGCAAGTCAACATACTTCTACACATTTTCTTTGAGTGCAATTCTTTTGTTCCTCTGTTTCTTTCATAGTTTTTAATGGGCATCATCCTCAGATCAAAGACCAGATGTGCTTTCTCATCATCCAAGATGAGCTGTTATTAATGGAAGAGAAGAAAATCAGCAATGTGGATTTTTTTTTTGTTTTGCAGTATGCGGGCCTCTCACTGTTGTGGCCTCTCTGGTTGCGGAGCACAGGCTCCGGACGTGCAGGCTCAGCGGCCGTGGCTCACGGGCCCAGCCGCTCCGCGGCACGTGGGATACTCCCAGACCGGGGCACGAACCAGCCTCCCCTGCATCGGCAGGCGGACTCTCAACGGCAGCGCCACCAGGGAAGCCTAGCAATGTGGATTTTTAAATAGAACTTGGAGGGAACAGAAAATAATGCCACTCTGTATTCAGAAATCCCAAACGTAGTGCCATGCTGACCTGGAGGAACAACCAACTTCGTGGCATCGAACCCCTTCAGTTAACGGGACGGCCCCGGGATTACTCACCTGCTGTCCCCCACTCTCTCCCACTCAGTCCCTCCACAACGTGGCTCTTGTCTCCCAAGTGTGAGGAGTAATAAAGTGTGTGAGGTTAATAAAGAGGCGAAATGCGTGGGAAACTGAGGTTTTCCTTTTTCTTTTTCCTCTTTTACTTATTTTCATTCCCCCAACACTTGTTCCTCCCCTCAGCCCCTCTGTCTGCAAATAAAATACTGTCTTTTTAACCTAAATACAAGAAACACAATTAAGATTCGATAATCGACATGTTCACAAAAGACATGCACAGATAAGTTCATGGCAGCATTATCCATTCTAGCCCCAAACAATCCAAACGGTGTGATGGACAATAGTGACACGTTTGCACAGTGGGGTCCTACATGGTAAAGAAAATGAATGAACCAACTCTACATACAACAGTGTGGGTGAACCTCACACACGTGATTTTGCATGAAAATTACACAAACACAAAAGAATAAAATGCATTTACGAAAAGTCCCCAGACAGTGGTGTTGCAAGTCTGGCTAGTGGTAACCTCTGAGAAGAAGGGTTGGAGCAGTAACTTGGGGGGTCTGAGAGGGGTCTCTGGGGTGCTGACAACGTTCGTTTTCGGTGTGACTTGGGTGGTTACACGGGTGTGATCACTTTGTAAGAATTCATCAATTTCTATACTTACAGCTTGTGAAATTTTCTACACGTGACTGACATGGATAAAAAATTTTAAATAATACCAATATGCTAATAGGGAAAAAATACAACAAAGGAAGTAGACACTTTGGAGTGTAGACAAAGCAGTCCCCGTGAACTGCTCAGAATTTTGCCAAGGGAAAAGCAAAGGAAAGTTGGGTGGAGTCAGAGTTGAGTGGAAGTGATAGAATTAGTTCTTTTTCTGGACTCCTTGGAGCTTTGATACAGGTGTGTAATTGGAATTTGGGCTTTATAATCAAAACTGAAGTCCTTTGAAGGATTTCCAAGTAACTCAGTGTATTGCTAAACATAAAAAAAAAAAGTGCAGGGAATTCCCTGGCAGTCCAGTGGTTAGGACTCTGTGCTTCCACTGCAGGGGACATGGGTTCAATCCCCGGTCGGGGAACTAAGATCCAGTGTGCCTCACGGTGTACAGAAATCGTAAAGGCCAAAATATGTACATATTTCCAGAATGACTTTGATAAACTAGGAAAATCAGAGCCAAGTCTAACCCTCCAGGAATGTGTGCACTACTCTGGTAGCTGGGCCTTGGGTCAGAGGAGGAATCCAGGACTGGGTTTGCCACTGTTCTGGCACCAAATACCATTTAAAAAATTCCAGTGCAAAACAGTCGTATCTATTTAGACCTGAGCCACCAAGAAAATATTTCAGTGAGGGTCTTCTCCTCCTTAAAGTGCAAAATCAACGGGTCCTGCAGGATGGAGGATGGAAGGGATGTTTTCTGGTCTTCCTTGCCCTGCAGGGTCTCTGTTGCCAGTCCTTTCTGGAGATCAGACCGATAGGAGATGGACTTCTCAGCCTTTTTCCCAGCATCCATCTCCACCTGGCCCTCCATCCTGACCTGCATTGCCTTGTCTCCTTCCTCAGGACCTTGTCTGAGGGCATCACCTCCTCAACGTTCATGGAACTGACCCCTGGGTGCATTTTCAGCTCCTTCCTCTGCCTCCCCTCTCCAATGAGTCACCAAGCTCTGTGGCTTGCCCCTTGCCTCAGCTCTGGACGAGGGGTTCTCATCTTTAGCGAACACTGCAATCACCTGGAGAGCTTTAAAGCATGGATACCTGGCTCTCACCCCGAGGTTCTGGTTCAGCTGGTCTGCAGGTGTAACGTGGGCATCTATACTTTGGAAGTCCTCCTGACTCTGATACGCAGCCCAGATGGAGAACCTCAGCTCCAGATCTGGCCTCTTCCTCTCCACTGCTGTCCTGTTTTCCCTTGCTCCCACTGACACTATCTTTCTTTGCCCTATTGAGACAGCCTCCTAACTGGTATGCCTATGTCTGGCCTCACTATTCTGATCCATATGTGCTGTCCTCTTGATATCCTAACCTAAAATCCTACCTCTGACATTCAAAGTCTGCCCTAAGTAACTCCTATCTACTTTTTAACCTGTCTTACCCCACCCACCGGTGCCCTGCACTTCCGAGTATGTGTTCCATCCATTTACGTGCCTGCATTTTCCTGGTACCTGTTGAGGGTGTGTCACCCATACCCGCCCCTGAGACCTAAAGGATCAGGGTCTTGATGTATCTCTGTGTTTATTTCAAAGCACCCGGTCTTTGTCAAATGTTTTACAGTCGTGCTTCAAGAGATATGCAGTGGTTTATACCCTGAACCGGCTCTGACTTGACCACAGATGCACAGATGAGACCTGGAGGTGTCCAGAAGTTCCCTTTGCTTCATCACCACGCTAAGATCTCCACAGGGGGTGGAGGAGGTGGGGTGGGGTGGGCTAGAGAGACTTGCCCTCTGCTAGGCACACTTTGTGCCGAGTGCAAAGAAGCCTGGAAGACTGAGCATGCCCTGGCTGCCCCCAGCTGCCCTCAGAAATCTCTGCCCCTGTCCTAGAGCCTGCCTCCTACCCCTTCAAATCCTTCACTCCCCTCCCTTTGGAGAGAAGGTACTTTTAGAGCATGAACCCTCCTTTCTCCATTCCTTGATCAATGAATCAAGTTTCTGCTCTGCTCTACCTGACATTTGATTGGCATCTGCAGCTCTGGGCAAAGGACCCATTAAGGGGTCACCCACCCATTGGGGATCAGTAACAGTTGTCTTCTCTCAACATCCAGCTGGATCTCCATACCTCTGGAAACCTTCCTTCCGTCAGTTAACACATCTGTTTCTTCTCCATTTCCCCCCAGCACACTGTTAATATCCAGGAGACACAGAGTCTGCCCTGTGTCCCATATAGGTAAGGATTTTCTATTCCGATGAGACTGAGAGATCCCAGGAGATGGGGCCCCTCCATTGCAGGTAATAAGTGACCTGGTCGCCTCTGCATCTAGGATGGTGTGAGTAGTATTCCATCCAACGGAGAATTGAGAAATAGCCACCCAAATCATTCTCTGTGCTCTGTGGTTCTGAACCCAGCTGAGAAAGACGTTCTTCAAAGTGGATGCTCTGTAAATGCAAAATTCATGAGATAATACATTCTGAATCTGAATTCCAGAGGCAGTGGGATTTGAATCTGTGTTGGAACAATCACTCCACACCCTTTTCCCCTTTTCTTGCTCTGCTCTGTACTCTAGAGACTATCGAATGAAAATATTTAATTTTGCAGGCTCCTTTGTAGCTAGGGTGGCTCTTTACAGAACTCTGGTTCAGGCAGAAGTCCCTGGGGGAGGCCTCTCTTGTGCTTCCCCTCTTCTGTCGACCTGGAATGCAGGCGTAATAGCCGGAGGAGCAGCAGCCATTTTTTCACACTTAGAGTCACATGGTAATTATGATGAAGCCAGAAGACACAAGGATGACATTGTTTTGGATTGGTCTCAGCCTATTAATAATGATGCTATTCACTAGGAATGCCTGGGGGTGTTCACCTGGGACCTTTTGGTGAGTCCTCAGAGACATTTCCCTGACCAGAGCCAATGTTGAGGCTGGACTGGCTCTGACAGATCATATTATAATTGCAAGATGTACCTCAGCAACAACGATTAGGGAACTTTGCAAAAATCAGATTTATTACTCTGGGTTCTGGAGGGTACATGCCAGGTTTAAGACCATACTGTGAGGTTGCAGGTAGAGAGGGAGAGAAAGAGAGACTGAGCATGTATCTGGGGTTTTTGCCTTTATTGGGATTGAGGGTTGGGTGTCTAGGGTTGCAGGTTCATTTTTTTACTGACAAATTTACAACATAAGAGTGGAAATTAAAGCACAAGAAAGGACACACAGGGTCAGTCCGGTGGTCAGTTATCATCCAGAACCTTCTAAAAGGAGAACTTTATGGGTGGGGGGCAGCCTGGCCCTTGACCTAGTTATGTAGGTGGCAATGTGTTTATTTGAGATGGATTTGTTGGCGATCAAAAGCTTAACATCAGCACTTATGCTCAGAAAAGCTAGCTGTCAGGCACTGTCACTGCAGACATCCTTGAGTATTGGCCTTGGCCTTGGACTGTTTACTACTAAGCTTCACATTGGATGAGAAAAATAAAACTCTTTACTTCTTTAAACTAGTCTTTGTCAAGTTTTTCACACACACACACACACACACACACACACACGCACACACGCCTGATATCTCTAATGTAGGGGTGGAAAAATTCCTTTCTTCCCTTCTAGGTTCTTTGGATGGTTTAATAATGAAATTGACACAACACAAAGTAACAAGAGAAAATTTAATTACATACATATGTATGGGAGTCCCATAAAAATATGAGACTCAAAGAAGTGACCAAAGCAGGAAGCTTTTATATCTTTTAGACAAAGAAAATGAATTTGTGAAGAATTGATAAGACAAAGGGGTTTAGGCTTGGCATAGCAAATGGGTGAAAAAATAACCAGGTTTGTTTACACAGCCTGCTTGGCCCTGAATTCCCAGGCTCTGGTGATAAGGATGCCTTCTACTCTCCTGGTACAGGGAGGGTACCTTTCACCCTGGAGATTGATCAACTGCTTTCAGGGACACAGAGAAGGGTCAGCGTGTTCTTGCAACAGCTGTTTCTCAAATACCTTTAGTTCAAAATAATCAATCATATTTGGGGGTGGCTTATTCTGCTCCGCTTTATCTCCATAAAATCCTCCTCTCCCATGCTTCTGGTTAATTAAAGGAGAGGGTTCTTCAACTCTCCTGCTTTAAGCTAATGCTTTAAAGGCAGGGTGTGCACATTCAACAGCAATGAGGTAATTAATAAGTAATTTATTTTCTGCAGTTCATTTTTCCTTTAACCTCTTATAAGCCTCCTCCACTTACTAAGTGATTTCTGAGAACTTACTATCAACTGCGCTCTGGCTCTGGAGTGGTCAACCAGCCATGTAGCATCGCTGGCTGTGGTGTGCTGGTAAATGCTTAGGGGTGGGGGGACCCCATGCCATTTGTGCATTTCCATTTGTGCATTTCCCATTTCTATGGTGTAAGTACTACCATCAAGGTGATTTCAAGCTCCCAATAGAGATGCACATAACTGGTCCCTGGGAGCCCTGAATGCCACACCTGCAGCACACCCCTGGAACTCGGTGCTCCCAAAGATAACATCAGGGCTCTTGCAAAATTCATTTTCTTAACAGTGAGCCTTAAACACATTTCTCCAGATAAAAGGCTTTTGATGACTAGATCCAACCTGAGGGGAATGGCTGGGAGGCTGAGTGGATTTGGTCCTAGACTAGTGGCTTTCCTTTACCCTGAATTCCCCAAAAGTCTTGTCAAGAGCTCCACCACCTTCCCATTTTCTTTCTTTTGTGTCATGCTGATTATGAAACCCACCATCTTCACTCTAATTTCTTTGGGGAGGGAATTTAATAGACCCATTTTTTCTGACAGTTATGTTTAATCATCCATTCCAGGCTGATCTGATGTGTTCAAAATCACTATGAATTATTTCTACCTTTGGTTATTTCACATACTATTTCCTTATGCTGAAGTTCACATAAGGGGTTCTGCCATTAGCAAGTATCTGAACTAAAAGAGGCTGGCCACGCAGCATTGACAAAGGCCGACTTGGCTGTTAGTGATGCTGGGGAGGGAGCCTCCCCTACGTGGGTCCTCACCTTCCCCAACCACACCCACTCACTCAGACTATAGAGACTTGCCCTTCCTCTTGGGCTGAGCTGGTGAGATCCCAATTATGTCACCTGAAGTTACAATTTCATTAATTGGGTCTCATTAACGAGGGATTACTTATACCTCTATTTGTTTAGTTCAGGTTTCCTGTTATACTTGGAAGCAAGTGTTTGCTAAGCAAATTAACAGTGTAATCAAGATCCCAGGGAGAATGTTTAAGTGATTAAACGTCAAAGGTAAATTACAATTTAAATAAATACCCCAGGGTCTTTCCCTAGAAACATCTTGGGAGGCAAATAATTTAGTTATTTTATACACCTAGAAATCATAAAAGCAAGATTTTTAAAAACGTTATTCTATTATAATTGAGAATATTCAGATTGACGTGACTGCACCCAAATTGTGCAAATGAGAACTTTGAGCATGCTTCAAAGGGTAGTTACAGAAACACTAATTATACCCTGTATGGGTTATATTAGTTTTTAACCGTAAACAAGATGTACAGTCTTTATATATATATATATATATATATATATATATATATATATATATATATATATTTATTTATTTATTTTTGGCTGCTTTGAGTCTTCTTTGCTGCGCACGGGCTTTCTCTAGTTGTGGTGAGCTAGGGCTACTCTTCGTTGTGGTGTGCAGGCTTCGCACTGCGGTGGCTTCTCTTTGTTGTGGAGCACAGGCTCTAGGCACACAGGCTTCAGTAGTTGTGGCTCATGGGCTTAGTTGCTGCGCTGCATGTGGGATCTTCCAAGACCAGGGCTTGAACCTATGTCCCCTGCATTGGCAGGCAGATTCTTAACCACTGCGCCACCAGGGAAGTCCAAGATGTACAGTCTTTCCATGTGATTCCAGCTTAAGTGTGGATCACTTGCTAATTAATTCACTTCTGTTGTTCAGTTTCCCAAGTTTAAAAATAGCATTTATCTGCCCATACAAAGACTTGGACATGAATATTCATGGGAGTTTTGAATTTAGAGTAGCCCAAACTAGAAGTAACCCAAATGTCCACCAATAGGAAAATGGATAAATAAATGTTGATATATTCACACAACATAACAGTACTCAACAGTATAAAAGGAACAGACTACAGATACATGCACCATGGATAAATCTCAAAAATATGATGCTGAGAAAAGGGAGCCAGACACAAAAGCATTAATACTGTGTGATTCCATTGATATGAATTTTAGAAAAGACTAAAGTCACCTACAATGACCAAGAGTAGAATAATGGTTGTCTTGGGCGGCCAGGGGTTGAGAGTATGGACATCTTTGGGGGACTATTCACTGTTCAGTCTACCACAGTCTGCCTCAGGCTCCCAAAGATTCGTACCCATCCTACGTGCAAAATACAGTCACCCGGTCCCAGAGTCCCCCAGATTCTCAAATCATTACAGCATCAACTCAACTCCAAAATCTTATCATCTGTCTTATAAGATCAAAAGTCCCAAATCTCATTATCTAAATCACTGAAAGCAGGTATCAGTGAGACTCTGGGTATGATCACCCTGGGGCAGAATTCCTCTCCATCAGTGGATACGTGAATTGGAGTCCAGAATTTCAGTGGTGGGAAGCATCGTCCCCCAAGTGAGTCATTGGAAGTGATGATAAGTAGGGCCAATGTTACTTCCACACTTGATTTCCACACTTATATGTAATACCTACTGGGGACGCAGGATCATGTTTTGTTGTTGACTTACTACATCCTGGAGGGTAGTGCCCACCCTTGATGGGTACCACCTCCAAGGTGATACTTTACCTATGTCTTCAAAGAATTCTTCCATTGTGCTATCAGGTCAGAAGCTTTGGTGTGGTACAGTATGTGATAGGACCGGTGACTGTGGTCATTGGCCCACTGTCAAACTTTTTTGCTGTAAAGTGAGTCCCTGAGCCCATAAGATGTTACGTGGGATCCATATTCGTGGATCAAATATTCTGTAAACCTTCAGCTAGTGGTTCTGCCTGAAGCCCTGTGGACAGGAAAGGTAAACACACATTGGCATATGAGTTAATGCCTATCAAGGTGAGTCATTCCCTTCCAGGACAGCTGGTTGGTCTCTGAATGATGGTACCATTTTGAGAGTTCAGGGTGGCACTCTATTGTTTGAGGGTTGGACATTCAGCCATAGCAGTAGCTAGATGAGCCTTGATGAGTTGGAGCCCATGCTGCTGGGCTCTTGCATAGCCTACTTCCTGTCACTATAGCTATTCTATTCATGCATCCATTGTGTAAGCACTGGTGTGGTCAATGAATGAGAGGACTGGCCTCAGTTGGCTGAGTCATTTTATCTACTTGGTTGCATGGTGAGTACTCTCTGGTGGATGCTAACATACAACACAATGATCTTTACGCCTAATGCTCATTCCCACAGGACCATCTACAGACCTCCTTGTCCCTTCAAAACTTCCTTCCTCCAAGCCACTGAACAGTGAGCCAGGCAGTTCACCATTGCCCACGAGTCCACGTATGTTCTAACCTCAGGCCACTTCTGCTCCAAATGGATGGCAGAGGTTTGAAGCTCTTCCCATTGGGAGGAGTTCCATCACCATGACTTTCAGGGCCCCCTCCCTGAGCACTCAGCGACTGTAGTGAATCAATAGTCTGTTTTCAGGGTGTACCACGTAGCAAGCTGACTCATCAATGAACTAAAACTTAGCCTATTATCTCCTCTTTAGCAGGTAGTAATGTACAGTCCTTATCCTGTGGCCACAGGTGTGAACAGCAGCCGGCACTCAGCAGAGGTGGGAGCTAGATCAGCCTCGGTGAGGGGGCCGTGCAGAACCTCCCTCCACCCCTGCCATCTTGGCTACTCCACCCATGGGCCATTGCAGGCACAAGGGGTGACTGAGGACAGAGGCCACTGGACACCACCAGACCAGTCATCCTGTCCGACTGGTTGTAGAGGCACAGAGGTCCTCAGTGGACAGTGCCATGGGCACGGGCATCTGCATGCCCCCTGCCCACTCCCAAAAGCCCATCCACATCCCTTTTCCCTGGGCCTCCAGTGTGTCTGTCTGCTAGGGCTGATAAGACGCAGCACCGTAGCCTGGGGGAGGGAGGGAGCGTAAGCAGCAGGTATTTATTTCTCACAGTTCTGAAGGCTGGAAGTTCAAGGTCAGGGTGCAGGCGTGGTTGGGCTCTGAGCTCTCTTTCCTGCTTGTACGTGGTCACCTTCTGCTGTGTCCTCACATAACAAAGAAAGAGAGAGAGCTCCCTGGTCTCTTCCTGTGAGGACGCTAATCTCATCATGAGGATCCAACTGTCATGACCTCATCTAGCCCCCGTTATCTCCCTGAAGGCCCATCTCCTAATACCATCACATTGCAGGTTAGGGCTTCAACATATCAATTTTGGAAGGGGGAGGGGGTGGAGACACAATTCAGTCCATAGCATCCAGTCTCCGATCTACAACCCTGCTTCTTCTAGGTCTCCACCAGAGGTCTCCATCCGCTGGTGTAACAGTGGTAAATGACATGGATCTCTAGGCCACCTGCAGGCACAGCTTACTTTCTGGCCCTGCTGGTGCCTCATCTGTAGGCTCCACTTCCATTGTAAGAATTATTTGCTTCTGAGTGTGTAGGTCAAGATGGGCAGTGATGGCTACATGGTCACCTGGTGTTCATGGTCAGGTAATCAGTCTCAATCAGGATCCAGCAGCAGGACAAATGCTTTTCTTTTGAAATACTGTATATTTCTCTGCTGCAGTTGGCATGGGCTTGCTCTAGAATCTTAGGGGTCTACATTGTGATTCTCCTGCTGGGGTTTGTCTTAAGTGGCCACCACAGACACACAGGGTCTACCAGGCTGCATGGCCAAGCAGCAGGCACACTTACACCACAGCCTGGACTTACTGCGGTGCCCTTTCCTTTTCTCAGTGTCCCTGAGAGCTGGCACCTTCCATGCCACACAGTAAATGTAAATGTGCTCGGTAATATTCTGAAGTTTGAAATATGTTACTTCCAGAAAGCGGAGAACAAAGCTGGGCTTCCTTCTTAGAGATGGGAGATAAAAATGCAATAATTCATCCTTTACTTTAGAGGGGATGTCCCAGCAAGCCCCGGCCTATTAAGCTCTTAAAAATTTACTGAATATCCTGAATTTTTACAGCAATTTCTCCCACCTTCTGGAGCACTTCTATCTTTCAGAAACCTCCAGCATACTTGCCACTTTTGTTCATTCAGTCTACTTACCACGTCATCTATAGAGTGGACCAACGTGATGTTCTGGGAAAAGTCCAGATGGCCCAGGCCTTTTCGGATTAAGTTATGACAGGGGGAAGGAGAATTAATGCAACTCTGGGGCAGAGCTATAAATAAATGCTGTTCTCCATCTCATGTGTAAACTGCTTCTAATCCTCTTCCCGGATAAAGATGAAAAATAACGCATACGTCAAATCAAGGGCTGCATATCACATCCACGCGAATTGATTCTAGAAAAGAGACCACATCTGGCACAACGGCTGTTGTCAAGGCTGCTGTGTGGTTGAGTTTGCAGTAGTTCACGTTTATCTTCCTGAACCTCCACGACTTGGAAGGAGCCCAGTTAGTAAACAAGACAGAGGAGGTGATAGAATCCTTCACCCCCTGCACCGGTCTTTAAAGGTCTTTCATTTCTCTGGGAAATATTGTTTTTTATTTAGTCTCTTGTCCTGAAGCCAATTACATGAGTTTCTGCTTGGCTTTCCCACTGTGATAGCTCTTACCACTTAGGTCAAGGAATCCATACGTGGTAGAGCAGAGTTCTAGGGCTACCACAACAAAATACCACCAGTGGGTTAGTTTAAACAACAGGTATCAATTTTCTCACAGCTCTGGAGGCCAGAAGTCCATCATGAAGATGTGGGCAGGGCTGGTTCCTTCCGAGGATGTGAGGGAGAATCTATCCCCTCCCACTTACCTTCTGGTGGTTTTGTGGAAATCTTTGGCTTTCCTTGGCTTGTAGAAGCATCACTCCAATTTCTGCTTCCATATTCCCATGGTGTTCTCCCTAAGTGTGTCTCTGTGTCCAAATTTCTCTTTTTTATAAGGACACCAGTCATATTAGATTAGGGCCTGTCCTAATGACCTTAACTGATTACATGTGCAACCATCATTTCCTAACCAGGGAACATTCTGAGGTACTGGGGATTATGACTTCAAAATGTGAGTTTTGGGGGATACAATTCAACCCATAATATGTGGGCTCTTCCAACTACCAAGTCTGTCCATTCCAGTTATATTGATACATGGAGGATGGGGAGACGGCCACTGGGTGAGTCTGTGCACCTGCCAGACCCGGGCCAAGTCTGGCTTTATTATCAGCCCCAATGTGCCCCCACTCCAACAGGGGCGCCCTGGTGATGCTTCAGATCCCTGAGTGTCAACCACCGTGTATAGCAGCCCTCAAATTGTGTGTGTCTCCTTTCTGTTAGTGGCTGTGGGTCCCTTTGGGGAACGACTGGGGAATCATTACCAGTTGCATTTGCTGTGGTGTTGAGGGCCCTTCCTCCTGAGAATCCAGCGTCTTCTTTAGTCAATGGGCTTCAGCCCTGAGAAGTGGCTCAGGTACAGAAAGTGAGCAGGGGTTGGGACTTATTGCCCTCAGCATCCCCACCAGCCATCCTTGATTTTGGTTGAATGTAGAGATGGGGCCATACCCCACTGGCTGCCTCTGTCTTGTTCCTCGGAACTCTGTCCTAGTTTCCATGTCCAGGGCTCTCTGAGGAGTGAGCTCTTCCAGCTGCCTTTCCAGTCATGCTTCCCATCACAGTAATCACATCCTTGTGGCTGCTGGTGGGGAAGTGCTGCCCCCAGGCCTCTGTACTTTGTGGATTCCCTCCTCCCACTGCTATCAGGGAGCCTGGTCCTGCCACAGCATCCTGTGGTCAGCCAGCCCCTAGCTTCCCAACAGTGCTTGTGGCTTCTCACCTGAGGATTTCTAACCATTGTCTTCAGATGGTTCCCAAGAACACAGGTGGCATGGTCACTCCTCTGGACAAGCCCCCCGACGTGTTCCCCCAGCTCTGGCTGGTGCATGTCCGCTGGGTCCTGCAGCTCCAGTGGGGCAGAGCCCCTCTCTCCCCTGGCCGACCCCACCCTTCCCTGGCTGGGTTATGTTGCAAGTAAACCCAGGTTGCTGGCGGGATGGTGAGTTTGGAGTAGGTCCTGGGGAAAGGGTGGGGGACGCATGTTTTCTTACAAGGCAGGGGCCTCTGCATTGTCGTCAAGCAAGGTTGGGGCGGAGATGCATTCATCAGAGAAGAGTTGGCTACTTATATAGACCCAGAGGGTTTAGGATTTGCGTATTGACTCAGCTGTCGCCATCTGGAGTGTTTGAGTCTCTGTCCTTTCCCATCAGGGCCCTCACTTTGTTATACCAGGCTTGCGGGGGTGGAGTCAAACACCCCTGCAGGTTTGTTATCCTTACACTTAATTCCTGGGCCGGAGCCTCAGCTGGTTCAACCCTCCGTGAGTCTCTCTACACACGGCCAAGGAGGTCCTATGGCTTTCACCTTTGTCTTTTATCTCCTCTTTTTAAAAAATTCGAGTACAGTTGATTTACAGTGTTGTGTTAGTTGCTGGTGCACAGCCAAATGATTCAGCTGTACATACTCCTTTCCATACGGTTTATCACAGGATATTGAACAGAGTTCCCGGTGCTCTACAGCAGGCCTTTGTCGTTGATCCGTTCTCTATGTAACAGCTTGCATCTGCTAGGCCCAAACTCCCAATCCACCTTCGCCTTAAGTTGATGACTGAGCCACGTCAGGCTTTCGCTGTGTTTTGCCAGCTCTCTGACAGTGCCCGGCCGCAGCCTCTGAGCCCACAGTCCTCTCGTTGCCCCATCCCGAACCTCTTGGTGCTCCCTTCCAAGGGGATCTTATCCCATCCATCGTCTGTGAGGGCGTCATGATTGCACTTGGGCTGAACCACCTGAGTACATTGAACTGTTCCAGGAATTGTTCATCGTTGCCCATCATCAGCCTGAAGTCCATGGCCATCCAGATGGTGGATGGTCCAACTACCTACTCCCATTTTAGAGTCCGCTTCTTTGGTCCAGTATTGCCCAGACTGTCCTCAGCAGGACACAGAGATGGAGGCGTGTGTGCGGAGCTTCACTGGGGTGGGGAGGTGCTGTCAGGACCTGCCCTTGGCAGGGAGTCAAGCAGGAAACGGAGCAGCAGGAATGTGATGGTAACAGAGGCCTCGGCCAGCCCCGTGGTTCTGTGAAGAGGGGACGGCCCTTCACAGTGTTCCGAATTGAGGCCTGGGGCTGGGCTGGCTGTTGTCTTCCCACACCGTGGGTCTTTGGATACAGGTTGCCCTTGGGAGGGGAGTGAAACCTTGGGCAAGGAAGCTCGCTTTGGCTGAGGACCATTCCTGGAGACACAGTAAAGTGTGAGCCATGCAGGTGACACCCCTGGAAGCCGGGGGGACATCTGAGGGTCTCCCTCAGCACCTGCTACAGGCCTGCTTTGGGGAAGGCTCAGGTGTGCCAGGCAACACGTCCCCAGCCCGTCTCAGAAAGGAGCCTGTCCACCTGTGTCCTGAAAGTCACAAAGCCCAGAACCTACTCCCCAGAAAAGAGTTCAGGAGCCCCCAGGTGTGCCTGAGCCCAGACCAGGCCAGCTTCCCACAGGGAGGACAGGGGTAGGTAGAGCACGCGGGTGCCTGGATCAGGGCACCTGCATGCGTGTCCTGATGGGGCAGGGCCGGGAGGGCTCTAGCTGTCCCCACTCCTCTCTCCCTAAATCCCTCCTCTTCTTGCAGGAACAAGGTGTGAGGTGCAGACAGAATAGTGGACCTGGCCACAGAGGTTCCAAGAGGCTGGGAATGTCTGCTCCAGGGTCAGGCAGGCCTCTGGGGAGAGAGAGGAAGTGGTTCCTCCAATTCGGCACAATGGGCATTTGTGGACATTTTGGCTACACAGCATCCATTCCTACTTGTTAAAAACATCGAATCTCCTCTTGGAAAAGTACTTCTCCCTAATGTGTGTTGCCCTGGGGGTGTCCATCAATCAAGGTGTTCTGCCAGCTCCAGCCAAGGGGTAGGCACATGACCCAAACTCAACCATGCAGACTTTCTCTGGGACTTGAATTTTGAGGGGAATCATCTCCAGATGGAAAAAGGTGGTGGGAGCACGTTCATCCCACTGATGGGCCCTGAACTATCAGTGGTTGAGAGGTTGAGAGGTCCTGCTGTGTAGACACCCAGGATCTGGTCCTGCTTCCAAACACCGTTCTCCCCTCCATCTATTCCTTGAGCTGCCCAACTTTCCCCTGAATTTTGCTTGCGACCCGGAGTTAGATGCTGTTTACAGCCAAAACCCTTGAATATGATAAGATGCGTGTTCCCCAGACGCGTGTTCATAACCACTAGCTATGGACGTGTTGGCTAGGAAACCCATCCTGTTTCCTCCGGGATTTGCCACGTAGACTTTCAATGGAGTTCATTTTCATTTGGACGCCAGATCGTTTTGTTGAAATGTTATTGCTGAGAGCTGGGAGGATGGGGTGAGGCAAGGTTTCTTATAAAGGACAGATTCAGGCGGGGGAAGGTGTCATTAGCCCTAAACAATCCTTTCTCATGAAGAACTTTCTGTCTTGATGATAACCCTAGATATTCATTTTCTCGTAAAAGTTGTGCTTCAGGCATCGTCAGGACTGGACAGCATCAACGCTGACACTGCCGTTGAAAGTGTGTCTTCCATGCTCACTTCGGCAGCATGCATACTAAAATTGTAATGATACAGAGAAGATTATCGGGGACCCTGTGCAAGGATGACATGCAAATTTGGGAAGTGTTCCATGTTTTTAAATGTCCATTGACAGATAAATGGATAAAGAAGATGTGGTATACACACACACACACACACACACACACACACACACACATATACACACACAATGGACTATTACTCAGCCATGAAAAAGAAGGAAATAACGCCATTTGCAGCAACACGGATGGACCTAGAGATGATCATACTAAGTGAAGTAAGTCAGAAAGAGAAAGACAAACACCATACGACATCACTTATGTGTGGGATCTAAGATACGACACAAATGAACGTATCTACAAAACAGAAACAGACTCACAGACATAGAGAACAGACTTGTGGTTGCCAAGAGGTGGGGGTGGGACGGATTGGGATTTGGGGGTTAGCAGATGCAAACTAGTATATATGGAATGGATAAACAACAGGTCCTACTGTAGAGCACAGGGAACTATATTCAATATCCTGTGGCAAACCATAATGCAAAAGAATATGAAAAAGAATGTATATATGAGTCACTTTGCTCTACAGCAGAGATTAATACAACATTGTAAATCAACTATACTTCAATAAAAAAAAGAAATGTACGTCTTCTGTCTGCTTTGTCTCAGCTGCCGCTGGGAGGCTTTTGTGGATATCCCTGTGATGTGGGAGTGTTTTATTATGATCATGAATTTATTTTGTACTAACAATATACATATTTGGTTATCAGGTGAAATTTTATTTTTGTTAAATTTCAAAAGGCCAATAGGACTCACTGTTTGAAATGCTTCTTTTCTTCTGTTTTGCTGACAGACATGTTTTGAGGTGCTTTGGGGGTGTGTGTGTCTTATTTATTAATAGAACTGAAAAAGAAATTATTTAATGTTTTTCTTGGTGCACTGGCCTGGAAAAATATTTTTACCTTTGACCAGTTCCTTGCTTGGTGTATGCTGGCACCTGAAGCCTGGGTCTTCAAATCTCTCTTGAATGTGACTTTCTTTCCTTTCCAATAAAGGGAAAAGAAAACCCTTTATTTTCCTATTGAGGGTAGAATAAGCAAAAAATTGAGCTGAGGAAAATTTTAGCTTTTTATTCTAGTTGACCTCTTTTTTCCAAGAAGAGCATTTGATTCTCCCTTAAGACATAGAGTTCATAATCCCTGGTGCCATAACCCTCTCTCTAAATGTAAATAAATATGTGCTTCTGTTTTCAACTGGGTCACATCACTCCAGCTTCCAGAAAGTTTCAGTCCAAATTATGGGGGTCCATATATTTATCTTCTTAACAATCAGCCCTGGCATTCATTCATTCATTCTCCATTGAGCACATATCACGCTTGGTACTGTTCTAGATACTAACAATGCATTGTAAGCACATAAGAAAATAGATGTTCTTGTAGAATACCAAGAAAGTTCTGGCTAATTTTAGCCTGAATTATGAAAGTAGAAATACTACTTTATTCTATTCAAGAACAAAATATGGCCGGAGGATAATCATTCATGAGTTTTATGACTAGTGTTATTTACAGTTTTCTTTTTTTGTGTTCCAGCTTTAGGGTGAGCATTCATAGAATCACTGAGTCACCCAACAACACCGACTAAAATGAAATGTGTGTGTGTGTGCGTGCGCGCGTGTGCTGGGTGGGCAGGGAACGGACCCAGGGATGTTATTAAGGTAAAATTTTATGTACATCTTTCTCATTCGGCTTATCACCCTGCAGTGCCATCTGGTGGTTGAAATGAAGGAAAACAGTCCAACAAACACTGACATAATGTGGTATAAACATTTGGCCCCTGTACCTGTGATGAACATATAATTTATACAAACTGGGATAGTTTTGAATGTAAAAAGGAAAACTGTTAATAATTTCCCAGGGGCAACAGGCATAATCTAAGACTGTCAAAGGCAAACCTATGCTAGATACAAGAGTAATAATTTTAATATATTGGGCATTACTTTACATGCATTATTTAATAAAATCCACATAGTAACCTCATGAAGGGTAAGTTCAATTATTCTCATTTTGCTGTTGAAGGCATGGGGCTTGCAGATTTTCCAGATGACATATAAGATGTCCATTTAATTACAGACAATCAACAAATCATTTTTTAGTATAAGTCCAGATAGTCAGGTAAGCAACAAATAATTTTTAGTATAAGTATATCCCATGCAATATTGGAGGCATATTTATACTAAAATATTATTTGTTGTTTATTTGAGATTTCAAATTTAGCTGGACGGTCTGTTGTTGCTATTGTTACTGTTGATTTTCCCCTAAATCTGGCAACCCCAGCTTGGAGAGGTGCAGTAACTTACTTAAGAGAGTGTAGACAGCGAGGATGAACTGGTATTTGAAACCAACTGCTGCTCAGAATGAAGCTCAGGCTCTTAACTGCATGGCTTACTTTTGGTGACCACGAGCCACTCCCGGCCAAGCAGGACGCATTTGGGTGGGGAGGCAGAATCCCGAGTTATTTGTCTTTCCTCTTCAGTTATATATGTAGGTCCGGATTGGGTAGTATATGAAGATATGGACTGTAATGATTAACCCCACAGTTTGTTTTAATTTAGTGACCTTCATAGAATTTGGGGGCAGAAAGTGCTGTTGGGCCATAGCAAGAACTAGACCCAGGCCCCGGAAGGTGCCAGAGGATTGGAGAAGATTTCCACGTGGACAAATGGAGATGCCAGCTTGGAACTTTGGGTGCCGAGCAGCAGATGCGAGGGTGGGAGTGTCATGTACAGAGTCCAGCGCTGTGAACGCAGAATTCTTAAAGGAAATGCCCCTGCTCACTCCCCAGCAGGGTACCATTATGAAGGGCACACGAAGGCCTCCAGCAGGGGCCAGCTTCTCTGATCCAGGTCGGTGGGCAGCCCAGCCATGGCTGGAGGGCCAAGCCTGGGTCACCAACTTCTAGAATGTGTGTTGGGAGGAACTTCTCATCCACGAACCCTTCTTAGGAAACCTACCCTCCAACCCATAGATGAGGCCCTGGCAGCTACTCTTGTTCTTGGTGGCCCAGCCCTGTGTGCCCACGACGGCAGGTGGCAGTGGGGACACCTGAGCAAGGTGGACGGTCAGAGTCCATCCCACAGGAACCTAGAGAATGGACTCAAGACACTAGTTTCTGGTGGTCCCCTGAGGAGGATATGAAACCTGGAGCTGGGAGGGCCCTGACAGGAGGAGGGGAGGGGGAAGGGAGAAAGGGGACGAGGGAGGGGGGAGGGAGAAAGGGGAGGAGGGAGGGGGAGGGAGGAGGGAGGGGGAGGGAGGGGGAAGGGAAGAGGAGGGAGGGAGGGAGATCCTGAGGCCTCCACAATGCCGGGAGCCCGGGCCTGGCTTTCTGGTGGCCTCCCAGCCCCCAGTTCTGGAGCCCTGCTGCCCAACGAGCATCGTATTCCAGTTCTGGAAGCTCCGTGCACTCCTCGGCAGCCCCTCAGCCTCCCCGTCTGTGTGGTGCTGTCAACACCGTCATCCCGAATGACATCCAGCGCGTGGTCCAAGAATGACAGCCCTCACCCATGGGGTCCCCCTCATATTAGATACAGAGAAACACTGCGTTATCTCCATTTACCCAGAGGCAGGTTTCTTTGCATCCGATTTCCCTGGGACTTCTCCCCCATAAGTGAATCTTGGCCTCAGGACCACACTGAGTCCACTACGAGGTGCGTCAGAGTACCGCAAAGGAAGCTGCCCTCTAGCCTGAGCTGAGGGCTCCTGCTCTGGCCTCCGGGGCTGCTCCCTGCCTGAGCCCTTCCCTGCAGCCACGGGGTCTGTTACCTTCCCGCCTGGGCGGCAGGCCTGCTCTTCCAGGCTTCCTGGCTGTTGCCTCTGTGGGACTCTGGGGTCTGGTGTCCCAGAGGATGGGGTGACCAGGGGACTGTGCGGCACGCGGAGGTCTGTCGCCACCTAGTGGCCAGGTGTGGCCAGTGGCGAAATCGTGCCCAGAGCAGATGACGTCCTCTTGGACTGGGGGAAGCAGCAGCATCCGTGGGCCCCTGGGGAGATTTGGAGGACCACTGAGATGAGCAGAATCAGAAGCCACGTAAGTCAGAGAACAGGAGACTTACATCTGTGGGCTGACAAGCCTGCCGCGGATAGGAGGCTGGCAGTAGTGGACACAGCGTTGGCTTGGTCCCCCATGGCCCCACTGCCCTGCAATGGACCATGTGAAGTGCCATTTCCTCTTGTGACCTTGCTCATCTGGCCACAGTGGACTGGCCTGGAGCTGGACACCAACTAAGACGGATCAATGAGCATTCCACCCTGGAGTTATGGATGTGAGACCTGCAGGATACAGTCAGTCCTTTTCCAGGGCTGGAGGGCAATGCCGATGGACCGTGGCTTTTGATGAAAGGGCAGCAGCAGGAGCTGAGCTTCACCCACACACGGGGAAGGGGAGGAGAGGGGAAGGGAAGCGGGAAGGGATACAGGTGTCGGGCTCCGCTGGGCCTGAAGCCCAGACCCGGTTCTGTCCATGCCGTCTGTGAACCACTCTGGGTCCTTATAATAAATAGCTCATTTTTGTTCAGATGACGCACCTTGGATTTCTGACACTGACAGTCGAAACAAAGTTGGATGAATACACGTTCAAAGCCAATCGGCAGCCCCCCAGTGTGTGCTGTCGGATCAGCCAGTGCTGTGTCCGCAGGGAGCCGAGGCACCTGCAGACCCCTGAGTCCCTGGACAAGCTCATGGGGACCCCGCCCAGCCGTGGGGTGGGTAGACGAGCCGAGGCCTGCGGGGGTGACCTGAGGGGTATTGGAAGGCCACCTGCCCCTCCCGCCTACACATCTTCCGTTAGTTCCTGTCACAGTGCCTGGGATTCTCCCAGTGGGGAAGCATTATTCAGGTCTGGACATCCTCTTCCCTGACCATCCTCCCTCCCGACCTTCCCTGATACAAACACCTCAGCGGAGGGTCAAACTGTTAACTCTCCACCCCTCACCGCTGTTAGACCACGGGCTTATACTGGTGAGATCTCTTTTTTTTTTTTTTTTTTTTTTTTTTGCGGTACGCAGGCCTCTCACTGTTGTGGCCTCTCGCGTTGCGGAGCACAGGCTCCGGACGCGCAGGCTCAGCGGCCATGGCTCACGGGCCCAGCTGCTCCGCGGCATGTGGGATCTTCCCGTACTGGGGCACGAACCCGCGTCCCCTGCATCGGCAGGCGGACGCTCAGCCACTGCGCCACCAGGGAAGCCCCATAAGATCTATTTTTATTGCGTGCCTTTCTCCTCCACCTGACTGTAAGCTCCATGAGGGAGGAAACCATGTTTGCTTTATGTCCCTGTTGCACGAAAAACAGGCCCTGACAGGCCATAGGTGCTCTACATGTGTTGAGTAAATGGATGGGTATCGGGACCACCTGTACTGTAAATGACAAAATTCTTGAGGTCACTTCACCTTTTCGAGGCTTCACCTGGGCCAGTGTAGGCACAGAAGGAGACCCCAGGCTCTCCCTGCCTGCAGTTTGGCTTGGCTGAGGGCCAGCCTGACCTAATTCTCTTCCAGGTCATGATCAGGCTGCTAACGGATGAGCTTAACTGATACGGGGAGATAGAAGAAACAGACAGGAAATATACATGCATCTCCTGTGTATATAATACCCACAGACTCACTGCATACTGCGCTGTGCAATAAATGTCATTAGTCCCTAAAATATTTTCCTACAAATATAGCATATAGAATACACTGAACTACCCATCTGGTTTGGTATTAATGTGTTTTTTTTCTGCCACGCAGTAAGTCCTCATGTGCTCCGGCCTTGAGAGCCGGTGAGGCCGACGGAAGCATTGCTCCCACCAGCACACCAGCACCCAGAGCTGAGCATTGTACTAATGATCACAGAGCAATCTTCGGCCATTTGACATTGTGAAGATGGTATCTTGATGATATAGTTTTCAACTGACCATTTTCTTGTCTTAGGCTTTTTAAAATGAACTTTAAATTTTAGGATTGTTTTAGATTTACAGAAAAATTGAGTACAGTCCAGAGGGTTTCTATATACACCATACTCAGTTTCCCCTGTAATTAACACCCTACATCTGTGTGGTACATGAGGACCATCAAACAAATCGCAACTGAAGGGCATTCGGCAGAGTATCTGTTGGGTAGGTCTCACAACTGTCAAGGTCATCAAAAACAAAGAAAGTCTGAGAAGCTGTCACAGCCAAGAGGGGCCCAAAGAGACATGATGACTGAGTGTCATGGTGGATCCTGGGTGGGGCTCAGGAAAGGAAAAAAAGGATTCAGGGAAAACAGGAGATCTGAATGAAGTATGGACTTCAGTTAATTAGAATAAATCAATTTTGAGTTGTTAACTGTGACAAGGGTACCTACTCCTGTAGGGTGTTAATAAGCAGGGAAGCTGGAGGAGGGGGTACCTGGGAACTCCCTGTACTATCCTGGGGATTTTTCTGTAAATCTAAAACTACTCTGAAATAAAAAGTTTATTTAACAACAACAAAAAAAAATCCATGTGGAATCCAAAAAACAAAACAAAAAACCCCCTTGAGCTATAGATACAGAGAAGAGGTTGGTGGTTGTCTGAGGTGGGGTTGGGTGAAGGGTGCAATGGGGAAAGGGGGTCAAAATGTACAAAATTTCAGTTATAAGATAAATAAGTCCTGGGGACTATAGCATGGGGACTATAGTTAATAGTACTATGTTGCATATTTGAAAGTTGCTAAGAGGGTAAATCTTAAAAGTTCTCATCACAAGAACACTTTTTGTTAACTCTGTGAGGTGATGGATGTTAACTAGACTTATGGTAGTAATAGTTTTATAATAGATACGTATATTGAGTCATTATGTTATATACCTGAAACGAATATATGTCAATTATATCTGTTAAAAAAAGTTGCTTCAAAACAAAACAAACAGGCAATAGTTGCCCTAACAGAGAGAAATCTTAGTATAAAGTGGCTGATGGATTGAACTGCAAGAGGCAGTAATGTAAGCTGTAGAGACAGACATCCGAAATCACATCTTTCATGATAAGGGCAGTTTTCTGAATGAGGGGTTAGACGAGCAAAGCCCCTTATAAACTTTCTCATAAATATTCTAATAAAAAGACAGCTCAGTAGAGCAGGAAAAGAACGGGCAGACTTTGGTGTCAGAGACAGAGGCAGAGCTCCTGGCTTACCGATGGCATGGCTCTTGGCAATGCAATGTCTAGAGCCTCCGTTTTAATCTCTAAAATGTGTATGATACCACCTCTCAGGACTGTAGGGTCGGTTAAATGAGACTGTAGAAACTGCCCCCGACACAGCGCTGGGCCCAGGGGAGGCAATCCCTCCACCCACCACACCTCCACAACAGGTCAGACTTTCCACGTCCAAAACTGTGAAAAATAAATGTCTATTGTTTAAGCCACCCGATTGATGGTCTGCCTCTCTCTATTTCTCTAACACACACAAACACCCATAAACACTCACATACTTACACATTTTACAAAAAATTACAATTACATTGCAGATTTTTTTTCTATCATTCTTTTATCACTTAATAATATAGAGTGTACATTGTCACATGACATTCTTCTGCAACTTGGTTCTCAACGATTTTATAGAATTCCATTAAAGGATTTCCCATTCTTTAGTTAAATTATAACCATACTATATTTTTTTTCCTTTTTTTTCCCTCTAATAAATAAATATTTATTTATTTATATTTTTACATCTTTATTGGAGTATAATTGCTTTACAATGATGAGTTAGTTTCTGCTTTATAACAAAGTGAATCAGTTATACATATACATATGTTCCCATATCTCTTACCTCTTGCGTCTCCCTCCCTCCCACTCTCCCTGTCCCACCCATCCAGGGGGTCACAAAGCACCGAGCTGATCTCCCTGTGCTATGCGGCTGCTTCCCACTAGCTATCTACCTTACGTTTGGTAGTGTATATATGTCCATGCCACTCTCTCACTTTGTCACAGCTTACCCTTCCCCCTCCCCATATCCTCAAGTCCATTCTCTAGTAGGTCTGTGTCTTTATTCCTGTCTTACCCCTAGGTTCTTCATGACATTTCTTTTTCTTAAATTCCATATATATGTGTTAGCATATGGTATTTGTCTTTCTCTTTCTGACTTACTTCACTCGGTATGACAGACTCTAGGTCCATCCACCTCATTACAAATAGCTCAATTTCGTTTCTTTTAATGGCTGAGTAAAATTCCATTGTATATATGTGCCACATCTTCTTTATCCATTCATCCGATGATGGGGACTTAGGTTGTTTCCATCTCCTGGCTATTGTAAATAGAGCTGCAATGAACATTTTGGTACATGACTCTTTTTGAATGATGGTTTTCTCAGGGTATATGCCCAGGAGTGGGATTGCTGGGTCATATGGTAGTTCTATTTGTAGTGTTTTAAGGAACCCCCATACTGTTCTCCATAGTGGCTGTACCAATTCACATTCCAGCCAGCAGTGCAAGAGTTTTCCCTTTTCTCCACACCCTCTCCAGCATTTATTGTTTCTAGATTTTTTGATGATGGCCAATCTGACTGGTGTGAGATGATATCTCATTGTAGTTTTTTTTTTTTTTTTTTGCGGTACACGGGCCTCTCACTGTTGTGGCCTCTCCCGTTGCGGAGCACAGGCTCCGGGCAAGCAGGCTCAGCGGCCATGGCTCACGGGCCCAGCTGCTCCGCGGCATGTGGGATCTTCCTGGACCGGGGCACGAACCCGTGTCCCCTGCATCGGCAGGTGGACTCTCAACCACTGCGCCACCAGGGAAGCCCCTCTCATTGTAGTTTTGATTTGCATTTCTCTAATGATTAATGATGTTGAGCATTCTTTCATGTGTTTGTTGGCAGTCTGTATATCTTCTTTGGAGAAATGTCTATTTAGGTCTTCTGCCCATTTTTGGATTGGGTTGTTTGTTTTTTTGTTATTGAGCTGCATGAGCTGCTTGTAAATTTTGGAGATTAATCCTTTGTCAGTTGCTTCATTTGCAAATATTTTCTCGCATTCTGAGGGTTGTCTTTTGGTCTTGTTTATGGTTTCCTTTGCTGTGCAAAAGCTTTGAAGTTTCATTAGGTCCCATTTGTGTACTTTTGGTTTTATTTCCATTTCTCTAGGAGGTGGGTCAAAAAGGATCTTGCTGTGATTTATGTCATAGAGCCTTCTGCCTATGTTTTCCTCTAAGAGTTTGATAGTTTCTGGCCTTACATTTAGGTCTTTAATCCATTTTGAGCTTATTTTTGTGTATGGTGTTAGGGAGTGTTCTAATCTCATACTTTTACATGTACCTGTCCAGTTTTCCCAGCACCACTTATTGAAGAGGCTGTCCTTTCTCCACTGTAAATTCCTGCCTCCTTTATCAAAGATAAGGTGACCATATGTGCGTGGGTTTATCTCTGGGCTTTCTATCCTGTTCCATTGATTTGTCTTTCTGTTTTTGTGCCGGTATCATACTGTCTTGATTACTGTAGCTTTGTAGTATAGTCTGAAGTCAGGGAGCCTGATTCCTCCAGCTCCGTTTTTCGTTCTCAAGATTGCTTTGGCTATTCGGGGTCTTTTGTGTTTCCATACACACTGTGAAATTTTTTGTTCTAGTTCTGTGAAAAATGCCATTGGTAGTTTGATAGGGATTGCATTGAATCTGTAGATTGCTTTGGGTAGTAGAGTCATTTTCACAATGTTGATTCTTCCAATCCAAGAACATGGTATATCTCTCCATCTATTTGTATCTTCTTTAATTTCATTCATCAGTGTCTTATAATTCTCTGCATACAGGTCTTTTGTCTCCATAGGTAGGTTTATTCCTAGATGTTTTATTCTTTTTGTTGCAATGGTAAATGGGAGTGTTTTCTTGATTTCACTTTCATATTTTTCATCATTAGTGTATAGGAATGCCAGAGATTTCTGTGCATTAATTTTGTATCCTGCTATTTTACCAAATTCATTGATTAGCTCTAGTAGTTTTCTGGTAGCATCTTTAGGATTCTCTATGTATAGTATCATGTTATCTGCAAACAGTGACAGCTTTACTTCTTCTTTTCCAATATGGATTCCTTTTATTTCCTTTTTTTCTCTGATTGCTGTGGCTAAAACTTCCAAAGCTATGTTGAATAAGAGTGGTGAGAGTGGGCAACCTTGTTTTGTTCCTGATCTTAGTGGAAATGCTTTCAGTTTTTCACCATTGAGGATGATGTTGGCTGTGGGTTTGTCATATATGACCTTTATTATGTTGAGGAAAGTTGTCTCTATGCTTACTTTCTGGAGGGTTTTTATCATAAGTAGGTGTTGAATTTTGTCGAAAGCTTTCTCTGCATCTATTGAGATGACCATATGGTTTTTCTCCTTCAATCTGTTAATATGGTGTATCACATTGATTGATTTGCGTATATTGAAGAATCCTTGCATTCCTGGAATAAACCCCACTTGATCATGATGTATGATCCTTTTAATGTGCTGTTGGATTCTGTTTGCTAGTATTTTGTTGAGGATTTTTGCATCTATGTTCATCAGTGATATTGGCCTGTAGTTTTCTTTCTTTGTGACATCCTTGTCTGGTTTTGGTATCAGGGTGATGGTGGCCTCATAGAATGAGTTTGGGAGTGTTCCTCCCTCTCTTATATTTTGGAAGAGTTTGAGAAGGATAGGTGTTAGCTCTTCTCTAAATGTTTGATAGAATTCGCCTGTGAAGCCATCTGGTCCTGGGTTTTTGTTTTTTGGAAGATTTTTAATCAGAGTTTCAATTTCAGTGCTTGTGATTGGTCTGTTCATATTTTCTATTTCTTCCTGGTTCAGTCTTGGCAGGTTGCACATTTCTAAGAATTTGTCCATTTCCTCCAGGTTGTCCATTTTATTGGCATAGAGTTGCTAGTAGTAATCTCTCATGATCTTTTGTATTTCCGCAGTGTCAGTTGTTACTTCTCCTTTTTCATTTCTAATTCTATTGATTTGATTCTTCTCCCTTTTTTTCTTGATGTGTCTGGCTAATGGTTTGTCAATTTTGTTTATCTTCTCAAAGAACCAGCTTTTAGTTTTATTGATCTTTGCTGTTGTTTCCTTCATTTATTTTTCATTTATTTCTGATCTGATCTTTATGATTTCTTTCGTTCTGCTAACTTTGGGGTTTTTTTTGTTCTTCTTTCTCTAATTCCTTTAGGTGGAAGTTTAGGTTGTTTATTCGAGATGTTTCCTCTTTCTTAAGGTAGGATTGTATTGCTATAAACTTCCCTCTTAGAACAGCTTTTGCTGCATCCCATAGGTTTTGGGTAGTCGTGTCTCCATTGTCATTTGTTTCTAGGTATTTTTTGATTTCCTCTTTGATTTCTTCAGTGATCACTTTGTTTTCAAGTAGTGTATTGTTTAACCTCCATGTGTTTGTATTTTTTACAAATCTATTCCTGTAATTGATATCTATTCTCATAGCATTGTGGTCGGAAAAGATACTTGATACAATTTTCTTAAATTTACCAAGGCTTGATTTGTGACCCAAGATATGATCTATCCTGGAGAATATTCCATGAGCACTTGAGAAAAATGTGTATTCTGTTGATTTTGGATGGAATGTCCTATAAATATCAATTAAGTCCATCTTGTTTAATGTATCATTTAAGGCTTGTGTTTCCTTATTTATTTTCATTTTGGATGATCTGCCCATTGGTGAAAGTGGGGTGTTAAAGTCCCCTGCTGTGAATGTGTTACTGTCGATTTCCCCTTTTATGGCTGTTAGTATTTGACTTATGTATTGAGGTGCTCCTATGTTGGGAGCATAAATATTTACAATTGTTATATCTTCTTCTTGGATCAACCCCTTGATCATTATGTAGTGTCCTTCTTTTTCTCTTCTATTGTCTTTATTTTAAAGTCTATTTTGTCTGATATGAGAATTGCTACTCCAGCTTTCTTTTGGTTTCCATTTGCATGGAATATCTTTTTCCATCCCCTCACTTTCAGTCTGTATGTGTCTCTAGGTCTGAAGTGGGTCTCTTGTAGACAGCATATATATGGGTCTTGTTTTTGTATCCATTCAGCCAGTCTGTGTCTTTTGGTGGGAGCATTTACTCCGTTCACATTTAAGGTAATTATTGATATGTATGTTCGTATTCCCATTTTCTTAATTGTTTTGAATTTGTTATTGTAGGTCTTTTCCTTCTCTTGTGTTTCTTGCCTAGAGAAGGTCCTTTAGAATTTGTTGTAAAGCTGGTTTGGTGGTGCTGAACTCTCTCAGCTTTTGCTTGTCTGTAAAGGTTTTAATTTCTCCATCAAATCTGAATGAGGTCCTTGCTGAGTAGAGTAATCTTGGTTGTAGGTTTTTCTCCTTCATCACTTTAAGTATGTCTTGCCAGTCCCTTCTGGCTTGCAGAGTTTCTGCTGAAAGATCAGCTGTTAACCTTATGGGGATTCCCTTGTGTGTTATTTGTTGTTTTTCCCTTGCTGCTTTTAATATGTTTTCTTTGTATTTAATTTTTGACAGTTTGATTAATATGTGTCTTGGTGTGTTTCTCCTTGGATTTATCCTGTATGGGACTCTCTGTGCTTCCTGACTTGATTAACTATTTCCTTTCCCATATTAGGGAAGTTTTCAACTCTAATCTCTTCAAATATTTTCTCAGTCCCTTTCTTTTTCTCTTCTTCTTCTGGAACCCCTATAATTCGAATATTGGTGCATTTAATGTTGTCCCAGAGGTCTCTGAGATTGTCCTCAGTTCTTTTCATTCTTTTTTCTTTATTCTGCTCTGCAGTAGTTATTTCCACTATTTTATCTTCCAGGTCACTTATCCGTTCTTCTGCCTCAGTTATTCTGCTATTGATCCCTTCTAGAGTATTTTTAATTTCATTTATTGTGTTGTTCATCATTTCTTGTTTCATCTTTAGTTCTTCTAGGTCCTTGTTAAATGTTTCTTGCATTTTCTCTATTCTATTTCCAAGATTTTGGATCATCTTTACTATCATTATTCTGAATTCTTTTTCAGGTAGACTGCCCATTTCCCCTTCATTTGTTAGGTCTGGTGGGTTTTTATCTTGCTCCTTCAACTGCTGTTTGTTTTTCTGTCTTCTCATTTTGCTTACCTTACTGTGTTTAGGGTCTCTTTTACGCAGGCTGCAGGTTCATACTTTCCATTGTTTTTGGTGTCTGGCCCCAGTGGCTAAAGTTGGTTCAGTGGGTTGTGTAGGCTTCCTGGTGGAGGGGACTAGTGCCTGTGTTCTGGTGGGTGAGGCTGGATCCTGTCTTTCTGGTGGGCAGGTCCACGGCTGGTGGTGTGTTTTGGGGTGTCTGTGGACTTATTATGATTTTAGGCAGCTTCTCTGCTAATGAGTGGGGCTGTGTTCCTGTCTTGCTAGTTGTTTGGCATAGGGTGTCCAGCACTGTAGCTTGCTGGTCGTTGAGTGAAGCTGGGTGTTGGTGTTGAGGTGGAGATCTCTGGGAGATTTTCGCCATTTGATGTTATGTGGAGCTGGGAGGTCTCTTGTGGACCAGTGTCCTGAAGTTGGCTCTCCCACCTCAGAGGCACAGCACTGACTCCTGGCTGTAGCACCAAGAGCCTTTCATCCACACAGCTCAGAATAAAAGGGAGAAAAAGTAGAAAGAATGAAAGAAGATAAAAGAAAATAAAATAAGGAAAAACAAAATAAAGTTATTAAAATAAAAAAATAATTATTAAGAAAACATTTTTTTAAAAAGTAAAACAAAACAAAACAAAAAAACCCGGATGGATAGAACCCTAGGACAAATGGTGAAAGCAAAGCTATACAGACAAAATCTCTCACAGAAGCATACACATACACACAAGAAGAGGAAAAGGGGAAAAATTAATAAATCTTGCTCTCAAAGTCCACCTCCTCAATTTGGGATGATTCGTTGTCTATTCATGTATTCCACAGATGCAGGGTACATCAAGTTGATTGTGGAGATTTAATCCGCTGCTCCTGAGGCTGCTGGGAGAGATTTCCCTTTCTCTTCTTTGTTCGCACAGCTCCCGGGGTTCAGCTTTGGATTTGGACTCGCCTCTGCATGTAGGTCGCAGGAGGGCCTCTGTTCTTCTCTCAGACAGGACGGGGTTAAAGGAGCCGCTGATTCGGGGGCTCCGGCTCACTCAGGCTGAGGGGAGGGAGGGGTACGGTGTGCGGGGCAAGCCTGCGGCTGCAGAGGCCGGCATGACGTTGCACCAGCCTGAGGCGCGACGTGCGTTCTCCCGGGGAAGTTGTCCCTGGATCCCGGGACCCTGGCCGTGGTGGGCTGCACAGGCTCCGCGGAAGGGAGGTGTGGAGAGTAACCTGTGCTCGCACACAGGCTTCTTGGTGGCGGCAGCAGGAGCCTTAACGTCTCATGCACGTCTCTGGGGTCCGCGCTTTTAGCCGCGGCTCGCGCCTGTCTCTGGAGCTCCATTAAGCAGCGCTCTGAATCCCCTCTCCTCGCGCACCAGGAAACAAAGAGGGAAGAAAAAGTCTCTTGCCTCTTCGGCAGGTCCAGACTTTTCCCCGGACTCCTTCCCGGCTATCCGTGGTGCACTAACCCCTTCAGGCTGTGTTCACGCCACCAGTGCTCAACCATACTATATTTAACAAATTTCTCGTTCAGTTGCTTCCGCTGTATGTATATATGTACGTACTGTTGACCTAAAACAAATAGACTGCCAGATATTTCTGCAGCAAAGATGGGTTTATTTGGGATCAGTAGAGAATTGCAATTTAGGGTCTGCAACCATGGTGAGCTACCTTCAAATTCCCTGCACAGGTAGGGAAGGAGAACGCTTTTATATAGGGGTAAAGGAAGTTGGTAGGGCTCTAGTAAGCAAAGAGTCCGCGGTGTTGCACTGGCTGAGTCCTTGCCAGGAAAGGAGAGGAGTCTTTTTTTCTTCCTGTTGGGCTCTGCAATCATGGCATGGTGTGAGAGCTCCCCCTTCTGGTCTCCCGAGGTTATTTAATTGAGGTAGTAAAAACACTGCTGTGTTTGTACTCTACTTTCAATATTCACACTGAACACTTCTGTGGCCAGATGTGTGGGGAGGTGTGTTTACCCCCCGACAAGCAATTCTGTGACACCACTTGGGTGTCCTACAATTTAATTCAGTTCTGACACTACCTACCTGGAGAGAGTATCAGATCCCACATGTTAAGAATGTGGTCCTATAAGACTGCCCCTTCCCCCCACTTCAGACACGAATCTCAAGTCCAGGTTGTTACCTGTGCTTCCAACCAACTGCTATACGTGGAAGATTTCCATGGACCCGTTCCTTGGGTTTGTTTACTTTGCTAGAGTGGCTCTCAGAGCTCAGGAAAACAGTTTACATCCTAGATTACTGGTTTATTACAAAGGAGAGTAAAGGATCAGAATGAACAGCCAGATGAAGAGAAACATAGGGGGAGCTGTGCAAGGGTCCCAAGCACAGGATCTGCTGCCTCTGTGGAGTCTGGGGTGAACCACCCTCCTAGCAATGGGTGTATTCTTGTTCATTGACCTGGAAGCTCTCTGAACACCATTCTTTTGGGTTTTTATGGAGGCATCATTATATAGGCACGATTGATTAAATCGTTGGCCATTGGTGATTAATTCAACCGCCAGCCCTCTCCCCTCCCTAGGTAGATGTAGGGCATGGAGCTGAAAGTTCCAGCCCTCTAATCACAAGGGTGATTCCCCTGGCAACCAGCCCCCATCCTTAGGGACTTTCCAAACAGCACTGCATTCACAAACGCAGCCTTGGTTGAAGGAAGCCTTCTGTGAATAAGAAAACCATCTTTATCTCTTATCACTTAGGAAGTTCCAAGGGTTTTAGGAACTCTGTGCTAGGAATGGGGATGAAGAGCAGACACATATATGTCTTATTATAAATCACAATATTATACCATCTATTTACCTATCTATATCAATGAGAGTCCTACCAGAGAAGCAGAACCACTAGGAGATGATATATATATATCCAGATAGGCAGATCTGAAATTCACAGTATAGACCATCAGAAAGGGCAGCTGGAACTCAGTACGAGCTAAAGCTGAAGTCCACAGGTGGAATTTCTTCTTTTGAGAAGCCTCAGTTCTGCTCTTAAAGCCTTTAAATTGATTGAATCAAGCCCACCAAGATTATCTACAATAATCTCTTTTACTTCAAATCAATTATAGACATTAATCACATCTACAAAATACCTTCTCTGCAGCATCTAGGCTAGCATTTAATTGAATATTGGGGACTGTGACTTATCCAAGTTGACACATAAAACCATTTATTATCTATCTATGCATGCATTCATCCATCTGTCATTTATCATAAATACTACCCTACTATACCTTCTTTTATATAAACTATGTGCACCTTCCTTGTTGTTTCCTCAGAAAGGGGAGTTACTGAATGAAAGGTCATGCTCGTTTTTTAAAATTCTGAGTATAGATGTAGATCAGGGGTCAGTAAACTTTCTCTGTAAAGGAAGATAATAAATACTTTTGACTTTGTGGTCCATATATCTGCTATGACTACTTAGACTTGCTTTCAACAGCCATAGACCATATGTAAGTAAATGAGCATGGTTATATTTTAATAAAACTTTATTTACAAAAACACATGCTGAGTTGGACTTTGCCTCGGTATGGAGAAATTATAAAGGGGTGTTTTTAGAAAACACTATAAATGGAAAAGGAAGATAGTAAGAGACCCTGCCAAAGGCAGAGAGAAGGAAGGGCATCTCATTTGCGCTTAGAGCAAGGACAGGAGACTCGTGGTGATGACTGTGTAAAAACGGTGACACAGCTGAGCTCCGTGTGACGTTAGCAGGCCGTTCATTACATGGGGGTTTCCCTCCTTCCACGCGCTTTGATGCTAGGTGTTGCCATGTGGTTTGATTTGGACAGTGCAATATAAGCAGAAATAACCTGTTACTTATGCAGGTAGTGGCAGGGGGTGGGGGCGGGGGACTTTAAGAGCAAGCACAGGATTTGTCACATTTCTGTCTCAATGAAGGAAAAATGTTTAAGAAGAAACTTCCACCAACCTGGGTGTCTGAGTAAGCAAGATGAGCAGAATTCTCCTGAGTGAGATATAAACTTAGACTGTGTGCAGCCACCATGATTTGGGGATTATTTGTTACCATGACAGAGCCTATCTTATCCTGACTGATATACTTAACAATAGCAACCCTTAACTAAAATTGTATCCCTTGTTACTATTTATCTTTTGTACCCTACCTTATTTGTCTTTATAACATTTACCACCACACAACCTACATTTGTCTGTTCATTTATTGGTTGTCTGTTTTCCCCTCTAGAGTATGAGGTTCCCCAAAGCAGAGATTTCTATTGTGCTCACTGATGTCAAAGCTCAATATTATTTATTATGTGAATTAATCAACATCACTGAAAGCATCCACACTATAAATGAGCACCTTCTAAGTGTGGGGTATTCTCCAAGGAGTTTATATGCAGTATCTCATTTGGTGCTCACGATGGTGTATGAGGTAGATAGTATTGTTATCCTTATTTTTCCTTATAGGTGAATTATTCTCATTTTACTTATGAGAAATGTATTTGTTAGCTTTTTCTGTGTAGCAAATTACCACAAAATAGCTTAGAACCACACATATTTACTATTTCCTAGCTGTTGTGGGTAGGAGTCCAGATAGTTAGCTTGCGGTTTTGTTTAGGGTTTCCACAAGACTGCAATCAGGTTTGGCTAGGACTCAGATCTCATCTGATGGCTTGACTGGGGAAGGATACACTTCCAAGCTCATGTTGTTGCCAGCAGGGTTCAGTTTCTTGCAGGCTGTTGACTGAAGTCTTCCCACAGTCTCAGTCCCTTGCCATGGACCTCTCCAACATGACTGCTTACTTCCTCAAACTGTGCCTGCTGAGAAGGCAATGGAGAGCATTGGCTAGCAAGGTGGAAGTTACCACCTTTTGCAACCACAGAAGGGACACCCCATCACTTTGGCTGTATCTGTTGGTTAGAAGGTCCCCTCACACTCAAAGGGGGGACATTACACAAGGGCATGAATACCAGGAGGGAGGAGTTATTGAGACCATCTTGGAGTTTACCCGTCACAAGGAACTATATGTTCAGATAAGGGACATCACTTATACAAGGCCACATAGCAGGTAAGTGGTAAGGACCATGCTCCCCAGAACCTACCTCACGGAGGCAATATTAGAACTATATGTGATTACAGATCAAAAAATAGTTTGCGTTCACTAAGCAAGACTCAAATATTAATTTTATTCCCATTAGGGTCAGAATAAGGTCCCTGAATAATACACATCCTTTAAAAAAAATGAAATCAGGAAACTTAGACTCACTTTAAGAAAGAGATTGGTTTTTGATGGCATGAAATTATGAAACTAATTTCTTGGACCTAAGAGTACTTTGCTTCATCAGATAATGTAATAAATTCTTCTCTCTACACTGATAACAGAAGTCAGTGGAAATATTTCTATTCACACCTTTATCCTAAGTCCTTTTATTTGGGCCAAAAAGAGTAAATTTCTCAACCTCCTTTGCAGGTACAGTGGATATTTGACTAAATTCTAGCCACTGTGTTATGTGTACCTCCTGGAAAGGTGCCTTACCACTGGGTGACTCAGCTGGTCAGTGCATCCTCTGGAGCTTTCCTTTATCCTGCTCCAGCCACCAGCTGAGGCTGCAGAGCAGAGAGAAGGAAGGACTCTGGGAACTGGTCCAGGACTTTTACCTCTGGATGTTTTTCTGCAAGAGAAAATGTCTACATGAATGAACCCCTGTTTTCTGGGGTTTCTCTCCCATATATCTGAAGCATATGTGGCTGCAACTAATCCTGACACAACAGGGGATATTTACAACCTAAGGATGTGTCATAAAGAACAATTTGCCATCTCATCAAGTTAGCAATGAGGCGAGGTGCTCAGTAAGACTCAGGTGGACTGTATTGTGTTTTCTGCTAAATGTGCCTGATTGATCCGTTGTGATTTTCCACTCTTCCGAATCAAGAGATCATGACTCACTTGCCTGGTGGCTTTTTTGCAGAGCCTGCTGTACCCATCTGGAATGTAAAACTCTGCTTTTGTATGAGTGCCAACATGCTTAAACATGTTTTAGATATTTTTGCAGTCATTAAACATGGGAAATGGTAACGTAGTAAATGGTAAGAGCTCATAAATACTACTTGGTGTTAATCACTTCAAATGTCACTACGTTTACTCAAAATGGAACCAGGATATTTTTTCTTCCATTGTGTAAAATCAAGCCCCTTTGTTCCCCTGACATAGAAACCCCCAAATGATTTTCAGCATTTGAAAATGGTTCCTCTTTCTTCTCTGCTGTGGTTACAATAAAAGAGCTTCTAACAGTCCCAAAATGTGAACCCCAAGTCCAAGTTTTAAACACTTTAACAGACCCAAAAGAAGACAAGTTTCTTTTTCTAGAGTAAAAAAAGGACTAAATATATAAAATCTGACTTTGGGCCAGATGACCATTTTTCCTACAAGTGGTCCATTAGATGATTCTAGATAGCACAAACACAATTTTAATTTTCATAATTATGACTTTTATTTTAGTGTCAATCAGGAAAAAACATTACAAGAAAAAATCATGGTCTTAATTCCATGGATATTATGATTTAAGATGAGACTAAAGGAGGTAATTGTGCAAATTAAAGAAAAATATGAAGTGAATATTGGCTGCGGGTGACAGCTGCTGTTTCAGAATTCTGGACTTCATGGAGGGTGAAATTGGTTGAGATGCTAAGAGACCATGGGCTCAGGTGACCTGCAGGATCCCAGAGGGAGTGCATACAAGGAGGCCCCAGGGGCTGATTGATGCTTTACATCCCATCAGTCTATGTGAATGAAATGAGACTGAAATGTTTAATATGAAATTCACATTGATACGATTGATGTGAGATTGATATGAGAATGACAGGAGGGTTGTGATTTTCCTTCACTGAATGCGGTCTGCTTCCTAAATCCCTCTCATTATACTAATTTTTAACCATATGAGTGTGTGTGCATGTGCATGTGTGTGCCTTCAACTCCAGTGATGGGGGGTGGGGAATGTGAAGAAAGGGGGCTAGAGTAGGAGAGATGATGAGGAAAGGCCTCGATCCATAGATATGGACTTTGAGAGATTTCCCCCTCATTTAGTCTGTGGGTTGGAATTATTTTAAAAAATTAACTGGAAATTCAGAAATTGGATGGAGACCTCTGGTGGAGACCTAGAAGAAGTAGGGTTGTAGATCAGAGACTGGATGCTATGGACTGAATTGTGTCTCCACCCCCTCCCCCTTCCAAAATTTATATGTTGAAGCCTTAACCTGCAATGTGATGGTATTTGGAGATGGGCCTTGAGGGAGATAACTGGGGTTAGATGAGGTCATGACAGTTGGATCATCATGATGAGATTAGTGTCCTCACAAGAAGAGACCAGGGAGCTCTCTCTCTTTCTTTGTTATGTGAGGACACAGCAGAAGGTGACCATGAACATTATCGGAAGTCAAAGTCAATTTAACTCTCACCCTCAGGAGCAAGAAAGATCCCGCTACCAAAGCCCGTGTTAGCATCCAGGGAGTATCATTTCCCAGGCAGCTCTGAGGCCCTGTGCAAGCACTGATTGCCAAAACAGGGCGATGTGATCGTTTCCCAGACACGTGCACCTGTGATGTGTCAAGCCATTTTGACATGCCTAAAATGAGAATTCCGCCATAAAAATAGAATAGAAGAAATTAGATGATGATGTTCCGAAGGCAATTTATGCTTTCCCATGCTCTGGAATTCATTAAAAAAAAATTTATTTGTCTTTGAAAATCTAAGTTCACTTTCAAGGACCACTTTTATTTTGCTTTGCATACAATCATTAGTGTGTGAACTGTATCAGTGTGTGAGCAGGATGGTACCTAAGAGGGGAACTCCTGGCTTGGGGCCAAGGTACCAGTAGAAGCCCTCCAATTTAATGACTGCTTTTAAAAGATTTTGCACATTTTTAAAGCCCACTCATCCATCAACAAGCACTACTCTGCCCAGTGACAAAGCCAGGTTGACCTCACAGAGCTTCTTGTCACGTGGAGGACACCTGACACCTGAGGTCTAGGCTGCTTGACAAGGATGTACTTGTCAAGGAAGCCACCAGTCATTTGTTAGCAAGTTGATAACATCGGAGTCCTTCAGTTACAGCAGGAGGAATTTATCCTTACTGGAATTGACATCTGCTCCTAATACAGGTTTGCCTTTCCTGCTCCTGTCCTGCCAGCACCACCATCAGAGGGCCTCAGGATGAATGATTTATCAAATTGGATCTGCATGACATCAGCTCAAACCAAGGACCCATTTTATGGACAAAGAAATGTGTCATGAGTACACGATCATATAATCCATTGTCTCTACCATGTACTACATAGCCTGGAAGTAATCAGCCTAAATCAACAACATAAAAAGGCCATTAAAGGCTCAGCAACTGTGCCAGCTCAGAGCTGATGTCCCCTGGAGTCGGACACGTCCTCTGGGGCGGCAAACATATGGTGCTGCAACAATAGCCAGTGTGATGCTGAACCAGCAGCTAACATCTGGTGCTTGGCTTCTAACGGTCAGAATCTGCAGGTCTGGAAAGCAAATCTTGGAAGTGGGATCAGCTGCCCTCACTGTCACTCCCAGTAGATTTTGCCAGAAAAATTACATTCTATAGGATTAGAGATTCTGGTTCCTGGGGTTAGAGTTTGGGGGCTTCCACTCAGGTTCACAGTAAAGATTCCATTGCACCTGAATATGACATCACCCCGTCTTTTGGGCCTCCCCTGTGGCTGGACTAGTAGGCAAAGAAAGAAGATACTCTTCCAGCCAGGATCATTAACCTCGGTTACCACCGGGGCTATGGTTGCTGCCATGCAACTGAAACAGGGGAGGATGCCTGGGACTTGGAGGTTGTCTGGGCTTCTCTGGGTGCTCCCCCATCTGGTGATAGTGATGACTGGACAGCACTTAGGCAAGCAGCCTGGACCAGTGGAAGAGCTGATGGAGCATGAGGGAAATGGAGAGCCAGCGGTGGAAGGGTGGGGATGACACATTTCAATCACGGTCCCTGGTTAGCTGCAGGTTGCTTACTCACCCACACCTTCTCTATGGAGTCATCTATAGATTGTGGCTTGTCACAGACTTGAAGATTGAGTAGAATTAACATAGAAAAAGAGCAATCTGAGAGGTGCGAGGGGTGTCCAGCAGACATGTGACGCTCTGACTCGTGTCCTCTTGGCCTGGCCTCTGATTTCAGCAGGGGCCGGGACTGCATTTCTGCTCTGTGTTCAAGTCACTTCATGCTGATAACGGCTTACATTAAGCATATCTTTCAGGTTTTTACTTTCTACTCCGGGGCTCCTTGGATGCTGTGACTTGGGGGAGCTCAACGTGGGGAGTTATGTCCTTGGAGAAAATACTCTACCTGTGGGGGCAGAGGCTGGCGGGAAGTGCTCACTCCTCCTGTCCTTTGATGAATGGTTCTGGAGGCAGTGTGTACACTTCTCAGGACGTCCAAATGTGATGGAGTACTATGATCCACAGTGGTCTCCTTGATAAGAATGTTTCTTCCAAGAACACCTACTAAACACTGGCAGAAGACCTCAGACTTCCCAAAAGGCAAGAAACTCCCCATGTACCTGGCCGTGTTGCTGACAGGGTCTTGGTGCTCCAGCCGGGTGTCAGGCCTGTGCTTCTGAGGTGGGAGAGTCGAGTTCAGGACATTGGTCCACCAGAAATCTCCCAGCGCTACGTAATATCAAAAGGTGAAAGCTCTCCCAGAGATCTCCACCTCAACGCTAAGACCCAGCTCCACTCAACGACCAGCAAGCTACAGTGCTGGACACCCTATGCCAAACAACTACTAAGACAGGAACACAAACCCCAACCATTAGTAGAGAGGCTGCTTAAAGTCATAAGGTCACAGACATGGTAAAACACACCACCGGACGTGGTCCTGCCCACCAGAAAGACAAGATCCAGCCTCATCAACCAGAACACAGGCACTAGTTTCCTCCACCAGGAAGCCTACACAACCCACTGAACCAACCTTAGACACTGGGGGCAGACACCAAAAACAATGGGAATTACGAACAGGCAGCTGGTGAAAAGGAGACCCTAAACACAGTAAGGTAAGAAACATGAGAAGACAGAGAAACACGCAGCAGATGAAGGAGCAAGGTAAAAACCCACCAGACCAAACAAATGAAGAGGGAATAGGCAGTCTACCTGAAAAAGAACTCAGAAAAATGATAGTAAAGATGATCCAAAATCTTGGAAATAGAATGGAGAAAATACAAGAAATGTTTAACAAGGACCTAGAAGAACTAAAGAGCAAACAAACAATGATGAATAACACAATAAATGAAATTTAAAATTCTCTAGAAAGAATCAATAGCAAAATAACTGAGGGAGAAGAACAGATAAGTGACCTGGAAGATAAAATAATGGAAATAACTACTGCAGAACAGAATAAAGAATAAAGAATGAAAAGAATTGAGGACAGTCTCAGAGACCTCTGGGACAACATGAAACGCACCAACATTTGAATTATAGGGGTCCAGAAGAAGAGAAAAAGAAAGGGACTGAGAAAATATTTGAAGAGATTATAGTTGAAAACTTCCCTAATGTGGGAAAGGAAAGAGTCACTCAAGTCCAGGAAGCACAGAGAGTCCCATACAGGATAAATCCAAGGAGAAACACACCAAGACACATATTAATCAAACTATCAAAAATTAAATACAAAGGAAAAATGTTAAAAGCAGCAAGGGAAAAACAACAAATAACATATGAGGGAATCCCCATAAGGTTAAAAGCTGATCTTTCAGCAGAAACTCCGCAAGCCAGAACAGAGTGGCAGGACATGTTTAAGGTGATGAAAGGGAAAAACCTACTACTAAGATTACTCTACCCAGCAACGATCTCATTCAGGTTTGACAGAGAAATTAAAACCTTTACAGACAAGCAAAAGCTAAGAGACTTCAGCACCACCAAACCAGCTTTATAACAAACGCTAAAGGAACTTCTCTAGGCAGGAAACACAAAAGAAGGAAAAGACCTACAATAACAAACCCAAAACAATTAAGAAAATGGGAATAGGAACATACACATCAATAATTACCTTAAATGTAAATGGAGTAAATGCTTCAACCAAAAGACATAGACTGGCTGAATGGATACAAAAACAAGACCCATATATATGCTGTCTACAAGAGACCCACTTCAGACCTAGGGACACATACAGACTGAAAGTGAGGGGATGGAAAAAGATATTCCATGCAAATGGAAATCAAAAGAAAGCTGGAGTAGCAATTCTCATATCAGACAAAATAGACTTTCAGATAAAGACTATTACAAGAGGCAAAGAAGGACACTACATAATGATCAAGGGATCAATCCAAGAAGAAGATATAACAATTGTAAATATTTATGCACCCAACATAGGAGCACCTCAATACATAAGACAAATGCTAACAGCCATAAAAGGGGAAATTGACAGTAACACATTCATAGTAGGGGACTTTAACACCCCACTTTCACCAGTAGGCAGATCATCCCAAATGAAATTAAATAAGGAAACACAAGCTTTAAATGATACATTAAAAAAGATGGGCTTAATTGATATTTATAGGGCATTCCATCCCAAAACAACAGAATACACATTCTTCTCAAGTGCTCGTGGAACATTCTCCAGGCTAGATCCATATCTTAGGTCACAAATCAAGCCTTGGCAAACTTAAGAAAATTGAAATTGTATCAAGTATCTTTTCCGACCACAATGCTATGAGACTAGGTATCAATTACAGGAAAAAATCTGCAAAAAACACAAACACATGGAGGTTAAACAATGCACTGCTTAATAACCATGAGATCACTGAAGAAATCAAAAAGGAAATCAAAATATACCTAGAAATAAATGACAATGAAAATACGACGACCCAAAACCCATGTGACGCAGCAAAAGCAGTTCTAAGAGGGAAGTTTATAGCATTACAATCCTACCTCAAGAAACAAGCAACATCTCAAATAAACAACCTAACCTTACACCTAAAGCAATTAGAGAAAGAAGAACAAAAAACCCCCAAAGTTAGCAGAAGGAAAAAAATCATAAAGATCAGATCAGAAATAAATGAAAAAGAAATGAAGGAAACAATAGCAAAGATCAATAAAACTAAAAGTTGGTTATTTGAGAAGATAAACAAAATTGATAAACCATTAGCCAGACTCATCAAGAAAAAAAGGGAGAAGACTCAAATTAATAGAATTAGAAATGAAAAGGAGAAGTAACAACTGACACTGAAGAAATATGAAGGATCATGAGAGATTACTACAAGCAACTATATGCCAATAAAATGGAGAACCTGGAAGAAATGGACAAATTCTTAGAAAAGCACAACCTTCTGAGACTGAACCAGGAAGAAATAGAAAATATAAACCGACCTATCACAGGCACTGAAATTGAGATTGTCATTAAAAGTCTTCCAACAAACAGAAGCCCGGGACCAGATGGCTTCACAGGCGAATTCTATCAAACATTTAGAGAAGAGCTAACACCTATCCTTCTCAAACTCTTCCAAAATATAAGAGAGGGAGGAACACTCCCAAAGTCATTTACGAGACCACCATCACCCTGATACCAAAACCAGACAAAGATGTCACAAAGAAAGAAAACTACAGGCCAATATCACTGATGAACATAGATGCAAAAATCCTCAACAAAATACTAGCAAACAGAATTCAACAGCACACTAAAAGGGTGATACACCATGATCAAGTGGGGTTTATTCCAGGAATGCAAGGATTCTTCAGTATATGCAAATGAATTAATGTGATAAACCATATTAACAAATTGAAGGAGAAAAACCACATGACCATCTCAATAGATGCAGAAAAAGCTTACGACAAAATTCAACACCTATTTATGATAAAAGCCCTCCAGAAAGTAGGCATAGAGGAACTTACCTCAACATAATAAAGGCGATATATGACAAACCCACAGCCAACAACATTCTCAATGGTGAGAAACTCAAACCTTTTCCTCTAAGATCAGGAAGAAGACAAGGTTGTCCACGCTCAGCACTATTATTCAATATAGTTTTGGAAATTTTAGTCACAGCAATTAGAGAAGAAAAAGAAATAAAGGGAATCCAAATTGGAAAAGAAGTAAAGCTGTTGCTGTTTGCAGATGACATGATACTACGTATAGAGAATCCTAAAGATGCTACCAGACTACTACTAGAGCTAATCAATGAATTTGGTAAAGTAGCAGGATACAACATAAATGCACAGAAATCTCTTGTATTCCTATACACTAATGATGAAAAATCTGAAAGGGAAATTAAGGAAACACTCCCATTTACCATTGCAACAAAAAAATAAAATACCTAGAAATAAACCTACCTAAAGAAACAAAAGACCTGTATGCAGAAAACTATAAGATACTGGTGAAAGAAATTAAAGATGATACAAACAGATGGAGAGATATACTACGTTCTTGGATTGGAAGAATCAACATGTGAAAATGACTATAGTACCCACAGCAATCTACAGATTCAATGTAATCCCTATCAAACTACCAATGACATTTTTCACAGAACTAGAACAAAAAAAATTCACAATTTGTATGGAAACACAAAAGACCCCGAATAGCCAAAGCAAACTTGAGAAAGAAAAACGGAGCTGGAGGAATCAGGCTCCCAGACTTCAGACTATACTACAAAGCTACAGTAATCAAGACAGTATGGTACTGGCACAAAAACAGAAATATAGATCAATGGAACAGGATAGAAACCCCAGAGATAAACCCACGCACATATGGTCACCTTATCTTTGATAAAGGAGGCAAGAATATACAATTGAGAAAAGACAGCCTCTTCCACAAGTGGTGCTGGGAAAACTGGACAGCTACATGTGAAAGAATGAAATTAGAACACTCCCTAACTCCATACACAAATATAAACTCAAAGTGGATTAAAGACCTAAACGTAAGGCCAGACACTATAAAACTCTTAGAGGAAAACTTAGGCAGAATACTCTATGGCATAAATCACAGCAAGATCCTTTTTGACCCACCTCCTAGAGAAATGGAAATAGAAACAAAAATTAACAAATGGGACATAATGAAACTTAAAAGCTTTTGCACAGCAAAGGAAACCATAAACAAGATGAAAAGGCAGCCCTCAGAATGGGAGAAAATATTTGCAAATGAAGCAACTGACAAAGGATTAATCTCCAAAATTTACAAGCAGCTCATGCAGCTCAATATCAAAAAAACAATGAAGCCAATCCAAAAATGGGCAGAAGGCCTAAATAGACATTTCTCCAAAAAAGATATAGAGATTGCCAACAAACACATGAAAGGATGCTCAACATCACTAATCATTAGAAAAATGCAAATCAAAACTACAATGAGATATCATCTCACACCAGTCAGAATGGCCATCATCAAAAAATCTACAATTAATGCTGGAGAGGGTATGGAGAAAAGGGAACCCTCTTGCACTGTTGGTGGGAATGTAAATTGATGCAGCCAATATGGAGAACAGTATGGAGGTTCCTTAAAAAACTAAAAATAGAACCACCATATGACCCAGGAATCCCACTATTGTGCATATACCCTGAGAAAACCATAATGCAAAAATAGTCATGTACCACAATGTTCACTGCAGCTCTATTTACAATAGCCAGGACAGGGAAGCAAACTAAGTGTCCATCAAAAGATGAATGGATAAAGGAGATTTGGCACATATATACAATGGAATATTACTCAGCCATAAAAAGAAACGAAATTGAGTTATTTGTAGTGAGGTGGATGGACCTAGAGACTGTCATACGGAGTTAAGTAAGTCAGAAAGAGAAAAACAAATACCGTATGCTAACACATATATATGGAATCTAAAATAAAAAACAAAAAAAAAACAAAAGAAAAACTGTTCTGAAGAACCTAGGGGCAGGACAGGAATAAAGACGGAAATGTAGAGAGTGGACTTGAGGACACAGGGAGGGGGAAGGGTAAGCTGGGATGGAATGAGAGAGTGGCATGGACATATATACACTACCAAATGTAAAATAGCTAGTGGGAAGCAGCCACATAGCACAGGGAGATCAGCTCAGTGCTTTGTGACCACCCTGAGGGGTGGGATAGGGAGGGTGCGAGGGAGATGCAACAGGGAGGAGATATGGGGATATATGTATATGTATAGCTGATTCACTTTGTTATACAGCAGAAACTGACACACCATTGTAAAGCAATTATACTCCAATAAAGATGTTAAAAGAAAAGACTGTGGCTTCCTCCTTCTCCATCTCACTGTTGTAGGTTGAATTGTAGAATTGTGTCCCCAACAAAAAGAATGCTTAAGGCTCAACCTATGGTACCTGTGAATGTGGCTTTATTTGGAAATAGGGTCTTTGCAGATGTAATCAAGTTAAGACAAGTCATACTAGATTGGGGTGGGTCCAACCTGACATGTCTGGTGTCTTTATCAGGAGATGAAATGAAGGTGTGGGGAGAGAAGGCCGTGTGACAGCAGGGGCAGGGATTGGAGTGATGCCGCCACAAGCACAGGAGCACCAAGGACTGACAGCAAACACCAGAAACCAGGAGGAAGAATCAAGAGTCGCTTCTACGGTTTTCAGTGGTTGCACCGCCCTGCCGACAACTTGATCTCAGACTTCCGGCTCCAGAACTGGGAGAGAATAGATTTCCACTGTTCCAAGCCCCCAGTGTGTGGTTACAGCAGCCCTAGAAAACTAACACACTGGTTCTTTTCATTTCCTCTCTCTTGCCCTGGAATCACCTTCCAAATAAACTACCTGCTCACAAATGCTTTTTTTCTCAGGATCTTCTTTTTTAGAAACCCAGGCCAGGAAACCCCTATGCTGTGTAAAGAAGGTTACACTAGTGTCTAATAGAGTTAAGTTTATGCATAAACTCCTTTTTTCCTTTTTTTTTGAAATATTTAGTTATAATGATACTTGCGCATTGCTGGCCATCTATTATGTGCCTGGCACTTTACAGACATATCAAATTTAATCCAATGCAAGCCCATGTGCTAGATATTAGTATCACTATTTTACAGAAGAAAAACTGAGTCTGGTAAGTTTAAGTAACTTGCACCATTTATGACTGCAAATCATTGATCTTTCTAACCACCTAGGACCAAAACCTTGGCCAGTAAATCTTGAATTTTCCTTATGGTCTCTAGCTTTTATCTATGAATCCTCTTGTATTAGTTGGTATATAAGTTTGGCTGCTATAGAGACCAAAATAGCAGTGGTTTGAATATGGTAGACATTTATTTCTCTACGTATGAGGCAGTCAGGCTCTTCAGAGTCCCCGAGGGCTCAGATTCCTTCTACCTACTCTCTCTGCCATGGATGTTGGGCCTTGCCAGTAGCTGTGCGTGGGGCACCCTTTGGGCTTGGCACTGTATCAAGCCTTGCTGGGAACAGAAAAGTGAACACATCGTGGTTCCTAAATCCGGAAGAGGGAGACCACAAAGGTAAAGTTTTGCTAGCAGGTAGACACAGCCCATGTGGTCCATGGAATGGGAAGAATACAACAAATGGAGAGAGTAGATATCCAAGTAAGATCAGCCAACAGGTCCTGGCTGGGAGAATACACAAAATAAACAAACAAAGTAATAAAGAGGCAGGGAATTCCCTGGCGGCCCAGTGGTTAGGACTCTGTGCTTTTCCTGCCAAGGATGCGGGCCCAGTCCCTAATCAGGGAACTAAGATTCCACAAGCTGTGTGGCATGGCCAAAAAATGTTTTTAAGAAAAGAAAAAGAGGTGAAGAGAAAGTAATATTAAGCTAGTTCAAGACTTGACATGCAGAGCTCCTTGGGATGCTATAAAAAATCCACAAACAATCCACTGACCCCGACTTCCACTTTTGAAGGAAATACATCGGGTGACTTAAGCAGAGTGGGGACATGAGAGAAATGAGACCAGAGAAGTCCACTGGACAGGAGAATTTTCAGCGACTGGTGGCCACTGGATAAACAGTGACTTCAGCAAGCCCTGGTGTATGTGTCCTCGGGCTGCCAAGACAAAGAGCCACACCCTGAGCGGCTTAGAAGAATGGAAATGCATTATGTCAGTCCTGGAGGTCAGAGTAAGAAATCAGGTTGTCTGCAGGTCCGTGGTCCCTCTCAAGCCTGTAGGGAAGCATCTTTCCTGGCCTCTCCTAGCTTCTGATAGCCCCAGACTTTTCATGGTTGATGGCAGCATCGTTTCAATCCCTGACTCTGTCTTCACATGGCCTTCTCCCTGTGTCTCTTCACCTTGTCTTCTCTCCGTATATGTCTGTCTTTCTGTCCAAATTTCTCCTTTCTGTGAGGACACCAGCCAAGCTGGATTAGGGCCCATCCTAATGACCTCATTTCAACTTGACTTCTCTGTAAAGACCTTATCTCCAAATGATGTCACATTCTGAGGTCCTGCAGGTGTGGACCTTTTTTGGGGGAGGCGCAATTGAACCCATAGTGGCTTGCTTGATAAACATTCATTATCGGAAGTCAAAGTCAATTTAACTCTCACCCTCAGGAGCAAGAAAGATCCCGCTACCAAAGCCCGTGTTAGCATCCAGGGAGTATCATTTCCCAGGCAGCTCCGAGGCCCTGTGCAAGCACTGATTGCCAAAACAGGGCGATGTGATCGTTTCCCAGACACGTGCACCTGTGATGTGTCAAGCCATTTTGACATGCCTAAAATGAGAATTCTGCCATAAAAATAGAATAGAGGAACTTAGATGATGACGTTCCGAAGGCAATTTATGCTTTCCCATGCTTTGGAATTCATTTAAAAAAATAATTTATTTGTCTTTGAAAATCTAAGTTCACTTTCAAGGACCACTTTTATTTTGCTTTGCATACAATCATTAGTGTGTGAACTGTATCAGTGCGTGAGCAGGATGGTACCTAAGAGGGGAACTCCTGGCTTGGGGCCAGGGTACCAATAGAAGCCCTCCAATTTACTGACTGCTTTTAAAAGATTTTGCACATGTTTAAAGCCCACTCATCCATCAACAAGCACCACACTGCCCAGTGACAAAGCCAGGCTGACCTCACAGAGCTTCTTGTCACGTGGAGGACACCTGACACCTGAGGTCTAGGCTGCTTGACAAGGATGTACTTGTAGACACACGATCGTTCCCTCCCATTCCTTCAGGAATGTGCTTTATCACAATCTGCTCCTGAAGGCAAAATTATTTGAGGATGTGTGGTTTTAAAACATGACCCCCCAATTCTTTGACACTCCTCCATTGAGGGGTCTCCCTAAATCTGGACTCTGTGCCTTCTTGGTCAATAGCATATAGTGGCATGACTGGGGTTGGAAGAATTCTATGACCCCCAATGACCCCCACCTTTGTACACCCCCTCCCCTTTGAGTGTGGGTGGAATCTGTGAGTATGCTGTGCCATCGCTCCTGTGATTATGTTACATCATAGGTTGGAAGGGAGATTATCCAAGTGGGCCTTTTAAAAGCAGAGAGTTTTCTCCAGCTGGCTGCACAGGGGAAGTCAGAGGTTGGAAGCAGAGAGAGGCCCGATGCACCGTTGCTGGCTTAGGTGGTGGAGGGAGTCACATGCCAAGGAATGTACGTGACCTTGAGGAGCAGGGAGTAGCCCTTGGCTGACACCCAGCAAGGAAATGGGGACCTCAGTCCTACAACCACAAGCAAATGAGTCCAGATCACGAAACTAATGAACTTAGCAGTGGATTCATTCCCAGAGTCTCAAGATAACCCAGAACCCAGCTGAACCTGCCCAGAGAAGCCAGCTGAACCTGCCCAGACTTCTGACTTACAGAACTGTGAGATAGTAAATGGGTATTGTTTTAAGCCACTAAATTTATGGGAGTTCGTTACTCAGTAACAAAAAACTAATATAGTGACACTGCCAATTTCTAGGTCCAGGCTTTAAAAGCCTAGCAGCTTCCACATTCTGTCCAATGGGACAGTTGCTCTTGGAACCAAATTGCCATGCTATGAGGAAGCCCAAGCAGTGCCACAGAGAGGTCCATGTGGAGAGGAATGAAGACCCTCACCATTAGGAGCAAACTTCCAGCCTTGTGAAGGAGTCCCTTTGGACGTGGGTCCAGCTCCAGGTGTCCCAGCTGACAGTGTGTGTTGCAGGACAGGCCATCTCCACTGAGCCCTGCCCAGATTGAAAAATAAATGATGGCTTTTAAGGCACTAAGTATTGGAGTTGTTTAAATAGAGGGTGAATTTTCTGCTGATGGTCCAGGGCCAAAATTTCTCATTATGTCCCTAGTGATATGGTTGATGTTAAAAATAACTGAAAGACATGCCTGCATGAGAGGGTGAAATGGCTCTTGCAACTTTAAGGACACATTATTCTAGCCAACTTTCCCCCTAAGATTTCGTGATCGAGGAATGCAATGGACAGAGGGCATTTTGCAAATTCCTACTTACAGAGGGATTTATTAACTTTGTACCCCAGTTAACCACACTCACAAAAATGGTCATCTTTAATGCTTTTGAGGGTGTGGTGAAATAAGCCATCTCAGACACTGCACGTGGGATTGTAAACGGGCATAGTTCTGGAATCAAATTTAACTATATCAGTAATTTTAAAGTGAATAATGTTTTGACATATGACTCTAATTAAAAGAGCCTAATGTGAGATAGTGTACCAAATGCAAAATAAAATAAAAAATACCCCAGCCCTCTACATGCATAAATACATTCATCTCAGCATTGCTTGCAATATTGAAAAGCTGGAAACAACATAATGTTTAAGGGCTTGGATATTCTCACAGTTATGATAGTTTATAATGATATTATGTATCATAATATAGCATATTATTATAAGTCCATTAAAGCAATGCTCATGAATGGTTTTTTAGTGATAGAGAACGATGCTTATAATATAGAGTTAAATTTAAAGTGATATAAAATTGTATAGACATCAACATATTTTACTATGTAATACATGAAAGTACATATTTTCGTTCAAATAAAAGATTTCTAACAGTTAAAATACAGATGCAACTTAATGTTTAGTAATTAAAGAATTAATAAAGTAAATGATGGTACATCCATAAAACATACATTTTTTAGCCACTCAAAATTATTTCATAAGAATGCATAAATTTATGAAAACACATTTAAGCCATTGGTTAAGTGGGGATATTAGTTTCCTAGGGCTACTGTTACAAAGTATCACAAATTAGGTGTCTTAAAACAACATGTCTTCATTGTTTCATAGTTCTGGAGGCTGGAAGTCTGAAATCAAGGTGTCAGCAGGACCACACTCCCTCTGAAGGCTCTAGGGGAGGATGCTTCTTTGCCTCTTCCATCTCCTGGCCGGCAATCCTTGGCATTCCTTGGCTTGTAGCTGCATCGTTCCACTCTCTGCCTCTGTCATCACTTGGCCTTCACCCTGTGTCTTCATATAATCTTCCCTCTGTGTATGTCCCTGTGCCCAAATTTCTCTCTGCTTAAAAGGACACCATTTATATTGAATTTATCACCTTCTGTAATCCAGTATGACCTCACTTTAATTTAACTAACTACCGAGGCCCTATATCCAAATAAGGTCACATTCTGAGGTTCTGGGTAGACATGCCTTCTGAGGGGGACACTATTCAACCCAGTATAGAGGATGAAGTGAACAAATGTAAATTTTGTGGGTAAAATTATATATAATAATGCAATAAAAAGTTAAAAATTATACATGACATACACATATACACACTGTTAGACACATAGGTGCACATCCACACACGTAAAGGATCGGAAGGCTTTATAATACTTGGTGGTGGGTCTCCCTGGGTTGCAAGGTTTTGAGTTCTGCTTAATGACCTCTGTGTATTTTTCTGAATTTTCCACAGTTTCTACATTGACAACACATTCCTTTTGTAATTTAAACAACAATGATTTAAATATTGTTTTGCCATTCAAATTGACAAAAATTAAAAGAGCTGATAGTGTTGATTGCATTGGACGTTAGCTGCTAGGGGCAATATAATTATCTTGGAGAGCCTCTTGCTAATCCGGAATGTTTCAGACTTCCTGAGATGTGCATGTCTTCTGACCCAGGGATTGCATTAAAAAAAAAAAAAAAAGAGAAAAAAACCCACTTTATCTTTCAGAGCAGCTTTGGGTTCAGAGCAGAATTAAGCAGCAGATTCAGAGGGTATATCCCCTGCCCAGCACCTCTCCCCAGCCTCTGTGTAGAGCCTCCCCGCTATCAATCCCTCACCAGAGGGGAACATTTGTTGCAATTGGTGAATCTACATTGAAACATCACAACCATTCAGAGTCTATAGCTGACTTTAGAGTTCACTCTTGATGTTGTACATTCTATGGGTTTTGGCAAACGTATAATGACATGCATTTCCCCTAACAGTATCATGCATAGTATTTTCACTGCCCTAAAAATACTCTCTTCTCTGCCTATTTATCCTCCCACCCCTAGCAGTCACTGAACTTTTTACTGTCTCCGTAGTAAAAATTGCATTTTTCAGACCTGATCCTAGGGAAATCATTAGGTGTTTATGCTCTGATCCAGCCATGATGATGTTCACCACTGTGATAAAATGTGCCAGTCATGTGACACCCAACAGCAGGAATCTGCTTAGATAAGTGATGTACCTTCCTTTGATGGAATTTTGCTTAGCCATTAAAAATAATGTGAGTGTTTACTGACTGGGGGCAGAGGCTTACAATATATTAAGTAAATAAAATCTGGTTCCTAAACAGTAGATAAAATAAGAATATTTTTTAAACAGATATATGCCATGCTACTAACTGCTTGTCTTTGCATGTTGGGCTTAAGAGAAATCTTTTAAAATTTTCCTCCTTTTCTGCTTACCTGCATCTTCTAATTTTTCCATAGTTAATATGTATCACTTATAATGAGGAAAACAACAGAAGCTATGCATTAAAAATTCATAATGCTTATCTAGGGGTGATACTTTCACATGGGTTTTATTTTCTTCTTTATAGTAGATTGAGTCTAATATGAAATTGCTGTCTATGTAAGTGAAAAACAGTTAAATGTGGGCACTTTTCTAACAGGGAAGAATGTATCTGACTGCGTATTGGATATGTTTCTTTAACCTTTGTATTCTATTGCTTTTGTTACAAGTTAATCACTAAAAGAATGTTGCCTATAGCCTGAAATATATAGGGTAGTCCATTCTCAAGGCTCTGACCTTTAAAGGTATAACCCTTTCCCATTCATATAGAGATAAAAATTGCAGAACAGAGAATACCATTTGTCTTGTGGGAGCTTTATAGGAACATTGTGACCAGACCCATGTGGACAGCTGCAAGAACAAAGGATTCTCAAGAAGTCTGCAGCAACCATCCCCACCTTCCACCCCCTTTTAGTACAAAAGCAGCCTGAATTCTAACTCGGGGAAGATGGTTCTTTGGGACACTAGTCCACCTTCATCTCAGTCTGCTGCCTTTCTGAATAAAGTCGCTATTCTTGACCCAACACCTCATCCCTTGATTTATTGGCCTGTTGTGTGGTGAGTGGTATGAGCCTGGACTTGGTAACACTTTCATGATTCAACCTATTACTTTTAATATTTAAAAAATATTCCATAGAGATCATGCCACTCATTCACTTAAATTCCTCAGAGGGCTCCTTTTAAAAGCTCTAAAATTGCGGCTTTCATACAAATCTAAAAGAAACATGTGTCCCAGATTTTATTTAACTCACTAATTAATGAGGGAACCAGCAAGACGTTACAACAGACTGAATGGACAATTCAAGGGACACATATCTATGTACCATCAAGAATGTTAAAAAATTTACAAATAGATGCAAAACTAGTCAATATCTGTAGGGCAAAAATCAACTGCATTTTTGCCAAACGTCATTGGCGTTTCTACGGACTAGAATCATTTATATTACTGTCAGTTTCTTACAACTTTGTATTAGTCAGTGTTAGGCAGAAACAGAACCAATAGGTTATTTATTTATTTATTTGTTAATTAATTATGAGAAATTGGCCCATGTGGTTATGGAGGCTGAAGAATCCCATGATCCTCTGTCTGCAGGGCAGAGGCCCAGGAGAGCTGGTGGTGTAGTTCAGTCCAAGTCTGAAGCCCTGAGAACTGAAGGACCAATGGCCTAAGTTCCAGTTTGAGTCCAAAGATCTGAGAACCAGGAATGCCAGTGTCTGAGGAGATGACCAATGTCCCAGCTAAACAGTCAGGCAGAGAGCAAATTCACCCTTCCTCCACCTTCTGTTCTTTTCAGACACTCAGTAGATTAGATAAGGCCCACTCACATTGGCAAGGAATCTGCTTTACTCAGTCTACTGATTCAAATGCCAACCTCTTCTGGAGATGCCTTCATAAACAGACCCAGAAATAATGTTTAACCAGCTATCTGGGTGCTCCATGGCCTGTCAAGTTGACACATAAAATCTACCATCCCAAACTTAAGAGAGTTTTCAATACCTCAAAGGCAGCTCAGGTCCTATTAAATCAGATAACCCCAGAATCTTTTTTGCTCATTTCAAAGTTTTCATCAGTTTTCCTGATGTTTCTTTCTATATTAGAAGATCAAGACCAACCTCTTGTCTGAACCCTTGGTCTGGACCCTGCCTCCCCTCTGGGCTCATCCGAGGCCCCCTGGCCCCCCAGCTAACTGCATTCAGGTCCCATGAGCCTCTTTAACATCCTCAGGGTACCAAGTCTCCTGCCATCCATCCTGCTGCCCAGATGCACGTTGTTCCCTCTGCTCCAGGAGTGGTCCTCTGTGCCCTCCACCTTCCTGCCCAATTCACTACTTACATCCTCCCACTCCAATCTGAGCTCAAACCCAGTTTCCTCAGGGAAACTCCCTCCTCACCCCAACCTTCATCAGAGTTCCTTCAGAGATTTTACTGCAATAGGAATTACAGTGTGAATATGTTTTATGTAAATTTGAATTTTACAGTTTTAAAATAGCACAGGCTAAAAATATTAGTAAAATCTCTCTTTATGTTCAAACTTCGAAATAATGCAAATCTCCCAAATTAAAAAAAAAAGAAAGAAAAAAATCCGTCAGGACCACACAGTTTGAGCTGCATTTCCAGTGACTTGTCAGTAGTGTTTCCACTCTTGCCCTGGGGGAACCCCTCAGTAACTGGTAGATAGGAATACCCCGAGGAGACCGCACATAGACCGCGCATTTGCTGTGGAATTGTGGACAGTGGTTTTGATCATTATGTATGCATAGTTGTTATGGCACTTGTGGGGAATCAGAACATACCACCCTAAAATAATCTACTTTGGCATATGCATTGTTTTAAGTTGAAGGTGAGTGAGAAACAGCAGACACCAAACTCTCCACCCTCCACTCTTTTGTACCATGAAGGGCAAAGGGATCTTAATACTGGAGACTTTTATCAGAATCAACACAAACAAAGCTTATCAACACAACACTTACCTTCCATTAGTCTCACCCATGTACTCACCTTCCCACAGTTGGCCACCCCAAAAGCCTCAACTCCTTTTCCTTTTCTTGTCACTTCTCTAAAATTTATTTTCTTGTTAGACCCTAGGTAAGCCCAAGTCCTAACCGCCCCTTTGAGCTACCCGGCAATGAGTTTCCTCTGCCTGTATTTGTACTGCGTGTGTTAATAAACTCTTGTTAATCTCTTGTTTTCCTCTTGTTAATCTGTCTTTGTCAGTTTAATTTCCAGCGTCCCAGCCACAGACTGAGGAGGGTGAAGTTTGTTTTTCCCCTCCCCTTTGTTATTATACCTTAAATTTTTCTAGAAGCTCTAATGATATTTTCCAGTAGTACTGCTGAGGCAGAGGGTAGGGCTGGAAACCCTGGCTGGTACTGTGCTCCGAAGGCCAGTTTGCAGAACTGGTGAATGAAATTCTAAATGTCAGGAAGGAATGGAGCCAAAAAATATTTAAAAAGCACATTAGGGCAAACATGAGTCACCCTGGCCTTCAATTTTTATTCCTGTGGCTCATTGCCCTGGAATTATTTGAGTTTTGAATTATGTTAGGTCTTCGGGACACAGCTCCTAAATAAGATGCTATAACCCTGTGTATAGTTGTGAGATTATTTGACAAACATATCGACTCTCTAAGTCTATCTGCTTGTTCACCATTTTTCTGACCAGCTCCTAGCACCAGAGCCTGGTAGGGAGGGGAAAAAAACCTTTTCCTCTACCCTCTTATGTTCCTTTACTGAGACCTGTGAATTAAACTGACAAAAGAAAGGTGACTAGGCGAAAAAGGTTTATTTTGTGTGCATATGGGAGCCAACAAAGGAAGTAACTGGCTCATTGAATGGTTAAAGACTTACGTAGCTAATTTAGTAGGAGAAAGGGAGGGGGTGAAAAAAGGTATTTTAGGGGAAGAATTTATGGCAGCCTTATTTCCCAGGAGGTCCTGCTTTTAGTCAGAAAAGGGAAGCTCTGAGAAAGCTTTTTTTCTTTATTTCCTTTTTTTTTTTTGGCATCTGTTGACTCTCAAATGTCTTCAGCTTAAAAATAATCTTTATGCCAAAGTGACATGTCTTGGGGTGGCATATTCTGATCCCCTTCAACTGGAAGACACAGCATTTCCCCTATGTATTCGCTTCAGGGTCTTACTCTAAGTATATGATCCATACCTTCTGTTGTCACCTCTTCTGTGCAGATGCCCTTGACCCTGAGTCCCATGACAGGATTAGAATGTGATGGGGGAGACCAACCAGATACTCAAAAACAACTGTAAGAGAGCAGACAATTCAGTACACTGCTGCTTCGGGATTTGGGGGGATGGTTTTTCCCAAGAATTCTCAATGCTCTGAAAAGCCAAGTTCCTCAGTTTGCTTGCCAGGGGCTGGGAGTGGGGTCTGGGATGCCTGCAGAAAACCTCTTAGCAGTTCTCCTGCAAACACTCCACAGGAAACTGGACTTGACTTCTAAAGCTGGCCCCGTTCCAGAGGACGTCACTCTCAGGGACTTTTTTTTTTTTTCTTTCACAAAAGAACCTGTTCTTGTGGATGTGGAGGGGCCGGGCTGCGAGAAGAAATCCGCTTTGCCAGCTCCGGGCCTGTGCCGGAGCCCAAGGAGCAAGGTTGGCCGGTGGCCGGCCACGTCCACGTCCAAGGTCAGGGGGGGGCCGCCAGCCTCCCACTGGCCTCCTGCAGGACACAAGAAAGGCTTGGGGCAGGAACAGGGGGTGGAGGCCAAGTGCGAGGGCAGCCTTGGCCCTGAGGCAGGGCGTGGTCAGCCTGACCGGACCTGGGGCTGGCTGACGATTAATGGGGAGTCTGCGGCTCCAGGGCCCTGGTGCACAGCCCAGCCTGTGACGTGAGCGACTTCCTGGTTACAGGTGAGAGCGGTCCGGATTCTCCGTGGCCGAGAGATTTGTTCCTGCGTTTCTGTGGGGAGAGCTGAGAGGCAGGAGAGGGGCCTGTGGGGACCGCAGTACCTTCGCTGAAGCCCCAACGGGCAGATCCACCTGTCACAGGTGAGACACCGCGTGGCCTGGTGTGTGGCCAACGGACTCCCCGCAGGTATCCGCTTCCTCCTGGGGAGCCGGTACTCAGCCCCTGGCAGGCCGCTTGCTGGTCTGGGGTGGGGGTGGGGGGGGAAGTGCTGGACAATCCAACACGTATCTGTTTCCCAAATTCCACAGAGTTAAAAATTAAAAGATCGGGCTGCTCTGCGAGCTTAGGAATTTGAGATGATTTCTAATCAAGCTTCACAGGGAGCTGTTCTCCGAATGTGTTGAAAGCCGAGACTCGCTGGAATTTGGAAGGTCTGGATTCAAAGGCTGGAAAATTCCTGGCACTCCCGTTATTCATTGGACAGACTTTAAATGCCATTTATTCTTCCCCAATGAGAGGCCTGATGGAAAGGAAATTGCTCTAAACCTCTGGAAGTTCTAAGACTCCCCACGCCTGGCACGCAGGGCCAAGGCACCTCCGAATACGGGGGCGCCCAGAGCTGGGGTACTGGGGTGGAGGAGGGACCCTGGTGCCTTTGTATGTGCACATAGAGGTTTGTGGAGAGCCCCTTGTGTGCATTTAAATTCCCTCCGTCCTACCTGTTTTTGGGTTTAGGATTTATGCTGATGTTTAAAAACAGGATGTCTGCAGCCTCTGGATTTTATGATTTCAAGCTTTTTCCAAAAACGCAGACATAAGGGTTTGTGTGTGTGGGTAAATAAGTGAAATGATCTCATCTGTCAACTTTCTTCCTGAGATAACCAGCTTGGTGGGTGCAGACAGGTCTCCTGAGTGTTTCTGCCTTGCCTGGGCAGTAGGAAGTGGTTGTGATTTAAATCCTGTCTTGATGCAATTTTCAAAAATATTTTTATGGGTGTGTAGCTGATTTACAATGTTGTGTTAGTTTCAGGTGTACAGCAAAGTGAATCTGTTATACATATACACATATCCACTCTTTTTAAGATTCTTTTCCCGTACAGGTCATTACAGAGTATTGAGTAGAGTTCCCTGTGCTATACAGTAGGTCCCTATTAGTTATCTATTTTATATATGGTAGTGTGTATATGTCAATCCCAATCTCCCAATTTATCCCTCCCCCCTGGTAACCATAAGTTTATTTTCTACATCTGTAACTCTATTTCTGTTTCAATGCAATTTAATAAGATTTAAGATTTTTGAAAGACTTTGCAGTTTTTCAACTAAAAGTAGATAAACCAAGTCTTCTGTAACAAAATGAATGAGAAGTAAAATCTACTCCATAGAGATATGAACTTGCAAATTACCTGGCAAAGCCTTCCTTTAATTAAAGCAAACTGAGTTCAGGTACAACTTGGAATCAATTTGGTGACAGTTCCTTCCTGTACACACCCTTCAAAAAATACTGCCCCCTCAAGGTCCACGTCTGGGTTCCTGTAGCACTCAGGGTGTTCCCATGTGCCCCCACCCGGGGGGTTCTGCTGGGCTCTTAGGAATGGACTCATTCTGTCACACAGAGCGAGTTAAGTAATCTGGTGCTAGTCTGCAGCCTGGCTGACTAGACAATCAGTGACTAGAAGCCTTTCCTAGTGGACCTTAAGCTGATGCTGCAGTCTCAGTAATGCTGGGTCCGCACTTCACATTTATTGCTTTCAGGAAAATGTGTGACTTTTATAACTCGGCAGCTCAATCTCTCCTCCATCCTCCTCTTGAGCCTAGATTTCTAGGTGACTCGTAGAGCGATTGACTGGTCCACTTGTGTTCATCGAACCTTGAAAATTAGTAAATGATTTATTTGGCGCTTGGTAATTTGGGATCTTGGATCCATCTGGGATCCATGATTTCAGTTTGGTTTGTGCTCAGCTGCTGGACAGCTTGGTACCAAAGCGTATTTGTAGGGATTTACTGAGTCTTTTTTAGATGATGTCAGGAGCTGAGTTGCTTGGTGGGAAGGTCCTGCAGCATGGATGCTGGGACCCTTATATTACACACACGAGCAATTATGGTTTACTATACAGGCTGAATTTTGCTTTCCAAAGACATCAGAAAATGGAGACAGAAACCCCACGTTCCTGCTCGTGAGCTGTGAGCACCCCGTGCTGCACTTACATGTAAAGTGGGGTCACGGGCCGGGCATCCCCGCTCCCTCACACCCCACTCTATTTGATTTAGCAGCTTGTATGAGGTGCTCTCTGAGGGAGCAGGCGAGGCAGCTCTTACCTGTGTCTATTTCAGTTATTGTATTTCGGCTTGTGGGTTGTGGTGGCCTATGTCCTGTTAGAGACGACGATATGGAGCCTGGTGGGGTGTGGCAGCTCATCGCAGAATCCCGCGCGGGCTCGCTTAGGGAACCCTGCCCCCTGATTTGGGGGGAAGGGATGTTCCCCCGCCAGCGGAGCTGTGAAATCCACGTGGAGGCCAAAGCCAAAGTGAAAACTCCCCGCGGCTCGGGTCGCTGTGCTAAGGATGTGTGAAATAAAGAAACCCCTTCCTGGGTTGAGGAGCCGGTGTTTTTTTTGTGTGTGTGTGTGATACGCGGGCCTCTCACTGTTGTGGCCTCTCCTGTTGTGGAGCACAGGCTCTGGACGCGCAGGCTCAGCGGCCATGGCTCACGGGCCCAGCCACTCCGCGGCATGTGGGATCTTCCCGGACCGGGGCACGAACCCGTGTCCCCTGCATCGGCAGGCGGACTCTCAACCCGTGCCCCACCAGGGAAGCCTGAGCCGGTGTTTTTGTAGACAGTTCATGATATGTTCAGTGGGAGGTTTAACATACGTGCTCTAAGCAGCGCTGGTGGCTGCCCCGGATAGGCCTGTCCCAAGGAGAAGGAAAAAAAAAAAAATGCAGGGATGGAGAGTGAGCAAGAGGTTTACCAAAGAACAAAGGAAGGGCTGAGAGATGTACATGACAGGATCCCTGGGTCCTACCAAGGGGCCAGGAAGGCCTTACTTGGTCTACCCTGACCTCTCTCCTGTCCCAGCCCCAGAGCCCCCTCTACGGTTCCCCAAAAGTGCCAGGCACGGTCCCACCCCAGGGTCTTTGCACCTGCTGTTTTGCCTGGGAAGCTCTTCTGTACATACCCATGTGCCGGTTGCCTCACGGCCTTCCCTGTTCACTGGGCACCTTCTTGGGAGCCTTTCTCTGACCTCTGTATTCGAAGCACCAGCCAGCCCACCAAACACACATCCCCTCACACACACTGCTCTCTTCTATTTGTCTCCATACCTCTTACCACCTAATAAGCTTATGATCTAGTCCCTCCTTTTGCTGTCTGTCTTCCCTTTTGCTAATGTACGCTTGCTGTGAGTAGGATTTTTTTCCTCAATGATTAAAGCATCCTGATTGAAGTGAGTAGCAGTATGCCCATGCTCAGACCTTTCGGTTAGTGACTCTGTGGTCGTGGTACAGCACGTGCTTCCCACGACTTATACATGGGCTTGGGAGGAAGATCGTTGAATACACTGATTCTCACATGGGAGCACCTACAGGAATCGGTACAATGTTTAACTTTAGGCAGATTTCTGAGCTTGCCCCCCAAAGCTTCTAATCCAGCAGGTCTGGGGTGGGCCTGAGAATTTGCTTTTCTAACAAGTTCCAAGATGAGGCTGGTGCCACTGGACAGGCTGACTTATCTCTCCAGGGAAACACACGAGCTGGAAGGGTCCCCATGCGCCTCTGGATGGAGACAGGCTTTGACCTGCCCGCTTTGCTTTCCCAGGTGTGGAGGAGCATGCGAGATGCGGGCCGCTGCCGAGGCATCCTGGCCGCGCTGGTCGTCCTGGCTGGGCTGGCAGGTAGGGACCGCAGAGCTGGCTGGCACGCTCCCGGGCATCCACCCGGAGTGGGCGGGAGGGGCTCGGAGGAGGCCACGGGGGCGCGTGGCTGCCAGCAGATTCTGCCTTAGGCTCTTCCTGTTGGGTCCCCTCCACCCCACCCCCTCCATTTCCTGCTGCGCCGGCCTCACTCCGGAAGGGTCCGTCAGGTGTGCAGGAGCCCACCAGTCCTCCTCCAGGGGTCCCTGCTTGGGTACCTTCCCAAGTTCATTGCTCTTGTTGAAGCATCCCATTCCCCCGCCTGGATATTCTCCCCTTCCATTTCTACCTGGTCTTCGAGGAAGACCTGACTTGGGCATCACCTCCTCCCTGAAGCCTTCCTGGCCTTGCAGTTTTCTCGGTGATAACCCCACATCTCCCATTGTTGGCAGAGTGAGGGGCCCATTGCCTGTGAGACTTCCCAGTCCTCCCGACAGTCCCTCCTCATCCTGGAACTTTCCCAGAGTATCAGTGGGAATAGATCCCAGGTGCCCCAGGCCAGGGTCTCTGGATCAAATTCCGCGTTGCAGGAGATGGAGTGTGCAGACCCCTGGGTGCTTAGGGTAACAGGAATGCCAGCTTTCTTTTGACTATGTCTTGTCTTGATTTCATGGCTTCTGTCTGGTGTGTTTGTCTTGTTTTCCTAGCTAGGTTTTAAAGTCCTCAGGGTATTCTTACTTCAGGGATTTTAAGGCACTGTATTGAAGAATAATATACATACAGAAAAGTGCACAAGTCATAAAGGTACAGCTTGATGAAATTTTACAAACTGAGCACCTTTGTGTATCAACGATGAGCCCAAGAACACTTCACAAATGCTTTCTTCAGCCCCTCCCCCTCCCTCAAAGTGATCATTATTCTGACTTTTAGTTGCGTAGATAAGTTTTGCTTGCTTTATACTTTACACACCTATAAACTCTGTTTCAGATGGCTAGATAATAGTTTTTTTTCTTTTTTTTTAACTCCATTCACGACAGCTTGAAAAAATAAAACAGAATAAAATAGTATAGGAATGATCAGAGTGTGTAATGTGCAGTCAGGACTGTTTTACAAATTTTGGTTTTGGATGTGTTTACACATTAAGCCAAGGGAACCAGGCTGTGGTGTTAACATGTATTTAGGGGCAAAGATGTTTGGAAGCCCGTGCCTTCTAGTACGTGGTGCTAAGCGTTTAGTAGGTGCTTCATATGCATTTGTTTGCAGGGTGGAGAGGAAAACATTTTCCCTGCTTGTGTAGGGACTCATGCGGTTAGCAAACCAGGCTCAACACACATTTTAGGGATATGGCTCCAACGTGGCTGTGTCAGCCACGGCGGTAAAAATCTCTTCCGGCAGCTTGGCGGGAAACTGATGAACTCTGCGTCTACAATTTTTCTGAGCTATTTTTCCTGAAGTACTGTTTTGAAGGCAGGGATGGCTTGGGTTGAGGTCTGGAGATAGCTATTCCAGGAGGGGAGAGGATTATGGGTAATCCTAGAGCCCTTTGGGGGATGGGGTTCATTGCAAAAGCCTGAACTCCTAGGATGCTTCATCATGGAAAGTGTCGGGTAGAGACACCTCCAATGGCTTTGAATAGCTGAGGACAACCTCCACATGCCCCCAAAGGACTCCTGCCAGCCCTCGCCTGTCCACCTTGCTCCTAGCGTGATGGGTTATTTGTTCACTTGGTGAATATTCACTGAGATCTTCTTACATGCCATTTAGGTGCAGGCACTGGGATGAGCAAAACCAGGTGCAGTCTCTGCTAACAAAGAGCTTAGACATCAATTGATAGAAAAATCAATACAAAATCACCACAATGACAATTGCTTCACTCATCCGAAAGTCTGTTATGGATAATTTGACCTGCACAGGGTGGTCTGGGAAGGCTTCCTGAGGAGAAGACAACTTGGCTGGGAGCTGAGGAGTAAGCGAGACTAGTTCTTCAGGCAGTCACTGCCTGTGCAAAGGCCCTGGGGCCAGAAAGAGTTGGTGAGTTGGATAAATTGAAGATGGTCTGGTGGGCAGAGGGCAGAGTTTGGGGCAAAATGAAGTTGGAGAGGACATTGATGTGAGACTAAGAAGGGTCTTAAGGTATGATAGTGTTAAGGGTGATCTGGTCTGTATCCTAAAGGATGGAAATATTTTAAACAAAGTCTGGGGTATTGGGGTGGGAGGTTGGAAAGGGTACCTGGTCACATAGGCATGTTGAGAAGACCCATCTGGCTGCCCCGTGGAGAGCGCAGTCTTGGGTGATGGCGGTGGCACAACGGTGATGATGGCATCTCCTGCTATGGTCAGCGGGACATGGGGGGCAGCTCTGATACACCTCGGAACCCCCTCCCTCACTTGCCAGTTTCCTTCTGATGCTCCCAGCCCCCGATGTGTTTTGACTACCATTTTCTCCATCGGAGCTGTCTTACCTGGGCACTTCCCTTCTACTGCCCTCTGCTTTACTTCCCTTTCTCCCTTCTGCTTTTAATTGTCTGCTTGTCTGTTCATTTCCAATGTTAAGTAAGAGATGGGAGCAGGTGAGGGGTCTACAGGTGCAGGAGGGAAGCTGGAGAAGAAGTAAGTGGAAGAGTAGAGGGGTTAGTGGGTGCAGACCCTCTGTGCCCCACACGCCAGGGAGATGCCTGGCTGCTACTCCAGGGAGCTGAGAAGAAGCAGTTGCAGAAGAATGATACTTATGTTCAGGATCTATCTGCAGAGGATTGGGAGGGGCCAGGAAGCTGGCCCACATGCTACTGTGTGAGTGATTTCAGTTTTGCAGCTGTTAGGACACAATGAGTAGAAGAGAACCTTCTCAGTCCTGGGTGGCAGCCGGCCATTTACACGGAGATGCCTGGTGGAGCGGGATTTGCAAGGCAGGAGGAAAGCAAGGGGGGGTGGGGCTGAAGCCCTGGATGTGGAATTGGAGGGTGTTGGCATGAATGAGCATCTTGCAAGTTGATCATCTCCTGCAAGGGAGGACCCGGTGTTGGGTGATCACCGTAGCTGGTGGCCGAGGTGGGTGCGGGGACACTCATCGTTCCCGTGGCTCTGCCCCTGGTTTGGACCTTTGCTCTACAAAGTGAAAGGGAGAGCAAAGGGGAAAGCGGACTGTTTGATGAAAGGTCTTATTTACAATTTTCTCATATTTGTCCTGTGTGGGGCAAGTTACACACACCACAGCTGATAGGATGCAGGTGAGAGAGCAGTGAGATTCCAGGGCCTCACGTTACCGGAAATAGAGCTTCTGAGTCACAAGGCAGAGCTGAGGGGAGTTTACTCATGGTGGCAGCAAGGATCACAGGCAATGACGTCAGGGGAGTTTAGTGATTAGGATTTGATGCCGCCTGTTTAATTTAAAGGCCAAGTTCAAAGTGGAAGAGTTTCCATTTGGTCCAGGTCCCTCCCAAGCTCCCACCTCCTGAGCTGCACAGTAAGGTCTGTACCTGGTGCATTCTTGCTCCCATGTGCAGTCTTCAGGGAATTTAAAGACTGGCTTGGAGTGAACAGTGTTTTGGAGTGAATATCCTACCTGGACCAGGAAGTGATGGAACCAGGGTTTCAGATGCTTTGCTTATTCTGCTGGAGTGTTCTGGACGGAGCAGCTGGCCGGGCAAGCTCTGGTCTCACTGCCCCTGTGCTCCCAGCACCCAGACCCATGGGCTGTGTTCAACCTACTCCCATGGACCTGAGTCCAAGGTGGGAAAGATGTTGTTATTACAGTGTGGAGTATGAGGACACGTCTCGTCTTTTCTTCCTCGGGGTGTAGATTTGGCTGTTTCTTTCCTTTGAGCTTTTTTTTTGAGATGCAATTTAGGGCTCGTGGAAAGAGCCAAGTTGGCACAGAGGCTGTGGCTTCCCTGGGGAATCATTTCTGCCTTCCCTTCTTCAGGCTTTTTCACCTTTTTTAAAAATCCCAGATCAGAGGGATCCTTGGATCAGAAAGATGTGCCCAAGGGTAAGGGAGAATACCCAATTTGAGTGGTTATTAAGGGTCATACTTTCTCTCTCTTTCTATCATGCCCAGAGGCAAAACAAAGAATAGTGATCATGTTTACCCCCAAACAGGATTAGTCCTAGTTAATTCTGACCTTCCCTCAGTTCTGCCTCTTTGGAGCCTGGGATCTCCTAGTTGACCCAGTCCTACAGGTCTCAGAGACACTGTACACCCCATTCTCTCCCATTGACCTGGCCCTGCTGTGGGCACCATCCCTGCAGTGCATTCTGGGTACTCAGGTGAGTGTCAATGTGTTAATACGTGTCTGGTGGGGAGGTTCCTTCCCAGAAATCTTTCAGGTGGTAATTAGATTCTTTTAGAACCTGCCTTACAACTTGACCTTATAAGATTGGAAGGAAAGAGGGGCTGCAGTTATTTGGGGGCACCCAGTGTGGATGCGGGCTGCCTGGTGGACCTGCAGGGTTCATATCACTCTGGAAGGTGATAGAAACATGTAGTCTTTTTTTTTTTTTGTAAGATTTTTTTGATGTGGGCCATTTTTAAAGTCTTTATTGAATTTGTTACAATATTGCTTCTGTTTTATGTTTTGGTTTTTTCGGCCGTGAGGCATGTGAGATCTTAGCTCTCGACCAGGGATTGAACCTGTACACCCTGCATTGGAAGGTGAAGTCTTAACCACTGGACAGCCAGGGAAGTCCCTGGAACATGTAGTCTTAGTGATGGTGGCAGGCGTGGCTGAGAAGAAACCAAGAGTGTGGGCTGTTGGGGGGTCTTTTTACTGTAAACTCTGAGTGAGATCAGAGGGCAAAGAGTGGGAAAGAGGGAAAATTCAGAGTGGGAAGGGCTGAGTTTGTGTCTCAGCCCCACCACTGTGATCACAGGTCCTGAGGCGTTGCTGGTCTTGATTTCCTCAGCATTAAAATGTAAGAGGTAACAGATGAGAAATCTTGGAGATTATCAATTGTTCTGTAAGTTCTACTTTGAAATATTATTACAAACATGGGAAAGTCTAGGAAAACTCTGACCACCAGTTCGCTCTTCTGGGGTGATAAGAAAATCAGTCCTAAATGGCCGAAAGATTTCTTGAGTTCTTCAGGTGCAGAACACACTCCATCTTGAGTGTTTCTGACTGAGTTCCCATGAGCTGGAGAGGTCTTGATGCCCTCCTTGTGGAAGGCCCGTTAGGAGTTGTTATTCCAGTTAAAACCAGTGTCAGAGTGCATCTGGTGAGCAAAAGGTAGAATGTTGTGAGAAGTCTGAAGGAAACATTTTACTTTCCTCTATGATTTTCTTGGTTTGTCTTGTACGTCACACAGTAGTGACTGCTTACTGAGTGCTTGAGGGTCATGTTAAGGGCTTTATGTGGATCATCTCATTTGGTTCCTAAAACTAGTTGCTGTGGTACTTTTAACCAACCTTGGGTCCACTTGCGCAACACGCAGCCAAGCCAGTCTACTGACATGAGGTTGTGGTGAAGGCAGATGCAGCGTTTATTCCAAGCACCAAACAAGGAAAACAGGCAGCTAATGCTCAAAAGACCCAGACTCCCTGATAGCTTTCAGGGAAGGGCTTTAAAAAGCAGTGTGAGGGAGGGGGTCATGGGGCTCATGAACAGCTCATGGACACTCTTCTGGTTAGTTAGTGGAGAGATAACAGGGTAGTATTTCAGGAGTTAACATCATCAACCTTCTGGTTCCAACCGGTCTGGGGTCTCCGTGCTGGTGGTCAGCATGCACTTAACTTCTCTCACCTGGTGAGGGTTTCAGTATCTGCAAAACAGCTCAAGAATATGGCTCAGGATATTATCTGTAGCCCTGGAGGAGGAGCTAAGTGTCCTTGACTTTGTTTTATGGCTAAACTATTATTATTTTGTCTTGTTTGACTGTTTTTCTTTTTTTCTGCATTTTCTCACTTCTCTGGTTAAATTTGCTATTTGGAACTCAGGGAAGGTCTAAGAGGTTAAAGTTTTTATACAAACAAGAGGCAAGAGAGATAGGGGAGGGGAGGGCCTGCCTCTGGGAAGGCCCTGTAGCATTCTGCTGGGTTTCAGTACTAGTGTCCCTGTTGTGCAGTGAGGGGAGTGGTCAAGGAGAAGTGTGAAAACTTTCCCAGTGAGGCAGGACTCTGGAGTTCACAGTATTATGCTCTAGAACTACCTGCCCACCCGCTGGAGTTTTAAACACAACACTAGATGCTCTAAGACTCTCTACGAGGCTGCCAAATGCATCCCCCCAGTGTTGTCATTGAGGGATCCCACTCTCCTGCATCCTTTACATCCCCATAGTGTTCTCCTTGAGGGATCGCATTCTCCTACATCCTTCTATGTGTTTTCCCTCTCTGTGTCTCCCCCACGTATCTCTTCTCGTCCTTAGGAAGTGGGGTGTGGCATTAGTGACAGTTCCATCCTAAGAGTGCAGGGGGCATGCAGTGGACCATGGTCATGGCAACCTGGGGTCTCCACCCTCTATGCAAAGAGAAGCTTCTTTCCACTTCCCCCTTTGAGCCTTGGGATCTCCTCTGAGGTGGAAATCACATGTCCTTCCCACTTCACTGGGAGGAAAATTCTCACTTCATGGTGAGGCTGAAAATCTTGCCTGAAGTCACAGAGCTAGGCTAGTGGTCGCTCTCTGGACAGGCTGGGGTCAGATACTTAAGGTAACATCCCGCAGGAGGTGGAGGAGGGACACTGCTCCCTCCAGTCCCAATCCCACTGGGAGTTCCGTGGACTGTGGACTGGGGAGGGGGCCATGGAAAGGAGGGCATGGGTGTGGCTTCCTGTCCACTGGAAACTCCTGAGCTACTGGGAAACCTGGTACTGAGACCAGTAGGACATGGAATCTGAGCCACGGGATGGTCACCCAATGGCCGCAACTGGTACACAGAAGTGCTACATTGTACAGTCGACTTCTGTAGTCATCCCCTCACCACCTTGAAAAATTGGTTGTCTTTTAGCTTGTGGATCCAGCAATGAAATCATAGAGGGTCCCAAGAACGTCACGGTGCTGAAGGGCTCGGAGGCTCGCTTCAACTGCACCATCTCGCAGGGCTGGAAGCTCATCATGTGGGCTCTGAAAGGCACGGTGGTTCTGAGCATCACGCCCACGGAGCCCATCATCACCAACGACCGCTTCACCGCCATGAGTTATGAAGAGGGCAGTAACTTCATCTCTGAGATGATAATCCACAACGTACAACTCAGTGATGCAGGGCAAATCAAATGCAGCCTCCAGAACAGTGACCGGGATGGATCTGCCTTTCTTTCTGTCCAAGGTGTGTATGCAGGTGACTCCAATGGGAGCATTTGGAGTTCACTGGGTTAAATGTCAGGGGGCTGGAAGGGACCTTCTGAAGTTCATGTCGTATATGGGGACATATAGGGTCGAACTTCAGTTGGTGCTATGCTTAGAATTATTCTGAACTGATGGATATTTTGTTACTTATCACCATGCTCCTTCCCCCTCTCCCTTCTTCCTAGCCTTCCTTCCTTCTTTCATATGTGGACTTGCCTTCAGCTGGTATGCTTAGAGCTATTCTGAACTGACTAGTGTTTGTTGTTTTTAGGTGTTTATTTCTCTCCTCCCGTCCTCACTAACTGTCTTTTTACTTTCTTTCTTTCTGCTTCTCTCCCTTTCCTCTTCCTTTTCCTTCCTTTCCCGTTCCTTTCCTTTTTTCTTATTAAGACTATTAAAGACAGCTTTTATCACTTTTTCATCTGACCAATTTCAGTACTAATAACTTTTCTGGAAGTACATCCCGGAATTCTGGGGCCAGTTGCAGTCACTTGTCTTTGATTTAGAGAGAGGGTTGACGATCATTGTCCTTTTTCTAGCTTTTTGTATACTTGACTCTATTTTTTTGCCTGACATCATTTATCAACTTTGGATCATGCTTTAACTTTTTCCTCTTTCCAGCTGAATTTTCCTAATCTATTACCCTTCCTGCCCACAGTGGTTCTTATAATCAAAGGTGTGTGTTCACTAAGCCCTACCAAGTCTTTTAGAGAAAATAAAAGAGTAAACAAAATTTATAATAATGGATAACTTATTTTCCCTTTTATCATTTATTCATTTTCATCACAGGGCAGTTGTGGGATCAAAGGTAATTTTCAGGTGCTGAAGATTATGTTACTTAGTGAAAAAAAAAGGATACAAGGATTCAGAACATCTTTATCAAAGTTTAATCATTTTGCATTCCTTAAAAATGTAATTATGTACTATTTGTAGATGCATTGGGGCTTTTAGAGTTCCTGATTTCTATAGCAGCATTTCTTTTAACAGACTACATTGTGTCTTTGAAATTTTTTCTTATGCCTGCTTATTAGTTTGTTTAGGAGAAATTTCCAATGATTTGGTCTATATTCATATTGCTATCAAATCAAGTTTGATAACGTTCGGTGGAGTTACATGCCTACTTATTTCTACTTGCATTTTTTAATTTAGTCAAATTGTTATATCTTTACTTTTATGTGTCTTTAATTTTGTGTGGTTTAATTAGGGGCACAATGATATTCTCTAAATAAGTGATTCTGTGAAGCTACCTGGATTATTGGCTTAGTTTGCATGACCAAATTATTATTCTAATAATTTGTGGTATAAAGGAAAGAACACAGGACAAGGAACCAAAGATATGAGTTCTGGTTTTGTTTTCATCAGTTACCTACCTTGGTGACTCCTGAAATGGCTCCATTTCTTTATCTTTAAAGTGAGGATAAGGCTCCCCTGCCCACATCACAGGTTTACTGTGAGGATCGGATGGAACAATGACTAGGGATGGTTTGAAGACTCCAAAGCCCTGTCTGTTTCAAGTTACTGCAAATGAAGCTGGTGGGGCAGAGAGGTCTAGTGGTAAATAGCACAGAGGTGGGAGCCTGACTGCCAGGTTCAAGTTCCAGCTTTATCACTGACTAACTGTGTGACCTTGGACATGTTACTTAATGACCTTGTGTCCTAGTTTCCTCATCATAGGGCAGTTGTGGGATCAAATGAGTAGGTTTATATAAAGCCTTTAGAACAGCACCTGGTTCATAGCAATGCCCATAAAGTCATTTGCTATTATCTGTTGCATTCCCAGTAGGAGCATGCCATTGTGTTAGGCATTTAAGGGGCACTCAAGGTGAATGCAATAAGACACAGTCCTGCTCTCAAGAATTTTACAAGAAGAGTAGATAATGCAAGCGCATGAATAACAGTGGTGCAATGTAGATGCTGGCAAGTGCAAAGAGAGGGAGACAAGGTAAGGTTCAAATTGGGAAGGGAGATAAGAGACTTAGTGAAGGCTTCTAGGATGACTCCACAGAGCAGGTGCTATACGAGATGTGCCTTGAAGGTCTGTAGATAACAGGTAAAGTGGGGAAGCAAGCGAGGAGGAGGGCACCCCTGGATCAAGGAAACAGGGTTGAAGGCGTGACTTATTATTGCTATGCTTATGGCATATCAGATTCATAAATCCATGTGGTTTTATAGCATCTTTCCCAAGATGCAACTATGAAGTTGTCTGAATACTCCTAACATGCATTTTTTAAAAAAAATTAATTAATTAATTAATTTTGGGCTGTATTGGGTGTCTGTTTCTGTCCTAGGGCTTTCTCTAGTTGCGGCAAGCGGGGGCCACTCTTCATCGCGGTGCGTGGACCTCTCACTATCGCGGCCTCTCTTGTTGTGGAGCATAGGCTCCAGACGCGCAGGCTTAGTAGTTGTGGCTCACGGGCCTAGTTGCTCCGCGGCATGTGGGATCTTCCCAGACCAGGGCTGAACCCGTGTCCCCTGCATTGGCAGGCAGATTCTCAACCACTGCACCACCAGAGAAGCCCCCCTAACATGCATTTTTAAATGTTGGTAATTACTGTAGCTTTTGGTTTTAACACAGATGGAAGAACAAGAATCTAGGGAAGTTAAAGTCTTCCTCAAGGTCACGTGGAAGGAACCCATAGATCGAGACAGAACTCCATCCATTTACCCTGCTTGCACTGGGCTGAATGGCACTTTGCTCTTAGAGAAACAAAAGTTCTCTGGGCAACAGAGTCTCTTCGAGGGAAAAGAACCGTGAAAAAAGAGGAAGCATCCAGTTTATTTTGAAAGTGAATTTTCTAAAGTTTGTTTTTTTCCTTCCCATGTATCCACAAGAAGAAGAAAGAGAACGTACATAACTCCATGTTGAGTCATCCAAAATCTACATGAATATTCTAGCCATCACCCTGTGTAAAGTGCTTGTCATGCCACTGGATGACCTTTGTGAAAGCCAGTGGGAAAAGGTGGATCACAAATACTGAAAAAGGAAATGCTTCAGATTGCTGTATTTTTGCCCATACACCAATTAATCACACACCAAACTCTAGATCTTTTGTGCTTTGAAGGCCACTAAGCCTTGAGTTCAAGATCAACTGTTACTAACTGAAGCAATACCAGCCCCCTACCCCCAGTTTCTGTCATCTTAAACCTCTCCATCAATGAAACAATGAATGAACTAAAAAGAATAAACACAAGGTCCTGTAGTCTGAAGGGACAAATCTGTTCCCTTCTCACTGCTGCGTTTACAGTAATCCTTGAAATAGCTAAGCTGCTTTACTTGCTCCAAGACATTATTCAAGAAAGGAATAACTGGAAATTAACATTTCAGAGTAAGAAGAGCTTTCAGAGCTGATCCAGCTCAGTCTAGTCTGGAAACTCCCAGGCAACCCCTAGATTCTTTCAGGGTGGTCTCTGTGGTCATGACTGTTTCCATGGTAATACTAAGATCTTAGTTGCCTTTCTCACTCACTGTCATGAGTGTACAGGGATTTTCCCACTGTACATTGGGAAGGTCTGCCTAACTCAGTGGACCGGTGTTTTCCAAATGACTGATGTATAATGATACAAAATCATGCAAGGGTGAAATGTCTATTCAAAGTGCCATCTAGAGCAATGGATTCTAATGTAACAGCATGAAAGTTCCTTAATACGGTTTCAGTTTCCACAGTGTAACTAACCTTTAGGCAACCACCGCTTGTCAAGTTTTGGCGTATCAGTAGTATCAAAGAATATCCATGATTATCTGAAAAGCTTCCTAACCATTCCAACCATATATCCGTGTGAAGTCAGGTTTTCTTCATATACTCTGAAGAAGGCAATATATCACAACAGAATGAAGGCAGAAGCAGATATGAGAGTCCAGCCAGATGTTAAAGAGATTTGCATGAATAGAACACATGTCATCTAATTTATTTTGGGTTAAAAATAAAGATATTTTTCATAAAAATATGTTAATCCATATTAACAGGTAATAGGTTATTAATGTTATTTTAAAACAAATGTTTGAAAAAATAAGCAAATATTTAATTCTTATTTCAAATATGGAAAATATCGATAGAACCCACGTAAATCAAAGGTCTTTGGAGTCCTCAGTGGTGTTTAAGAGTATAAAAGTTACTGAAACCAAAATGTTTGAAAACCACTCATCTTGTTAAATCATCTTGTTCACCAGGTAGTAAACAGAGAGCCTGAACATTTCAGTGACTTACCCATGGTGACGGCAAGTTTGTGGGAAAGCCAATATCGAGAACAGATCTTTTGATTCTTAATCCAGTGTTCTTTCCATTATATTACATGGCAGGGAGTTTTAGGGTATTTTAATCTGAATGTTTCACTGTCTATATAGTTCGCTAACACTGTGTTTTTACCGGGGCCCATCCTCAGGTTATTTTAGTAATATTAGCAATACAAGTGCTATTTTCAGATGGGTCATTTACAGTGTGAACCCTGGCATATGCAAGCGTGTCTTTACTAAAAACTTTAAAATAATTGATCTAAGTAATACATTCTGATACAGAATTTAAGGTAGTTATTTCTATAATTAGATTAGATTAGATTTTTATTTAATTTGTACCTAGAAAAATATTTTAAGGCAATATCATAGGAAATTATCCTTAAAAATGTGACTCAAAAATAAAATGAATCTGACTGACCAAAGGCCAGGAGAGACTTGCTTCCCATGAAACTTTGAGATGCGTTCTCCTTACGATGAAAAGAATATAAAGGTTGTTTTCCCTTTCTGCTTTGGCTCCTAGGGCAGCCCAGGGCAAGTTTGCAACTCCACTGCAGACGTTGTGCAGCCCTCCATGGTGGGCACATCCGCCCTCTCTTTCCCATGTAATTTATATTCCCTTAGATCCTGATTTTTATTTATTCATTTTCTCTGGAATCTCTGTTTTCTCGTGAGCCACCTCCCCTTCTTCTGTGAACCTGACAGGTATAAGTTAAATACACAGATCAAACCTGAGTTAAGGTTTCCAGATACAGACACAGTCAATTTGTGCTCGGGAAGGTAGTGCTCATGCAATGTGATCTGAAGGAAAATTTTAAAGACATCTATCACCGAGAAGCATGATCATTCCTTCCAAACGTTTCTCTTTTCTTCTTTAGTTATGGGGCGGCTGTTCATTCCTGAAGGCAGTCTAGTAGTCATGGAGGATAAGCCTTGTAATGTGACTTGCCGCGCATTGGGCTGGACCCCACTCCCACGTCTTTCCTGGGAGATTGGGGTTCCGGTGAGCCATTCGAGCTATTACTCCGTCCAGGAGCCTGAGGACCTTCAAAGTGCAGTGAGCGTTCTGGCTCTGACGCCGCAGGGCAATGGCACTGTGACGTGTGTGGCTGAGATGAAGCGGCTGCACGTCCACGAGTCTGTAACTGTAAATCTTACTGTGGTTCAGCCTCCCTTGGGTAAGTGAAGACTTTTTGCTTTATACAAAGTGGATTATTATTGCATGCTTTACATTTTGTATGTTGTGCTGCTGAATCAGTGATGCCCAGGAGAATCGCACGGTGATCTTGATCTCAGGTAGGGATGGTAATGGAGACAAGTGACTTGTGTCAGCTTCATGACCTTGTAATTTCACTTTTAAAATTCCGTCTTCAAGTGCTTCTCTCTTTTCTACTTACATATGGAAACCATTGAGAATCTTGACAATTACTTATAAAATAGCATCAAGTTCAGATGTAAATACTTGAATTCAATGTTTTTCTCTAGCTTTCACTCATTGTTCCTGTCAGATCCCATCCCCTGGGCCAAGGAAGTGAGCTCTTTCAGTATCTGAGGAGGTCATGCACGTTCTCAAGGGTTCCTTCCAATCTTAGTGGGATTAGGAGAGCTCAATTTTTTACCCAGCAAATCCACAGTGTATCTCAAAGTACCAGGTCTATGTTTTTTTTCTTTTTTTTTTTTTAACTTCACAAAATGACATAAGTTTAAAGTTTAGATCCCGAAGAAAATCTGTTGCAGGGTCCTTGGGAAACACCAAACTGACCAAACCTTCATGGGGCCTCTGAACCTGCTTGACCTCGAAGGCCACCTGGGCCAACTAGAAAGCACAGGGGCGGGGGCTGAGTTTCATGCCTTCATTTTACAAAAGAGGAAAGGAAGGGAGGCCCAGAGAAGGACTACACTCCATTCCAGGTCTTATGCTGATGGCACAAAGGGATCCCAAAGCCAGGAGGAACTTCTCCCTTGGTCCAAAACTCTTCCCACTATGAAAACACTTCTACTTAGATCTTCCAAAGTTTGGAATAAAGTTACAGCCATAGCAAGATTAATAATAACAACAATAAAAATAAAAAACAGTACTACATAGCTCTTATTAAGTAAAGATGCGTTTTTTTCCCCCAAACTCAGTGTTTCACTTTATTTTTTTTTTATATTTTTTCCTTTTTTTTCTCTTTTTTTTTTCTTTTTTTTTCTTTCACTTTATTTTTTAAAAAAACTTTATTGGCGTATACTTGATTTAAAATGTTGTGTTAGTTCCTGCTGTACAGCAAAGTGAATCATGTCCATATATCTACTCTTTAAAGACACCGTTTTAAGCAGTTCTCAAATGTTAACCAAATTACACAACTTTCTTATGAGTGGATGCGGTTATTATTCCTGATGTAAAGATGAGGTGACAGAGACACGTTGTTTGGAAGTTGCCCACGTTGATAGTAGATGGCAGAGGTGGCCTCGCCAGTGTGTCTCCAGAATCTGCTCACCCGTCCACTCTGCCCTCCCCCTGTGAGCAGCCCTGGAAGGTTTGTGAGTGTCCTGGGGCTGCTGTAACCTCAGACTGGGGACTTAAACAACAGACATGGTTTCTCTCACAGCTGTGGAGGCTAAGAGTCCAAGATCAAGGTGTGGGCAGTGTTGGTTCCTTCTGAAGACCCATCTGTTCCAAGCCTCTCCCCCAGCTTCTGGTGGGTGGCTGGCAATATTTGGTGTCCCTTGGCTTGTAGACCCTGCATCACCTGATCTCCGCCTTCATCTTCACATGATGCTCTCCCTGTATGTGTGGCTCGTGTCCATATTTCCTTTTTGTAATAAGGACCCCAGTCATATTGGATCAGGGGCCACCCTATGACCTCATCTTAACTAAATTCCATCTGCAACAACACTGTTTCCAAATAAGGTCACATTCTGAGGCACTAGGAGTTAGTATTTTAACAAATGAATTTTGGGGACAGACAATTCACCGCATAACAGATGATGTATCTGTGAACCTGTAAAAAGCCATTTAGAGCCTAAGCTGTGGTTAGCGCCAGTCATCCTGAGCTTTGCACTGCAGGGATTGATCCCCACTGCAGTACCATCACAAGCTTGCACTCCTGATGTCTGGCCCTTGTCTCCAACTCAGATGTCTCCAGAGACCAGGCAGACAACAGAAATTAAAGCATGAGTGAATCCACATGTCAGGTAGAAGACAGAGTGCAGGGGCCTGCTGGGAACCAAACAGCATCCCCATCGACACAGAGCAGCTGTACAGGCTCCAGCTGGTTGTTGCCATTAGGAATGGGGACTCAGACTGCCAGAGCTTTGACCTGGTTCTGGTGAATATCAGTGTCTTTGAGGGTAAAGGACACAGAAATCTGTGTTTTCTTCGGTTTTAAGTCGAGGTTAACTTATTTCAGCTTATTAAATTCAAAGGATTTTAGCTGATTTCCTACCAAGACTGTATATGAAGATGAAGCTAGAATTCAAACCTAGCTTGCTTTCTTATTATTTTGGACAATTAAAAAACCTTTAGAAAAGTTGGTGCAAGAATAGTACAATGAATACCAATGTATCTTCACTTAGATACAACAGATGTTAACATTTTCTCATGTTTGCTTCTCTCTCTTAGCTTTTCTTTCCCTTCCTCTCTCCCTCCTTTCTTTGCTTCCTTTCTTCCTTCCTTCCTCCATCCTTCCCTCACTCCTTTTAAAATTTCTTTCTTTCTTTCCTTCTTCCTTCCTCCCTCCCTTCCTTCCTTCCTTCCTTTCTTCCTTTCTTTACCATTTGAGATTTACTTGGAGATTTTATGACATTTTACCCCTAAATACCCCAGCATGTGTATCATAAGAACAAGGCCATCCTACATAGCCCCAATGTAGGTGGCAGTCAGGAAATTTAACATTGATTCCATATTCAAATTTCCCCTACTGTCCTTTCTAGATTTTTTCCCCCCAAACCAGTATCCAGTTAAAGGCCATGCATTGCCTTTGGCTGTCAGGTCTTCTTCTGTCTCCTTTAATGTCCAGCGGTTCCCCCACTTTTTGTCTTTCCCGATATAAACATCTTTGAAGGATCCAGACCATTTTTGCAAGATACCCTTCAATATGGATTTGTCTGAATTTTCCCAACATACTTTGATTGAGGTTAAATATTTTTGGCAAGACATGGGTAATGTCATGTGGGCATGTGATGCCAATTTTCTCTATTATTGGTAATAAGTTTGATCATTTGGGTAAGGTGGTGTCCCCCAGATTTCTTCATTGTAAAGGTGCCTTTTTGGCCTTTATAATTAATATCTGACGTACAAGTACTGTGTGATTATCTTGTTTCTTGACTGTCTATCACATAATAACATTTGCATTCATGGATACGTCATTGCCTGAATCACTTATTTCTATAGTGGTTGTAAAAGAGAGATTTTTCTGGTTCCATCATTTTTCTATATTTATTAGTTTGGCATTGTTCTGTAAAGAAGAGGCATTTCTTTTCTTCCTTTTCTTATTTTTTCAAAAAATTTTTACAGTTTTAGTATGGACGCATTTTTATCCAATACATTATGATTTATTTCCATCGTTACTCATTGTGATGCTCGGATTCCTCCAGATTCGGCCAGTGGGAATCCCTTCCAGGTGGCTCTGCTGTACTTCCGATGTGTCCCTCTTAGTTCTTTTTTTAACACCTTTATTGGAGCATAATGGCTTTACAATGGTGTATTAGTTGCTGTTGTATAACAAAGTGAATCAGCTATATGTGTACATATATCCCCATATCTCCTTCCCCTTGGCTCAGTAAGATGTTCCGAACTGTCTTCACCTTTCCCCTGTTCCAGCCTGGAATCAGCCAGCTCTCCAAGGAGCCAACCCAGCTTGCTTTTAAGCAATTTAAATATGACAAAGTATGGTCCAGGCTTTGAAAGGGAAGATTGAAAAAAGTTCCATTAGCACCAAATGGAATGAATTTTTTAAACCACACACCTTAACAAGGTAATAATGCAGCGAAGAGCTCTGGTCTATGATGATGCCTCACAGAAATGGATTTGGATATTAGCTTGCCTACAAAGCTTCTCTTTTTAGGGGAAGGGCAAGGGACATTCAGTTTCCCGTGATGGGGTTTAATTCAGCTGAATTCTTCTTAGCCTGGGACCAGTGAAGTGAGTGGCCTTAATTATGGCAGCTGGAGTCACGACAGTTTCACAGAGGAGAACCTTAGGGGTGTGTTGCAATGAGTCTGACTTTATTGGACTCATTTGGAGAAGGGTAATTTGTTTCTAAATTATTCATCCAGATCGAGAGCAGCTGGTGGCTGGCTGCCTGTTGTGTGTTTTATGCAGGTTTTAGCATCTGAAAGCCTCGCTCCTGCCTTGGCTGGGAGAGCTGGCTTGTAGAAGCAAAGCCACGTTTACAAAGAGCTGAAGATGCACGAGGCTGTGCTTGTTCAAGCTTATTCAGGAACCAGACAAAAGCATCAGTCCTGCCACTCATTCCTGAAAGTGCAAGGAATTTGTGTTCATGTCCGGAATAATCCTTTCAAGTCCCTGAAAGAAGAGTAATACTGGCAGCTTAGGAAGTCTAGTGAGTTCAAGCCAAAAGGGTGTATTACACACATTGATTCTTTAAAGAAAAGCATATTGAAAGGTCGCAGGCTAATTTTTTAAAAAAATTCTATTTTCTCCATTATAGAGGTAATACAGACTTGAAGCATCACAGACGTACATACAGCTAGAAGGTGAAGGCCCCCATCATGTCTACCATGAGCTAAGGTCCCTCAGTCCTCTGTCTGGTCATCTGGATTGTTTTCTCTACATACTTACAAGTGTGTAGGCTGTGAACTGTGAAAGTGAAGCCATATTTTTCGGACACGTGAGCACCTTGTAGACTGTGGTGATTCCTGGTATGATCTGAGTTTTGTGGGATGTGGTCATTTCGAGAGCAGACAAGAGTGGTGGGAGTGACCGTCCTGGTGGGAACTCTGGCACTAGCTGTGTGATGTTGGGCAAGTCACTGGCCTTCGGGGCTCAGTTTTCTTGCCCGTAAAACGAGGTGGGGAGGAGCAGAGGGCAGACGTTCCCTCTCCTTGGCTTCCTGTCAAGGGAGCTTTAACACGTTTGCTGATTCTCAGGCCCCACCCCAGAGGTTCTGACTTACTTGGTCTGTGTGGAGTCTGGGAATTGGCATTTAAAAAAAAAGCTCCCAGGGCTTCCCTGGTGACGCAGTGGTTGAGAGTCCACCTGCCGATGCAGGGGACACGGGTTCGTGCCCCGGTCCGGGAAGATCCCACATGCCGCAGAGTGGCTGGGCCCGTGAGCCATGGCCGCTGAGCCTGTGCGTCCGGAGCCTGTGCTCTGCAACGGGAGAGGCCACAACAGGGAGAGGCCCGCGGACTGCAAAAAAAATAAAAAAAATAAAGAAACGCTCCCAAATTACTGAGCAGTCAGGGTTAGGGGTTACTGAAATGGAAACTCTCCAAGGCCCCACCTCCTGACCCAGCCTCAACAGGTGCTACTATTCATAGTCTTGGACACCAGACAGCCTGGCCTCAACCCCCAGCTTGCCTACTTACTTGCAGTGTGACTTTACGCAAGTGAAAACCTCTCTGTGCCTCAGTTTTCTCATCTGGGAAACTGAGATAGTAATAATCCCTACCTTATAGGGTAGTTGTTATTGTGAGAAGTAAGTGGGTTAAAACACCGAGAGCACTTAGGACAGTCCCTGTCCCAGAGCCCACAGGACAGGAAAGTGAGAGATGGTTATCATTTATTTTATGGATTCAGAGATCTCCTGTGTCCCTTCTAGTCAGGAGCATGCTTTGCCCATGCTGGTGGTGACATTTTGTAGTCATCCAGTTGGTTTTGAGAAATTCTATGTGCCCTTTTAAAACTCTGAGCATTCCTGTGAGAGCATCTGGGAAATACTATTTTCCTTGTCTTCACAGGTGGGAAAAAGACAAGCTCGGAGCTGAGATTAAAACCACACAGTAAATCCAGTCATGCAGCCCTTACGTGCATGTAGTGTGTGAAGGAACGTAGGGAGGAAGGCAAGCTGTGTTGACCCTGGAGATAACCTTCCTTAGTCACTATTTGTGGGTTCTCAGGTATAGTATACCTATCCTTGCCTGTAAATCTGCCATTCACCTTGAACCATCACACCCACACTCTTCAGTAAGGCTTGGTGTCCACCTAGATTCCCTGTTTCCTTTAAGACGTGGGCTGTAACTTCCCCAGAAGGATTCTTCCAGATTGGAGACCCAACATGGCAGAATAGAAAGACATGAGTGAGAGCCCCTGGGGCTTTCCTGCTCTGAGCGCCCTTGACCCTTTTTTCGAGTCCTTATCCTGAGTGTCTTATCTGCATGACAAAGGGGTTGGGTCATGGATGAGATCATTCCAAGATACTGTTTTCTGTCCACTGTCACGATTTTTGATTTATCAATATATGACTATTGTTTCTTTTTCTTTCAACCCACTGTAAAGGTGCTCATTTAAAAATTAGCCTCATGCTAAACAAAAATACCCATGATATATATGCGTGTGTGTACATATATGTAAGTACTCTATGATAAATTAAAAGTTATTACTAAAGTAAGGAAGGTTCTTCTGTGTAGCTCCAATCCTAAATTACATCTCTTCACAGTGCACACCCCACACTTTTCTCTGGGCTCCCCTGGAGTAGAGGGTTTAAGTCTTTCTTAGGTAGGAAGCTCCGTGGGAAATTTGACCCCCCGTGGAAGCAAAGAATGAGCCCTGTGGCTGTCATTTTGGTGAGACCCTGGGGCTTTTAGGCGAGTTCAGCATCACTTCATTGAACTTAGTGGTTGAACTAAGGGACACGAGAGGCAGGCAGGGCACAACATCACCCGCTCTCTTTCTTGATTCTGTCCCCAACCCCAGAGAGGTGGCCTCCCGTCCTTTAAACAGGCCCTCCCTGGGGATCGCTGGCTGCCTCTGTGCAAGATCAGAGGAAAGTTGTTATGCCAAGGCTCAGATGACAGAAGCTGGCACGCTGAGAGCTTTCTCCAGCAGGGAGGAAACACCCCTGACAGAGAGGGTCTGAGGAGGTCAACAGTGTGCTGACTTTTTCCAGTAAGAATTTCAAGCCTGTCTCTTGGATCTTGAGCCAGACATTAATGTTTAACCCCAGCTGGCTCCCTTTTACTATGAAAGCTCCTATTATTTGCAAACTTCAGTTTGTAAAAGAGTTCAACAGACCGAATTAAAATGACCACGGCAATCCTGAACACGTGCGCTGGACTTTACAGCGTTCTGCACTTTGACCCCCATCTCTCGAGTCTCTGAACAGCCTGGTGGGGCGAGAATTGTTACCTATGAGTGAGCCCAAGGCCAAAGGGTGCACAGGGACACGGTGGCCATGAGATTTGATTGGTTCCACTGACGCAAAGCCCAAAGGGCTCTGTCAGTCAGGAAGCTTCCATAGAGTGGTCTGATTGTGAATATCCTAAATGCAGTTCTGGGCTTAATAATTTTATCATCACATCAGAGAGAGGGAGAATATAGGGGTGCCCTGTAATGTGGCAGGTTGCTTGGGCGGTGCTTACATTTTGGCTGCATTTGGGGATTCTCAAAGTGTGGGTCGCCAACCACCTGCATCAGAATCCCCTGGGGTACCAATTCCAGACCCCTGACTCAGCATCACGGGAGGTGGGCTCTGAATCCGTGTGCACAATAAACATTCCAGGAGATGCTTGGGATTCTGTTTTCTGTGGAGCGAGGGGATGAGCCATATTACTCTCTGGATGTGAAGGGTCTGGCTTGTTTTGTTGTTTTTGGACCATATACTATATTTTATTTTATTTTTATTTTTAAAAATTGAAGTATAGTTGATTTACCATGTTGTGTTACTTTCAGTTGTACAGCAAAGTGATTCAGTTATATATATACATATATATGTATATATATATTCTTTTTCAGATCCTTTTCCCTTGTAGATTATTACAAAATATTAAGCACAGTTCCCTGTGCTATACAGTAAGCTCTTGTTCTTTATTTTATATACAGGAGTGTGTATATGTTAATCCCAGTCTCCCAATTTAGGGACTGGCTTGTTTTAAAGTTGCATGTATGGGGCATGGGAAGGGTATAATCCTGTTCCTTCCCCCTTCATTTCTTTTGGAGGGTAACTCTTTTCTTATCTCTATCAGTCCCAGCTCACCTCAGAAAAATGGTGACCGATGCGGAGATAGATGGCATTAGTTCTGACTTTTCTAAAGTCCTGTAATTCTTGTCTGAGCATCTTAATATGGGAGAAAGGTGAGTCCTAGGTCTGGCTCAGAGGCAGCTGACTGCATGGTGTACAGATTTCTCCATGTAGAGTCAGAAGGAAATTCAGCCTCTTTTATCTGTCCATCCATCCATCTATCCATCCATCTATCAGTTCATTTGTTCAAGGTGTCCAATATGTGCCAGGTGCTTGGAGTATAAGGAAAATAAGACGCGGTCCTTGTGGGGACTAAGTCTAATTTAGATAGGAGCAGAAGTGTAAGAAGAATGGACCTGAGAGTGGTCAATTTCATAGACATTTAAGATGGCGTCGAATGTGAGATGTTAAAAAAAGAAGGAAATGTAAAAACCATTGTAGGTAATGCAGACAAGCCTTGCACAAAGGGCAAAAGACAAATATCTTTTTATATTACATAGTTCTTCAAAACAGAGTTCCCTGGATTTTAGCACTTGCTTTGAGATAAGCCTGTGGGTTATCCTGCAGTGGGATCCTTGCTCGCCCATGAATCAGCAACCAGATGTCGACACCAGAACATTAGTGATCATCTCTAACCATTCATGCAACTTATTCTGCGGATTTAACTTTGAAACTATGATTTCAAAGAAAACTCTAAGTAAGAACATCCAAGAGACATTTTCCAGCTATATCTCTAGTTCCAAAGTGCGGGAATGACGTTGATTTAAAAGCAAACCCTATCTTCCTTCATAGGAAGTCTGTTGTTTTAATACTTTTCTAATGACTAGCATCTAATAAAATAGCACAAATTTACACTGAGGTGCTACCCATGCACTCAGGGTAGAGTGACAGACTTTCTTGAATAGCAATTCACATTTAAGCTGACCAACGTACATGTGGTTTGACTTCAACGTGGTTCAGTAGGAGAAGTGAAATGCTGGATGAGGGCTGTCTGGAACACGCGTGCAGTTCCCACAGCCCGTGCCTAGGCGGCGTGGTCCCACAGGACTCCCTGATGAAGGTGAGGTTCTATACCTGTGGCAACTGAGCCCTTGAAATGTGGCCAATCTGACTGGTGCTGAGTATTTAATTGTATATAATTTAAATTAAATTAAATTTGAATCTAGACAACCGTATGATGTGTAGTAGAAAGTTACAGCTAGGACATGGCTATGAAAAATCAAAATGGCTTTTCTTCTCTCTTTCCTTCTCTCCCCAGCTCTCCCTCCCCCCTTTTTTCTGACTGCACTTTTTTATTTGGTCCAGAAATTAACATAATAATCACAAATTTTCTTAGTACTTCTAGCTTGCTTAATTAGTACAATGTATTTTGCACAATCACTATTTCAGCACCCTATTTAAAGTAGTGTACGTCAAAACTCTTTTTAAGGAAAATGTCTTTGCTATCAACAACTTGTAAAACACATCATTGCAATTACTTTCTGGGGGAAAAAACCCTTTACATTGTTAAAGTACTACTAGACACATTAGTGTAAATAAAATGAAAGGAACTTCAAAAGTGTCACAGTCGTTTCCATTCCTAAAAATAAGTTGGTGACGAGCCGTAGCTTGAAACAGGTGAGAGTAAGTGAGAGTTTCAGTTATATGTCCGTTAATCTCTGTACAGGTTTGAACAAAATAAGCAGCAAGCGATATCCTGGCTCCTTTTTTTTTCTGCTTGCCTTGCCCCACCTGATCCTTCCTCTCTCCCACCTCCATGACTACTGGATAGAACAAGAGGGCAAAGTCGACACTAAGGAAGGTGGCTCCCAGAGAGCCATGTGAGGGGCAATTACTAGAAGAGAAGCGAATTGCAGGTGAGGTGTGGGTAGCACTGGGGTGGAGACTTGCACTAGGTTCCTTTGGGAGTGACTCTTTCTCAGTTTGTTCTGATTTCCTCTGGGCTTTGACTTTCCATGGGTGGGGACATGGAAATGAGAACCAAGGTCATCCTTCCAGTCTTGTCCAGTAGCTGCTCAATAAATACTTCTTTTTTTAAAAGAAATTACTTTATTGAAGTCTAGTTGATCTACAATGTTGTGTTAATTTCTGTGGAACAGCACAGTGATTCAGTTATACATATATATATTCTTTTTTATATTCTTTTCCATTACAGTTTATGACAGGATATTGAATATATAGTTCCCTGGGCTATGCAGTAGGACCTTGTTGTTTATCCATTCTGTACGTAATGGTTTGTATCTGCTAATCCCAAACTCCAGTTTATCTCTCCTCTATCCCCTTTCCTTTCGGTAACCATAAGTTTGTTTTCTAAGTCTGTGAGTCTGTTTCCGTTTTGTAAATAAGTTCATTTGTTTCATTCTTTTAGATTCCACATATAAGTGATATCATATGGTATTTGTCTTTCTCTGTCTGACTTACTTCACTTAGTATGATAATCTCTAGGTCGACCCTTGTTGCTGCAAATGGCATTATTTCATTCTTTTTTATGGCGGAGTAATATTCCATTGTGTATATGTACCACATCTTCTTTATCCATTCATCTGTTGATGGACATTTAGGTTGCTTCCACGTCTTGGCTATTGTAAATAGTGCTGCTATGAACATAAGCGTGCGTGTATCTTTTCAAATTAGAGGTTTGATTCAGCAATCCCACTCCTGGGCTTATATCCAGTCAATAAGCATTTCTTGAATAAGTAAAGGATGTCAGAGCATGGAAACCACTGTTCCAACCTCAGGGAGTTGTGGCCCAGCCCAGCTTATTCACCTCTCAGGAATTTTAGAGGAGTTAACCAGAGGATGCTTGGACTGTGTTACTAGGCTGGTATTTATTGGCAGCAATAAACACTGTAATGAAAAATACTGTAGAGAATTGAATATTTAAGCACACAGAAGGGAACTTGGCCTTTGACATCTGGCTGTAGCAGATTGAATAGTTACAACATGGTTGGAAAACATAATCTAATTTATAGTGTGGCAGAATCAGTGATTACATACCCTTGACAGTGGCAACCCTCACTAAAATATATATTTTTCTCCTTTCTACCTTATAGACAGTATTGATAAACCAGGTACATCATTGCCTGCCTGGGCCATAGTTCTACTTGCAGTATCATTGTCATTGCTTTTGATCCTGATCATTGTTCTGATTATAATGTTCTGCTGCTGTGTCTCCAGGAGACAGAAAGAAGGTAATTTTTTTGTTGTTGTTCGTACAGATTTATATATATTTTTGAACTTTTGGTACAAGCATTTGCAGTTCGTTAGCTCATCAGCTCTTTCAAAAGATATATTGGCTTTTAGAGTCCTTGAAAGGAAATGCATGCCATTCATAGAGAGGGAAAGGACTTTCTCAAGAAAGGAAGCCATTCCTCTGGGGCCTGAGTCAACCCCCCAAGGAAGACAGATCTTCGCACTTTGAGAAGGTGATGAGGCAGTGCCTTTCTCATCAAAGACACTGACTATTTGAGTTTTGTGTTTACTGGCAAGGATATAAGGCTGTCGCAATCTGTCATTTAGATGCTATGTTTTTTCTAGAATAATACCCACCTATCTGAACACATCAAAAGATTTTTTTCTATTTTGTAGAATTCTGAGTCTCCTTTTGTAGGTGAATATTGGTGTAGTGGTAGAAAGAAAAACATGGTTTTCTGTTAACAAAAGTAGTACAAATAAAGTAAATAAAAATAGTTACACATGTCTTCTAAATGAAGTCTTTTGAGATACCCCAAGATATATGAAGGAGTGGCCTTGTTTGGGGGACAGGCCAACATAGAGGTGAGCTTATTAATATTAGGGTGGGTTCATCAACATTGGGGTGGGCTTATTCTGGAGTTAGTTTGTGATTTCAGAAACCACAGGGACTTTGTCATATGGGCAGCTCAGGACTTTCTAACTGTTGAGTGTGTGTGTCCATCTTTGTCTTTCTTTCTCTCATGAAACCTCCACGTACTCCTCCTGAATATTTAAATTAAATATTAAAACATTTAAATTTGAATATTAAATTAATTTTCTTAAAGTTAGAGTTTTGATGTTTAGCTACATGTCAGTTTAATTGCACTTTTAATTTTATTAAGACTAACTACCACTCAATGAGCGCTTTTTGCGTGTCTGCCAGGCACCATGTTACCCAACTCTTTTACTCAGAATAGTTCTCTTAGTGAGATATTCCATGTGAAGTTCATGGTCCAGCCTTAACTAGGCTAATTGTCTAGCCTTAGCTCCTGCATGGGTTTGGTTTGTCCTTGGGGAATTAATTCTGTGGTATACCTTTATTCTTTAGGAAACAGAAGTGAAAAGTAGTAAATACCTGTTGACCCATATTTGATGGGAATTTGTTTTTACCTAGGAGTTACCCTGTATGCCACAGATGCATTACTCAAAAAAAAAAAACCAAAAAAGAACACTGGATTTTAATGAAAACTATGAATAACTTAAATTTTAATTTAGAAGTGACTAGGATTGTTCATTGCCTTCAGATTATTATTTCTGACATTAGCTATTGTGGCATATTTGGAGAACATTCTATTTATTTGGACTTCTGCATCTCTTAGGCTTTTGTCTGTCCCACGCCAGCCTAGTAAGAAGGTTCGTGGCCACACAGGATGTGCACCAGGGAGATTCTCTGATTCTTAGCTTCCTCATTTACAAAATGGGGATAAGTCTTATCCTATAGATTGGTTATGAGAATTAAGTAAATTAACATAATAAAAGTTTGTGTGATCGTGATCTGTCCTAGATTTTATCCTTCATTTAACTTTGAAAAGTTGATGCACAATGGACGCTACACTTCACCTTGACATGAATGTATAGGATCCAGTGAACACTTGGATTGTCCCATGATAATTATTTCCATGCTTACAAATATTAAATAGCAAGTGTTTTAAAGAGTATTTTCTGGTGCTCTGCTTTGTTGGTGCCTGGAGAATTCTCAGTACTCTGCCTGGTTTACTGGAGACTGACTGAGGACGGCTGAGGACCCCACTCAGCGTGGCCTGGAGGCTTTGGGATCGAAGCTTCACAGGAACACTAGTGACATTCCTCTATTACCAGAGGGACACTAGATAATCTCTCCCCTTCAATTCAAATAAGATTGCTTCTGAGGTTCAATTTGAGGTGTGAATCAGCGGATGTTGTCAGAACTGCAAATAAGTGAGAACATTACCCAAAAAATAAGGAAAATGAATATTTTTTTGATCTTGATAAAGCTTGATACCTAGGAGCCCTAGATGGGACGGTGAAAGTGCAAAGCACACTGGCTTTAGTACCAGATGGATGGGGGCTGCTGTGTGTTACTCCCCATTGTGAAATGCTAGAGTCCCTCCAGTCCAAGAATCCATTGATTAAAAACATTAGCAATTTCATGAGAGCTTTTGGGGTGTGGACACAACTGTATGAATTGATAACATTGGTACATACTGATTGAAAATGTATTTCAGAACGAAAGAAATATAGTGCTGAAGCAATGAAATTCCTTATCTGTTAAAGACATGGTTATACTCTTGTAATAGTATCTAGTTTGTTAAAAATATGATAATGCTAACACCTACCTCTTGGGTTGTTGTGACGATTAGATGAAATAACACCTTGCATAGCACTGGCATGGTGCCTGAACAGGTAACTACTGAATGACTGACAGCATGGACTGGGAACACAGAGCATCTCTTTATGGTGAACAGTAGAGTCTTTATAACCTCAGAAATTAGATTCAGTACTCACTGAGTACTTACTGGGCACCTACTATACTTCAGGTACCCAAGTATCACAAATACTTATATTTATGATAGTGAATAGCAAATTCTGCTTTCCTCAAGCTTGGAAGTCATCTGATAGTTCACGGTTGGGAAGCTTAATATCTATTGGATCACAAACACTCAGTAATGTGAGTATTTAAAATCAGGGGACCTATAAAAATTGATAAGATTTTATTTTCAGAATAACTATTCTGATTTTGCTAATGTGATTTTCTTCCTTTTTTTTTTTTTTTTGCAGAATCTAGCTATCAAAGTGAAATAAGGTAAGTTTGAGATCACACCAATTTTCTGAAAATAAAAAACAAATGAAAACCAACCAACACAGACACACAGAGCTGTGGGATTTTAGGATTATGTTACTCAAAATTAGGTACTAAAAAGGGACAACTCTGAAAAACACATATGCCAATCACAAACTCATAGGGCAACATTAATTGCAGAATAAAATAGGTGGGTTCCTACTGCCTAAGTTTGACTTGCTCACTTAGGAAAGTGGAGTGGAATTTAGTTGGTGTCTGGCATTCGCAACTCTTTCCACAAGAGGACACTCTGTACTGTGACTGTTGGCCCTCCTGCTTTGAGTCAAGGCTAGAGATGTGAGGGCCATTTCAAGGATGTCAAAGAACCAGGCAGAGGTCCTGCTGGAATTTCTGGGGTGGTAGAGACAGTGAGACCAGCTGGGTGACTAAGGCAATGAGACAGAACAGGCAGACAGATTAGGAGGGTTCACAGCTCACTGTTCAGGGCGGAGGGACAGAGAAATTCCTGCCATCCTCATGGCTGTCCAGAAGTAACTGCAAGCACTTTTAAGGTAACTATGTCAAGCGCTTACTAAAGCCAGTTTCAATGTCTGCAATATTTACATAATTATAAATACACTCAGGGGAAGGACTTTTAGACAGTGGTGATTTTGTTGGGGGTGTTAAAACCCCATCTACTTTTCAGTATTTTATTAGATAATTTTAATATGTGAAATGTTGTGATTTAAAATATCTTCCGGCTACATGTGGTGAAGGACGATGTATGTAATCATCACGTAACAGATACCATCCATTTTCCCTCGACCCCAGTCACTCCCTGGTGATAACGTGGGTTCTCTTTCTCTGAGGATGCCACAAAGCAGCAATCTGAAAATGCACCTCCTTTGGGGCCTGACTTTGGGCAAGAGGAGAGGAAGGAAAACTGACCTCTGTAATTATACTGGAATTTCTCTCAATTGCTATCACCAGCAGGGTGGCGGTCTGAATTCTTCTGTTCGTCATTATTGACTGTGTAATGTCAATTCTATTCTCTGGGATCTTAGGTGATTTCAAAACGTAGTACAGTGATCAACAGCTATTCAAGGCAATGGGTAGAGAACAGCAATAACAATGGCAATAACAATCATGACACAAGTAGCGACAGTAAGAGCTAGCATGAGTGCCTAGCATGCGTGCCAGGCTATTTTACACTTGGTGGAGGTTATCTTCCTGAATTCTCCCAATGATTTTATGAGGCTATTTTTCCATTTTGTAGATGAAGAAGCTGAGGGGTATAGAGAGGTTAAGTAATGTGCTCAGTATCTCCTGTCCAGAGAATGGAAGGGTCCGAATGTGAACCAGCTGACCTTGCTCAGGGCCTGAGCTCTTGTCTGTGTGCAACTCTCACCCTTAGATCCAAGTGTATTGGGCCCAGGGAAGAAAAATGGGGCAGCTTACTGGGCCCCCGTGTTGTACCTGTTTCCCCTCCCACTGGGTCAACAGTGCTAACTCTAGCTGCTCACAGATTTCTACTGCATTAAAAGAACATATATATATATATACATATATATATATCTATTTCGTATATATATTTTTCCTATAGCATCAATGCATGCTTATTTTAGAAAAAATTTTTTAAGTAAAGATAGTTTATAAAAAATGGTTTTAAAATCACCCCTAATTCTATTGCCCAGAAGTAACCGTTACCTAAGTATGTATATATTTACACACATGTGTGTTCACCAAGATACACACACGTATATGTTCTGTGAAATTTGGATCATAATAAACATCATTTAATATCTTTCTCTCCTCACTTGACACTATTCTGAAGATTATTTCTGTTGACAAATACTTGCCTGCAATGTTTTTGTTTCATTTGCTTACTAAAGTTTTTTATTAAAATATAACTATAGAAAAGTACAAAAATCGTGAGTGCGTAGCTTGATTAATTTTCATAAAGCCTGTGGACCTGGACTGCTGACGCAGAACTAGGACATCCCCAGGACCCCAGCCCCTACTCAGGCCTCCATGAAATCATCTACTGCCTGTTCCTCAAAGGTCATGTCTTCTGACATCTATCCCCACATCCCCAGAAGTTAGAGTTGTGTAAACTTGATATAAATGAAGTCCTGTGATATGTCTGCCTTCTTGAACTTCAGGCTGTGAGATCAATCATATTATTGAATGTAGATGTCAGTGGTTTATTACTATATAATACCAAGCAAGGGGCATATAGGCAGTTGATTTTTCCATTTTACACTTAAAGGGCATTTGGGACCGTGACGAACATTACTGCACTAAGCGATCTTGTGTGTGTCTTTTGGTGACATGTATACCAGTCCTCATTCCTGTTTTGTATTCTGTTGGGTATAATCTATTAGTGCAGGCTGGGTCATAGGACAGGTATATGTTCAGCTTTAGATGAGGTTACCATACAATTTTCAAAGTAGGTGTAGCAGTTTACACTTCTACCAGCAGTGTATGAGAGTTCTCACCTGTAATAATTTTTACAGGTGGCATGGAATTCCACTTTAGAGATGCATTGTCATTTATTTTACTAGTTCCCTACCTATGGCTGGGCACCTGTGTTTGCACTTTTGCTAGTATAAATAGCTCATGAATGAACATTCTTTCAGATAAATCTTTGCACATACCCTTGCGTATTTCCCTTGCTTATTATAATCAATTCTTAGTGGTTAAGCATAAATATTTAAATATCTTTGGGTATCCATTGCCAAACTTCTTTCCCCTGGGAAGCTGCACCAATTTTTGCTTTATTTCAGAGGCTGGCATACTTCTTCTATCAAGGGCCAGATGGTAAAACTTTGGGCTTTTGTGGGCCACATGGTCTCTGTCACAACACTCAACTCTGCTGCTGTAACAGGAAAGCAGCCATAGACAATATGGAAGCAGACGGGTTCCAGTAAAACTTTATTTAAAAAAACAGACAGGGAGCTGGATTTGGCCTGTGGGTCATAGCTGGCCAGCCCTGCTTTATTTGGTCACTGGTGTCTGAGAGTTGAGTACCAACCACCTGGGGACTGGAGTCTATGGACCTATCATGATAAAGTTCCATTTCTCTCCATAAGAGGAGTGTGCGAGACACAGGGCATCTACACAGCCGTGCTGGTGGCTGTGAGGGTACATCCCGTTGCTAGCCACCCTCCAGAGGCCAGTGCCTGAGCTTCGGCCTCGTGGTGAGTTCATCGTGTGTGAATGCTCTGGGTGGAGTAGTGAGACGCGAGCATCCATTGCTGATTAACATTTGGCTTTTTCAAATGGTCTAATTCTAGGAAATCTGCAAATATGAAGACAAACAAAGACACTTCTGGGACAAAGTTAAAAAGCGGGAATGAAAACTATGGCTACAGTTCAGATGAGCCGAGGACCACAAGTGAGTGGCCAGGTGGGTGCAGCGGAAAGATCTGGAAGGGAAAGTGTCGGGAGAGAGGCTGACCCATCAAACACCCGCTTCTGAAGGCGGCTGCCTTAGTGGTTGGCGGTCATTATTTGGGGAGTAATTTTTAGAAGAAAGAGACATTCCAGAACTAGAAATATTCTAGGAGAAGATAACAGTCAAAACCCACCTATTTGTCTAAAGTTTAAAAGAAATCGAGGTGGAAATCTAAGAGTTTTTTTAAAAATAATGTTTTTCTCAGTGTTTTCTCTCTTTTTAAAAAAGTTTCTACCTTAAAGTGTGTGAAGAGGCATTTGAATACATTGAGAGTAACTGCCCCCAAACTTCAATTAAGTCTGAAATTCAGCAAGAAATCTTTTCCTCTTCAATCGGACAGTCATAGGGGGGGTGTCTCTGAAACCACTGTCACTAGTGAGGGACAAGGGTAGTATCTGAACCAAGATCCTTTTGAAAGCAGTTGAGAGAAAGAGAGATGGTACAAATTACCCCTTAGCAGTTGGGGAGGGAGACTGGCCCTCACAAGTTGCCAGCAAAACAAATTCCAGAGATAGAGTTTTGGTTAATTGATTCTTACCAAGAGGCTAGAAAACTTTTGTTCACTGAGATAGGGACTCTATTCTTGGCAACCCCATAATTTCCATTTTTCTGTGGCTGTCTCCTATGTACATTCCAAATTGTATGCTTCAGATTTAAAAGAATTCCACAAAGCATAGACAGTTTCCTTTGATAATCTGATCAAAGCCTCTTGCAGAATTTCCTGTGATAGAATATTTATTCATTAATATTTTATATGATTAATTAAGTAGCTTGACCAAAATCATGGCCCAAACTGAACCTCTCTGGCTCCTTTTTTTCCCCTGTGTTTATTTCCCTCGATGAGCCATTAAAGCTATGGATTCATCTTGTCTCTGGATGAGACAAACCTGTCAAGAAAGGAATCGATTTTGAGTCCTTTTGCTATGTTTTTAATTTCATTAGAAAGATAAAGTTCTAAAAATATGTAACCTCAAGTAAACTTAAAAAAAAACCGTTTGTGGTTACAGATTATTGATGCCAGGGGTATACGTAAAAGCAAAGGTATTTCTTTATGGATCGGAATTGGTAGAATAGGTAGTGTGGTTTTGGTCACTTGTGACTCTAAAATCATTTTGCTGTTGCAGAGACTGCTTCTCTCCCTGCAAAGTCCTCTGAATCCAGTGTTCCAGAACAACGTGTCAGTAGGCAACCGTATCAGGTGATTCAGACATTCTTCTCCCTTTTGGACTTTTTTTTTTGCTACTTAAAAACCTTTCCCCTATGGTAGGTGATTACATTACATTCATGACGGACAAACGTGGCCTTTGCTCACCTCCAAGTCAACGGGACAGCATGGAGGAATGGGGCTGGAACACGTAGTATCTCTTTGTAGTGGGTTTTTTTGGGAAAGACCAGACGTTTAGTTGGGGGCTGGTAACTTGATGTGTCAGTTAGACATCCACACAGAGGTATGGGGCGTGCAGATGGATGTGTGAGTCTGGGGCTCCAGGCAGAGGCACGATCGCAGGTGTTCCTGGTTGCTAGGCAACTTTTGATGGGCGCCTCCCTTCCAAGGGACATTAAACATAAAGAAAACCATCCATTAGGAACCGTGAGGACACCGTACGTTCATTTTCCAACACTGAGTTAGCATTGGTTGTCACTCATGAATGAATTCGAGTTCATATGCAGAAAATATGATTCTTTATATCCAAAAATCATATTAAACAAATGTGTATATAACCAGGACCATTTTCTGGCCTGTGCATCTTCAAAGGAGAAGTACTTGGATGCGATTCTGCCATAATGTCCCCAGTGGGTGTTTTCCCCATTTAGTTTCTGAGAAAGCCAGACTCACAGATTGGGCTTCCGGCAGTTTGCTGGATCAGGTGGCCTTGGCTTTGTTCTGCCTTGGAGTTGCTACTGGCGTGAGGAGCTACTGCTGAGCGTGTGCCTTCGAAGCCCCATCTTTCCTTCCTGGCGTAGATGTTCACTTGAGCTTCCAGGCGGCTCCAGGCTGTAATATTCCTTCCTGCGGTCGGGATTCAGCTCCATACATACAGCTGACCAGTGATGTGTGCCTCCCAGGCCTTTGGGGGGAAGGGGAGCTTTGATTGATGCTCAGCCATGTATCGGGAGGAACGAAAGGATGCTATTAGCGGCAACCAAGGTAGCCGGGCGGGAAGACGTATGAGGGGTCTTCACAAAAGCAGATGGGCCTACGTGACAAATTGTGAGCCCCTGGTACGAGTTCAAGCTACTTCCTCAGGCTGGGTGGCAGGAAAATAGAGACATAAAATTCTTCCCATCAAGGCTGCTCTCTTGGGCACATATATCTCTTGGCTGTAGAGATGCAACCGTTTCCCCTTCGAAGGGCTGGTGGCTTGACTAAGAGATGGTGGGTGAAAGGGAGTAATCGCTGGGCTGTGAAGGATGTTTACTGTCAAGACCCCCCGACTGGACCTGAGTGGGGAATGTGGTCTGATGAAGTGGCTCTCTCTTCCGCAGCACCAAGCATGGTCACTCCAAGAAGACACTTAAGCCAATCTTTACTTCCGTGGCCTTTCTGTGGTTACCTTTTTCTGTTCTGTGTCTTTCCACCTGACAAGCCACAGTGCTCAGGTCTGCAGTGGAGTATGGGGCAGGTGGGGAGGAGATACAGAAGAGGGTCATGTCAGTTGATTCCCCTTGATATAAATGAGGAGAAAGGGGAAGTCTAGATGCATTTGGATACAGGAATGGAGGATGACGTTTGGAGCTCTGAATGGATGCTCCTAAGCTTGAAGTGTTGTTTTGAAAATATACAGGGAGAGAAATTTAAGAAGTTTCTGCTACTTAGACATGTAACCAGTTAAATAATCTGTTGGTGGAAAAAGCACAGTGGCCATTGAGGTGCTGGGCCCTGGGGGCTGGTAACACACATATCCGTGTTTCTTGAAGTGTTTGTAAGGCTACTAGGGAAGCAGGGCATCTTGGCCAGAGCACCAGGGTCCTTAAGAAACAAAGAGGATGAAAGGAAGATGAACTGTTTTTGCCTGAGCTAGAAACTGACAAAGGGTTTTTAAATAGCTGGATTTTTCTAAGCGAGGGAACTTGGACAAGCACATTTATGAAGAGGCCTGTCTTTGGTCATAAGCAAAGGGTGCCTTGCCGGTGTGGGCCCAGGCACTGTGTCCTGGATGCCCATTTGAAGAACCTGAACGTGAGATGTACTGTGAGCTATGCTTCCCGTGAGGTAGTTAAAGGAGGAGGGAGCAGACAAATATCATATAATATAACTTCTGTGTAGAATCTAAAAAAATGATACAAAAGAACTTATTTACAAAACAGAAATAGACCCACAGACACAGAAAACAAAATTATGGTTCCCAAAGGGGAAAGGGGGAGGAGAAACAAATTAGGAGTTTTGTATTAACAGGTACACACTACTATATATAAAATAGATAAACAACAAGGTCCTACTGTATAGCACAGGGAACTCTACTCAATATTTTTTAATAACCTATGAGGGAAAGGAATCTGAATATATATACATTGGGGCTGGCCAAAAAGTTCATTTGGGTTTTCTGCAACATCTTATGGAAGAGCCCGAACGAACTTTGTGGCCAACCCAATATATGTAACTGAATCACTTTGCTATACACCTGAAACTAACACGACATTGTAAATCAACTGTACTTCAATTAAAAAAAAAAGGAGGGAGGGAACAATATGGTCAGTAGAGGAAAGGGCTGGGCCTTCAGTAGGTCTCTTCTGTGTCCTTATTCCAAAGAGGACATAGTCCTGCATGTCATCGTCTGGCCACTGAAGAGCCACCAGGTGGTCAAGCCATAGCTTGTAGAAGCAGGTCCAGGCGACCCTTAGCCAGAGGTACCTTTAGAACTTGCCAAGGCCAGGCCTGCAGCCCAGCCTGGTCTGTATGGCCACGCTCCCTGCTGTGCAGGCTCATGCGGACTTTCCTCAGAACTCCTTAGGCCATGGAGCAAGGACAGTGCAATCTGTGCTTTCTTTCCTCATAAACTTTCTCCATGTGCAATAAGCTTTGCTCCCTGGAGGGCCCAGGACAGGAAGAGCTCTTCAGAGCCCCGTCCTTTGTCCTTTCATCCTGCCTTCCTCTCCACTTGTCTCCGTGTGACTCATTTTGTCCACTTTGCCGTCCTTGCTGCTGTGGGGTGTGGCCACCCACGTGGGCCTCAGGGGCCCAGAGCAGGTGCCCGGCGAGACTCCTGCCTGAGAAGCTGGCTTGTTAGAGCTCAGGGTGGTTGACTACAGATGACACAGTTTTGCAGAAAATCTGCGCTAGGCTCAGGTCCCGAAAAACCTGTCAGTTAAACCGAGAGATCTCAAGCTGTGAGTCAGCCTGCAGCAAAAGCACAGCCCAGGCTCCATCACTGTGGAGCTGGTTGGGTCAGATGCAAGTCCTGTGGGTGGAGACAGGGTGTGCATGACAGCAGCTAAGGCTCCTGCTCTGGGTCAACAGGTCTCACTCAGAGCAGCGCCATCTTGGCTTTGGCAAGTACAACTCACAAGTCCACGTGTGCGTGTTCTCTCCACGCTGTCTTCTCTTCTGCTCGGCTGGTGTCTTATTTGCCCTCTGCATCTCAGGAGGTCTTACGTAGTGGACGGCCATTGACTACACACAGTCTGGTACAGCATTCATTCTGGGCATTCCTTACACAGTAATTCCTTCCAGTGGAGAATGTTCTCAAAGCCCAACATTGTGCTGTCACCGACAGGGTGACACCAGGAGCCCGTGTGCATATAGACTGATCACCACAGTGAAATCATGACAAAAAATATTATTTGACAAACATAGACGAGTATGCAACATTTTGTTTTGAATCCCTGAAGAAAGATACATGATTCCAGGTCGAACTGCCATTTGGCTCCTTTGTAATCTTGGTCACTTTGGGTTTTCTTCAAGGCTCTCTCGTTCAAACATGATCCAAGAAAGGGGAAACCTGAAGGGCCTGGGGTGCTTAGGGGACTCATCGCTGTGGCCTTTGGGATGTCCAGGCTCTTGGCCCCCACCTGCAGACTTCCTGTCTCAGTAGAGCTGGGGAGGCAGCCTGAGCATCTCTGCATTTTAGAGCCAGCTGAGGGGGCTCTGACACGTGGCTAGATTGAAGGGTTATTGGCTGCCTTATAGTAAGATGGCAGTGGGGCTTGCAGGAGGGGAGAGTGCGACTTTGCCAAAGATGGACTTGCCTACTTTGTCATTTCACCCCAACCAGTACTTATGATTTGCTCAGAGTCCCAAGGTATTCATGGTAACCACACTGGGCAGAGGCTGTACTGGACCCCTCCCCGGGGTTGATGGTGCCTGTACTCTTGCTGGCATCATGTGGACTCCCTTACAAGGAGAGAAGGCCCTGGAGTCTGTGGCCATGTCTGCTCAGAGCTGCGCACAGTTGCTGAGGAGAGGGCGGTTTTCGGGGTCACTCCCACCCAGAGTTCCACCACCTGTGTCTACATCCGCAGGCTGCAGAGAGCCTCTACATGCTGCGTCTTCATCATGCATTGCCAAGTATGAGTTAAATTACACCCTATGCTCAACAGTTACTAGAACAGGAGCCTGGATTCTTAATGCTTTAGGAAGGGGTGAAACCCCGTCGCCACGACACCAGCCCCCCACAACTCTCACTCCTCCGACATCCTTCCCGTTAAAGTCCGGAACGCCAGAGGCCCACTCTGCTGTGGGGAAGGGCAGCATGGATGTCGTGGCAAACCTCTTTTCTCAGATCTCCAGTTGTCTCCCGACGCTTTCAGTGCTGACCGTCCTTGAAAATGTCAGAAGGGGTGAGGGCTCAGCTCAGAGAGAGTGTCATCAGGGACAGTGTCATCGGTGACAGGCTGTGGGCTGGAGATTGGCTCCATAGAAGGCCAGCCACTGTGGTCAGAGGCCACAGGGGGCCATGGCTGATGTAGGCCAGGGCCATTGGGAGTTGCTGGCTTGTAAACCATGGGAAGACGCCCCCGCTAGCCTCCTGGAGCACCTCCCATGCTCATCTCTACCTCTCAGCCCGCTGCCTTGCCAGGGTGCCCCGTGAACTTGGGGCTCTTTACCAGAGGCTGAGATGATGGAGAATCCTCATTCCTATAACCAATGGGCAGAAATGCGGGAAGTGTTTCCTGTATCCTGGGTACCAAAGAATGCTCACTGAGCGTGGAGGTGCAGCCAGCACCTAGAGACACACTTATCTGGGTACCTGCTCATCGAGCTGTGGTCCTCAGTACAGGGAAGCTCTTTGGGGGTGGGGGGAGGGCTTGTTAAAATGCACACTCCTGAGTCTGTTCCAGAATTTCTGGATCAGAATCTCTGGAAGATACGACCGAAGAAAGGGCATTTTTACCTTGTTCCCCAGACAATCTGCTTTAAGGAAATTGTTTTGTGGCTCAGCGTGAAAACAGACACGTATTGCATTGTTTCTGAGGGAAAGTCATTCTGAGTTTTGTTGGTTTGCTTACATCTGTGCATTTGGAATGATCTGTGTTCATAACCCCACTGCATGGAGCTTGCTACAGAGCATGGAGGATCTGAGATGCTTGTGGTGGGGCTGTGATGAAGATCAAATGGAAGTGTCTCAGCACCAGAATATTCCATAACCACATGGCACCATAGCTGAGGAACACTTTTTAAATCTCCCGTGTTTTAGGTGGGTCTAAGGCACATCGCATTCAATATATATGAAGGATAGAAAGAGGATTTGGGGCTGTAGAGACCCCAGAGCATGCACTAAATTTTAAGAAGGCTCAGAAGGTAAAAAAAGAGACTGATTTTACAAACTGACATTAAACCAAAACATGGCACTTTTCTACACTGATTATTTCTATCCTGGCTGCATCTCCAGTTAGGATTATATAACACTGACATTATTTTCCAGACAAGAATTTCTGTTGGTGAAGTACAGATAACGCAGGTGTAACTGCCCATGAAACACACTGGCACAAAACTAATAAATAAAATCAGAAATTCTTTCTGAAAATTACAGTTAATGGGAAAGGGAAGCACCTTTTATTTTGATAGGAAGTCATAGGGTTTGCAAATATTTTGCATCATGATGAATATTTCAATCAAACGATCCACCTTTTCCTCTCCTTGACTCGCTGTCAGTCCATTTTTCTGGTTATTTCAGGCAATTCTGTGTCTTTCCTCCTGACTCTTTCAGTTTTGGGGGGTGAGGTTATGAATAACTTGAAACCTGGACGATGTCTTCCCTGCTAATCTTTTCCCCATTGAGGTCAACAGAAATAAACTCTTGATAAACTTAGAAAACAACAATGGTTGGTGCAACCATGTCATGGGGACAAAAGGCAAACGACAGCAAAAATCCCAGGCATCATCACAGCAGAAGGACCGCCTTTATGGTGCGATGTAGCCCCATCAGACCTGTGGGGCTACATCCTTGTGTGATGGGGAGTCAATGAATTAAAACCATGAGTCAGCGTGATTCCACCCCCCAGACTTGCTGACGTTCCACTGTGATGTAAATTATTTATAGTGCCCAGTTACATTATTTAAGATGTTAAATGCAGCTCGGGTGCCCTGGAGTCAGAGTCAGCATTCTCAGGGTGGCAGGAAAATACACTGCATGTATTGTATTTTATTTTAATTAATTATTTATTTTTAATGTAAAGGACTGATGACTTTTAATTAATTAATTAATTTCGTTTTGGCCGCATTGGGTCTTTGTTGCTGCACACAGGCTTTCTCTAGCTGCGGTGAGCAGGGGCTACTCTTTGTTGTGGTGTGTGGGCTTCTCACTGCGGTGGCTTCTCTTGTTGTGGAGCACGGGCTCTAGGTGCACGGGATTCAATAGTTGTGGCACACGGGCTTAGTTGCTCCGGGGCATGTGGGATCTTCCCGGACCAGGGCTCGAACCTGTGTCCCCTTGCACTGGCAGGCAGATTCTTAACCACTGTGCCACCAGGGAAGTCCACTGCATGTGTTTTAATAGGGCAACGCTCTTCCACAGGCATTGGCCCCTCAGAGGAGTGAGTGGTCTGCTTGGTAGTACATTTCAGGATGTGAGAGCCAGGAACACTGTCCGAGGAGACAGGTGGGTGATCGACACGGAGTCAGTTCTTCAGTTTTGCGCCTTTCCTTTAGAAAGAAAGTGTACTATTTAAAGAAGGTTAGAAATATTTTACATTTTCATACAATGGTGAGAATTTCCATAGGAATATTGAAAAACAAAACAGTGAATCTTTACTGTAATTTGCCTTCATACAAACACTGGATTCTTTGAATTGGATGGCTCTTCAGGCCCTGTACTTGGGAAACATCTGCAGTGTGTGTTATTGAAAATCATAGAGGAAGGACCTGTGTTAACGTTTGTGCTCCTCTCTGCACCCTCGTTTTATCTTAGCTGACGAGTTGAGCTTCCTTCTCAAGTGTGCTGTTATGATGATCTCAACCAACTCAATCTACCCTTTTCTCTCTGTCTCCAGGGATCTGATCAGCACCAGCTGGGCCCAGCAAGTCGCCCACAGGTTTCCTTTAACGTGGCCAGTCCTAAGAAGATCAGGAATGTGACTTTGGTATAGTACAGGCATCCCTTTGGCTCCACATGGCACTTGGCTGATGACCTACATCGCGACGATATCGTCAGTGTGCATGATGATGTCATCCCTGCTCATGATGATGTCATCATTGCTCACAATGGTGTCGCCATTGCTTTCCATCATCCTATGGCTGGGCTCCAGCTTTGCCAACATGACCTGGAAGAAGTGATGTTGGCATCATCGGAATGGATATTTTATATGGAGGGAAGGAATCCATTTTCCCAGCTTCTAAAGTGGAATTTGACTTTTAAAATGTTTTGAGATTTCAGTGAATTCCATAGTTACTAAGTAAAAGCTGCAAATTCATCACGATCGTGCTTCTCATCACTCAACATTCCTGCTTGCTGACCCAACAAATGGTAGATAAGTCTACATCCCACCATGACATTTAAGAAGTTTTTATTATCTGAAATCCTATGAAGTGACAGTTATGTATGTTTACTATGTGGGTATTATTGCATATTATCTGTGAATAAAAGAGGATAAAAACTAGGATCAATCAGACATCTAAAATTGCCCAGAATGGAGAGCTCCCTGGTGGTCCAGTGGTTAGGACTTGGCACTTTCACTGCCATAGCCCGGGTTTGATCCCTGGTCAGGGAACTAAGATCCTGCAAGCTGTGTGGCGTGGCAAAAAATAAAAATAAAAATTGCCCAGAAAATCAGAACTTATAGGTTATAAGTAATTTTAAATTCTAAAGCTAATGTGTACCTTGAGAAATATCTCATTATTGAATATTGACATGAAGACATTCATTTTTATCTGCTCCCTCATCAGTCTTGTTCTCTTGTCCTCGGATGAGTTAGATGTGGATTATGTTTTGTGGGGGACATACTCCAGCCATGAAAAAACTGGAAATGGGCAATATGTTCTTTCATAAATAAAAGGGAAAACACCAAAAAACTTGTATTGCTTTTCTTAACTCTTTACTATTCAGGGGGTAGTTTAAAGAATCATAGAGCTTAGGAACCAAGAATTTTCCAAGAAACAAAACAGAGACCTCTATAAAATTTTTTTTTCTTTTTTCATGTAGAGATTTTCAGTGTATTTCGCTGTCCACCCCATCACTTCATATTTAACGTAGAGGCTATTATTTGTCTGTGCTCTGCACTGGTTGGAACAGATTGCTATGATGGTCAGTAACTAGCAATCTGCTCTGGGCCCCCAGGCCCAACCACGCTATTGCTGAAGTGGAATTCGAATTTTTTTTTAAACATTTTTATTGGAGTATAATTGCTTTACAATGGTGTGTTAGTTTCTGCTTTGTAACAAAGTGAATCAGTTATACATATACATATATCCTCATATCTCCTCCCTCTTGCATCTCCCTCCCACCCTCCCTATCCCACCCCTCTAGGTGGTCACAAAGCACCAAGCTGATCTCCCTGTGCTATGCGGCTGCTTCCCACTAGCCATCTATTTTACATTTGGTAGTGTATACATGTCCATGCCACTCTCTCACTTCATCCCAGCTTACCCTTCCCTCTCCCCGTGTCCTCAAGTCCATTCTCTAGTAGGTCTGCGTCTTTATGGAATTCAACTTTTAAAAGTGTTAAGATTGTGGTGAATTCCTTGAAGTTACCTGGTAAAAGGCACAAATTCATCGTGATGATGTTTCTTATCACTCCACACCACTGCGTGCTAATCCAGTGGTAGAGAAGTTATACAGGCAGACCTTGGAGATGTTGCAGGTTCGGTTCCAGAACACAGTAATAAAGCAAGTAACAGGAATGTTTTGGTTTCCCAGTGCATGTGAAAGTGACATTTACACTATACAGTAGTCTATTAAATGTGCCCTAGCACTATGTCTAAAAGACAACGCACAGACCTTAATTAAAAAATATTTTCTTGCTAAAAAATGCTCACCATCATCTGAGAGTTCAGTGAGTTGCAGTCCTTTTGCAAGAGCCACATCAAAGATCACTGATCACAGGTCACCATGTCGATTGAAAAAAGCTGCACGGCCTAAAAGTTGAGAATTATGTTTTACTTGGCAGACTTTCTGAGGACTTCAAGCCTGGAAGGCAGCCTCTCAGTTAACTCTGAGGGACCGCTCCAAAGAGGGCAGGGTGGAGCCAGGATATATAGCAGTTTTGCAGCAAAGAGCAGGTAGTTGGAACATCAAAAAGTTACTGTTAATTAAAGAAAACCAGACACCTCAGGCTAAGGAATTTAGTGCTTTTCTATGTATGGGAAGATGCAAGAGCCTGGGCTCATTGCAATCATTCCTTCGATGTGCACCTCAGCTCTCTGGGGCCAGCATCGTCTTCTTTCCCGAGTCCCCTCTGGGGCACCGCCTGGCGGGGCTGCAGTGGCTGAGGTCTTGATGGCTGCACCACCCTTTGTTTGCCGATATGGCAGGCAACGTTTTTCATCCACAACCATAACGAGTATAATAATAATGAAAAAGTTTGAAATATTGCAAGAATTACCAAAATGGACTCAGAGACATGAAGTGAGCAAATGCTTTTGGAAAAATGGCGCCGATAGACTTGTGCTGGGTTGTCACAAACCTTCGATTTGTAAATAATGCAATATCTACATAGCACAAAAAAGCAAAGAGTAATAAAACAAGGTGTACCTGCATACTATCATGATTTTTGAAGTATTTCTTCATCATAAATCACATTTGATCTCTACCCTGGGCACGCTCCTATGAATTGACAACTAACTCAAGGGGTATTTGCTGGTACAACGTGGAGCTCTGTTCTGTTCTGTATTGTTCTGATTGGTCGGTGCCCCTACACTACCCACTCTGATTGGGTGGTGCCCATACACTATCCATTCTGATTGGGTGGTGTTCCTGTTCTATAGGTTGTCAAATATTTTGTATATGCCCGCTACTTAGAGGATCCTAAGAAAAAGATCACCTCTTCTAAGACTGTGTCCCTAATGTGAGGGAATTGGTCCCTATTTTCTTTAGAGTAGAACTAAAATGCAAAATTTCGAAACACCATGAATATAGCTATATCACTTTTGTCACCTACAAATCGGCACTTGCCATCTAGATTTACAAGGATTAAATTACGAGCCACTGCAGCTGCTGACCTTCAACACCTTCTGAAAGGAGTTCAGGAGTGAGGCACTCTGTGCTCTAGAAAAAACTGGCAGAACAGGCCTTCAGATAGTTATTTTCAGGAGATGATTTTTATGAGCCTAATTCTTGTATCTCTGCATATCTAGAAAAGCGCTAAAATCCTTCATGGTGACGTCTGCTCCTCGTGACTAGAAGTAACCTTCACGAGACTAGCAGAAACCTTCTGCAAAAAAATGTGTACTTGATGGCATGGACTCCCCCTTCACCAAAACCACATATATACTGACCTTCCCCCCTACCTCTTTGGAACACTTTCTCAGAGCTCTCTGAGATGCTGTCTCCCGGGCTATAGTCCTCATTTTGCCCCAAATAAAACTTAACTCACAACTCTCACGTGGTGCATTTTTTTTCAGTTGATACTTTCCAAAGAGTCCTTTTTATGAGAAAAATTGACAATTCAACTGCTTAAAAGTGAGACTCTTGTTTATTATAATAACTCCTTTACTCCCTGTCAATGTGATCCTGTCTCCTGCCACCATCCTTGAATGGGTACAAGTCAAGGATAAAGCCCAGAAGGTTCAGGAGGCCTTCTGGTCTCCTGTTAAGTAGAGCTGTTCAGTGAGTGACTTCCATATTCTTTTCTTCATAGTTTACTCTCTCCAAATTGCCACAGAACACGGATCCCGAGACAAAACAAAGGTCATGTCATTTACGCTTTTTGTAACCTTTACAGAACCTAGCATTCTGGAGGCACTGAGTAAATATTGACCTCAAACAAGTCAATACTGGGAGGCACAGTATATTGAAGTATAATGAGTATCTACCATCTGCCTGCTATAAGAATCATATTCTTGTGGTTATTTTAGAAGTCGGTGGGGGGTTGCACGTAGAATATAGTTGAACTTCAAGTTTTAGACTTTGGAGAACAATGCCGAATGATCTTCATAGAAATTTCTTCAATTTGCTATGTGCTTGGTGAATCAGTCTATAATATTTTTTTTTCATTTATCAGGCTCGGGAAGGTTTCCTGTGTCACAAGTAAACAGGTTCTTTCTTATAGTAGCTTGTTCTATGAGTAAGTTTTCTCAAAGGGACCACTGGCTAGTTTTTATTTTGCAAGAGGTATGGAAATTTTACAAACAAAACTATCTAGAGTTTCTCTGTCCAATACCATAGACTTACGTGGCTATTTGCATTTAAATTATTTGAAATGAAGTAAAATATAAGATTTATTTCCTCAATCCTACTAGCCCCATGTCAAGTGCCCAATACCACGTCTGGCTAGTGGCTACTGTATTGGACACACAGATTACAGCCTTCATTGTTGCAGAAAGTTTTTTCTGGACAGTGCTGACCTAGAGCTAGCTACTTGGAAATGACCTAGATGTGTCAAGGGTGGGCTCTTTTATACAAACACGCAATCCATGTTTTCTCTCAGTGTTATGTCTGTGTACTTTCCAGTTTCTATTTAGGAATCCTGCAAACCCCAGGGCAGCTCTCAACTGATAATGGGATTTTGCTGATGTGGTAGATTTACCTCTCACTCCTGCAGTGCAGAGAGCTGAAGCAGGCTCAAGGGGAAGGGGTGAAAGGAGTCAAAACATCATGGCCAAGGGTGTTTCTCCGAAAGATAGATACGGCTCTCTGCTAATAAATGGCTGATGAAGGCCCAGATATATTTAAACAAATGTTCCTCAAAGCCTTGAGTCATAAAATGCTACCCAGGGAGACCACACCTGCCCATGCTTCCAAGGGTCTTTGACCCTGGTTATGCTGTCAGATTCCAAGCCTGTCCTATGGAGTCAAGGATCTTTCATCATTTACTTACGAGTAGGACTCAAGTCATAATGTCAACACGTTGAAGGTAATTGGAGAGGTCCAATAAAAGCACTTCCTTTGCTCTATGTGGCCCTGTTCTTGGAAAACAATTAGGGGCATTAAAGCTGCATTGCCAGTTCCTAGGCGGTGATGACCTCAAGGTGAATGGATGCTGCCGAGGGTACAGGAGATGCTGTGTCAGCATCTGGGCCTGCCACGTAAGTGAGTACGATGCCCTTGGGGAAGAACACGTGTCCTGTGCAAAGAGGGAGGAAAATCCTCTCTGTGGAACAGTTGAGAACATGGAGTTCAGAGACGAGAGGACTAGGTGAGCGGCAAGACAGGAGGGAGGGTTCAACGGCACGTAGGATGGGATAGATGGCGGTTCAGCAGGCCTGTGAAGGATGTGTATGTCTGAGAAGCTGTCACCATCCATAGAGCTGACAGGGTAGGAGAGGTGGCCAGCCCTGTATGGAGAGGGTCTCTGATGGTTGCTGGGCCACAGGTAGAGGGACACAGCCAAGCTCTGAAAAGCTGGCAGGGAGGGAGTCAGGTGACAAAGAGGCCACCTCCCCACTCTTCTGCTCAACAAGCCCATCCAGAGCCAGGGGTCCAGGGAGCCCACTGATGGTCTCCACATGGGATGGAGAAGGGCAAGGGCGGCCAATGAATGGGAGAGGCAGGGAGAAGACACCCAGCCAGGAGGGTTTGGCAACATTGAGGAAACAAATCAAGGCATGGAGACATGCCTTGTGCTCGTGACATCACAGGGAAAGATGTTTTGCCTTGTTGGGTTCTGCTTTTTCCTCTCCTTGGGATGATTCCATTTACCAAAAGAGGACACACATGGCGGGAAAGGAATTTGGCTGCATTGAACTTGAGTAGGTCATGTCTTTGGTGACACACACATCAGTAGAACAAAGGGATTGAATTGTGGACCCCTGAAGTCCCTTCTGGTGTTTACCTTCGTGGGGATGTTCACACACAGACACACATAAACGCCTGCCCTGTCTTCACCTGACATGGCCCAGTTCTTAAGCCCGAGGCTGCCCTGCTCTGAGTGCGTGCAGGCCTCCCTCATCCCTGCAGCCTTTGGAGGGAGCTGCGTTCCCCTGCAGATGGTAAATAGTTAATTCTCACCCTGCACAGCCTGTAAATCATGCCACAGGCCACGGCTCCAACATTTATGAAGCAGGTGCCCTGGCTTCTCAGCCTGGAAAATGCAGAGTTTGGGGTAGCAGGCTGGGTCTTGAGCTGAAACAACCCCACAATTGTCTTCCTTCTTTTGTTGAGTGAGACGTTATTTCTAAAACTACATTGAGATTCAGAACCCTGCGGGCTGGTGGGAAGGTTTGTGAGAATCATTGCTCAACCAATGGCTTCAGAATGAGAGATTCATGCTTGGCCTCATAATCATACTGTGTTAACAAAGCAGAAATTTTATAAAATTCCAGTAAAGTCTATGGGGAGGATGTAGTACAGAATGTATTGATTACATTTCTCTACAGAAACCTTAAGGATGTGGGATGTTTCACAGAGTAACTTAATTTGGGAACTCTTGGTGATAACTGTTTCAATTTCATGGCTAATAAAGTCTGTGGCGGTTCAAATCATAGCACATTATTGTCTAAACCAAAAACCAATTTTAAAAATTCCAGTTGATCTAGTTTTGTTTGTTTTCCTCAGAATGTACAAATTGGACTGAATTAAAGGAAATGCAGTCAGCACGAAGGCTTATATTATGGCAGCAGCCTCTTCACAGTTGTGTGGTGTGCATGCGTGCACGTGTGTGTGTTCTGTGTTTGTGCACGTGTTTGCGTGATGTGTATGTATGTGTGGGTGTATATGATAGTATATATATGAGTGTGTGTGCATGTGTGTGTAAAGAGCAAAGTTAAGGGGAGAGACACTAGTTTTGTGTCTACCACAGGGGCCAACAAACTCTAGCCCATGAGTCAAACTCACCTGCTGCTTAGTTTTATAAGGCCCGTGAACTAAGAATGGTTTTTACATTTTTAAGTGGTTGAAGAAAATTGAAAGAAGAATAATATTTCATGACACGTGAAAATTACATTAAATTCAAATGTCGTGTCCACAAGTAAGATTTTTTCGGAAGCCAGTCAATATTTACATGTTTTCTGTGGCTACTTTCAGGCCTGATGGCAGAGTTGAGCCGTTGAGACCATTTGGCCCACAAAGCCTGAGAGAGTCACTATGTGGCCCTTTGCAGAAGAAGTGTGCCCACCTGCCTCACGCACACTGACAGTTTCATGGGTTATTTCCCTTAATCCTCGCTCAGTCCTGTGTGGTTCCAATGAACAAAGTGAGCTCATAAGCTGTGGTCACAGAGCAACACGTACACCTTCTGACCCCAGGCCTTTTGGACTCCTAGGCTGCTGCTCGGCCTGTGCAGGGCAACATCTCCCCTGCACCTCCACCACTCTTAGGACAAAATCTAAAATCCTGCCAAGGTCTCCAGGGATCAGCTGGGTGTATCCCCAACCCTCCCTGGCCAGGCGCCACTCTCTACAAATCCCACTGTGGTCTCCGAAGCGCGGAAGGTCCCCCCGGGGTCTGTGGTCCTGCCTGGATCACTCCCTCCTCCTCCCTTCACTTTGTCCAGCTCTGGCTGATCCTTCAGATTCTCCTTGCTGAAGCCTTCTGGATACTTCTGTACTCTGTCAGTTAGCCACTCTTCCTGCTGTGGTTCTGGGTGGGCGCTGCCCACACAGAAAGAGGCCCGTGAAGGGCCAGAGGCAATGCACGTGGAAGGGTGGTGTGCGGCTCCCCGTGCCCTTGGAGCTCACACCTGTGGAGGCTGGCCTGCTGCCTGCTGGATCTGCAGCCCCTCCAGCACTGTCGTGACCTTTTCCTTTGCTTCTCTGGGTCCTGGCAGGTGTGTGCGGCTCTAGGGGGAAGGATGCCAGCTTCTGCAGGGTGCCTGCGTCACTGGGGGTGGGTGAGCTGAGAGAAAGGCAGGCGGCCGTGTTTCTCCCGGGGTTCAAGTTTGCGTGGCTGCTGACTGTTGCTTCACACTCCACTCTTCTACTGGGGCCTGATTGCAGGGACCACGCTTGCGGCGGACTTCTCAGCTTCCCTTCGCAGGCCCTGGTTAGTGACTCTTTTCTGACCGTCTAACCCTCCGCTTCTGGACCTTTTCTTCCCCGGCATCTCCTGTGATGTGGGAGGTGGAATTCTGATAATTAATCCCTTACTCTGTATCACTCGGAACTTTCTGCTTCCCTAATGGAATTCTGACTCCCTCCCTGCTGGGTTAACGCTTCCATGCTGCTAATATGTCACTTTAGGCGTCTCCTTCATTGCATTAGTGACGTAATTGTGTAATTAATTACTGACTGCCTACTTTCGCATTAAATTCCGTGAAGGTGGGCGGGCTTCTCATCCACCTGCTCCCCCATGGCTCTGGCGTTGCTCCCATCGGGGCAGGTGCATTCCTCGTGGTCTATAAATGTTTGCAGAATGAACGATTTATTCCAGAATCAGCAAGGGAACATGGAAATTGGTTTTGCTCTTAGGCTGTGATTCACATAATTTTCAGAACCTCCAGGCTGTCGAGACCCATTGACCAAAACACACGTTAGTGGCCATTCTCCCCTCCTTGGCTCACCTGGTTCCACAGTGTCCCCAGCCAAGGGGACACAAGCTGAGGTTCAGAGACGCACAGTTAAGGTAATCATCACGATTTAAAAAAATTTGGGGGGGTGTTGTTGCAGAGTTAGATTTTCCTTTTTTGGAACTTAGAAGCCCCCAGAAACATGATGCAGAGGAAACACCCTGCAAAGAAGCGACTGGGCTTGCAGCCAACTTGCCCTGTGACCTCTGAGTCATGGCATCTTTGGTCAAAGGTGTGGCCCTTCTTCTGGTGTAGGTGCAATGCTTGAACTTCTTAGTGATTGACAGTCCTGGTGACTTTCAGTTGAGGGCATGTTCCTAGATGTCTTACAATACTTGGGAAAAGCCTGAAAAATTTCAAATGTCCCATCGGACATCTACATAAGTGATAACTCTCTTTACTTGAGCCTATATTTCACTATAAATATTTCACAATAAAAAAATCATAAAGTATATTTATCATGTGTGTAAGGTACATTTAATTTTCTATGAATGAAGCTACCTTGAAAATCAAGGGAAAGTTAAAGTTGGTTTTGGGAGGAGCTTCCTCAAGACTTGTTTGCCATTTTGGAAAACTGCATCACCGATAGCACTGCTACTTAGAGTATCTGAGCTGCTATTACAGCATACTGGGATCCATCTGGGTTTATAGCTGCTGCGTCCCCGGTAATTCTTATTGTAGATTCAGGGATTTGACTACTTCATATGGCTTCTGGTGTTGTCCTACTGGGTGTTATTTTGCTGTCTTATAAATGACTTCCCTTTTATATCTCTTTTACTTTTTTTTTTTGCAGTACGCGGGCCTCTCACTGCTGTGGCCTCTCCCGTTGCGGAGCACAGGCTCCGGATGCGCAGGCTCAGCGGCCATGACTCACGGGCCCAGCCGCTCCGTGGCATGTGGGATCCTCCCGGACCGGGGCACGAACCTGTGTCCCCTGCATCGGCAGGCGGACCCCCAACCACTGCGCCACTAGGGAAGCCCTCTCCTTTACTTTTTAAAAAATTTATTTTATTAAAGGTAGTTGATTTACAATGTTGTGTTAATTTCTGCTGTACAGTAAAGTGACTCAGTTATATCTATATCTATATCTATATACATTCGTTTTCATGTTCTTTTCCATATGGTTTATCCCAGGATGTTGAATGTAGTCCCCTGTGCTCTACAGTAGGACCTTGTTGCTTATCCATCCTACATACACTAGTTGGCATCTGCTGACCCAACCTCCCAGTCCATCCTCCCCCTTCCCCTACCACCCCCCACCCCCCAACCACAAGTCTGTTCTCTTCGTCTGTGAGTCTGTTTCTGTTTCATAGGTAGGTTCATTTGTGTCATATTTTAGATTCCACAGATAAGTGATATCCTGTGGTATTTGTCTTTCCCTTTCTGACTTACTTCACTTAGTGTGATAATCTCTAGGTCCATCCATGTTGCTGCAAATGGCATTATTTCATTTTTCTTTATGGCTGAGTAGTATTCCATTGTATATATGTGCCACATATTCTTTTTTGAATTTTATTTTATTTACTTTTTTATACAGCAGGTTCTTATTAGCACCACATATTCTTTATCCATTCATCTGTTGATGAACATTTAGGTTGTTTCCATATTTTGGCTCTTGTGAATAGTGCTGCTATTCTATGAACATAGGGGTGCACGTATCTTTTCGAATTATAGTTTTGTCTGGATAAATGCCCAGGAGTGGGATTGCTGGATCATATGGCAACTCTATCTTTAGCTTTTTGAGGAAACTCCATACTGGTTTCCATAGTGATTGCACCAATTTACATTCCCACTAGCAGTGCAGGAGGGTTCCCTTTTCTCCACAACCTCTCCAGCATTTGTTATTTGTAGGCTTCTTAATGATGGTCTTTCTAACCTGTGTGAGGTGGTATCTCATTGTAGTTTTGATTTGCATTTCTCTAATAATTAGTGTATACCTCCTTTATATCATATACATGGCATTACGTTGGAGTTTTTTATTTTGAAATTTAGGTATGTAGTTAAGTTACATTACCTATAAATTTAATTTCAGAAAAGTAAAATAGACATTGCAAAATAATTGTTACTCATATGCAAAATAATCTTTACTCATATGGCATTGCATTTGAAAGTGTAAGAGTCTTTAGACTCTCTGCTTATGATTGTCCTTTTAGCTTTAAAATATCTCTGCGTTTCCCCCATTCCACAGAGTCACATGTGGCTTCTGAAGGAGATTTGGCAAAGGGAAAAGAGAGGAATCCCCCAAAGTGTTTAGGTATGTTCAGGTGTTCATTTTGTCTCTTCCCATCTGTTGTTTTTCTTAACTGGATATTTACGTATTCCTTGGAAGTTTTTTGACCGCTGGAGAATTATCAGTGATATCAGAGCCTTGTGGTAATTATTGTGCTGGGCTTGACAATGTGTTTTTGCAAAATGTGTTTCTGCTGGTGCTGAATTCAGCATTTACGTGCAGCAAAGGTGCCACTTAAAATTGGATGTGGGTTCCACTCCTGCCTAGGATGGAGAAAGCTGGAAAGAACATCACCCAGACATCCATGAGAAGAAGCCAGATAAGCTACAAAATCATAGCTTTTCCTGAACCCATCAGAGGGGTAATCGAGTAGCCTGAATTCCCAGGGGGCAGAGTCTCTCCCCTGAGAATAGTCAGGACACAAGTGCTGCATCAGAACAGAGAGAAAGTCACCTCGGCCATAAAAGTGTTTCAAAGAAATCAGCAAAATTTTGACTAGTCATTACAGGCCTAGTGTGGACTAGCATGGCAGCAGAGAGACTCCCAGACATCATGGAGCTCGCACTCATCCCCAGACTCTCTCCTATGGAGCTCCACCTGGGACTCTCCAGGTGGATTGGGTGTGAGGCTGGAAAGAGCCTCCTTGGTGATGCAGACCTGCAGACAATCTAGGTATCATTGCAGGGGTAGAGTGGGCAGGAAGTTGCGGGGAGGGTCAGGAAACCCCACCCTAAGGCCTGATCCTTCACTCAAAGCCTTAAGCTTCTGGAAGAAGAGGCAGTGGGATCTGTAGCCTCCAAGGTGCAGGTACACACCCATTGCTGCTGAGGGAAGGAGAGAAGACAGACCCTCTACCCGGGAGAGGGGCAGAGAAAGCCGTGGGCCCGGAATCCTACACACGCTACTAGGTGGGTAGGGAGCACTCTTGTGTAGGACTCCCTGAAGATACAGAGCAGCTTGACCTTCATGGGAAGAAGGCTCAGGGTTACCCAAAAAGCTCCACCCTCAAGTCCCAAGCACACAGGACCATCTGAGGCTGATGCTGGGCTGGGTGACAGAGATGCCGGGCACATCCTCCTGCCAGCCCAACAAGTACCGAGCAGCCAACAGCAGGCTGCAGGGGAGGGAGCGAGAGCCCCCAGAAGCTCAGGAAACTCAGAGAGGCAGCTGCGCAGGGCTGGGTGAAAGCTGAGGATGGGGCATGAACACAGAGGAGAACCTTTCTGCACACCAGCCCCCACCTGAGCACAGAGCATCTTAGGGAAGTCAAGCCTTTGGTTCCATGAAGGTAACTGGATCAGTCAGCTTGGGCTGCCATAACAAAGGGCCACCGACTTGGGGGTTTGGAACAACAGAAGTCATTTTCTCACAGTTCTGGAGGCTGGAAGTCCGAGATCAATGTGTCAGCAGAGTTGGTTTCTCCTGAAGCCTCTCTCCTTGGCTTGTGGACGATGGCTGTCTTCTCACTGTGTCCTCACATGGTTTTTCCTCTGTGAACATGCATCCCTGGTGTCTCTTCCTCTTCTTATACGGACATCAGTCAGGTTGGATCAGAGTTCACTCTTTTGACTTCATTTAACATTTATTATCTCTTTAAATGTCCATCTCCAAATGCAGTCATGTTCTGAGTTACTGGGGGTTAGGGCTTCAACATCTGGCTTTTGAGGTGAGCAATTCAGTCTACAACAGTAACAATAAAAAAAAAAACAAAAACTGAAACCCAGTTCGATCCTAACTAGATTTACTCAATTCCTCACACTTTAAAAAAAATCACCTGCCATTATATTATAAATTCTTTCCCTGTTGCTGTACAATCTTTGTAGTTACCACGTTTAATGGCTACATAATATTTTTCTTCATGTGGTTTTGTCATCCTTATGCTCCTTACTGTTGTTGCACATTTTAAGTTAGTGCTGTATTTTTTTCCTGCAAGTAAAAATCTTTATGCACATGTTTTTCCATGTGCATAAATGATGATTTTAGAATCATCCCTTAGTATAGATCCTAAAAAGAGACATTATTGCATCAAAGGGCATAACCCCTCTCATGGGCTCCCATGAATTTAATTGTGTCTCCCATTAAATTCATGTGTTGAAGCCCCTAACCCTAATATGATAGTATTTGGTGGTGGGGCCTTTGGGAGGTAATAGGGTTAAACAAGGTCATAAGGGTGGGGCCCTAATCCGAAGGGATTTGTGTCCTTATAAGAGGACGAGGAGACACCAGAGAGCTCTCTCTCTCTCTCTGAGCAAACGCCCACAGAGGAAAGGCCATACAAGCACACAGTGAGATGGCAGCCTTCTGCAAGCCAGGAGGAAACATCACCAGGAATCAAACTTCCTGGCACTTTGATCTTGGATTTCCAGCCTCTAGAACTGGGAGAAAAAAATTTCTGTAGTTGGAGCCACCCCTTCTGTGGTATATTGCATGGCAGACTGAGCAGAATGTTACAACCCATTTCCACACATGCATTACTTACCTATAAATGCCCATATTAAAAGTTAGCTGCTTTTCTTCTGGCTGTTTACATAAACTTCTCTGTGCCTACCCCTTCTGAATGGACTTTTCTGTCATCTGTAAACTTAAGATATTCAAATGCAGTTCTCTCATTTAAATAGTTTTTGAAAATCTATGTCAGATCCTAACACTGATATCCCATAATTCAAAAGTATATATTTTGTAACTTTAAGCTTATCAGTAACAAAGTGGTACCCTAATTCTGACATTTATTTTTCTCTTTTTTTTAGATCATCCCTTTCGTGTACCAGGAAACAAACACATGAGCAAATGAACAAATAAGCAAAACGAAAAACAAAACAGAAAACACCCAAACGCCCCCCAAACAAAAACAATCTAGAATTATAGAAATTCATGCCTAAAGCTTATAAATATTTTTTAATATAGAGATTTTTCCAAAGTATATTTTTATATGTTAATACATAAAGACTGTTTCTTAAATACTTGTTGTTATGACATGATTCGTGTTCATTTAAAAAATAGAGGAAAACTTTAATAAAACATTTTTCTGTCATGTGAGTCAGCAAACACTGTGAGTGAGAGTTATATAAAAATTACAAATGAATAACTGAGGAGAGATTTACCACTGCTGGATGATCTGACTTTTAAGATAAACCCTTGATTTGCTCTGGGACATAGCTTTTCTGGAACTACGGATGTATCCTGCCAAATTTGCTTCAGAACCTTTATTTTGCTATCTTCAGTTTAAGAGTCAGTCAATAAACATTCATTGATTTTCCAAGGTTCCTTAGGACACAAAGAATAAGATACAGTTCACATCCAATTTTCAAGTCATTTGCTTGTTAAAGTCTTGTTTTAAGGCTGGCTGCTGCTTACCATGGTCTCCCTGTAGACTTGTGTTTGGGTTCTTACATGAGCTAATATTTTCTGAGAGAGAGAGACATCTTTGCTTCTTGGGTCTGTCTACTTTGTGTTTCTTCAAAGACTGGCTATTTTGCAGCCAATGTACAGGCCAGGACTTTCTGAGGAATTAGGGAAATTTTCAGATGGTCCAAAATTGTCACTTAACAAAATTGGCTCATAAATTCAGTTACCTCCTCACCCAGTTTCTTGACGACACACATAGCAAAATTGATGGGGTAGGGGGAGAGTTTTAGTGTGAGTCTCCTCCCCTACCAAAGGCCAAATAAGGTGATTCCACGAGGCGGGAGTTAGGGAGCGAGAGAGGGAAGCAGGGAAGGGGTAAGCCAATGTGCGGGCATGGATGTCAACAGTCTCATCTATAAAGACAGCGGGGATGCTGTTGACCTAGTGAGGGCTCCTTGAGGAAGGGTACGGGAGCCCTCTGAAAGAACCCCCTGAAGGACAATAGGCTGCAGCACCTGTCACCTGCTCCATCCCAACTGATGGGGACATTAATTTCCTTCTCCTTTTCTCTCAGCTTCTGAGAAGACCCTGCAGCACAAATGGGAAAGACTAAAGGTGGCTGCCTGAGTCGGGAGTGGAAGGGGGCTGCAAAGTGCAAGATGAGTTTGAGGGCTCCCCTAACTCCTCACATCAGTGGACAGTGGGTCGAGGAGGTGGTACTCAGGGCACCAGAAAGCATCTGCCTCAGGGAGCCTCATCTCCCTTTTCCTTTTCCTATTGATCGATTGACTCCACAATCAAACAAGCGAAGATAGAGGAGGAGGAGAAGAGGAGGACTTGAAAAAGCTCAGGTTTGATGAATATAACTTTGGTACCCAGATTTGAAGACTAAGTCTTTCTGCTTTATTGGCAAACCGCTGAGAAATTGTGCAGAGCTTGCAGCTGCTCTTTGATTGTGATAATTATAAGGAAATGAATGAATGAAGAAGCCCAGGGGTATAGATGAGCATGCGTCCCTTGTCACTGATATGCAAGTTGTCCTCTCCATGGTCTATGGGAGTAACTAGACCTAAAAATGAATGAGTGTAACAGACTCTAAACTCATGCATCTTTTCAGGGCCAATGTGGGCAGGCGCAAGGGAAACCTGAAAAATGCAAAATTTAGATCTGTTCTCTGGAAAATGCACGACTCTAAGCTTCAATGACCAATGGAAGATCATGGTGAAAGTGCGTTGGCTACAGCTGGTCATGTGTTCAGTTAGCATCAACGTACCCTTGACTTTTATTTCATCACTAAGATAAAAATAGTTAACGTCTGTCTGAATGTGACATGCCATGATGTAAAGATGTAATTGATACCTACTTAAAGGATTAAAACATGGAACAGACGGCTGAAGTAAGAGACTAGATAATGTAGCATGAACTGTGTAAATGTTTGAATGAATGTTTTGAAAAGTGAGTTGTTAGCCTCATTACCAAGTAGCAAGTTTGTGATTGAGGACAGTTGACTTCAGGGAGTGGGGTCTGGGAGATTTTGCTGTCGTTTTCATATAGCAGTGAGTTATTTGGAAAAAATGCATCTCAAGGACTTTTCACATTTAGGAAGAGATAATGCTAAGAGAGGCGGTCAAGGATAGCGATACTGGGACCCCAAAGATGACTCAGAGATGGGACTGTGGTCAGCAGTCCATCATACATGTTTTCCAGAGAAGAACACATCCTTTAGGCAATTTAGAAAGAGTTGTTTTCAGAGGGCAGGCTGTTAATAATGTTGAATGAATGAGTAGAGAAGATGGTGTGTGAAGCAAGGAAGCCCAGGAAAGGTTGTACAAAGACAGTGATGTGGTGGATTGTGTACTGATTCCCGGTGTGAGGGAAGGAGGATTCCAAGGTGAGAGAAGTCCTTGGAAGAGGAAGGAACATTACCAGTGGGCTAGGGTGTAGCCCAAGAGATGCTCAGGCAGCACACAGGTGGTCTAGGGAGGAGCAGGTTCCAGCGAGGAGCAGGCCAGGATCTCCTCACATGACATTGACCACAAATCATCTTCCAGTCTGTAACCAAAGTCCTGAGTTTCACCTCCTGTTTTCTTGGTAGTAAGAGCTAGTCAATGGTGACCTGAGCAGAGTCTGCCTGGTCAGAGTCCCTACAGCCCCCTCCAAGGGCACAGCCAGTGATTCCTGCAGGAGGAGCTGCCTCTCTTGGGCTCATGTGTCATTGAAATATTTAAGGGGACCTCCCTCCCCCAGCCTTCCTGCCCGAGGATGGAATTAGAGCTGCTTAGTCACTTTCTTCTAAAAGGCCATCAGAAATCATCTCATCACTCTGTATGTACATCTCATTTAGGTCAGTCTCCACCAGAATGCCAAGCCTTTAAAGTGGTCTTTTTCAACCCTTATTTGTGCCCCATAAATTTCTTTATATCCCTTAATAGGATTCAGTATCCCGTCCCTTCCTTACCACTCAAAACCTTCCAGTGTATCCTCTGCAATCGAGTCTGTCATCCTCAAAATTCCCTGAACCTGCAATCTCTTCTCAGAAAGCTCCCTTCTTTCCCAGAATGAGATCTGCTCTCCCCCGAGGACACTGCCGTCCTTTTGAGTGGTGGCTGTTTCTTCTCCCATTCCCCATGGAGCACAGGTTGGGAGCTGGGGTAGCATCCTTTCTGCTTTATGTGGTTTCTCCCTGACCATTTTCTCCCTGCTTTCCTCGAAGATTCTGGCCTTTTGAGGTAATTGCCATTACCATATGAATTAGTCTTGGATTTTCCAGAGAAACAGAATCGATAGAATATATTTGTATATTTATATCTATTTATATCTCCTATAATAGGATATATTATTATAATACAATATGTTTTGTATATATTATATATTTTATATGTTTTATTTTAAATATATAGTATATATTTCTCTCTCTATATATATACACTAAAATTTACTATATATATATATATAGATATTCTAAAATATGTATATATATTTACTCTAAGGAGTTGGCTCACACCATTATGGAGGCTGAGAAGTTCCAATATCGGCAGTTGACAAGCTGCAGACCCAGGAGAGCTGATGGTAAAGTTCTAGTCTAAGTTCAAAGGCCTGAGAACCAGCAGAGCTGATTTGTGCAAGGTCCCATCTGGATCCGAGTCTGAAGGTAGGAGTAGATGGCTGTTCCAGCTTAAAGACAATGAGGCAGAGAGAAAGGATTCTTTCTTACTCAGCCTTTTATTCTATTCAGACCCTCAACAGATTAGACAAGGCCACCCATACTGAAAGGGCAACCTTCTTTACTCCCATCTACCGATTCAAAATTTTTTTCATTTTCTCACATATACCTTTACTTCTGCTGTCCTATATTTTTTTATTGGTGTATTGTTGATTTACAATGTTGTGTTAATTTCTGCTGTACAGCAAATTGATTCAGTTATATACATATATGTACATTCTTTTTTTTTTAAATCTCACCAAGAAACACCCTTGCAGACACACCCAGAATAATGTTTAACGATATGTCTGGGTGCCCTGTGGCCCAGGAAAGTTGACACATAGAATCAGCCATCACACCACACTTACTTGTCACCATCCTCAGCTCATCTTTTGGTCACTTCTCCTTGCTTATTGAAGGTTTGAACACTTAGTTCATTCTTATTATCTGGGCAACTATAGAGAAGATATTTTTATGTTTCTGTACAGTTAGGGTTTTCTGAGCAAATTTTATTGAAACTCGGGACCTGGGCTAAAAGAACAAGGCTTGGAAGATGAAGGGTGATGAGACAGTGAGAGGCTTTCCTGAGAGATCTACCTGCCTGGAGGTGTGTGTTTACATTTAAAGGTGGGGATGGGACTCAGCACCTTTGCATGTCCCTGGGTTCTCAAGCTGGAGACACTCACTTCCTCTCCTTCTTGGAGTCATTTATTTACATTCTAAATGGTAAGAACCCAGGATCCTTTCCAAGGGGAATTTTTTTCCCAAGGGAGTGACAAAAATTCTTTCCTTGACCAATTTCAGTTGGGCTCCTGCACATTCTCCTAGACTCATCTGTGTACTTCCTTCTAGAAGCCAGTTTTGGCAAGACCCTTGCTAAGTCAGTTTAGCCAGAAGCTCCATCCTTGATATCTGAACAGGTTCCTTATCCTCCACCATCCCCCAGATGATGTCTGATCACTCTGGGCTGCCTCTAGCAAGAGTCTTGATAGGTTAGTTTACCCAGGACCCTCCCTTACCCTTGATGTTTCCTCTCAGTAATTTCACCTCCACTGTACCCATCCTGCTCCTTGGCTGTGATTCCCAATTGCCCACTCTGTACTCGGAGTTGAACCTGGTCTATACTGAGGTCTCTTTTTCCCTTTTGCAATAGTTCTGAATAAAATTTGTTTTTTACCACTTTCCCGTCCAACTCTGTTTTTTCTTAAATAGGAGATAAGTTTTAATTTTCTTTTTTAAGGGAAGGAGGGCTACGATACAAGCCATCCTATTAAACTACTCAGATGCATATTTCCGTTTGCAGCTGCAGTACGTGTAGAGGAACATCTGATGTAGCCTTCATTGCATCACCCCAGGGGCAAGAATTAGAGTGTGGGATGGGGAGGGGTGTGATTATGATAAGTGAGTAAAATTAATTTATTCTTTCTCTGGGGACTCATATCTACCTCCAACTAAGAGAAAATATAGATATTGAACACTTCACATTGTCTTCAGCGCTGTTCTAGGTTCTCAGTGATTCAACATTCATGACAAACCTACATGCAGCTCCTTCTCAGCTCCTTCCTTTCCTCACTGCTCACACACAGGTTTTCTCTGTTTCACCTCAAGCACTTGCTCTTTTGGTCATTCTTTAGACCTCCTTAATTTTAATTCTAAATATATTCATCTCAAACTCCTCACTTCTTATCTTTACGTACTTAAGTCCTGTGTCCCCACAATGCGTAGTCTACACCAGGACCACTGGTTAGGGTTACGTCCTCCTTTTTCACTGAGCATTACTCCTTTGTTTTTTTTTTAAACACAGTTTAGAGTTCCTTGTCTTTACCTATAATCACTCCCTTGTGAACGCCCTCAGCCCTTTGCCCTTCTCAGATTTGCTTGGCAACTTCAGCCATGGCTGAAGTAATTTTCTAACTATTTCACACCTGCTTCCAAGCAACCGAATGTGCTAGAAACAACTGCCAGCAGTGCTGACTGGTCGCACTTTGAATTCTTTACATCACCTCATGTAGTTCTTCAGCACTGCCCAGCTATCCTGTCACTTCCTCCATTCAATTCTTTCTATTACATCCAGAGAGAACTACTTCACACTTTCTCCTCTCTCCTTGGAACTGCCAATATCCTTTTGCATCAGTGAGTTTTTGCTGTGTAACAAGCAAGTACAAAAATCCCTGTACTTTCATACAACAGTAAGAATTTGTGATCGTGCCTATCGATCTATGGATCAGCAGGTTTGCTTGTTCCATGTGTCCCTTCTTATTCTGGAGGTCAGAGAAACATTCTTCTCATGACAGTGGGAGAAGTAAAGAGACCAGGCCCAGCTGGGCAAGGTCATTTCAATTCTCTGTTCATCTCACATTCACTCACATTCCACTGGCCAAACTAAGTCATAAGACCAAACCCCACAACAACATGGAGATGTTGGGGGAAGGAAGCAAGTATTTGCTGAATGATAATCACTCCCAATTGATGATCATGTTTTATTTCAATTGCCAGCCCAACAAGAGTCTCTGTCTGACTCGTGCCCTCTGCCTTCTCTCTTGTGATAAAGGATCTGCTGTGTCTAAACCCCACCATCCAGAGTGCCCTGGATCCTCTCTCTTCTGGCTACTGCAGGTGGCTTCCCTGCACCATCAATTTTTCTTTCTCTCCTGGATCACCTCCATCAGCAGACATGCTGACCAGCTCCCACACCAAAACATTGTCCTTCTTTGATTTTTCATCCCACTCTTGTCCCCAACTCAACTTGCTGTTCTTTATAGCAAAATTCCTCAAAAGAGTTGCCCCAAATTACAGTCCACAGTCTCACCTCCAAATTCCAACAAGCTTTTATCCTCCCGTTAGGATCACAGTGGTCAAGGTAATCAACAACCACCATGTTATCAAATCCAATGGATATTGTGACATTCATCTTGCTTGACCCATTGGTGAGATTTGGTAGAGTTGCTCACTTCCTCCTTAAAATTTGATTTCCATGAGGCTCCCTTCTCACCCTCCTACTTTACTAACTTCTCTTCCCATGTTTTTTTCTTGTTGTTTGTTTAGGCTTCTTCTCTTCTTGTCATGTCTAAATGTTGGTTCATTTTGGACTGAGTCTTTGATTTTCTTCTCTATCTACAATCTCTATCTACAATCTCTCCATAGGTCTCATGGCTTTAAAAACCAGGCGTAAGCGATAGTTCCACATTTTTATATTTGTCCTTGACTTTCCCCCTAAGCTTCAGACTTGTTATCCAAATTACTACTTGGCTTCTCACTTAGATGTTGAATAGACACCTCAAATCTACCTATCAGTGCTAAATTTCTCCCCAAGCCCACTGTTTCCCATGTCAGTAAGTGATGTCACTTGGAGTCAGGCCATCTGGGTTTGGTTCTCCTTTTCACATCTTTCATCCATTGTCTTTTTGGAAATATCCTTCAAATACATCTGGAATCCATCTATTGTCACCACTTCTGTAGTTGACAGCATAATGGCTCCCCAAAAATGTCCATGCTCTAATCTCTAGAACCTATGACTGTTACCTTACATGGCAAGAGGGACTGTGCAGATGTAATTAAGGTTGTGGACCTTGGATGGGAGATCATTTTAGATTATCTGGTGGCCCAATCTAGTTACATGAGCCCTTCAAAGTGGAAGCAGAAGGCAAAAGGTGAGTAAGAAAGATAAGATGTGAGAAGGACTCAACCACTGTCGCTGGTTTTGAAGATGGAGAAAAGAGGCCATGGGCTAAAGAATGTGGCAGCTTCTAGAAGCTTGGCACAGCCTTCATTTTAGAGCCTGAAAGGAAACAGAGACCTTTCAGGTTCTGTACCCACAAGGAACTGAATTCTGACAACTCAAATGAACAGGAAGTAAGTTCTTCCCTACAGCCTCCAGAGAGGAATGCAACCCTGTCAACACCTTCATTTTAGCATCATGAGACTGTATGGGACTTCTGACCTAAGGAACTGTAAGGTAATAAATCAGTGTAGTTTTAAGGCACTGAGTTTATGGTAACTCATAACAGCAGCAATAGAAAACTAATACAACCTCCATTACTATCACCCTGTAGAAGGCACCATCGTCTCTTGGCAATAGTCTTCCTGTTGCTTCTACTTTACAAAATAACCAAAGTGATATTTAAAAATATAAACTAGATCATTGCCATTATCCTGTTTCAAAGCTATTCTTCTGCTCTAAAATCTTCTCAGAACATTTAGAAAAAATTCCAAAATTTTTTATCATGACACACAAATCTCTACATGTCTGATGTCTATGTAACTTTATAACACTGAATTCTTTCATGTGTCTTCTCTCTCATTTTGTTTCAAAGACACTGATCTTGTAATTTCTAGAACATACCAAGCTCATCCCTGCCCCAGGGCTTTTATCTTTGCAGTAACTTTTCCCTTGAATCCTTGCTGTTTTTCCAGATATTCACCAGGTTTGTCCCCTCATTTCATCCAGTTCAATGGTAACACGGCACCTCCACAGACAGGACTCTTGGTCGGCCATATCTGCAATCATCCCATGTCCCACTCCTGCCACCTCTATTCCTTCATCTGTTATACTATTTTTGATAGCATTTATTAGTATTCAAAATGGGCATTATAGTCTCTTTCCTTTGCTAGTTTATTGTCTGTCTCTGCCACTAGAAAATAAGCTTCATGAGGGCCCCTAAAATTTTGCCTTGTGTGTTGCTGTTTTGTGCATTGTTGGCTAGAACAGCTTCTGGCCAGTAATAGGGTTTTAATATACTTTTGTTGAATGAGTGAGGAAGCGCAGAATGTAACTAGAGTATCTGAGTCTTTGAGTCAATGAATCCATCTCTTCTGCACTTCAAGGGCTTGGAGAGGGAATGGAGAGAGATGCTCTCCATTTTCCACATGATTACTTCTTTATCAGACATATCGACACATCAGTTGGCTCACCGGGTGAAGTATCTCTGCAGAGCTTGGAAAGAAGTGGGACTAGGTTGGGCTAGCATGTTGCTCATGTCCCAGCACAGCAGAATCAGAGCCCAAGGGGCAAGGCAAACAGGGGGAGCATCTGACAGTGTTGGTCAGATGCTGTCTCAGAAATCTGGTGCTCAGAGATGCAAGAGGCCATGGCATTTTGCTTTCTTCTTTGTTTTTTGGCTGAACTCACATGCTTTATGAATATAATGATGGCAAGAAGAAGATTCTCCTCTCCTCCCATGTACAGGATGCTCTGGTACCATGCTGTTACAGCCTGTGGGAGAAGCCACTGAGCGTGATCTTCCAATTAAGTCACACATCTAGCATCTCTCATTTCTTTTCTTTTTTTTTTTAAAAACATCTTTATTGGAGTATAATTGCTTTACAATGGTGTGTTGGTTTCTGCTTTATAACAAAGTGAATCAGTTGTACATATACTATGTTCCCATATCTCTTCCTTCTTGCATCTCCCTCCCTGCCACCCTCCCTATCTCACCCCTCTAGGTGGTCACAAAACACCGAGCTGATCTCCTTGTGTTATGCGGCTGCTTCCCACTAGCTATCTATTTTACGTTTGGTAGTGTATATATGTCCATGCCACTCTCTCACTTCGTCACAGTTTACCATTCCCCCTCCCCATATCCTCAAGTCCATTCTCTAGTAGGTCTGTGTCTTTATTCCCGTCTTACCCCTAGATTCTTGATGACCTTTTTTTTTTTCTTAGATTCCATATATACATGTTAGCATACGGTATTTGTTTTTCTCTTTCTGACTTACTTCACTCGGTATGACAGACTCTAGGTCCATCCACCTCAGTACAAATAACTCAATTTCATTTCCTTTTATGGCTGAGTAATATTCCATTGTATATATGTGCCACATCTTCTTTATCCATTCATCTGATGATGGACATTTAGGTTGCTTCCATGTCCTGGCTATTGTAAATAGAGCTACAGTGAATATTTTGGTACATGACCCTTTTTGAATAATGGTTTTCTCAGGGTATATGCTCAGTAGTGGGATAGCTGGGTCGTATGGTAGTTCTATTTGTAGTTTTTTAAGGAACCTCCATACTGTTCTCCATAGTGGCTGTACCAATTCATATTCCCACCAGGAGTGCAAGAGTGTTCCCTTTTCTCCACACCCTCTCCAGCATTTATTGTTCCTAGATTTTTTGATGATGGCCATTCGGACAGGTGTGAAATGATATCTCATTGTAGTTTTTATTTGCATTCTTCTAATGATTAATGATGTTGAGCATTCTTTCGTGTGTTTGTTGGCAATCTGTATATCTTCTTTGGAGAAATGTCTACTTAGGTCTTCTGCCCATTTTTGGGTTGGGTTATTTGCTTTTTGTTAGCTGCTTGTAAATTTTGGAGATTAATCTTTTGTCAGTTGCTTCATTTGAAAATATTTTCTCCCATTCTGAGGGTTGTCTTTTGGTCTTGTTTATGGTTTCCTTTTCTATGCAAAAGCTTTGAAGTTTCATTAGGTCCCATTTGTTTATTTATTTTTTTTAATTCCATTTCTCTAGGAGGTGGATCAAAAAGGATCTTGCTGTGATTTATGTCATAGAGTGTTCTGCCTATGTTTTCCCCTAAGAGTTTGATAGTGCCTAGCCTTACATTTAGGTATTTAATCCATTTTGAGCTTATTGTTGTGTATGGTGTTAGGGAGTGTTCTAATCTCATACTTTTACATGGCCTGTCCAGTTTTCTCAGCACCACTTATGGAAGAGGCTGTCTTTTCTCCATTGCATATTCTTGCCTCCTTTATCAAAGATAAGGTGACCATATGTGTGTGGGTTTATCTCTGGGCTTTCTATCCTGTTCCATTGATCTATCTTTCTGTTTTTGTGCCAGTACCATACTGTCTTGATTACTGTAGCTTTGTAGTATAGTCTGAAGTCAGGGAGCCTGATTTCTCCAGCTCCATTTTTCTTTCTCAAGATTGCTTTTGCTATTCGGGGTCTTTTGTGTTTCCATACAAATTGTGAAATTTTTTGTTCTAGTTCTGTGAAAAATGCCAGTGGTAGTTTGATAGGGATTGCATTGAATCTGTAGATTGCTTTGGGTAGTAGAGTCATTTTCACAATGTTGATTCTTCCAATCCAAGAACATGGTAGATCTCTCCATGTATTTGTATCATCTTTAATTTCTTTCATCTGTGTCTTATAATTTTCTGCATACAGGCCTTTTGTTTCCTTAGGTAGGTTTATTCCTAGATATTTTATTCTTTTTGTTGCAGTGGTAAATGGGAGTGTTTTCTTAATTTCACTTTCAGATTTTTCATCATTAGTGTATTAGGATGCCAGAGATTTCTGTGCATTAATTTTGTATCCTGCTACTTTACCAAAGTCATTGATTAGCTCTAGTAGTTTTCTGGTAGCATCTCTAGGATTCTCTATGTAGAGTATCATGTCATCGGCAAACAGTGACAGCTTTACTTCTTCTTTTCCGATTTGGATTCCTTTTATTTCTTTTCTTCTCTGTTTGTTGTGGCTAAAACTTCCAAAACTATGTTGAATAATAGTGGTGAGAGTGGGTAACCTTGTCTTGTTCCTGATCTTAGCGGAAATGGTTTCAGTTTTTCACCATTGAGGACGATGTTGGCTGTGGGTTTGTCATACATGACCTTTATTATGTTGAGGAAAGTTCCCTCTATGCCTATTTTCTGCAGGGTTTTTATCATAAATGGGTGTTGAATTTTGTCTAAATCTTTCTCTGGATCTATTGAGATAATCATATGGTTTTTCTCCTTCTATTCGTTAATATGTTGTATCACGTTGATTGATTTGCGTATATTGAAGAATCCTTGCATTCCTGGAATAAACCCCACTTGATCATGGTGTATGATCCTTTTAATGTGCTGTTGGATTCTTTTTGCTAGTATTTTGTTGAGGATCTTTGCATCTATGTTCATCAGTGATATTGGCCTATAGTTTTCTTTGTGACATCTTTGTCTGGTTTTGGTATCAGGGTGATGGTGGCCTCATAGAATGAGTTTGGGAGTGCTCTTCCCTCTGCTATATTTTGGAAGAGTTTGAGAAGGACAGGTGTTAGCTCTTCTCTAAAGGTTTGATAGAATTCGCCTGTGAAGCCATCTGGTCCTGGGCTTTTGTTTGTTGGAAGATTTTTAATCACAGTTTCAATTTCAGTGCTTGTGATTGGTCTATTCATATTTTCTATTTCTCCCTGGTGCAGCCTTGGCAGGTTGAGCATTTGTAAGGATTTGTCCATTTCTTCCAGGTTGTCCATTTTATTGGCATATAGTTGCTTGTAGTAATCTCTTATGATCCTTTGTATTTCTGCAGTTTCAATTTTTACTTCTCCTTTTCCATTTCTAATTCTATTGATTTGAGTCCTCTCCCTTTTTTTCTTGATGAGTCTGGCTAATGGTTTATCAATCTTGTTTATCTCCTCAAAGAACCAGCTTTTAGTTTTATTGATCTTTGCTGTCATTTCCTTCATTTCTTTTTCATTTATTTCTGATCTGATCTTTATGATTTCTTTCCTTCTGCTAACTTTGGGTTTTTTTGTTATTCTCTAATTGCTTTTGGTGCAAGATAGGATTGTATTGCTATAAACTTCTCTCTTAGAACTGCTTTTGCTGCAAGGTTAGGTTATTTATTTGAGATGTTTCCTGTTTCTTCAGGTAGGATTGTATTGCTATAAAATTCCCTCTTGGAAGTGCTTTGGCTGCATCCCCTAGGTTTTGGGTCGTTGTGTCTCCATTGTCATTTTTTTCTAGGTAATTTTTGATTTCCTCTTTGATTTCTTCAGTGATCACTTCATTATCAAGTAGTGTATTGTTTACCCTTCATATGTTTGTAATTTTTACAGATCTTTTCCTGTAATCGATATCTAGTCTCATAGCGTTGTTGTTGGAAAAGATACTTGATACAATTTCAATTTTCTTAAATTTACCAAGGCTTGATTTGTGACCAAGATATGATCTATCTTGGAGAATGTTCCCTGAGCACTTGAGAAAAATGTGTGTTCTGTTGTTTTTTGGATGGAGTGTCCTATAAATATCAATTAAACCCATCTTGTTTAATGTATCATTTAAAGCTTCTGTTTCCTTATTAATTTTCATTTTGGATGATCTGTCCATTGGTGAAAGTGGGGTGTTAAAGTCCCCCAATATGATTGTGTTACTGTCGATTTCCCCTTTTATGGCTGTTAGCATTTTCCTTTTGTATTGAGGTGCTCCTATGTTGGGTGCATAAATATTTACAATTGTTATATCTTCTTCTTGGATTGATCCCTTGATTATTATGTAGTATCCTTCTTTGTCTCTTGTAATAGTCTTTGTGTTAGAGTCTATTTTGTCTGATATGAGAATTGCTACTGCAGCTTTCTTTTGATTTCCATTTGCATTGAATATCTTTTTCCATCCCCTCACTTTCATTCTGTATGTGTCCCTAGGTGTGAAGTGGGTCTCTTTTAGACAGCATATATATGGGTCTTGTTTTTGTATCCATTCAGCCCATCTGTGTCTTTTGGTGGGAGCATTTAGTCCATTTACATTTAAGGTAATTATCAATATGTATGTTCCTATTCCCATTTTCTTAATTGTTTTGGGTTTGTTATTTTAGGTAGTTTCCTTCTGTTGTGTTTCTTGCCTAGAGAAGTTCCTTTAGCATTTATTGTAAAGCTGGTTTGGTGGTGCTGAACTCTCTCAGCTTTTGCTTGTCTGTAAAGGTTTTAATTTCTCCATGAAATCTGAATGAGATCCTTGCTGGGTAGAGTAATCTTGGTTGTAGGTTTTCTCTCCTTCATCACTTTAAATATGTTCTGACACTCCCTTCTGGCTTGCAGAGTTTCTGCTGAAAGATCAGCTCTTAACCTTATGGGGATTCCCTTGTGTGTTATTTGTTGTTTTTCCCTTGCTGCTTTTAATATGTTTTCTTTGTATTTAATTTTTGACAGTTTGATTAATATGTGTCTTCTCATATTTCTCCTTGGATTTATCCTGTATGGGACTCTCTGTGCTTCCTGGAATTGATTAACTATTTCCTTTCCCATATTAGGGAAGTTTTCAACTATAATCTCTTCAAATATTTTCTCAGTCCCTTTTTTTTTCTCTTCTTCTTCTGGAACCCCTATAATTCGAATGCTGGTGCGTTTAATGTTGTCCCAGAGGTCTCTGAGACTATCCTCAGTTCTTTTCATTCTTTTTTCTTTATTCTGCTCTGCAGTAGTTATTTCCACTATTTTATCTTCCAGGTCACTTATCTGTTCTTCTGCCTCAGTTATTCTGCTGTTGATCTCTTCTAGAGTATTTTTAACATCATTTATTGTGTTGTTCATTGTTGCTTGTTTCCTCTTTAGTTCTTCTAGGTCCTTGTTAAATGATTTTTGTATTTTCTCTATTCTGTTTTCGAAATTTTGGATAATCTTTACTATCATTATTCTGAATTCTTTTTCAGGCAGACTGCCTATTTCCTATTCTTTTGTTAGGTCTGGTGGCTTTTTACCTTGTTCCTTCATCTGCTGTGTGTTTTTCTGTCTTCTCATTTTGCTTATCTTACTGTGTTTGGGGTCTCTCCTTTTTTCAGGCTGCAGGTTTGTAGTTCCCGTTGTTTGTGGTGTCTGTCCCCAGTGGCTGAAGTTGGTTCAGTGGGTTGTATAGGCTTCCTGGTGGAGGGGACTAGTGCCTGTGTTCTGGTGGATGAGGCTGGATCTTTTCTTTCTGGTGGGCAGGTCCACGTCTGGTGGTGTGTTTTGGGGTGTCTGTGGACTTATTATGATTTTAGGCAGCCTCTCTGCTAATGGATGGGGCTGTGTTCCTGTCTTGCTAGTTGTTTGGTATAGGGTGTTTAGCACTGTAGCTTGCTGGTCGTTGAGTGAAGCTGGGTCTTGGTGTTGAGATGGAGATCTCTGGGAGATTTTCGCCATTTGATATTACGTGGACTGGGAGGTCTCTTGTGGACCAGTGTCCTGAAGCTGGCTCTCCCACCTCAGAGGCACAGCACTGATTCCTGGCTGGAGCACCAGGAGGCTTTCATCCACACAGGTCAGAATAAAAGGGAGAAAAAGTAGAAAGAAAGAAAGAAAGAAAGAAAGAAAGAAAGAAAGAAAGAAAGAAAGAAAGAAAGAAGATAAAAGAAAATAAGGTAAGATAAAATAAAATAAAATAATTAAAATAATTATTAAGAAAAAAAATTTTTAAGTAAAAACAAACAAAAAAAAAGGACGGATATAACCCTAGGACAAATGGTGAAAGCAAAGCTGTACAGACAAAATCTCACACAGAAGCATACACATACACACAAAAAGTGGAAAAGGGGAAAAAATAATATATCTTGCTCTGAGACTCCACCTCCTCAATTTGGGATAATTCGTTGTCTATTCAGGTATTCCACAGATGCAGGTACATCAGGTTGATTGTGGCGATTTAATCTGCTGCTTCTGAGGCTGCTGGGAGAGATTTCCCTTTTCTTCTTTGTTCGCACAGCTCCTGGGGTTCAGCTTTGGGTGTGGCCCGGCATCTGCGTGTAGGTCGTCAGAGGACGTCTGTTCTTTGCTCAGACAGGACGAGGTTAAAGGAGCAGCTGAATCAGGGGCTCTGGCTCACTGAGGCCGGGGGGAGGAAGGGGCACGGAGTGCGGGGCGAACCTGTGGTGGCAGAGGCTGGCGTGACGTTGCACCAGCCTGAGGCGCGCCGTGTGTTCTCCCGGGGAAGTTGTCCCTGGATCCCGGGACCCTGGCAGTGGTGGGCTGCACAGGCTCCCAGGAGGGGAGGTGTGGATGGTGACCTGTGCTCACACACAGGCTTCTTGGTGGCGTCAGCAGCAGCCTTAGCATCTCATGCCCGTCTCTGGGGTCCGTGCTGTTAGCTGCGGCTCGCGCCCGTCTCTGGAGCTCGTTTAGGCGGCCCTCTGAATCCCCTCTCCTTGCGTGCCCTGAAACAATGGTATCTTGCCTCTTTGGCAGCTCCAGGCTTTTCCCCGGACTCCCTCCCGGCTAGCCGTTGCGCACTAACCCCTTCAGGCTGTGTTCACGCCGCCAAGCCCAGTCATTTCCCTGCGGTCCGACCAAGCCCAAGCCTCAGCTCCCAGCCCCGCCCGCCTCGGCGGGGGAGCAGACAAGCTTCTCGGGCTGGTGAGTGCCGGTTGGCACCCGTCCTCTGTGTGGGAATCTCTCCGCTTTGCCGCCCGCACCAGTGTTGCTGTGCTCTCCTCCATGGCTCCGAAGCTTCCCCCTCCGCCACCCGCAGTCTCCACCCACAAAGGGGCTTCCTAGTGTGTGGAAACCTTTCCCCGTTCATGGCTCCCTCCCACTGGTGCAGGTCCCGTCCCTATTCTTTTGTCTCTGTTTATTCTTTTTTCTTTTGCCCTACCCAGGTACGTGGGGGTTTCTTGCTTTTTGGGAGGTCTGAGGTCTTCTGCCAGCGTTCAGTAGGTGTTCTGTAGGAGTTGTTCCACATGTAGTTGTAGCTCTGATGTATCTGTGGGGAGGAAGGTGACCTCCATGTCTTACTCTTCCACCATCTTCCTCAACTCCCGCATCTCTCATTTCTGATGACATTGCTGAAGTGCTGAGACATCAGGGCATGCGATGTTAAAAAACAAAACAAAACAAAACAAAGCAAAACTTATTCACAGAATAACACCTTCATCTAGGGAGGTGTGGACTTGGGTCTACATGACCAGCACAACTCCTCCAAATCACTGTGCGCTCCTCCCACCCATGTTTCAGGACCCAGTTGGCACATAAGGACTCAAGCTTCTGTAGCTTCTTCATTTACATCATGTATTTTCTAGTAGTTTTGATCATCAGTTTTTCACTATGATTGGAAAATAGAAATTTACATGTTTTTTAATTAAAAAAATACTTTGTCCTGGTCAAGTTCCTCTGCTGGTACCCTTTACCTGGGTGATGTAGCATCTTGGAGAGCATGTTAACTTTAGAATTTCTGTCTGTAGCAATCTACAGCTTAGGAGTCACGTGGGGCTGCAGAGGAGCCATGCCCTGTGATGCCTAGTGATACATCCTATCATTCATTGGAGCTTACTCTGTGCCAGGCTCTGTGCTAAGAACAGCACTTTATATGCACAATCCCTCCTCCTCCATTCTCTTTTTGATTCAGTCCATCTTCTGTCCCCAGCACAGTATGGAATCAGCTCATGTCAAGGTCACCAAAGACTACCATTTTGTCAGGATCAAAGACATCCACATGGGTTACCTCACAGGTCCTCTTGGAAGTGTTAGATCAAGTTGACCGCTTCCTTCTCTTGGAAGACTTTCTTTGGTTTCCAAGTTGATTCATTTTCTTGATTTTCTTCCTCCCTCAAACTGCCTTCATTATTTCTTGTTTTTACCAGATGACATGTTGGAAAACTCCTGGTGGTTGACTGTCCTTCTTTCTTCATTTATGTTTTCCCCTCAGGTGTTTTTTTATGGTCTCATGACTTTGAATAACATCTAAAGGCTGATGACTTCCAAGTTGATGTTCATCCCTGACTTCTTCCCTGAGCTCTAATCTCATATATGCAACCACCCCCTTGACATCTCTATTTCAAGGTCTACTAGGCTGCTGAACCAAAAAGTTTAAAACAGAACTTTTGATCCCTCACTATATAATGAAAAAATAATCTAGAAATTATAAAATGAAAAAAATAATCTAGAAGTAATCTTTGCTTCTTCTCTTTCCATTATGGACACATCCAAATGCATCAGCAGGTCCTGCTAGCTCTCCCTCCACAGTGTACTTCCCCAACCCGTCCACTTGGCTCATCCCCACAGCTCCCAAGCTGGTCCAAGCCATCATCACTGCCTCTCTAGACAACTGCCCTAGCCTCTTCACTGGTCTCCTTGCTTTCACTCTAGCTCCAGTACACGTCATCCTCCAAATAGCAAGGAGAGTCTTTAGAAATGTAAATCAGATAATACTTTTTCCTTTGTTAAAACTATCCAATGACTTCTCATTATGAAATGGAGCAGGACCCTATGGGGCCTTCCTGGGACAAACCCCTGGTCTCCCTGCCCCATGTCTTCTGCCTGCCTCTTGTCTGTAGAAAACTTTAGCCAAAGAATAAATTTAATCAGAGAAGTGAGAAAATTCAGAAGTGAAAGAAAATAGTTGAACGGGACAAAATAATAATAGTTTAGTCATTACACAAAGTGAAGGACTTTTAGTTCCTCCTCAAGGGCTATAGATAATACCCTGAGCCATATCCTTTGAGCTGTTTTGTAGATACTGAAACCTCCACCAGGTGGAAGAAGTTAACTACATGATGACCAGACTGTAGCCGTGACATAGCTGCTCCACCTTACACAATTTCAAGAACTGGCCTCAAGGAAATGGGAACAAACCAGCCCTGGAACTAAAGATTAACTGTAGTTGAAACAATCAAGATGACACTGATCAGACCATCACCTGACCAATTTCAAGATGACTGTCAGAGCTGACTGTGATGCTGTGCATGTAGCTCCCTACTTCTGCCTATACACCCCTGAAACTCCCCTTTAAAAGCTCTTGTACCCTAATCAGCAGTGGGGAGTGGGCTATTGGACATAAGTCCAGCTTCTCTCCCGGTTGGCAACCTCTGGAATAAAGGAACCTTTCCTTTCCTACCAACGCTTTTCTCTTGAGTATTGGCTTTCAAGCAGTGAGCAGCTGGACCTGAGTTCAGTAACAATTACACTTAAGAAAAAAATCCTCCAAGCTCTCTTAATCTGGCTCTACCTTATTTTTCTGACTTCAGTTGGCACCCCTACCCCTTCATCACCCATTGACTTACTTATGCCCTGGAATACCATGCTGCCAACTTCCCGGCCTACTTGTCTTCATTGGTCAATTTTGTTTCCATCTCAGGACCTTTGTACTTGCCGATCCTCTGCCTTGAACATTGTTTCCGTACATCTTCACATCACTCAAGTCTCAGATTCATATCACCTCCTCAGAGAGGACTTCCTTGCCAGCTGAGGCTCAGAGGAGCCCAGTAACTTGTGTGAGCCTTCTCCTCTAGTAAGTAACACGTTTGAGATCTGAGCACAGGTAATTGAAATCCATATCCTGTGTCTTGACCACCATCTTCTCTGTCTTTATTCTTTCATAGTAGGGGCCAGAGAACACAGTATGATGCAGGGCTTGTTGCAGAAGATACAAGGGATGAAGGGAAGCAAAGGAGATGAATAAGGAAGAAGTGGTCCCGTGAGCATTTTTGGCAACAGCAGCAGAACTCAGTAACAGAGCAACTGGATGTTGAGTAAAATGAAGAGTAAGACTTTTAACTCCTCAGTACAGCCAAGAATAAGATGCTAGATCATAATTCATGGATTACAGGATCAGGACTACAAAACTAAACTGCTGTCCCCAACTAGAGAATATTATTTATTTCCTAGGAAAGTAAAATACAGGTAAGAACCTAACTCATATTTGTATTGTGGTTAGTGCCTTATACTTAGTTTAACAACTTAGTAAATACCCTCAGCAATTTATCACAGTGTGGTGGTTATTCTCAAGTAAGTCCTTTAGTTTAACCTTACTATTAAAATAATCCCAGTGGGGACTGGTTTGAGTAGAAATACCTAAAACTGGTGACCAACATTGTCACAGGATTGGAATTAGAAAAGACCAGGGGAATAATAATAGGACCAGTGAATGTATCAACTCTTGTGTTAGATCATTTAGGTGTTCTTTATGGGTGCATCTCTACCCCAACCTTCCTGGGAGAGAGAAAGACATGAGGTTTCTATGATGGGGCCAAGAAAGATGGTAATTATATAAACACTCTGAAACACTAGCCACGATCTTTAGAGCATGTCCTGAGTTTAATAGTGTCCTCCCCAAATTCATATCCACCCAGAACCTGTGAATGTGACTTGGTTTGGGAATAGTATCTTTGCCAATATAATAAACTTAAAATTATTTGGTCTTAAGTCCAATATGACTAGTGTCCTTACAAAAGGGAAAATTTGGACACAGAGCCATACACATAGGGAGAAATCCCTGTGAAGACAGAGGAAGAGATTGGAGTGATGCATCTGAAAGTCAAGGAACACCAAGGATTGCTGGCAACCACCAGAAGCTAGAAGAGCTGGAGGGATCCTCCCCTAGGGTCTCCAGAGAGCATGGCTCTATCAATACTTAGATTTCAGAGGTATGTGCTCTAGAACTGTGAGGGAATCTTCCTTTATGTATGTCTAGTTTGTAGTAATTCGTTATGGGAGCCTCAAGAAACTAATACAGTGCATCTAAATAATTAGACATCATCAGGTGCTCAATATAAGTAAAAACACCCCATAAACACCTTTTTGGGGGGTCATTGTTGAACCAGCTTATTCTTATTTTAAAACGTGGTTGCTAGCAATCTATATGAACAGATGGTGCATTCACAGGGTTGTCAATAAAAACTTAAACAGGAATACGTGAAAAGCCTCCCTCCTTTCCCTGCTCCATTTCCCTTCTCCCAGGCAATATTTTTCATTTCTTTCTTGTGTAATCTTGCAGGAGAGTTTTATGCATATACAAATCATTCAAGTGCATATTCTCCCCCCATTTTTAAAGTAAATCGTAGCATACTATATACTCTGCTTTGTACCTTGCTTTTTTTTCATTCAACTATTTATCTTGGGAAATTTTCCCTATGAGTATACAAAGAACATCTTGATTTAGTCTTACAGTTGCAAAAGTTTCCATTGCATGCTTGGAAAGATGATTTATTTAGCTGGTGCTCTCATGATGACCATTTAGATAGCTTCCAGTATTTTGCTATTATAAATGAGGCTGCAACAAATAACTGTATACATATGTAGTTTCATGTGTTTGTGACTATATATGTAGGATAAACTCCACAAAAGTAAAATGACATAATCCTAAGGGCATGTGCACTTATTGTTTATAAAAATTGTTTCATTGTGGTAAAATATACATACCATAAAAGATACCATTTAAATGATTTTTAAGTGGCACTAAATATAGTGTACATTTCAGTGGCATTTAAGTACATTCACATTGCTGTGCACCCATCACCACCGTCCATCTCTAGAATTTTTCATTTTCCCAAACTGAAACTCTGTACTCATTAAACACTAACCCCTCATTTTCCCCTTTCCCTAGCTTGGGCAACCACCATTCTACTTATGAATTTGACCACACTTGGTACCTCATACAAGTGGAATCATATAATATTGTCTTTTTGAGCCTGATGGATTTCATTTAATATAATGTCTTCAAGGTTTTTTCCATGTTGGAGTATGTGTCAGAATTTCTTTCCTTTTTAAGGCTGAAAAATATTGCATCGTATGTATATACCACATTTTGTTCATCCATTCATCCATCAATGGACACTTGGGTTGTTTCCCCCTTTTGGTTATTGTAAATAATGGTGCTTAGAACACTGGCATACAAATATGTGTTCGAGTCCCTGCTTTCAATTCTTTTGGGTCTACACCCAGAATTAGAATTGCTGGATCATATGATACTTCCTTGTTTAATTTTTTGAGGAAATACTATACTGTTTTCACAGCAGCTGCACCATTTTACGTTCCCACCAACAGTGCACAAGGGTTCCAATTTCTCCACATCCTCACCAACGCTTGTTATTTTATTTTCTTCTTTTTTTCGATAATAACCATCTTAATGGGTGTGACATGGTATCTTACTGTGATTTTGATTTGCATTTCCCTAATCATTAGTGATATTGAACATCTCTTCAAGTGCTTATTAGCCATTTGAATATCTTCTTTGGAGAAATGTATGTTCAAGTTTTTTACCCACTTTTTAATTGGTTTGTTTATTTTCTTGTTGTTGAGTTCCTTATAATTGCATTTATATATTTAAAAAAATCATAATATTTTTGGGCTATTTTTGTCAAAAAATATATAACCGGCAGTAGTTATATCATAACCACTTTCCAGTTCATTAACTTAATTAAAATTTAATAAGAAGCTGCTAGGTAGCAGTTGCTATTCCTGGGTTGATGAAACAAAAATGAATTAGAAATCATCACTGTCTTTGCAGAAGTGGCAGATGAATAAATAAATGATCATAACAATGTTCAGTAAGGGCTGCCTGTCATGGGGGAACACAAGGAGTCTTCTTGGGCATAAATTAAATCAGGAATGTCTTGGGCTCTATTGCATGAGTCCAATAGAAGAATGTTACTCTATTAGATAGTCATATATAAGAACCATAAGAAAGGTTATTTGCAATGTCTCCATCCTAAAGTGATCACTTTCCCATAAACTCTTCAGCTACAAAATGGTACAGAAAGTGTGGCATGAATCTCACCAAGTGAACATTACTAGAGTAGAGATTAATTAATCTAATTAAATTTTTCTTGAGCACTTACTGTATGCCCAATACTGGGCTAAGGCAGGGTCAGAAAAAAGCTCCTCTGATCTTCCCCATGTCTGCCTTGTACTAATGTCCACCTCCCAGGGCAGGACTGACAAAAATATGGCATGTGGCACCCATGGTGCCTGTTGCATTACTAATTGATGGTGGTCTTTTCCCACTTCGCATATGGCACCCATGACTCTAGGCAGACACTACCAGCCAATAGGAGTGGGCTTTGGAGACTAACCCCATTTTCTATTTGGCTGTTGATGGTCTCTGTGTATAGGAAATTTAGGGGTTCTCTATTAATGTCTGCTGTTTCGAGGAGAGAAAAACTGGGGGTTACCGGAAGTGAAATCAGAGAGCCTGTCCTCTCTGGGCCTAGATACTGGTGAGTCAAGATTGCCACCTCTTTTGTTTCTCTTCCTAAATTTATAATTTCTGTTTTCATATTGTATTTTTTTCATATAAATGTATAATTTTATTTTTTTCTTCTAGTTTTATTGAGATATAATTGACATATAGCACAGTATAAGTTTAAGGTATACAGCATAATGATTTGACTTACACACGTCAGGAAATGATCACCACAGTACGTTTAGCGAACATCCATCTCATATAGATACAAAATTAAAGAAATAGGAAAAAAAAATTTTCCCCTATGATGAGAACGTGAGGGTTTGCTCTCTTAACAACTTTCAAGTATAACATACAGCAGTGTGAATTATACTTATGTTGATAAAAGTATTTTTTTTCCTACAGGTCTTTCAGAGTTTTTATTTTATTTTTTGCATTTTAAGAGTGAGAAACTCAATGTAATTACCTCTGGAAAAAAAAATATTGGAAGGCAAGCTTTGATTTGATTGATGAGTTCACACATTTGTTTGCATCTTGTTCATCTTTCTATTCTCAGCGCCTGGGACGTGATAGGGCCTTAGAGAACATGAGCTGGATGAATGACAATTTACAGGAAGCTGGAGTCTTGAGTCTCCCCATTTGGTGAAATAACTGATGTCCAGGCAAGGAGGAAAACTCTGAGACGCAATGACTGTTCCTTGGGAAGCATAATTCATTCATGTATTCATTCAGCAAATGTTCACCCTTTAGACTAGCAGCACAACCCCCAGCCTCTTGGAGCTTCCAGTCTAGCAGGGGAGACAGATCTTAGACAAATACACACGTAACTACAAACTGATCAATCAGGAAGGATGCAGTTTAGATGGTTCCAGAATTGGCTGGTGCAGAGGTGGGTGGGGCTCTGCGTTCAGTCACTTACTTTGCCGTCCTCTGAGCTCTGACGTAGGTCCCCTGTGGGAAGGACCAAGGGCACAGTGATCAGCTGCCCAGGCTGCCTTAGAGGCCACAGGTTTTTAAGTGTGAATGGCTCTCCTCCACGAATGAGAGGTCTGTTATCCAACACTCTCCACAGACACAGCCAGAGGTGAGAACGGAGTGTGCTTTCTAACACCATTAAAATTTTATCTGCTGAGACTCCGGTTCCAAAGAGACAATAAGCTAAATATTTAAGAGCACCTGAATTAAAATTGACAGATGGACCCAAAGAAGTCTCCTACTTTGTAATTATAAAAATTAGCATCGTTTCCACTTCATGAAAATGTGCACTTACAGGCTTTATTGGTTTTCATTTTATGGTGGCTTAGCTAAATCTGAGCCCTTAGAGTTTGGATTTTTAAAAATTTCATGAAAATAGTGACTTCATTCTCTTCTTTTCTTTTTTTTTAACATCTTTATTGGAGTATAATTGCTTTACAATGGTGTGTTAGTTTCTGCTTTATAACAAAGTGAATCAGTTATACATTCTCTTCTTTTTAAAGCTTCAATTTCTTTTCTCCTTTTTATGAAATGATGGGCCAGTTTCCAAATCCTCCTAAGATTTTGAGATGCTTATTCTGTTCGATTCGTTTCCTTTTTTGAGTGCTCTCTTTCTCTTTCTTTCTCTCTCTCTGCAAAATATAAAATTTGAACCCTACAATAAAATCCCTAAAATTAAACGCTAAAAAAAAGTTAGGGGCTTCCCTGGTGGCGCAGTGGTTGGAAGTCCTCCTGCCGAGGCAGGGGACACAGGTTCGAGCCCCGGTCCGGGAAGATCCCACATGCCACGGAGCGGCTGGGCCCGTGAGCCATGGCCGCTGAGCCTGTGCGTCCAGAGCCTGTGCTCCACAACGGGAGAGGCCACAGCAGCGAGAGGCCCGCGTACCGCAAAAAAAAAAAAAATGTAGAACCTGTATTTTCTTTACTAACACATTCCATGAAGTATTTGGAGGATAAGACAAAGGAGATCAACTAAAGCCCTCTCTACCAATAAGGATGTTATGAAGATCAAAACGTTTAAACATTCAGTTGTTAGTAATCTTCCTGTCACGTGACCGCAATATTGATTTCAAGGAAGTCAATACTGTTAGTTTCCCACTTGCTGTTGTACAGTCGAGTTTACCCCTTGTGTATTTTTCCTGCCTGATCGCTGATGTTTGTGGTCCCTCATTGCTTCGTTGGCTTTGGACAGTGTTTCCCAAATGTTTCTCTCAGCATTCTCCTTGCAGAAGAGAGAGATGTGTGTCCCTGCAGTTCTGGGGGATAACCCAGAATGACTTACCAAAAGCACAACATTTTTGTGTAATTTTCTATTTCAGTTTCCCACTTACCCCTATGATTTACGTTCTTATCACATTCCCACTTGTTTTAACATAAAAATGTCTATTTCCCCAAACCCTCAAGTCACACTGATGCTTTGGGATGCTGTGTTGAGCAGGTGTGCCCTACAGGGGTGTGTCTGAGGGACGGGGGGTACTTGACCCAGCTGAGCTGCACAGTGTCTGGGGATGGGATTCAGCACGAGGTGTATTGAGCTTTCCATGCGGCAGGGTAAGGAACAGACCCTGACCTTCTCTTGTCACCCCAAGAGCCTAGCAACTGGTTGTCCTGATGGCTTTTTCAATCTCCTTCTGCATTTCCAAATGCCTTGTCCTTCCTAAGGTTTCCTTTATTATCCCAGCTAGAGGCAGAATCTCCCCTTCCTTCAAATCCACGTGGCAAAAGCAAAGCAGAACAAAATGAAAGGAAGAGACAGAATTAGATGGAAAAGGATGGAATTAGAAAATCCTTATTTTGCAATCATGACCATAATGGAGTCAGGTGAAGGTCATGGGATGAAAAATTGTTGGGGAACAGGATAGACACATGGTCTCAGAGTAACACTCCCTGTGTTATTCATTAATTACGAGGGGAAACTTCCCTTCCCAGCCCAGCCATCTGTCAGCATCAGGGTCATGGGAAAAGCTGACTTCACTGGCTCTTGCTCTGATGCAAGATGAAGAGCGCAGCATCAAATATTTAGCATTCTGGCCCAAGTTGTTTTAACCTGAATCTAACATTGAGGACACAGTCAGACTCAATCAGACTGTAGGACATTCAACAAAGCAACCGGCCTGGCCTCTTAAAAAGGATGTTGCAAACAAAACAAAAATAAAAACACAGGCAAAGGATCTGTTCTAGGTAAAGGGAGGCCAGAGAGCCATGATGATAAAATACATTGCATGATCCTTGAAAAGGTCTCTGATGGCTGGGACATTTGAATACGGACAGTATATTTGATAATATCATTTATCGGTGTTAAATTTCTTGGATGTGACAACGAGATTCAAGCTATGTAGAAAAATATCCTTTTCCTTAGAAGAAATATTTGGGGATAAAAGATTTGGGAATGAAGTGTTATGACGACTTCAACTTACTTTCAAATGATAAACAAATAGGGAGAGAGAGAGGGAGCGGGGGACTCAAATGTTGGGAGGATTTAATTGGTGAATTGGGGTCAAACATACATAGGTGTTTGTTGTAATTTTTGACTTTTTCTGTAAGTTTGAAGTTTTTCAAGCTACTGCAGGAAAAACAAATCCACATATCAACATAACCATCTACAACTCTCATTTGGCAATTTTAACCTTGCATTCTAGTTGTTTGTGGGTATTCTACTGCCCCTAATGAGATGTTGACTTTTCTAAGATGAAGTCCCATATTGTACATTCCATAGGCACCCACAGAGGCTAATTCATGGCTTTCCACACTATATGTGTTCAATAAGTGTTACTTACATGAGTGCCAGAGTACTAGTCCCTTGTACACTGAGTGAATAAATGAACCTCTCTGCTACTCACCCTAGGGCAGTAAAATGCTCAGTCTCTGTTGCAAAGGGTAAGGAATTTTAACCTTCGAGGGTCATGAGCACCTTGTGAGTGCTTCTGGTATGCAAGCCTCACATTTAGAATGCCGGATTTCTTGGCCTTGAAAGCCTGACCTTCATCTATACAAGACAATGGGATTTGTGTGTGTGTGCGTGCGTGTGTGTGTCTTGTGTGAGGGTGCTGCCCAAATAAGTTGAGAGCTCTGCAATAACAATGCTTTTATAATAGAGGAGAATGGTACAAAAAGTTTCATATAATAAAGCTTTTACGAAGTGATGTTTTAAGGATATTGGGCATGAACAATAGGAAGGACATGCACATTGAAGTTAGAGCAATCATATTTTTCAGAATTACACATTTATACAAGGTTCAGACCGCTGTGTATTTTTCTCATGTTCATTTGATTTGGGAAGCACTGGTTTATCTTCTAGAGGGGCTCGGTGATGGAGAGGAGGGGCTTTAAATCTTCACATGGCTTTAACTATGTTTTACTGAACTCATCATGGATGGGGATGGAGGCATAGTTTCTTCACTGAAGGGTCAGGTCGAGTTCGGGAGACTGCTCCCCTCCCCTTAAGAGGACGGACTTTCTTCAGTGTGGTCCTTTCATGAGGCTTGGATGCTGAGAGCTTCCAGGTTGGTCTGGATGCTGGTGGAGAAGGTTACTGCTGCTGAGACCCCAAGGGGAAGGGTCAGCACTGTCCAGGGGCTGCTCAGGAAAGCAGACTCCCCACCTCTAGTTTGGTCCAACCACCAGCCACATGGGCAGTTGACCGCCTTCCTAGCTCACCTGCAAAGCCAGCACCTTCCCAAGGTGAGTGCTATTTCTACTTGGTGACAACGTAGTTGGTCTCACCCAATGAAAGTATGTCATTCCCATTACATGACCTTTCATTGCCCCATGCAAAACAATGAGCCCTGGCATCACTGTGTCCAGGAGTGTCTGGCTTCTTCCCAGGACCAGCTTCCATTACAGGCGCCTCCTCGCTGGCTGTGAATGGGTCTCTCTTTGCCCACAGGGAGGAGGACACTGCTCTAATGAGATTGTTTTACTTCCAAATCTTCCCCAGTGATTGCGCAGTGGCAGCCACACAGGATACAATAAAGTAAGACCACAGTTCTACACTATGTATCACCCTTTGTTGTTGTTTTTCCATTTTGATTCCATTTTGACGTGTTGATTCTACTCTGGGACATGTAGAGATTCTTCCCTTCTCTGCCCCTTTTGTGGACCAACGGGGCAGGGGAGGAGCAGATGGGTGTAATTCCTCTCTCATTCTGGGTCCCACTGTGTCCCAGTGATTGACTTCCTTGAATATTTAAATTCTCCTTTATATTCATTTATTTGAACAGGAACCCCATTTGCATGACTTGAATATGAAAGCAATACAAAAGTGTACACTGAGATGTCTTCAATCAGCCCACCTCCCACCGGCCCTGTGCTCTGCACTTGCCTTCAGTGACCATTCTCCACCACCCTCTTCCTGCCTGCTCAGCCTGGAAGCTGCCCCATGGAGCACACTGACCAGGCCTCTTGACTCCATTTAGTCAGAGGGAGATGCTGACAGAGTGTCCTGAAGTTATTCGTCCTGGGTGGTTAACTTCCTCTGCTGCTTTGTTAATCCTGCCTACACTTGGGTACACAGTCTCGACAGTAAACTCTTTTCTGTTAAACCCATCTGAGTGGACCAACAGCTTGTGGTCAGACCCAGGTTGACTGAAGGGTGAGAAAGCAGGGCTCAGAGAGGCTACTCGGCTCTCTCAAAGTCACACAGCTCACTTGTGGAGCAGAGCTCTGCTATGGACTGGATGCTTGTGTCTTTCCCCATCCCCAAGTCACATATTGAAGCCCTAATCCACAATGGGATGGTGTTGGGAGGTGGGGCCTTTGGGAGGTGATTAGGGTTAGAAGAGGTCATGAGGGTGGGGTCCGTGATGGGATTAGTGCCCTTATAAGAAGAGAGAGAGACATGAGAGCTCTCCCTCCACAGGCATGCACTAAATAAAGGGCATATAAGGATGGAAGAAGGAGGTGGCCCGTGCAAGCCAGGAAGCAGGTTCTCACCAGTGCCTGATCTTGGAATTCCAGCCTCCAAAACTGTGAGAAATCAATGTCTGCTGTTTAAGCCACCCATTCTGTGGTATTTTGAGGCCCCAGTAACTAAAACAACCCCAAAAGCCAGGAAGTCATGTGTTTTTGCCTGACTTAGGACACTCTGACTTCCTGAGGAGGGCATTGGGGTCAGCAGGGTTTTGGGTTTCACCATGAGGTGGTCTATAATCAGGAAGAAGCCTTCGCCCTGGTGGTGGCTCTGTGGAGATGCGAGGACATCAGCAGGAGGCTGCAGGGTGGATTCTCAAAGGGGGCAGCGATGGGGGAGGTGGAGGGGACACCTGGGCAGGGCTTGAGGACAGCTGGCCCAGGTAGGGGGCAGACTCCAGGCTGAGAGACCCGCTCATGGGCACAGAGGGGAAGATCTGTTTGGGCGCATTTCCCTTCCTTCTGAGAATGAGTGTCTTTGATCCCAGTGGGTGGCTGCACTCTGGCTTCACCTTTGCAAATCTTTCTCCTCTGCCCTTTGGTCTGTAAGGCTCAAGCCCTGGGGAATCCTCAGTTCTGTGACCTCAAAATGTGCTGGGGGTCCAGCAGAGCAGCTAAAAACTGACCTACATTGAGGTCTATCAAGTGAAAGAGGATGTTTTTGCTATATTCGACCCAGGTTCTAATTTATTCATGGGCTGGGTGGCCTCTCAGCATGTTGCCATCTGATACGGCTTCACCAGAGGAGGTGAAAGCCTTTGACCTCCCCACAACCCCCATTTTCCATTCTCAGTGGCTGACTTACTCTTATCAAGTAAACTTTACCAGTTCAATTTTCCATCCAAGGAAAGAAAGGAAGGAAAGAAAAGGCTGGTTCTGAAAAAGGTGAAGAATGTCTCAGAAGGAGAGTTTGGAGAGAAAAAAATCAGAAAGTATAAATAACACAGGAAGAGGGGTAGAGAAGCATTTCTCTCCACTGGTCAGCTCTGCAACATGAGATCTGTTAAGGTGATGAGAGGAGAGGTCGCCTTGTTTTCCTACCTGGGAACATTTTTCTTTGAGCTCTAGCAACCTCTGAATGTGGAGAAAATCCTTCCTGTCTTTGTGGTATTCCTACCTGCATTTAGAAAGCCAAGCTCTGTTGGGGGCAAAGCAGGAATAAACTTAAGAAAAGAATGATCTGGAAGGGAGTCTAGTGCAGGACCAGCTTCCTAAGGTGACCAGCCTGCCAACAGCTTCCCTTTCCACTGGGGGACGTGCCCCACCTCCTGAAGTTTTCTATAAAGGGGACTTTAAATCTTGAATGCTCCAACAGGAGTTGGGTATGGCTGCCCTGACATTCAAGCTTCCTGAAACCCGAAGGGGAGAGTAGGGGCAGAGGAATACTTTTATCATCACCCCTTTTCTAAACTGCAAGAAATAATTATCTAGATCTTTTTAAAACACATTAATTCCCTTGTCTGAATAGAGATTGAAATTTGTTAACCAATAATTACTGTCTTTTTTACCTTTTAATTAAAAGTTAACTGCAAGTGGAAAAGTGCCAAGGAAATTTCTCCCGCTGTACCCAGGCAATTCACACACTCTGGGCTTTCCTGACCTGCTGGCCAGTTGAAGGGCCAGAAGGTGGCCTTTGTATGCAAGTGATGAGGACCTTGGGAAGCTTGAAAGAAAAGTTATTTCTTTTATGCAAAATGATGCAAAAGGTAAGGCTGAAACAAGAAAAATGAAAATCATCTCCAAGTCCACAATCCCTTCAGCTACCGATCGCAGCCCCACTTCCTTGCTTCTGAAGAGGAGGGGAAGGCTTTGTTTTGTCTTCCTGGGGATGACTGTGGAGTCATCACAGGTGACTTTCTGTAGCTTTCTCCAGCATCTCCTATAAACGGAGGACAGCTGGCCACCATGTTCTAAGGCTCCACTGCGAAGGTGCCTCCTTTTCGCTCTTCCGATTGTCACGAGCTGTCACAGATGGCATTTAACTAAAATTTCCCCAAAGGATACTGTCTTCCCATCATTGTTTATACCTTAGTTCATGGCATGTGCTATATATTCTGTCCAAGGTTGGAGGATGGGACACAAAGTCCTTACCTAGAAATTATTTTTTTTTATTGTATTTTGCACAATCCAAGTTTAACTTACGTCCTTGTAGGGTTCATACTTACCATTTATTGAGCTCTTCTTAGGTGCCAGGCGCAGTGCTAAAGCCCTGGGGTGTGGTCTGAGCCCTATGATATTGTCGATATTCAACTGCAATTGACCTACGAAACCAGACGTTTCCCATGGTTTAACCTAATACCTTATTTCACTTAATCCTCACAATACGTTTATAGGGCAAGTGTCAATTTTTTGGATGGTGAGGAACCACAGTTCAGGGAGGTTAGGGTATTTGCTTAATCTCGCAGAGCCGGTAGGCTGGCAGAGACAGCTGTCTTATACTAAATAGCTTGCACTATTTTGCACCTTACTTAAGGGCTTGGGAGCCGTCCCTGTGTGTTTCAAGAAGTTTGGACTGAAAATCAGTGCTTTCAACAGGATGCAGTGCTGTGATCTGAGGAGGTACTTAAAGCAAAGTGGGCAGGTTCAGAGTCACAGTGACCAGGAGGGGCCCCTTTGGCATTTACTGGGTGGGCCAGGGGTGCTAAGCATCCTGTAAAGTGTGGCGTGGTCATGACCCAGGATCAGTCATTTTGCTCCAGGGCCAGTTGCTTCCTCTTTAGGAACTTGGGCTCCACAGGGCGTCAACCCCAGGTTTCTTTGGCGTTAGAATCCAATCACTCTGAGGCTTCAAATGGGGCATTTATTTCTGTGAGTAGCTGACGGGCTGTCTGACCAGCCCCCTTTTGAGGATGTGCTGGTCCTGCCAGGCTCAGGGAGGGCTCCTGGGGAACATGATTCTGGTACGTGACCACATCCCAGGCGTAGTTGATTCATCCAGGGGTGTACCCCACGCTGGGCTGATTTCTGGGAAATCTGACCACATGTACACACAGAGACCGAATGTGGCTGGAATCACTACACGTGAACTTGGGCTTGCAGTGGTCATCTTCCAGACACGTGGGCCTTGAGTAGCCGAGAAGCTCAGTTTGCAGTGAAAGAGGGCAGAAGCCAATCACTAGTGCTTCCTGGTTCCTTAGCAGCCTCCACCCCCCACCCCCAGCCTTCTTTGTTCATCCTCATCTTGCCCTTGACTTCTAGGAGGCAGGCTGCTTCCCTGCAATCAATCCTCTTGGGCTTAAGTGAGCTGGATATGGTTGCTACTTTTCAAAACCAAAATAAGCCGAAGCAAGAGGACTCTGCTCTAGCTTTGCACACACAGGGGGATGTAAAAATGAGCATGCTTCAGACTCCCTCTTTAGAAAATAAAGTTAAACTTCACGCAAACGTGAAGGTGCTCATCTAAATTTGACTCCACAGGAGGTTAATATTTTTAGAGTAGAAAAACTTAGCTTTCATGGATCAAGGTGAATTTTCCATACTTAAAAAGGCAAATTACTTGTGACACTGAAAGCTGTTATTAATTAAAACAATTTATAAAGGAAAAATTCTTGGTTTCCCAACTTAAACACATTTTTTTTCTTGAAATCCTTCTTTGAAATCGGTGTTGTTATTTAACTGGAAGTGGATCCAATATTCACCTGTTTATCATGTGGCTAATTTTGATAAAATGGACAAGCATTATTATAATTGAGCTACAATTCACAGTAAGAACATGGGTGCACTCCACATCAAATAACTATGACCTGTGAATGTTTTTCATCCCACTGATTTTTTTGTGGGCATGGGGAGCAGCTACTTCCCTTGCATTCAGATTGTTACCGCTTAAGTATTCTAGCTTAATTATCTTCAAGGTTTCATCTTCATAAAAATGACAAAACTACTTGGAAGTAATAATTTCAACATCGACTAACAGAATTATATGTGAAAAAGTTCCATCCTTAGATGCTGAAAGGAATGACGACAGCATGAGACCTCTACACTACACTTCTTTTCTTTTTTTAATTGTAAATATCAGATCTCATTGTTATGAAAAAATAGTATACTTAATTTATTTAAAAAATGGATTGTACCTGTTACACAATGGGAATCAAATTCTCAGCTCATCAGGCACTTAGGGAAATTCTTTGAGATATGAGAATTTTCTGGAACTTTTCTTCTGGAGTTGACTTTCAAGGTGAATCATCAGGAGTATATGATAGCATTTATGCATTTTTAACCTTCCTTCTCCGCAATTATGTCTTAGTCAGAATATCTCATCTATGAGCTTAGTAACTCTGCAGCCACTGTGGGGAGAACATTGCATTTGTCCTCCCCACCCGGCCAGCTGCTTAATTAGGGAATTAAATTTTTCTAAAGACTTTATTTCACTGAATTGGACTGAGTTTTTTTGTAATTTTTACTATATTGGTAATAGGTTCTTTGGTGGGATTTAGTATTTGGAATTATTTAAAGCAAGTGTTCATATTAAATGGAATGAACTTATTTTTTATGCTAATGTTTTCCTGTCTTGAAATGACTAAAATGACAGGAAGGTTTTGCAGGAGATCAAATGTGGACAACATTTTTGCTTTCATCTTGAAAGATTCTAGCACAATTTCCCAGGATCTATTGACATATGCATTAGGTCCAGAGAGTGGGCACCATATATAATTCTTTCATGACCCATTTAAATGCTGTTTGACTTAGAAGGCGCCACTGGGAATATGTTATGATTGTTTACTTTCTGTCTGCCCCTTTCTCCAGCCCTTGGGACACACACACACGTACACATCGCCCGCCCCCCCCCTCCAAATCTTTGTCCTGAACAACCCTTGGTACAAGGAAAGGGCTCTATTAAGGGGTTTGAGGGAATGAGACAGTGGTATCCACCAGGTTATACACCCAAGAAGAAATTTGATCAAATTTTAAAATTTTACTACCATATAAAGTATTATTTTTTTTCTCTCTTGAGGGAAAATAGGTGGATTGTCTGAACTCAGGGAATTGAAAGTTATATTGTGGGTGAGTAACAACAACTAAACCACCTGTTCCCTGGTATTTTTATTTCCGGATCACTTGGGGTTTCTCATGTAGACACTGTCTGAGATGCAAGACTCATTTCATCCCACATGACCCCAAGGACTTCTCCTGGGTGCTCTCGTGATCACGGGCTGACCATGTGTAGTATTTACGAACCCTCCTAAGCCCTCTCTAGCCTCATGACGGACACTTCCCCCGATACCAGTGCGTCCAGGCATGTTATCATTACAGGCTGCCATGCAGGCAGCACACATTTTGGAGTCATGCTGCTTGTTTCTAAAAACAAACCTTTACAGTTACTAACTGTGGGACTTCAGGCGAATTACCAATTTCTCTGAACCACAGGTTCTTTATCTGAAAAAACAAGCTTAATAGAATTCCCTACCTTATTCAGTTTTGTGAGCACTAAATGTAATGAGGCACCTAAGGGGCTATCCAGGCGGGCTTTATCAAGAGGCAGAAATCACACCAGTTTTTGCTCAGATTGGAGTTGGTATAAAAATTGATAATGAGTAGAGTTGTTGACTAGGGACCAAAGGAGCAAAAATAAAACATTAAGGTGTCCTAGAGGAAGGAAGTATGGGAAGCAGCTCCCACCCTTGGGGCTGAGGGAACAAAGGGAAGACTTGGGATTATTAAAACTTAGAAGCTTAGAGGAAGGGCCTTGCGGAGCTGAGGTTCAGACCTCTGAGGATGGGGGTGCAGCGTGGCTCGGGCTGGTGTGTCTCGAAGGAGCCCGGTGAGGCTTGTTCTGCAAATGTAGGCAAAACCACCAGGGAGATCCAGCCAGGAGGAGTTGCGCTGCTGGGGTGAAGAGGTGCTGCCACCGAGAGGAACAGGAATCAAGCAGGAAGAGCAAGAAAGAAACGGGAAGGAACACATCTCTCCTTCCTCCTCCATCCTTGAAGCATCTCTCCCGTGCTCCCTCGTGGCTGACTCTGGAAACGAGTGGCTGGCCAAGCTGAAGTGTGCATTGCAGAGTCCCACATAAAGCATCGTGGAGCAGAGACATAGGAGGGAGAGCCTACTAATTCCATCCCCTTTGCGATCAGTTTCTACGAAGTGAACTAATTGTATTTTCCTGTTTTTTTGGTATATGCCAGGTGAGTTTTTGATGCCAGATGCTATGAATATCAGATTGTCGGGTGCTGGACTTTACTGCATTCTTTCAAAGAGTGTTAGGTTATTTTTCTGGCACACGAGTAGGTCACCTGTGGATCGGTGTGAGTCTTTTGAGGCTTGCTGTCAGGCTTTGTTATGTGAGCCAAGAACAGTCTTTACTCTGGGACTGGTTTAACGCTGTCACTAAGGCATGGGCCGTTGAGGCCTTGACCCCATGCCCAAGATTGCTCCTCTTTGCCTAGTGGGAACGGGCACGGCTTCCAGTTCTGTGGGACCTCCAGGGATTCTTCAGGGGCTCTTCCCCAGCTCTGGGAGGTTTCTTCCACTTTGGCATCAGGGAGTGACTTTTGCATAGATCACTGTTCAGTCCAAGATTCAAGGGAAACTCTGCAGATCTCTGCAGCTCTCTCCCTGCTGCAGCCTCTTTTCTGCTTTGCAGTCTTGCAAACCTCAGTCTCCCTGGTGCCCTTGGCTTCACACATAGTCTTCAATTCCTAATTAATCACCCAGCCTTGCCTTATTTTTCTCCAAAGCCTTGATTTCCTCAGCAACAGCCACATCTCATTCTGCTGTCATTATGCTTACGCTTTCCTATCTACTTCTCGAAAGCCTGACACGCGTCTCCTTACCCTGCATGCTCGCTTCTGCAGGGGTAACACCCCACCTCACCAGGGTGAACGTTTCAGCCACCGTGTGGCTGCACCCCAGGGGCCTCCATGCTCCACCTGCTGCCGTTGGGGGTTCTCCTGGCCAGCTGGCCAGCAGGTGGTCCAGCTCCCAACCCCAGGTCAGGGTCTGCTTTCTCCTGTCACAACTGTCTGTGTCAGGTTGTACCTGTAAGTAGACTCTGAGGTGGATGTTAAAATATTCTCAGGGTGATCGAGGGGGTGTCCTGTCATCATAGCCATGTGGGAGTTGTGAGTGAAAAAGGGCTGCCTGGCATATCAGTAAACAAAGGATGTCACAGTCATCACAGTACTACAGCCACCCCCTCGGTGAGCCCTGCGGGAACTCAGGAGGGAGACAAATGGGCTTCCCACTGCCCAGCTCTCAGCCACTGCAGCCACCCCCAGCTGTGCACTGTGAGGGGATTCAGGACGGAGAAAAGCAGGACACTGGCCCTAGATGGTTAAGGTGCATATCAAAGGAGTGATTTCAATGAGCCCAGACTCTTGCATCTCCCCATACACAGAAAAGCGCTAAAGTCATTAACTTGAGATATCTGGTTTTCTTTAATTAACAGTAATCTTTTGATGTTCTGACTACCTGGTCTTCGTTGCAAAAACTCCTGTATATCCTGGATCCTCCCTGACCTCTTCAGAGCAGTCCTTCTGAGTGATCTGAGATGCTGCGTCCCAGGCTTAAATCCTCAGCTTTGCCTGCCAAATAAAATGTCATTTTCAACTTTTAGGTTGTGCTTTTCTTTTTTCCAGTCGACAGAGTGAAGGCCAGGGTGGAGCAGAGGGGGCATGTGGGCTGTGATTCCAGCAGATCCCACAGAAAGCTTCAGAGCTGGGATGGATAACCCTGCAGAATTGTCCTGAATTGTGACAAAGGGGCCAGGTCCTTGTTGGATGTGGCTGTGTCTCCGGCATGACATAGCGGCTTTGGGTGAGGCAGCTCCCTCGGGTTGAGAGCAGGCTTCCTGGGGGACTGAGTACAGGGCTGAGTCCATCACGACCACCGACACTCAGCAGCCAGGGAATCAAGGCTTCCGTCCTGGGAGGGCGAGGGTCTGGGGTGGCCACTGGACCGTCCTCCATAGAAAGAACCTCAGCTGTGGTCCAGTGTCCAAGTCTGCTTGAGCTTCCATAACACAGGACCACACACTGGGTGGCTTAAACAACTGACATTTATTATCTCACTGTCTGGAGGCTGGAAGTCCAAGATCAAAGTGTCAGCAGGGTTGGTCTCCTGGGACCTCTCTCCTTGGATGTAGATGCCATTTCCTCCCTGTGTCCCCATGAGGTCATCCCTCTGTGTGTGTTTGTGTCCTAATCTCCTCTTCTTATAAGGACTCCAGCCATATTAGATTAGGGTCCATCCATATGACTTCATTTCACCTTGATTACGTCATTAAAAGCCCCATCTGCAAGTACAGTCACATGGGTGTTAGGACTTCAATGTATGAATTGGGGTTTGTAACGCCGGACAAGTGGGATGGCTCTGCAGAATCACTGACTTGAAAATTTGAGTACAGTTGTTGGAGAGTGAATTGGAAGAGTTCACCTGTGTAGGAAGGAAAGACAGGGAGAATAATTAAGGACGCAACAAAGCACGATTCTGAATGCTGTCACAGCTGCCGAGATGGGACAGCCCTCCCAGCAGGCCCCAACGTTGGCCTTCTGAGAAGGGGCTCTTTGAATACAAACACCCACTGACCTTTCCATCAAAGAGCACGCTGCAGGGTGTGGCACGCTGGCTCTGGGAGCTGTCCAGGAGGCCTCATCCCGGGGACCGACTTGGACATTTAATTGGGCTAAAAGGGACCACAGGTGATAAGATGACCTTTTCATCTATAAACAGGGAGTGATTTAAAAATTTTTTTTATTTTAAAGATTTTTTTTTTGATGTGGACCACTTTTAAAGTCTTTATTGAATTTGTTACAATATTGCTTCTGTTTTATGTTTTGGTGTTTTGGCCATGAGGCATGTGGGATCTTAGTTCCCCGACTAGGGATGGAACCCTCACCCCCTGCACTGGAAAGTGAAGTCTTAACCACCGGACCATCAGGGAAGTCCCTAAACTGGGAGTGATTTAAACCTTGAGAACAGTAGCAGCTTCAGGTAAGACTGTTGCACTTGAAATTAGAAGAAGAGACAAGAGAGAGGGTCCACAGAATCGTGGCAGAGGGGTTTGACCCATATGTGTCCATCTCCCATATAATCCCCCTTTCTCTTCTGCTGGTGGAGCCTTTTGTAAATAAAGAGTGACCTCACCAAGGGTCAAGGTGGGGTGGAAGGTTGGGTAAGTAAACTCAAGTTATTTTAGCTGAGACAGAGAGATATGGGGTGGGTGGGAGAGAAGAGAAAGCTCAAAGATAACAAACTTGCAATGCCTTCCAGAAATAATAAAATGTACACATATATCATCCAGAGTGGCCAGTTAAGGGTGACCTCTAGAGCAGGGGTCCCGAACCCCCGGGCTGTGGACCAGTACCGGTCCACGGCCTGTTAGGAACTGGGCCGCACAGCAGGAAGTGAGCAGCAAGCGAGTGAAGCTTCACTGCCTCTCCCCGCTGCTCGCATTACCGCCTGAACCATCCCTGCCCCGCGCTCCTCTCCCACCCCGCCACCAGTCCTTAGAAAAATTGTCTTCCACTAAACTGGCCCCTGGTGCCAAAAGGGTTGGGGACCGTTGCTCTAGAGCACAGAAGGTGGGGAACCCACATGTTGGGCAGGGGCGAAGTAGCAGGGGCAGGATGGCAGCTGTGCGATATTTACTAAAACCTTGGAAGGCCATTACCGAATATTTCTATTAATCTATGTTTTTCTTTAAAAAGGCAGTAAAACACAGTCATGGAGGTTTACCACAAGTCAATCTCTTGCCAGCAATTAATTAATTAATTTACAGTAGGTCCTTGTTGGTTATTTATTTTAAATATAGCAGTGTGTACATGTCAAGCCCAAACTCCCTAATTATCCCTACCCACCTCACCTTCCACCATTCTCCCCTGGTAACCATAAGTTCGTTCTGTAAGTCTGTGAGTCTGTTTCTGTTTTGTAAAAAAGTTCATTTGTATCATTTTTTTAGATTCTGCACATGTGATATCATATGATACTTGTCTTTCTCTGTCTGACTCACTTCCCTTAGTATGATCATCTCCAGGTCCACCCATGTTGCTGCAGGTGGTATTATTTCATTCTTTGTAATGGCCAGCAATTTTTTGAAATGTTTTAAAAAGTTGTCTTAATAGCATAGAGATTTTTGAAATATCCTCTTTTCTCCTTTTCAAAAGAGAAAATTCTTACACATTAGCTTTGGAAAGTGAGTCTAATTTTATAGAAAAAAAAGAGTTTTCTTTATATAACAACATTCACACTCAGTGACCAATAGGATACTTATTTGTTGGAAAGTAGTGTTGGGAGCTGACGCCATGCTGGGTGGGGTCAGTGGAAGAGTGTACTGGGTGGGATTGTGTCATTCTCTTTCAAGAGACTTAAAATCAAGGAGAGACTAGATTTGTGTAAACAGCAAACACATGAATGAAGCATTGTGATAAAGAAATGTTTCTAGGAGAGGTTTGTAGAATTAGGTTGCATTTGCACTTTTGTAGATACAACCAGGGTAGCCTCCCGGCTCTGGACCATGTGACATCCAGAGGTTGGCAGAGGGCTGGGATCTGGAGGAGGGATAAGAATTCAAGGCAGCAGGAAGCAAGGTGGGGGATCAAAGACAGGAGCCCGCTGGGTCTGCCCATTAGGGTGGGGATGCTGAGACTTGGGGGTGGGGACCTATATTCCCCAAGGGACCAGTGTTGACTTCTGGTTGGGGAGCAGTAAAGGCAGAAGGGAGGGGGAAAACCAGCCACTGATGCTGAGCTGGCGAATCCTCCATCACGGGAGGATGGCCACATTCTCTGTCCTGAAGCCTTTCACGTTCAGGGATTAGGACGGCACTGCGGCTGCACATGGAGTTCACAAAAAGCCACAAAAGATGAAGTGGTAGAGAAGCAAAGGTGGAGAAATGAAAGAGGAGGTGGATATTTTTAAAACTCCCACATCTCCTGCCATTGTACTCAAGTGATGCATTGGGTCTGAAAGTCTGAGGAAAAGCCTTAGGTCATCAATATATAGTATCCCTCTAAGTAAGCCCAAAGGAAGATTTGAAAGACCGCCTGGTCCAACTTTGCACCTTCAGGCAGGATCATGCTTCCAAGAAGATGAAAATAATCTATCCATATTGTATATTTTTTCATAAATTATAGAACCACATGTCTGTATTTTAATTCAGCAAGGCTGAAGAATTCCCCCAGGTCTAATATAGGAAGCTGTAGATCTAATTCTCCTGAAGTTCCTTCAAAATTTATTTCCCAGCTCAATATATTTAGTGTATATATTTTTGCTTATGTTGGCAGATGTGAGGTTTTAATACTTCTATATTACCAGTGAAGGAAATGAGACACTGAGGAATGCAGAGGCGTGGCCAAGGTCATAGGGAAAACGATTGCTCCTGTCAAGGATTAAAGTTCTAAGCTTCTGGTTCCTGGCTTCATCTATCATGTAATATGGTGTTTGGCTGATCTGACGAGGGTCATAGGATAGGGTCGTGTTGAAGCTGTTTAAATAAGACTGGTCCATGTAAGAGTCAGCAATGTCTGTGCACATCCTAACAGGAGGTAAGGGGAGTGGGGGTAGGTGGCAAGACGGAGCCTGGGAAGTTTGGAAGGAGTGAGTAAGTGATGTGTGTGTGTGTGTGTGTGTGTGTCCTATCACTGCTTCAAGCAGTGATTCTCAAACATGACTGCTTATCAGAACGACATGGCAAGGTTTAAAGACCATCTGTTTATTGTTTATTACCCTTGTCCTTGGGGAGTCCAAGAGGAGGACCTTTGCCATCCTTTGTCTCATGGCTGGTTGGGGCACCAGTGCCCCAAGTGCATGGATGGGACTGGCTGAGATTTGTGGTCCAAGAGCCCACCTGGGCACGTGAGAGAGGAGCACTCTGTGTCAGGGTGCCCGTGGAACTGGCCAGGAGCATCGTGGAGATGTGTGGGGTGCACATGCAGATGCGTCCTGTGTCACCCATGGGCACCGATTTCCCAAGGGCAGCTTGCTTCTCCCTCTGTGGCCACACTCAGCATTGCCTTGTGTTTTCTTTTTTTTTTTTTTTAACATCTTTATTGGAGTTTAACTGCTTTACAATGGTGTGTTAGTTTCTGCTTTGTAACAAAGTGAATCAGTTACACATAAACATATGTTCCCATATCTCTTCCCTCTTGCATCACCCTCCCTCCCACCCTCCTTATTCCACCCCTCTAGGTGGTCACAAAGCACCTAGCTGATCTCCCTGTGCTATGCGGCTGCTTCCCACTAGCTATCTATTTTAGGTTTGGTAGTGTATATATGTCCATGACACTCTCTCACTTTGTACCAGCTTACGCTTCCCCCTCCTCATATCCTCAAGTCCATTCTCTAGTAGGTCTGTGTCTTTATTCCCGTCTTGATCTTAGGTTCTTCATGATCCATTTAAAAAAAATTTTTTTTTAGATTCCATATATATGGGTTAGCATACAGTATTTGTTTTTCTCTTTCTGACTTACTTCACTCTGTATGACAGACCCTAGGTCCATCCATCTCACTACAAATAACTCAATTTCACTTCTTTTATGGCTCAGTAATATTCCATTGTATATATGTGCCACATCTTCTTTATCCATTCATCTGTTGATGGACAATTTGGTTGCTTCCATGTCCTGGCTATTGTAAGTACAGCTGCAATGAAAATTTTTGTACATGAATCTTTTTGAATTATGGTTTTCTCAGGGTATATGCCCAGCAGTGGGATTGCTGGGTCATATGGTAGTTCTATTTGTAGTTTTTTAAGGAACCTCCATACTGTTCTCCACAGTGGCTGTATCAATTTACATTCCCACCAACAGTGCAAGAGGGTTCCCTTTTCTCCATACCCTCTCCAGCATTTATTGTTTGTAGATTGTTTGATGATGGCCATTCTGACCGGTGTGAGATGATATCTCATTGTAGTTTTGACTTGCATTTCTCTAATGATTAATGATGTTGAGCATTCTTTCATGTGTTTGTTGGCAACCTGTATATCTTCTTTGGAGAAATGTCTATTTAGGTCTTCTGCTCGTTTTTGATTTGGGTTGTTTGTTTTTTAGTTATTGAGCTGCATGGGCAGCTTGTAAATCTTGGAGATTAATCCTTTGTCAGTTGCTTCATTTGCAAATATTTTCTGCCATTCTGAGGGTTGTCTTTTCATCTTGTTTATAGTTTCCTTTGCCGTGCCAAAGCTTTTAAGTTTCATTAGGTCCCATTTGTTTATTTTTGTTTTTATTTCCATTTCTCTAGGAGGTGGGTCAAAAAGGATCTTGCTGTGATTTATGTCATAGAGTGTTCTGCCTATGTTTACTTCTAACAGTTTGATAGTGTCTGGCCTTACATTTAGGTCTTTAATCCATTTTCAGTTTATTTTTATGTATGGTGTTAGGGAGGTTCTAATTTCATTCTTTTACATGTAGCTGTCTAGTTTTCCCAGCACCACTTATTGAAGAGGCTGTCCTTTCTCCACTGTATATTCTTGCCTCCTTTATCAAAGATAAGGTGACCATATGTGCGTGGGTTTATCTCAGGGCTTTTTATCCTGTTCCATTGGTCTATATTTCTGTTTTTGTCAGAACCATACTGTCTTGATTACTGTAACTTTGTAGTATAGTCTGAAGTCAGGGAGCCTGATTCCTCCAGCTCCATTTTTCTTGCTCAAGATTGATTTGGCTATTTGGAGTCCTTTGTGTTTCCATACAGATTGTGAAATTTTTGGTTCTAGTTCTGTGAAAAATGCCAGTGGTAGTTTGATAGAGATTGCATTGAATCTGTAGATTGCTTTGGGTAGTAGAGTCATTTTCACAATGTTGATTCTTCCAATCCAAGAACATGGTAGATCTCTCCATCTATTTGTATCATCTTTAATTTCTTTCATCAGTGTCTTATAATTTTCTGCATACAGGCCTTTTGTCTCCTTAGGTAGGTTTATTCCTAGATATTTTATTCTTTTTGTTGCAGTGGTAAATGGGAGTGTTTTCTTAATTTCACTTTCAGATTTTTCATCATTAGTGTATAGGAATGCAAGAGGTTTCTATGCATTAATTTTGTATCCTGCTACTTTACCAAAGTCATTGATTAGCTCTAGTAGTTTTCTGGTAGCATCTTTAGGATTCTCTATGTAGAGTATCATGTCATCGGCAAACAGTGACAGCTTTATTTCTTCTTTTCTGATTTGGCTTCCTTTTATTTCCTTTTCTTCTCTAATTGCTGTGGTTAATACTTCCAAAACTATGTTGAATAATAGTGCTGACAGTAGGCAACCTTGTCTTGTTCCTGATCTTAGTGGAAGTGTTTTCAGTTTTTCACCATTGAGAATGATGTTGCCTGTGGGTTTGTCATTTATGGCCTTTATTATGTTGAGGAAAGTTCCCTCTATGCCTACTTTCTGGAGGGTTTTTTATCATAAATGGATGTTGAATTTTGTCAAAAGCTTTCTCTGCATCTATTGAGATCATATGGTTTTTCTCCTTCAATTTGTTAATATGGTGTGTCACATTGATTGATTTACGTATATTGAAGACTCCTTGCATCCCTGGGATAAACCCCACTTGATCATGGTGTATGATCCTTTTAATGTGCTGTTGGATTCTGTTTGCTAGTATTTTGTTGAAGATTTTTGCATCTATGTTCATCAGTGATATTGGCCTGTAGTTTTCTTTGTGACATCCTTGTCTGGTTTTGGTATCAGGGTGATGGTGGTCTCGTAAATGACTTTGGGAGTGTTCCTCCCTCTGCTATATTTTGGAAGAGTTTGAGAAGCATAGGTATTAGCTCTTCTCTAAATGTTTGATAGAATTCACCTGTGAAGCCATCTGGTCCTGGGCTTTTGTTTGTTGGAAGGTTTTTAATCACACTTTCAATTTCGGTGCTGGTGATTGGTCTGTTCATATTTTCTATTTCTTCCTGCTTCAGTCTTAGAGAGTTGTGCTCTTCTAAGGATTTGTCCATTTCTTCCGGGTTGTCCATTTTATTGGCATATAGTTGCTTGTAGTAATCTCTAATGATCCTTTGTATTTCTGCAGTGTCAGTTGTTACTTCTCCTTTTCCATTTCTAATTCTATTGATTTGAGTCTTCTCCCTTTTTTTCTTGATGAGTCTGGCTAATCAACTTTGTTTCTCTTCTCAAAGTACCAACTTTTAGTTTTATTGATCTTTGCTATTGTTTCCTTCATTTCTTTTTCATTTATTTCTGACCTGATCTTTGTGATTTCTTTCCTTCCGCTAACTTTGGGGTTTTTTGGCTCTTGTTTCCCTAATTGCTTTAGGTGTAATGTTAGGTTGTTTATTTGAGATGTTTCTTGTTTCTTAAAGTAGGATTGTATTGCTATAAACTTCCTCCTTAAAACTGCTTTTGCTGCATCCTATAGGTTTTGGGTCATTGTGTTTTCATTGTCATTTGTTTCTAGGTATATTTTGATTTCCTCTTTGATTTCTTCAGTGATCTCTTGGGTATTAAGTAGTGTATTGTTTAGTCTCCATGTGTTTGTATTTTTTACAGATCTTTTCCTGTAATTGATATCTAGTCTCATAGCATTGTGTTTGGAAAAGATACTTGATACAATTTCAATTTTCTTAAATTTACCAAGGCTTGATTTGTGACCCAAGATATGATCTATCCTGGAGAATGTTCCATGAGCACTTGAGAAGAATGTGTATTCTGTTGTTTTGGGATGGAATGTCCTATAAATATCAATTAAGTCCATCTTGTTTAATGTATCATTTAAAGCTTATGTTTCCTTATTTATTTTCATTTTGGATGTCTGTCCATTGGTTAAGGTGGTGTGTTAACGTCCCCTACTGTAAGGGTTACTGTCGATTTCCCCTTTTATGGCTGTTAGTATTTGCCTTATGTATTGAGGTGCTCCTATGTTGGGTGCATAAATATGTACAATTGTTATATCTTCTTCTTGGATTGATCCCTTGATCATTATGTATTGTCCTTCTTTTTCTCTTGTAATAGACTTTGTTTTAAAGTCTATTTATTCTGATATGAGAATTGCTACTCCAGCTTTCTTTTGATTTCTACTTTCATGGAATATCTTTTTCCATTCCCTCACTTTTAGTCTATATGTGTCCCTAGGTCTGAAGTGGGTCTCTTGTAGACAGCATATATATGGATCTTGTTTTTGTATCCATTCAGCCAGTCTGTCTTCTGGTTGGAGGATTTAATCCATTTACATTTAAGGTAATTATCGATATGTATGTTCCTATTCCCATTTTCTTAATTGTTTTGGTTTGTTATTGTAGGTCTTTTCCTTCTCTTGTGTTTCCTGCCTAGAGAAGTTCCTGTAGCATTTGTTGTAAAGCTGGTTTGATGGTGCTGAATTCTCTTAGCTTTTGCTTGTCTGTAAAGATTTTAATTTCTCCATCAATTCCGAATGAGATCCTTGCTGGGTAGAGTAATCTTGGTAGTAGGTTTTTCCCTTTCATCACTTTAAATATGTCTTGCCATTCCCTTCTGACTTGCAGAGTTTCTGCTGAAAGATCAGCTCTTAACCTTATGGGGATTCCCTTGTGTGTTATTTGTTGTTTTTCCCTTGCTGCTTTTAATATTTATCCTTTGTATTTAATTTTTGATAGTTTGATGAATATGTGTCTTGGCTTGTTTCTCCTTGGATTTATCCTGTATGGGACTCTCTGTGCTTCCTGGAGTTGATTAACTATTTCCTTTCCCATATTAGGGAAGTTTTCAACTCTAATCTCTTCAAATATTTTCTCAGTCCCTTTCTTTTTCTCTTCTTCTTCTGGGAAACCTATAATTCGAATGTTGGTACGTTAAATGTTGTCCCAGAATTCTCTGAGACTGTGCTCAATCCTTTTCATTCTTTTTTCTTTATTCTGCTCTGCAGTAGTTATTTCCACTATTTTATCTTCCATGTCACTTATCCGTTCTTCTGCCTCAGTTATTCTGCTATTGATTCCTTCTAGGGAATTTTTATTTTCATTCATTGTGTTGTTCATCACTGTTTGTTTGCTCTTTAGTTATTCTAGGTCCTTGTTAAACGTTTCTTGTGTTTTCTCCATTCTATTTCCAAGATTTTGGATCATCTTTACTATCCTTATTCTGAATTCCTTTTCAGGTAGACTGCCTATTTCCTCTTCATTTGGTAGGTCTGGTGGGTTTTTGCGTTGCTCCTTCATCTGCTGTGTGTTTCTCTGTCTTCTCATTTTGCTTAACTTACTGTGTTTGGGGTCTCCTTTTCGCAGGCTGCAGGTTCGTAGTTCCCGTTGTTTTTGGTGTCTGTCCCCAGTGGCTAAGGTTGGTTGAGTGTGTTGTGTAGGCTTCCTGGTGGAGGGGACTAGTGCCTGTGTTCTGGTGGATGAGGCTGTATCTTGTCTGTCTGGTGGACAGGTCCATGTCTGGTGGTGTGTTTTGGGGTGTCTGTGGCCTTATTATTATTTTAGGCAGCCTCTTTGCTAATGGGTGGGGTTGTGTCCTGTCTTGCTAGTTGTTTGGCATAGGGTGTCCTGCACTGTAGCTTGCTGGTCGTTGAGTGGAGCTGGGTCTTGGTGTTGAGATGGAGATCTCTGGGAAATATTTGCTGTTTGATATTACTTGGAGCTGGGAGGTCTCTTGTGGGCCTGTGTCCTTAACTTGGCTCTCCCACCTCAGAGGCACACCCGTGATGCCTGGCTGGAGCACCCAGAGCCTGTCATCCACATGGCTCAGAATAAAAGGGAGAAAAAAAGAAGGAAAGAAAGAAGAAGACAACATAAAATAAAATAAAATAAAGTAAAATAAAATAAAGTTATTAAAATAAAAAATAAAAAGTAATTATTAAAAAAAAATTTTTTTAAGTAGTAAAAAAAAAAAAAAAAATGAAACAAGAGAGCCACCAAACCAAAAAACAAATCCACCAATGATAACAAGCACTAAAAACTATACTAAAAAAAAAACAAACACCAAAAAAACTGGACAGACAGAACCCTAGGACAAATGGTAGAAGCAAAGATATACAGACAAAATCACACACAGAAGCGTACACATACAAACTCACAAAAAGGGGAAAAGGGGAAAAAATTATATATCGTTGCTCCCAAAGTCCACCTCCTCAATTTGGGACGACTTGTTATCTATTCAGGTATTCCACAGATGCAGGGTACATCAAGTTGATTGTGGAGATTTAATTCGCTGCTCCTAAGGCTGCTAGGAGAGATTTCCCTTCTCTGTTCGCACACCTCCCGGGGTTCAGCTTTGGATTTGGCCCCGCCTCTGCATGTAGGTCGCCTGAGGGTGTCTGTTCACGCCCAGACAGGACGGGGTTAAAGGAGCAGCTGATTCGGGGGCTCTGACTCACTCAGGCTGGGGGTAGGGAGGGGTCCGGAGTGCGGGGCGAGCCTGCAGCGGCAGAGGCCGGCATGGTGTTGCACCAGCCTGAGGCACACCATGTGTTCTCCCGGGGAAGTTGTCCCTGGATCCCGGGACCCTGGCAGTGGCAGGCTGCACAGGCTCTGGTAGGGGAGGTGTGGATAGTGACCTGTTCTTGCACACAGGCTTCTTGGTGGCGGCGGCAGCAGCCTTAGCATCTCATGCCCGTCTCTGGGGTCCACGCTGATAGCCACAGCTCGTGCCCATGTCTGGAGCTCATTTAGGCGGTGCTCTGAATCCCCTCTCCTCGCGCACCGCGAAACAATGGTCTCTTGCCTCTTAGGCAGCTCCAGACTTTTTCCCGGACTCCCTCCCAGCTAGCCGTGGCGTACTAGCCCTCTTCAGGCTGTGTTCACACAGCAACCCCAGTCCTCTCCCTGGCATCCAACCGAAGCCCGAGCCTCAGCTCCCAGCCCCGCCCACCCCAGCGGGTGAGCAGACAAGCCTCTCGGGCTGGTGAGTGCTGGTCGGCTCCGATCCCCTGTGCGGGAATCTCTCTGCTTTGCCCTCCGCACCCCTGTGGCTGTGCTCTCCTTTGCGGCCCCGAAGATTCCCCCCTCCGCCACCCACAGTCTCCGCCTGCGAATGGGCTCCTAGTGCATGGAAACCTTTCATCCTTCACAGCTCCCTCCCACTGGTGCAGATCCCATCCCTATTCTTTCGTCTCTGTTTTTTCTTTTTTCTTTTGCCCTACCCAGGTACGTGGGGAGTTTCTTGCCTTTTGGGAGGTCTGAGGTCTTCTGCCAGCGTTCAGTAGGTGTTCTGTAGGAGTTGTTCTACGTGTAGATGTATTTCTGGTGTATCTGTGGGGAGGAAGGTGATCTCCATATCTTACTCTTCGGCCATCTTGAAGCTGTCTCTGCCTTGTGTTTTCTAAAACAGACACAACCTCACAACTTATTAACAAGAGATAACTGCTTTACTAAAGATGCCCTGGGGAATGAATAGTGTTAAACTCTGTGGGACATGGCAAACACTGATGAAATCCCCTTTAAGGTCCTTCTAGCCTTTCCCCAAAGGTCCTCTCCAAGTGCTTGCTAGGTTTTCTATATGTTTGCTTGAGTCACCATAACAAAGCACTGCAGGATGGGAGGCTTAACCAATAGAAAGTTACTTTCTCTCAGTTTTGGGGGCTGGAAATCCAATATCAAGGTGTTGGCAGGGTTGGTTTCTCCTGAGGCCTTTCTCCTTGTCTTGTAGGCCATTTTCTCTCTGTGTCTCCACATCTTCCTTCTGTAATGGGACTGTGTCTAAATTTCCTCTTCTTATAAGACACCAGTCCTATTGGACTTGGGACTGTCCATATGACCTCATTTTACCTTAATTACCTCTTTTTAAGACACTATTCCCAAATACAGTCACATTTGGAGTTATGATGGGTTAGAACCTTGATACATGAATTTTGTGGGGGACACAATTCAGCCTATATCATCATCCATCCATAACCTTTATACACCCCCCCCAGTTTGTCCCAATTAATTGCATGCTCTACTCAGTAAAGCCACAGCCCATACTCTGTACACCACCAATACTGGCCCCTCCCCTTGGGAACCCCCGCTAAAGTGTACTTACTGATCCCTAAATCTCAAGCTGTTGCAATTCTATACGTGTGTCTGTGGGAGGAGAGAATCTGTGTCTGCACCAGAGCCAGGGCAGCAGAGCACAGGCTGGTACTTGGTGTCCCTTCTCTTGTGCCCTCTGCCCTAGCACAGCCTGCAAAACCATGGGATGCCACCAAGGTTGCTGCTGGGAGAGCTCCCCCACTCCCTCCAGCCACCGGGTGCTCAGAATTCCCAGCCACACAGGCTCCCCTTCGGAGGGTGTGGTTCTGCTTCTCAAGGGCAGGATGGAGCCCTGCTCTCCCTCCTCTGGTCTGTGGTGCATTTGCGGATAGCACTGCAGTCCCATTTCTCCACCTTGACCTTCCTCTTCCCAACTCCACTTTCTAACCCACTGGGGAGTCCTAAAAGCATCCCACCTGGGCTCTCCCACGTGTGAAATTGGGAACAGGGGGCGGGAGGAAGGAGGGTGAGAATTTAAGGAGCACGCTGTCAGGATGTGCCAGCAGGCAGATGCTTTGATAGCTTGCAAATGATTTGTGTGGTTAAGATATGTACATGTATGCATAATTTATATATTAAGTCCATTTCTGTTGCTCTGTGAAATAGGATTTATTATAATGAATGTACCAATCTTCCCATTGAAAGGGGCCTTTCTACAGACACAATTCCTACCTAAAGCTGCTATAAATTAAGAAGATGGGTTCCCACAAGCCATAGGAGACTCGTGTTTCTTGCTGCTTCGTGGTCCTGCTCACATGTGCTCACAGGGCACAGACGAGGGCTCAGACCCAGCGCTTCTGCCTCAGCCTCCTCGGGCAGCCTATGCTCACAGGTTTTGAAGTTTCCATCCGGTGCTCGTGCTGTTGATTGTATTTATCTGTTCTGGTTCCATCTTGAAATGTACATTCTGGTTCGAACACTCCCCAAAGAACCACGTTCAAGCCTCTTCTTTGATGGCGTCCAGAGGGGTTCTGTTCTCTCCTTTCACTGTGCTTTTATTCTTTGGTATGAAGCTCATCAACCCCCTCCTGGGAACTGGGGAGCTGCCAGCAGGGCCAGGACCAGGCTGGCACAATTCCAGCACCCAGGGCACACAATTTAAGGAGGCGCTGATTCTCGGGTTTGAGCAAGTGCAGAGTCAGCATGTGCATGGACCTGAGAGTGAGTGCCTCCTTAAATCTTGCACCTGCCCTGCAGTCACCACTTCTTACTTCCTCCTCCAAATGCAGGAAGTAGCTTCTGTGGATCCAACAGGTTGGGTTTCAAACAGTAGGTCACCCAAGTATTCCCAGGTCCCACCAGGGCATCTGCATCCCAGGGTGGCTGCGAGGCAGAGATGGTGGGACTCCACCCCGGAGCAGTCACTGTGGGCCATTCCCAGGCAGTAAGGACAATCAGGAAAGAATAGGGAATGGGGAGAGAATTAAGATTTGCCATGATTGTTGGGGTGCAGAGCTGGGGGTGCCCACTGGGAACAGAAAGCCTGGACAAGGAGGGCATGGAGGTGGCCTGAAAACCCCCTGGGGCGTGAAGTGAGGGAGGAAGGAGCCGTGGAGGAGGAAGTTGAAGGGAGATGCTGCTGAGGTGATGGAGGTGATGGAAGCCAATGTGGGAGAGTCAGAGACGGGGCTGTGACGAGCATTGATTCCAAGAGCAGGTGCTGATTGAGTGTCTGTGTTCTGGGTGAAAGGTGAGGCCCGTGGGGCATCTGAGGATCATATCGCTGTACCCAGGTCCTCATTTATTTATCTACATGAGCTATTCCATAGTCACCACTTGGGTATGTTTGTATTTCCAGTAGGTCCTTGGCACGTGAGGAGTTACGGTTATCCTTCGGAGGATTTGCCATGAGAAGGCATCGTTGTTACCACTCTGAGGCTCCTGTGCTTGAATCTGGGCCCAGTTGAAGCCGGCAAGTTGCAGGAAGGACCAAGGAGACAGGCAGTCACACGCATCTCAGTTCTGTGCATCGGCTACATTCTCATCTGTGACGTCTGCCTTGTGAAAATCAAGGGCCCACTCGGATGCTTCTCAGGGTCTTAGGAGTCCAGACCTGGGCAAAAGGATCTTCACAGCCAGGTTGGACGGGCAGATTCCAGGGTCAAAGCCATTTTTCTCCTGATTCTTGCGAGGCTATGACACCCATAGGCAAAGCTGGGGGAGCTGCTCTCCTCTGAGGTCACAGCGTGACTCTCCAAGTCCATGACCCCATCAGGGGATGAGTTCCTGGGGTGCAAGCAGGCTGGCAGGTTTGGGGCTGGAGGAGGAGCGGGGAGTGTTCAACTCTGAAGGCTGAGACTGTGCTACAGAGGATGAGGAAATGGCAGCTCCTGAGAAAACCAGGAGGGGTGTGGAACGGCCGGCACCGGCATTGTCAGAACTGGTCTTCCTTTGAAAAAAAAACCCCTTCTGTCCACCGACATTGAAAGTGCATTTTCCACATGTCTAAATCCTGTACCCCTTGAAATTATGATCAATGGCAAACCTGTGATGATCCGTGTGCCTCTGACTTTGACTATTTTGTCATCTGTGGTTTCCTTCCCTCCCTGGCAGGACTTGGAAATGTGACCGAGCCCGCCTTCTTCCTTTGCTCCACTAGGTGGCCCTGGGAGCCCTCAGATATCTGCCAGGCGTTCAGACAGGTGAATGAATCTCATTGGTTCACGGGAGGCATGATGCCACTGGGCAGCCCTTTTTAAGAGAAAAGCCAGGACCGGGGAGCAGCGACCCCTGAGCAGTGCTCTCCGTGTGGCTGGTAGAGATATCGGAGCTGCTGTTACAGCATCATGAGTGAGGTGAGTGGGGCTTTGACTCCTGGAGGAAAACCTGGGGGTGAGAAGGGGCTCAGTTAGGCTCAGAAAATGTAGAACACTTCGACCCTGGAACCGTTTGCTTGGGAGACTGACTGTTCATATCTGGGTTTGCATGGCAAGTGCAGACATTGGTTAAGTTTGCAACTTTTAAAAATTCACCTTAGGTAGAGAAAGGGATTCATTGTTTTGCTTGTGATTTAATTGTGACTTTGGAAAGTGCTTTGGGGTCTAGACCTCAGGAGAGAAAGCTGAGTGTTTTTAGTCCCTTGCGAAGATTTGCACTCTTGCAGCGTGTGTGTCTTCACGTGTTTTCCTTGGTGGATACCTGTCAGAATGTGAGCAGGCAGGCCAGCTGGCGAAAGTCAGCCTCAGAAGAGAAGTGAGGGAAGGATTGCATTGCGCGGCCATGTGGAAGCATTGCCTGTACAAACTACATCTGCAGTTAATCAGAGTAAAACCAGTAGAGAAATGCAAATTGTATGAACCACAAAAAATCTGCACGTATGGGTCTAAGACGGGAGAAACTCTGGCTCCAATTTTCAATTGAAAGTCACTGCTCTGTATCTGTTTATCCAGAAGAGTTTGTTGGGGCAAACTGATAGCTCATTGTATTTTTTAAAAGATCCTATTCTCTGTCTTTCTTTCCAAAAAGGCAGTTTTGGGGTTGTACACCAACACCCTCTAATTCCACTTGGTAGCTGAGACAAATCCACTTTCATATCCTTTTGGCTGGCACTTAAATCATTATTTTAAAAAATCTTTTATTTTGCCTTTTTTTTTTTTTTGACAGACGGGTGATCCTTTTTTATTTGAAATCTACAGTAAAATTAACAACTTTAGAAATAAAATGCCTCTTCCCTGCTTTCATCTCTCTGATGGGTGACTTTTGATATAAACATGACAGGAAGACGGAGCAGGCAAAGCGTTATAAAATTTAGGAACAGGGTTTGGGTTGGAGCTAAGGGATCGGGCAAGAAAGAGTGCGAGCGTGGATGGAGGATGGGGAGGCAGAAACCTTCCAGCAGCAGCAAACCTTCCACCACAGCAGCTTCTGTTTGCCCAGTGTCCCCAGTACCAAGCAGGGCATCCAGTAACCTTATTTGAACTTCCCCACAAGCCTGTGAAGTAGGTGCTATTATGATTCCCAATTGACGGATGAGGAAACTGAGGTTCAGAGAAGTTCAAGGTCAGCCGGCTCAAAGCCACCAGCTAGTGAAGGGCAGATCCAGGACTTGGGTGGGTCTTGATGTCCAAATTGCGTATGGAATTTTCTGATCCGTATGAACAATGCACGCCAGAGAAAGCGAAAGAGGTGGAGAGTGGGGAGCTGAGGCCAGGAAGCTGGGGCTCTGAAACAGAGACAGGGCAATGAGAGCCAGGCCTTCTTTTCCTGAATGCTCAGGTGAGGGGCTTTCTGTAGACTGTAGAGATTTCAGTATATTCTCTGTTTGCATCAGCTCACCATACTTGCAAGTAGAAGGGATGGCCGTGTGGGGTGGGGTTTTTTTATACAACTTAATAGTTTCAGATAGAAGAAGGGCTTAGAAGCCTGTGTAGCCCAGGGGGCTCCCTGTCTTCCATCAAGTGAGCTAAAGGGGACACTTCGGGAGCGGGGATACCCCCGTTGGCTCTCCCCTCTGGCTGTCACCCATCTTCAGCAGAGGCTCCTTGTCCCATGCCACACTCATGAGCTTTCGAGAATGCCTCAGCTTGGCAGTGTCACTTAACTGTGGGTCCCCAGGGAGACAGCAAACTTCCCAGAGCTCACCCATCATGAGGATCACAACCTCGTTTCTGCTGAACATGTAATTAGGGCAGCTCTGCAGCCGCGGCCCCGCCCCCCAGCATTCCATCAGAGGCCTTTGCGGGCTCTTCCAAGAACTCTGCCTTCTTCCTTAAATGTTGATAAAATCCCACAACATGAACATCTCAGACCTTTGCCCCCTTTTGCTTCCCTTCCAGCTCTCTCCGCCTTTCTCCCTCCTCTTCACCCATCCCCCCCCCCCCCCCCCCCACGTCACGTGCAGCCCCCGTGACCAGGTCTGCGGCTCATCTCCAACAAGTTTCTGGGAGCGTGCCCCTCAGAGGGCGGGTATTTGTCCCTTGACTCAAACTTAAATCTGCTTAAAACATTTAATAAAGTTGAACAGAAACTCCTTTCTGGGTAGAGGATGGGATCTCTCCCCCCTCCCCCCTAAGCTTTTCTTTAGTTGGATGATTTCCATGTGGCTTCTAATTTTAATAATTCTCAGGCAGGGAAGGATTTCAGATGACCATTTACTTACCTGTGTAACTAATTACCCCAGAGGGCCAAAGCAATGGATTTTGTCAGACTTTCCCCTGACCTCAGGATTTATTTGAGTCTGATGGGCACAGAGTTGCTGCCCAGCTGTCAGGGTATAGTGCTGGCTGCAGAAGTTCCCTAGCTCACGGCTGTGCTGGGAGGAGAGGTCCCGAAAGGGCCACATGCTCCCTGGGGTGAGCTCTGTCTTTGAGTTCTTGAAACCTTTGGTGGGGGGACTGAGCCTGGAGCTGGCTTTAAACTGGGTGACTTTACGACAACACATCTTTTTCCCCTTTGACCACGCTTTTTAGGGGTAAATGGCATGTGATTGAAAAGAGCAGCTCAAGTATAGCAAGGAAAGTAAAGTCCAAATTTAGGGTAACGTGAGAGAGTGGAGGTGGTTTGCAGGGGTGTCTAATTGGCATTTCAGTATTAAAGTGTGTCAGATGCGCCTGGAACAATCTACGAAATGAGCTGGAAGACAATTTAGCCGGGATCAGGATACAAGCTTCGGTACGTTCACTGGATCAAAAATCCAAAACACCAAGGTTGAAGTTTACAAAATGTATTCTCGTCTCTTCCCTGCCCAAGAAAGAGAAAGGCTCCTTTTTTTTAGTGACCTAATAATACCATTTGAAAAAAAGTTCCACCAACGATGAAAATCAGTTCCATCTTCTCATTCAGGTGTCTGTTTTTAAGTTGCTTTTTAAAAGAACTTATTTAGGAGAGCCAGGAGCAAGATTTTAATGCATAAAGGCACACATTTGGAGAGTTGATTTAAAAAATGACACACACCATCGCCCTGTTTGTGAGAGGGTGGGGGAGTTCCCGGTTGCATAATGCATCCGTTGACAGCTGTGAATTAGACTTGAGACTCCTTTGGGAAAGCGCTCTCCTGACGCTTCCCTGTTGCTGTTCACAGTCTCTTTTCTTGCATCGGCTTGGATGGGATGTTGCAATTTGGTGCCAGGTTTCTGGGCCTTTCTCGCATCCAGACATTGGCCACGACAAAAGGACCACGCTTGTCAAGGCATGGTTTGAACACACCGAGGAATTTTGTGGGTCAAATCTTTAGACCCACATGTGTATCCTTAGCACAGAATCAGAAGCTACTCGCCTGATACATTAAATCTCTAAAGCAAGAAGAAAGCAGTGAACGGTGTTGCTCTGGACAGAGATTGCAAGGGAAAGCTATGCCCACTTATATTGGGGGGCGGGGGATGGAAAAGACTTGATTTTTTTTCCGGAAGTAGCCATCGGTTTAAAAATCACATATGCCACTGGTTTAGGGCTCACCTACTCAGCTCTCAGGGTAACCCTTTGGTGAGAGAAATAGTAAGATGAAACAGGCCTAAAATGAAAATTAGTGTAGTTGTGTGCTTCCTATGATGTAATAGTGAACTGAAACAGATGCTGACTGGTGAGTAATAGGTTTGCAAGGAACAGTATAATTTAGACCAGTTAAGCACGGATTCTGAGGGTAACTGTGCACAATGTAGATTTTGCAACTGGCCCCAAAGGCTTAGCAAGAGAAGGTCAAATGAAAATGCAATTTCTTATGTAATTTTAACCTCATTTGGGGATATACCTGAGAGGAGATATAGGAAGATCCAGCAAAATCCATATGGTTTTGCTGGATCACACATTGATAGATGCTCTCTCTACTCTAATTGGGAACAATAGGTCTAGAAAGACACCAATTGCAACTTGGGTTCGAGTTTCAACATTTCCTAAGTGGGAAGAGGCCACAGTGAAGCAAGAAAATGTGTTTGCTGGGCTGGTGATGGTAATGGATTATTATAAGATTGATTTCCCCAATCCTGCATTTCATTAACGAATGCTGTGGGATTAAGTCTCACCGTTTTTCTCTTTTGGATTCTAAGAGTGACAGAATGCAAGACGTATTTTTTTTTAGAGAGAGAAATTGAATAAATGACTCACAATTGATTTTATTAAGGGTTTAGTGGAATAGTGTGATCAAGATGAAGAGGAAACATGAGCTTTTGTAATGGAAATTGCCTTGAATTTATGATGAACACGTTCTCTGCATTATTTTTTAAAATTCTAATTTCTGCTCTCAGTGCTTTATCAGAGGTGTTGTCATAGGTGGAAAGAATTCACAATTTGTTTGGGGTCTTTCTGTTCTTGGTCCACTGGGCACACTGGACTATTTGAACACCTGAATGATATCATGAACCCAAGCCTGGGGCTTCCCATTAATTTAGAATGACTTTCCAGAAAGGGCTTCATAGTGGGGGAAAAGAAAGATTTTAGGGGATGCGTATGCACAGGTATATATTATATTTGACTGATATTTTTATAAAACACAGCAGTAAAGATCATGCTGTTAAAGTATTATCTTGATTTGTCTGGGCTGCTATAACAAAGTACCACAGACTGAGTGGCTTATAAACAATAGAAATTTATTGCTCACGGTTCTGGAGGCTGGCCATCTGAGACCAGGGTGTCAGCATCCTTGGGTGAAGGATCTCTTCCGGGTTGCAGACTTCCCACTGTGTCCTCACCTGGTGGAAGGGGTGAAGGAGCCTTCTGGGGTCTCTTTTATAAAGGCACTAATCCCATCCATGAGGGCTCCACCCTCATGACTTAATCACCTCCCAAAGGCCCCACCTCCTAATGCCATCACCTTTGGGTGTTAGGATTTCAGCATGTGAATTTTGGGGGACAGAAACATCCAGACCATAGCAAGTATTATGGGTTGCATTTTATTTATTAGAATTATCCTACCTAGACTTTGAACTTCCTGAGTCATCCACAGACCTGGCTCCTGGTTTGGCACTTTGTAATGTTCAGTAGATTAATCTACTGGATGAATCAGTAGATTTCAGGTTGTGATCAGTTACTGTGACCAACAGACCAGCACCCTCTTTTCTAAATGTTGAGATTTGTGGTCCAGGTGAGTTTGGAGAGAAAAAAGTTCTCTCTTTTGTTGTTTATGGGTTTGAAACCTGTGTTTGCCATTTAAATCCTTTTAAATTGGAAGTGGGCGCATTGTTATACATGCAAAATAAATACCTTCACAGCAGGCAAAGAAAATGAGAAAAACTTAGAAGAATCTCAATAGAAAGAACTCTTGACATTTGGGAAAATGTCAAGGAAAATAGGGAGCTGTGGGAGGGATGGAGAATTCTAATATCCTTCAGTTTGGGGTTATTCTTCATTGAGATTATTTTGATTCAGACAAGTTCTGTGAAATTCAAACAAAAAGGGGTGGTAACCTGAGGGGTAGAACCCATGACTACCTTGAAAAATGGCTGATGTATTGAAATAGAAAACCAATTTGACTGGGATTAGAGGCGAATAAGAAATAGTCCAAACTGATCTTTAGTAAGTTAGCTCCATATGCCCAATCGTCATCAGCCAAACTGTGAATTCTGGAGTATTGTTGCAGGCGCAATATATCTAGCATACAGGAGGCAAGTTGCATATTTAAATATTTTAATTAATGCTTAAAAATGAAGCACCAATGTTAGTACTAATTAAAACAAATATTTTAATTATAGGTGCATATTTAAATATTTCAAATTAATTTATATTTGAAATAGGAATACAGGACAATTCATATGCTAAAAGACATCAATTCATATTTGTCCTCCTGGGAAGTAGGACATTGAATTGTGCATCCAGGCTGCTGTGCAGTCTCATGGGGTCTGTCTCCCTTTTTTTATTGTCCCCAGGCACAAACTACTTACCATTCTTCCAGTCTTTGGAATGAAGTGAGGTATAAATAAGGAATGGGGAAACATTTTCCATTCGATTTGGTACAGGTGCCCTTTGGGTACAGATAGGAGAATGTTCTATAGCTCATTGTCTTGTGTCATAAGCCAAGCAAGCTTGCCACATCTGGCAACGGCCCAAACCCATAAATCCAACATCCATTTCTGGGCTGTTTTACATGAAAAATTCAGTATAAGTTACACATTCCAGGCATCAATCTGCTTGAATATTGTTTGTGCCTTGCAAATAGCCCTAAATTTATGCTTCAGAGTCTCACTAAATGACTTCTTGTTCCATATCTGAAAGGGAAACGCTTGGCCATATTTATAACATTGCCAGTGGAAAAATCAAGCACCCACTAAATGCCATTATTTTATATTTTACTCTTAATCTGCCACTTTTTAAATTAAAGGAAGACAAATTAGAATCATAAAGCAAGAAGGTAATCATCCATACATTGAAAACACCCCTGCAGGACATCTAAAGGGAAGAAGCCCAAAAGTGTGAACTGCCCCACTCAAATAGGGCAATTTTCATATCATGATGGAGCTATAAGGAAGAACAGGGGGTCCTTTGCTCTGGGAGGTTTCAGCCTCCAGTTTGAGGACACTGGTGGATTTCCTAAGACTGAAATATCTCAAGTCATCCATATTGCAATCCTTCACCAAATGGCCTGGAATGTCTTTCGAATGTTAGTTTTCAAATACTTGTTTATGGCGATTTGATAACTGAGTTTCTTTCTGGATTGACGTGAGATTACGCTTTGCTGGCTATTACAGTCCGAAACTGTTGTGGAGTGGCACGGTGAAAGAAATGGTCATCTGTCCCCATAACACTGCACCTGTATCGTGGCCAAGGTTCTAACAAAGTGACTAGTTATTTTAATTTTATACGATGCCTGAGAAGAGGACCCCAGAGATTGACAATACTCATTAACATTGGTCTTAACCAAACAAGAGAGTAAAAATATAGCAAGGAAATACGTTCTTTCTTTTTCCCAAGATCTTTTTGAAATTTTTTTTTAGCCAATACACTTTTCTGTCAGTCATGTGGTTAAATTCCAACATTTAAAAACTAATTAAGAAATTACACTTGTTTTAAAGATGAAGATTCCTTTTTTTTTTTTTTTTTCGGTACGTGGGCCTCTCACTGTTGTGGCCTCTCCCGTTGCGGAGCACAGGCTCCGGACGCGCAGGCTCAGTGGCCATGGATCACGGGCCCAGCTGCTCTGCGGCACGTGGGATCTTCCCGGACCGGGGCATGAACCCATGTCCCCTGCATCGGCAGGCGGACTCTCAACCACTGTGCCACCAGGGAAGCCCTAAGATTCTTATATATATAATTTCCTTATTAAGTATTATCCACTGTTTCCTTAGGGGTTGTTAGAAAAATATCACTTTATTTTCTTGAGCCTGGTAAAATGGCTAATTGTACCTAGGCTTTTCTTTTCCACATTTCCGCATGCTTGTTTGATGTGCAGAAGAATCCCTGAGGCCGTGAAGTGGTCAAATTCTGAGCCTGAGAGCATCCACTGTGATGGTCTCCTCATCTGGGAGTGTTGAGAGGTCATCGGTAGGCACAGGTGTTGACACAAACCTGCCCACGTTCAAGTTGGCAGAGTGTGTTGAACCCTCTATAAAGGTCCTCTCTCTTCATGAGTCTCAAAGAGCTGTAGATGGAGATGCAACAAGCAAAACTTCAAACTATTATGCTGTAGGAACACATCCCTGAAACAATTCAAGGTGGTTTGAAATGATTCTGGTCTCTCCCTAGTGAAACCATTGCTATCCTGCCCCTTCCTTTCTTTGACTTTTTCACCATTAGCTGTGGTAATTCTAATAATAAACATCCACAAGTACTTAAAAACTAACATTCAAAGCTTATCAGCTTTTGGGGAACCATTTCCTCAGTCGTCCTGCAGATCCGTGACAGAGCAATGGAATGGTGTACACAGTGACCGTGGGTATCAATTCTCAAGAAGAGTGATCTTCAAAGCCTTTGATAGTGTACCCTCTCAGGGAAAAAATTGGAGCATGCGTGCACAATAATTTTTTATTTACTTATTTTAAAATTATTTATTCATGCTAATGTGCTCATCTCTTAAGTGCGGTTATGAAACATACCAAAAATAAGCATTGAAAAGAATGAGAGAATGATGAAATAAGCTATACTTTAGATATCTTGCTAATTGTGATGGCTTTATTAATCTTAGTCAAAATTTCAAGGCACCGTATATACCTGTGAGAGATAATTGTTGATGGAAAACGTGGAAATCTATAGTTCAAATAGTCTTGGTAACTAATAGTCTTGGTAACTGCACTTCTTTTTTTAAAAAAAAAAAAATTTATTTATTTATTTTATTTTGTTTATTTTTGGCTGCTTTGGGTCTTTGTTGCTGTGCACGGTGTTTCTCTAGTTGCGACGAGCAGGGCCTACTCTTCGTTGTGGTGCATGGACTTCTCATTGCGGTGGCTTCTCTTGTTGCGGAGCACATGCTCTAGTAGATGTGGCTCATGGGCTCTAGAGCACAGGCTCAGTAGTTGTGGCACACAGGCTTAGTTGCTCTGCAGCATATGGGATCTTCCTGGACCAGGGCTCAAACCCTTGTCCCCTGCATTGGCAGGCGGATTCTTAACCACTGTGCCACAAGGAAAGCCCTGTGCTTCTTTTTGAGCTGAGTTTGTTGACTGTGATTTTTAAGCTTGTATTGGCACTTGTGAAGATATTCTAATAGAAGAAGTGTTAGGTAGCATTTCCATTGTTTCCCTGTTGCTTTTGCTGGAAGTATTAATATCTGTGAAAATTTTATGTAGGAATTGTTTTATTCCTGTAAAAAACAGAAAATTTACCATCTTTCTCATTTTTAAGTGTGTAATTCAATAGTATGGTTTATTTACTTTGTTGTGAAACAGATCTCCAGAATTTTTCATCTTGTAAAACTGAAATTCTACCCATTAAACAACTCCCTGTTCTCCTTCCTCTATCCTCTGTTAACCACCTTTCTATTTTCTCTCTATGAATTTGACTACTTTAAGTACCTCATATAAGTGGAATTATACAATATTTGTCTTTTTTTTTTTTAACGGGCTTGTATTACTTTGCTTCACGTCCTCAAGTTTCATCCATGTTGTAGCATGTGACTATGCAGGAATTTTTTAAAGCCAGTTACCTACTGTGGTGCGATTAGGTTGGTTAAATGTAGGTGTATAAATATAAATCCTCTTACCGGAGCACAAGGCACTGCAGTGCCGCATGTGGTGATACTCCAAGAGCAACTTAAGAGTGAGGGAGTCATAGAAATCAAAGTCATGGTTACCGAAGGGGAAAGTGGTGGGGGGAGGATTAATGGATACATACCACTATATAAAAAAGAGATAAGCAACAAGGTCCAACTGTATAGCACGGGGAACTATATTCAGTATCTTGTAAAAACCTATAATGGAAAAGAATCTGAAATAGTATATATATATATTATATATAATATGTATATATAAAACTGAATCATTTTGCTGTACACCTGAAACTAACACAATACTGTAAATCACTATACTTCAATTAAAAAAAAAGGGAAAAAAAGAGGGAGGGTGTTCTGGACAATCCTCAGTCATGGGATTTCCACTGTTTCCCACCCACCAAATGATGATGTTGATATCAATCCAGATAATAGCTACTGGTAACATCTAATTTCTTTCTTACTGATCTTAGATCCTAAACTGATATAAATAGACATTCTAAAATTCTCTTTTCCATGCATAGTTGTAACAGTTGAGCACCTTGCAATCCCTGAGGTGCCATCCATACTGCAGTCTGTGTCAGTGGTGCCCTCTGGAGTTGTGCAGTGCACAACCTGTGCAGCTGAACGTGGTGGCCCTGCCCCTTCCTGAGGCGCAGCTGGCCTGCTTAAAGACCATTGACCCAGAGAAAGAAGATTGTTTCTACCGTCCTGCTTAGAATTAAAGGAGGCCCTATTGTCATTTCATTCCAGGTAGTCATTTAAAATAGGGAACTGAGTGCCCCAAGGCTAATTCTGTTCAAAATCACAGAGATTCTTGAGCAAAAGTCAGGCTAGGTTTCACTTACACATTTCCTATCCTATTAAATTTCTCATTTTCTGACATATCCTGGATACAGCCCAGTTTCTTTTATACCTGTCCCAATTCCATTTAGGACTTGGACATGAAACATATTAAAACTAATATTGTCCTGGATTATTTTTTTCCGAGTAAAAAAAGAACAACCACAGAAATCTTGACAAAGTTATTCTTTCCTTCACCAGGGCTTCCACTTTGTTTCTAGAGATTCACGTATCCAAGCCGACCCCCTCACCCTCCCACCCCAATCACACATGAAGTTGGTAAATGTCAGTATTGCTACTCTTGTACAATATCTCGTAAAGATCTCTGTTCACAAAGTTTCCTTCTGCATCGTCCAGCAGAGTTTCCTTGACTTTGAGTTTACACCAGTGGCCTTCATTCCTTGCCTTACCCTCCTTGGCTCTGTTTGAAAGTGCAAGACCATTCTAAACCCCCAAAATCAAACTCTTAGAAAATGTTTGCTCAGGCAACAGAGTCCTTTTCTATGGCAAAACCATTGCACGTACAGGCAGACCTTGGAGATATTTTGGGTTCAGTTCCAGACCAATGGAACTGAAATAAAGTGAATATCTCAATAAAGGGACTCACGCAAATGTTTTTGTTTCCCAGTGCGTACAAAATTTACATTTACACTGCACTGTAGTCTATTATTAAGTGTGCAGTAGCATTATGTCTAAGAAAAAGTACCTACCTTAATTAAAAATGCTGTATTGCTGAAAAGATGCTATCATCTGAGCCTTCAGCGAGTCATACTCATTTTGCACAGTCACATCAAAGATGACTGATCAGAGATCACCATAACAAATATAATAACGAAAAAGCTTGAAACATTGTGAGAATTACCAAAATGTGACACGGAGACACAAAGTGAGTAAATGCTTTTGGAAAAATGGCGCCAATAGACTTGCTTGACACACTGTTGCCACAAACCTTCAATTTGTAAAAAATGCAATATTTGCAAAGTGCAGTAAAATGAGATATGCCTGTTATTGGTATTTACTTACCCTCTCAAATTTCTGTTTGCCTTCTAGATTATGAATATTTAAAAGACAGAGACTGTGTCTTCTACACCCTTTCATCTCCTCAGCACATACCATTCAACCCACATTGATGGAGAATCCATTATATGTTGGACATTGTGCTGGGTGAACGGACCCCTCCCCTCAAAGAGCTTATAGGCTACTGGGGGAGACAGAGTTCACATAAAATTAACTGGACTACAGGGTCCATACAGGGTACGGGGCTACTCATTGTATAGACCAAGTGCCAGGGAAGCATTGGTTAACATCATTGTGCAGACCTGGAAAGGGGAAGAAGGAAGTGACCAGCAAAACCTTCCCAGAGAGTCAATGCTTACAAAAGTAGGGGCTCAGTACATGTTGGTTGAAGAATAACCACCATAACTAATGGTTAATCTTAAAAGTCATATATGTTAGAACCTCATGCGAATTTAGCAATCTTCAGGTCCAATGAATGGATACACATCTATTAGGATACTATTCAGTTATCCCTTGGTATCCTAGGGGGATTGGTTGGTTCCAGTACCACCCTGCCCACGGATGGATACCAATCCAAAGATGCTCAAGTCCCTTATATAAAATGGCATAATATTTGCATATAACCTACACACATCCTGCCATATACTTTAAATCATCTCCAGATTACTTATAATGCCTAATACAATGTAAATTATATCAATAGTTGTAAATACAGTGTAAGTGCTAAGTAAATAGTTGCTAGCATGCAGCAAATTCAAGTTTTGCTTTTTGGAACTTTCTGGAATTTTTAAAAAATATTTTAAATCTGCGGTTGGTTGAATCTCAGATTCAGAACTGTCGGATACGGAGGGCTGACTGTAGTTGATTTCTAACTCCTGTTTAGTGATTAAATTGCTTTAAACATGCTGGACATTTTCTTCATCCTTATTAATGAATAGTTGGGTTCTACTGACTTGTCATATCTTTCTTTAAAAGTGTTAAGTGAAAATAAATCTGTTCAAACTTTGGAAGCAGATTACATGAGGACAGTCAATATGATTTTGGGAATTGTGCATATTGTGTTATTTTAAAAGTTCCATATTCTAATTGTGAGAAATGCCTAAGTGAATTTAGATATGCCTGTAATCTATCTTCTGTGAGGGTATTAACATTTGTCCATGGCAGAATATCACTGCACGCTTTGTAACTCAGAGCCCCGGGGGGCTTCTTACTCATTATTATTATTTTCTTGTCTTCGGAGTTCGTTCAGGGCGTGGGCTCATCCTGTATTTATAGCTCAGTTCTCACATATGCATAAGTCCTGTTCAAAATACCGAGATAATACAGTGTCACATCGCAAATATTATTTCTGGCAATGTTCTCTACCTCCAAAATGAGGGCCATTTTACTTCCTCTTGATGTCTTCTTAAAATAGATGTAGCCATTTGTCAATCTGTACTTCCACCAAATACCTCTTGCAAGTTCACTGTTATTTTTTCATCTAGATTTTGTCTTTCCCAACTTCAGAGCAGATTCAGTTCATTTGCGGGGCACTGTTTTGTGAATTTCCACATCACCCTTTTTATGCTGAGTTCTTGCTGAGAGCCAGATTTGACTGAAATGCATGCAAGAGCTTCCCCACAGTTGAATTTTGGATGAGGATTTGGAATTCTCACCTGACACAAATATATATGCCGTGTAATATAACTGTAGGGTTACAAGCAGGGGCCTCAGGGGACCTTGCTCTGCTCCTGTGTCCCTTCAGTATTACAACAAGGAAGCAGGACAGGGGCTGAAGAGTAGAGCAGATTCCCATCAGAAACGAGGCCACTTAAAAACAAGCCACAGCTCTGTCATCTTTTGCTCCAGTCCACCTCTGCCATAAACCTCTTTCCAGGTGACAGGAGCTCAGAGCTGGGCAGTCTAAGTGAGCCTGCCACTGGGTGGTGGGGAGAAGACCAGTGACACGATTTGGGGGGGACAGTGAAAAATAGAAATGTGGTGCTCCATGTTGAACATGATGAAGAATTTCGAGAACGTGATGCCAAGTGTGGGCCCTTTAAGTGAGGGACCCTGTAGGGGACTGCAAGTGTCACAGGGCCACAGGGCTGGCCCAGTGAGGTGGGGGAAGGGAGGTGAGGAAATGGGGGCTGCCAATTGCCTTTTAGTGAAAAAAACAAAACTAAAAATAGAACTACCATACGACCCAGCAATCCCACTACTGGGCATATACCCTGAGAAAACCATAATTCAAAAAGAGTCATGTACCACAATGTTCATTGCAGCTCTATTTACAATAGCCAGGACATGGAAGCAGCCTAAGTGTCCATCATCGGATGAATGGATAAAGAAGATGTGGCACATATATACAATGGAATATTACTCAGCCATAAAAAGAAACGAAACTGAGTCATTTGTAGTGAGGTGGATGGACCTAGAGTCTGTCATAGAGAGTGAAGTAAGTCAGAAAGAGAAAAATGAATACTGTATGCTAACACATATATATGGAATCTAAAAAAAAAAAATGGTTCTGAAGAACCTAGGGGCAGGACAGGAATAAAGATGCAGATGTAGAGAATGGACTCGAGGACATGGGGAGGGGGAAGGGTAAGCTGGGACCAAGTGAGAGAGTGGCATGGACTTACAAATACTCCCAAATGTAAAACAGATAGCTAGTGGGAAGCAGCCGCATAGCACAGGGAGATCAGCTTGGTGCTTTGTGACCACCTAGAGGGGTGGGATAGGGAGGGTGGGAGGGAGATGCAGGAAGGAGGATATATGGGGACATATGTATATGTATAGCTGATTCACTTTGTTACAAAGCAGAAACTAACACACCATTGTAAAGCAATTATACTCCAATAAAAATGTTTAAAAAAACCAAAACAGAGAGAGACAGAGTGCTGCAACATAATTCCATTATCCCTTTGCCATGCCTGGAGCTTTTTATATATGGTTTTCCCCTCTCCAAGTGGAGGGTTCCGGAATGGCCCACGCCTGACCATGGAAGCAAGGCGGCTTGAGGGTCTTAGCCACAAATCAGATGGAGCTTTCATGCCAGCTTCGAGGAAGCCTACCCAGGGACATGCTTGAACAAGGAATCGATGATGCTGTCTGACCCCGCGGGACTGTCATGAGGTTGGAGCCATAAAACTGATTCAAAAACACTTGGAAAGCATATATTTTTTAAAGACCATATAAATGCTAAGCTATAACCTCAATGTGAAAAATTCCCCCAAGTCGGATTCCAAACGTCTTTACTGAGTGAGGTTGCTGGCTCTGAGGGGCCCGTTTCGTCATGAGACTTTTCCTGCACTTAAGCCTTCCGTCCTCACCCTTTTCTCCTTGTGTGTGTGATGTCAGGGGACACAGAGGGCAGGTGTGTTATGCTTGTCCAATTAAGGGAACATTTTTGGGCTTGGGAAGTACAAAGCTCTAACCATAGTAAGAACCAGGTGGGCGGGTGTGAGACAGGTTGGTGGCATGAACTTCCTTCATTTTTAACAGCCCCGTCCCTGGAAGGCAACCTTCAACTAAATTACAGCTGGGTTTGTTTCCCAGCAAATTAAATTGTTCTGGATTTCGGAGGGATTTGAAAATAAAATTTGGAGCAATATTGCTTGTGAAGAAGGCAGAGACATTAGACTGAGCTGGTCAGTGCTTCTGGGTGGGTGGGGCCTGTGTATGTTTTGTTTTAAGTGGAGAGAGTGCTAGAATTTTCACCTCCCCAGGGGGCAGCTGATTCAATGGCCCATGTAGCTTTTTTCTTTTGTTCATTTTATTTATTTATTTTTGAAGCATAGTTGATTTACAGTGTTGTGTTAGTTTCAGGTGTACAGCAAAGTGAGTCATTTATACAGACATATATATATATATATATTCTTTTTCAGATTCTTTTCCCTTATAGGTTATTACAAAATATAGAGTTCCCTGTGCTCTATGGAAGGTCCTTGTTGTTTATCTATTTTTTATATAGTATAGCTTTCCTGCTGTCTTCTAATTTCTAATTCACTTCTTGAGCTGTGACAGCTGATTTAGGACAAAGCCTTCCCCTCTCTTCCAAAAGTATAAAACCTCAGACTTCTACCATGTTCTGAAGCTATTTTTGTTTTACTTGAGTAGGGAAAAAATCCCTGGCTACTTCTTTATTACCAAAAAAGAAAGACTCTAGCTTCTGAAGCCTGGAACAGCCCCCTTTTGGAGAAGCCCACGGAGTAGCAAGTGGGGCTGAGTCAACGTCTGCACTCCGTCACAACAAGTCAACGTAGAGGGACCGAGCTTTGGCTTTTTCTTAGGAGGAGTGTCCAGGCAAGAGTTTATGAAGCTAGTTAAACGTGTGAAAATAAATCGGGACACCCAGACAGAGTGAATTACGGAGAGAGAGCTGTCTGCAGGGTCCTGGAGCCCTGTTCTAGCATCTTACAGATCCTTGGGGCTTCCAAAGATGGCCCAGGCAGGTTGAGTTGACTGTGGCTGTATATTGACCTCCACGTCCTTTTATTCAAGCTCAGACTTGGGGAGAGTCTGCCGATTGGGTGAGAGGCACACACGATGTAAAGGGGTCACTAGGTCCTTCCAGCTTCCTTCCACCTTCCTTCTCTGGTCATTGTCTACCCTCCTCCTGCATCTTCTCTTTCTAGAAAGAAAATAAATCAGTGATTTATACCAAACACACAAATGCATCCATAGCAGAAACAGAGGCCCAGTGAAAGTAACAACTAACAGGCAGAGGCTGCATAGTTTATGAAAAAAAATGAACATGCAGACCAGTATTCTGTCTTTGGATTCTCATCACAGCCATGTGAAATACATGCTTAATTTAATCGTATTTATTTTAATTCTCCGCGAAGAAGAAACTGAGCAGGTGAAGAAGCAGCTGAATGAAATCACTTGTTCAGGGTCCTTCAGCCACATTTGAGAGCTGGGTTTCCTCTTTCCTCAAACTGCTGAGCCCCGTATGCCTCCGTTACCTTAACTTATTGCAAGTTGAATACGATGGAAAAGAAGGAGGCATTTGTCTTTCCAAGCCTCTTTTACCATTACTTGTCAGTCTGACTTTTTTCTAGGGACCACATCTAGGTAATGTGACTATTTTTATCTCATTGAATTCTCACAGCCTGATGAGGTTGGTGTATTGTTACGCCCATTTTATAGAAGCAGAAACTGAGGCTCAGAGAAGTTAAGTGTTGTGAGCAGGGTCACACAGCTGCTAAGTGACAGGGCTGGAGAGCCTGGACAGCCTGATTCCAGGGCTCTCTTTCTTTTCCTTTTTTTTAAAGTCAGGTTTATTAAGGTATATTTTATATATAGTAAAATTACGCTTTTTAAAGTTGTACAGTGGATGAGTTTTGACATGTTTACAGTCTTACACTTGCGATATAGACCATCAGACTATATAGACTATCAGACTCCCAGAAGTTCTTTTGTTTCCCTTTGGAGTCAGTCCCCTGGCTCTACTCTTAGCCCCAAAACCCAAGTTCTTCAGTATCACACCTTAAATAAAAGTAAGCCCAACTGGTTATGCAAGGTGTTTACAGTGTCTAGAGAATAGCACGATCCCATAGTTGAAAATAATTTAAATCGTATTTTGCACCAATTTCCAAATGGTGCTTTACAGTTGAGAGCTGATGTATTAGAAATGTAAAAAAAAAATGACCAGGGAGGGGTGACAATCCGGGTCCTTGTCAATCACTCCAGGGTCTCACAGAGCAGACAGGGTATGCTGTAAAGTAGGGGGTGCTCAGCTTCTGCACAGCAGCCTCAGCACAGTCTCCATGTGGGTGTCTGTCCTGGCCCTTAAACTGACGCTCAGCATCGCTACCTGATCCCACTCGTGGGGCCTGGTTCTGGCCAGGCTTCTGTGACCACGCAGAAACCAGCGAGGAGCTTCCAGCCAGCAGGGCCCCTCTGCCGTCGCTCTGCCCTGCATCACTGTCGGCATCCATGTGGCTGCAGACAAGGACGTCCGTGATGCAGCTGGGAAAGCCCTGGCTCTGGGCTGATTCTGGGTCACGCCATGTGGTTTAAAGAGAACACTTACCTTCTTTCGAGCCCGAGACATCATCCTGCCTCCGTGCACTTCGGGGTTCAGGAGGGAATTCAGCCCCCTCCCACAGAATGGCACACCCATGGAGAGCAGGCACCCAAAGTGATGCGGAAGGAGGATGCCCCTGTGCTCTCTGGGACCAGGGTCCAGGGCACACGGGGCAAGGCCGGTGCAGAGTTTTCTTCTATGTGCATCTAGAGTTCAGCCCAAGTGGAGGACTCTGTTCTTTGACGTGCTGCTTATTTGCATTATTCGTTTGCCAGGACTGCTGTAACAAACCCCACAGACCAGCTGCCTTAAACCGTAGAAGTATATTTTCTCTTGGTCCTGGAGGCCACGAGTCCGAGGTCAAGGTATCAGCAGGGCTGGTTTTTGCTGAGGACTGTGAAGGAGAATCTGCTCTGGGTTTCTGTCCTTGGCTTGTAGATGACATCTTCTCCCTTTGTCTTGTCATACTGTCCTCCCTCTATGCATGTCTGTGTCCAAATTTCCCCTTTTTATAAGGACACCAGCCTATTGGATTAAGGCCTGTCTTAATGACCTCACTTTAACTTGATCACCTCTGTAAGGACCCGATCTCCCAATCAGGCCACTTTCTGAGGTCCTGGGGGTTAGGGCTCCAATTCTGGGGACACACAATTCAACAAATAACACTGTAAATGTGGTGGTGCCTTCCACCCAATTTCAAAGACCATTTGGAACCTTCCATGCCTTTCATTTTCAAGGAGAATTGACAGCAACACATGTGTCATCGTGACTCTTTGTTGAGCTAAGTTGAATAAATGAAGCAAGTGATTTTATTGGCATATTTGAGATACGTGGATTTGAAAATTTAGAGGTATTTACTGTAAATGAATTTAATAGGACATGAACTCATCCCAGGATGAACTCATAGGACTCATCATCGCATCTATAAAATTAGAGGATCCCATACAGAAGCCGTTACATAGCAGCTATTCTTTAAATTGCAACCTTTACCTGTTGTGAAATTGTATGGGTGGTATATGCCATTTTTATAAAACGGAGGCTATTTTTATGTATGTCCACACAGAAAGAAATGGGAAGCAAATACTCTGGAATATTTCAAGGAAGATTACCTAGATTAACTCTGAATAGTTAGATTATAGGTAGTCTTTTGCTTTCCTCCTTGTGTGTTTATTTTCCAAAATTTTCTTTTCTTGGAAAAGAAGATGGGCACAGAGGAGATTTTTAAGGGTAGAAAATACTAATTTAAAATATATGGCTATAGGATAAAGTATAAAGCAAATTTCAATAAGGCAAACCACCAATCCCTAAAAATGAGGGATCTTTTTACCATAAAGGTCAGGATGAAAATGCTAGAAGCTGAATATAGTATTTAAGGCGGAATTATTTGTCTTTCAGAGGTGAAAGCAGGGGGCGGAAGAATTAGGAGGAATAATAAAGGTTAATGCGTTTGTCATGCAAGATCCTGTCATTTTCTTTTTAACCAACTTTTGGGCTTTCTTTGAAACCCCTGCAGCTGAAGTTCTCTTCTGAAATTGCTTTCTACACCTTTAGGGATTAAATTAGTGGATTTTTTGAATACTCAGTTTTTAGAATGTTACCAGGAGAAATATAGATGATTTTAAAATACTGGTGGCAAGAAATTAAATCAATTCTGTCCTTATCACAAAATGCTGGCAGAAAAGACTCTTCTGCTCTTCAGACAGATTCAGGGCCTTTCATTTGGAAGGGGCCTTTCATGGTGTGCCTTTGAAGTCACTGAGAAGCCACTGGTTTAATGACTGTGGTGGCTCTGAGCACCGTCAGCTACCTGCTGGCTGACCCAGCTGTTTATCTTATTTCACTGCACGATCGCTGTGATTTCCCATCTCTGTCCATTTAAAATCTGATATTTCATCTAAGACACTCACGATCTTTCGTCAATAAAACATTATATATAATGCTGTAGAAACACGCCTTAATATAATACCATAGGAACATGCCTTTTTTGTTTCTTTATAAACACAGTGATCAAAAAGCACCTCAGAAGGGTGGGCTGAGATCTTTGGGGCTGTTTCTCCATCTTATCATCTCTCCTGTGAAGGATATTGACCCTGGTAAGAATATGCAGTATCTGAGCCGTCACGGTCCCTGTGTCCCTTCTACGCCAGACGTGCAGATAGGTGTTTTTCCTATTATTTATGACCCATCTGAGGCTCTGCTTGTCACGATGTTGCCATTTCAGGGGCTCCAGAATCCCTGAACCCATTAGCAATCTGAGTATCAGGATGCAACAGCACAAAAGGAAAACAGTGCCACGCAGAAAAATAACTTCAGAGGAAATGCATCATCAGGGGATAGACGGTGTGAAGTAGCACTTGCTAAACAAGAGCTTCCAAGCCACCCTGGGGATGGGATGGACTTTTCTTTCCCTCTTTTGCCAAATCTCTGCAACTCCTTGGTAGACAGAGTCCAGCAGAGGCCAGATGTTGGGGACAGAAGATAAAAGGTTAAAAGATGCCTTGAAACATGTATTTTCCTTTCCCTTGATACAGAGATGCCATCCACTTGATATTGCCCAATAAATAGTGCCTCTACTGGAAAACTCCTTCACTGATGGACAGATGGGGAGAGCACACTTGCTGCATGTCAGGTCCCTACCTGTGACAGCAGGAGCCAGAGGTTAACATCTTTCCTTCTCAGGAGGGAACAGAGACTCGATAAGGGATTTCCCCAGCCATGCCCAGCTGGTGGGGTCGCTGGGACTCATGGTCCTCCACAAGATGTGGACCCCCCCCCTTGTCTTCACCCACCCCAGTGTGAGTTGGGGACCCTTTTCCGTGCCCCTGATCTTGGTCATCTTTGGTCAAGCTCTTACCCACCATATGAGATGGTTGGTTTAGTCTCTATCCCTCTAGGTTGTGAGCCAAGCAAAGTCAGAGGACGTTCCCTTCTCCTGGGGACCCTCAGGGCCCGGCCCAGTGCCTGCCTCATAGAAGGAAAAGTAAATTGTTAGTCCAGGAGCGAGTCACCCCCCGGGTTGCTTCCGGGCCTCTGTCTGACACTAAATCCGTGACCTTCACTGCTCATGGTTTTGTGCATTGGTGAATGTACCTAATTTTGATAATCTGCTTTTGAAAAGAATCTTTCATTTCTTAGCCTGGGAGACACCAGAGTCCTCTAACTGGGGAATTTTCCTAATGCAGCCCCAGTGACAGACTGACCCCAGGACTCTGAGAAGCCCATTCACTTCCTCCCCTGATGGCTGGATAACAGGGCTGAGAAGAAATGCCTCTGTGAGTCAAAGGCTTCTGTGGGTCCCTCTGTCCTTTGTCCCCTGTGGACCTGGCTCCATGAGGGTTGTCATCTTTTCTCCAGTGTTGTCAAAGCAAATGCATGCCTAGGGAGAGCTCGTTACAGAATTTTGTGGCACAATGGGCGAGTTGCTTGGGAAGATGGAGGAAGAAGGGGTGGAGACTTGGGGGGACCCTCGGGACCCTGGGGATGAACGGGGACCCTTACTGCTTCAGAAGGCACTTCGTTCCCCAACTCTAAGGGGCCTTTGGAACTGGTCACCCTCTAGTCACATTGCACCAAATTAAGCATAAAGCCAAGTTCTAGAGTGAAGACAGGTTTATCCACTTAATAGGTATAGATTCAGAAAATATTCTTGGACTGTCCGTTGTGCCCCAAATTTCACCTGCTGGAATTCATTTCATATTTCATTCTTTCCAACCTTCTAGAATGAAAAATAAACATCTTTTCATGGGAACTTGTGTTTTATCCTAAAGATGAAAACAGTATATACTGGCTGAATGATTTCCCAAGTAGACATAATCTGTCCAGGGTTCTGAGTTTGCATTAATGAGGAAGCAGGTTTTTGTGATTCCATGTCCTGTGCGACATATGATTGGCATACCCAGTTTTATGGGTATCAATGGCAAAGTATGAAAGATGAGACCCTCCATGGCAGTATTCTAGAAATCGTATAATAAAAACCCACAGGGCTTCCCTGGTGGCGCAGCGGTTGAGAGTTCGCCTGCCGATGCAGGGGACGCGGGTTCGTGCCCCGGTCTGGGAAGATCCCACATGCTGCGGAGCGGCTGGGTCCGTGAACCATGGCCGCTGAGCCTGCACGTCCGGAGCCTGTGCTCCGCAACGGGAGAGGCCACAACAGTGAGAGGCCCGCGTACCGCAAAAAAAACCCCAAAAAACAAAACCCACAGAATGACAGCACAGATTCATGACCCACAGTCATAGCCCGTGAGAAAGCTGCAGATGAAAAGTTTCTAAAGTCGTATTAGAATAATTTTCTAAATCCTTGAAATGACTTGACTTCTTGAATCTTTTACTTGCTTTGGGGAAACATGTGGCCAGTCCATGGTAGTGCTGCACAGGAGCCTGAGATAAAAGGGAATTTCAGTGGTACGAGCTACCCGACTTTGTGTACAATGTTGCTATTTTGTTTATGACTTTTTGCAGTACTTTTGACTTTCTAAAATATTGCATTATTATTTGCCTTTTTTCAGCTTTATTGAATTATAATGGACAAATGAAATTATAACATACTGAAAGTGTACAACCGGATAATTTGACATATATGTATGTTATGAAAGGATTCCCACCATCGAGTTAATTTCCACATCCATCACCTCACATATTTACCTTTCTGGTTTTTTTTGGTGAGAGCTCTTAAGTTTCACACTCTTGGCAAATTTCGATTTTATAACAGAGTGCTATCAACGACAGTCTACGTGTTATGCATTGGACACTCAGACCTTCCTCATAACTCGGTTTGTACCCTTTTACCCGCGTCTCCTGTTTCCCCCGCCCAGCCCCTGGCAGCCACCATCCTTCTCTCAGCTCCTATGACCCCCAACCCCAGACTGCACATATAAGTGATCCCAGACAGCGTTTGTCCTGATTAATGGGTTTCTTGGTGCCCTCTTAAATTCTGTGCCCAAGGCGAATGCCTCTCTCTCCTAACCCACTGGTGATTACTCCAAGAACTCAGGTTTTGTGATAGATTTCACAAGGAAGAGTAGAGGACCGAGAGGTGACAGCACATGGAGGCTTGAGATGGACACGCAGCAGGCTTGTGTTTGAGACTGTCCGTGATGGGCAGGACGCCAGCATGCTTCCTATTCAAGCCGGCATCGTTGAGACAAGTATTCCTGATGTGTGCATGGCCTCTACGTGTAGCACCAAAGGGGTCAGACACACTGTAACGTCCATTCTGAGCTCAAAGTATAGGAGGAAATAGATCTGAAGCCGCCTACGTGCCGGAAAATAGGCGTGGCCTCTTCCACTAGTGAAGCATCTAATATGAAAGGACCGTCCGTGACTTTGCAACTTGGTGGAAAAGAGCCACCCAGCCAAATTGATATGTGAGTGAGGCACCTCTCTCGTGTCACTTGAGGCCCCTGTGGGTGGCCGGCTGGCGTGGGCTCCGCAGACTTCAGGCAGGTCTGAAGTGACAACGTGTCACCTCCTGCCCACACCGTGTGTCCCCACCTCCTTCCCCAGGGCGTCCTCCTTGTTCCCGAGCAGATGCCAGGCTGGAGACGCGGCCCAGACTAGAAGCATCAGGAATTAAGTTCTGTGGCGCATGTCTTGGGTCAGTGCAAGATGGGAGCTGGTGGATCCCGGGACACAGTTCAAGCATTGCCAGAGGGTGCAGGCTCGGGGTCTGGGTGCGCCTGGCGGTGCCAGAGGGATGACGAGTCCTCACGTGGGCTGTCTGTGTCCCACTCCCCCACTCCCGCCTCATTACTGGCACCTCCCTCCCCAACTGAGTTGTAGCACAAACGGCTCTTGCCTCAGGCTCTGGTTTCTGAGAAACCAAACTGACCAAACTAAGACATGTTCCTTGTTATTTTCCTGTAGCCCTTGGTGCAAGGGGGCTGTCAGGAAAAATCACTTCAAAAGTCATACTTGTAATGATTTAAAATCATACTTTTCTTTTTCTTTTTTCGGTACGCGGGCCTCTCACTGTTGTGGCCTCTCCCGTTGCAGAGCACAGGCTCCAGACGTGCAGGCTTAGCGGCCATGGCTCACGGGCCCAGCCGCTCCGCGGCATGTGGGTTCTTCCCAGACCGGGGCACGAACCCATGTCCCCTGCATCGGCAGGCGGACTCTCAACCACTGCGCCACCAGGGAAGCCCTCGGCTCCTTTTAATTGGGGTTTTTATTAAACTCTGTAACGCTATCATTGTATTAGTTAACATCACCGAGGATGGAAACCTCCCTCCCGATACCAGTGGGAGTTGCCAGGTGAGGGTTTAAGGGCTGAGGACCCAGAGAAGACTTCTCCTGGCCGTTGTTCTGCCTTATTCCCTCACATCACCTCACAACCGCTCTGCAGACTCCCCAGCATCATGCAAGCCTCCAGCTTGTGCTGCAGAAGAAGGCGACTCCAATGCTGTGTGTAACGTTAACTTCTTGGGCCGTGTCCTTAGATGGGGACCTGGCATTTCCTGATGGTGAAATGGGTGCGAGATAGAAGGAGGGGGTTTTAATGGTGATGCATTTTCTCTTGTTATTTTTCTCTGTGGTGCTGTCTTCTTTCCCTCCATGTGGAAATCTCCCCACCTGCTGGGGTGGGGCCTCAGGAGGATATTGGGGGAGGCACAGGCTCAGTGGTTCCCAGGGCAACTCTGGAGCCAGTGCTTCTGGGTTGGAGCTCAGGCTTTGCAACCTCCCTGCTGTGTGACCTTGAGCAAGTCCTCTGTGCCGGGAGATACAATGTGTAGAATGATGCTGATGAGGACCGTGGTGCTACCTACCTGGTTAGGGATGCCGTCAGAATTCACTGATGCCCAGGACCACTTGGGGCATGTCTGGCTTTAGCACCTCGACATCCAGCCTGACTCAGACCCTCTCCAGGTACAGATCCAAGGGAATTTCAGCCACCTCACCTGGTGATAAAAAAAATCATGTGTGTTGACTGCTGTAGACCCCAGGAACAGGAAAGCTATTGGATGTTCCCCCACTGCTCTCAGCCTTGCCTTAAAAATGTCTCCAGGTCTCAAAGAATTCTGAAATGAGGTGCTTTCAAAGACTACTTTTTTTTTTTGTCAGGATCATTTTCTGATCCGAGACACCATCTCCTTATGACATCTATCAGCGTCATTTTACCTTCATCAAGACCTGACCCAAAACCCCTATCTTAGAAATCCTTAAAAATGAACCCCTCTTCTCCCCTGTGCACACTTCATCTTGGTGTTCTTTAGGTTTCTAAGAGGTGATCTTTTATGGAACGAAGTATTCACAACATTTGAAAAATGTCAGTGTTTAAGGTATTTAAAGACAGTGGGGCTGGGTGTGCACCTATTTTGTACTTCTATGCCATTGAATTTGACTTTATTCAACTCTAAAACCCCGTCCTTTTATTCTGAGGAATTCACTTTGTCAAATTTTCTGAGTCATCTGTGAATTATGTGAGGAAGGCTGGAGGGGTTAAACCCTGGAGCGGTTCAGCCCCCAGGGGTGGCTGCTGTGCCTCTAGTTTGATCTTTCACGATGGTGATCAGATTTCCATAGAGCAGCGAACTTACCAGCTTTGTGTTTAAAGAGAGGAGACCGAATAAGCACAGGCAAGAAGAAAGTGGCATTTTTACTTGCAAATCGACTGTATTTAAGAAAGGTGTAATTTGGTTTAAATCAAGATGATGTGTATTACAGGTTGAGATTTTAGATAATGATGCCATGACGTGGGGAGCTCAATGGAGTTTATTGACGATCAGTTCATGTTTGGCCAGATACAGCCTTCTTCCTCCGCGGGAACATGGGCAGTTCTGGATTCTGAAAATTCAAGAACTTTCAAGTGAAATACGAAGAAAGAACCCACACTTATCTAACTTTTCCTTCCACTTCCTGCCAGAGAAAGGTGGCTTTTCTTCTCAGAACGAGGCAGAGCACCCCCGTGACCCCGTGAACTCCCCCGTGGGTGGGAGTTTGAGCTTCTTGTTGGCTGAGATGGGGTGTGTGTGTGGCGTGTGTGTGTGTGTGTGTGCACGTGCGTGCGCGGCATGTGTGTGGTGGGGTTGGAAATAAACGGGAGACTTGGCTTTGCCTCTCTCTCGAGTTATCAAATGTACCAGGTAATAAGCGTACACAGGGGTGGTTAATTTTTTTCACGTAAGTCTATATCATTCATTCACCCTGTTTATTTACACTAATCAGAACTTGAAAGCAAGATTTTCCCAGATGATCGGGCTTCTGTTAATCAAGTGTTGACCAAGGACCTGGGAATTTCTCATGACAACACTTAGCAATATTGGGAACTGATGATTTTTTTTTTTAATATTGTTTTTAGGCTGAGGTCTTGGACCCAAATATAAATTTTAAGGCACACTTGTCCCTGGTGGAAGTCATCTATATTGATTTTCTCCTTGGTCAGCACCTTGCCTCTCTTTCCATGATCCCATCAGATAGTTACAAAACGATGACAATTCCTGAAACACACTGACCTTGGCAAGGAAGTCCAGTCTCCAGTGGTAACTTCCATCCAATTAGCTACATGACCTTGGACAAATCAGGCTCCCTGCCTGGCCTCATTTTCTTCACCTGAAATTTAGAGACTTTACAATCACTTTATTATTTTTCAACTCGAAGCATATTTTCTGATAATGACCAGAAAATTGGATTAATGAAATACTTCTCTCTCTAAGGACTAGAACAATTCTGAACATCATGTTAATTAAAGACAGTCGCTGGGTAAGCTTCAAGGAAACATGCTTATATGTTTGCATATACAATACAGTGCACATAGCTCCCCAGACCACATATCCAGAGAATCATGCCCAAAGGTTCAAGACTAACCATAATATATTCATACTTTTGGTTGACCTGGTAAAATGAAAACACACAGCTGTTATCAACATAAACACGGACAGAAAAATAACTCAACAATAGGAGAAACTCTTGACGTAAGATGTTTTAGTTGATTCCAATTTATTTGAAGATGAGGCATTGAACATAGTGATTGGAACAAAACTGTAGCAGTGTAGTGGTTGACAAAAGGGACAGCTCTGATCTTCTCACAGCTGGCACAAACTCTCGGCTGTCTCCCTCATATTTTTGATGCTGTTCTGATCCATCAACAGTCTCCTCTCTGGATTCCTTGTGACTAGTGAACTGCATGCATAGAGCAGTGGATCTGGTCCGGGGGGTGATGGTCTGTGATGTTCCGGTACATCCTTTCATGGGCTGATCTTTTCCTGGTCTCACGAGCATCATGCTTTAACCATCTGAGCTAAAGTGACACAGAACTTGATATAATGCAAGAGGTATTTGAAGCAATAAGAGAGACAAAAAAAATCCTGTAAGTGTCTGATAACAATTTCTTTCTTTCTTTTTTTTTTAACGCCTTTAGCGACAAGGAGCTGGGGCAACCAATGGAAAAGACAAGACATCTGGTGAAAATGGTAAGACCCCATGAATAGTCCAACTACTTACTTTTGTCCCACGGGCATGTGGCAGGCGCGGATCATAACTTCCATCCTGATCGGCTACTATATGCGTCTGCACTTTGGTTTGGAGTGGATTTTAGCAACTCACAGTAAGCACCGCGGTCTGGTTTTACAAAGAAAACTGAGCTAAATGCGGTGATGAGAACACTTTCCCCCCCAAAGGAGGGCTCCCGTTTCGGGCAACATGATTACAATGCGAATATCGTTCTCTGTTGTCTTCATTAGGGTTGGTGAGAATCGTCCGAGTTGTTGTGAGGATAAAATGAGATCAAATGAGAGAAGCGCTTTGAAAACTGGGAAGGGCTCAACTTCACAGGAAAGGAGGGTTAAAACTCGCTTCTCTCTCCCTCGTACACAGAGCCCGGTGCTGGACCAGGGGAGGTCCTGGATCAGTGTCACCGCAGGGATTCACCAGCAGATAACAATAAGAGCAGAGATCAGAGCATTTGCCTCCTGGATTCCAGTCTCCACCTCAGCCTTAAATTGTAGGAACGATCATTAAATTTTATGGATGGGGAAACAGACTGGGAGCAGAAGAGCTGGGATATGGCCAGGAATGGGAAGAGTGTGGACTTGGAAAGAGACAGAGCTGGGAGGAAGCCCAGCTCCCCAGCTTTAGCGGTTGTGATAGAGGGTGACTGGTCATAATAAAAAATCGCCAAGTAAGTGCCGAGGGTTAGTTATGGTCCTGGTGGGGTTAGGTTCTGGGCGTTCCTACTTTTTCTTAGTTACAAAATGAACACACTTTTTACGGAAAACTACTCCTGCTTCCTGCTGGATGGAATTTAGGCTGGTGTCCATCCAATTGTGGATAATGCCAATCTCAAATACCAGCTGTAAAAATTCCTTAGAGCCCTGAAAACAACTTAGGGTCCTCAATCATGAGTCTGAGTGCGGCCTGAACGAGACTAAGGTACTAGAATCTTTCTCTGTGGTGCACTCATCTGGGGCCTTGCTGACTCAGCTGCCTGTTTGGCACCATCGTACTGGACAGGGTCTGTGTGGCGGTGACCGCTGGGATGAAATGGTCATTATATTAATAAGCAGAGGGATTGGTGCCCAAGAATGTCCTGATCAGACCTGGGGGATTGAGGAGGGTGGGGGAGGAAATAAGTTCTTTCATAAGCCTTTCACGATGCCCACGGCTTTTCTCATCTTCTCTGTGTGGGTTGTGGTGGGGGTGGGTTATTAGCAAGGAGGTCAGGAAGCAGACAGGAGCAAAATGAGAACTGCTTAAACAGAGAAGGAAGGACTGCCACACGGGTGCTTCCCGGTTTGCTGGGTTCACAGATTCATATCCATCTCATCATTGGAGTTCACATCCATGGTATCTGCCAACCTTGGAATCATTGAATTTAGAGTCAAAAGGCTTCTCAGAGATGCCCTTGTGCAGCAGTTCTCAAACATTTTCCTCTCACAACTTCTTTCCATTCTTAAAAATTCTTAAAGACCCCTAAGAGCTTCCGTTTTTGTTGGCTATATCTATTGATGGTTCCCACATTAGAAATTAAAATGGAGAAATTGTTAAAGGGTTTACTTATTCATTCATTAAAAATAAAGTGACAAACCTATGACATGTTAACATAAATAACATTTAAAAAATAAAAAGTGATGATATTTTCCAAGACAGAAAAAAAAATTTAGTGGAAGAGTTTTGTATTTTTGCAAATCGCTTTAATGTCTGGCTTCATGGAAGATGGCTGCTTCTCCATTCAATCTGTTGTAATATCACGTGTTGTGTAGCCTCTAGAAAATTCTATGAGAATTTTCTATGTGCACCTATGAGCAGATGAGATTTTAAAAAGCTACTAATACTTTAGTACCATTAAAAAATAATTTTGATTTTGTGGGTTCCCTCAAAGGAAGGAAGTGCCCCCAGGGTACCTCATCCACACTTTGAGAACTGCTGCTCTAGGTAACTCCCAGGTCATACAGGAGTTATGGAGTCTGAGATCAAGCAGAGTGGTGACCAAGGCAAGACTAGGCCCTTTGTGCTTGATACCTCTGCAGCGCTGTTTTCCCCCATGGGTCCTTCAAAGCAAGTCTACATGCTCTGCTTTGCACCAGAGGAAATTACCAGCTGTTATAGAAGACACTACTTTCTGCTATTCTAAGGCATGAAATTTCCTTCAGATAAAAATTGATCCACTCTAGTGAAAATTGCGTGTGCCTTTTCTGGAGGTATAAAAATTAATAGAAAGAAAAATATTCAAGGTGCTATGGATAAAACTTTTCTTTATGTAATTCTAGATATTAGAGGATATTCATTTTTGAATAGAAAAAGTTAGAGATTATTTGATAGCTATAAAATAAAGGTGCTGTATACATTCAAATTGTTATTAACATGTTCTGTCTTAATTTCAGATAAAACTGCTCATGTGTGATATACGTACATGGTATTTTATTATAATATTAAGTTTGTGCTTTTGCCTCTAAAGATGGACAAAGACAAAAGTCAATAACAACCCAACAAAGATTGGGGTAAAGATTTCTAGAAATGGTCTAAAATATGTTTTCCTAAAAATCTAAGTTGTGTAATTCCTTATTCTTAAATTCATAATATGAGACGATCATCTTGGAATTTCTGTTTTAACCTAATATTACATTCCATTGAAATTCAGATTATTTTACTCTGTCATCACGGGTATCTAGAGAGATCTTTTATCTAATGTATATTTCCTATTAATACAAATGAAGCTGCCTACACATGTGGAAGGAACAGGGACCCATGAGAGCAGAAATATAAGGCGTAGACTATCAAAATGTTATAAGGTTGGGATAATAGTCAATTAATTGTAAAATGAACATCCCTCAATTTTGTTAGTTGACTATAGGCCAAAGTGTTCTTATTTCAAATATTATGAATTTATTTGAGATCTGTAACACAAAGCAATGAAGGCTATGGTAGTGAATTATGGATGACTTGAAATTCTAAATTGGATCAGAGAAGACACAAGTCAGATACATTAAAACCCCAGCGGGATCTAAAGTCTTGGGCTCTGCTGAAATTTTATTATATTGAGTATTATCACAAAAGAGCCATTGGCTGGGGATCTGGATTCTTTTAAGATTTATTTTTGTGTCGCTGTTGTTGTTGCCGTGGTATTTGACATATATCCACCCCGTACTATCCAGAACAACCCTGAAATTGTCCTTATTCTCCAGGACACCAACTTCTGGATACACAACCCAGCAAATCCGGATGTTCCTCATCTCACCTGCAGCGTGAAGACATTTTTTTTTTCAGAAATATTAGGGTTGTATTATGTTTTAATTTAAAAAATAAATTCATTAGGATCTTGTTGGTTCAGGGATTTTCATTCCTATATGAACAAAGTACCCTTATGATTTGAGTTTCTAGATATAATGCCCTACTTGAGTGAAACAACAGTTCAGACCTCCAGTTACAGTTCATCTGCTACATTAAATTCAAACATGTTTATAAATACAGACACTACCATCTGAATCTAGATTATTCACCAGTCATCACCAGTTTGGACACAATCAAAAGATTTTTTTGTAAGACAATAATTTCACTGGGTCTCTTGATTTATATCTTGATAGTCATCTTTCAGAGAGACTTTAAGAGTTAAATTCCTTTATTGACCTACAAAAATAGGAAAATACTGGAAGTAGAGTGGTTGCTGGGAGACTTCCAATCCAAAGGAAAGATTATAAGTAATAAACTTCTGATGGAGCTTACTTTCAGAGCTTGGAGGCTTACCGAAGCTAAATTGAATTTCTAAAACTGGAATGGATTTCTTTTGACTTAGTGAACTGTGATATATTTGTTTCCAAAAGTCTGTCTTTGGAGGTGAGAGGCATGTGGACATACCTGAGTTTGATAAGAGAATCCGCCCCCCCCCCACCCCCGCAGTCCAGGCTGTAGGTAAATGCCCAGAAGGAAGGTATCGTTCTGAAATACCGTGGGGCTCACCGCCATTGTAGTTTCTTTGAGATGTGAGTAGCCGAACAAAAACTCAGCACCACTTGAATAGGTGCTTCTTCTTTGGAAAAGAGGTCATGGCTTGAGAAATTTCTAGTAGGTGTGGGATTATGCTAGGAGCACCTAAGATTTGGTTTGCTTTGATATGATTATACAATTACTAACAATGAATAAGATCAAATGTTGTTGTACTGGGTACTCTCCTCTCATTGCTTTGAATAAAACTAAAAATCATACACATTTAAGTTTATCTCACCTTTGGATTTGAGGGAACACACACACACACACACACACACACACACACACACAGAGTAATTTTGTTTTTCTGCCATCAAGTAGGTAGAGAGAGATTGATTCAGAAGGACCTGCATTCATAGGCAGAGAGATACACTAGCATTTATCTGAGCCTGACTTTTCAAATAAGAAATAAAATTCTTCAAATAGTTATTCCCAGAGCACTTTACACACCGCCCACCCCCTCTCCCCCTTGGCTCCAGAGCACGCAGCAGACGCCCCATTTTTTCCCTGTGGTATTCTTGATGACCTTTCTATGCCTACACATCGACTTGGGCAGATTGTCTGGGGGTATATTTAGTCTATCACCTCTCCTTGGTCTGTGGAAGTGTGTGGGGCAAGGTCTTGTGTGCAAGGATGGAAGATCAGCTTGGAGTAGAAAGGGACTGCTTTGGGGCCGGGAACAGAAGGGGACTTACTGTGTGTTTACTACCGCACCCAAGAGAGAAGTTCAGTTCTGGCAGGAGGTGCTGCCGGGCTGGTCTGGTTCCCTGGGCCCAGGGAGGTTAGGATGGAAGGCAAGGGGGGAAATACAATTTTCGGAAAGGCCATGGAGGGATCATCTCCTGTAACTGCCTGTGGTGGACACATGACTCGGTTCTGCTTCAAATACCAGATGGGATAAATCAGAGTCTGAGGCTGGAAGGAGAGAAATTGGATGTGTGTCGGTTCTGCAGGCTGCTCAGGGTTCTGGAAGCCAGGGGGGCTGTGAAGCTCTCCTCCACCCTGAGGATGTAATATGCCAATTCTGCATGAATCTCAGTACGAGTTTAGGTGGAAACTTACCGCGCTGAGCCTCTAAGCCCCTTCAAACAGGGAAAATGATAACCTCGAATGTTGAGCTGCCACGGGTCTCAGAAATGTGCAGGTTAAACTTTCAGAGACTGCATCTGGCTGTGGGAAAAGCACCCCCTTAAGTAATCAAACACTAGGGTGTGCAACGATTCCCAGGCCAAGAAGCTCTAAATCGGTTTCCTGTTAGAGCGCTAAAACCTGCATGAAGTCTCGAATTCACCTGGACTGATGTATTGTGTGTACTGCCCTGAATCCCAAGTCACACAGAGCTTTCAAGGTGAAAAATCAAACGGCTCTGGTCTCTGTCGGGGGTCGCTTGGCCCTTTCTCCCCTTCTTTTTCTGCATTTGAAGTAACCAGAAAAAAAATTCGAAACAAAAATGGATGAAATACGAACATGGCTTCCAAATACTATTAGCAGGACGTGCCCTTTGTGCTATTGGCTCTGAACTCTCTAAAGAATCTCTGTTCCGGAAGGAAGATATGGATACATATGTTTGCTTCTGATATTGATCCAGATGAGGAAGGAATGAAACTGGAATTGCTTATGAAGCCTGGCTTTTAATCAGGGTATCCACACACACCTGATCAATGGGTAATATCGTTCAACAAGTGAGTCGATTCTTTGTGAAGGTTATTTTAGGGATTAGTGCTGACAGGGAACTTATTACTGCCAATCTTAGTTACAAGGGTGATCTCCCCCCTTCAGGCTGAGCATTATAATAACGTCAACGTGCTAGTAATACCTTGGATAAATACGATGCTTCTAATTCAGTGTCTTTGGAGTAAACATGCATGAAGCATTGTTAATAGACATGGAGCTTTTTCTCTACGTCTTTAGGCATTTGCATAGTTTAAAATGCTCTCACACACAACCGGTTCCGTGGCTGACTTGGGAGGTGGGTAGGGGAGGTGATGTCAGGCCAAGTTCCTTGAGAAGTCAGGTGATAGGCCCCAAGGTCACATAAATCACAGGAGAGACAGCAGGTCATCTGGACTGCCATCTAAACACACCAGCTTGTCCCCAAGTTCGCTCTCTCCTGAGTTCTCCTTGATGGGGAGTCTTGGGTGTAAGCTGGCCACTGGGGTGGGCTGTGGTCTGAGCCCATAGAACTGAAGGAAGTTAACAGACTTACACCTTGGCCAGGCTGGAAACCATAGTCTTATCAGCACCATCATTTCATCAGTTTACTTAACTCTTCTCTGGCAAAGAGGTGTGATCACAGACTAATTACAGGGACAGCCCTGCTAATTTTCAAAACTAAAAAACTGAAGCGATATTCTAACTTGTAGGCTTATCTTTATTTCCTCTTCCCTTCCCTCCTCTCTTCCTGTCTTTTAGAGATTATATGTTACAGCTTTAGACCAACTGAAGATAGAATTTTGTATCATATGGAGAAGGCCCATATGCTTTAGCAAAAATAATGAAGTTATAAATGATGCTAAAAGAATTGCCACTCAAGATCTTTTTAAGCCTATGAAGTAGCCTGTACCAGGAAAATGATGATCCGTCTATCCTTTGCCCCAATCAGGAGATAGGAATATTTCCTATTCTGCTTATCAGTTATTTGTATGGACGTAATGCATCTCAAGTGCTTGAATATGGTTTGCTCTTTTAAGTAGGTGATACATTCATAATTTTATTTATAGAATTAATTTGCACAGCAAACAGCTTTTCAGAAGAGAGGAGCAACTAGAATTTCAGCCTGAGCTACATTTCAGCCTGAGCTAAGATGGTTGAAATTTGTAGGGTTCCTATCAGTGGGTGTATCTGTGATTACAAAGGCATGTAGAAATCCTTTTGAGCAATAGAGTGAGCTGAATTGTCTTCAAAGACTGGACCTCCTCTTAGGCTGGACCTGCTGTCTTATCTGAGTTGTGCAGGAAAAGGAAATCTCCGTGTCTCTGTGATCATCTCCTGGCATCCTTAGAGCACCCACAGAACTCACTCAGACCCGAGGGCAGAAGTCTCCCTGGGTCTCACCAGAAAGTTCTCTGCCAACAATTCTAGAACGTCATTGTGGTGTGAGCCCCGGAGAACTGTTGTGTGTTTCTGTAAAATCCACGCAACACGATTGATTGGTTTCGTCCAACGTTCTTAATCAGTAACAAGTTGGAGTTTCCAATCAATCCTGGTTAATTGCCATGATTTGGCCCTGAATTCAGACGATTCAGTCAAGAAATGGTGCTATTTCACTCCAAGTACAATTTTTTATTCTCTCCTAAGTGGTCCCCTCGTGCTCAGGAAGTGACCACTTTTCACTAACTTTGGCAAGCTGAGGACAGACTGGCTCTGAGTCCTCTTTTAAAAAAACTTTTAAATTGAAGGATAACTACTCTACAATATTATATAAATTACAGGTGTACAATAGCAATGGACATTTTTAAAGGTTATACTCCATTTATAGTTATTAGAAAATGTTGGCTGTATTTCCTGTGCTGTACAGTATACCCTTGTAGCTTTTTTTACACCTAGTAGTTTGAACCTCTTACTCCCCTATCCCTATATTACCCCTTCCCCCTTCCTCTCCCCACTGGTTACCACTAGTTTGTTCTCTATATCTGTGACTTCTTTTCTGTTACATTCGCTAGTTTGTTGTATTTTTCAGATTCCATGTATAAGTGGTATCATAGAGTATTTATTTGTCTTTCTCTGTCTGACTCATTTCACTCAGCATAACGCCCTCCAAGTCCATCCCTGTTGCTGCAAATGGCAAAATTTCATTCTTTTTTATGGCTGAATAGTATTCCAGTGTGTGTGTGTGTATCTCACATCTTCTTTATCTGGAATCCTCTTTTTATTTTATTTTTTTTAAAATTTTTTTATTTTTTTTTTTGCGGTACGCGGGCCTCTCACCGCTGTGGCCTCTCCCGTTGTGGAGCACAGGCTCCGGACGCGCAGGCTCAGTGGCCATGGCTCACGGGCCCAGCCGCTCCGCGGCATGTGGGATCCTCCCGGACCGGGGCACAAACCCGCATCCCCTGCATCGGGAGGCGGACTCTCCACCACTGCGCCACCAGGGAAGCCCTGGAATCCTCTTTTTAAGAGTGACTTCAAAATGTGATAGTGGGTTTAGCTGGCCCTGCTCTAAAAGCTAGTCTAGCAGACCAGCTGCATCAATGTGGCTTTGCCTCACAGAGGGCAGGTGCCTCCCACTTTGGGGGGAGACAGGAGAACAAAGGTCGTGAATCACCACAGTGGAGTTTGTCTCGAGGTTGGCATGGTGTCACCCAGCCACAGGCTCTAGAAGGTAAACCCCTATAAGCTCATCCTCAGCTGTTGTCTGATTGCTGCCTCTTTACACCTTTGGCTCTCTGCAAAGGACAGGGCTGGCTGCATCAGTTGTAGGGTCCAGGGAATATTGAAAGCATGGGCTCCTTCTTAAAAATTATTAAGCAGATCATTCAGTCCAGCCCTGGCTCTTCTGAGTGAGGGTCCCTGCACACATTGCCTGCCGTGCAGCCGGCCCGAGGGGTGCCACAGACAAACTCCTTTTTAAAAGCAATTCAATATGTATCATTCATTTCACAATATGTTTTTTCCCAGCACTTTCTAAATTGCTACCCTGGTTTAAGCACAGCAGATAGATAATGGGAACTTTTTAGTATGAAAACTGATTTGCATCTAATTAATTCTCCAAGTCAGGGGTGTAAAACTTCCCTTCTCTTTATATGTTTCCTTACCTTTTAATGGCCTTGGCAAGTATTCCTGGATCACTTTGTATATTGGTTGTGACTCTGTAGGATTTCTGGTTTGGGTTCTGGCTTTGAAGAGGATTAGAGATGGCTACAGAGTCTTCGGCTGGTGGAGAGGGAGTTCTAAATCCCCTCCTCCTGCTTTGGGGCAGCTGGGACTCCTCAGGCCAATAGCGCACAGCAGAGGGGAGGCCTGTGAGTTTCCGGACTGGGACCTTAGGAAACTGGCAGCTTCTCTCTGGGAACGTTTGCTGTGGGAGAAGCCAGTTGCCACTTAAGAAGTCCTGCTACCTTAAACCATCGTGCTGTGAGGAAGCCCAGCTAGCTCGTGGGGCAGCCATTTGGAGAGATGCCCACCCAGCCAGTGACTGTGCCAGCTCTCCCCACCCGGCTGACAGATGTGTGGGTGAAGGTCCTCGGGTGACCCCAGCCCCAGGGCCTTCCGGCTGCAACCGTGTGGGAGTCTCCGTCCAAGAGGAGCTCAGCTGAGCTTGCCAACCTACAGAACTGGGGGCAAAGAATACTCGGGTCTTGTGCCTAAGCTGCTAATTTGGAGTGATTCATTCCCCGGGAATAGTTAACTGGGACACACGTAACCCACTCATCTTTGCTAACCCATCGGTTGCTTCTCCTTCACTCACTCCACCCTCCTTCAAGTATATCCTGGATCATTTTCTTTGCTGGTTAGTATAGCATCCCTTCAGGATGCAGACCTTTGGGTCCTTAATAACCAGAAAAGGGATGCTGCAAAACACTCTGGACTCTAGCTTGGTTTTGCTCATTCATTCATTCATCCATTTATTCAGGAAATATTTGTTAAGCACCTAATATATGTTGGAGATGGTACTCAGAGCTGGGGATGCGATACTTTAGAAAAGCAATGCTGGGAGAGTGAGGTCGGATGTCCTTAGTAACAAATGTATCAGTCATGGTCCCGGGAGGAACTAGAGGGCACCTTCCATGTGAGTAATTCGAGGAGAGTTAACTACCAAGGGACCATTTGCAAAGGTGCGTGCAGGGTTTAGGGAAACCCACAAAGAACAGCGTAGCACCTCAGACTAGAAACCGCAGGGCCTGCAGGGAGGCAACAGAATCCAGAGAGGGCGCTGTGTGCAGAAGCAGCCTGACAGGGGCTGTGGTCTTCTGAAGGACATAGCTAAGCCTCGGGCAATTTTGCAAACTTCTAGGGTTGCCAGATTCAGCAAATAAAAATACAGAATGTCCCGTTAAATTTCAATTTCAGATAAGCAAAAGAAAAAAAAAAGTATAAGTATATCCCATGGAATATTTGGAGCATACTTACACTAAACTTTTTTTTTGTTGTTTATCTGAAATTCAAATTGAACTGAACAGTCTGTATTGTATCTGACAACCCTAGCAGGGAAGGAGGCAAGGGAATAAATACCCAGATCTCGTTCTGTCTGTCTTCTGATTGCCTCTAGGACCACCCTTGGGATGAATCCAACCAAAGCCACAGCACAATGGTTAGGGAAACGGTGGAGAGTGAATCAGGAGGGGCGAGAGGTGAGAACTGCCTTGCATCTTACCTCTGCACTTCTCCGACTGGGCTGTGGGCCAGGTCACCCGTGCTCCTCTCAGTCTTCCCTAATTAAAAATGTAGCCTGTTATACTGTAAGTGATTGCAGCTTTACAAAGACAGAGTAGGAGTGATTTTTGTACCCAAATTCTGGATTGGTTTCAGGACAAAAATAAAAGGAAAGAAAAGAAAAGCAGTCCATCAATATCATCCTTTTATTTTAACTGCGGTGTTGTTGGTTGGCTTAATAATTCTAAAAGAAGGAAAACTGTCAGACCTTTTGGGAAAGGTGACATATTTGACATTCTTAGAGCAATTAGGCTGTCCCTGTAAAGGTTAATGTGTGTCCACACAGTCAGTTTTAGCCTCCCAGCTCAACTCAGGTGTCATTCAAGGGTCAAGGGAGGTGGCCAGAGATGGGGGGTGCTTACCGGGAATGCAGCCAGGACGGGGGTGAGGCTGGACGCATCTCAGTCCAGTCTCAAGAGAAACCCTGATGGAGAGGCCAGCCAGAAATGGGGGTGGGAGGCAGAGCAGGCCTGGTTCCCCCCTGAAGTCAGGGTTATTGGGACAGTAGGGAGAGGACAGCAGCTTACAGCCTCCTGGGGTTTGGGGCCACCAGGGCCCAAATAGGGATGGGGCATGGCCAGGCCCCCTCCAGTGAACTGGGGCTGGAAGCCACACCAGTTTCCAGAAAAACTGCTTTCAGTGTGCATGTGGGATCTACTGTGTCTGTGGATAACTCAGCCAGCCGCCCTGGCCACCAGAAAGGTGGGAGAAGGGGGGCTGCCAGGACTCCAGGTGTCCCCCGGGAGACCTGGACAAACTTCCGCCTGGCCTGGGGCAGGAGTATTGATCTGGGATGGACGGCACCGTGCTCTCCCAGCCAGCGCTGCAGATTAGAGATGCTAACCTTTGCCTTCCCTGTCCTGGGGAGGCATCAAAGAGCAGATTTGCTTTCATTTTGGTCCTTCTTGGATTCCTGGGTCCCAGAACTTTGAATTCAACTTCAAACTTGTGACTGTGAGATCAGCTGCTTAAAAGAATATGAGAAATGACCACCTCTTTCTTTTAATTAAGTACAAACCAGAACCCAAATCTTCATCCCTCCCCTCCCCCACACAACCAGGGAGATTGTTCTTTCGGGCACCACGGTGAAGATATTTCCCAAAGAAATGAGGATTTGAGCCCTTTAATGTAAGCCAGACTTTGAAACTTCAAGAGGGAAGAAGCAAGACTGTGGGATCATTGAATTTAAAAGATAATTATTTAGAGACTTCACTTTTTCCAGCATTAAGGTGAAGGAATATTTATTATTATTATTTACAGAAATTGCCACTTAGGAGTGAGAAGGCCAATTACTTGCATATTATTAGATTTAATTTAATAAGACATTAAAAAATTATATTTTTCTTGAAGATTACCCCCTGTCTCTCAAACAGTGAACTAAAGAATAGATGCTTCTTATCAACCCTCTGGGATGCTTTTGGGTTTTTGCTACAGCTGTCCTGTTCCATCTGCCACTTTCCTTCTTCCTGTTGGGATCTGGAATTGAGTCGACCAATGATCAGCTGAAATATGTATTGATTCGACAGAGCCAGACCTGGGGGGCCGCAGGGGAAGGACGGGAAATGGGCAGATGACGAGATGGCCTTCCTCACAGTATTTATGAGAGCACTCCTTCCAGGAACTTACGATTATACGAAATGGAAGCTCGCTCTATTTCTGTGCTTGGCAAGTGGCTTCTTCAGTCTTTCCAAAGCACATTCTTTTCTCTCTACCCTTCCCCCCGTCCCAGACCCTGAAGATAATTGAAAAATTGAACTGCGCTCTGGCATTCATTTAGAAAGCAAAATCTCCTCGGATGTCAGAGGGATGCTTTCGTGGCTTTGGTGCTGATGCGAGGGAAGTCACTCTCCCTTTAGACTCGTCCAATCACAATCAGCTCACAGAGCCAAGCATCCTACATGGCAGGGCCCATTTCCCACAGCACAGTGATCACTAATCGTGCTCATCACAGCGAGATGAGGCTTCTCGTCTCTGGCCTTCCTTAGGCTTTGGGGTTTCAGAGTTTCAAGGCAAACATGAACCTCTTGGCAGTTTGAATTGATGTGCACTCACCAAAATTCAATTTCTCACCAGACCTTGTTTTTATAGTGAGCTTTAAAGATGAGCTGGGTCATCAGACACAGCCCATGGCGATGCCTTTTGTAGACGGCAGTGCATTTTCTGGCTGCTCTAAATGTTCCTCCCAGGTAGTCGCGCTCAGTAATTGTTTCCTAGGAATTTCAAAAGGAATAGAGAAATGTTTAGCATCAAATTTTTGCTGGGTCTATCCATGGAAGAGCTGACACCACATCTGCCTCCTCTGCAGGGCTTTTCCCCTTTCAGTCGATTGCTTTTAAGGTTCTTTACTTTTTAGCCATTCCCCTGATCTCAGAGCTTCTGAACCTGCTTGGCGGCATGGTCTGGCCTGAAAACCCCTTCTGTGTCTCAGTTTTCTTGTGAAGCGGGTGGGGGAAGGGTGAATCCCCAAAGTTTCCGGTCCCTGCCATTCTATGGTTTGGCCATTTGCTGGTGGCTCACTCACAGTGAATCATTTCACTTTTTTGGTCCCCATGTCCTCTTTGTGGGACGATGTTCTCTTTGGACGCTTGTCTAATTTGGCTACATTCTGATTCTGTCTCTTTTCTGTACACATCGAGGGAATGTTGCCAGTGAGTCCAAAGAAGAAATGAGATGCTATTTCTTGGTGGAAGCAGTAGAGGGGAAAGAAGGTACAGTGAACAGAATCTGAATCAGATTGTCACTGGCTGTGGACATGTGATAACTAACATTAACTATTTCAACAAAATGGGTTAAAATGGAAAAATACGGCCTTTTATCTGGACAAACTGCATTTCCGAACGTGGCTTATTTCCGTGGATGTTTCTGTGGTGTTCATTCAGGTTGACAACGAGGCTGCCCGGCTGGGGACCGGCCTCCAGGCGAGGACAGGCGTAGACAACAAGAGTCCATGCATGAAAGGGACACAAAGAGGTGGGTGGCCTCCTAGGGTGAAAATGGGCACACCTGTGCACATAAAGAGGCTGCTGTCTGCTCCCTTAACCCCTGAAATTAAATTGTTACTGTGATTTTGCAGCCAGAAGGTATTGCAATTTTCTTTTGAAACTTTATAACCATTTCCCTTGTGGGCCAAGCAATGCCACCATTTGCCCTGCATCATTGGAATGGTATGTGAGGTTGTCAGTGGTATACCCTCCCCAGCCTCATGGCAATTGAATATTGAGTTGCAGCTACTTCTGGAAAATGTCTCACTTGCATTTTCTATCAATCCAGCCCATTGACATCTTAAATGACAACAAGGCGTGCAGGAACGGCACTATAATTTTGAAATCATGAGCTAGGTTAGTGTAGGGAAGGCTAGCGTAGGGAAGGCTAGCGTAGGGTCTTTGAAGACATTGTGAGCGAGCTGCAGATAAGATGTTCAGTCTTTCAGTCTTTTTCTGTTCACACACCTCAAAGGTGAACAAAACAAAACAAAAATTTTGCCAATTCCGTATCTGGGCTGGAAGCAGCCTGCTAGGTTGCCCTGGCCATTCACAGCTGGCAGAATAGAAGTCCCTGCTGTGTAGATTTTCAGTTCAGCTTAAAATGACTTTAGTGAAAGGTCAGATGCTATGGCTCTGGGAGCACATTGTTCTCGAGCAGACGGTTAGACTTTTTCTCCCCCTAGCATTAGACTGTTAGGCTGTTAGACTTTTTCTCCCCCTAACATTAGACTGTTAGACGGTTAGACTTTTTCTCCCCCTAGCATTCTATCTAAATTGGTTTCTCGCATCAGTTTCTTGTCATCAGCCTCTACTTAATGCTCCCTTGAGCTGCTGCCACAAAAAATGGATATTTTTTCACTGCTTCCATTTTTAATCTAGACAGGAATGCTTCTACTACCTCCGTTGATAATTAGAAAGCTTCAAGGGACAAAATTTTCATGCTGGTCCTTTGAAAAATTATGTGTTATTAAAAATTTATTTCAAAATTAAATACTGTTTTGATTATGTTGCCTGACACTGGAAATTGTTTTCTTTTTGGAATTCTTGTAAGAAAAATATTCTGCTTTATTTTTGGCCTGTAAGAACTTCTGGATGGGGAGAGGGGCCAGATGGTCTCCGTACAAAGTTCAAGGCCTTGCTTTCCTGTCACAGGGTCACATAAAACCCTGGTTAAGCAGGGCTCGTGGGACCGAGCACAGCCCACATCTGGATTCTTCCCAGGTGTTCTTCACCTGAACCAGTAGAGAGGACTCTGGAGCTTTAGCACATTTCCACTTACCTGGGAAAGCACTTCTTATTCATTTCTTCTTGGGATTACTCGTCAGAACATTATTATTAAACAATGCTTAAAACTAAAACCCAAACTCTACTGTGAGCTATTCCTCCCGAATCTGAGACGCTCTGTGTGATTGAACTACCTCGCCCAGAAATCACATCACTTTATTCTTCCTTGGGTGTTTGATTTTATTCTCTTTTTACATATAGGTGAACCCATCTTCCTGGTAAGTAGAATAACGAAGGCCAAAGCTTAAAATGACTCACGTCTAAAAAGCTCTTTCCAACAAATCAGCAAGCACTTGGTCATGGGCTCTTAAGATAGTGTCACTTTAAAAAAGCAAACAGAAGTGATGTGTTTTTGCCTGAAACCTACAAAATGGGGTGTGGAAGGAAGACTGACACTGTGGGATCAAGAGACCAGAATGTGTTGAGTCTAAACCCACGGGCCGGCAGTTCCTGGAGCTGAATGTGCATCTCTGTTGACATGTAAAGACGCATTTGTGAACAGAGGCTCGCACCCCGATGCAGAGCCCGTCCCTGTCTTAGGACATTTGTGAAGCACAAGGTGCATCACCAGATGGGAAATCAATGGTGATGGCAGCCTCGGGTTTAAGATGTTGAGCTGTAATGGGGATTTATCGGTCTGGCTGCAGCTGGACCTGGTAGGTACCGAGCTCTGGCTATGCTTCACAGACCTGCTTTCAAAGCTTTTCTTCCGAAGTCAAATTCTATATACACAATGGACACATCTGCCCAATGGTCTTGTGCGTCTAAGAAATCTTGTAATCCCTGAAAATCTGCCAAGGAAAACACCTGTCCGCCTGGATTAAAGGAGCAGGTCTGAAGAGCTGGAACGGTATGTGTCAGGGGAGAGAGCGCACCACTTTGCTCAGCTGCTGGCGGGGGCGGGGGGGTCCAGGAAGGATGCAGAAGCACCTGTGACGCTGCTGGAGAAAGGCCTCTCTAATCTGTCAGTGCCTGCTGCAGAGAGCAAAGGGGAGGAAAAGAGAACCCCGGGTCCAGAGTCTGAAAACAGCTTTGGTCCCTCTCTGGCGTCCATGTGATGATTTTCCAACCCACAATGCTGTTTGCTTTCCATGTCATTCACAAAGCTTGGCTAATTTCACGAGAACCCTAAGGCTTGTCTGGCCTTTGTCCTCATCAGCTTTTCTCCTCTGGCTCGGAGTTCTGGAATGCTTCCATCTGCCTTAGCACCTACCTTTCCCCCACCCTTTTTTTTTTTTTTTTCACTTTTTATTTTATATTGGAGTATAGTTGATTAACAATTTTGTGTTAGTTTCAGGTGTACAGCAAAATGATTCAGTTATACATACCCATGTATCTATTCCTTTTTAAATTCTTTTCTCATTTAGGTTATTACAGAATACTGAGCAGAGTTCCCTGTGCTCTAAAGTAGGTCCTTGTTGGTTATCTATTTTAAATATAGCAGTGTGTACATCAATTCCAAACTCCTTTAACTATCCCTTCTCCCCACCATTATCCCCTGATAACCATAAGTTCCTTCTCTAAGTCCGTGAGTCTGTTTCTGTTTTGTGAATAAGTTCATTTGTATCAATTTTTCTTTTTTAGGTTCTGCATATAAGCGATATCATACTATGTTTCTTTTTCTCTGTCTGACTTACTTCAGTCAGTATGACAACTTCTAGGTCCATCCATGTTGCTGCAGATGGCATTATTTCATTCTTTTTTTATGGCTGAGTAATATTCCATTGTATATATGCACCACATCTTCTTTATCCATTCTTCTGTTGATGGACATTAAGGTTGCTTCCATGTCTTGACTACTGTTTACAGCACTGCAATGAACACTGGGATGCATGTATCCTTTCGGACCATGTTTTTCTCTGGGTATGTGCCCAGGAGTGGGATTGCAGGGTCATATGGTAGCTCTATTTTTAGTTTCTTAAGGAACCTCCATACTGTTTTCCAGAGCGGCTGTACCAATTTACGTTCCCACCAACAGTGCAAAAGGGTTCCCTTCTCTTCATACCCTCTCCAGCATTTATCGTTTGTGGATTTTTTGATGATAGCCATTCTGACTTGTGTGAGGTGATACCTAACTTCCCCCTTTAAATCAAATTCTCTAGAATGATGCAGTGAGGGGAGTTAGAAATTCGATGGGGTCAAGTGAGGTTTTTTAGTATTAATTAGGTGCATTAATGCTGCTTTGAAGCTACTTGAACATGTCCCGTGATTATGATTGCATTTGACTTTTCTTTCTATTTCAAACTTGGGAACTTTAGAAAATTCTCTATATTGGTGAAATTTTCAGAGTTTAATCCTTTAAAGCTGGTATTTTGAAGTTCAGACGCTGGGGCAAAAGTGAGTCTGAGAAGGTTCCACCCTTCTGAAGTGGTAAAACCAGGTAACATAAATGAAAGGAAAACCCTCCAATTATTTCAAAGCTCTGAAAGGAAGAGAAAAAAATGGACCTGAGGCAGAATGGAAGGAGTGGGCCAAAACCTGGTTGGGGAAAATGCCTTCCTAGGAGCTCCACCTAGCTCATGTTCATTTCTTCAATTTTCAAGCACTTGAAAAGCTACATACTTTCAAAAGCTAGAAGGGGAAGGGTATGGCCAGAGAAGCTGATGCCCCATGAGGAGAAAAGGAGAGATGAAGCAGGGAAACCTGCGAGTGATGGTTGGCAAAGGTTACTGGATATGCAGGCAATATTTCTGTAAAAATCCCCTGAGGTTTTTAAAGTATTAAGTGCTATAAAGAAATGGCCAGCCATATCAGAAATTGGACAGATGTATATATCAAAAGAACAAGCATGTAGTTAAGTGAAGACAATGAAGCCATACTATGCACAGGGATGTGTATTTGAATTTGTTATCAGCTTGAAACAAAATGCTTTTAAATAAACTATACCCTTATAAGGACATATGTATAAGTAGATGAGGTTTATCTATAAGAAGCTGAAACTCTAAGATAACAATGGCTTAAACAAAAACGGTTATTCCTCTCTCATACAAAAGGAATCTAGAGGTAGGTAGTTGAGGGCAGTCAGGATAATTTCAAGGAACATCAAGCATCTGTATTACTGTTTTGCTATCCTTAGCATAAGGCTTATGGTCCAAAATAGTTGCCTGAGCACCAGCCATTTCATCTGCATTCCAGCTAGTAGGAAGCAGATAGGAATAAGTAAAAAGGGCAAAGGGTTAGCTTTCTTTTAATGAGATTTCTTTCTTTCTACCCACATTGCATTGATCAGAACCTAGGTCACCCAACAGTAAGGAGGATAAAAAGCTTATTCTGGGTAACCATGTGCCCAGCACCAAATCAGGGGTTTTATAACTAAGAAAAAAGGGGTCAATAGAGACAAGAAATCAACTCGGCCACAACACATTTCTACTAGTGGAGTTTCTTGAGCACTTACATACCTGGCTGGCTTGCATGGAGGGCAGGTCTAAGGTGTTAGGTGACTCTAAGTTCTCCACATTCCCCTTACCCCTAATCAGCTTGAAGTCTTCAGAGTGTGAAGGAGGGAAAACTGTGGCTTTTCTGAGAGGTCTGCTGTTAAGTGAGTTAGCTGCTGATTCCTGGGAAGGAATTTTCACCACGTACTCCGAAGAGGAAAGAAACATCTGACGTGTGATCCTCGTGTCCGACAGGTTCTTATTTACCTACTTTCATTCAAGTTATTCTCCAGCACATACTAAAGAATTTTCTATGTAAATAAGATGAAAGCCTGCTATCTGATTCATCCCTTTCCTTACACAACTTCCCTCTCCTCCCACAGCCCCACATAAGCTAGGTGTGCCTGTAGGAAGGAGATGGTGGCACAGACAGCAGAATCCACTCTTGCTAGATTCAGCTGAAAGGGGTTTATTACAGGTTATCGGTGCCTTGCAGAACTTCTGGGAGGCAGAGAACCCAGCCCTGGCTGTGCACAGCCAGGAACAATGCATACGGAAACACTCAACCACACGGCAAGTTCTTCCAGCAGAAGCCCTGCTACTGCTGCTGCTGCCCGGCCCTTGGCACTGGGCACAGGATGCTTGATGTCTGCCGACTGCCCTGGCAAAACTCTGTGGATGCCTCTGCCTCTGTGTCTGCCGGACGGGGCCTCTTCCTATGTTTGGTTGCCTCAGCTGGGTTCACTTCTGCTTTCTCAGATCCTGCCACGCTGCACCTATCGGGCTGGCCCTTCGCCTGGGTGGCAGAATTCTGCTCCCAGGACACCTGTGGTGGAGGGAGAAGGTGGAAAGAGAGGGTACTGGGCAACCCAGCCTGTAGGCCCCCATCTATTACCACCAGGGGATAACCCTGAATTTGTCATTGCTCTTTACACATTACAAAGCAGCCAGTGCACACTCTCTTGTAAATGTCTTGAGACAGAAACAAGCCTTGATTCATTATCACGCCCATTTCAAACACAGGGGAGGATGTGAACCTCAGAAAGGCAAATCTGACCACACTCAGTCAGTTGGAGCTTGAATTTGAGGCTTCTCTAGCGAAGCTGTTTCTTATCATACCTCATCGGCCTTTATTTTTTTCCTAGAAAATGGAGGCATTTTGGCTAGTGTCATGAGTTGAATCATATGTCCTAAAATTCATCTGTTGAAACCCTAACCCCTAGTGTTTCAGAATGTGACATTTAGAAATATGGCCTTTAGAGAGGTAATGAAGGTAAAATGAGATCATTAGGGTGGGCCTTCATCCAAGATGCCTGGTGTCATAAGAAGAAATCAGGACACAGGTACACATAGAGGGAAGAGCGTGTGAAGACACAGTGAGAAGACGGCCGTCTACGTGCCAGGGAGAGAGCCCTCAGAGGAGCCAAGCCTGCCCACACCTTGACCTTGAACTTCCTACCTCCAGGACTGGAGCCAATAAATGTCTGCTGTGTAAGCTGCACCGTCTGTGATGGTTTGTTAAGGCAGCCCTAGCAGACTAATACAACTAGGAAACCGATTTTGCCTTTCCAATAGAAAAACTTTTTCCAACGATATTTATATCTTTTTTTGGTTCTCTTCCTAGACTTAATGAGTTTGGGGAAATTTTTGATCTCACCGGTGCTTATTCTTTTCCATTGATTCCCACAGATGTGCACTTATCTGATTACCTAAATGCCACAGCTGGGTAGTCATCTGAGCAAGGTGCATCCAGGTAGGGGCCAGAGAAACGGGATTATGAGAGAGAGAGGCTTTATATTACCAAAGCCTGATGTGAACAGTGGAGGCTGTGGGTTTCAGAATGCCTCTATTTTAGGACAAAAGAGAATCTCTCTCTCTTGGAAAAAGCTGTAAGTACCAAAAGGGCGCTAACTTGGTAAATGCAAAGTTAGGAGAAATGGGAAATGTGTTTTCATTTGATGCGAGAGAGAACACTGCAGTTGTGGAAAGCCACCCCCTTGCCTGCCGCCGCTAATGCCTGACCCTGCTCATTAGTCTCTGCCGCTTAGCACAGAACTGGAAAATTGCAATTCTCCGCACTAGCGGCCTCCATTCAATAGATCCTGAGCCAGCGGGCAGGAGCGAGAAATCGCCCAGAGCTCGGAGCTCGGAGCTGGCTTGCTGGGATTCCACGCTCCCGCCCAGCAAGGGAGGCACTGTTTTAACTCAGGAACAACTGGCTGAGGATGCTGTGGCCTCTTCCTGTTCATTTCCAGCTTTTTAAAGAATGTGTTGTCTTTGTTTTTATTGGCGTTTCATGAAATGGCTGCTCTGTGTCAACATCGTGATGAACTAGGTATACCAATTTATTTTTATTATTATTTTTTTCCCAGGAGGAATTGACCTTTTCCCTAACACTAGCTGCCTTGTTCTCTGGATGTATTTTGATCCAATTTGAGGCTTAAAGGATAAACATTCCAATTCTTGCTTTTCTTATTTGTCCCTTTACTTTTCCTGTCTGGAGGGCTGGGTTTGGATCCTTATGAAGGAAGCTAGGCTGGCTGTCCTTGGGACACTCGGTGGTAGCCCTGGTCCGGAGAGGGTCAGTAGCCAGCTCTCAGAGTCCCCAGGAGCCCGAACACAATGTGTCAGTTAGCTTATATGTATCAAGGGCAACCCAACTGACAGATGTTAATTCTTTCCAAGTTAACATTATACTTTGAAAGAAGGTAGGACATTCTAAGAAATTTGGCATTAAAATACCCCATTTGCAGGGCATACTAAGTTAAATGACTGTTATTCCTTGATGGCATGCTAAAATTTAGGTCCTTTTATAGTACGCTCTATGCTTTGCCTCCTAATCAAGGCAAACTCCTACTCAGGACAATTATATCCCAATTTACTGCTTATGTGCAAATTTCTGATCTACAGGATTAGGCCTTAGGAAGTAATATGTTTCTAGAAAATAAATCCTAAAATATGGAGGGTTATAAATGTGTAAACGAAAACCTTTACCTGTGTGTGTGTGTGTGTGTGTGCACGCGTGCGGGCACAAGCCCCTGTGTTCACGAATTACTGCCAGTATCTTTAGGCAATGACTTTGCCTCATTGTAAACAAATGTGAGAGTTCCTTTGATCAAGCGTGGTGGTTAATATGATATATTTTGGAATGATGCTGAATTTCCAACTTTTAAAATCATATCCTGAGCTGTTGCAGGATCCAGGAGTAGCTCTGTTATACCCTGGATGACTACATGTCTGTTAATTTCTACAGAATTTATGCTAATTATTTGAAGTCTGCCACTTTGATGGTAACTGCATGGATGAAGAATACTTTTTCAACAAGTGAAGAATAATTTTTCAAAAAGTGTTTTCTCATTGGTGAAGGGCCCCTGCCCCGCCCCCCCCCAATCTGGGCAGGTGGGTGTGAGGTTCACTTTGGGTTCGGGCCTCCTCCCTCCACTCTGTCCCCTTCCCAGAGACCTTACCTGGCCACCTTAAAGCATGCACACTCGCTCTCCCACTCAGCACCCTGCTTTATTTTTGAAATTTCTGAAATTCTAATACTTATCCGTGAATTTACCTTTTTATTTTCTCTTTTCCCAGGAGAGCAGGGTTTTGTGCTTGCGCTCTGTTTTCTCACAGCCCCTAGAACAGTGATGGGCCTGTACGAGGCCTTCCAGGTCATTTGCTGAACGACAGAATTTGGTATAAATTCTCCTGGACCACCTAGTAAACAGGCAGATTTTAGCTGGTAGACGGTACCATGTGTTTAGACTTGGACTATTTAAGATTTCTTTTTCCCCCTAAGCAACATTAACTGGTCCATACAGAAGGCTGTCATCTTGGCCTCTGTCTAAGGCCCTGAAAGTAACAACATCCTGGGGAATAAAAACAAGACCTGGATTCTGAATCAGCCCATGGCCAGCGCTCACTGGGTGCTCTTGGGTGAGGCACCTTATGGTCTCTGAGCCTTTGTAAAATGGGGACGGTGGATATCCCCTGCAGCTCTCATAAACGTTTGCAGAAGCCAGACAAGGCACAGAATGCAAAGTTACTTTGAAACCTAGAGAGCCCCAAAGTTAGATTAGGTCTGAATTGTGTCTTTCCCCAAATTCCTAAGCTGAAACCCTGACCCCTGCCGCCCCCCAACCGCCATTGTCCTTCAGAATGTGACTGTGTTTGGATATAGTGCCTTTGAAGAGGTGATTCAGTTAAAATGAGGTCATCAGGGTGGGTCCTAATCCAATCTGACTGGTGTCCTTATAAGAAGAGGAAGAGACCCCAGACCATGTGAGAACACGGCAAGAAGGCAGCCATCTACAAGCCAAGGAAGGAGGCCTCAGGAGAAACCACAGCATCTGACACCTTGGTCTCGGGCTTCCAGGCTCCAGAACTGTAAAAAAAAAAAAAAAAAAGTCTGTTGTTTCAGGCACCCAGTCTGTGGCATTTCATAATGGCAGCCCTACTGGTTAATACAGCTGCTCAGTAAGAAATTTTGATGGGCTGTAGGAATGATCTGTGTTTATCAGTTCACACTCTGTGTTTATCATGCAAAGAGGATTGTAGTCTATCAGACCGTTCTCCCATTGGATGGATTTTCATGACAACATCATAGACTTGTCATATCCATTTGGGATTGTCTTTACCCGGTAGCAGTTCCTTCCTTTTACATTTATGATTCTCGATTTTCCATTTGCCATCAAATGATCTGTAAAAGAAAATCCACTTACGTCTAGGAAGGAAGATCCATTTAATGCTCAGGGAAGACTGGTTCTTAACATAACGACATCTTTAAGAGGGGCTACCTCAACGTTTCTCTTATGATATAATAAAATGAAGACCAGCAGGGCCATTCCCTGTCTCAGTTTCTGCAAGGAAAAGGCAATATTTCAGGAAAATGGTGTAAGGAATACCTAGAGCCGTGCAAAGTATAAATCTGAATAAGACTGGATGTCTTCCTGGTGGGGAGGTCATGGCAGTGCTGAATCCTGAGACATCCCAAGCCCCAGGGAGCACCATTTCTTCATCAGGCTGGGGCCATCGGCAGTGCTCTGTGTTGTGCCTGGGTTGTTTGATGAAGTGTCTTCCCAGGGAGGAAAGTCTAATTGCTTGGGACGCTTTTGCAGCTGTGCCTTTTGTTCTCAGAGAGAAGATAGATGGGGACACGGAGAGATGGATAATGGGTAGGTAGACGGATACTGTGGTGGAAACAGTCAGCTGTCCCGCCTGATAGGTTTTTTGTTTGTTTGTTTGTTTTTTTGCGGTCCGCGGGCCTCTCACTGTTGTGGCCTCTCCCGTCACGGAGCACAGGCTCCGGACGCGCAGGCTCAGCGGCCATGGCTCACGGGCCCAACCGCTCCGCGGCATGTGGGATCTTCCCGGACCGGGGCACGAACCCGCGTCCCCTGCATCGGCAGGTGGACTCTCAACCACTGCGCCACCAGGGAAGCCCCCGCCTGATAGGTTTTAATCCTCACCTCCTCAGTCTGCCTCATGTCTCTGAGACCAGATGCTCCAGGCAATGGGCCTGAAGGTCTGTGGGGGGCCCTGGTCCACGGAACATGGCAGTTGGGGTCCTACTCACACCTCCTGAGCTCTATGGTCAGGAAGTGGGTTTTCCTCTCATTCTCCAGGGGAGTTGGCAATTGCTATCTTTTTGCATCACACCAGTGGATTGGAATAAATAATCTGTTGGCCATTCTCCTGGTAAGCTTTAGAACTCCTTCGTGGAGGGACATACAGAAATGATCAAATTCCAGGACCCCAGACAGGTACAGGTGATAAGGACTGCTCAGTCCCCGGGAGTTTACAAGGCGCTCAGGCTCAAAAGCCACTGCCAGGAACCGTGCGGGATGTGTTTTGTCCACGTCAGGCATCGGGACCCTGAATAAAAACGTCAGATGCAGCCCACCCAGTGCAGATGTGAGCGGCAGCAGAGGACAAGTGGGGTGGCTGCAGGGAGATCTGGAAATGAAGACGGCCCAGGTCCCCTGCACAGCTCACCGAGGTCTACTGTCCCTTCTGATGGAGAAGCTGTGCAGAGCCCGGTGCCCTCAGGGCCTCCCAGCGGCAGGGACTGGCACCGCCCTTCTTCTGCACTCTCGCAGGTGTCTATTCACAGGACCTGGGAGTCCTCTTTAGGTGGAGGAGTCTCTGTGCTTTGTGCTGCTGAGCAGGGACCGTCCCAACAAACACAAGCCCAGCAAACGCCACAGGCCACCTAAGGGGCCTGATTCCTTGACGCCCCTGCCGGGCTGTGTTTGGCGGTTGCATGGCCAGCCCTGCTGGACAGCATCCCTTCCCCTTTGCGTTGGGGCCCAAGCATCCATAAGTCTCACCACTGAGCAGATGCAGGGCCCTGGCCGGGCTGGAGAACCACGTGACTGTCCACATCCGTCTCTGACGTAGCAAGGCCTGCCCGTCACAACTGGGCCTGCGTGCAATTTACACCATGGCCTGGATTTGCACATGACACTGGTGACTAGTTGCAGCAGGCTTTTAAAAAGTTTTTTAAAAAATTCTTTTGGCCCTACTGTGCGGCTTGTGAGATCTCAGCTCCCAGACCAGGGACTGTCCCTGGGCCATGGCAGTGGAAGCCCAGAATCCTAACCACTAGGCCACCAGGGAACTCCCGGAGCAGGCTTTTAAAACAATATTTTTACTTCTCCATTTTTGAGATGAGCAAACTGAGACTCAGAGAAGCTAGGAACCTTCTTGAGAGCCACAGAGCAGGCAGAGACACCCCCAATCCACCTCGCCTTGACCCCACAGCCCTGCTTCTGCCAGTGGCCTCATCCGGGCCGGGAGGGTCTGAGGGTTGGGAAGGAGTCAGCTCCATCCACCAGGGGGCTGGAGGGCTCTGTCTGCCTGATGTGAGGCCTGCCTTTTGTTTATTCTCTGACATGGTTCTGGTGGCAGGCACTGCTCTGGGCATGGAGGGGCTTAGCCCACCCGGAGCTCCCTGGCATGAGAATCTACCAACAGTGGGAGTATCGGAAGATGCCCACCTCTGCACGCCTGGGCACCCCTTCTCCCACCAGGGCCCTGACCATCCCCTAAAACCCTTTAGACAACGCTTCCTGACGTCATTCCAAGTGGCCACATTTTCCATCCAAGAGAGGAATCTCACCTCTTCCTCACCATGTCACCTGAGGTCAATGCCCCACGGAGGCTTTGCCGTAACACCTCCCAGTCTCCTTCTCGAGAGGCCATGTGGTGGAAGAGGGGCTGAGGACCCCCTGCCACGTGGAAATGAAACGGTTCCCACCCAGGGTGAGTGACTTGGTGTAGTCCTCCAGGAAAGGCCTGCACTGGACAGCTGCCTACCTTATTGATTAACGGACTCACTTGCAATCATTGGTTACTCATGGAACACCTACTATGTGCCGAGCCCTGGCTGAGCCACTGGAACAAGGCAGGTGATGTCCCTGCCCTTACGGAGCTCATGCTGTAGTGGGACAATGGACCACAAACTAGAGAGGAGAGCAGGAAGTAGAATAAGATAGTGAGCGCCCCAAGAAGAGCCACAATGCGGTGGGGGGAGGGGATGGGGTGGGCCCTGGAGGGTGCACACCCTCCTGGGGCCCTTCCTGTCCCCAGCGGGCATGGCTGAGGTCCTACCTTTGGGTCTCAGCTGCTGCTGGTGGTAGGCATCTCTCCTCTGCCCTGGAGTGACGGGGAAGGGAGGCTTTCGTATGGCCACCCTGCACCCTCAGTGGTCACCATCACCCAAGTCATGGGAGAAGACCCTTGGCAGGCAGCTTGATGACTGAGATTTCTGCAGGGCCAGGGGCTCTGGGCACTGGCAGTGGTCCCTCAGATGCTCTCCTCCATCATCCCTTCCCTCCTGCAGAGTCTGGGGTGCTCAGAGCTCTGCTTTTATAGCTCCCAGGACCACATGGACCCATCTCCAGACCCTCACATCATTTGCATTGAACACTGTGCCACCGATTCTAATTAGCTGTCCCCTCTCCACCACAGTCTGGGTCCCCCTCCTGCTTTGCACGTCCCTGGATGGCTCAGCAGGAGTAACCATGGCAGACCTTCCCCAAGAAATGCTTGACTCTACAAAGTAGAGAGAGTAACGATTCCTGAAATATTAGTGGTTTCTTTTTTAAACACTGGAATGCTTTTCAAACGAGGGAGAAATCGATAAATCACTTTTGGCTGAAGATATTAGTTGAAGATATAATTGTGAAATTCATTTTGATGACCTGCCCTTACTGTCTCATTATACATTCCCTAAATATACATAATTTTCCGCATCTTCATTCATCATGTGTCAAAAAATAATATTGCCGTTTTCTTCCATTATTGCAAAAGGGAAAAGATAAACCAGGGTATTCAAAAGCTTCAGGCTGCAGCAACATTTTAAATCTGAAAAAGAAAGCTCCCATCTTCTGTTGAGTCAGAGCTCATTTTCCCCCTTTGCAATCACGGTACAGCAGATGCAAGGGTTCCTCCGGGAGGACAGGGGCTTGGGTCTCCAAACCATCTTATGACAATCTTGGTACAGAAGCTGCTGCTTCTCCTCCCTGCTGTGGGCAGGTGAGCTGGAGCCATCACATTTCAGGTTTGCTAGATATTTGCACTTTAGTCCCGGGCTCATGTGATAACATTAGTGAAACATTTTTAAAGGATGAACTTGAGGTTCAGGAAACTCCTATCCCTCCTAATGGCCCTGTCCCTTAGAGAGTCTCTGAAGAAAGGGCCCTGCAGTGTGGAGTAAAATGTGGATGGCTACCCGATGCAGTAAGAGACAATCCCACTATTCTCCGTATCATCTGGGTTCTCATGGGTTAAAAAAGATTGCCCCAAATAGTCCCTGGACATTGGTGCACTCAAAATCTCTGCATTTAGGGGGCTCGGCAGTCAATCTGGGATAGAGGAAAACAATTCTGCTGATTTAGGTCATGGACCGATCAGTCCGGCAAGGCTTACAAAGCCAGCATCCTCTCCTCCCAGATGGAGGTGGGATTGGAGGGCTCCAGGCAGAACCTGCTTAGTCTCTGGGAAAATTGAGAGGAGCCTGCTCAAGGACCTACAAAGGAAATGTCACACAACCAGATGCATCTCTCTCTCTCTCTCTCTCTCTCTCTCATCTATCTACTTATTCTATCATTCTATCTATCTGTCTATCTATCTACCTATCTCTCTATCATCTATCTATCTTTTCTAACTACCTAGCTATCTAGCTAGCTATTTATGAGAGGCAGAGAGAGAGAGAGAGAGATTGTGTGAGAGAGAACAGGACAGAGTAAACAGGAGAGAAGGAACATGTCTCGCATATATTCCCAGTGTCCTCTACCCTCTATGCTGGGGGCGTTGCCTGAATACTTTCATCCAAGGGCACTAAGACAGGCATTGAAGAGATGGACCACATTTAGGTTAAGTGATGAACTCAGGCTGCCTGGTGACAAAGTCAAGGAATAGAGCCTTGTCCCTGCTCCCTGGCTGGGCTTCCTCTCCTGCCTCAAATGCCCCCAATTTTCCCATCCCCAAGCTAGACGTGCTCTTCACACTGTCCGGCCCCTTTGCTCCAGGTGTGAGCCCAGGGTGGCAGGGTTGCTCTCCGTCCAGGTGCCGAGGTGGGTTCTGCCCCCAGTTCTTCCTGGAATTAACCTCAGGACCTTGTTTGTTACTTCATCTGAAGCCAAGTAGCTGGGTCTCAACTCTGCCTGCATCTTGGAATCACCTGAGAGGCTTTTTTTAAAAAGTAGGGCTGTCTGGCCTTACCTGCAGGGATGCTGATTTATCTAACTTGGTCTTGTTCTCAGGAGCTCTTCCGCTGTGGCCATACAAAGAGGCAGCCCTGAGTCTGGGGTGGGTCCTTGTGTCTATATTAAAAAATAATGCCTTTGGGACTCTCCTGGTGGTCCAGTGGTTAAGACTCTGCGCTTCCACTGCAGGGGTCATGGGTTTAATCCCTGGTCCAAAAAAAAAAAAGCAAAATAAATAATGCCTTTAATGATTCTAATGATTAACTTTCACTAGGCCGAAGGAGTGATTAGAGGGTTTTATTTATCTGTTTGTTTTCAGCATTTAGCTGGAAAGGTCATAGCACACAGGGACAATCAGCACAGGTGATCACTTTGCTTTGGCTTGTACCCTATTTTCAATGATCGTAACCGTGAATGAGTTCAATCTTCTGCTTTAGCAAAAAATGCAAAGCCTACCTTGTGGAACAAAATGTAAGACTTGTGAAAGTCCAGCTTGACTGTGAAGGTCGAATGGTGTCATCCATCTGTGACAATGATAAAAACAGAAGCCCTAATTAAATAAGTAAATCTCATTGGTAATAGAAGGGTGTGTGCACAGAAACTTAGCGACATTTTTAGCTCCAGTGGTTGTATCACTGGGTCCATATCTGTAGCACTATTTAAATTGTATCTACATGAGAAACCAGAGGAAAGTAACATCATTGCTAAAATTTAAAAAGAAATTTTAATTGAAGTATAGTTAATTTACAGTGTTGTGTGAGTTTCAAGTGTACAGCAAAGAGATTCAGTTAAACATATATATATATATATGTATATATATATTCGTTTTCAGATTCTTTGTCATTACAGGTTATTACAAGATATTGAGCAGAGTTCCCTGTGCTATACAGCAGGTCCTTGTTGTTTATCTATTTTATACATAGTAGTGTGTATCTGTTAACCCTAATGTTAAATGGGGCCATAAGAACAGAAAATCATGCACAGAAAATATCTACGATGTTGCGACTGTGTCTTTGAGTTTCATCGTCCCTCCCTCACAGGGGTAGAGGCCAAGCAGCCAGAAGATGCTTCTTCTGAGCTCAGAGGAGGTTCAGGACGCACTCCACGGGCTTGTATTTTGCAAACTAGGTCTTGTACTGGGGGTGGTGCCACGTGGTGCCCCGGAGGCTTTGTTGATCCAGAGCTGCTGTCCGTCTTCCTGCTTGCAGCTCAGTGATTGCCTTATGTTTGTGTTTTTCTTGCTCCAGATGGGCAGAAGAAGGTTCAAGAGGAGTTTGACATCGACATGGATGCGCCAGAGACAGAACGCGCAGCAGTGGCCATTCAGTCTCAGTTCAGAAAATTCCAGAAGAAAAAGGCTGGTTCCCAGTCCTAGCGGGAGAGCCCCTTCCTAGTCTGCCAGAAGTCACCACCTTCAACCACCCTGTCAAGAAGTTAAAAGAAAAACACCTTCGAGGGAAATCGTCTGCACATGATACCCACGTGCACCGCAGTCCCGCAATGCATGTACAGAGACCCGTGATATTTATACCCTTGTAGGAAGGCATAGACTATGCAATTGTGAGCGGCTTAATATCTGTTTATCTCCAGTATCATTCCTCTTGCAACTGATTATTTTCCTTGATGTTGTAATAAAATGGAGTTGAGATGCATGATTCAAGTGTCTGCCTCCACTTCTCCCTTTATATTAACTTGGGAAGTTACCGTTGCTAGAAGTAAGGCTAGATGTCTATTTTCTTCTCCCTCTAAGAGTTAGAGCCGAAACACGGTGGGTGCCTTCTGTGAGGAGCTTTCCTGCTGAGAATGGAAGATGCGTTCTCAGCTGTGCCTGTCTCATTTGGAGAGTTCTAACCTCTGACTGGCGATGGCGGTGAATTTTCTTCTTATGATTGGATTAGAGCCCTGGATCCTGGGGTGCTAGAGAGTCAGAATGTTCCCTGGGGAATTAAGACTCATCCAGGAGAACAAGAAGGGGGAGGGCGATGCATCTGTTTAGGGGCAGTCACCCAGGTTTACACAGCAGACGCATTTTGCATTTCGGAGCTCCGCAGGGGATGCCCCCACTATTGAGGGCCGGTCTTCCGCTCACCAGCAGCTCTCCGTACCTGGGTTGCTCCAGGGCCAGGTGGCTCTCTGGTCTGCCCTCCCATCCCCCTCCACAGCTCCTGACACCCCTCAGGGAGTGAGCTGCCACCTGTTAGGATTATTTAGCACATCCTGCAATTTGGAGAAGCTGCAAGTTCTCTCCCATCCCATCTCTTCCTCTGCAAACCTCGTAAGTAACTTGCTTCCCACACCCCAAAGGGTAGGCAGGGAGGAGAGGGCTGTCACATGCAGGGAACACCCCTTCGAGTCAAGAGCCGGGGGCGGGGTGAGTGCCTGCCTTGGGGCCCCAGGTGGCAGGAGGCCCCTGCCCCCGAGACTGGTTGTTGGTTTGAGCTTTGCCACATGAGAACCTGATGTGGAAGCTGCATTTCGTCCTCATTCCTTTTCCTGGACAGTTCTCTGGGGCTGCTAGGGACAGGGTGAACTCGGGCTCCTCTGATGGGTTTCCAATTAGACAAGCACTAGTTAGGATCATTGCAGCACTGGCAAGCAGCCAGGGCTCCTTGGGACTCCTGATGACCTGTGGTCCCCACTGAAAAGAGGACAGTGAGTTGAGGGAACTCTCCATAGAAAGCTTCATTAGACAGCAGGGGTATGAATGTGACGTAGTCTTCTTTGGAGTACCCTGGAGCACCAATGTAAAGAAAGTTGGGAACAAAACAAGTGCTTAAGGAATTCCAATGAATTCCCTCTACATCCCATCTCACAGCAACCCCATTGCTCCCTCATTCTCTCCAATATTTCACATAAAGGAAGTGGGATATACCCTTGCTGGATGTGTCTGGACCTGATGGCCAGCACAGTTCAACAAATCTGGAAGCAAATCTGGTTTTATAGTGAGGATGCTCCCCCAAGAGGGGACTTTTCGTGCAAAGCAGGGAGTCCTAGGGAGGGGTTCTTCCCCAATATTCTAAGGGACAGGAAACTCTCCCTCCCTCCCTGACAAATCTCCATGGGAGCAAAAGGAGGGGAGTGGGGTGAAGGCTGTGATATTTGGAGAGACCCCTCAATGATTCTGATACACCTTCATTCCAATCACAGTACAAGGGTGTATCTTACTTCTTGTGACCCACAGGGATGAATTTAATTTTTTACTTCCCAGGTGGATTCATGAGAGTCTAAAACTCCAGCCAACAGCAATGGGGGGGGGGACTCCAAATGTGCCTCCCTCTGCATGGAATTGGGTGTGTTGGGTCTATAGGTTCGTGGAGCCAGAGGAAAGAGCAGTGGCTCATGACTCCCGCCTTTGGAGGGCCTTTCTGCTCCCGTGGGCTGCAGTGTTCACTGCAGAGAAGAGGATGGAACTTTCCTCTCCAGGGTGCACCCGAGCTGGGCTGCACATGGTGTTAGTTGCGTTTCATGCATGTTTATTGAACTCCTACTACATGTATGTACTTGGTGCTGTCACGGTGCTGGCAGGCTGGTGGGGAAGAGGCATCGATAAATAGACAGTAAAATGGGGAGATTCATACTGCAGTGCAACAGAGAGAAGACAGCTCATCCAGGCTTGGAGAATCATTCAAGTCTTCCTGAGGAATTGCCACCCTCAGCAGCCATCTGAAAGATGGTGGGAGTTGTAGTTAAATAGCCTGGGTGGTTGGCTGGTGGAGGAGAGTCAAGACAAAGCCCAGGAGAAAGAGGTGCTGAACTTTGCAGACTCAGAGGTACGATGTATTAGCACACTCCAGCTTGGCGGGGGGTGTACTGCTACCCAAACTTGGGCAGGTCAGGAGACAGGACCCCAGCACTTGGGACTTGGAACTGGATTCATCTCTGCCCTACAGGTCGGCCAAGTGACCGCAGAGAAGTTTATCTTGAGCAGCTGATTTCCTTACCATCAAGGTGATGATAAAAATCTTCTTGGCAAGGTAGATGGGAAAATGTTAGGGATTTAAAATATCTCATTGTGGGTGTGTGATAAATGGAAGATTATTAATGATAAACCATGAGGTAAAGAGTCAATCATCACCTCCATCACCAGCACGCTTTTTCTTGAGTCAACCCAATTCATGGGACTCTGTTTCTCTTGGCTGTAGCCAGCTGGACCAGTGGTGGGCACCTGACCCAAGAGGTGGGCTCTGACAATCGGAATCTTTTCCTCATGAGTTTGAACCAATAGTCATGGGACCTGAGCCAGTTAATGGGAAGGAGATATTGAGTAGGGGCTGAAGCTGGTATTGTGGCAGGTTAAAGCTGCCCCAAAATCTTAAAACAAACTTTTTTTTTTTTTTTACAAGAAGCTGCAAAAGTTCATGTGGAGAGAGATGCAGGGGGATGCATGAGAGGATCCAAGACCCAAGATATATGGGCCCACAAGAGATGGGAGGGCAGCCTAGGTTGATTCATTTGGTTGAAATGAGCAGAAACCAACTCACATGAACTAAAAAAAGAAAGAATTATTCGGGTCTCACAGATATCCAAGAATAGAACATCCAAGACATGCAGGAAAAAAATAAAATGCCACGGACAAGCAGAATTACACGAATTTATAACTAAACTGGGGTACAGTGAGGGAAGAATTGATGTCTTTATAATATTGTCCTTAGAGCATTTTATGACTTTCAGTCAAGTTTTATAGTTTTCTTCATATAGGTCTTGCAGATTTCTTTCTGTTCTATTTCTAGGGATTTCATAGTTTTTTTGTCCTTCTAAATAGAATCTTTCCCCAAAGTGTTCTCTAGTTGGTTTTGCTGTTTTCTAGGAAAACTACTGATATCCGTATATTTAACTCATTAACTACTCATCTTACTGAACTACATAATATCTGATCATTTTTCAGTGGATTCTTTAAGATTTCCAAGCAGACAGTCTTATCTATGATCTGTAATTAACAATATTTTTTCTCTTCTTTTCTATTATTTTTAGCTTCTTTCTTTGTTCTTTCTTATACTTATGTCTTCCTTATACTCCATCCTTGTGTTTTGAGGGAGGCGTAGGGATTTTTCCATCTCAAGTGACAGTGAGAGGCCATCTCATGCATGAGGTAGGCATCTCCATAGGTCATTTAATTGGGTTGTTTGATTTTAACTTCATGGGGTTGTCTTTTCTCAAGTCTTGCAAGCCTAGTATTGTACCTTTGAATGCACACATTTTGTATACCCTGAAGTTTAACCTCGATAAATTAGTATAATTGTAGGGGAAGATTAGATAAGGGGAAAGAGTTTACGATTAGAGTTTATTTAGAATTTGTGTTTAAGGTGAGGATTCATATTAATGGCATGTTAAGGAGTTTTCACTTGACTCCAATTCAAATCATGGATGATCCAGGTGGGGTTTTCTCAGTCACTGTGCAATGTCCAATATCCTAGCTTGGGCTGCTATGATATAATACCATAAGCTGGGGGGCTTAAACAATAAATATTTATTTCTCACGGTTCTGGAGGGTGGAACTCCAAGATCAAGGTGCCAGCAGATTTGGTTCCCCAGTGAGGGCTCTCTTCCTGGCTTGCAGACGGCATCCTTCTTCTTCTTTTTTTTTTTTGTTTTTCTTCTTCTTTTTAAATTTATTTTATTGAAGTACAGTTGATTTACAATGTGTTAATTTCTATTGTACAGCAAAGTGATTCAGTTATACATATATATACACACACACATACACATACATACATATATATATGTGTGTATATATATACGTTCTTTGTCATGTTCTTTTCCATTATGATTTATCACAGGATATTGAATATAGTTCCCTGTGCTACACAGTAGGACCTTGTTGTTGATCCATTCTCTATATAATAGTTTGCATCTGCTAACCCCACACTCCCAATCCGTCCCCCTCCCCCCTTGGCAACCACCCGCCTGTCTCTAAGCAGACGGCCTCCTTCTTGCTGTGTCCTCACGTGGTGGAGAGAGAGAGCTCTGGTGTCTCTTCTTCTCTTATAAGAGCACCAATCCCATCATGGGGGTCCACCCTCATGACCTGTTCTAAACCCTGTTACCTCCCAAAGGTACCATCTCCTAACATGATTGCATTAGGAGTTAGGGTTTCACCCTATGAATTTTGGGGGGGCACAAACATTCAGTCCACAACATCCACCTTCTCAGGGGCAGGGCTCACCAGCTCTCCCAAAAGTCCTTTACCGTAATGTGACTGGACTGAAAAACACACTGGCCTTGCTCCACAATCCCACTGATCGACCACCTGGCTCCACTGTTTCCTCTCAGTTGTTGCCTTGATGTTTTCCTCACAGCTGTGACAGTGGACTCTGCTCAGTGCCACGTTGCCCTTTTGGAAACAGTTTGCTCTTTTGCTAACAGATGCTTAATTGAATATCGGTGACTGTTGCTTTGTTTTATGTGACCTCCCTGGGAGTCAGGGGTGGGTCTGCAGGGCAGGGATAATGATGGGTTTGCATAGGACCTCATCAGGGTTTATGGATAAAACGACCAGAGGATTGTCAAAAGTACAACACTGAACTGGCCCTCTCTCTGCTCCTTGCCCTGTAAAGCAGATGTGAATATGAAGATTTTGAATCCCCGAAGCTACCATTCTCGTTATTTCTATGTGCCAGTGTTGCAGGGTCTCTGCTGCTTGAGAGTTTAGAAAGATGCCATCACATGAGTTGTGACAGCTCACAAAGGGTGGGTGGATGGAGAAGGGCTTCTCTGTTAGTGCCTTTTGGGTTTCAGAGAAGGTTTTTTTTTACAGCCCCTCAACTAAAGAACCATTTCCTAGCCCACCTGTGAAATGAACTGAGGCGTTCCAGTGAGATGACTGTCTTGTCCCAGGCCAGGCTGTCATTGACTTATGAGATGGATTCCTGCACAGAGACACCTGGTTGCAGGTGAAAGCAGTTAGACTGGGAGAAGTCTTCCCTGCCATGTTCTCATGTGTACCTTACCGATGCCAGAAACATCACCCTGACTACATGTTTCCCTCTGGCACTGCCACGGCCACCTGTGCCCTAGTCCTCTAACCATCCACTGTGCTGTGGAAGCCACACACGGAGCATATCCAGCTCGAGATGGGAGAGCTTGTGCCCCACACTCTAATGATCCACTGGTCCAAAGGTCTGGGTTGACCTGATAACTGGGAGAGAGCCTCACCACTCACACCGGGATCACTTCACTGTTCCTCTGATTCTTCCACTTTGCACCCGCTGTTCTCTTTCTAGAACATTCCCCTGTAGCAGCCAGAGTATTCTTTTAAGAATGTGAATCTGCTTGTGTCACCTTTTCCTTGCCTTATTGCCCCCACACTTAAAGCCTTGCACCAGCTTCCCTGTGCTCTTAGGATAAAGCCAATCTCCTTGATGTGCCCTCTCCCCTCATTTTCTGGATATTTCAGTCTGCCCCTCAGTCTTTGCATCCAGTTACCTCCTACCATGCTTTAGTTCTGAGCTGACAAGTTACCTTCTGGAGCAGTTGAGGTAAAACGAACTGCTGGAAGAGCTCAGCCCCCAGATCCAGGAGACGACACCCAGTAGAAGCTTATTTCTTACTCAGTGCAGAGCCTGAGGCAGGTGTGCTGAGCTGTGGCAGTCCTCCTCATGGAAGATGACATCAAAAGTTTGTAAAGGGCCAGGCCCAGAAATGACTCAAAGCAGTTCCACTGGTCTGAACGCAGGCACGTGGCTACACCTATTTTCTAGGGAAGCAGGAAATTCGTCCACTTGTGTGTTCAGGAGGTGGAGGAAACACGCCACTGTTTCTGGTGCAACTCCTCCCCTCACACCCCCACCCCACACATAGGGTCCTGTTCTTGAAGGCTCTTATTACAGCTTCACTTTCACATGCATTTATGTGCTTCTTTGATCAGTGTCACATCCTCTGCTCAGCTCCGTGAGGTCAGGGACATCCATTTGATGGCAAGTTTGCTTGCTAAATATTTGCTGGGAGAGTGAATGAATAAATACATATCCAAGTTGCATGTACTCTGAAGAAATCAGCTCCCATTGTATTTGAGGGCATGAAGATCCATATTTGAGAGACATAAAGGAACCCTGTGTTTTCATTCAGTCAACAGCCAAGTAAGACCTTGATTTGGTCAGAGTTCAAAATCAGCCTTCATGCTTCATTTTTCTTTCTTAAGAGGGTCTTAGAAAGGCAGTCATGTGGTGGATTTTTTAAGTCAGCCCAGCTGACAATGCGTAGACATACAATAGAATCAGGATAGATGGGCACCAAGACATGTACATTTCTAGGACACTTCCTTCCAAAAAATAAAAATAAAAAAGCAAACAAATCCCCAAGCCTGTGGTGGCTGCAAAGACAGCAGGTGTCTGAACACTGCAAATCCAGGATCCTGATTAGCATATTTTTTGTCATTCCTTCAATGTGGAATGAAGCTCCTCCTCTCAACCTACCCTCTCAGGGGAGCAGACCGCTCTGCATCTGTGGTCAGCAGAGCCAGGCTTTGGCTCCAACTCAGTTACTTCCACCGGTGTTGTCCTGGGCAAGAACCATAACTTCCACTGGCCTCAATTTACCCCTCTGTAAAGTGGGTATAATAAAGTCCCCAGGGTGGTAGGGAGGGAACAGAGTCCCTTCTGTGTGTCAAGCTGAAGCAAGCCACTGAGCACTTTATACATATATTATCTCATTGAATCTTATTAATCTTATAAAGTAGGTGCTTTATCCCCATTTTACAGATGAGAAAACTAAGGCTCAGAGAGGATCAGGAAATGCTTAGGGTCATGCAGTTAGTGAGGGGTGAAGTGGAATCTCTCATCTGTGTCTGACTTGAGAGCCTGGGGTCCTTGACATCTGTATCACTCAGTACGAGGCATCAAATACCAATTTCTTATGCACATAGGGTGGCTTTAGGGGTCTACAATCTTTAGTGGTCCCTATGATGCCTCCCTCATTCATTCAAGCCCTTAGGAGTTCCTTTTGCCTCCGAATTCCAACAAGGGTGGTAGATAAAATAATGGCCCCCAATGATGCCCATGTTCTAAGCCCCAGAAAATATAAATATGTTACCTTAGATGGCAAAAGGGCCTCTGCAGATGTGATTAAGTTAAGGATCTTGAGGTAGGGAGATCATACTGGTTGTCTGGGAGAACCCAACATAAGCATGGGGTCCTTATCAGAGGAAGGCAGGAGGATCATGTTAGAAAAAGATATGATGATGGCATAGAGGTTGGAGTGATGCCCTTTGAAGACGGAGGAAGGCGCTGTGAGCCAAGGAATGCAGGTGGCATTCAGAAGGTGGAAAAGGCGGAAACAGCTCTTCCACCAGAGCCTCTAAAAGGAACTCAGCCCTGCCCAAATCTTGATTTTCAATCCTTAAGATGCATTTTGGACTCCTGACCTCCACAGCTGTAATAGTAAATTTGTGTTATTTCAAGGTGCTGGTTTGCTGTAATTTGTTACAGCAGCAATAGGAAATTCATACAGTGGTGTTTTCTGTGCTGTATCTCTTGTACCTTAGCACTTGGTGTGGTCTTGTAACTTACCTGCTATGCGTGTGTTAATTATTATCGCACTAGCTAATGGAGAATCCCTTGGCAGGGGGAGACCACAGTTTACCTCTCTCCATAAGGACAGTGCAGACACATCAGTGCGTCGAGTAGAAATCTGTTGAGGTCCAAGATGGTGGCCCAGTGATGAGGCCATTGAGATGACTGGCAGATCACCGTGTCACCAGGGTGGGTCTCTGTGGATGGAAGCTGCATAGCATCGTCACACCCATATTTTCTGTGGGATCCCCCAAGGTGGGAGATGTTGATGGCTGAAGTGACCTGGCAGCATCATGGCATCAACAACTGCCAAGACCTCAGAACTGTGGGCAAAGACCACATATAGGCGTGTCCTGCTGCAGAGGTTGGCCTGGGGCCAGCGCTGGCTGTCATCGCAGATCTTCTCGTGGTTCAGGTGTTGCTCAGGCTCTTTTGTGTGTGATCTGTTTGCAACCCAGCTAGCTGGCAGCCTTTGCAGCACTAGGGCACTGAGCCAAGCTGACGAGCACAGTGGCCATGGGAATGGCTTTGCTGCTGCAGAGCTGTGAGTGGGGAGGGAGCAGTGCAGACTCTGCAGCCTTTGTAATTTTCCCCCAGCATCGCCGCCCTCCTGCTGCAGTGTAGCTCCAAGTGCATCCTCCTGGTGGAGCTGAACGTTGGCTGGGAAAGCAGGACTCGGGATCCTTTATTAACGTGATAACCTCCTAGGGGGTGTGTGATGGTGATTCCAGGGAGCTGTTTGTGGAGTGTGTTTTGTGACTGTCTGGGTCTAAATGAACTTGCGGGCTCTCAATCCAGCACTCACTCACTCGGTCCTCTCACCCCCATCTACCGCTCCCTTATGTGCCTTCCTGTTCATAAATCAAAAAGGGTTCAATGCTTCAAGCCACCGGGGGTGGGCCGGGGGTGGGATCTCATCCACCCCCGCATTTCATAAACAAATAAAGCAAGGCTCCGAGAAATGGAGTGGTTGGTCCATGGCTGCACCACCTGGACCTGGCCCAGAGTCCTAAAGGGCCAGCATGTCCCCTGATGAAGCTTAACCCACAAACAGGGCTGATTCAACACATCCCCGACTTTCCATCAGAGACATGAGGCTGTGCTTTCCTCCAGCCAGGCCTCAGGAGGCCCCCCACTTGCTAGGCTGCACAACCTTTTGCTAAAATTCCCTGGGAATGGAAGTGGAAGAAAGCTCGGAAGCAAACAAATATGGTGCCTCTCCATCGCTATTACAGTCCAGCTCTCAGAAAAGCAGAGGGTAGGGGGTGGCAATCAAGATTTGAGTTCAGCTGCTTTAACCAAGACCCCCAGTAAAAGTGGCTCCAATGACAGGCTTGTCTCACCTGTGACAGTCTGGGTGAAGCCTTCTGGGGCTGGGAGAGCAGCTCCTGGGATCAGAAACCCGTTCCTTCTGTCTCATTTGACTCCATCCTGAGGACCTGCCCTTTCCCTTCTGGTTTAAGATGGATCACCATGATGTCCACATTCCAGTTCCAGGAAGGGGACAGGGGACAGACGCCTGGGAGGCTGGATATAGAGGGGTGGTACATTCTCTGCCACACCAGGGTCACCTTTGGTGGCCTAACTATGGAGATGGGCATCGTCTATGGACCAAGTTCCCTGGACAGTTGCTGTCTGTCCACTTCTCTTGGTGTGTCTGGTCTGGGGAGTTGGGATTGATGTGGTGAGACAAATGGTCTGCGTGTCTCCCGTGTCTCCTGGCCCTGGTCACTCCAGTTAATGTTTATGGCCTCCTGCAAGCCTCTGCTACTCCCCGGGGGCTTGTCTCAGCCTGCATGCAGGTCTCGGTGATGATGGGGCATCACTGCTACTCAAGGCAGTCCCTGGCCAATGCCCAGTGGGGGGCTAGAGGACAACCATCCCGGCTCCCTTGCTCCTCAGGTGGGGTCACTCCGAGGCTGTACCATCCTGCCTTCCAGAGATCCTGGTGGAGGTGACCCCCAATAGCACGTAGTGACCTGCTCGACCACATGCTCTTTATTGGCTTTACTCCCTTCCTGCCTCATGTCAGCACTTCCCCGCCCATGCTCCCTCTGATAACCAACCCGTCAAACCACCTTCATCCAAATCCTTGCCTTAAAGTTTGCTTCTGGGAGAATCCAAGCCAAGACTGTGAGACAAGGGAGACGTGTGGACATTTTTAGCCAAAACTCCAGGTTCCAAGAATTCTGGACCATATGGAAGATATGTTTTGTTTATATTATACGTTTTACAACCTCCTTTTATGAAGAAATCAGCTTCTTAAGAATTAAAAAATGGGAAGAACTGACTTATGTTTCTGGAGCAGCCTCACCCGCTTCATCACTGGAACTTCAGCCAAGAAACCCTCCCTCTTGTCCTTGGGAATTTCCTGTGAATGCTCCTCTGCTTTTTCAGGTCAGAGAACAGGAAATTCAGGTCGTTTCAGGGACTCTGCCTTCTTTATTGATTTGTTATGACTTGGCGCTCAGGTCTCTAGGACATGGCTTCTGCATCTCAGGATGAACAGGGGTAATGCTCTCTGCATGTGTGCATCCATCCCTCCCCCCAGGGATGCTCCCCAGGGCCCACTCTCCCTGCTCCTTCCAGATGTTCCCTTCCTTGTTTTTGTGGAGTCTCACTCGGCCCCCTTACCCTCCAGGCTGCTCTCCAAATGATCCTCGTTCCCTTGCATTTGGTCCAGTCTTGCTCCCTCAAGGCCCTCTCCCAGAGGGTTACTGCGTTCCAGAAGGGTCCTTGATGCCTGTGACAATAATTCTCTGATGGACCCAAGATCTAGGCATCCTGGCTGCACAGAACAGAGCGTGTCTCCCTGCACCTATGCTGTCCTAGGACCATGATAAGCTATTCCAGTTAAAATCAGTTCCGTTTGGGATGACACGGATTGCACTGTGGCCCCTCAGAATTTCCCGAGCACCATCTCTCCTCTTTTCCTGTAATTTCTAAGCCCCAGGCTATGATTCCCCAGTTTTCTAAATGGACGATCTGACAAACTGAGTTGTCTTCTGGACAGATTATACCATCTTTATCTTGCTTTAACCTGGATGCCTGAGCAGTGTTGGCTCAGTCCTGTGTGTGCTCCTGGGTTGGCTTTGGCCTGAGACCACACTCCTCCTCTATGTGAGGTCTCCCCAGGACATCATGTCAGTGTTTCTCCATGGGGTCCTGGACTTGACAGCCCTGTTCTGTAATAAGGGGTCTGACTATGTCTCTGAGCCAACAATAGCTCCAGCAGGTTTTGAGGATAAGGTGGGACCAGCAGAGTTTTGAGTGCAACTGAACGAGAAAGACCCAGAACTTTTTTTTTTTTTGGGCAATGACTGGCAGGGAATCCCCAAGACCCAGAACTTGATATACCACTGGGGGTGAGGAGGGAGAACCGCTTGCCTCCTCTTCTGTTCAACTTTCCTGCTCTCGGGTTGCTCTTCCTTTCTGTCTCACCTGGATTCCTACTTTTGATCTCTTCATCATAATAGTTGTATTGCTCAGGGTAATTAATGCTAGCTGCTGTAACAAACAACCCCATATCTCAGCAGTTCAGTATACAAGAAGCGTGTTTCTCACTCCTGTACAATCTGATGAGCACTGTCAGCTCTCCTGGGCAGCTCTCTACCCAGGTGGTGACTCAGGGATTCAGGCTCCATCTCTTAGGTGAGTCTGCTCTCCTTGGGTCATTTGCTTGTGAGAGAAAGAGCTTGAGTGCTTACCCGGTGTCTTAGTTTCCTAGGGCTTCCATAAAAAATTGACACTAACTGGGGGCTTAAAACAACAGAAATTTATTGTCTCACAGCTCTGGAGGCCAGAATTCAAGATCAAGATGTTGGCAGGGTTGGTTCCTTCTGGAGACACTGAGGGAGAATCCATTCCATGCCTCTTTCCTAGCGTCTTGTGCCTCTGACAATACTTGAGTTTCTTTGGCTGTAGACACATAACTCCAATCTCCGCCTCTATCTACACTTGGACCTCTTCACTGTGTACCTGTGTTCTTTCTTTCTCTCTCTTTCTCTTTCTCTCCTCTTACAAGGATACCTGTCATTTGATTTAGGGCCTACCCTAGACTCAAGGTTATCTCATCTCAAGATCTTTGACTTCATTACATCTGCAAAGACCCCTTTTCACAGATAAGGACATCTTCACAGGCTCTGGGGGTTGGGGACTTGGATATGTCTTTTTTGGGAGCCACTCTTCAACGCACTACACAAGGTTTGTTTTACTGTCAGCCCTAGAACTGCCACAAGAGTCCACCCACATTCCATTTCCCAGAACTAGTTGCACAGCACAGCTCTATTTGCAAGGGAGCCTGGGAAATATAGTTGTTCTGTTTGCTCAGAGGGAGGAGACAGAAGTGGTGGGCATCTGGCCAGTCCTCAACATTGGCTAATACTCAAGGGAGCACTTCCTCTGAGCCAGGTGCCCTGCTAAGGGCTTTGCAAGGACAATCTCATTTTAATCATCTTAATTCTCACAAGAAACTTCTGAGGTTGATGCTCTTTGTTATCCAGGTAAGTAAACAGAAGCACAGAGTCCTCTGAACAATGTCCCATGTCATTTGTAAATGGGAGAACCGCTGTTTTCATCTGAGCAGACTGTTTTCAGGGTCTGTGCCTTTAGCTCCTATGACAAAGCCTCTAGCAGCCCTGATGCCTGGCTGTTGGTCTTTGTGGGCACAATTGTTACCCTCTCTCACACGTCCCCTAGTCTGTTCTCAGACCCGTACTCATCACTGGGCACTGACTTGTCTGGAGCAAAGTGCTTAGAGGGTGACATGCTCTTTCCTTCACTCTGGAAAGGGTCTCATCTTTCTTCTCCCCACAATGACTTGTTCAAGGACACCTCAATGGACAATGATGAAACAGCCAAAATTCTTACCGTCTAGGTCCGCAACCGGATGACATCAATCCACGAGGATGACAATGCAGATACCCCAAGTTGATTGAAGTAAATGTTAACAAGATCATCTGTCAAAGAAGAAAAGCTGGCTAGTGGAGCATGATATGTTCCTCAAGCACAATTATTGACCTTCGGGTGAGAGGGCACTGAAAATTTATTTCTATTTTGGCTGCTCACAGAACTGCATTTCAGCATCTCTAGCATAATCTGCATCAACCTGTAAAACGTCAGTTGGCAGCTTGTTTGAGGTGGATCCAAACTACCTTGTCTGAATAGAGCCATGCAGCGTATCTGTAAGCAAAAGGGCCTTGGATTCACGGAGTGTGGGGAGGAGGGGACCAGGGTTACTATCTCTCTCCCTGTTGTCCCGTCTGTTCTGGAAAATTTTCTGCTGGCTTGCAGAAGTCCAAAGAGCGAAAAACATGCTTGTGTAATTTTGTACTTCATTACGATTATTGATCCAGATCTGTCTTGTACACATAGACACAAAGAAATAAATATTTGTTTAAGGAAATAAAGTCCAGGAGAGGAGTGAGATTGGAGGAAGGGTAAGATTGAAAAAAAAAAAATCCAAGAGGAAAAAAAAGGGAAAGAGAGGAAGGGAAGAGAAAAATAGGAGGAAAGAAAATAATTTCCCTCTAGCTTGGTTTTGAGGTAAGAGAGAGTACTTCTCTCCATGCCCTTGACAAGGGCATAGTTAGGGGACATGCCTGCTAAAAGTTATGGCAAATCTGCTCTCAGTTACTGTAGATGCAGTAGATTTCATCCTTGGAGCTGGAGTGCCGTGGTCCATCCATGGATGGGGGAAGAGGGCACCTGAGGGTCTGAGTTGGCATCAGTTTACTTGGTACCTGCTATATAGGAGGCATTGTATCAATTCTACAGGAACATAGAGAGAATGATGTAATTAGGTACAAATCTTTCTTTCCTGTCTGCTTTGATTAAGCATGATGTTAAGACATGACCATCTGTCTGCAAGGAGCTTGATTTTTAATGGATGTGATGGACATGCCCACAAAGAAGGTAAAAGTGGCATGGTCTCTGAAAGACACATAGATGAAGAATGGGAAGGGAGTGAGATACATTTAAACCCAAAGAATCCTTTGTGGCAAAGTATGGGTCTTGAAGAACACACAGAAATTGGATGTGTGGAGATAGGGAAAGGGACATTCCAACAGGGGCAGCCACAGAGGCAGGAAAACGCTTTTTGGGATAATAGCAGCTATTCCAATTTGGAAAATGCATAGGGAGCTTGGAGTGGTGTGGTGGGATTGAAACCTAAAAAGGTAGGTGAAGGCCAGGCCAGATTACAGATGGCCACCGGGGCAGAGATGGCTAGCTGTTCACCAGCCTGTCTTCTTGTCTTGGGCATGAAACCAGGCTACCCTTCTCAGCCTTCCTCACACTTAGCTGTAGCCATGCAACTGAGTCCCAACCAACAGAATGGGCAGGAGCTACATGCCAGAAAGGGGAGCGGAGACTATAGGTGGGTGGAAGATGAGCCTGCCCAAATGCATTACCACTTCCTATCTTGCCAGTTGCTGCCACCACCACCACCACCACCACCACCACCTCCACTACCATCAACACCAACAACACAACCATCACCACTATCAGCACCACCATCACCACCTCCACCACCACCACCATCACCACCATCACCTCCACCACCTCCACCACCACCACCACCACCTCCACCACCACCACCATCACCACCACCACCTCCACTACCATCAACACCAACAGCACAACCATCACCACTATCAGCACCACCACCCCCCCCCCCCCACCACCTCCACCACCACCACCATCACCACCACCACCACCACCACCACCACCACCACCACCTCCACCACCACCACCATCACCACCATCACCACCTCCACCACCACCACCACCATCACCACCATCACCATCACCACCACCATCACCTCCACCACCTCCACCACCACCATCACCTCCACCACCTCCACCACCACCACCATCACCACCACCACCACCACCACAACCACCACCACCACCACCTCCACCACCACCACCATCACCACCACCACCACCTCCACCACCACCACCATCACCACCACCACCACCATCACCACCATCACCTCCACCACCTCCACCACCACCACCATCACCACCATCACCTCCACCACCACCACCATCACCACCACCACCTTCACTACCATCAACACCAACAGCACAACCATCACCACTATCATCACCACCATCATCACCTCCACCACTATCACCACCATCACCACCAACACCATCACCACCACCACCATCACCACCACCACCTCCACCACCACCACCACCACCACCACCACCTCCACCACCACCACCATCACCACCACCACCACCATCACCACCATCACCTCCACCACCACCACCATCACCACCACCACCTCCACTACCATCAACACCAACAGCACAACCATCACCACTATCATCACCACCATCATCACCTCCACCACTATCACCACCATCACGACCAACACCATCACCACCACCACCACCATCACCACCATCACCACCAACACCATCACCACCACCTCCACTACCATCAACACCAACAACACAACCATCACCACTATCAGCACCACCATCACCACCTCCACCACCACCACCATCACCACCACCACCTCCACCACCACCACCACCACCACCACCACCTCTACCACCACCACCATCACCACCACCACCACCATCACCACCATCACCTCCACCACCACCACCATCACCACCACCACCTCCACTACCATCAACACCAACAGCACAACCATCACCACTATCATCACCGCCATCATCACCTCCACCACTATCACCACCATCACGACCAACACCATCACCACCACCACCACCATCACCACCATCACCACCACCACCCCCCCCCATCACCACCACCACCTCCACCACCACCACCATCACCATCACCACCATCACCACCACCAACACCATCACCACCACCACCATCACCACCATCACCACCACCACCTCCACCACCAACACCATCACCACCACCACCACCATCACCACCATCACCTCCACCACCACCACCATCACCACCACCACCTCCACCACCACCACCACCACCACCACCTCCACTACCATCAACACCAACAGCACAACCATCACCACTATCATCACCACCATCATCACCTCCACCACTATCACCACCAACACCTCCACCACCACCATCACCACCACCACCACCATCACCACCATCACCACCACCACTACAACCAGTAGCACCACCTCCACTGTCAGAACCACCATCACTATCACCACCATCACCATCACCACAACTGCTGCCATTACTGCTGATAGGAGTTTCAGGTGCACACACTGTGCCAGGTATTGTTCTAAGTACTCTCATGTTTTCTCTCATTTAACCTGGACATTGACCCCATGAGGTAGGCACTATGATTAGCTCCATTTTGAAGATATATTTAGAACCATTTGTTGTATTCTAGACCTTAGGGATTTTAACTTATCTATAGTTTTGAAGTCCTTTGAGATCAAGTCTTAAATATTGGTATTCAGGTAATAGTTTAGGCTTTGTTTTCTTAATCATGCTCATCACAAATCTTGCAGCCTTTCACTTAATCTTGAATTGTAGACCAGGGTTTTCAAAGGTAAGCACATTCATCTGCAGAGAGTAGAAGAAGGGAAAGATTGAGAGGGAGGCAAATTCTCATATTCCATTTAGAAAGTCCACATGTAACATCTGAAACTGAAATGCTAAGAGCTATATAAACATTGTTTCAATCAATTTTGGTATTTTCATGATTATGACTGTGTTAATGTAATCCAGAGCTGAGTCATTTAATCTACTGTCATTGCATTGTCCTTTTTTTTTTTTTTTTTTTTTGGCAGTACGCGGGCCTCTCACTGTTGTGGCCTCTCCCATTGTGGAGCACAGGCTCTGGATGTGCAGGCTTAGCGGCCATGGCCCACGGGCCCAGACACTCTGCGGCACATGGGATCTTCCCAGACCGGGGCATGAACCCATGTCCCCTGTATCGGCAGGCGTATTCTCAACCACTGTGCCACCAGGGAAGCCCATGTCATTGCATTTTCTTTCCCTGGAGCTAATAACTGCCTAATTTTTTCTTTGCTTAGGTTTCATGTACTTATTACTATTTTAATCCCAAACTTTCTACCAAAAGTGTATCTATCCTCAGTATATTCAAATTCCTCAAGTTATCTGTATTTTCCTTCATTATTTTTTCTGCATAGTCCTCCATCTTCTTGCTGCAATAGGACGGCAGAACAGCTTTCATCCTGGCTTGTCCATCTATCTACCTCTCAGGTACTCAACCTTTCTGCTGTGTTGGGGCTCTTGTCTTCTGATTCTCATGTGTTACTCTTTCTTGGTTAACTTCTTCATGTTGATGGAATGTATCTTTGGGTTCCTACTAAGACAGAGTGCCAGAAGATATAGTTTTTGAGACCATGCATGTTTGAAGATGTGTTTTTCTTAACTCTTACAATTGAATGATAGTTTTGCTAAGCATAAAATTCTAGGTTGTGAATAATTATTTCCAGATTCATATATTGTTTTTTTCCCCATCTTTAATGATACATAATTTACAGACAATAAAATTCATTCATTAAAAGTATATAGTGGAGAAGAGGAACCAAGATGGTGGAGTAGAAGGACGTGCTCTCACTCCCTCTTGTGAGAACACCAGAATCACAACTAGCTGCTGGACAATCATCGACAGGAAGACGCTGGAACTCACCAAAAAGATACCCCACGTCCAAAGACAAAGGAGAAGCCACAGTGAGAGGGTAGGAGGGGCACAATCACAGTAAAATCAAATCCCATAACTGCTGGGTGGGTGACTCACAGACTGGAGAACACTTATACCACAGAAGTCCACCCACTGGTGTGAAGGTTCTGAGCCCCACGTCAGGCTTCCCAACCTGGACGTCTGGCAAGGGGAGGTGGAATGCCTGGAGAATCAGACTTTGAAGCCTAGTGGGATTTGATTGCAGGACTTTGACAGGACTGGGGGAAACAGAGACTCCATTCTTGGAGGGCACACACAAAGTAGTGTGCGCATCAGGACCCAGGGGAAGGAGCAGTGATCCCAGGGGAGACTGAACCAGACCTACCTGCTAGTGTTGGAGGTTCTCCTGCAGAGGCAGGGGGTGGTTGTGGCTCACCATGGGGACAAGGATACTGGCAGCAGAAGTTCTGGAAAGTACTCCTTGGCGTGAGCCCTCCCAGAGTCTGTCATTAGCCCCACCAAAGAGCCCAGGTAGTCTCCAGTGTCGGGTTGCCTCTGGCCAAACAACCAACGGGGAGGGAACCCAGCCCCACCCATCAGCAGTCAAGCAGATTAAAGTTTTATTGAGCTCTGCCCACCAGAGCAGAGCTCAGTAAAATGTTTACAGTCAGCTCTACACACCACCAGTCCCACCCATCAGGAAACTTAACACAAGCCTCTTAGATAGCCTCATCCACCAGAGGACAGGCAGCAGAAGCAAGAAGAACTACAATCCTGCAGCCTGTGGAACAAAAACCACATTCACAGAAAGATAGACAAGTTGAAAAGGCAGAAGGTTATGTACCAGATAAAGGAACAAGATAAAACCCCAGAAAAACAACTAAATGAAGGGATATAGGCAACTTTCCAGAAAAAGAATTCAGAATAATGATAGTGAAGATGATCCAGGACCTTGGAAAAAGAATGGAGGCAAAGATCAAGAAGATGCAAGAAATGTTTAACAAAGACCTAGAAGAATTAAAGAACAAACAAAAAGAGATGAACAATACAATAACTGAAATGAAAACTACACTGGAAGGAAGCAATAGCAGAATAACTGAGGCATAAGAACAGATATGTGACCTGGAAGACAGAATGGTGGAATTCACTGCTGCGGAACAGAATAAAGAAAAAAGAATGAAAAGAAATGAAGACAGCCTAAGAGACCTCTGGGACAACATTAAATGCAACAACATTCGCATTATAGGGGTCCCAGAAGGAGAAGAGAGAGAGAAAGGACCATAGAAAATAGTTGAAGAGATTATAGTTGAAAACTTCCCTAACATGGGAAAGGAAATAGACACCCAAGTCCAGGAAGCACAGCTAGTCCCATACAGGATAAACCCAAGGAGAAACACGCCAAGACATATAGTAATCAAATTGGCAAAAATTAAAGACAAAGAAAAATTATTGAAAGCAGCAAGGGAAAAATGACAAATAACATACAAGGGAACTCTCATAAGGTTAACAACTGATTTCTCGGCAGAAAATCTACAAGCAAGAAGGGAGTGGCATGATATACTTAAAGTGATGAAAGGGAAGATCCTACAACCAAGATTACTCTACTGGCAAGGATCTCATTCAGATTCAATGGAGAAATCAAAAGCTTTACAGACAAACAAAAGTTAACAGAATTCAGGGCTTCCCGGGTGGCGCAGTTGTTGAGAGTCCACCTGCCAATGCAGGGGACGCGGGTTCGTGCCCCAGTCGGGGAGAATCCCACATGCTGTGGAGCGGCTGGGCCTGTGAGCCATGGCCACTGAGCCTGTGCGTCCAGAGCCTGTGCTCCACAGCGGGAGGGGCCACAACAGTGAGAGGCCAGTGTACCACAAAAAAAAAAAATAATAATAAGTTAACAGAATTCAGCACCACCAAACCAGCTGTACAACAAATGCTAAAGGAACTTCTTTAAGTGAGAAACACAAGAGAAGAAAAGGACCTACAAAAACAAACTCAAAACAATTAGAAAATGGTCATAGGAATATACATATCGATAATTACCTTAAACATGAATGGATTAAATGCTCCAACCAAAAGACATAGACTGGCTGAATGGATACAAAAACAAGACCCATATATATGCTGTCTACAAGAGACCCACTTCAGACCTAGGGACACATACAGACTGAAAGTGAGGGGATGGAAAAAGATATTCCATGCAAAAGGAAATGAAAAGAAAGCTGGAGTAGCAATACTCATATCAGATAAAATAGACTTTAAAATAAAGAATGTTACAAGAGACAAGGAAGGACACTACATAATGATCAAGGGATTAATCCAAGAAGAAGATATAACAATTAAAAATATATATGCACCCAACATAAGAGCACCTCAATACATAAGGCAAATACTAACAGCCATAAGAGGGGAAATCGACAGTAACACAATAATAGTGGGGGAGTTTAACACCTCACTTACACCAATGGACAGATCATCCAAAATGAAAATAAGTGAGGAAACAGAAGCTTTAAATGACACAATAGTCCAGATAGTTTTAATTGATATTTATAGGACATTCCATTCCAAAACAGCAGATTACACTTTCTTCTCAAGTGCGCATGGAACATTCTCCAGGATAGATCACACCTTGGGTCACAAATCAAGCCTCAGTAAGTTTAAGAAAATTGAAATCATATCAAGCATCTTTTCTGACCACAATGCTATGAGATTAGAAATGAATTACAGGGAAGAAAAACATAAAAAACACAAACACATGGACGCTAAGCAATATGTTACTACATAACCAAGAGATCACTGAGGAAATCAAAGAGGAAATCAAAAAATACCTAGAGACAAATGACAATGAAAAAACGATGATCCAAAACCTATGGGATGCAGCAAAAGCAGTTCTAAGAGGGAAGTTTATAGCTATACAAGCCTACCTCAAGAAACAAGAAAAATCTCAAATAAACAATCTAACCTTACACCTAAAGGAACTAGAGAAAGCAGAATAAAAAAACCCAAAGTTAGCAGAAGGAAAGAAATCATAAAGCAGAAATCATAGAGCAGAAATAAATTAAATAGAAACAAAGAAAACACTAGCAAAGATCAATAAAACTAAAAGCTGGTTCTTTGAGAAGATAAAGAAAATTGATAAACCATTAGCCAGACTCATCAAGAAAAAGAGGGAGAGGACTCAAATCAACAAAATTAGAAATGAAAAAGAAGAAGTTACAAGAGACACTGCAGAAATATAAGAGACTACTACAAGCAACTCTATGCCAATAAAATGGACAACCTGGAAGAAATGGACAAATTCTTAGAAAGGTATAACCTTCCAAGACTGAACCAGGAAGAAATAGAAAATATGAACAGACCAATCACAAGTAATGAAATTGAAACTGTGATTAAAAGTCTTCCAACAAACAAAAGTCCAGGACCATATGGCTTCACAGGGGAATTCTATCAAACATTTAGAGAAGAGCTAACACCCATCCTTCTCAAACTCTTCCAAAAAAATTGCAGAGGAAGGAACACTCCCAAACTCATTCTATGAGGCCACCATCACCTTGATACCAAAACCAAACAAAGATACTACAAAAAAAAAAAAATTACAGCCCAATATCACTGATGAATATAGATGCAAAAATCCTCAACAAAATACTAGCAAAGAGAATCTCACAACACACTAAAGGGATGATGCACCATGATCAAGTGGGATTTAACCCAGGGATGCAAGGATTCTTCAATATATGCAAATCAATCAATGTGATACATCATATTAACAAATTGAAGAATAAAAGCCATATGATCATCTCAATAGATGCAGAAAAAGCTTTTGACAAAATTCAACATCATTTATGATAAAAAACTCTCCAGAAAGTGGGCATAGAGGGAACATACCTCAACATAATAAAGGCCATATACCACAGCAAACATTATTCTCAATGGTGAAAAACTGAAAGCATTTCCTCTAAGATCAGGAACAAGAAAAGGATGTCCACTCTCACCACTATTATTCAACATAGTTTTGGAAATCCTAGCCATGGCAATCAGAGAAGAAAAAGAAATAAAAGGAATCCAAATTGGAAAAGAAGTAAAACTGTCACTATTTGCAGATGACATGATACTATACATAGAGAATCCTAAAAATGCCACCAGAAAACTACTAGAGCTAATCAATGAATTTGGTAAAGTAGCAGGATACAAAATTAATGTACAGGAATCTCTTGCATCCCTATACACCAATGATGAAAAATCTGAAAGAGAAATTAAGGAAACACTCCCATTTACCACTGCAACAAAAAGAATAAAATACCTAGGAATAAACCTACCTAGGGAGACAAAAGGCCTGTATGCAGAAAACTATAAGACACTGATGAAAGAAATTAAAGATGATACCAACAGATGGAGAGATATACCATGTTCTCGGATTGGAAGAATCAATATTGTGAAAATGACTCTACTACCCAATCTACAGATTCAATGCAATCTCTATCAAATTACCAATGGCATTTTTTACGGAACTAGAACAAAAAATCTTAAAATTTTTATGGAGACACAGAAGAGCCCGAATAGCCAAAGCAGTCTTGAGGGGGAAAAACGGAGCTGGAGGAATCAGGCTCCCTGACTTCAGACTATACTACAAAGCTACAGTAATCAAGGCAATATGGTACTGGCACAGAAACAGAAACATAGATCAATGGAACAAGATAGAAAGCCCAGAGATAAACCCATGCAACTATGGTCAACTAATCTATGACAAAGGAGGCAAGGATATACAATGGAGAAAAGACAGTCTCTTCAATAAGTGGTGCTGGGAAAACTGGACAGTTACATGTAAAAGAATGAAATTAGAGCACTCCCTAACACCATATACAAAAATAAACTCAAAATGGATTCGAGACCTAAATTTAAGACTGGACACTATAAAACCCTTAGAGGAAAACATAGGAAGAACACTCTCTGACATAAATCACAGCAATATCTTTTTGATCCACCTTCTAGAAGAATGGAAATAAAAACAAAAATAAACAAGTGGGACCTAATGAAACTTAAAAGCTTTTGCACAGCAAAGGAAACCATAAGCAAGACAAAAATACAACTCTCAGAATGGGAGAAAATATTTGCAAACGAATCAACAGACAAAGGATTAATCTCCAAAATATATAAACAGCTCATGCAGCTCAATATTGAAGTAACAAACAACCTAATCCAAAAATGGCAGAAGATATAAATAGACGTTTCTCCAAAGAAGACATACAGATGGCCAAGAAGTACATGAAAAGCTGCTCAACATCACTAATTACTAGAGAAATGCAAATCAAAACCACAGTGAGGTATCGCCTCACACCAGTTAAAATGGGTATCATCAGAAAATCTACAAACAACAAATGCTGGAGAGAGTGTGGAGAAAAGGGAACCCTCTTGCACGGTTGGTGGGAATGTAAATTGACACAGCCACTATGGAGAACAGTATGGAGGTTCCTTCAAAAACTAAAAATAGAATTACTGTATGATCCAGCAATCCCACTACTGGGCATATACCCAGAGAAAACCATAATTCAAAAAGACACATGCACCCCAATGTTCATTGCGGCACTATTTACAATAGCCGGGTTATGGATGCAACCTAAATGCCCATTGACAGACGAATGGATAAAGAATATGTGGTACATATATACAATGGAATATTACTCAGCCATAAAAAGGAACGAAATTGGGTCATCTGTTGAGATGTGGATGAATCTAGAGACTGTCATACAGAGTGAAGTAAGTCAGAAAGAGAAAAACAAATATCGTATATTAATGCATGTATGTGGAACCTAGAAAAATAGTACAGATGAACTGGTTTGCAGGGCAGAAGTTGAGACACAGATGTAGAGAACAAACGTATGGACACCAAGGGGGGAAAGCCGCAGGGGGCTAGGGATGGTGGTGGGATGAAGTGGGCGATTGGGATTGACATGTATACACTGGTGTGTATAAAATTGATGACTAATACGAACCTGCTGTATAAAAAAATAAATAAAATTCAAAAAAAGTATATAGCTTCATAATTTTGGTAATTATGTATAATTGTGTAAATAATACCCCTACAATCAAGACATAGAACAGTTCTATCGCTCTAAAAATTTGTCCCTCTACAGTCAATTCTCAGGCAACTATTGCCCTGCTTCATGTCACTATAGTTTTACCTTTTCCAAAATTTCATATTAATAGAATCCTACAGTTTATAGACTTTTGTGTTTGTCCTTTTTCATCTAGTATGTTTTTGAGATTCATCCATTTTGTTATATGCATTTTTTCCTTTTTACAACTGAGATGTATCCCATAGTATGAATATACTGCAATTTGTCCCTTCACCAACTGATGGACACTGGATTCTGCAACAAACATTGCACACAAGCTTTATATGGACATATATTTTTATTTCATTTCTTTCTCTCTAAGTGGGTAGGATTTCTGGGTCATATGGTAAGTTTATGTTTCGATTTATTAAAAAATGGCCAAACTGTGTTCTAAAGTGGCTGTGACATTTTGCATTCCCACCAGCAATGTATGGTATTTCTATTAATTCCAAATCCTTGTCAACACTTGGTAGTTTTTTAAGATTTTCAAAGGTGTTTTTTATTATTTTATAGGCTCCATTGTTGCTGAAAATAAATCAAATACCATTATTATTTACAAATTTTTGTCTGTGCCCCAATTTTTGTTATTGAGCTTCCCTTTATCCCAATTTTCTGAAAATTTACAGAGATGTGCTTTGAAGTCAAGTGGCTTTCATCCTCTTGTACTGAATGTTTAAGGCCATCTTTCCAACTGGAGTCTCATGTCCTTCAGTTCCTGGAAATTTTCTTAGATTATTTATCTGGTAATTTATTCCCCTCTATTTTTCTCTGAACTCATTTTCTAAAACATTTATTGTTTGAATGTTGGTTTCTTGAATGACACTTTCGTTTTGTTTATTTTTCTCTCCTATTTTTTTCATTTGTCTATCATTTTGTCTAACTGGAAGATTTCTTTTCAGTTTTGTCTTTTAATTCTTTTCTTATCTTTTCCATTTTGATCTCATATTTTTAGTTTCCAACATATAGTTTTTTTGTTGCCTCAATAAGTACTCAATGTACTTTATTCTTGTTTTAATAAAACCGTATCTACCCATATTTATCAGGATATTAGTTGTAGTTTTTTCTCCCCAAAGATAGATTACTCTCCTTTCATCACCCTAGTTTCCCTTTTCCTGTTTGTTTTAGGATTTGTCTTTCCTTTTCCACTGAGTGAACAGGTTGGCAGGAGGAAGATTTTACCCTCAGGGAATATTTGGCAATATCTGGAGATATTTTTGGTTGCCCCCACTGGGGTAGGGATGCTACCTTCTCTAGCGGGTAGAGGTAAGGGATGCTGTTAAGCATTTTACAGTGCACAGGATACTCACCCCCTTCCCCACAACAAAAAATTATCCAGCCCCAAATGTCAATAGTGTGGACAGAACCGACTCCACTGCTTTTCCATGGCAACTGCCACACACATCCTATTGCCAACTCTTCCCTCAGCTCTTAGTAGATGAGCTCACCTCTCATTTTACTTCTCAAACTGAAGCCATTTCAACATAAGTCCCTGACTCTGTTTCTCTCATTGACAACGTTTCTCAGCCCCATCTCTTCTCTTGCTCCTGTTTACAAAGAAATACCTATTCCCTCCAAAATGTGCACAATTGCCCTTTTGTGGGATCTACTCCTTCTGGTCTCTTTAGGAAAGGTACTCCACGGCCTTACTCTTTCTCTTAAATCCTTTTTTTTAAAATTGGAGTACACTTGATTTACAATGTTGTGTTAGTTTCAGGTGTACGGCAAAGTGATTCAGTTATATATATATATATGTGTGTATACATATATTCAGATTATATATATATATTTAGATTATATATGTATTCAGATTCAGTTTATATATATATATTCAGATTCTTTCCCCTTATAGGTTATTACAAAATATAAAGTATAGCTCCCTGTGCTATACAGGAGGCCCTTGTTGTATAGTAGTGTGTATCTGTTAATCCCAAACTCCTAATTTATCTCTCCCCCACTTTCCCCTTTGGTATCCATAAGTTTGTTTTTTAAGTCTGTGAGTCTGTTTCTGCTTGTCAGATAAGTTCATTTATGTCATATTTTAGATTCCACATATAAGTGATAACCTATAATATTTGTCTTTCTCTGTCTGACTTACTTCACTTAGTATGGTCATCTCTAGGTCCATCCGTGTTGCTGCAAATGGCATTATTTCATTATTTTTATGGCTGAGTAATATTCCATTGTGTATACGTACCACATCTTCTTTATCTATTCATATGCCGATGGACATTTAGGTCGTTTCCATGTCTTGATCTTTCTCTTGAATCCTTGGTCTCCCTGTCTTCATAGCCTCCTTTTTCCCTGTAAAATATGGTTAGATCTGCTCTGTCTTTAAAAAAAAACTCATCCCATGACCCTGGTATTTCCTAAGACTCCTATCCTACCCTTTACAGACACATATTTTTGTAAAAGTTGTCTAAACTGCTTGAAAGCACTTCCCACCTGACCTTTGTGGACCAGCCCTCGTCATGTCACTGATGAGGATCTTGCCCAGTGTCCTCTCAGAGACGTTCCCATGTTTCTCTGCCCCCTTGTCCCTGCCCCTCCTCTCTGCTGATTTCTTCTCTCCCTCTCCTGGGTCTTCCTCTTCCTCTTCCTCGCTAACAAGTGGACGAATTGCTACAGACTCTACACTCAACCTTCATATCTTTTTTATTTTTTTTGTGGTACGCGGGCCTCTCATTGCTGTGGCCTCTCCCGTTGCGGAGCACAGGCTCCGGACGCGCAGGCTCAGCGGCCATGGCTCACGGGCCCAGGCGCTCCGCGGCATGTGGGATCTTCCCGGACCGGGGCACGAACCCATGTCCCCTGCATCGGCAGGCGGACTCTCAACCACTGCGCCACCAGGGAAGCCCCAACCTTCATATCTTCTCTCCAGGATACTCTTATTTATACCCATGGCATCTATCAGTTGGCTCTCAGATCTTCATCACCAACTTCCTGGTTTTAAATGCTCAGGCTCCATCCGTATAAGGTACTCCTGAGGTAAAACTAAAACTTGATTTTAGATTATGTGGGGGAAAAAGATGGTAGTCAAAATGCTGCTATGGTGGCTGGGGTCAATGTGCAGAGGACAGCATACTGTCCACATGCTGTAATTCCTTAGTGAGCCCACATCATCAAGCGTGGGAAATAGCCTCCATCCCAGCTAAAGATTCAGTATTTCTGCTCTTTTCCCACATTAAATCCTTACCTTACTCTGTCTTAATTTGGGACCTTTTTCACACCTGAAATATTCACATAATTCTCTTTCTCGAACTACCCTGAAATTACATTTTGTAGTCCATCTGTAACTAGACCAAAGAAATATGGTCTTGCATTCTTTTTAAGTTCAAAATAAAAGCATGGTTTTGTTTATGCTATGACTTGGAGCATGAAGGGGCCAGGCAAACCTCTTCTGAAACCCAAATTCAGTCACACACTCATTATGCTGCCCCTGGATTAAGTCTTGTGGCTGAGGTTCTTGGCCCCGACTCACACTATAATCACCTGGGGAGCTTCTAAAAAAACACCATTGTTCAGGCTCCACCCTGGACCAATTATGAGGCTTGGGCATCAGTGCTTTTCATGTGATTCAAATGTGCTGCCAGAGCTGAGAGCCACAGTTCCAGTTAGTATTTTTCCTTTGCCCAAATTTTGGCCAAGACTAAAATCATACTTCTAGTGATTCTCCAACTTTAGTGTATTTTAAAACCACCTCGAGCACTTATTAAGACAGATTTCTGAGCCTCACCCTCAGAGTTTCTGATTCCATAGGTCTGGGGTGGGGCCCGAGAATTGCATTTCTAACAAATTCCCAGGGGATGCTGACGCTGCTGGTCTGGGGATCACACTTTGAGAATCGCTGCCTAATTATGCCTGGGGATGTTAGTCTTCTGAAGTTTGCTTCTTACTGTTAGGGCAACCAGCTAGTCTTCATGTTGGTGCTAAGAGTCCCACATCTTGGGAAACCCCTCATCTTCAGGAAAACTGGGACAGATGGTCACCAAAAAGGTGTATCCCTGTCCTAAGCCCCAGAGCCTGTGAATGTGATCTTATTCTGAAAAAGGGTCTTTGTAGATGTAATTAAGTTAAAGGTCTTGAAATGAGGAGATCATGATGGATTATCTGGGGGGCCTCAAAGCCAATGACAAGGGTCTTTAAGAGAGTGAGACCAAGGGAGATTATACAGATAGAAAAGAAGGCCATGTGATCACAAAGGCAGAGTATGGATTGATCCCATCATAAGCCAAGGAGCCCCAGGAGCCACCCGAAGCTGGAAGAGGCAAGGAGAAGACTCTTCCCTAGGGCATCCAGAGGGAGTGTGGTCCTGTCAACACCCTGATTTTGGATTTCTCTGGAATTGTGAGAGGTTTTATTACAGCAGCCACTGGAAGTTAATACATTTGCCCTAACCACTGCTCTTCTATTTGGGGGGTTTCTTGTTTCTTATACTGATCAAAAGGGAGATAGTCTCCTGTAATAAACCATAAGGAAAAAAATATGAAAAAGAATATACATACACCTATATACACTTATATGTATAACTGAATCATTTTGCTGTACACCTGAAACTAACACAACATTGTAAGTGAACTATACTTCAATTAAAAAAAATATTCTGAAAATACCTTGCCTCCACGAAGACTGGATGGTTGACTAATGAGTCTGTAAAAATGCTTCCCAGAAAGAATAGGCTAGAAACCAATGTGGTACAGCTAATCTGATATATTAAAAATTCTGAAGATTATGTACAGTAGGTCATTAAGCAGCAAATGAGGTAACTAGAAAATCTATTCATATTAAATGTGCCACTTTGTTATGCAGAATATGATGGCCCAGCAAGGGTGGACGTTCTGTCAGAAATGTCCTGGAGCAGTTGTGCTCTGGGTACAGAACAGAGACCACGCAGAGAATCTTGGGGCTTGTTAGCACTCCCAACCACTGGGAAAGCACCTTAACACCAGGTGTTGAAGGGTTTTCTGTGCTCTGAGAAGGTACTGACACATGATTGGGCCACACAGAGGCAGAGCCCAGGTGAAAGGGCTGGGCCACTCTGAGGGCGGGCACATCCTGTCAACCCTAGGTCACTCCTGGGGCCAAAATGCTTGGAAAAGGAAGGTTAAGATACGTATGAAAAGCTCCAGAAATGGCAGGTTGCCCTGCAAAAATCTTTGAATTTTATGCCTTGGGCTGGTTCTGCTCTGGAAAATCAGGTGTGGATCTGTCTGGGGCCCCCTGATTGCAGTTCTCTTTTTTCTGCATCTCTTTTGGGTTTTCTACCGGCTGCTCCTCAGGGGTCTCCAGCTCCTATATCCTTGCTGAGATCTGAGTCATGGTTTTCTCCTGAGGGTCAACGCGTGGACTATTCTCTGAACGTAGCCCTGTGTGAATTACCTTGTCTAGGTTGCCTATACTTTGTACATATCCAACATATACTGTGACATGTTAGACTTTTTCTTCTGTTATTTAAGTTTGTTCATCTATTGTCTCATGTGCGCTCTTCTGCACACTGAGATGACCAATTATTTAAAGACAAGAATTAGGCTATCGGCCTTTCCTCACTCTCAAGACACTCAGGTCTGGCACACAGTAGGATCTTATCTGGTAGAGATGTATTTATGGTTTCCCACTATGGTTTTTATTATTCCTGGATCTAAATATTAATAAAACCCATCTGGTTCAGCTGTGAATTGAATGGGGTCCCCCAGAACGGGCCTCAAAAGGGGGCTAGATGTTCCAGAATTTGAGGAGAGAGGGCCAACACAGCAGAGCTGGGGGTGGGTAGTTGAGTTGCGGGCACTGCTCAATATGTGGCACCTTTGCAAACATTTAATGAATTTTTGCTGAATGAACGCTACCCTAGAGGATTAGCTGTGTCCAACATCTTATAATAGGACCAAACCATCCCAAGGCATAGAATTCAAAGATGGTTGCAGGGCAACCTGCCACTTCTGGAACTTTTCCTATATATCTTAACTTGGGGTGTTTTGCATCATAGAGGAAATCTATTTTGAAACTCAGGTTCTGCAGTGGCTGCTCTGTTTAGACTTATTTTCTGAGACCATAGAAACAAAAACTCTAAGTTAAATTTAATGCCATGTCCAGCCCAAGACATGACCAGCCCAAAGGCCCAAAGGTGTTTGAAATCTGGTGTTCTGGCCCCAAAATTCACGTGAATGTTTATTCTATTCTCCAGTGTTTGCGTTGTAAATTACCCCTCAAGGAATACAGTCAGTCTTTAGGGAAGATGTATCTTGTGCTTTGTTACATTATTTCCTACTCCTTCTGAGCCCTGAGTTCAGGGTTCTCCTCATAGCCTGAGAACAAGCCTGGCTCAGACTACAGCTCTAAAGAATTGTGTTAAAATAGTGATTTTCAAGAGAAAGTGATGAACATAGAGTTTATAAAACATGAAGATGTAAGTTTCAATACTTAGCTCTCCTAGCTACCTCTAGAGTTAGCTATGGAGGATGACCTTAGAGAAAATTAAAGTTCTTATTGCTAAAAATAGAAGTAACCTGTGGAGATACAATGGGCTAGTGTAACAGGCTCTGCAAACTTTTCTCAAGAAAGCAGAATTGTTGGGAAGCTAAAATGGCTGTGGGATTTTAATTCACAGGTTTCCCATTGGAACTTTTAATTTGGTAAGCCCAACATTAAAAAGATGCTTTGTTTGCAAAACTGTCGACGATGTAGTGATGGTTTCTTTGGGGTTTATTCACTGATTTTATTGAGACTGCAGTTGGCAGAAGAGAGAGTGACTGCTTTTGAATATTGTTGATGTTATGCCACACAAAAGCTCTAAATGGGAGAAAGAAAAGCTTAAAGTCACCCTAGAACAAGCTATCTCCTATCAATGGGGAGATAATGATTTAAGAAACTAAAAATCGTGCATTAGTCACTTTGGTGCAACGTTAGGAAGATGTTTATGTAGAACCTTATAAATTTCCATTGGATTTTCTTTGGCACTTTGCTCCTAAGTCCCAAATCCAAGGTGAATTTTATAAAATAAACTTATTATGCTACAAAAGAAAAAGTACATCCTAGGATAGTCAGGCTTCCTGCTGATAAAAACTGGCCATGTTCTCTCAGCTATTGTTCGAAGAACTATTTCTAGAAGCTTACTAATGTCTTTAAAACTTAGAATGCAGGCCAATGCCATGGAAATGAAATGAAGCTTATGAAAAATTAGTCTCTTTCTGGTTTTAGCACTCTGAATAAACACTGCAAAATAGATTTTAAAAATAAGTTCTGACCTTGGGGAGGTATGGTACATGACAGAATAAAACAAAATAGAAATAGTATTTTAGAAAATTATGTAAGTCCACTAACACTGTCCTTGGCTCTAAAGGTGGATTTTCACAGACATAAAGAAGAGATTGGTGGTTGCCTAGGGAGAGGGGGTTGGGGAAGGATGGAGTGGGAGTTTGGGGTTAGCAGATGTAAGCTTTTATATAGAGGATGGATAAACAACAAGGTCCTTCTGTAGAGCACAGGGGACTATATTCAGTATCCTGTGATAAACTGTAGTGGAAAAGAATATAAAAAAGAATGCATGTATATATATATATATGTGTATAACTGAATCACTTTGATGTACAGCAGAAATTAACACAACACTGTAAATTAACTATATTTCAATAAAAAGAAAGAAAATAAAGGTGGATTCTGCTTCTAAGTCCTCAATTTAAGGAAACAACGGCAAGAAACAGTCCTCAATTTAAGGAAACAATGGCAAGAAACTAAGTTTCATGAAAAGAAGTGACACTTCTGAGGTTCTCGGAGTTAACTGCATCTGAGGATGAAGACATTTCTATGGATGTGTGGTTAAATCACGGAGCCCCTTTTGAGAGACATCTAACGTGCACTGGAGAGTTAACTGATGCTCCAAGTGCCTTACAACCACAGATCTGTAGAATATTTCAACACTATGTTTCACAAATTTCCACCTGTAGCTCCACAAGGTATAGATCACCGTCAGGCAAACAGGCAGCCTTAATTATCTAGGCAGGGTAAAGGGGAGGCCATGGTCACACATATCACTGTTGCATTTTCCAAGTCACCTTTTCTCTAAGTTGTCCCAACAATTTGCTTCTATCAGTGCTGATGTTTGATGGATAAGCTGAGCTGTCAGGTTGAGCTGGATGTTCTTACCTGCTTCTTTTTTAAAAACGTGCTGGCCTGTTGTTTCTCACTTTGAATTTCAAGAGCCAGGTGGATTTTTTTGGAAGTACAAATTCTATAAGTTTGTATGTTATCTTTAGCTGGGATTCAAAAAGAAAATAGGCAAGCATTTATAAAAGGGTGACTTTTCAAAGAATGCTATTTCTCTATTTTTAGTTTTAACCGTTTGAGCAGACATTTAAAAAGACTGCTTCATGTCAGCAAGGAAGCTTGCAGAATGAAACTTTCCTTAAAAGTTCGAACTTAACTAAAAATCCTGGTAAGAACACTACGTTTTAGCTTAAGGTAGGAAACTGTGTGGAGAGATAAAATATAGGGGAGAGTGCAGGGGTCTCACCTGGGTTCTTTCCTCAGATCTAGGGAAATGAAGCAACTTTTGGCTTCACAGTTTTTCAACCATCTTGACATCAACAATCTTCACCTCAATTTCATTTCAAAAACTGTTATTCATGGCCCTTTTCTGGATCTTATAACCACTGAGAGTTACTCTGCCTTCAAGGAGGGAAACTTCCTCACCGTGGCTACGACCTTTGGTATCTTCCACTGTCTCACTCTGAATGTCCTTTTTTACCCCTCCATCAAGCCAACAGTCCTGCAACCTTCCCTTACTTCTGTCAGTCCACCGGTATTCTTTTATCTTAGTTTCCCCGCTTGGTCTGGATTAGATAATCAACCATCTTAACTGTTCTATTACTAGTGTCCCAAGTTTCAGTATCTGTTTGATTTCTTGACCTCCCTATTGCTTTTGCCTAACTTTGATTAGATTCAAGTGTTTGTGTGTGTGTGTGTGTGTGTGTGTGTGTGTGTGGTCTTGATGTTGAGCTTGTAGATGTTATTAGAAAAAGATACTCAATCATATTCATTGCTCTCATCACAAAATTATGTTATATAACCTCATCTGAGGCCTCCTTGCTACCTGACATTTCTTGTAGTTTATTCTAGTTAATTCCCTAGTGAATTGCCCACAATGGCTGATCTACCCCTTTTCTGTTCTCCTCAAGTTTCACGCTTACTTCCTTAAACTGCCTCACTCTCTGAAGGTGAACTTGTGTCCTGCTTCACTGAGAAGACATGGCTTCTTACACCTCAACATCAGAATTCCTCTTCCTCCTCTCTTCTCTTTCGCTAATTAATATTTCAGAAGATAAAATATCTCTCTTCCTTTTTCATTGCTGGAAAATTCTCAGCTGTTATCTCTCTATTACTTCTGCCCAATTTTCCCTCTTTTTTTCTCCTCTTTAGGACACTGAACATACGTATGTTGGACCTTCTGAGAGTATCCCATAGGGCATTTATGCTCTTACTTGTTTTTCCTACTGTTTTATTCTCTCTGCAATTTGGGTGATTTCTACTAGCTTTTCTTCCAACTCACTAATACTGTGTTCTGCATGTCCAGTCTGCTGTTAAATCTACCCACTATTATCTCAACTTGAGAAATTATACTTTTTTCAATTTTACATGCTCATTTGTTTTTTTCTGAACTTAAGTTCTCTGCAAAAATTCTTCATCTTTTTGTCTATATTATGATTCTTCTCCTTCATTTAAAGAACCATATTAATCAAGTTAAAATCCTTGTTTGCTATTTCCACTATGCAGTTTATCTGTGTTTCTACTTCTATTGAATGTTTTCTTCTTTCAATTGACTATTAGTCATATTGTTGCAGGAAAATGGGGCGCAAGAGGATGGTCATGTCTTCGGTCTCAGGCGAGTCCCTGGGATGGGCCACCAAGTGAGGGTCCTTGGCTTCACGCAAGAAAGAATTCAAGAGAGAGCCATAGTAAAGTGAAAGCAACTGTATTTAGAGAGATAGACATTCCATAGACAGAATGCAGTCTGTCCCAGAAGGGAGAGAGGCTCTGAAATATGGGGTAGTTAGTTTTTATGGGTTGGGCACTTTCATAGGCTAACAAGTGGGAGGATTATTCCAACTATTTTGGGAAAGGGGGAGAGATTTCCAAAGAAGTGGGTCACCACTCATTTTTGACCTTTTAGGGTACGACTCAAAATAGTCATGGCACCTGTGGGTGTGTCATTTAGCTAATGTATTACAACCAGCCTATAATAAGGCTCAAGGTCCACTGGAAGTTGAATCTTCTGCCATCTTGGGCCTAGTTGGTTCTAACCTGTTTATGCTGTATTCTCAATGGCTGTGTCATTCTTTTAAAGGTTGTACCCTGTCCCTTCCCTTCTGTCTCAATGTGATCTTCCCTCTTTGCCTATCTAATTTTTAAAATGTATATTGTATATATTGATAAAAGAACAGTAGAGACTCCGGGAGATGTTAGCTTCCAACAGAAAGACTTGCTTTTTCCTTTGTTAGGCAGAGAAGATAAGAGACTGATCGCCTTACTGTAATCAAGATTGAGCTGAGTTAGGTGCTGAGCAGCACTTTTAGTAAGACTCAGCTTACATCTGCTTCACCATGTTTCTGGCTTTTGATAGAGAGCCTAGCAAGTCTTCATCTCAGCTGTGAAAGACCAGAAAGTTCAGTTCTGCCCTTCAGAGATTTTCAAAGTAGCCCTTTAACTTTATATGTGTAATATTTGTTTATTTCTGCATAACTAATTACCCCAAACTTAGAGGCTTAAAACAACCAACATTATTATGTCAGTTTCTGTAGGTCATGACTTTGGGAGCAGCTAAGCTGGGTGATTTGGCTGAGGGTCTCTCACGAAGTGGCAGCCAAGACGTGGGCTGGGATTGCCATTGAGGTGAAGACTGGACTGGAGCGGGTAGATCTTACAAGCTTAGTTACCTGGCTGTTCACCTGAGCTCTCCTTTTTTCTCTGACTCTTGGCCAGAGAATTTATTTCCTCACTACGTAGCCTCTCTACAGGGCACTTGTGCATCCTTATGACATGGCAGGTGGTTTTTCTCAGAAAGAGTGACTCAAGAGAGAAAGCAAGGGCAAAATCACAGCGTTTTTATGACCTAGGCTCAAAAGTCACACTCCGTCAATGTCTGCCACGTTCTATTCCCTGGAAAAGAGTCACTAAGGGGAATTAGCTCCACTGAAGGGAAGAGTATCAAAGCACCTGTGAACATATTTTAAACTGCCACACCTCCACACACATTTTTCAAAATCTGGCAAACGGCTTCAGGGAAGATCTGCTTTGTGTTTGAGGCAGACTCCCAGAAAGACTTTGCCTTTTAAGCACCAAGAGAATGTAAGCAAAGTCACTTTGTTGTTTAGAGATCTTGGCTTGCTTCCATCGTCTCCCACACTGCTCCAGAACCCAGAAGCTGTCCTGAGGCCCCTCTCATTTCCAGTTTGTCACAGCAGTCTCATTTGCCCTTACATGCTTTGCTGCTTCTCTTTGTTTCAGCAGAAGCTGAAAGTGCCCCCGTGGAAACACGGATGGCCACCATCATTTCACCTCAGGATGGTTTTCCCACATGTGAAATCTTAGTTCCTCTAGTCCTTATCATTTCCACAGTTCTTTGATGCCTTGAGAATATAATTCTGTAATTTATCCACATTTTTGTGATTGTATCAGTAGGAGCATTGGCCTGACTACATCCTCCCCTGAGGCAAAAGCAGACACTCTTCCTTTGAAAGGAAGCATCCTGTTTGTTCTCTTGTTTCTGAGTCCTTGAGGCCCTGCTCCATGAAGTGTATGCCCTTTCCCTGAAATCTCCCTTCGCTCCTCTTCTGCTCCTTTGGCTTCCAAACAGCTCTATGTTTTTGCTCTTCTAAACAAATCCATTTTTCTTTCAACCCTGACAACGCCTTAAAACAGCACTCCCTCTCCCCTTTCACAGCAGCCTCGTCTCCCACGTGTGTCCTTTATACTTTGGTTTTTGAAAATTCCCTGTAAGATCCTCAAGTGACCTCTTGACCTCTTGAAGAAGCCAAGAGGCTTCTTCTCAGCTTTCTCCACACCCAAACATCCAGCCCTGTTTACTGTTACAAACTCTCCCCCTCTGTTCTTTTCTTTCGTGTTTCCCTTGAGGGATCCTTTTTTTGACACATCTTTCCCCACTTGCTGTGCTTTTTTCTCCTGTCCCTGGATGTTCTCTCCTAATTTCACTAAAACCCAGGGCTTCAACATCCACTTCTATTTGTGTGACCTCTGAATTTTCAAGTGAATACCAGACATCTCCATATGATTGGGTCATTATTAACCTAAAAACAATATTTTTCCCTGAAATTTTATTTTCATAATCTCCACTTATGCTCCAAGACTCAGGTCATGCTGCCCTTCTGGCATCCATCTCTGGTCCCTCAGGCTGCAGGAGGCAGGATGGGGATGGGACTTCCCTTGTGTATTTCCATCATGCACTCACCACCCGGCAGTGCGTCCCCTGCTAACTGTCTCTCTTGCTCCCCTAGAGCAGTAGTTCTCATCTACTCTGCTTTTGAACCACTCTCCCCACCCAGAGGAATTTGATGATATCTGGAGACTTTTTATGTGGTGACTCTTTGGGGGTTGCTAACAGCATCTAGTGAGCAGAGGCCAAGGATGCTGCTAAACATTTTATAAGGCAGAGGATGGCCCCCACAGCAAAGGATTATCCAGCCCCCAAACCAGTTTCTAGTTCTGAGAAAATGACCTCAACTATGAGCCTTTCAGGAAGTAGTAGCATGTTTTCCTAATCTGTGAGCCTGCAGTGCTTGACTCACTTATGAGCTCAGTAAACATCTATTAATAACCAAAAAGTCCTACTGTAGAGCACAGGGAACTATATTCAATATCTTGTAATAACCTATAATGGAAAAGAATCTGAAAAAGAATAGATTTATATACATGTAACTTTCAAATTTTATATTTATTTCAGCATATAAATACAAGAATGTTTTAATATATTGAAATAAAAAAGAAACCAAGCATATCCCTGACTAGTCACACTTGGCTTACAGCACTGAAGGGTAGCAGGATATGCCATCCCCAAATAGGACGCTTTGAAATAAAGAGTATTTTGAGATGAAGATAGAGCCAATATAAGAAAAATTCCCTGCTCTCCCCCTATTTGCCTAAAAGCAGAGTATACATTTGTCACGGTGTTCCCCCCTTCCCACACTACCAGAAAGGACAGAAGATAGTCCCTGGAGACAACTCTGGACCTTTATCAGCCCAGAGATGCCCCAGAGAAACCTACATAACTCACTTTACTAGGTAGCCCTTTTCTTCCATTAGTGTCCTCATATATTCACCTTCCCAGAGTTTGCCTTCCCTAGAAGTTCAAAGTCCTTTTTCTAAGTCTTATCACTTCTATGAAAATGTGTTGTTCTTTTGTTAAGATGCTATACACGCCCAAGTTCTAACCACCCCTTGAGTTACTCATCATTGGGTACTCTCTTGTGTATGGAAGCTTCACGTTTCAACAAACTTCTGTTTTTCTCTTGTTAATCTGACTTTTGTCAGTCTAGTTTACAGGGTTCCAGCCAATAAGCCTAAGATGGTAGAGGAAAAAAAAGTTAAGTTTTTCTTCCTCTACAGCACACATCCAAAACATTTTGAACAAGTTCAGAAGTATGGCTGTTTATTTAACAAGTCCTATGGGCTGGAACTAGGCATATAGTGGTAAACAACAAATTCTTTCAAAGACAGACCCGTTCTCACTGTTGGCAAATCCTTGCTCTTTGATGGTGGATTTTAATTTTTAAAATTGTCTAAAGTCTTTCAGAATTGAGAATAGTGAGTAAAGGGGATTAGCCTGAGGCCTTCTCTGCAAGTTAAAAACAGAGTATAAATAAAAAATTTAAGCCTGTATTTCTTGAATCACTTATAAATAAGTTCAGAAAGCCATTCCAACATGGCTTTATATGTTTTAGCATCACTGAAAGAGATTCTGGAGACAGAAGGTGACTACTTTGAGAGTTTCAAACTCATGTTCATATAGAAATTATGTCATAGCGATGCTAAAAACTTGGCCTCTGTGCACTGGTGCTGAATCAAATTTTGGAGAGTTTTTGGGTGAAGTAGAAAAGAATAGCTTTATTGCTTTGCCAGGCAAAGGGGGACACAGCAGCCTCCTGCCCTGAAAAAGTATGACCCAAGAGGATTTGTTGAGGAGTTTTATAGCAATGGTTCAAGGGTGGGGTTGCTGATAAGGATCAGGGTGTGTGCAGGGCCTGCGCTCCTTTACTATGGCCTCAGGTGGCCTCCTGAGGAGCTTTGAGGTAATCAAACTGTGACCTTCTCTCTGGAACATCTTCTGTTTGGTGGGGGTTTTAGTTCTGCAGAAGAGCTTAAAGAATCTGCCCTTTGGAACTCAGGGCAGGTCATGGAGGCTGGCCTCTACTCCCTACAAACAAGAAATGGGGGACAGAAAGGCTTCTGTGTCCAGAAGCCCCACAGGGTTATGCTCAGTTTCAGTAGCCACATTATCTCTTATTCATACCCTGTTTTGAAAGTGTTTTTAAATACCTTGTGAAGAGGCAATGGTTCCTACTCTATTAGGGAAGACTAGAATATTCAGAAGATTGGGGAAAAAGAAGAACATTCAACATCCTCCTCGTGAATGACCCCTTAAAGTATTTCTATCACTTTAAATCACGGTGTCTCTTTTCTGCCTCTGGCTAGGAAATGTCCAGGCATTTTAGATTAGGTTTTCTGTGCTTCCAACACAAGCATATCATGGGGGAGCCAAATTACATTTAGAAGCTACATTTTAATTTTGATGATAGATTGTTGATTGACTTTGCACTCAATTTAATAGCATAATCATCTTGCTTCCAAGTGGCTACGACATGCTTAGTGCCCTAGGCCATGAGCCAGAATCAAGATCCTGTGTAAGACGTCATCAAGCTCTTTAAAGGAGAAGAGAAAGATAATAGATGCCCTGATCCACACTCTCCAACCCCACCAGATGTTTTGAACTCATTTTCATTTGGACTCCAAAATTAATAGTTTTTTTCAAAATAGTGATGCTGAAAACTCAGCCTCTGTGCACCAGTGCTGAATCGAATCTCAGAGACAGAGTTTTGGGTGAAGCAGAAAAGAACAGCTTTATTGCTTTGCCAGGCAAAGGGGGACACAGTGGGCTAATGCCCTCAAAACTGTGTGTCCCAACCTGGGAGGGCTTGGTGAGGAGTTTTATAGCAAAGGTTCAAGGGTGGGCTTGCTGATAAGGATCAGGGTGTGGGCACGGCCTGCACTCCTTTAATCTGGCTGCAGGTGGTCTCTTGATGAGCTTCTCCGGAGTGAAGAATGCTAACATCTTCCATTTATTGAGGGTTTTTGCTCTGTAAAGAACTCAAAGATATTATATGTATCTCTTGTGGTGGGAATCAGAACCCTGCCCCAAGGTTGCACTATTGTTTCTTGACTGCTCCTCCCTTGTCTCTGCATCCCTCCCTTCCCTGAGCAGCAATGTTTTGAAAGGCTTCCATGCCCAGGAGCCCCCCAGGTTTCAATAGCAGTACCAGTTTATACAAACTGCTGTGTCCTCAATGGACAAAATAGGTGTTTGTTTTGCAATAAGAAAGCAAAGGACTTCCATGGTTATAGTTTTAATGTTAGACATTTAGTTCCATTTTCCTTTTCAAAATACACACACACACACACGCACACACACACACGCACACGCACACACACACACACTCACATACACAGCAAACTGCCATGAAAACTACTGGAACATCTAACTGAATTTCAATGGACATTACAGTTTTACAGGGCCTTATAATTTACAGCCCGCATTTTGTGTTTTAGTTGATTTAATTTCCAGAATGACCACTGGAGGTGAGGAAACTGACCAGAGATGAGAGAGTGACGTTCCCAGGACCCGAGAACAAGTCTTCTGACCCCGTTCCTCCACCTTCTTCTTTACTAGTATTGTACAGACCCCTTTGAAAGGGAAAAAGCCTTCGTATGGATCCCTGAGAGAAACACAAAAGTGAAATGCTGCCAGTTTTGTGATCATATTGTTACCTGAAAACTCGGTTCACCTCCTGGTGGGTGTCCAGCCAAAAGACACAACCAAGCCAAAGATGGGAGAAGAAAGGATTTACTCCTTGCAGTAAGTAAGGAAAACACCCAGGGGTCTTTCCCAAAGCAGTGTCTCCCCAGAACAGCAAGATTGGGGATGTTTTAGGCTAAGAGTATGTGTGTATTCATGAAGGGGCTTGGGTGGTCAACAGAGTTCAAGCTTTAGTTGATTGAAGTCACGAGGGTCAGAAAAGGTCCACGTCATCCTCCCGTAGGTTCCAGTTGATCTGATGGCTGATCTTCAGGCTAATCCTTACCACTGAAACAGAACTGGGAGTCCTTACAACTGATACATTATCTTTGCTATTGTTACTTTGCTTGCCTGATAACAGTTGTTTGTTTCTGCCTTATTTTGTTCCCTTAAGATTCATTACTGAGACCTGTTCAAGGGCAAGCATTGTGACCAGGCTTAGGCCAGAAATGGCTTCTCTTATGTCAAGAAAACCATGCCTGGTTCTCTTTTTCTGGGGACCCCCTTCCTTATCTGGTTGCAACCTGGTCTAATATTATCACAGATTCAGAGGCAAACATGAATGTCTAGGATCTCAGATTATGTTTATGCTTTTAAAGGTTAACAGCAATAGAAAGATCCCTATCATTATAGGACTTGAGTGCTCTCCATGAATTTATAGACTCCAGACTGAAAAACACCATGACTTATGACAAAGAGTGTTTTCTAACTTTCCTGAGTGAAGATGTAGAATTTGCCATGTTAGTATTCAAGCTTCTGCAGAGAGCATGAGTCTCAGTCCTCAAACTCAAGCATCCAAAATGCAATCTCGTTTCATGTATACCCTAAGCTCCCACTAAATGGCGGAAATGAATGAGCCCTGGTTCATTAAACACAACCACAGCCAGTTCAGGGGTTCCTCGGGCAATTAAGGGTTCCTCCTTTTCCCTACATAGTGGTGAGTCCCCTCAAGGGCAGTGAGTTTAGAAACTGTCGGAGCCTGGGCGGGAGGGGACGTCTTGTCCTTGGATGCCATTGTCTACTCTTGCGAGCTTCTGAGACATCCACATTCCCATTTAATTGGGGGTCACTGGTCCACCCAGATCTTTCTACCTGGAGCCGTTGGCAGGTGTCCTTGACCTCCCCTTCAGCATCCACTGAGCAATTCTCAGCAGGGAAGGTGTAATGGTTAATTTTATGTGTCAATTGACTGGTCTAAGGGATGCCCAGACAGCTAAAACATCATTTCTGGGCATGTCTGTGAGGGTGTTTCTGGAAGAGATTAGCATTTGAACCAGAAGACTCATCCACCCTCCCCGAGGGTGGGTGGGCATCTCCTACTCCACTGAGGGCCCAAATAGAACAAAAGGTGGAAGAAAGGCAAGTTCTCTTTCTTCTTGAGCTGTGAAAACCATCTTCTGCCCATGACATTGGCTCCCCTGTTTCTCTGGCCTTTGGACTCCAAGACTTACACCCCTTCCCAACTGGTTTAGCCTGAGGCTGAATTACACCATCAGATTTCTTAGTTTTGTGGGAATTTTGCCTCCATAACAACGTGAACCAATGCTTATAGTCAATCTCTCTGTCTCTCTCCTGTTGGTCTCTTGGTTTTGTTTCTCTGGAGAACCCTGACTATTACAGAAGAGACACTCTGTTTTGTGTGGAACTTTGCGGGGCTGCACCAGCGGTCACTTTGCATCACACCACCTGGGGTGGTGGATGTTGGTCTCCAGCTAAGAAGTAAGGCACAAATTGCTTCTGCCCTTGGGTGCCCAAACTTCTCTAGGTGGGGAGGGGCGTCTGTCATCTGCACCTTGTATTACTCAGGGATCTTCAAAGAAACAGAACCAATAAGATCTCTCTTTTTTTCGCTCTTTTTCCTCTCATCTAGCGCTCTGTCTATTGACAGAGGGGAGAGCAAGAGAGATTTATTCTAAAGAATTGTTCCACAGAATTGTGTGATTGTGAGAACTAGCAAGTGTGAAACCTGTAGGTCAGGCCAACAGGCTCGAAATTCCGGTGAGAGGGCATGTCTCAGTCCTGAGTTCAAGTTGCACAGGGCAGCAGGCTGGAATCTCAAGCAGGATTTCTATGTTGCAGTCTCCAGCTGAATTCCTTCCTCTCTGGGAAAGCTGAGTCTTTGTTCTTAAGGTCTCCAACTGATTGGACAAGACCCACCTGCATTTTGGAGGGTAATCTGCTTTACTCAAAGCCTACTGATTTAAATCTTATTCGTATCTACAAGATAACTTCACAGCATCATCTAGGCTGGTGTTTGACCACCCGACCAGGCACCCTGGCCTAACCAAGTTGACATATAACATTAACTATCACACCCCTCCATGCATGACTTGGCTCCAGAGGACAGACTAGCCTGGGCCCTGTTTCAGGACACCCACTGACCCCTAACTGTCAGGCATCCTTTTCTGTGCTCCTTCATCCCAGCCTGGGGATGATTAAAAATTCTCCCATGTGGCAGGAAAAACTGGCTCTCACTTTACCCTATGCTCTTCCAAATCTGTTGTTTATGGTATAAAATGTATATCCCTGGATCCGTCAGGATTTTAGTTTCTGTGACTCAAATGGCTTTTCTTGTAAACCATGCTTTCTCCAGTGAGTTGCAAAGGGCATTTTTGAACTCAAAAGCTGAGGGTTGATGCCCTGGTTCTGCTGCATTGTCCCAGCAGGAAGGGATCACACAGGGAAAGATCCCATGATGTCCAGGCTGCCTCCTGACCCAGGGGAAGCAGCAGAGGCACAAGAAGAGTCCCCAGGAATGAGCATGCCAAAGTCAGTCCATCACCATGTTAGCGGCTGCGTGTCTAGGACATCAGACTCATTGATGGTGCGTTACGTGCACCTGGACCAGAACCTCATCCGTGACCACCTCTGCATCACTTTTTTATTATTTTTATTTTTTACATCTTTATTGGAGTATAATTGCTTTACAATCGTGTGTTAGTTTCTGCCTTATAAAAAAGTGAATCAGTTATACATATACATATGTTCCCATATCTCTTCCCTCTTGCGTCTCCCTCCCTCCTACCCTTCCTGTAACGACCACAGTTAGAAGTTGAATGGAACGGAAGGAAGCTTCCAGTTTTTCCTCACACCTGATGACTGAGGCAGGCTAGGAGATATATAGCAAGTATACATTTCCTTAAATGAGAACTGGAATCTCTTCCTCATCTCTGGCTGGCACTGCTCTCTATGGTAGCTGAAGGCTTTCACAACCACGGAGACCAAGGGCTGAAGGAATCTGCACATCTCTCTTCATAAAGCCCTTGCCGATGGTTCCATTGTAAAGCCAAACCCCACCTATTTTATCACTCAGATCAATTATTATAATGATGTTTTGAAAAATGAGACTTTTGAAGCACAGACACAGAATGGAGATTTATCTGCCTCACTTATAGTTAGTCCTCTGTGTCCTTGAATGAGTTTCTAATTTCTCTCGGAAAAAGCTGGCTATGTGAGATATGGCATACTTTTTTTTAAGAGTAACCAACACATTTTTTTTTATTTTTTAACATCTCTATTGGAGTATAATTGCTTTACAATGGTGTGTTAGTTTCTGCTGTATCACAAAATGAATCAGCTATATGTATACATATATCCCCATATCCCCTCCCTCTTGCGTCTCCCTCCCACCCTCCCTACCCCACCCCTCTAGAAAGGGGTGTGGGTGGTGGGCGAGGTTGGGGGGGAAGCTTTGGCATATCTTTTAATTGCTGATGAAGACCTATGTAAACCTCAGGCTCTATTTCTTTGCTCAAAGGCATGCCATCTTCTAGAACTAGCATAGAGGAGGCTCTCAGTATTATTTGTTGAATGAAGGAATGCATGTTAATAATACAGATGCTCATATGAAATGTAAACTAGTCAGGGAGTCATGGCTGGGGGGGTGACACGCATCCACGTGACTTACATCACTAGGCATTGCTGGCCCAGATATTACCATATCCATTTCCTGATTTCCAGGACCATTTAGTCAGTGAGTGAATTGTCAAAACCTCTAGGGTGAAGCAGAGAGGAAGTCCCTGGAAACTTCCAGAACTAAAGGGAAGCCTGGAGAATTTGACTCAGAGAAAGAGCAGGGACCCAGGTAGCCTCGGCAGCAGGGCTGGAGCCAAGGGCCCTCCAATCTGGTCATTGTTGCTGGCAGTGTGGCCCCTCCTGGACACTGAATGCCAATGCTGACATGCCCCGGGGGCAGAGGCCACTCTGGATACCCGCTCTGTTTAGCAGCCGCTGTGAGCAACTTTCTCCACCATCCCGGCATCTTTAGGTCACCCTCCTGGATGCAGAGGCTGGGACAGGAGCTTCTTGTTGGCCGAGTGGAGGTCACATGTCCACTCAGTAGCAGTCAGCGTGGCACACCTGGCCTGGCCATCCACCAAGATGCACACAGTTCAGGGATTCCTCTCTAAAGGAACTGTGCTCAGAATCCCAGTAAGCAAGACCCCCAAATGATGTTCACTGCTGTGTTGCAACTGAGTCATGAACAAATGTAATTTGATAAGAATGAAATCAGCATTAATACCAAGGAAAGCAACGTTATATTTATATAGAGCCACTTACCACTGAGGTGGGCTTGTAATGAACACTCGACAAACATTGTCTATTACTGTTATTTTATGATCATTGTTATTAACAATATGGAATTGTCCAGATTTAAAAAATAGTAGATAGCCCATGGGCTGGCCGTTGGTAAAATTGTGAAGCGGGGGAGCTAGCCTCAGGCACCCACCTCTGTGCTTTCCCAACCCTCCCACCCGCCTCCTCTGAACCTCCACTTTCTTTCCCACATTTCTTTCCCACTTTCTGTTCCTTTTCCCCCATGCCATTGAGTCTTATTCTTGTTCGTGGTCAACTAAGGTTTGTCAATGTAGTTAAGGCTGAGAATGGCTTAAATGTCAGCTAGGCAGAGCTATTTGTGTTGATTACCATGAGCTTGTAAAGATGTTAAAGTTTGCAAGACCAAATGAATGAATCTTTAATGGTGACACACTGCTGCAGGAATAACTAGCATTCATTAAATAAGCACTTACATGTTGGCACTGAGCTAAATGCTTCGAATGCATTTTCTCCTAAGCACAAATGCATTTAATCCTCAGAACTCTCGGAGAAAGTTACTGTTATTATTATCATCCTGATTTTAAGATGGGAAAATTGAGGCTCAACCCAGTTTTGACTGATCTGTAGCTCATCCTGAGGACTATAGATCAAACTACTTCATCCTCAGCCTAATTTCACATACCCCCGTGGCTGATTCTTGACCCTGCAGTACATTCAAGTAATAAAGAAAATAACTTGAGGCATATTGAGGAGTTCTGTATTAGTCAGGTTCTCCAGAGAATGGAAAGGAATTAGCTCATGTCATTATGGAGGTTGGGAAGTCCCAATATCTGTAGCTGACTTGATGGAGACCCTGGAGAATCAATGGCATAGTTCAAGCCCAAGTCTGTGTTTGAAGGCAGTAGACTAACATCCCAACTCCAGCAGTTAGGCAGAACGAGAAGTTCCTTCCTACCCAGACTGTTTGTTCTATTCAGACCTTTAACTGATTGGACGAGACCCACCACATTGGGGAGGGCAGTCTGCAATACTCAGTCTACCAATTCAAATGTTGATCTCATCCCAAAGTCCCCTACAGACATACCCAGAACTATGTGGTTGGACTAAATGTCTGGGCACTCACGACCTAGTCAAGCTGACACACAAAATTCACCATCACAAATCCTAATTTTCTAAAGAATTTTGAGTTCCTTGAAGCCAAGGGCAAATTTTTCCTCTTTTTTGAAATTTTTTGTTATTTGTTAATATTCAACACCCAGATAGTTGAGTTGAATAAATCTTCACCAGACTTAGCTCATGCAGTGGAACAATTCCAGTGGCTCTAGTGGGGAATTCTGAGTCTGGGGTGTAGGAGCTAGAAGAGTCTGGTTTCAAGTCTTATGTCTGCAACCAAGCAAGTGATTCCACATCTCCAAGCCTCATTGTTTCCTCTGTTGAGTGGAGGCTCTGTTTCCCAGGGATGCTGTGAAGGTTAGAGAGTAGGCAAGGGAAAGTTCCGGGCACACAGTAGGTCCACCATAAGTGGATGCTGTCACACTTATGAGAAGAGGAAAACAAAAGCGATTTTCCTGTCAATAATCAAAGATGGCAGCTTTTTACTTTCGCCAAAGTAGTTTAGGGAAAGGGGCCTCCCCAAGTCGCCGTCCATCAACTGGCCATTTAAAGGTTGTTCTCAATCTATTCTGGATGACTTCATTTAAAGACACCCAGCATGCCTCCTTTTAAAAGATAAATCCCTGTAAATATGACCTTTGTGTTCTAAAGCAGCTTTTATCTGTGCAAACAAAATATTGGAAATCCCGAGAAAGCCTTTTAAGTGGAGACATTTGCTGCAGACTGGCATAGCCAGGGTAGATGACCTTTTAATTGACAGTGTACCAAGCTCTCAAAAATCAAGTTGAAAGGCAAGTTGTCAAATAATGTTCCTTTAAAGAGTTGGAAGCTATGCTTTCTTCCTTTCTAATAACAACGTTGGGGTTTACTCTTTTTGCAAAATATTTGCTCGCTCTTTTAAGATTCCCTCCTCTTCTCCCAAGCATCCCTGGTGCTTTGATGTAGACGTTAATTCTCGGTGGGTCAGGGCCTCTGCTGAGATAACTCAGAGAAACAGATTAGCCTCCAAGACTCACGAAGACCTACCAAGAGATCCAGAAGAAGTGGAAGGATAAACGTTGGGTCTGACGTTGCAGGCCACTATAAATCCATTTTGGAGTTAACAGTGCTATTGCGTCTTCCTGCTGAATTCCCCTGGCTGAGTCTGCATGGAAAGCAGAGGTCAATTGTGGCCTTCAGGGGGAATGCTTGCCCCTTGGTCTTTCCAAAGCAAATAGAACAATCGTTTAGGAGGAGTGGGTCTAAAGGTATTTCATCACTTGAAATAGACTTTAACTTCCTTACATTACTTGGTCACGCCACCCCTTTTTGACTTGACATTCTGTTACTTTATAACTGCCCTTTAGGTTCTGGACTTCCCTGGGGACTTTGGCCATTCTGCAGCCTTGCCTGTGATCTTATTTCCAAGTATCTCTTATGTTGGGGGAATTTTCTATTCTTTCGGTCGCCAGTATCTATGCAAATATTCAGATTTGTTTTGTTATTTAGTGTGCGCTTTTTTTTAAAAAAAAACCTCAATAGAATGTTTGGTTGTGTGGGTTTCTAGAATGTTCCATTTACTGATGAATTTGTTACCTATTGCCAGTTTCCAGGAGTCCTGATTTGTCTCAAATACAGTGAGGCCGTGAGTACAGATGGCCCGAGATTTGGCCAGCATCCTATGTCGGTCCAAAGGCATGAACTCAGAATGTTTGCCATTCTGGGCTGCCTGTAGCCTGGGGCCGCTCCTTTAATAAACCCCAGATACACGTACTACCTCTCCCAGGAGCGGGTCAGCTTCTTTTCAGCCCTGTATCTCCCCACCCTTGGGATGACCCACTGAGTCAGGGTACACAACTGCTCTTGGTGTCCCCGTCCCTCTACCCATGGTGCTCCTGACCCAGGAGGCCATTCCTCAGGGTCCTGCCGCCACGAGAAAGCAAGTACAGTCAACTTCAAATGCCAGGAAATTGCTGCAGCCCCACGTACTTTTGTCTCAAGCTAGCTGAAAGCCATGAAATGCTGATTTTATTTTTATTTTTTATTGCCAGAAGCACATAACTGCCTCTTTAAATTATTTCAGCTAACTTCTGCTGATGGTCTGTGGCTCAACAGAAGTGCCAGTTGAACTGAATTTGTGGGGTGATTTCACATAAAAGAAGCATGGCGTAAGCAGGAGATCTGTACTCCAGAGTGTCTAATTAGGAAAACCTAACAACAGCCTTGGTAAATATCTCCCAGGGAGCTTGCATCTGGGCTCAATGCATCAATTGCATATTAAAGATTAATAGGATTTGTGAGTCATTAAAAATTATGTAACAATCATAAAGGCACGTCCAGCTCTTAGGGAAAACGGAAGGCACAGTTTTGGGTTTAAAAGTCATTCGTTGTGTGTGTGTGTGTGTGTTTGTGTGTGTGTGACACAAAAATATTCGTAGGGGAACTTTGTTTCACATGCCTCCTGCCTTGGCCCCCACCCGGTATTCTGCATCTTCTCTTCAGGTACCTACATGGGATTTCATGACTATAGGTTGTTGTTATTTTGCTAGATGTTATGTTTGGAAGACTAATATCCACTAAGCTTTTTAATATGTTAAGCAGACACATTTTAATATAGAGCTTCTGAAAACTGGGAAACTCTCCAGACCCACAAGAGTCATGTCAAATAATGGCATGTGGGCTTCCTGAAGAGTTGACGGAAAGATGGTTTCCGGTGAACGGAAAGGTGTCTTCTCCTTACCCCATCCTTTAGTTTACTAGCGTTGTCGTAACAAATGATCACAAACTGGATGGCTTACAACTACAGAAATGTGTTCTCTCAGTTCTTGAGAAGAAGTCCAAAATCAAGGTGCCAACAGAGGCATGCTCCCTCTGAGGGCTCTGGGGGAGGATCCTTCCTACCTCCTCTAGCCTCTGGGGGCTCCAGGTGTTCCTGGGCTTGCGGCCGCATCCCTCCAACCTCTGCCTCTATGACCACACAAACTTCTCTTCTGTCTGTATAATCTCCCTCTGCTCCTCTCTCTCTCTTTTTTTTTTTTTTTTTTGCGGTACGTGGGCCTCTCACTGTTGTGGCCTCTCCCATTGCGGAGCACAGGCTCCGGACGCGCAGGCTCAGCGGCCATGGCTCACGAGCCCAGCCGCTCCGTGGCATGTGGGATCCTCCCGGACTGGGGCACGAACCCGTGTCCCATGCATTGGCAGGCGTACTCTCAACCACTGCACCACCAGGGAAGCCCTGCTCCTCTCTTTAGGGTCACCTGGATGATCTAGGATGACCTTAGTTTGAGATTCTTAATTAAAACCTACAACGACCTTTTTTCCAAATAAGGTCATATTCATAGTTCCAAGTGGACATATCTTGTGGGGGGAGACACTAATCAACCCATCACCCCTCTCAAACCACAGTGCACAGCAGAGAAAAAGGCCACGACATTGTTCTAACTCAATTTCCAGGAGATATTTGTTAGAAAGTCAAAGCCTGATTCCACCTGCTTTCTTCCTCCCAAGATATTGTTTGGAAATTCCCTGCCTGATTCCTGGAGGGTGACCCTTTGCAGAGCTCTGCGATTTTTAGTATTTGCACATAAACATTGGGACTTGGGAGTAAAGCCTTGAATTAGGCGGTACTACTCAGACAATTGCTCACTTAACAAAAAAGCGTTTGGATGAGTTAAAATCCCAAAGAATTAGTCCCCAATAATGGCATTTTAGCTCCCTGGAGAATGAATGAGGGAGATCTTTGAGGTGACTTCTTGCATCTCAAACCACAGCATGTGGACTTGCTACTGCTGTTGATTCTGGTGGGAGGGGAGGGGCTGGCAGAGCAGCCCACACTCCCCCATTAAGAGGGTCATGGTCAACAGGGATGGGTGAGAAGATGGGGAGGGGGTGAGGACAGGAAGAGCAAGGGGAGGTTGGGAGAAGAACCAGAAGGAAAAGTGTAGGAACCACAATAGCTCAGAACACAGGAATGAGCCCAACCAAGGGGAGAAATGGAAGCACAGCAACAAATGGAGGCTTTGGGACAGAACATTGTGAGGGTGCAAACCCTCTCTTAGGATGTGCTACATTCCAGATGTCACTGAATATGACTGGCCCGGTCAGAAACCATAGCAGTCTGCTATGGGTCTATAATCCTGGCCTTGGGAATCCTCACTTAGAGTGGACTTGGCTCAGAGCTGATCCAACGTAAAGCCATAAAGATCCATTCTGAACTGAAATCAGGGTGTATATTTATTTGTTTTCTTGCTTCCATGTTCCTCATGAGAATGAAAGCTCCGTGGGGACGGGAGCCTTGTCTGTCATGTTCGCTGTTGGGGATGGATATCCAGTTCCTATCCTCAGTGTCTGACAGGTAACACATGCTAAGCAAATATGTGATAAATGAAGAAATGAGTGGTGACCATCAGGGTTTGTCTGTCTGTATTTTGTTCAGATTTGAACCTTTGATCTTTCTTTGACTTTTACTACTTAGTCTACCTGGGGTTTGAATTGCCTTCTGTTCACCCCATTAGTGAAGGATGGACTCTCCCCCTAGGGTTATGGAGAAGTGTAGCAGGCAGGTGGAGCTCTCCCCCCAAATCACTTTCCTCTCACATTATCCATGGAGCTCACGTTTTGGATGTTTACTCATATGGGCACCATCTTCCCCTAGTGAGAAACAACCAAATAAGAGTACAATAATATCATTATTATTCTCATATTTTAAGGACAGTATAATATATTTGCCAAGAATAGAGACTCATTTTTGGAGTGAGACTGAGGGAAGTCCAAACACCAGTTGAGCCATTTTTTGGCTGTGCTTGACCCGGAAGAAGTCTCTTGACTTCTCTTAGCCTCAGATGAAGATCTGAGCATGGAGAGTAACATCTTTTATGCAGATTAAATGTAAGGCAATACCGTGTATAAACTCCTAGCACACCGCCTGGGGCGTACAAGGCAGCCCACAATTGTGATTATCATGGTTGCAATTTGTGTGGCTAGCTCCTTTGAGACAGATTTCTTAGCATAAAACATCTATGGCTATTCTTGAGAAAATCCCAGTTTGTTGGCATGCATTTTAGAAGATGAGAAAGGTCAATGGGGGTGGGGACACAGGTGTCATGGCCATATTCTAAATTGTAATGGGGTGCTCCTTTGACAAAGTTCTAAGCACAGTTCCCTCCTTTATAATTATGCATACCTTCCTGCTTGCTTGAGGGTGAAGACTGAAGTCCCGTACATTTTATTAATTCACATATTGGTCATAAAGGATGGCGCACATCCACTTCCTGAGTCCCAGGGGAGGAGTGCATTGTGGTTAACCCATGCTTCTTGTCTGGCTGCCTCAGAGACACTTTTTTCTTCTTCTTCCCCACCACTCCTAGGGAGTCTCCTCCTAGATCATGGTAACCAGGTCACATTAGTCGGAGGGAAGATGAAAGGAAATCTGTGGTTATTGCTTTACAACCCACTTGGGAAATCTGTGCCCTTTTTCCAGGGGTTCAATCTTTTTACATTCTGAACCGTATGTCAGGCATTGAATTTCCTTCAAGTCTATTGCAGCACGAAGCTTCTGTTGGCATAAGTAATTTCTTGGAGCTATAAACATTTTGGCAGGCTTGGAGAAACACTGGTGGTCCCAGCCCATTTCCAAGTGACCATGCCACTAAACCGCAGGAAACAACAAATTTGGTCCAGGCTCCACTGACTGCTAACTTGAAATTTATGATACAGTTCAGAGTCTCATTATCCTGAGAAATGAGGAAGAAATAGAGATTAAGTTCCCAGCTTTACGGCATATGCAGCAAATGGATACAATCCTGTCTCTTATTGTGAACTCAAAAGACTGACTTTGAAGATCTAGAAGTTTCTGTTGTTGATGCTACTTAAAAGAGCCTGGTTCCAAAATCATCAAGAGCTCTGTTTGTAGACCAAATGGAGTCTTAATGGCCTGCAGTGCCATTTGAATATTCATGCTAATAGGTATTTTCCCTTAGGAAATAAGTACATGGTGACTAAGAATTAATTCCAGTACCTGGCTATTGTTATAGGCAACTAATTTATGCTGATTCTTGACTAGGAGAAACAAATTGCTACATCCATTAAAGGTATTAAAGAAAGCTGTCTTTTCTCCTTTATCTGCACCCACCGCCCACATCTACTGAGCCTCCAAAGTTCTTCTAAATGTGTTTACCAGTTTTATTCCAACCATTAAGTGCTCTATTTACCATTTACTGTTATTCAGTAAATGGAACCCAGTAAAGGAACCCAATATGAAAAACTTAGAGTCCAATTTACAGCACAGTAACTAGGTCCTTCAAATAAGAGTGACACAGATGGCACAGGAAATCTTGGAGGTCAGCACTGTGTAGATCAGAACTGTTGTCACTGAGCCCAATTAAGTATGTAGATTTCAAAACATATAGAACTGATTGGGTGGGAGGATAGCTGTCTGCTTTGCAGAATCGGACGAAGTGGAAGTAAAGGACTCTTGAGAAAAAAAAGCAATGGCCTGTTAATGTTCCAGTCTTCAATCAGGACCATAAAAATCAGGTCTTGCCCTACCTCAAAATCAACATGTTAGATATCATAGTCTCTGCTTACAGAGCTTGTCTGAAAAAAGTAATTTTTTTTTAATCATAGCCGTTCCTTAAGGGTAATGCCGCTTTCTGCTTTTCTTTTTAACGGAGAGCTACAGTCTTAAATGAGATGACCTGGACTGAGAGACAGGCTGCCTGAATCTTAAGTCTGGTTTTGCCACTAACTACTTTTGAAGCAGGGGGGAAGGGGGCAGGGCACCACCCTTTAGGAATGACATAGTTGTTGAAGACAGGACATAAACTGGTTAGAACTGACTAGGCCCAAGATGGCAGGAGATTGGACCTCCACTAGACCTTGGGCTTCAGTATACACTCATTGTAATACATCAGCACATGCTAAATGACACACCCACATGTGCCATGACAGTTCCGAGGATGATCATAAAAGGCCAAAAGGTGGGCGGTGGCCCAAATCCTGGAAATCCCCGCCCCTTCTCCAAAATTGTTGGAACAGCCCTCCCACTCTTTAGCCTAAGAAATTACCCAGCCCATAAAAACTAACCACCCCATATTGCGGGGTCTCTTGCTTTCTAAGAGGGCCCACACCGTGTCTGTGGAATGTGTATCTCTCTCAATAAATCCACTTTTTACCTATCATTTTGCCTCTTGCTGAATTCCTCCTGCACTAAGACATAAAGAACTTGAACTTCAGCAGGTCCTGGGGGCAGAGCAGTTCTCCTGGGTTCCCTTACACTGCTGCTCTCCCCCTGGGCACCCGTTTCCAATAAAGTCTTTTGCTTTGTCAGCACATGTGTCTCCTCAGGCAATTGACTTCCAAGTGTTAAACAAGAGCCCACTAGAGGGCCCTGGAAGGGGCCCCACTTCCTGCAACATTACTGGTTTATTATAAAGAATACTATTCAGAAACAGCCCAATGGAAGAGAGGCAAGGAACAAGGTATGCAGGTGGGTGCGTGGAGCTTCCCTCTCTGGGCACGTTACCTCCTCAGCATCTTGATGTGTTCCTCAGCCCAGGAGTTCTCTGAACCCCGTTGTATACTGCTTTTTATGGAGGTTTTGTTACATAGCCATGATTGATTATATTATTGGCCACTGGTGATTGAACTCAGCTTCCAGACCTAGTAATACAGGCTGCTTGGATTTTGTGCCACAAAGAAAAGCATTTCATAGGACTCAGTTGATGAGGCATAGAACTTAAGCATCATTCTTTCACTTAATTACTAGATTAAAAAGTTGTCTTTGTGTGGGGGACCATGTTGCATGCAGGGGATGAAAGTATGATTAAGATAGGGTTCCTGTGCTCAAGGTGGCGGGAGGACACACATTCCTCACCCTTGTTTAAAGTGTCAAGATACAAAGGTACAGGCTGTACTGTGGGCGTTTATACTAAACTTTAGATTGAGATGCAGGGCCTAAATCATTCTGTGTTCACTGATCAGTGTCTTTGATTTTCAACACCGCATCCCCTCCTGCGCCACTGGTGATGCAACAGACCTGCAGACAGTGATCAGCAGTGGTCCGTAGATTTTCTGCAGGTATTAACGAGGGGCTTACCAGAATGGGTCACGGGAAGATGTCTAATTAACAGTGTTACTTAACTTCCATCACCAAATGATCCTGAACAAGTTTGTTGAATAAGACATTAAAGAAGAAGAAGGAGGGGGACAGCATGGTTTTGGAAACTCCCTAAATTCGCTTAAGATCACACGGAGCAACTAGAAGAACAAAACTAAAAACTCATGGGCACCAACGTGAAATTTGGTGGCAAGGTAACCCCACAGACCCCAATATCTAAGTGAGTCAAAAGCTCATGCCAACAGATGCCTTCATCCTACCCCTTCTGCACCATCTTCTCTTCCTGTCCTCACCATGTTTCTCTTCCTTCCTTCTCCCCTCCCTCCCTCCTTCCCTCCCTCCCTCCCTTCCTTCCTTCATTCCTTCCTTCCTTCCTTCCTTCCTTCCTTCCTTCCTTCCTTCCTCTCTCCTTCTGTCCTTTCCTCCTTCTTCCCACTTTGTTCTCTGAAACTGAGGCCAAAAGGCAGGCAGAAAACATAATGTATTGGGCTATTGGTCTCTGCCCATCAACTGCAGCTGCTGGAATCCTCCAAATCTGAGGATCAGATGGGAGGGACTTTTCATGTATGGGATTTTCCAGAATCCCCATGGTTTCATGTCATTTTGTTCTTTTCAATAAGGTCAATTAGCTAAAAGTACCTAACTAAATGCTATTTCAGTGTGCTTGTAAAACCTTTCATAAATAAATTCGTAAAACAAAAATAATCTTATTTCTAAATGTGTACCATGGTTTGGGAAATACAATTTTTAGAGAGGACACAAAGGGACAAATTTAAATTGAACAGCTGGAGAGATAAGGTAGAAAAAACATATAGAGTCTAAATAAGACAGAAGAATCTGATGGTACAGCGCAGTTCAGTGAAATTTGACATGGTTGCCGTGTGAGCTTTCATTGTGTTGGTTTGCATTCCTGACGTGACCTAGCAATGACTAAAATTTGGGAGGTCCAGGGCTGTGTGCAGTTCCCTGCTTTGGGGGGGCTTCGTCTTCTTCACTTTGCTGACCGCTCCCTGGCGCCTTTCCCTGCCAGTGGAGGGAACTCCTCCTTCTGAGTTCCTGCCCAGCTCAGGATATTTCCTGTTCCCTGACGTTGTCTCTGATGCTCACAAGTGTGTACAAAAATATGCTGCTGACTCCCAAATGCTCTTCTCTGGCCCTGACTAGTCTCTGGAATTCCAGATCCCTATTTCCAAATGCCTATAGGACACCTCCATGGAGCCTGGGCCTTTTTAGCCCAGATCCATGGGCACTTTTGGAGTCCAGGGATGGCTACTGTAGGTCCATGTGCATTTTCTGGGGAGAGGATACATAGATTTCACCAGATTTGTAAAGTGGTACCTGGGACCCCTTCCCTCAGAGAAGAGCCTGCACTTGGTGAGCGCATACCTGGGCCAGGCATTGTTCAAGGGCTTGGCCTTGAACGATGCTGCGTGATGTTGGCAGTGGTCTTCGAGGTACATCCTTGAGTGTCTCCCGTTTTTGCATATGAAGAGCTGGAAGAACAGTGAGACTGGAAGTAGCCAAGGTTATAGCTAATGGATATAGAGGTCAGGTTCAGCTCCAGTCGCCAAAACGCAGGCTTTTAATCCCAGGGCTCTTCTGCCTCCTTCACTCCCTGAAGTTAAGATCCCCACTCTAATCCCATGTTCTCCACCTGGCAATGGTATCATATAACTCAAACCCAGCTGGTCCTCCAGACCCCTCTCTGTCCCTCCTTTACCCAGTTATGGATTGTGTTTCTTTTGATTTTGGGGTATGCTGCCTCCCTATTGTCTCTCATAGCCTCTCCTCCAATCGACCCCCAAATACCATGTCTGAGTTAGGCTCTCCCTACCTCAGACAAGATTATCATCACACTGCCCTCCCCCCCCCCCCCAACCCCCACTCCCAGCCCCATCCATCCACCACCGCTGCCATTTTGTCTCTCAGGAGCATGGATCCAATTGATTGGATCACATTCCTCTGCTCTGTGGCCCCTAAGATACAATCCAGCCTTTTAACAGAAGCCCTGTTACTCCACGATCAAGGTCACTCTGATCTTTCCAGCCAAAGCTCTGACTGGCTTCTACACACACCACCCACACACACACCCCCCCCACACACACACTGTACTTTTCCCCTCTGAGCCTTGTCCACACTGGTTCCTCATCTGAGTTGCCCATCTAGTTCCTCTTTCTGGAATCCCTGTTGACTCAATCCCGTTCCCCCCAGAGGAAGACTCCTGAATCACCCCGCTCAGAACGCTGTCCTCCCATCTGTCCCCAGAGCCTCACAGCTGGTGCCTGGTGTCTCTCATTGTAATTAGGGGTGGAAAACTCGGTCTCCTCCAACACACAAATCGGGTCCCACCCATCTTTTCCTCCAGTGCCTTTGATGGGAGAGGTACTGGTCCCTGAGATCTCCGAGGCTATGTCCCCTGAACCCTCAGGTGTCTGACCCGGGATGTTTGCTGGCATCTCTGCTTGGAATGTGATCGCTTTTTCAGCTGCCACATCTTTCAAGAGGTGACCACATGGTTGGGTGTGTGGGTGGGGGTGGGAAAGAAATACTCAGGGATGTTGGCACCCATGGAAGGTCGGGGAACTCCTATCTGAGAGCTGAAACTCTCCAAGTCTCTGAACCTTGGACCCTGGAACCCACTGAGGGAGGAAAAGATTGCCTAGGAGGGAGAAGAAGGAGCAGAAAGGGGTGCGGAAGGGCTGGGCATTCTGTGGACAGACCACACCCCTGTGGAATGTGGCAGTCCATCTTCCTTACTCCCAAGTTCAGGCAGTGACTGGCTCAGTGCATCCCTTGAACTCTAGTCACTGCAGCACTGCAGTTTGCTTTTGAGAGGCATTTTCTATGGGTGGGAAGAGGGGGAGGGTGAGACTCCTTGATCTCAGAGAGCCCTGGGGAGGGGATTGTGCTCACACTGTCCTGTATTGACCTGTCAGTGGGTGTGTGCTGCCCCAGGGAGGGGCGAGACTGCTGGGGAGAGGACATACATCAGCTGTACGCCTCTCAGACCCTTCAGCCACCAACACTCCCAGCAGCTGGAGGTTCTGGGGGACCCACTGGGGCACCTACTATACCTTTACAGTTGAAACTCCAAATATATGAATCTTGTAGAACTGGTAAGGAAAGTAGAGATTTGCTAGTCCAAAAACCTCACGTTACAAGCCAGAAAAATGAGGTCCAAAGTCAGTTAAATGTCTATTCCAGCCGGGGTGACTGAGCTCCTCAGTGGCTGAGCCAGGATGAGAATGAAACTCTCCTGCTTCTTGATTCATTTCCACATGTACAATAAACACCCACCGCCCCCCACCACAGAGTGGACACCTGTGTTGCTTCTGGTGGATGTAGGGTCTTCCTGTGTTGATAAACTGAGACAGGCTGGGACCTGGGACCTGGGGCCCTTTGCTGCAGTGCTTGCACCTGGACAAATGTCTCGTTGAGCAACAGATACAAAGAAACTATAAGGGACTAAAAATACCTGTGTGCATGCACAGTTGGGGCAAATTATGAACAACAAGATACAAAAAGACCAGAAATCCACTGCCACTTCTGAGGTATTGTGAAAAAAAGCAGGGTCCTGCCCATTATCCCCGCACACACACCACCAAGGGGGTGGGCAGGCCACCTAAGCCACCCCTCCAGCCCGACTCACTGATCCACCCCTACCCCTACCCCATTTAAGGGACCAGCTCGCTCCCCCTTCAGGGAGTGAGCAAAGGAAATCTTACTTGTTTTCACTCCCTTGTGCTACAGCAGGAGTCCCAATAAAGCCTTGCCTGAATTTCTTATCTGGCCTCTTATCAATTTCTGTTGATTAAAAGTCTGAGAACCTGGGTTGATAACAAAACCATGGGTGGCCAACTTGCAAGTTCATTGCTAAGTCTCTGCAGAGGAAATCACAGGACGACTACAGAGCATCCCTCCATGGAAACATCAAGACAGGATGGAAATGTCTGCAGGATAAGCAGAAGGCATTAGAATTTTGAACTGACCTCCAAATTTCTCTGACAGTGATGCCTAATGTGAACTCCTGGAGGACAAGACCCCTGAACCAGTCATGGTACACGTCCCTCTCCCCCCAGCACCTAGCACAGAGCTGGCACACCAAAGGCTTTCTGAGCTGATAAGCATTTCATAACTGATAACTTGCTCATCCAAGCTGCTAACACAGGCTTTCCTTCTTCAAAAGTTCCCTCAGAAATTAGCATCACCTTCTCCATTCTTTTCTATATCATCTGAATTTGAAAAATGTTCTAAAATGAATGTCGTGATCGCATTCTATTCCATTTCACCAATCTGCTGTCTTCCCATTGGGAATGTTATAATTTAGCATCTGAGAAACTCCCCAGCCAGCAGGTCTGATGATGACATGCAGGGCGGGAGGCTCACTAGGGTGTGTTCTGGGGAACAGTTCCTATAAGGAAGGAGGGGGCAGACTTGGGTAGCAGGAGCTGTTGAGCTGAGATGAAATTGAAAGAGAGGTTTCAGCTGGGGGGGCTCTGAAACTGGGGTGCCCTAAGAGTCCCTCCCAAGTCAAAGCTAAGGGTGAGCAGTGACCCTCAGGGAAGACTGCCTCTCTGTCTAAAAGTTAAACTAAAGTGCCTTTGTTCAGCTCACAGGGAAATATTCTGAATGGCTGCAAGAAAGAGGAAATTAACACATCCCTTCCCCGAAGCTAGCCAAACCAGATGTTTTGCAAGACTTATGACCTTTTTACTTTACTTCTTCACCTCCTCCCCTTCTCTGTTCTATAGAAGAAACTAGCTTCCAGACCCCAATAAGGTGGTACTCTAGGCCACTAGTCCTCTATCTTCTCGGATGCCCAGCTTTCCGAATAAAGTCACTATTTCTTGCCTCAACACCTCATCTCCCAATTTGTTGGCCTGTTGTGTGGTGGGCAGAGTGAGCTTGGACTCAGTAACATATGGACATTTACTGCTGTCTCTCCCAGCCCAGTTCACCTTCAATCTTTCCCCCATTTCTGAGTTCCAGGGGTTTGTATGTAAGATCAGGACTCCTGCACCTTAAAAAACATGCTTCCTTGCTGCCCATCCCTCTGTATCCAATTTCTACCCACCCCTCCCCCATTAAAATTTCCATCAAAATGTGTTTCTCGACCTCACGGTAACACTGACCCTCCCCTTAACCATAAGAAAAGCCATAGAGAAAAAAGGACTGGGGGTGGTCGGTGCTTCATCCCCCCACAAACAGACAACTCACAGTTGGAAACTTGCTAGAACAACAACAAGCTCCTCAAATCGTTTATGGAGATTTTGAAACATGAATCAGGATCCGAGCTGATGTTATCTTTAAAAATGACACATTTTTCATTTAGATGGGAAATAAAAGCCTACCATTCCCTTAATACTTGGACTCCTCCAAGTATTGTAGTCCCTCTATACATGGGTCTCAACCCGTGCCCTCTGGCTCTGCATCTCCCCTTGTCTGAAGGCGGGCTTCCTGGTGGTCCTCAGGTGGCTGTGTCCCTCCAATTCCCTTCTCAGCCTATTTGCTGGCTTTCACCCTCTTCTTGCTCCTTCTTTTGGAAACTCTCTCCCTTGGCTATGGGGATGCTCAACTCTCCTGGTTCCCCTAGTATCTCATTTACTGTTCTTCTCTCTTCTGCTCTCTGATCTTTCTTTTCCAGTCACCCTGTGAAAGTAATCCCTCTTCTATTTCCACTTTATGTACTTCTCCTGGAAGATCCTGTCCATTCGTAGGTCTTCAAATGCAGTCTATTTGCTGTTGATGCTTAGACTCCATCTCCAGCCTGAACTTCTCTCTTTACTTTCAAACTCTGAGGCACAGTTGCCTCCTGGACCTAGAGGCATCTGGACACCTCAAACAAATATGGCCACAGACACAAACGTTCCCTTGCTAAAATTCCTCCTACTCCTCCTATTGATCATTTTATGGAGCCATCATTCTTTCAATAAACCTAATTTTTCATCCTAATTTTTCTCTCATCTTCACCTCTCAAGTACTCAATCACCCAATTCCTCCTATTTTGACTCTTAAATATTGTTGTAGAACTTCCATCCCTTTGGTTAGTGTTTTAGTTTAAGGCAGTGATCTATAGCTCTGATCCCACCTTCATCTTTCCTGTGTACATGTCTGCGTCCAAATTTCCCTTTTTTAAAAGGACACCAGTTCATATTGGAAAAGGGGCCACCCTACTCTAATATGACCTCATCTTAACTAGTTACATCTGCAAGACTCTATTTCCAAATAAGGGCACATGGTGAGGTACTGGAAGCTAGGACTTCAATATAGGAATACAATTCAAGGCATAGCAAGTAGTGAGGGGGGAAGGGATTGTAAATACTGTCCCTATAATTTCATATATTTTTCTCTACCTCCTGCTCAAGTAAATAAGTCTTAGAATCCCAGGTGGCCATGGGTATAGGCAATGTCAGAGAGTAGAGATTTTTGGTGGTAGCCTGACGATCCCTGGGTCAAAACAGGGCTTCCTGCTTTTATAATGAAACATGTCTCTGGAAACTTCTTTGAAGGGCAGAGCTCTCTGAAGCAGATGGAGATGTGCTATCATGTTCATCCACTGGTCTCTGGAAGTGTGTCTGCTTTTCAGATAAAGCTGATGGTGGTTTGGGGTCAGAACATGGCTGAGTGCACCTGTAGCTGCGGCAGTTGGTATGTGTTGTCATTGTTCATTAATAGTTAATAACTGATAATAATAATAATAATGACTCTAAAATGTATTAGGGTTTCCTATGTGCCAGGCACCGGGCTGAGTATTTCACAGGTGTTATTTCGTTGATGTTAGATGTAAAAACAGAGGCTCAGAGAGGTCAGGACCCGTACCCAAGGTGTGCAGTCAGTAAACGTGCTGGGCATCCGTTGAACAGCTGCATGAGGAGGTGTAAAGATGGGGCTCACCATGTGGGAGGAGGGGCCGCCAACTAATAAGTCAGAATGGCCATCTGCCTCCAAGCAATGCACACCTTGCCTCACACGCCCTCTCAGGTGTCCTCAACCTGCTGCTGAGGTGGTAGTGTGCCCACCTCCCCTCTCTTCTGCCACTTCTACCCAAACCAGTGGTTATCAAAGTGGGGTGCTTGGCCCAGAGCATCAGCATCACCCAGGCTCTTCTTAGCAAATGCTGAACCAGACTCTGTGGGATGGGGACCAGAAATCCCCCAGGTGATACTGATGCACTCAAGTCTGAGAAGCACTGAGTCAAACTGCCAGGTTTACAAACCCTCTGCCAAGAGTCGGTTGAGAGAAGTCAGGTTTTCCATTGGACTGGAATTCACCTTGGGTGGAGAAGATCCTGCTTTGTCCAGTGGCCACAGACAGCTCACGTGGAGGGGCATCCCTGTCCCTGGGCCAGCTTCTTTCTGCCCTATGGCATCACTTCTCACCTGGCTCATGCTTCCATAATATTCTGAATGCCTGTCTATGTAACAAGCATTTCTACTTTCCATCAGCAACCCCATTTTAATTTTGGCTGAGAAATTAATTTTAATGAATGGAAACCCCTTAGTGCCTTGTGCTATGAGCTCCCAGCGAAGGGTCAAGGAGGAGTGCTTACGGTGAGTTAGTTCACATTTTGCGGTTCATCCAGAAATCCCAGGTTCTGCACATTTGACTCCCAGGGATGCTGAACCATTCCTTCAGTCATTTATCTGGAGGGGAGGATGGTCTTTGATCTGGGCGTGACTGCAAGCAAATTAGATGTGCACCTTTTGTTTTGACATTGACGAGCAGCTCCCCAGCCTCACTCAGCTGCCTCACCAGCTGCAGGGGGTGGAAAACCCCAGACCACCTGGCCAGGTACGGGTCAGGGTTCAGGACAAGAGGAGTGGACATGTGGGGGAGCGCAGCCCTGTTCTGCCTCCTAACAGAAGCTGTTCCTACTTCTCTGTCCACCCTGGAATTTATGAGTAGGCAGGGAGCAGACCTGGGGTCTCAACTTCCTGACTGGCTGTGATGTTGCCCTCCCATGATGCTGGGGAAAAGGGGCAAAGACAAGATCTGCTCAACATTGGGTGCTGTTGGTGCTATGTTCACTTTGAAACCCAGGTGCTGTCAATTTAACAGAGCTGTTTGAATTAAATGCTCTTCCCCTGGGGGGCTTTTGTTTGAGTGACACAGGGTGGGGTCTTGTCGTTTCCCCAAATCCCCAAGCTGAATGTTGAGAACTGTGTGGGGCAGGACTGGAGCTGTCCGACCACAGCAAAGTTACTGGCCAGAAGGATGGGAGTTTAAAACAGGCAGGGTAGCCATGTGGTCAAGGCCATTGATGCTGGGGTGCTGCTGGGTGTGCATCCTATCTCTGTGACCTTGAGCAAGTCCCTTGACCCCTCTAGGCTTCAATTTCCTCATCCACAGACTAGAGATGATGATAATCATCCCTGACTCATAGAGGTACCCTGTGGAATTCATGACTTCATATTTATATAGTGCTCAGAACATGCCTGGTAGGATAAGCACTAAGTATAATAATACAGAAGACTCAATCAATGATGTTGACTTTTTTTCGTACGATTTCTTTTTCCTCCTAAAAACATAAGACAGAAAAATCATTCTAGTTAATGGAAGTAATTGAGGGTTTTGGAGATGACATTTGTATTAGTTCAATAACAAAGCAAAATTGTGGTAAAAAAGTACCAGATTTGGTGGCTCAGACAATAGAAATTTATTGTCTCTCGGTTCTGAAGGTGGGAAGTCTGAGATCAAGGTGTGGGCAGGGTTGGTTCTTTTAAGGCTGTGAGGGAAGGATCTGTCCCAGGCCTCTCTCCTTGGCTTGCAGATGCTCGTCTTCTCCCTGGGTCTTCACTATCTTCCTATGTGCCTGTCTGTGTCCAAATTTCCCCTTCTTATAAGGACATCAGTCATACTGGATTTGAGTCACCTTGATGACCTCATTTTACCTTGATTACCTCTGTAAAGACTCTATCTCCAAATAAAATTCATTCTGGGGTCCCAGGAGTTGGGGATCCAACATGTCTTCCTTGGGGAGCCCACAATTGAACCCATAATGGCACTTGGCCATTACTTTGGTTTCTGCAACCATCTCAGGCTGCTATGAATTAGATCCAGAAGAGCCTGTCTTCCCACTAGCTCTTCCTTCTCCAACATGGAAGATTTACATTTGCATCTGTGCTCTGACCTCCTTTGGTCCCTGGCAATTTGGAGCCCTAAGTGAAATCAGTCCTTCTTCCCAGATTTTTACAGGCAAGCTGTACTTCCAGTTTTCAGGTTGTCTCAGAGTGGTTTTGCTTTAATTGGTTTATTTTTTTTTTTGTCTAGTCAGATTGCTACAAGTGCTTGGCTTTAGAGTCGAGGTTTTGGGATGCTCCAAGCTACGTAGCCGGCTGGAATCCAGCCCACATGAAGGATGTTACAGGGCTGGAGATCAAGCATGACTATTAATAACAATTATCCCAGGGTGACTGCTCAGAATTAATGTCATATTCAGCATCATTATTCCCCTCAGCATCTTCTCACTTGAAATACAAACGTGAGATTTTTAAAGAACCATATATTCAGAATATGCCTTTCTTCTCCCCCAATTCTGAGGACCTCAAATCACTTTAGTCCAGTGTGACTCTTTGCTTTCCATAAACACTTCAGGTTAATGTGGAGTTAAATGTAGTTATACTGGGGTTACTGGAGTCCACATAGGCTAGGATGACTCATGGATAGATGCTCTGTGAAGAAGCAAGGAGACGGAAATATGGACGCCAATATTTCTGACTCTTGGCCCTGTGTTCCAACTTCTAGCCATACTCTATCTGGGTTGACCAAATTTGGAGACATCTTTCATTGCAATTTTAGTGTCTGTGCTCTGATGCATGTCTCCTGCAAAAGCTTCAAGGAGTTTTGCTTGATGTGCTTTTTTCATTATCCATTGCTGCCCTGAAGCACATATTGGGTTTTCAAAATCCTGACATTTTCAAGTGGTTCTTCTGTTGACCAAGCAGATGCCAGGGATGCCCTGTGGCCAGGACCCAGATGTGCAGTGGGTTCAGTGGGTCCAGATGTCCCTTCTCTTTCTAGATTAGACCCTCTGCAACCTTGAGCTGAAGAAGACAAAATATGGGTCTGTTGGGAGGGGTTCCTGAGATCACATTTACACTCCTTTATGAGCTTCAGCAAAGGAGAATGGAGATGTCGGTGAGGTTTTAAGCCTCTGAAATATGGATTTTTTAATGAGCAAACTTCAACCAACCAACAAACAATAACCTAGACCCTATGCAACCTTGTATTAGTTTCCTAGGGCTGCTGTCACAAACTGGGTGGTTTAAACAACAGATATTTATTCGCTAACAGTTCTGGAGGCTAGAAGCCTGACGTTAAGGTATTGGGAAGGTGATGTTCCCTCTGAGATTCTGGGTGAAACATTTCTTGCCTCTTCCCGGCTGCTGGTGGTGGTTGTTGATCTTTGGCATTCTTTTGTTTGTGGCTACGTTTCTACAATCTCTGTCTCTGTCATTACGTGGTGTTCTTCCCATGTGTCTATCTGTCCAAATGTTACTTTCCTTATAAGGATACCAGTCATTAAATTTAGGGTCTACTCTAATTCATTGGGACTGCATCTTAACTTGATGACATCTGCAAAGACCCTATTTCCAAGTAAGGTCACATGTTCAGGTGTTCAGGGGTTGGGACTTCAACACATCCTTTTGGAGGACACAAGTCAATCCAGGGCACTCCATCATCCTCACAGGTACTCACTTGTCTCCTTGGCTTTTAGAAGGTTTATTACCAGAATGTAAAGTCCTCTAAGAAAAACTGAAAATTTTCTGAGCTTGGGATTTTGAGGTTGGGTTTGCAGTGGTCATGTGTCTTTGTTGATAAGAATAAAAAAATAAAATTTAGAATGGGTTTTGGTTTGTAGGGATCAGGTTAGAGGCCCAAAAGACAGCTACAAAGCTGGTTGATCTCCAGAGTTGCCATCAGAAGTGGAAAGACCGGTTTCCTCCACTCCAGACCTGCTCAGACCCATAGCTGTGTTTCATGGCAGGCTTGTAAAAGATTTCCCTGTGTCTCTGTGTGTGGTGAGGGAGTATGGGCAGCATCAACACTGAAATTAACCTGTAAAGCAGAAAAGCACTGATGTTTTGTTAACAATGTTCTTTAGCTCACACTGGGAGTTGGCAAGTTTCATAAAGAAAAAACTGAAAAGCTTGGGAGGTTGATTCACTTTTATGAAGTGATTGCCTATTGTCCAGAGACACAGCTCAAGAAGAGGAGGCCCTGTCTATGTGGCTTCTCCATGCACTTGACTTTGGAGGAATAAAGGTGATGAGCCGTCATGCTCCCCACCATGTTAGGAAGCCATCTGTGTGGGCTTTGGCAAGAAGACCAAGAGAATGTTCATTCTACCTTTGGATTCACTTGCTTCATGACCTTGAGCAAAGCAATTCGACTCCTTTTACTTTGCTTCTCTCACTGTGAAGCAGAGATTATGAGAAGGAAGCTCACACAAGAAAGGGTCCCCTTTGCTGTTGGCCAAAACGAAATAGCAGGATGCTTGGAGCAATTTATTGGGGTCTAATATGAATGGCACTCACAGGAAGCTTTGAACATACTCATTAACGTTTTTAGGGTGCCAGGGCATTATTGAATAAATTGCAACCTTAGGCATAAAAAATAAAATATAAGTGAAAAATAACTCTAAAGATCCTAACAATTTTATGTGAACTTATAAAAAATAGGTAATTGAGACTTTCTGAATACTTGGGCTATAATGATGCCCCTATTTAAGTAATTATCCCAGAATCAAATTAACTGAAATGATAGGTCCTGAAACCTGCTTTGTAGCAAGTAGTTGAGTTTAAAGAATAGTTCTTTATGTAAATATGGCTTTTTGCCTATACATTTCCGGTGTCTTTGTTAAGTAAAAGTAGTGTTTGCCAAAACAACCATTGTGGGAGACTTTTCACTCAACTGAAATGCAGGTTGCAGTGAAGGAGAGAGAATGGCTTTCGCTGTCACCTTAGAACTTCTTAGGGCCACAGCAAGGGAAAAAAGAAAATAGCTTCATGAATAATGTGCCTTGTGCCTCTACTCTCAAGCTAATAATTTGCTACATATTCATCCTTATTCCTTGATAAGAAACACCTGTAAAGGGATTGACTAAGCTCGAAACACAGGTTGATGTACAAGTTGAAAATTCAAACTTTTGGGAGTTTGAACATATAAATCTACTCAGAGATGCTGGTGGACTTGGCTTCTTGTGAAGTGTCAGCTCATTAAGACGATGAACAGGAACCTGAAGTTTGATTTTTTTTCCAATCTCTGCCCTTCCCAACTCTGCTAGGATGAGATCTCCCTTCCTCCAGGGAGCAGCCCCCTGAGTCAGCTCCTGGCCAGAATCTGTTCTTTCTCAGTCCCTTTGATTCTTTAAACAGTCTCCTTCTGGTCCCCAAGATTCCGTGCTGTTTCTTTGCAATTATCCCTGTCAACTTTTGTTCAAGTTTCTTCTCCCCACAGAGCAGGTCACACCTCCCCCTCCCACAGGGAACTGCTGGATTCTTGCCACGTCCAATGGCGGGGGTTTAAGTGGCCCCTGGTGCCCTGTCTTGAAGACCCCCTCATGGTATTCAGGGAGGAGGAGTGCTGCCTGACGTGGGCTGGGGAGAGTGAGAGGAGGTGGTACAGAAGCTGCGTTCATGGAAGAGCCCATGGACTCCTCTCCTGACCCTGAAGAAAGCCAGCAGGGACCTGAGGGCAGAGTTGGTGTGGTGAAGCCCGGAGTCTCCTCAGGAGACAGAGGGAGGCTTTCAGGTGAACCTCCTGACTGGTTGCAGAGAGTCACCCTCATGTGAACCCCATATTTTTTACCTTCATCATCACTCTTGAATGGAAACACGCCCTATATAAATTCCCTTCCCGCAGAAATTGTGTAAGACTGATAAGGATGATGCCTTCATTTTAAAGATGGGAAAACACATAGAGAGATTATTTCCCCATGTAATATTACTTACCCAAATAATAAAAGTTTAGAGAATTTGATAAAGTCAACAGGTAGATGGTTTTAAAAGGGGAGGAAGAAATGCGTGTGTGTTTGTGAGTCTAGTTAATATGTGGAGTTTGCCGCTAACGAAAGTTATAAAATCAGTGAGCTTGCTAAGGTTCAGTTAGATACTTGTTAGAATTACCATTAAAACGACTGCTAATTTTGAGACTTCACAACATCACTTGATAATTAGATGACCTTAGACACAAATATATTTTTCCTGGAGTATTGTTTTGGGAAAGCAGCTCACTTTAGCCTAAGAGCTTAAACCATAGCCTCTTACACATTAGTTTTCACTAAGAGTCCACCGTGTGTAAGACATTATTGCCAAATTTAGGGGAAATATGAACCATACAGGAGATGAAATCCTGGAACAAAAGTTCTTCTGCTAATAGTTGCGTGTCTCAGATACTGAAACTAATTTGAAAATATTAAATCATGTTCATTTCGTTTCAGTAATGTTGTTTGATGAATATTCCTTTTGAATAATTTGTTGTACCATTGTTTTGATTTTCGTTGCTTCCGCCACCTGTATAAAACTAATAAAATATGAACATGTCTCTGTTAAAAAAAAATAATGCTGAGAAAACGTTACACATACCCCATTCCTCTCTCGTCTAATTCTTTCCCTTCATACACCTTCTCTTTGCACTCTCCATCTTTTCTCCTTCTAAGACAGAGATAACCACCTCCTTAAGCCTCCCATGATTAGGCTGACTTTATTGTCCTTCTTTCTGGATACTCAGTTTGGCACTAAGTTTAATCTGTTTTGTCCTATGTGGTCTGTCAACTGTATTGGTTTTGTTTCTTGAACCAGATGGTAAAATATTTGAAGGTGAGAATCACATCAGCTAAGACTTATATTCTCCTTTTAATTGACTAGAAAATGCTAAAACTTTAATAGGTATTTAAAAATATTTCTTGATTGATTGAAAGGAGCAGCAGCCCAAACTAGTTTTAGAAGCTTAGATTATTCAGGCATTTCCTTGAATCCTTTTTTATCGGGCAAACTTTGATGTATTTGAAGAGATCCATGATTGATGGATACCTCTATTTCTTTCATTTCATTTTATGGACAAATGTATGACCTTTGGCAGATTCAACCAAGGGTAGGCTCCCTTCAAATGCGCCAGTAGGGGAGAGTTCCCTGACCTACATATTCTGGGGCCCAGAATCTGCACATGGTAGCCGGGGTGTCCTGTCCTGCAACTCCCTTAGTCTTCTTGGAAACGATCTTTCAACAGTGTCTCATGGAGACGTCCAAGGAAATGGCTGAGAAAGACCAAAACCACACTATGGAAAATGTGTACAGAGTTTAATAAGCAGGAAACATTAGCTGTAACGTGCACATAAAACTCAGAACCCCTATGTGATCATAACAGTCTGGTTCTGGTACTGAGCATGAATCAGCTCTCCTCTAAATGTTGGGAAAACCTGAGTGACTCCGTCTCTGTCCCATCCTTGCGCGACTCTCTCCTTTCCCCTCATCTGGTTCTGTGGCGTCTCTGCTGCTCTTTCTGGCCCTTCACTGAACTACATCAGATGGACAACTACCTGTGTTCGGGCTGATTAAAAACAAAGACAGCAAAGCCCTCATCCATTCAGGAGTTATTGCTCAAGGTACTGACTTTAAAATACAGCGTTCATGAATTAGACTTCCACTCTCATCTGGGATAAGGCAGAGGTCCCCAAAGTGACTAAGAGTGGGGTTTTCTCTCCCCCATCGCCACCAGTGCAGATTCCACATAACCGGCTGCAGTTCTTGTCTGCTTCTTCCCAGGACTGGCTCTTGTTTTCTCCTTATCATTTCAGTTGATGGATTCTATAATCCACTCTGGCTTTGGAGCAGACCAAAGCAAAAACTAGAGTCAGCCAGACATGGGTTCCAATCTCTGCTGGGTAGCTAGCTTATTCGTGGGTATGACTTTGGTCAACTCATCTGATCTCACAGTGTCTTCACAAGGTCACCCATCATTGGGTATCCATAGAGAGGGATGTGGGTGCTAAATCATCGAAGGTCCCCGGCCTGCAGCACCCAGAGTGGGGGAAGGGACGAGGTCGGCTGTTACTGTTTCATGGTTTAGTGCCCACTTGCTTAAATCACTTATGGTCACTTACATTTGTACAACAAACCCTAACATTTTCTTGCTGCATCTCAAGATATGCACTTTTCAAAATATTGATGCTGATTATAAGAAAACCTGACATTGGCACATGCAATATTTTCACATGTACCATTAACTGGATTCTTTTTTATTATTACTAATTTTCTGAGAGTATTTCATAAGGTTTCCGTGAAGGCATCCTTGTTGACATCTGTGAACTTATACATACTCCTGACTTGAGTCTGCAGGAAGGAACAGGGAGGATGCAGCATCCCAGTGACCTCTCATGGTACCCAAGATAACATGAGCTCCACCTCTGTGATGGATCTGGTGTGGGAAGTGATGGTGGTACCTCGAATGTGGAGAACAAAGAGTTCTGAGTAGTTAGAGGAAGAAACAGAGGGCTTGCCAGCCTTTGAAAGAGCTTAATCAATCCAAGACCCAAGGTAAAAAGGAAAAAAAAAGTAAACACATTAAAAAATCCCTATTACACAGGAGGTATTTGGACAAAACAAGTCTACGTCTTCCACAAATTGCTCATTTGGGCCTCAACCCCAAAGCATCCTTCAGCTGAAAATATCAACTTGAAGGTCATGAAACATTAGCAGTGAAACTTTCATTAAAAATAGCCATCACTTACTACCGTGAGAGAACTTTCCTTTTCATAGGAGAGTCTTGAAATTGTTTACAGTGTCAAATTTGTTTTCCTTCTAATAATAAACCTTTAAATCTTTCAGGAAAATAGGAACAACGAAAAAGACTTTATTGACTCCCAAGGATGTGTCTGTGAACCACCTCTCCTGCAGTGGGGAGCTGGTACCCCAAACAGTCATGCAGCCTCCAAAGCGAGGAGGGGGCAGTGTTCCCAGAGCACATCAGCCCTGCTTCTGGGAAACCTTTGGTCATCTATTCCTTCCTCAATAAAATTGGCCTGGATATCCTTTCTATCAACCCCGGGCTCTGTTAAATACACACTGCTTTTTCTTGTTCATTAAGCTGTTGATGTTCTTCAAGGCTGAAAAGACCCCCATGAGCTCATCACTAAACCCAAACCTAGCTGGCTAATGTCTATAATTCATATCCCGAAAAATCTACCTCATTAGATGACACCCTGCTGTCTTCAAAGAGCCCATAGGGCAGCTTATTTTAGGTCCTTTAACACTTGCTTTTCCCTGAGAGCACAGTTGCCCATCTGCCAAAGGTCTCGGGTGGCTGATCAGACCTTGCACTGAGGGAAACACTGTGGTGGCCAGGACTCCAGGCCGTGGAAACACAACCCTTACTTCAGCCACTTAGAGTGTTGGAGAAGTTACTAGAGCTCTCTGTGCCTCCATTTCAGCATCTGTAAAAGAAAGATTGCTGTTCTCATAGGGTTGTCAGGAGGACCATGAGATCGTGCCTAGGAAAGGCTTTCTAGGTGCCTGACACAATAAGGACTCAATCTGCCACAGCTGTTTTATTGTTATTTTTATCCCACAAACCTTTGCTGAGACCCTACTCTGCACCAAGCACTGAACGAGGCTGGCTGGGCTTCCAAGGTGAAAGGATGAGCCCCTTGGTCCTAGAAGCTCACAGCCTGGTGGGAGGAGCAGACAAATGGACAGATCACGAGAGGTCAGGGTGATCGTGGCCTTGAGGGGGTTTCCCAGGGTATCTGGGAGCATCTTCCCAGCTGTAGGCTCAGCGGGTGACACCTGAAGGGAATTCTGAAGGCTGGGTAAGAGAAGAACGTAGCAAAGTGTTCTCGATGAAGGGATGAGCCTGAGCAAAAGCCCTGGGGCATGGAGGAGTGTGGAAAGCTCTGGAGCCACTGACACAAGGTGGGGTGGGGAGCTGAGCCCAAGCAGAGGGCCTCGAAGGCCACGTTCAGGGGCACTGGGAAGACACCGAGGATGTGAGCGGAGGAGTTATTCGATCATATTACAGTTTCAGGAGGATGGGTTTTTTGGGAATGTGAAGGAAAGAGTGGAGGGAGATTGCTGTCCAAGGGGTTGGTTGGGAGCATCACCCCGTTGGGAGAATGGTCACCTCTTATTCATGCAGACGATGGCCTCCTGCAGGGATGGCTGGTGAGCAAGAAGGGACAGAAATGAGAGGAGGCTGAGACTAGAGAAGACAGCGTTGGCGGCCGTGGAAGGTGGAAGCCAAGGTGCCTGGAGGAGAGAAGGCTGACAAGAAGCAAGTTGGAACTTGGTGGGTGGTGTGGAGTGAAGCTCCCTCCCACCTGGGATAGGAATCAGGAACCAGAGCAGCCCCGGGAGGGAGATAGGGAGTTCCGGCTGCCTGAAGTCTCACCTTCTGGGCTTAGCATCTCTGCCCTTGGGCAAGCGACTGTCTGCAAGCCTCAGTTTCCTTCCACGTAAAATGGGGGTACTAACACCTTCCTCGGGGGCCGGTGAGTGCCTCCAACGAGGGGATGTGTGCACAGAACAGGGTGCCAGGAAACTGAGGCTTGCTGGGGGGCCCAGACCCAACACAAGGGAAACCTCATCAGGATAGTTTGAGGCCACATAAGTAGGGAGGGTCCACCAATAATGGCCGCACCGCGTTGTGAGGATTTGCCAATTGCAGTTCTGGTCCCTATAAAAATGGGTGCTTTGCTTCACACACAGGAAAAGGATTTGCATGGACCCAAAGGGCATTCTTATCCTGTGCAAGCTACAGAGCTAGTTGCCACGGGAGTCACGCAGATAAAGCACAGTCCTGCCCCTCAGGTGGCTGAGAGTTGGGTTAGGAGCCTGGGGGCAGAATCAGAGCCGCCTGGATTTGATTCTCAGCATAGCGGCCACCTTCTCTTACCCCACCTAAGGCGAGTTTCTCACCTTCCCTGAGTCGTGCTTCTTCACCTGAAAAATGGGGATGCCCATGCTTGCTTTCAGGGCCACTGGGAGGATTAGAGGTGACATAGGGCAACACCTGGCAACAGCGGCTTAACTATCATTATTAGGGGAGCTGAAAAGTAATGACAATAGTTATCCAGCACAAAATGAACAGCGCTGCTAGAGAAGGGTCGGGTGTTTGGGGAGTTCAGCGGAGAAAGGGAGCATTTTCAGCCGAGATGATCAGGAAAGCATTTCCGCTGGAGGGAATGAAACTTGCTCTGGGCGTGAAAGGAAGTGGGGCTGCTGCAGTGGTCTCACCAGTGGACTTAGCCAAGCTGAAACTACATTTCCAGAATTCCCCCCTTCCCCCGCCCTGCCCCGCATAGGGTCTGGGTAGGATGGGCCACAGGGCATTTGCAGATTTTGCAGGTGATGGAGAAGCAGCAGCCACATCCTTCAGCCCTTGGGAGGTCAATGCACGGGGTCCAGGCTCCGTCGCTGCTGTGTTCATTGTTCTCATCTATGGTGGCTGGTCTGAGGGGCTCAGCTGGGTGGCTCCCCCAAATGCAGGCTCTGCCTCGCTGACTCCTGGGTGGGGCAGGCTTAGCTCCATTACAAAGAATGCCAGCTTCTCCTGCAAGATATCCCCGTGCCGGTCATTGAAGTAGGAGGCCCAGAGGTGCAAGAGATTGGTGTAAGGCCTAAATGATGCGTGCCCTCACACCTGGGAAACACAGGCGGGCCTCTGACGGGCCAATTACAAGTTCCCCTCCCCATGCTGTTCCTGCCGACAAAGTCCCCTGGCGAAACCACTGTCCCATCATGGGGACAGTCCCAGGGCCTGCTTAGGGCTGGTGGCAGGCTTCAGTTCTCTGCCAGCCTGCAGATTTATTCAAAGAGGCTGACCATATTCTCCTGTGGGAACTCCCCCCCTGACACTCCAAAGCCCCTTCCCGCAGCCCTGGATGTTCGCTTTGTCCCCAAGTGTAACCCCATGTGGCCCTGCATGGCGTGTGTGCCCCCCTCCCCCGGGGGCCGTGAGTGGATGTGACAAATAGGCTGCTGTCGTCCCACTGGACCAGTGTCGGGTGCTGGGAGCTGGGCCATCCCCATAACCCTGAGGTAGGGATGCTTACCTCCACGACGAGGTGAGGCATCCATGTTCTAACAGTCCCGTGGACTCCTGCCCCGACTTGTGGACCCACCATCCTGGCTCTCCCCAGTCTGGTACACACCCTTCCTTCCCCGCTGCCTCCTTGTGGACCTTAGGAGTCAGCCCCAGACACAAAGGCCATGCCCTGCAGGGACTGTTTAACCAGCTTCCGGAACTTCATGGGTCAACGCATGGGCCTTGGAACTTATTTCCTCCCTGGAGGCCCCTTTCTGCAAGGAGCAGAAATGTTGTCCTTCTAATTCAACATAAACACGATGAATACTCAGCTTCCTTTCCTTTTCCCTTCCTCTTCAGAAGGGAACACATGCCCTCTAGAGACTAGCATGGTGGTGATTTGACAGGGGGCGGGTATCGGGCATCTGCAGGCGGTGGCTTCCCCTGCAGGGTGCGTGTGCCAGTGGGGCCCGTGACTCTCCCTCGGGATGGCGACCCCTCTTCCCTCACTGCCTGCACTACGTCTGGTCCCTCTGTGTTCCATCAGGGGTTGGGCTCTCTGTGAGCCTACCTTGTGCCTTTGGCCTCAGCATCCCGTGCAGATGCCTGCTCCCACCCATCTTGGTGCCCTGCTGCCTGGGTCTCCTCGACTCTTGGGTCCTCAAACGTATCAGAGATTTCCTTGCTTCCTCTTCTTGGGGCTTGTGTTGCGCTGGATTCTTGGCTTGTTCTCAGAGACCTTGCGTGCAGTTAATTCTTTTTCTTTTCCTCTTTCTCTTCTGGTCTAAAAAGAGTATTTTTCCCTCTTAAGAGAAGCAGTATTTTAAAAAACTTTATTATCTTTTCCTTGGGCTATAGCTTTAAAAAGGAAAAAGAAAACCCTTGGATATTAAGAGCCTGACCTCTTTCTTATTTCTTTCCAACTGACCTGATGACTTTGGAGAAATGGCAACCTCTGGTTCCAACTGGAGATGGCCGTGGAGCTGGTGAGGGACAGAGGGTACACACATCACAAAACCTTTCAAAATCCCAGATGGTGGATGAGAGGGGATCAGAGCCTAGTGTTATGGCCTGAAGGTCCCTGTTCCCCCAAATTCATATGTTGAAGCCCTTACTCCCACTATGATGGACTTTGGGAGGTGATACAGTTTAGATGAGGTCATGGGGTCGAAGCCCCCATGATGGGTTAGCAACACTGGAGGAGGGGAAGAAGGAGAAGAAAAAGGAGGAGGAGAGGAGGAAAAGGGAAAGGGGAAGGGGGAGAAGGAGAGAAACCAGACTCCAGGCTGTGTACACTCACCAGGAAAGCCCATGTGATGACACAGCAAGAAGGATGCCATCCACAAGCCAGGAAGAGGGGCCTCGCCAAGAACTGCATCTATGGGCACCTTGATCTGGGACTCCCCAGCCCCCAGAGCTGTGAGAACTATGGTTCAAGCCTCCCAGTGTGTGATATTTTGCTATGGCAGCCTGCGCAGACCAAGACACTGGGGGAGCCAAGATGGGGAGTGGATTCAAAGGGAGAGTAGATGGATAACAGACCCCCCTCTACAGAGCAGTCAGGAAGGCTGGGCCTTAGGAAGGCCATCCCATTTGACCGTCAAGGACTGTTTGCTGACCTTCAAAAGATCATTTTTGGGAGGATGCCAGAAAGAATGCAAGGTTGTATAGGGTTATGATGTAAGGAAGTATTGGAACTATGGAGTGTTGAGTGTCAGCCTCTTACTTCTGTGAGATCCTAGTAAATACAAGAGAAGACAGATGATGGAAGCTTTAGGGCCTGCAGGGGACAAGAAGTTCCCAGCAGGGTGGTGGGGAAAATATTTTTTAGGACAAGGAAGACTTGGGTATTTTCGTTGACCGAGGAGAAACAGCCAAAGTAAAGAAAGAGATGGGATGTGTGGTGACAAATCTCCACACTTGGAAGTGGAAAAATTATTTTGGAATCTTGGCCACACTCCTTGCTAACTTGGTGATCTTGGACAAGATACTAAACCTCTGTGAGCCTCCTTTTCTTCATTTTGTATAACTTCTGGGGATGGCAGCTCTACGCCACAGGCTTGCTTTGAAATGTTTTACTATTAATTTAAAAAGGCTTTGCATAATATGCCACTACTTCTACAAACAGGGGCACAAATATGGCATTTATTATGTGTCAGGCCCTGCTCACCACCTTTAATGTATATTAACTCACTGAATTGTGTTTACTAAGTGTTTTTCAACTTTATTTTCAAAGCAACATTGTGAGGTATTTTTATTATCTCCATTTACAAGTGAGGCACAGAGAGGTTAATAACTTGGTCAAGAACACAGAGCTAATGAGGCAGAATGGCCAATAATCTGTGCTCCTAACCATTGTGCAACACTGCTCCGTCTAAATGAGTTTTCGGGATAAAAATTGGTTACATGGTTGATTGATTGGCTGAACAGAGAAAGAGGAAGGATGGTTGTTGGGAAACAACAGCAAAGAAGACACAAAAGGGTGGGATCAATAGCCCAAGTGGAAAGGTTGACTTTGGAAGGATGAAGGACAAGACAGGAAGCTGCAGGGTGACAGTAACACTGAGCACCTGGATCCAGCTGCTCCTGAGACTGATCAAATCCATCCCCCGAATTTCGCTTGAGCCAACGAAATCTCTTGCTTAAATCAGGACTGGTTTGGTGTTCACCCACTTGCATCTGAAGGATAATAACTGATACACTCATGGATTTTGGAAGAGAGGTGGAGTGGGCTGTCATTTCATGGCAGTAACCAGTCCCTGTCTAGCTGTCTGCATTAGCATCCTAGGGCTGCCAGGACAAGTTATACTAACTGGGTGGCTTTAAACAACAGAACCTTATTCTCTCATAGTTCTGGAGGTCAGAAGTTTGAAAATAAGTTGTTAGCAGGGCCATGCTCCCTCTGAAGGCTCTAGGAGAGAATCTGCTCTTTGTCTTTGCCTAGTTTCTGATGATGCTGGTAATCCTTGGTGTTCCTTGGCTTGTAGACGCGTCACCCCACATGGCTGTTTGTCCTGTGTGTATGTTGTCTTTTCTCTTGCAAGGATGACAGTCAAATTGGAGCAGGGCCCACCCTAATCGAATATGACTTCATCTTAATTTGACTGCAGCTGCAAAAAGTCTATCGTGAAATAAGGTCACATTCATAGGTACCAGGACTGGACTTCAACATATTTTTGGAGGGAACATAATCTGCTCACTACATCCTCATAGTGCATTATTGGCCATTGGGGCAAATGATCTTCTTTATATTTTCCCTTGGTTTCCTCCTATCTTCTCAGGCAGCTTTCAGTCTCCCAGATCTCAAGGGAAGGAATGATAATGTCCTAAACAAAGGCCATATTCTTGGCTTTGAGTTCCAAAACTGGCTTTCAAAAGCCACTATAAAGATAAGTCTAAGAACCAAGGGGTTTTTGATTTACAAGAGCTGGGCTCTGGTGAGGGACAGAAGGATTTGTGAGTTTTGGTGAGAAAACTTAGTGGGCTGAGTACAAAGTATATAAAATAAGCGAGGGTTCTGGAGAAGACACAGAATATAATGCAAGGGCAGCTTTTCAACTGCTTACAAAGGGAAAGAAGGACTCAACAAGCAAGGGGCTTAGGAGGCAATGAGGTTAGAACAGACCTGTTGGTAGGTGTCTGGATTCTCCACCCCACATTCTGTTTCCTTTCGGAGCTAAAACTCTAAGGAGGCAAGAATCATGCAGAAGTTTGAGGAACCCCATAAGCATGATCTGAGAACATTGCATGTCTCTTAAGATGGGGTCAGAATACATGGCCCTGGAGTAGCCAATAACCTAAAGGTGATGGAGGTGTTTAGCCAGACAGGTCCCAAGGCAGGCTCCAGGTCCCACACAGGTGGACCAGAGTGCCCAGAAGGTCGGAACAGTGGGACATAGCCACAGTGGCAGGAACCACAGACCTTAGCCGTGATTACCAGCATAGGCCACTCAAAGGCCACGAGGGCCGTTTCATGCAGATGGAGACAGCAGCAAGAGCTGGAGGCCAGCCCTCACCCCAGGCAGCTTGTCCTGAACCAAGTGCATGCTTCTTAGAGCACCACACCCTTTCCAAGAACTTCGATTGTCACCAAGACAGGGAGAAGAGAAGGGACAGGAGGGAATCCTCCATTTGGATAACTCCTCACCGCCAATAGGCTGAGTTCTAAACTGGAAGCGATCCATTTCCTTGAATTGAGTTCTAAACTGGAAGCGATCCATTTCCTTGAATTGAGTTCTAAACTGGAAGTGATCCATTTCCTCGAATTGAGTTCTAAACTGGAAGCGATCCATTTCCTTGAACTGAGTTCTAAACTGGAAGCGATCCATTTCCTTGAACTGAGTTCTAAACTGGAAGCGATCCATTTCCTTGAATTGAGTTCTAAACTGGAAGCGATCCATTTCCTTGAATTGAGTTCTAAACTGGAAGCGATCCATTTCCTTGAACTGAGTTCTGAACTGGAAGCGATCCATTTCCTTGAATTGAGTTCTAAACTGGAAGCGATCCATTTCCTCGAATTGAGTTCTAAACTGGAAGCGATCCATTTCCTCGAATTGAGTTCTAAACTGGAAGCGATCCATTTCCTCGAACTGAGTTCTAAACTGGAAGCGATCCATTTCCTCGAATTGAGTTCTAAACTGGAAGCGATCCATTTCCTCGAACTGAGTTCTAAACTGGAAGCGATCCATTTCCTTGAATTGAGTTCTAAACTGGAAGCGATCCATTTCCTTGAACTGACTTCTAAACTGGAAGCGATCCATTTCCTTGAACTGAGTTTTTATTTTTGGTCATCAGTTGAAATGGAGGCTGAGTTCAGTTACAGAAGAGAGAATGGCCACATCTTTACACATCTGAGGCTTCTTAATATGTGTATGAGTAACCTATCGTCGCATAACAAGTGACCCCACACTTAGCTGCTGAGAATAGTATGTGTTTATGACCTCACAGTTTCAGTGAGTCAGGGTTTTGGGTTTGTTGTAGCTGGGGTTTCTGCTTTGGGTTCTCACCAGGCTGCAGTGAAGGTATTGACTGGGGCTGAGCTCTCATCTGAATACTCCATGGGATAACAATCCACTTCCAAGTTTGCACAGGTTGCCGGCAGGACTCACTTCTCCTAGTTGTAAGGCAGAGGGTTAACTGTTGCCTGGAGAGGCTCACAGCTCGTCGGGGCTCCCACAGGTCCCTGCCACGTGGCCTTCCCCAGGCACAGTTCACAACACGGCGCGTCCCTTCTCCAAGACCAGCAGCGAGCGAGTGAGTGAGGCTGCTAGCCAGCTGAAGTCTTATGTCACGTCATCATGGGAGTGACAAACCGCCACCTTTGTCACATTCCATTTGTGAAGAAAGTCACAGGTGCTGTCCACCCTCCAAGGAAAGGGGTTACATAAAGGCGTGAATATTGGGGGTGGGGTATGGATCATTGGGGTTCCCTTAAGGGTCTGTCTGCTACAATATGTAAATTTTCAAACTTGCTGGACATGAGCAATTGGCTGCATGTTTTCATCCAAGGGAATGGGTTCAATTCCAGTGAAGTCTCTTGTCAATTTCATAAAGTTCTGTTAAAGATTATATTAGTGAAACTCTCTGTGGAATTTAGAAGCTGGGTAAATCCTGTCTAACTGTTGAAGGATGGGAAAAATTGGATCAGCAGGACTCGGTAGAGACCATAGAAAGGAGGTCTTCCAAGAGGGCATCCTTTATGTTACAGCTCCCTACACCTCCAGGTCCAAACGGACTGTCTCCTTTATTTACTCAGGTGTTAATATAATTTGGCTATTAAAAAAAGATATAACATTTGTGAAACAAGAACTTGCTTTTATTACTTTTATTCAATCTAATAAATAAGAAATAAATGAGACAATGTAGCTACATGATATTAGTGACTATTTAAAATGTTTAAACATTCTTCTTTTAGACTGATAATGGAACTGTTTCAAAGTTTAAGCTATAAATGCTGACTTCTATACATTTTTTTCTATTTTTTTGACTTTGAAAATTAAAAAAAAATTATTGAAATATAGTTGATTTACAAAGTTGTGTTAGTTTCAGGTGTACAGCAAAGTGATTCAGATATATATATATATATATATACACACACACACACACACGCATATATATATGTATGTATATATATATTCTTTTTCAGATTCTTTTCCCTTATAGGTTATTATAATATATTGAGTATAGTTCTCTGTGCTACAGAGTAGGTCTTTGTTGGTTAAACAGTTACACATTTTTGGTAGAAATTATTTAAGAAGTGGTTTTAATTAGTACCTCTGCTCTCTCCCCTTCCTCTCCCCCACCCCTCCTTCCACCTTCTTCTTTAATATATGTTAATATAATTAAGTTTATAAACCAAACTGGTTCAACGAAGCAGAAAACATGATATGAAATTGAAAAGGAACTGTATGTTTAAACATTTAAACATGATTAAACACACTCACATACATGCTGTTGGGTTAGGAATTGATTCCAGTACCATGGACATGCATCCAATCAAAAGTTCCCTGGGAGTGTTGCCTTAGACCCATACACAAATATAACAGAAGGACCCTTTTCAGCCCAACTGTTGAAACAATGCTTGGGATGATTGAGTGGGATGTTTGTTGGAACATTCTCCATTGACACGTGTTGCTCAGCCCACATGGTCTTAAATAAGTGGGTTAAAAGGAAAAGCTAATCACAGCTGCTACAATTGATTGAGAACCTATCAAGTAGCAGGCACTGTTCTAAACCTTTCAGAGGCATTAACTCATTGCACACTCACAACCTCCCTGGAAGGAGTTACTATTATTTCCCATGCTTTACAGATAAGGAAGTCCAGACATGGGAAGTAACTTGTGCAAGGTCACAAGCTTACCCATGGAGCAGCCTAGATATGAACCCAGTAATCTGGCCTCCAGGTTTCACACTCTTAACTGCTTTGTTTTATTTTCCTGAAGGATGAGTGCACCTGGGTAAGTCGCTGCAAAAAATTTTTGGAATGATTGAAAAAAGTAAGTCAGTCCTTTCGGAGCTGTTCCATTACATCCCAAGATTACCTGCTTGATGAAAAGCCCTGGGTGTGGTGTCTGTTCATGGTGGCAGAGTGGTCTCCATCTGTATAATGAGGCAGGTTTTAATGAAGCACAGTCTCCAATAGTTATTATTTTTGGTCCAAGGACTAGCTTTGTATGAAATGTCGTCTTTTCCTGACCCTCTTTTGAAATACTGTGCTCAGCACAAGTCAAAAATCCCTGGCCCCGGGTGTTAAAAACAGTGGGCTCTTCTTAGCAGGGAGCTGGGAGGATGAATCAGCCACAAAGTGGGGTGTCACAAAGGAGCCTTAAAAGGAAGCCAGGCTCAAATTTCGGGAAATGGTGTCAACGGTTCCATGTGTCTTGTACGACCTATAAATATCTTGTCTTCTATCTTTGAAAGCCCTTGCTGCTGGTCCACATGTTAATCCTCATTAGGTTAGAAACCTGGAAAGGATTTTTGCCATCAAAGATAGTGCTAAATACGGATGCTTCCTAGCTGAGCCCAACCCTGATGAAGAAACGGAATGACTCTCCTCTTCTTGGCTTCAAAGCGTGGACCGATTTACCTCTTTCCCAAGCCTGTCAATCCAGATGAAAATATCCTTCACCGGGTGCTGTTCCGGCAGCATCCTGCCAGTTCCTCATCTGGGAGAGGGCCTGAAAGGGAGGGCTCAACCTGGAACAAGGCGACACTAACTGTGTGCTGGGTGCAATGTCGGTGGGCTCTCATGCGGGTTCCCATTTGCCTCCCCTTTGGTTAATAAGCAACTGCATGTCGGCTGACTCATGCCCCCTTGAGAGTGCAGAAGAGCATTTTGCATTTCAAGAGGATTTAATCTTACAGTTTCTCATTTACTTTTGGCCAAGATTTACTTGCACCATCCATTGAGAAATTCAGATCGCTTTCAATAAGCATCTCTCCAGAGACATCTTAATACAATTTATAAGGAGAATAATAATATTCCTTAATAAGGAGAATAAGAAAGAAGGAATTAACATTTGCAATATCGACTCTTACTGTCAAGTATGTATTGAACATCTAATACATACCAGGTGCTAGAATATGGATAGGGGTAGAATGAAGAATAAGACCTTCTATTAGATGAGATGTGAATTTATATGCAGATGACTTATTAAAATGCTCTCAGAAGAAAGCAGAAAGGGAGTGGGAGAGGAAATGTTGCAGGAGGGAAGAAGCAAGGATGTGACGTCTGGCAAAATCCCAGCTCGAGACCAATCCCACGTGGAGTCTTGGAGCATAAATGGCAGCTCAGATCTTACTTCATATGAAGGTGACAGAGCTCCTGCCCTTGTCAGCCATTGGCTCAGCTCCCTTCAGGGAGATGCTAACTCCCAGGCATTTGGGCTCTCTGTGCTTGTAGGAAATGCAATCCCAGTAGCTCAAGAGCAGCCCATTGAAGAAAGTTATAGGTGCTGCCCTTAGAAGAAAGGCACACAGAGGCTGGAGGGTGGGCATGTGAAAGAGTCAAATTTGCAGGGCTGGGTGGACCATCACCAGGACCCACTATGGTCCAGCCCTCTCCCTGCTTTTATCTACTCACATTGAGGTCACTCCAACCTCTCCTGGCTTTTTCAAGATTGTGGTTGATTTCAATTTCTGTGGAAAACCCTCTAAAAGGAGAGTGAGAGGGAAAAACTGTAGCTCGTTCTGCACCAGCTGGTCCCCAGGCCGTGCCCGATGTTCAGCATCTCTTTCCTCCGGCACCCCCTTTCTAGATTCCCTTCACTGAACAGATGGAGCCCTTGTTTACTATCCCGTTTAAGGCTCATGCACTGTTAGGAATGGGCACGGGGCACCAAGAGATGCCCCAGGGAATCACCTGGGCACCTAACATGCTCCCTTCTGCACCTGTTATGTTGAAACTCGGGATGATGAAGATCAGTGACTCCTGCCAGCATGGTGATACCTTCAAGCTGCTGATCTTCTGTCAGAAAGAATCTAGAATGGCCGGGCAGCAGCGCTTGCTTGATGTTTAATGTGACTTTTACTGTGTCTCCTGGTGGAAATATCTCCTCTCTGGTCTCTAGATCCACACAACCTAAAGTTGTAAGAATGAAATCACACGTTTCCTTGTGAGTCAGTGGGGGTGGAGGGTCAGTGAGGTCACTCCTGCTTCCACACTTTGGTTTCCGGATCCACGTATTTTACCGTTGGGGACTTAGCACCGTATAATGGCTGTTGGTTTGAGATACGTGCTGTGTCCTGAAGCACAGGACCCCAGCCTCACAGGGGGTCACCTCCAATCCAGCATTTTAGCTGCATCTTTAAGATGCAATTGTCATGCTCTCCGGTAACTTCTGGATGTAGCAAGAGTAGTAGATCCCATCAACAGGTGCCCAATGTCACACTTCCTTTGCCATAAGTGGGTCCCTTGGCTCTAGACAGTATTTTGTTATGTGGGACCCCACGTTGGTACATGTGTCACTCCATGAGCTCTAAGATGTTGCCTGAGCCATGGCACTGGGGCAGAAAAGGCAGAATGATGTATGTTAATCCTGATCACAAGTGCTACCCTTTTCCAGGCGAAGTTCATGGCTTAGACTTGCCTCTCAGGGAGACTGGACAATAAGGTCCAGCCCTGCAGAGTGGTTCCCCTGCTCTTTGGCAAAGGGGTTTGGATTCCATGCTCCTGCACCAGTCAGGGGCTGGCTAAGGTCTCTTCGCCCACAGGACATAAACTCCCAGGCACTTCCTGGTCCCTTCACTTGTGGACAAAGTAGTTCTGGCAGCCAAAAGGAATTCTTCCTCCAAAGAGTTACACGTCTGGACACTTGAAGCCAGGAGATGGGGGCAGGGGACTGAGTAAAAGGGATCGAGGAGATCTGGGTGAAGTGTAAATAGTGTTTGTATTACAGACCTGGTCTCTGTGTTCAGGCAGATCCTAAGCAAATCCTTATAATTCAGAGTGGTAAGTGCCATGACAGAGGCAAAGGTGGGCAATTCCAGGGTCATGGAGCCTAACTAAGTCTCTTTCCCGGTCTTAAGGGTGTGAGAAAGGAAAAGGGACAATTACCCCATTGGAGGTGACCTCTGAGCTGTGCTTAGAAAGATGGGCAAGGATTATTCAGATAAGGGAGTTGGGCGTTTAATGGTCCAGGTAGAGGAACAGGCATGTGCAAGGTCACGAGGGCAAAATAGTCAATGCAAGTATTGAAGACTGGCAGAAACACTGAGAGAGAGAGAGAGAGTATGTGTGTGTGTGTGTCACAGAGAAGGAGAGAGAGGAGAGAGAGAGAAAGAGAGAGAGGGAGAGAGGGAGAGAGGTGATTAAGTGGTGTTGATAGAGATGACAGAGTAGTCTAGCCTATCTAGACAGGAACCAGATCATGTATGATCTTACATGGCTAATTGAAGAGTGTACATTTTGTAAATGGAAAATCATTGAAAGATATTAAGCAATAAGTAATTCAATGAAAAATTCATGGTAGGAAAACTCATACGGCCCTGGTGTACAGAGTAAGATTGGAGAGCGTGCACTACTGGAGATCCCAAGACCTAGTTCGGGGAGTCACTGCAGCAACTCATGTGAAGGAGGCCCTGAACCAGAGCAGGGACAGACTGGGAAGCACAGGGCAAAGTGTGAGTCAATAAGAGACAGGATTAGCGAACGTGGGGAGAGGAGTGTAGTGGGTTGGCTAGTGGAGCCAAGCATCGGAGTAGGGGTTCAAGAGGAAGGGGAGCCAGGAACAGTGAGGCCACATGGTCATCAGTATCCTGTAGGTGGATCTTGAGGTTCTCATGGGACAGCTGAACGGAGATGTCCAGGAGGCTGTTGGATGTGGACTGGATGCTCAGGGCAGAAGTTCAGCTGGAGACACGTATTTACGAATCAGCCGACCACAGATGGGAGCTCCTGCTGAGACGGCAGGTGATATACTAAAACTGCCCAGGATGACAAAGAAATGCACAAGAGAGCGTGGGAACTCTGGGAACAGACACATTTGAAAGGAGCTTTGGAGAATGAGGACCTTGACAATGACATTGAGAAGAATTAGCCCGAAGAGCCAAAGACCCAGAAACCAGGAAGAAGACAATTTCTCCAAAGGCTTCAGAAGAGGTTGACTGGATGAAAGCTGCCAAGGGACCATGGGATCCACCCACAAGGAAGTCATCTGTGGCGTCCAGGAGAGCAGCTTTAGGGGAAAGAGTAGATGGGAGAAAAAGGTGGTGAAGCAGTGTGAGCACAGGACACACGTCTTCAGGATGCTGCACTGGGAGGGGAGGGGGGCAGGAGGCAGTGTCTACAGTGAGTGGAAGCAGAAGGAGAGGTTTCTTTTTTCTCCATGGGAAAGATTTGAGTATATTTCCATGTGAATATGAGAAGGAATATGAGTGGGTGGGGGGGGTGAGGGTCTTGTAAAGGTGGAGAGGTTGGGATCCAGAGTACAGATGGGGGAGTGAGCTGTGGGTGGGAGGTGGGCAAGAGTAAGGAAAGGTGTGGGTTCGGAAGAGTTTGGGGTGCTCGCAGGAAAAGGAAGGCACGCCTCCTCGACGGGCTCCGTTTCTTTGCTTGTCTGCCTGCTGAGAGCAGGAGAGGAGTGGGTTGGGGTTTGCAAGGGGTCCTGAAGGGTTAGCCTGCTCCATGCAGAGCTGGGTTAGCATCAGAGTTGCTGGCCTCGTAGGAGCCTCAGCTGCTCCACCCCAGCTCACATCTGCATGAGTGCCGGGTCGATGTACCTGTCGGCCCAGGTGTTATGGAGGACCAGTGGCCTAGGGGACGGAGTGCCATGCCCACCAAGGACAGGTCACCAGCCTTTTCCCCCGCACAGCAAGAACAACAAAAATCACTTTTCTGCTGACTCTCACAAGGGTTACTAACACAAACCTAGAAATCTGCTGGATGTGATGTTTTGGAAGAGCCTACCTCAAGAGAAGTTTTTATTTAGAAGGGCCTGAGGGAAGGTCGGTCTTTTCAACGCCAGTATTTGAGATTTTAAGCAGCGTGCAGTGACGTCTCCATGACCTGAAACCTTCAAATAACTGAGCTGTTTCTTTACCTTCCCCCCCACCCAAGATAAAGAGCGAATACACAATTAGCCGAATTGAAGAGTTTATTAAAAAGGTTAAATCTGTCTTGTACCCCGGGATCATGGACACTTAGAGCATCTTTTTTTGTGTTCTATGGCACATCTGCACACCTACCTTCACTTCACAAGCATCATTTAAAAACACTGACCATTTTTCACTGATGCCTAAAAAAGGGTACAAAAAAGTGCATGAGATGCAGCCCTCACCCCTCACACACACTTCCGAGGAGCTCAGATATTTACCCAATGAGGTTGACACCAAGAAGGATCATGTCCTTGTTGAAACGTAAGGGTTTTAGGGATCTTCTGGTCCAATCAGGTCTACCAGATGGCCAAGCACATGATCTCCTGGTGAGTTCCCAGAAGGGTCAGTGTCAGAGCCAAGCCTGTCAGTGCAGTGTTCTTGCTGTTACACCACATGCCTTGCTGACGCCAAATCCTCCTAAGATTCGACATAATTAAACAAACACAATTTTCCATAGTGGGCAGAACAGGCAAAAGAGGCAGGCCAGCAGACAAGCACATCTTGAGAACAGTCTTTGAAATGGATGGACTCTGGAGGGTTTTCCAGTTGGATCAGAGCCATAAGAATGTCCCCTTCTGGGGGCTCTGGGAGCCCTTGTTGGAAGCATCTTCATTACGCTTGGCTTGATGCAAAAGACTCCTACTCCTCCTAAAGGAAAGAAAGGCACCTTGATGGTGAGGGTTAACTCCCTCATAAGTGGGCTGAACGTCATTCACTAAGATCCACTAAACTGAAGATCATGAAAGAGTTTAAAAGGGAAGGTAAGTAGTTTCAGTGGGACAGGAATGTTCTCTTGTCAGGTGGCTAAGCCATCAGAGGAATAGGTACAGCGTTGGGCTAACAGTTCCTTGAAATTCAATCGGTTCAGATGTATGCATCTTTACTTGGCTTGTCCTTGGCTTTGTCCCAGCAGAGTGCATCTCTTGAGACTGTCATCAGGTCACCTTCCTGGGCAATGGCAGAGCAACCTCTCACGTTGGATGGGGAGACAGATGCTGGAGGTTGTTGGCATGGCGTATGGGTGTGTCTGATGTGTGCGGTGCCAAGTGTGGGCACAATGGTTGCACAGAGAATTGTACTCTTGTTCAGGGCAAGGATCCTCATTTTCCACCTACCTGGGGGCTGGATGCAGGGTCAGCACCCAGCACCATCACTTCCCCAGCTCAGAAGTCACCACCTTATAAGACACTTATAATTTCATATCTAGAAACAGGAAGTGTCTTTTAAAGAGACTGCTAATGTATTTCTCCATAGCGTGGCAAGAGGAGGTCCCCTCTATTTAGGGAGGCACTGTGCCCTTAGGGAAACCTCAGAAGGTGAGAGATTGAGGCAAAAGCTGAATTAACTCTTTGAGAGCAGAACACAGCACAGTTGGAAATGCCATCTTCCCTCTGATCATGATGCCTGGGTGGACCCGGTACTCACCCAAGTGCTGGTCTGGCCCCAGGCCCTGCTATCCTCCAGGACCCTTCTCAGTATCTTCCCCAGACATAAACATGAATGTATATCCCAGTTGTTTTCTTCTCCGAGGAAGGGCTATCTCTTTGAGGCAGAGCACAGCCCCTCTGGGGAGGCATGATGCCAGAAAGGATAAACATTGCCTTTTCTCCCTATAGCTGGTTTGAAGTTTCTGGGACACAAAGAGCTTTCTGGCTTTGCCAAGCTTGTCTTGGGAGATGAAACATGTACCCCTTGCCATGTGCTCAAAGTGACTTTTCCCAAGTTTTTTCTCGTTCTTTCTGAAAAGTGAGAGATTGAGAAGAGGAAAGAAAAAAATCCCCATCAAACTGTAAAAGATTGTAAGTGGATCACACCCAGAAGTCTAAGCTGTAACTAGTCCTGCCAGAGGGTGGAGGAGGGGCTGGTGCTGCCAGGTCTAATTACTGTCAAGAGCAGTAGAGGGGCTCAGATTTTTACCATACTCGAAGGGTAATGGGTTGGCCTCCAGGGTTCCGTGGATGCTGGCAGAAACTCAGCATGATGTTACTCATGGCCCAGCAGTCGGCATGAGTGCCACGTTCCCATCGGCCCCCCTGCGCCCCCAGGCCCATGGGTGATGCAGAGCAGCTAGGTGGCCCTTGCGCACTCAGGGGGTTTGTGTCACTGCTGAGGAACCCTGAGCTTAGGAAACCCCACCCATTTGTTTCCAACTGAACAAATATTTATAAGATGCCTACTATGGGCCAGCTTCTTCTGTTCTAAGAACTGCGGATGCAATGGACAGGACAAAGAGTTCTGCCCTCATGGAGCCGACATTCCAGTGAGAGAAGACAGATAATGAACAGTAGCCATGATAAGCAAATTATGCGGGCAGTTAGAAGATGTTAAGGATATGAATAGAGAGCACAGAAGGTATAGGGGCGCAGGAACGCCAGGAGAGGGACAGAATGTGGTGTTACATAGGGTATTCAGGGAGGGCTTCAATGAGAAGATGAACCGTCTGCCTCTGTTTGACAGGTCATTTTGGGCCAATGGGTGGAAAACAAACGCGGAGCTCAAGAGCCTTGGATATTAAATTGTTGACACAATCTTCCCAGGCGACCTTCCGATGATGTTCTCTGAGTCACATTCTTTGGACAAAGATGCCATCTGAATGTGGACATACTGTGAGCTCTCTTTAAACCTCTGCAGAATAGGTGACTATAGTGAACCAGTCCTCGGATTCCTGGTCCCAGTCCAGAGCCTGGAGGCTGCACACACTGTCTACTGTTGCTGGAAATAGATGTACAGAGTTCACCGCTTCTCTGGAAGGCCTCAGCCATTTCCTTAAAAGTCACATGAAGATTTTGGCATATGAGGCATCAACGTCCCAGGTCAGAGGGATCTTTCCTGGGTGGTGATCTACCACTTATATTAAAAGCAGATTAAGCAACAGTGTGTTTTCTTTGTCTTAAGATATTATCGAGATTCTCTGAGCGATCAGATTTAAGACCATCTCGCTCTTCCATCTCTCCCCACCTCCCTTCTCCAGCCTCTTCTCTTTGTGGGTAGCACAGCAGAGGTGAGTACCAGGCAGTGACCCAGGTGGAAGCTCTAGGGTTCCCGTGGGTGTGCACGTGCTCAGTGCTGTACCCTGGCTGTGCAGCAACAGAAGACCTTGCTCACTTTAGGAAGGAGAACGTCTTTCAGGCTGCCAGCCAGGTGGATGCCTCAGAGGAAACCCAGTCCGTTGACCCAATAGCGATTGTCCATTGACCCTAGAGTTTTTTGGCTGGAGGATAAAGAATTTATCTGAGCTTCGCCACTCCAAGCTACATCAACCTGGCTGCAGACTTAGGCTAGTAAGGTGACCTCTGGAAGGCATTATAAATCAGATTAGAGATGGGCAGAAGTCCAGAGGAAAATGATCACTCCTCTCAATAATGGACTTTTTAATCCACAGAGACCCCTTTCATCTGGGTCTCTTTGTAGATATTAACACCAGGCTCCTACCTGAGGGGTAGGGTGAACTTTTTGATACAGTGCTTATGTGTTGAACTCATTTTAATGAGCATTTCCAAGGCAGTATTATTGAAAGCAATCCATTCCAGAGGCAGACATGATGTGGAATTTTTTATTTTTGCACATCTTGAGACAAAAATTTTTTAAAAATGTAAACTTCTAAGTTTGGGGGATATAGTAAGTTTTAGGTTGATGAACAATAGAGCCTTAATTTTATTTTTTCCCAGAAAGTAGCATTTCATTTCTTTGAATTAAAAAAAAAAAAAAAAGCAGTCTGTGGAGATGCCAACAACAAACTGTCAACATGGGTTAAAGTTTGAAACCACGGCAAGAAACAAGCATTTCACATCCAGGAAGTCACCTAATGTCAGGACCAGCAGGTGGTCCTGATGTGGTCCTGGATCTGCTCTGCAGATGCTCGGTATCACAGAATCTAAGTAGGCAAATGGGCTTGCCTGGAAAGTAAATGGAAGGAAGGAATGATGGAAAAGATGGATGGAAGAAGGGAAGGAGAGAAGGAAGGAAAGAGGGAGGGACAGAAGGACAGAAGGAGGCAGAACAGGAAAGAAATTTCTGAACATGTTCTCAGATGGCAATGGCTGACACCAGCCTAGGCTTGTGGCTTAAAGGGGAGCCTGTAGGGAGTATTAAGGGAGTGGATGTATTTGTACAGTCTGCTACCTTGGCAACTGAGCAGCTCTGAGCATTTGACCAAGTTTTCTGGTCAATGCCAAACCTCTGACATGAGACCTAAGAGAGGCTGGAATGGGGAGTTGGGGGGGCTTTCTAAGGTGTACTATGTAAGGGTCATGGGAAGGAGAACACAATTCATACTATTTAAGAATAAGTGCTCTGTTAGGATGAGCCACATGGAAAATAATATAAACTGAGAGGAAGAAAAACAAAGATTTCAGAGGAACATCACTTACTCTCGACTCGTTTTCTCTGGGTGCAGAGGAGTGAGTCAGAGGAGCAGACAGTAAGATGGTCTACTGCACATTTAGATACTGGTTATGGTGGTGGCAGGACAGGTCCCTGAGGACAGGATGCACAGACTTCTCCTGGTCCAACCTTCCTGACTCCAGTGAGCTGGGGCTGATGGTGGGACTCTAGAGTAGGGGTCTGCGAACGTTTTCTGGAAAAAGCCAGATGGTGAACAGTTCCAGCTTTGCTGGCCCTACCGCCTCTGTTGTAATTACTCACCCCTGCCATCATGGCATGAAACAGCCATGGACGAAATGCACATGGTGTGCACGGCTGCGTTCCAATACAACTTTATAGGGAAATACAGCAGTGGGCTGGATTTGTCCCGTGGGTCATAGTTTTCTGACCCCGAGTCCAGCTAGAGGGCCAGGTGTCATTGGGAGGCAAAGAGCAGAGCATATGAAGGGGCTTAGAATACCTGGCCAGCCCCTCATTAAAACTCAGACCTGCTGCATCTTCTGTGTCCTTCCCCTCTATCCTGGGGAGGTCAGACTCTCAGAATCCTCGCTGGTTTATTAACTTGCGGCCTTGATTCAGCCCTGGTGTTTGCAAACACAAGCACCCCTAGGAAGGAGGACCCAGCAATCAATAGGAGACAAGAGAAGTAGACATCGAAATAAAGGCAGACCACCTTTTCTTTTTTTATTTCACTTAGACAAAATGCAAAGAGTGTCTCATTAACTTAAAAAATAAACAAAAAAGAAAACCAAATTGATTCCCCCCACCCCTTCACTGACGGCACTCACCCTAAGTAACAACAGAAGGAGGTCAAATCAAGGACCCAATTTCTAATGGGAAAGAAAGGTGTGCAAACATGACTAATGTTTCCCCCGGTCCCCAAATCAAGGTTCCTTTTAAATTCACAAAGAAGGTAATTTTTTTTTCCTGTTTTCTTTCTTGAATCTTGTGTGATAGAACTTCCAGTCAGAAGGTTGAATGTGTCCCGCATGCACATTGTAGAAAATCAGTAAAAATGCAATAGCCCGTGAAGATCATAAAACTGGACTTCTTTCCCAAAAAATCAGATGCCCAGGCAGATGGAGCTCACACTCAGACAGAAAAACAGCAGGAGAGTCTTTGCACTGTCTGTGGTTTTTTTCAGTATTTTCTCTCTCTCTCTCTTTTTTTTTTTTAATATATTTTGGCAATTTTCTTTCATTATAAATATTGGAATTCTGTAAAAAAAAGGTAGCTTTGATTGAATTTTTTAAACCGTATTTACAACCGCTGTCCAGTCATGCTGTTGGTTATACCAGGGTGTAGGACTTGGTGTAGGGATTGCTGCCTTTCAAATGGCCCCGAGAGTCCAGCAGGGATTCCTGGGAGCTGCTCATCTTGGCTGCCTGTCCCAGCTCCACCCCCTCCCGCTGAGGTAATGTGGCCACGGCCCCCTGCTGCCACTGCTGTCCGTCCCTCGTGGAGGCCGTGGAGGAGGCAGCCTCCATGGGGATGGGCTCGAGGACCGGGGGGCGTTTCAGGGTCCGACTTTTCTGGGGCTCCAAGCATGCCTGCCCTAAACTCGGGTCCCTGCTGGCGCCTGGACCACTTCGATTCAACAAGAAGTCCATTCGAAGGTATGGAGGCAAGTGGATGAGGTCACCTGGAAGGAAACACAGAGGGTTAGGTGGGCTCTTCACTTGGTCAGCAGGTGCTGGCTGGCCCTGTGCCCATGCAATGGGCCACTCGGGGTATTATAGGTGGGAATGTCTCCACACCTGGGCACGCTTCCCGAGACCCCTGGTCAGAGCCCCTGCAAAGGCATCATCCTCAGGCCTCCTCCACCAGGCACAGGGAGAGCTGGCTTTCCTATGGCTTGTTCACTTAAGCTCTTAAATGTCATACTTTCACCAGAGAAATAGAGGTAACAAGATCCTTGGAAACCCCACCACGGGAAACACCAGAGGCAACCGCACATGCGGGGCATAAATGGTGATGGGCTGAACGCTGGATGCACTGGACAGTGGTCGGGAGAGTGCAGGGTTTGAGGAGGGAGACAGGGATGCAGAGCAAAGAATGATGGAGTCTCAGCACTTCCACGAAACTGTGTGACCTTGGCCGTCACTTAGTTACTGGTTTCTGTGATTGCTTTTGGTGGAATCCTTACCAGGCTTTGCCTGCCTGCTAAACTGCTTGTGTCTCTTTCGGTCAGTGCCGTGTAGACAAAGAGGAACAGCTTAGACCGAGTATCAGGGTTTCTACTTCCTTCTCAGGATCACTCATTTGGCTTCTATGATGCCAGGGAAATGCACCCTCTTCAAGAGAACCCACTGCGGGGAGAGAGGTTAGTGGACAGAATCCATTCCCCCCCCGCCCCACCCCAACGCAGAGGCCACCTGTCCTCTGGGCTGCTCCCAGCACTGCCTGACACGACAGGTTCCCCTGATGACAAACCCCACCTGATGTGGGATTTCTCAATGAGGGGTTTGCTCAGGGCTTCCCCATCGCCCGGCTGCAGAGTCTTCAGCAGTGCACTACAGCAGAGGGTCTTCCTGCCCACCCCTTCCTTCCCTTCCTCCTGTCACAGGATTCACACCTGTGTCTTGGTCTGTGGGCCCTCCTTGCCTGCTTCTGCTGTAATGGAGCAGGACCCTGTGGGGACTTTTTGGAACAGACACCAGCCATGTCCTCCACCTGCTTCTTGTTTGCAGAAAAACTTTAGCCTCCTAGGCCCTCCCCAAGTTCTAAAGAATAAATTTAATCAGAGAAATAAGAAGATGCAGAAACAAAGGACAATAGTCAAGGAAGACAAAATAACAATAGTTTAGTCATTAAACAAAGTCAAGGATCTTTAGTTCCTCCTCAAGGTCTATAGATAACATTCTGAGCCACATCCTTTGAGCTGTTCTGTAGATACTGAAACCCCACCAGTTGGAAGGAGTTAACTGCATGCTGCCCACCAGCAGGAAATCCCAGACTGGTTGAAACCAGAAGGTTGATAATGTTGACTCCCAATTACCTCACCACCAACCAATCAGAAGAATGTCTGTGAATTGATCATGACCCCCACAACCCTCTCCTCAGCACGTAGCCCCTTTTTCTTTTCCCTATAAAATTTATGAGCAAAGCCTGAGAATGGGGAGTTGGTTCTTTGGGACATGAGTCCACCTTTTCCACAGGACTGCCAGCTTCCTCAATAAAGCTGTCTCTCCTTTTACCCAACATCTGCTTCTCAGTGTTGGATTATTGAGCAATGAGTGGCTGAACCTGAATTCAGTAATACTGCTCCCTCTTTTTATATTTATTCCTTACAAGAATCCCCCCACCCCCCATCCCCACCACCAAATCCCTTGCATGTCTAATCTGTTTTGGCATCTGCTTCTTGGAAAACCTGAACTGGCACAGCTGCCATCACCATCAACTATGGCAATTGTTCTTTTGAAGTTCAACTGTGACCTCTAATTGCCACATTCCATGGTTTCTTCTTGGTCTTCACCCTACTTGTACCACCTACAACATTTTGTGCTGTTGATCTTTTTGTTTTTGAAACTCTCAGCTTCCACAGCACTTTGCTCTCCCAGAGCTCTTCCTACATCTCTGACTGTGACTTGTTACTCTCCTTTCCTGGACCCTGTCCTCCATCCACCCTCTAAGACAGGGTTCTCCCAGTGCCCTGTGCTCAGCCCTCTCTTCGAGGCTCAGCACTCACCTCATCTCATTATAGCTCACATCCATCTTTTCCATTTTGCTCTCTTTCCTGAGTTCTAGACTTGAATTTCACGTGCTTTGCTAGATATTTCCACATGAATGTCCAGCACGAATTTTATTTTAAATTTTGTATTTATTTATTTTTTAAACATCTTTATTGGAGTATAATTGCTTTACCATGTTGTATTAGTTTATGCTGTATAACAAAGTGAATCAGCTATGTGTATACATATACCCCAAAATCCCCTCCCTCTTGCGTCTCCCTCCCACCCTCCCTACCCCACCCCTCTAGGTGGTCACAAAGCACTGAGCTGATCTCCCTGTGCTATGCAGCTGCTTCCCACTAGCTATCTATTTTACATTTGGTAGTGTATATATGTCAATGCCACTCTCTCACTTCATCCCAGCTTACCCTTCCCCCTCCCTGTGTCCTCAAGTTCATTCTCTATGTCTGCATCTTTATTCCTGTCCTGTCCCTAGGTTTGTTAGAACCTTTTTTTATTTTTTTTATTTTTTAGATTCCATATATATGTGTTAGCATACAGTATTTGTTTTTCACTTTCTGACTTACTTCACTCTGTGAAGTACAGACTCTAGATCTATCCACCTCACTACAAATAACTCAGTTTCATTTCTTTTTAGGGCTGAGTAATATTCCATTATATATATGTGCCACATCTTCTTTATCCATACATCCAATGATGGACACTTAGGTTGTTCCATGTCCTGGCTATTGTAAATAGTGTTGCAGGGAACACTGTGGTACATGACTCTTTTTGAATTATGGTTTTCTCAGGGTATATGCCCAGCAGTGGGATTGCTGGGTCATATGGTAGTTCTATTTTTAGTTTTTTAAGGAACCTCCATATTGTTCTCCACAGTGGCTGTATCAATTTAAATTCCCACAAAAAGTGCAAGAGGGTTCCCTTTTCTCCACACCCTCTCCAGTATTTATTATTTGTAGATATTTTATGATGGCCATTCTGACTGGTGTGAGGTGATACCTCATTCAGACCACAAAGCTACAGTAACCAAGACAGTATGGTACTGGCACAAAAACAGAAATACAGATCAATGGAACAGGATAGAAAGCCCAGAGATAAACCCACGCATATATGGTTACCTTATCTTTGATAAAGGAGGCAAGAATATACAATGGAGAAAACACATCCTCTTCAATAAGTGGTGCTGGACAGCTACATGTAAAAGAATGAAATTAGAACACTCCCCGACACCATATACAAAAATAAACTCAAAATGGATTAAAGACCTAAATGTAAGGCCAGACACTATAAAACTCTTAGAGGAAAACATAGGCAGAACACTCTATGATATAAATCACAGCAAGATCCTTTTTGACCCACCCCCTAGAGAAGTGGAAATAAAAATAAACAAATGGGACCTAATGAAACTTAAAAGCCTTTGCACAGCAAAGGAAACCATAAACAAGACGAAAAGACAACCCTCAGAATGGGAGAGAATATTTGCAAATGACGTAACTGACAAAGGACTAATCTCCAAAATATACAAGCAGCTCATGCAGCTCAATATCAAAAAACAAACAACCAAATCCAAAAATGGGCAGAAGACCTACATAGACATTTCTGCAGTGAAGATAAACAGATTGCCAGCAAACACATGAAAGGATGCTCAGCATCACTAATCATTAAAGAAATGCACATCACGAATTTTAAAAGCCACAGTCTACAAACCCAGTTTATGAAGGCTAGCCCCTAGTCCCAAACTCATCCCCAAATGCCACTTTCTCTTTCGTGCCCAAACTTTTTATATGTCATCCTCATCTTCCCAGAAATTGATACTTGAAATCTCAGAGCCCTCATTGACACCTCCTTCTCCAGGTTAATTCTATTTGCAAAATATCTCTTGACTCCCTTTTGCTCCCATCATTATGACCCTGGTTCGAGCCTTCAATACATCTTGTGGGTCCCCTAAATGCATGAACACAATTAGAGCCCAGTCACTAGACACACTTTGCAAACTACATCGCCCAGGTTTGAGTTGGACTGAAGCCCAGATCTGACCTTCCAGCAGTTTTGGAATAGACATTGTTCATTGTGTAGCCTAGTGCTTCCAACTCTTCTCACTTCGAGACACATGCAGACAAGGGGTATTTGTGCAACACACTGGGATGAATGCAGTGGGCTTTTCCTGGCCACGTTGGGGACTGAGAGGCTGGCCATCTTGGCTCACCTGTAAGTCCCTTATGGTGGACCTGGTGAGCAGCTCTGATTAGAAAACGGGCTGGGGGTGTGCAGTCCTGGAGCCGAGAGACCAGGTAAGAGGATGTGCAGGTGAGGGAGCCATGATGATGGCCTGAGCATCAATGGGAAGTGAAAGGGAATGAAACTGTGAGTTGTGGAACAAGCCCAAGGAGACGGCTCCAGAACTGATGGCAGGTGGGGCAGTGGGAAGGAGGGGTCAGCGATGACTCCCTTCCAGGTTTCAAGCTCAGGAAACTGGGTGGACAGCAGGACTATTCATTCATTGCACAGAACTGCCTAGGAGAAAAATCATAATTTGTTGGGAAAAGATCATGGGTTTGGTTTCAGACATGCTGAGTTTGATGTGGTTGGGGACACCCCAGAAGAGATCGTTCGTGAGCATTTTATTCTTAATAACGTATCTAAGGCATAACTCATTCCTTAACTTTCTGAATCTAAAATAACTGGCAATTCTTGTTTCTTTTGCTTCAAAATATTCCCTGCTTTCCTTATCGTTGATCATGTCTTCCTCAGCCAGCCCCTTGGCGGGATCTTGGAGCCTCCTGTACCAGGCAGGGCTGCCATTAGCTGGTGGTTGTGCTAACAAAGCAGTGAAGCTGTGTGCAATTAGACAGTGACTTAGACCCCAGAACCTTCGAAATTCAGGTTTACTCACTGAAAGAGAATAACCATGTAAAGAGAAGGGAGAGACTACTCAATGGTATAGGAGAACTAGAAACAAAAGCAAGACAGGCTGGAAAATTACTGGAAAATGCATTTTGCACAGTTTAAATGAGCATAAGAATTTTCAGAATGCTTTGAGTTTTCTTAAGAGTCCCCCCAACCCCCCAGTAAGAGAAATGATGACCTTATTTTTGGGAGATTTACCATGTTGATTTCTGAGACCTTGCATTACATTGTCATGTTACTTGGTATTTATGATGCAAGGATCCACTTAGCATTTTCCCACTGGCTTTCTCAGGATGTCTTTATCCCAAGAAGTGATGGTGACTAATTATACATTTTCATTAATATTTTTCAGCCTGTGTTCCACTAAAACAATACCTTGGTTTGGCTCACTGAAATCAAAGGCACTTTGATTCAACATTGGCTTCATACAGTGAACTGGATCAAAGGAAAGCCCAATAATAAATTCCTTGATGATAAATTGGCCACGACACTCTTAGAGAAAGAAATGATGTAATTTCGCATTCTTGTGAAATGAGTTTTGTAACTTGATGTATCTGGACATTAGCTTAGAAAAAAAGGTGGCATGAAGTTTACCATTATAGATTCTAATGTTGAAGGTAGATATTGCTATGTGTATTAGCTTTAGTCCCGAAAAATAAAAGTATTTAATTTAAAAAAATGAAACCTTATGTCCCTAATGCCTTTTATGATGGTATTGAAAATTCTTCGTCTTCCTTTCTGGTAGTGGATGTATTCTTTAACCTTCTCTATTGGGGGTTAAATTATTTGCAAACAAATATCATGAAAGCATTAACAGAGCTGTCATTAAAAACAAAAACTGGAACAGCTCTTTTGTAGCATGAAGAATAATTTTTTGCATGTGAATCAACACACCCTAATGGATCAATTTTGAAATTTGTGGATTTTTATATATCCAATTTCCTAAAAGTGATTATCTGTCTTTATTCCAAAAGTCCAGATTAATTGGCTCTTTTATTTATTTACATAACTAATATTATCTTGAAAATCATTTTGTTCAAGTACTTGAGAAAATGTGGAAGGCATTTACCTCCAGGGTTCTTTTAAAATGTAGGTCAAGAGTGCCTTATGCTGTTTCTGACACCCAACTAAATCTTGAGCACTTGGCATATTTGTAATGCTTTGTCACAGAATCACAAATGACTCTCCATCCCAGCAACTCCCCTTTGAACAAACAGGGCTTATTAAGCCCCTAAAAAGCAATAGCATCTTGGTCCCAGCTGGACTGCGGGATGCTCAGGTGCCAGATTGGATGGAACGAATGTGTCTGAAATCAAAAGACAAACCCATGATACCTTCAGGGTTGCCACTTTAGATGTAGTGATCAAGGTAGCTGGAAAAGATTGGTGAGAACTGGAAATCCTTAATAATGAAAACAGCTCAGCACCACATCCCTATATACAGGGGCTTCTGTGTTTGCTTATCGCAGGCCTGCTAAGCATCTCTGAATAGTCAGTATCTCCGAGAGATCCAGTTTTTCAGGCAAAGCTTGATTAAGTTGTGTGATGCTCTAATTAGCTCCTTTTGACAGTGTGTGTTTTCTGATTAGCACCCCAAGTAGCCCTTTCAACTGTGTGAATGACGTAAGTGAGCTCTCTTAATAGTTCATGCGCTGACGCAGAAGGAAGCGCCAGAGTGATCGGTGGGGAGCGCTGTTTATTAAAGGCACTTTATGGCCATTAAAACCCACCTCTTTTGCTAGTCCCAGTACCAGTTAGGAAACTGGATTCTCTAAACGTCCGTCCATTTTTATGTTCTGCAGACGTCTCTACATGCCGAGACAACCATGCGCTTATGACTCCAGACAGAGAGAAATAAAATGGGAAACTATCATGACAATCTAGACACCCACGCACCTGCTTTTCTTAACCTCCCGGCCCTCCATCTGGCCGGCCGTTTCACATGGGAGAAACTATAAAACACTTCTAACGGTGGTGATTAAGAGTGGAAGTCTGGACGACATTGTCTGCACTTTAATCTGACAGGTATAAGTCTGGGCTCAGTTTCCTCACTCATAAAATGGGAACAGAGCAGAATCGACCACAGAGGGTTATAATGAGGGTTTAATTAGATAATGCAGGTGAAAGGTTTCCTGTCAGACATCTCCCTTTCCAGAGGGTCTGAAGTTATGGGGCTGGAGATCTGACAGGGGAATGGTTCGGGCACTCTTCTTTTACCTTAGTGTCTGTCTTTTGTGGGTTGAGTAGTGTCCCCCCAAAAGATAGGTCCATATCCCAACCCTTGGGGTCTGTGAATGTGACCTGATTTGGAGAAGGGTTTTTGTTGATGTCATTAAGTAAAGGACCTTGAGATGAGATCACCTGAATTTAAGGTGAGCCCTAAATCCTATGACATGTGTCCTCATTAAAAAAAAAAAAAAAAAAAAGCAGAGGGAGATTTGAGACATAAAGAAGGGAGACGGCCATGTGAAGATGAGGCAAAGGTTGGAGTGACGGGGTCACAACCCAAGGAACACTTGGAGCCACCAGAAGCTGGAAGAGAGAAGGAAGGGACTCTTCTCTAGAATTCCTGGAGGCAGCACAACCTCACGGACATGTTGATCTCGGACTTCTGTCTGCCCAGAAGAGAGAATATGTTTCTGTTGTTTTAAGCCACCTAGTTTGCGGTAATTTGGTACAGAGGCCACAGGACCCTAACACAGAGGTCCTTTCTTCCTGTCTGGGATGGGCTGGGGGCGTCACAGGAAACCTCTTTGAACATTTTTCCTGTGTGGAACAGTCTCTGCTCCCATCCACCAAGGAGAGGAGGGGTTTTCTCTTTAATGATCAGTAACAGTGGCTGGCACGCTTGTGGATTACGCTGTCCCCGCGCTGTGCCCTGAGCTCACAGCAGCTCCTCTGTGGGCTCTGCTATGAGCCATCCTTCCTTCTCTGCCAAGGCCAAGCCAGAGTCACTTCTCCCAGGTCCCCTGCTCCCTGGGGAAGTGGACAGCTGTCCAGCTGGCACCCAAAGACCCCCTCAGGGCTGGATTGGAGGTGGCTTTTCTGGATTCCCCCCAGGAGGGAGCCAAAGCCTCCTGAGTGCATCTGTCTCCACGGGCCTTCTCGGTTCCCCGCTGCCCAGCCCTCCCCAGCCCACCCTCCCAGAACACTTGACCCCCACCAGGCTCCGTGGAGCAACCCCCGCCCCCCCGAAGTGAATCCACCCCAGCCCTCTGGAGTTTCCATTTGAAAGCGGCAGTGACCCAGGAGAAGTCGAGGGGTCTCCTTTGCTTTGAACTCCAGAGTCACCTGTGTCAGGTGCGCATGCCCTTGGCATCCTGGTGTATAAACCTGCCACTGCCCCCAACCCGGGTGGAGCCTGGCCCGGCCTGGGTGCAGATTCCAGGAAACCAGGGCCTCCAGACAGACATCGGAACTGACATCCTCAGTGATAACATCCCCTCTTGCTTTCCTCCGGCTACCTCTCCACTTTGTCTCTCCCTCTTTCTAGTTTGGTTTCCTTTGTGCTGAACCTTTCACCCATGAAGTAGAAGGCATGGGGAGGGGGTAAAGCACAGACAGTGCAGGTGCGAGAGGGTCAGGAGACGGCCGACTGCAGTGCAGGGGCCAGGGCACCAGTGTCGAGTGTGTGTGTGCGCATGTGCACGTGTGATGGAAAGACAGAGATGGGAAGGAAAATCGGAGGGGAAGGCCACACACAGAAAAGGCAAGCGGAGGCACATAGGAGAAAAGGACAGAGTCAGGCAGGCGGCCCCGGGGCTCACCCTCTGAAAGCTGGGAGGGAAAGGACCTGGGGACCCCAGCACTCCCTTCCTCGCCTTCCATCTGCCCTGCTCACCTGCCTGCCTGTACTTCCAGCCCTTCTAGCACCTTCCCAGACACCTAAACCCTGTGAGCTACCTCCCCAAACCCAGAGGAACCCACGGGGGCTGAGTCCCGCCTGCGCCTTGCAGGCTCTCTCCACCCACCGGCTTTTGTGGGTTTTAATTGCGTGTTTGTGCATCGTCAACAGTCACCCCACTGTGCTCTGCTCCCGAGGCCAAAGCCTATGATGGCCCTTGTGTCAGAGACATGGAGGGACAGCGAGGGGCGAAGGAGGCTGGTGGGGGAAGAAAGCTCCGAGAAACTGGGCTGAGGGACTGAGCTGCTGGGCCAGCCTGGGGTCAGGTGGTGCTGAGATGTAGGGGTGGGGCAGGGGTGAGGTGGGAGGGAGGAGGGCTGGTGGGGAGACAGAGAGACAGAGACAGAGAGAGACAAACAGAGAGATGGGGGAGAGAGAGACAGAGACAGACCGAGACAGAGAGGGAGACAGAGAGACAGAGACAGAGAGAGACAAACAGAGAGATGGGGGGAGAGACAGAGACAGAGAGGGAGACAGAGAGATAGAGACAGAGAGATGGGGGAGAGAGAAAACAGAGAGGACAGAGAGAGACAGAGGGGTTCAGAGAAGCACACACCCAGAGGGAAGCAGAGGGAAATCATGAAGACACAGGACCAAGAGAGATGAAAGTGAGAGACACAGCGCCACACAGAGGGAAAAGCCAAGGTCACCGAGTCACAGGATGACGGCTAAGAGGACCGGGAAGCGAGCCCTGTGGGAAGGGATGTAGGTTGTAGACCATGAGCTGGCCCTCTCTCCTCGCCTGGCCTCAACAGCCCACCTGCCCCGGGCCTCGCGCTCCCCGGGCATCCCCCGGCCCGTGTCTCATCAGCCCACCGCCCACAAACTGCACCCTTCACCCCTGGCTGCCAGAGGAGCCCAGGCGCTGCCCTGACTCACTCCTTGAAGGACGAGAGGTGATTTAGCCTTTATTTCCATGTTATGTCTTATTATTTGACATCATGGGCCATTTCTCATCCTCCTGTCACTGCCCTCTGGGGACCTTTGGTGCCACTAATATCCCCGAAAGTTCACACCAAATAAGTCAGCATCCATTTCTCTGTCGGTCCCTAACCACTTTGCTTCCTGGCGCCATGACAACTCCAGCCCTCCAGCCTTGAACTAGCCTGGATTCCCCTGGCGATCCCACATCCATCAGAAAATACGAGCTCAAAGCTTGCTATCCTGCACCCAGGGGGCCTCCAAGCCCTGCTCTGCCCGACTGTGGGAAAACTGCTGTGTTAAACCTGCCTCTTTTTAGCTGAAAGCCAGAAGACACCCCTCTGCCTTCCTATCAGGAAAGCAAAACTTCCTGAACCTTCTCAATCTATCCAGACTCACATGCAACATTTGAATGCATTTTAGTTTTGGAAGGAGAATGGCAAAATCAATCCCGACTCCGAACAAGAACGGATCAATTCAGAAACCCTGTAATGGACCTGCAGTCTGTGAATCTGGCTCAGACAACGGTTCCCGCCTCTGGCCACGTGCACCCTGGGGAAAGAAAGCCTACAGTCGAGAACAGCGGTTCTCAGGAGGGTGATTTTGCCCTCCAGGGGGCACGTGGCAACGTCCTATGATGCCCAGGGCAGCCTCCACCACAGAGCATCACGCAACCCCAGATATTATGCGCTGCTGTTGCAAAATCCTAGCTTACATGGTCCAAGTTCCTAATTCCACGCAGATCCTGATTTCACTTTACTTTTACTTGAAAACCATCAGATTCAATCAGAATAGGGAATGGTACTCCTCTGCCTCTCCTAATCCACAAGGAATTACCTCCTCAGTTCTTTGTGGAGGAATGTAAGGGATGCATCCGATGGAACAGCAGTTAGATGGCCTGTGTCCGACCTGACCTGACTAGGGTGGTGGGCTCAGAGCAACAGGCAGGGTGTGAGTGAGAGAGAGCTGAGTCTTGCCTTGAAATCCTGCCTCTGCCTCAAGTAGTTCTGTGAGCCCTTTGAGCTTTAGATCTTTCCTTTAGTCAAGGGAAATGGGCCTGATAATTTCTAATGAAAACCTGTAATCCTGAAAGAGTCTTTCTTATGTTCTGAATCATCTCACCTGGGAAAACTGGTCCAACACCTGTGAACTTGGAGGTGCTTGGAATTTGGAGGTGAATAAGGGACAAATGAATGCGTTTTTGGGAGCCTGAAATTCCAAGGCGCATTGCAATATCCTTCTTCTTCTGGCTGGGCGATTCTTTATAGTCAGCAAATGTGAGAACACTTGCACGCTTTCACAAAAAATTTGTGCAGAATGAAAGTGAAGCAGGGTCCCTGTGGGCTTCAGTCTCCTCTGGGGACACAAGAAAAGGAACTTTCATCAACTTCTAACAAGGTTTTATATCTGTGCTTGGATGGAGCTGGATATTGATGTAAAGGTAAGAAGCCAAGGATGCTTACCTCGACTTCCAGCAATTTCAATATAAACTAAACAGACTTGAAACGACACTATGGCATCAAAGAGCTAGTTACAAAGGGGAGCGTGTAGTCCGCGCACACCCGAGGCCGACCAGATCTAACACTTTTCCAGTTTAATATTAATGTCAGAGCAGTAATGAAAACTTGTAAATGAACCCTTCTTGGTAAATGAATCTTCACTCCCAAACGGCAACCAGGAAAAACTCTAAATAAGTAATGTGAGATGGTTATCAGAAGTCCGCGTCAGTGGATTCTATTACCATTCTTGGCTTGTACTTGGGAGGCTTCATGCATTTTTAAGGGCTCATTGTTATTGTGATCCTACTTGCTGGTGAACTTTAAAAACTACACTGAGGTATAAAGTGGGGCTTTGAGTTTGTTGTGCTCATGATTCTTCTGAAAGAGAGTAATTCTGGATAAAAAGCAGGATTGGAAAATCTGCTCAGAAGGTAGGCGAGCTGGGAACATGTTGGGGCATTTGGAGCCCCCAGTGGGGAAGGGTCCATGAGGGTCACGTGACACCGTCAGGGACTCACACACCGAGGACCCCCAAGGAGGAGCCCTGGCTGGGGGCTTCAATCTGTTCAACTGCGAGGCTAGCAGCCCCGTGTCAATAACCCCGCTCATCTTGACTCATCCCAAGAAGGACTAGTTCACCTGGAACGAGATGATGCCAGGCAAAGGAAATCTATGTTGGTGGAATTTAGGAGGCCAGAGAGTTGGGGCCTGGAGAGCAGGGGGGTCATGACTGGTGGGGAAGGTGGGGCTGGCCTCTCAGAGCCTTGGGGGGTCTTTACCCTGAAAGCAGTGGGAAGGCAAAGAAGGGATTTTTAACATGAGGGTGTTGACTGAATGACTTGAATTCTGGCTTGTTGCTTCCTAGTCTGGGAATAGGATGCTTGAGACCTTGGTGCTGTATCCACACTGAGAGATGCTGGTCCTTGCTGTATATTTTTTACCCTTTGTATATTTCCAGGACCTTCAGGTCGCTACTGGCTTGTGGTGACACCTCACTGGGCTGTGTGTGTGTGTGTGTGTGTGTGTGTGTGTGTGTGTGTGTTCGTGTGTGTGGGAGGGGGTGTCTGTCTTCCATAAGCTGGGTTTTGCCTTGTTTCTTGGACCTCCTCAATGACCCGTCTTTGGGACACTTTGTCTGCTGTCTGTGACACTATGTGCTATTCTGATAAACAAGGAGACTGTGGGAAGTGTTGGTTTAACATATTAACACTTTGATGTCTTCAGGTAATACCTGGCATGGTATTTTTACAGGGAAGATGCTCAGTAGAGATGGGTTGAACAAACAAGTGTATGACATTTGTGTTTTGACAGGGCCCTTCTGGAGATGCGGTGGACTTTCCTTCATGGCGGTGAGCCTCTCTGCTTGTCATCCATGCACTGGAATCCAGAGCTGTCTTCTGGTCACTCAGCAGGACACAAGTGGCAATCCTGCCCCTCTGTCACAGGCCCAGGTCTCCCCCTCACTTCCACCCCCTGTAGGCTCCTCAACAATGAGAGCAGAACCGCAATATGTCCACCTAGGAAAGCAGCAAGTCGCCAATGGACTCAGAAGTCAGAGAGAATGTAGTGAGAACGAAAGAGAAAATCTCCACATAGCTGCAGCCACAGTGAAACAGCCAGAGCACGTGGCAAGGTCGGAGGAAAGCTCGGCACCTGTGCCCCGTGAAGGGGGGAGGAGATGGCTAGGAAAGGCAAACGCGCTCAGGGTTCCAAGCTTGGGACCCTCAGAAAAAGTCCCGCCATCACTTTCTGTGTCTGAGGGACAGCGACAAAGAACAGACTGAAGTTACAGGCGGGTCCTTAAGAAGACAGAATTGCAAATGCACATCAGAAAGGTTTGGTTTTCTAGGAGGGAGTCAGAATGAGCCCATTCGAATGTTAAGGTCTACCTAGAGCTGCGTGAATACGCGGAGATGTTGCTTCATGGCCCCGGGGGGTCTTTCTGAGTTTAAATTCTGGGGGAGTGTTTGAAAGTCTGCACCTTTCAAACACAGCTTGGATGGAAGGAAACTCTTCCTGTGCTGTGGATGCCAAGCTCATTGCTGTCTGCCAGCCTTTATCTCTGCTCTTCCCTCCGCGTGGACCCGTTTCTCAGGGTCTCTGCCCGGGTCTCCCTGCCCGTCCACCACTGAGGTCTCAGCTCACGTCTCACTGCTTCTGAGAGGACTCCCCTGACCATCTTCTCCTAAGTACCTCCTGCCAGACTTTATACCCTTCCTGGTTTACTTCCCTTCCCAGTGCTGACCATGATCTGAAACAATACTATTTGTTTACTTGATAAGTGTCTGTCTCCCCCCAGGAACATAAGCTCCTTCCAAGCGGGGTCTTCGTGGGTCCTGTCAGCCGTTGTATCCCCAGCTCCAAAAACAGGGCTAGGTGTGGAGCGGAAGCCAGAAAATACACACTGGAGGAAAGGCGGGGAGGCAGGGGGGGTGGGCGGGAAGGAGCAGGGCCATCTCTAGAAGGGTGAAGGCCAGGGGAACTCAAGCCTTGTGCGTGTGTGTGCACGTGTGCGTGCGTACATGACATGTGCACACGACAGCTGAGAACAAGGCCAGCCTTTGCAGGGGACATGAGTTGAGCAGAGGCTGGCTGGTCCTTCAGGTGGGAGCCCTGTCTCTCACTCCACTCTCTTCTCTCCCTTTAAACACACCCCCCCAGGGGAGCGTGAGGTACGTGATGAGTGGATCCTAAAATTAAAATCCTCAAACTGCTTCGTATAACTGGTCGTTCAGAGAACCAATAAGTTGGTGGCAAGCAACGGCCATTTCCAACCGGAAAACCTCCCCTGCATTCATCACGGCGGAGGAGCAGGGGGTCAGTGAGGTGCAGACGTTTAAGGCTGGGGTCCCAGCGTCTCAGGGAGGAGATCAGAAGGGGTGGACACTGCCCTTGCTGCTGGCGGGGCCGGGCTGCGTTAGGTTGCAGATTTGAAGCTTTAGATTGATTTAAGTAGCTTCCTGCAGTGACATCTCTTGATTGCACAGGATAAGCATCATGAATAAAGAAGCAGTAGTAATCCAAGAACATCAGAAACTGGTTCCAGATGCTACCTGAAACCGAAAGTAGCTATATCGCAACCGAGGTACTGGAAGCCACCTTGGCCGAGAGGAAAAGAAGCTGTTAAATTTTCCAGCTATTTCTCAGGGGAACAGAGAGTTAGTGTGTTTGCTTTGTCTTTTGTTTTTAAAGATGGAAATAGTTTCTATTTAATAATTTCTAACCATTGTAATATTTGAACCAATCGGCCAATCTTGTCATCTTCACAATCATGATACATTCATTCATTCAATAACATTTATTAAACACCTGCTCTACATCAGACACAACGTTAGGTATATACATTCAATATCATTAAGCTGGTTAAAAATATTTCTTGAACACTCGCTATGCGGCCAGATATCTGCTAGACACCAGGAGAGAAATATACAGATAACTAAGACATATTTCCTATTTTCCTGCAGCCACCATCTGGCCAAATTCATTTAGCTTAGTCCTGATTTGTAGAGAATTTAAAAGCTTGGGGTTGTAAATGGAAAAAAAAAAACCAAAAAAACTCATCAGAAAAGAACTGATGGTAAGGAGAAAGATATCCAGAGATTTGGATGACTGATAGCGTCTAGAAACACAAGGGAACACAGGTAAAGACTTTGGTTTGGAAGCCCTGTTCAAGGAACTGCTAATTTTGACACAGTCTCCAGTCAGCAGGATAATAAACTGTAACTTTAGGTTTTGTGCCCAGTGTTGAATTTAGTTCCATTATAAAGGAGGAACAGAAAGGCTTCCAGAAGGATGAAATATTTTTCTAAAAGCATACCAAATGTCCAGTAATAATAATACATCATTTAGAGTGGATGAAACAATGTTTGTGGGCATTTGAATTCATAAGGATTTAAAAAGTTATCCATACCTACAGTTATAAAATCCTTTTAGTCTAAATAGCATATTATGACAATAGTACCTTACTTGTGACCTTTCAGCTGTTCTGATGGATCCAGGCAACAATATCATGAAAACAGTTCAAACATTTTTTTTCAATAGGAATCCAACACGATGAACAACAAGCCATCAAAAAGATACGAACCTTTAATGATTTCAAGACCGGCACACATAGGACCTTTAACCTAGGAGCTGGTTCTACACAAGGGGAAGCATGGCATGTATCTCAGATGGGAGCGTAAAGCATATACTTAACTGGGTGATATTGATACACAAATGAGGCGGACGCTCTCCAGGAATCAATGGCCATGGAAGGAAAATAAACCAAAGAAGGAAGAGGGGGGAGAGCAGCACATCTGCAGACCATCATTAGAGTCACCGTGGGAGCCCCGACAACAAGTGAACAAGGCGACAACAGAAGCTACAACTAATGCTGCTGACGCCTGCATCAGGCGACATACAGCTTACACAAACCCCAGATGGTGGGTGTCGATGCCATGCCCATTTTACATTTGAGCCCATTTTACAGATGAGCCAACTGCAGCCCAGCGAGACTAAACAACCTGTCCACTGGCTCATTTTCTCCTCTCTCGTCTTCCTTACTCTCGAGGTTTACAGCCACAAAATGCTATGGCATTTCTCCTACATTTGCTGCATCTGCCTTGCAAATAAATGCCAACAACAGAAAGTCCTTGAATAAAAACACCCACAAGTAAAGTCTTCTCCCTGAGGAGGTAGAGAGCACGGAAATAAATGAAGCTATCCTTCTTGACAGGAGGTTCGTGTGGGTCTTGACTCAGTTTGGAAGATGAGTTGCTGGATAGACAATTCTTATTTTATATATCTTTATGCATTTACAAAGCTCATTTCAGCTTGGCCTTATGCCATAAAGCCCAAAGGAATCGTGGGGATTTAAAATGAAGATATATTTTTGAAATAGAACCTGTAGCAGTGTTCAGAAAATGGGGAGATGAGACATAAAACTGGATTCCACAAGAATGGATAGGCCAGTGCACAAAGTCGAGTCTACAGACAGGTACTTCAGGGTGAAAAAGAAAAAGTGATTCTTCAGAAGAGAACTACAACCGGCTGCCGTGGTTCGGATCCAAACTAAAGATGTGTTTCATTTGCCCCGTACGATGGTTTGCACGTATCTGAGCAAACACTTGAAAAGTGTGAGTCGCCATATAACACCAAAATTTCTGGCTTCTCTTGAGAAACTCGCTCACACGGCCCCCAGTTTCCACTCGGGATCACTTGGCAGGAGGCTGCTAGAGTCCTTTTCCCCTAGATAGTCACTCAGCTCTTGAATTCTCCATGTCGCCATCCATCCCTTTACCCTGCCCCCCACCTTCTTCACTTACATGATCTGCCAGGCCCTGCAGGTCTTAGGGTTTGCAGCTCCCATCCACACACCCAGAATACTGCTCAAGGCAGACACCAAACTACTGGCCGACCTGACACTAGCTATTTACTGTCACTTTAGGTAACTCAGGGAAGCCAAGTGCCAAAGGCTGGCTCCCTGGTAAGACTGCTCTCCTTCTGAAACCCACAGCACGGCAGTGTTAAAACATCACCCCCATATCTTCGATACTCCTCATGTGGTGGCACTCTCCTTTTCTAGAATCTGGGCTCCCAGAGCTCTGTGGTTGCTTGAACAACAGAATATGGCAGAAGTGATGGGTCAGTTTTCAGGCCCAACCTTAAGAAACTGGCTATTTCCACTGTCTCTCTTGGGACACTGGCTCTTAGAACTGAGTCACCGTGACATAAGGATGCACAAGACACCTCGTGGAGAAACCTATGTAGGGAGGCTGCGGCCAGCATCAACCCTCCAGGTGAGTGAGCCATTTGGAACGTGGCTCCTCTATCCATAACTGAGCTCCCCCATCGACACGGCCGGAACCGAGATGCGTGTCCCCACGAAGCCCTGATTCAATTTCAGGCTCAAGAATGAAACAAACGATCATTGTTGTTGTAAAAGCTCCCAAGCTTTGGGGCTGTGCGTTATGCAGCAGTCAATAAACAGAAGACCCAGTGTGAGCACCAACAGGGCTTTCACAACAGGCCAGTGTGACTTGGGAAGACGAGCTTCCCCGACCGCTGGTCCACACGTGTCTCGCCTCACCTGGCCGATGCGCCTTCGGAACCGCCATGTTCATCACGCGTCCTCCATCCTGAGGTTTGGGGGGAGATGCGGTGAACCTGCAGATCCCCGATTCTGAAGGGGTGCTGGAGGTCAGGCTGTCTGTGTACTCATTTGTCCCTGCCGTCAACTGCTCGGACGATGTGTCTGAGATGAAGCACTCCGTGATGGTGAACTTGGCGTGCCTCAGCTGCTCTTCCATCTTGGCGTGTTCGTAGGCCCTGGCCAGTTCTTCGTAAGTGGAAGAGGCACTTTCTGTGGAGACCATGCTGCTTCGCGCTCGATCTGTGCCGTGCAAAAGAGAAAACAAGACGGGTGATGTGTCACCGTGAGTCTGCACTGACTGGGTGGCGCTCTGGGCTTGTGTCTATTTCTTCCAGTCACTGGGTAGCCCGGCAGGGGTGCCTGGTCTCTGTCTGAGGACTGCCTTTGTCACTGTAAGGCCACCTTCATGATCCTCAGCCATGTGGCCTCGGGGTGTCAACAGAATCTCTGGAGTCAGATGTCCCCAGCCTGGGACACTGCCATAGATCAGTAATACATCCCCTTGAAAAAATTCCACTTTTAGTTAAGACAGCTGGGAATGCGGTGCAAATGAACTGCAGCGGCCCCTTCCCTGCCCCTGGACCACAGAGAGTCTTTCACTGGCAGGAATGATCTGAACTCTGCACTCAGCTCCTCTGGCCTCTGTGTGGCAGGAAGACAGGATGATGGTTAGAGATGAAGATGTGACTGCACGGAATTGCTCACTAGGCCAAATGACTTCTGACCCTGGGACTCATTCTTTGTGTGTGCCACCCTTTACGGGGGCCAGGAAACCTCTAGAACCATAAAAGGAGCATCTTGGGTAGAGGACTCTCTGCATTTTAAACCCACTCAAAAGTTCTGAAGTCACCTCTGTGGAACTCTGAGGTTCTTGTAAGAGGAGTAACTGCCATAAGAATAAACGTACATGGTGACACGCCGCCTTTGAGACTATTTTTGAAGCATATCATCCAGCACAAAAGAAAATGAGTATTAAAATTTCCTACCGCTATTAAGTTTAGATATCATTTCTTTTCAAACTTTCAGATTGGTGGGGTGGGCAACCCAGTGCTATTCTTAGGCTCCGTCTTCTCTGCAGGGTGAGATCTTGGTGGTGGATGGTACGGTAGGAATGGCTTACCTCACAATCAACCCCTGTTTAATTGTCAAACGGGTCTGCCGTGTTCCCTATAGAGGGTGCTATGACCTTGTCATGTAACTTCAAGCGCAATGTCTTAATCCTGGAGATAGTAGTGGGTGAGATGCCCTCAGAGTATAATCAGGATGATTGTAATCTTGAGGGAGAACATTTAGAAATTTCTATGTCTCTCTCGGCAGGGCAGGAAGGAAAAGGAGAGGGAACAGTGTGAGTCTGAGATCCGGGATGCCTGCAAACTAGACTCCTTTGGCTCTGCTTTGCGGAATTCACTGGACGCTGGACACGGTCAATGCAGTACAGCTGTATCGGTACCTGTTAGGTAAATGGTCTAGCAATTTGAAATTGACCTTGAAAGGGAACAGGTGGGGCCCTGAAGCCCGGGGTGTGGGCCCTACTCGTCCCGGGATAGAGAAGGAGGCGCGCAGGCCCTACCTGTGTCTTGGGAGGGGCTGGCGCTGTAACTGTCACCCTCCTTGTCCAGGGACCCCGCAGCCCTGGGTGTTGGCAGCCTCCAGTCAGTGGTGAGCGTGTGTGTTGAAACGGTGGGGTGGGGTCTGTTGAGGGTCCACTGGCTGGCGTACCGGTTTCTCGCTGTGGGCCCAGCCTTCGCGTTCCTCCTGGTGGTGGGATCTGAGAAGAACCAGAACAAGGTTTGTGTCTAGGAGGGTGGTCAGCCGTGATCATGGTGTTGAGTGGGGTTCTCCCGACCCAGCCCTATGATCCACTCAGCAGGGCTCATGCCTCCAGGAAGCTCTCCCTGACTACCCCTGCCCAGAGTACTGGCTTCCTCTCCTCTATGGTCTGAAACATTCAGGTGATGCTTAAGCACTTAGACAAGCCCTGTTGGGGAAGAATATCAGATTTGGACTCAGGACTCCAAATGGATTTGGGTCTTGCTTTTGGATCTTAATAGTTTCACGACCCCGCCTTGTATCACTTAAACTTCCTGAGAATCACCACCTTCTGTAAAAGGAGAGAATTCAGCCAAATACGCTCCAACGTGGCTTCCTTTCTACAGTGTTACCTCAAGGTGTTGTTACAGGTTGAATTGTGTTCCCTGCAGAAAAGATATGTCCACATCCTAACCGCAGAACCTCAGATTGATCTTATTCGGAAATAGGGTCACTGCAGGTGTAATTAGTCCAGATGAGGTCAGACTGGAGTAGGGTGGGCCCTGGATCCAACATGACTGGTATCGTAGCAAGATGAGGAGACAGACAAGGAGGGGAGAGCCCCGTGGGGCTATGGAAGCAGAGACTGGAGGACTGCAGCTGGGCCAAGGAGTCCGGAGGCCACCACCAGAAACTAGGAAGAGGCGAGGAAGGGTCCTCCCCTACAGGCTTCACAGGGGGCATGGCCCTGAGGACAGCTTGAGTTTGGACTTCTAGCTAGCGGAACTGTGAGAAAATGAATTTCAGTTCTTTTAAGCCACCCAGCTTGTGGCACACTGTTGTAGCAGACCCAGGAAAGCAAGCAGCTGCCTCCTGTGTAGACTGTTGTCTTGTATTCACTCACTGCCTCGAGTATGACTTTTGTTCATCAACTAAATTGCAAGTCCTCAGAGCAGAGGGAAGAGGGAAGACCCCCTTACGTCTGAACACTTTCTTATCCCTTTGCACATGGTAGCATCTCTTCAATGGAACTGTCTGAACTGTGACCAAGACTTGGGTTATTCAATGTGGAGAACAAAGGGCCATCGCATATCTGGATGTCACAGGTCTCCCATCTTCAGAAACATAGAGGTTTATGGACACACTGGATGGAGCCAGATGGGTTTCATTGTCTCTAAATTTGGAAACAGAGGCAAGAGGTCAAGGGGGTGGACTGAGTTCTTAGCTCAACTCTTAGCTAACAAAAAACATGTTCCAACAGTACAGAACATTGGACACTGGAGTTGGCAATGTTCCCTTTTCTAGAATTCTGTGGAAAAGGGGAGAGGCTCAGTTACCTGGAATGATTTTTCTGGGGCTCCAGCCTGAGGGCAACATAAGGTCCTTTTCCATTTTTGAATTCTCTGCTTTTCAAAGAGGAACTTTACGCAGTAGTATTTCGAAAATGATCTGGCCACTTCTAAACACAGCAGTCTGTACTGACTGCTTATCACTAATGGAACAGTTTTGCAGGAACAGAACTGAGAGGGACAACCTGTGGCCTGATGACACCGACTCACTTATGTGCTCTCCTGAACCTGCAAGTCTCTGCAGGACAGGGGCAAGGGTGTTCATCCTCCAATCATCCCACAGAGCCCGCTGTGATCCCCGGCACACAGACTTCCCTGGATGAATACACATAGCTCAGGGCGGCTTTATGGCTGACACAATGGGAGCTCAGGGAGGAGAAGTGACACAGCTATTAAGTGGCAGAAATGGAGCCCAAGACCCCACCTGTCAGTCCAAGATTGCCCATTACCTGGCCATGCGTGTCCTCACCCTTGACACCTAGGAGTCCTGGTGCTGTATCTGCATGATACTAGCTCATTTATGATTCTAGGCAGGGTCATGGGACCCGACACTTGAAAGTGGTGAAATGACTTTCTTTTTAAATTGGGAGATTTTCCTTTTTGCCAGTTTCTAGTTATCGGACTTTGAACCTAATCCATCACTCTACAATGCTGGAGAGAAAAGCCTAATGATGGCAGCTCAATCGATACCTATTAAGATTTCCTGGGTCATCAAAACGCTCTGTCTTGGTGCATAATTCTCGGGGGCATTGATTTTCAGCCTCATTTCATCCGTTACTTGCAAAATTCCACGGAAGACTTTACTGGAAGGTTCTTCACGGCCTTGATTAGAATGTAAATGAGTTATGCTGGAGAGCCAAGCTCTCTGGACAGCAAGGTATAAATGATAATTGGGTTTCTCTGCTGAAATGCTAGGAAAGAGATCCTCAAAGAGATAGAAAAGCATTCTCCTGGGTAGGAGGCTAAATGTCTTCCAGGCACTGTGGATGTGATAAGTGGAGCTTAAAGAGTGGAGCTTGTTATTTAAATACTAATGAATCTTTTCCAGAAAATTACCCAGTCCCTTACTTTGAGGGTTCTTATTTTTATTTTTCCTTAAGTTTCCTGTAAGTCCAGCTGTGGATCAGTTTTACTCCTGGCCTGGATGCTTGTGGAAGAGGGGTTCAGTTTGATACTATCACTTCCGGGACACAATTTCCTCAACTCCCCAGACCCTCACCTGTGTTTCCTCCTGTCAAGCTCACCCACCAACTGTGGTGCAGAGACCTTGCCCCCCTCCATAGCCCCTTTTCCTACTGAGATGACCCTATCTGGAGAGTTCCATGGTCAAGTGGCACTATTCAAGCCAGAAGTCTTTTCAAGTTAACTTTGTTCATTATTCCCCACCCCCTCTTTTTTTTTGTTTTTTTCCTAGATGAGGACAGCTTTACCAGTGGCCTGATAATATTGGGAATATAGGTCATGATATTACTTTCCTTGAAATGCACTTCATTCTGTTCTAAGCAAGCATTCTACAGGCAAAATTGTCCTTGTAGGTAGAATACTCAGGAGTTGACACATTTTTTAATAATCAGGTTTTTGGAGCTGTTTGGTACCTGAATTGAACTTTTCTGTAGCATAGTTTCTGAGATAGCAGCTAAAATAAAAATTTTACTTGGATTCCACTCAGTGGCCTCCTTCGTAGACCTTCCTAGTTAATCTATTAACCAAATAAATGTCGGGGTTTACGGTCCCTGCATGGAAAGTATTTTATTTGGGTCCCCAGCATCCTAATATAAATAAAATCTAGTGATGAGGCATTATGCTTGCCAAACAACAAATGAATTAGGGGTAAGTGATATAAATAATTCTTGGCCTTTCAGCATTGGGTCTGAACCTGAATTAAGCTTTTGCTCATTGAATCAAATTATTTTAATTATCCTGAACTTGGGATGAGAGGATTTGGTGGATAATAAGGTCATAAAACATGCCATGTATATAATCGGCTTTCATTCCCTGCTACCGGTTTTCATATCTTACAGATACTGAGGCCTTGGCTTTGCACGATGAATTTACCAGTTGTCTCATAGACAGGGTGAAACGGGGAGCCTGAACATTCCTATCATTCAATGAACAAATATTTATCAAGGGCTTATCACACACCGGACTCTCTTCACTGCTATCAGGTATTTCCCAGCAGTGTGTTGAGTACCATCCCGGGTAATAGAGTGTGCGTGTTTTTCAAAGTCTCAACAAGAAAGATTCAATCCGTCTTGTAAGCTCTTCTTATTTAATATATATGTGAAGTCTATTTTGTCCCCCAGCAGTCCTTACAGAAGCATCATCTCTTCTTAGAGGAGTGTGGAGGGGTTGAGAGTGGGGCTTCGGGGTGAGTGTCTCTTACTTTGGTCCAGCTTTACTACTCGCAGGCTGTGACCTCACTGGTGTGCCCGTTGCTTTCCTCTCTGGGACTGGTGGGTGACGACCTTGCCCACCATCAGTGCTGTTGTGAGACATGTGTGACATTAACGAGCTACAGAACAACAGGCACGTGGGAGGCATCAATCAACCTGGGGCTTAGCCCATGACTCCTGAGTGACAAACACTTGACATGGGATGCAGTGTGTCCTGTGTAATGAAGATGGTGACGGGAGATTTGATGGGTTGACCAGGAAGGCTGGAAACTCACTTTCGAGAGTTTGACAGGAAAAAAGCCATGAAAAATCATAAAACTAGATGCTGGAGAATGCCAGTGATGTAGAAAGGTGCCCACTGGTAGTAACCGGTAAGGATGGGAACCGTGTCCTATTTGTTTTCCAGTCCAGCCCTGCGTGGTGAATGCTTTTTGCAGGAATGAATAAATGACGATGGATGGATGACGTCCAGGTAAACATGACAAAACAAACCCGGGTCAAATCTAACACTGATCACTTCACATGTCTTTGTACCCTTGCACATTCTGTAAGTAAAAAGGTTGGTTTAAGTTCTCCAAGGTGATGACCTCATTGGTAAGTTTCTGCAACATCCCGGGGCTGACTGTGTACATGTGGAAAGAAACACTTCTAACTGGGTGAGGCGATACAGACACACAGCTGATCAGATGACTCAGGAAAGGGAGAACAAAGAGAGGAAAGAAACTGGTTGCCCGACTCCTGCTGAAAATACTAAACATCGTTTCTTTTCCATCCCCGTTACTCTGATTTCAAAACTTCTGACATAAATATACATACGGTCGCTCAGTATCTAAATGTATTTACTGAAGGTCTACTGTGTGTTGGACCCTCTGGCAGCAGCTGGGGAGACCCGCGTGAACAGAGACCCAGCTTCCAAGTGTGTCCTAACCCACGGGAGAGACGGGGACGTGAACAGAGACGTGGACACAGCCACGGTATGTGTTTTCACATCTTGCAAGAGAGATACAGCAAATCATTGCGAATTCTCCCGTCCTTGTAATAAGAATTTGTTGCAACTCTTTGGCAAACTAATGCAATGCTTAGAAACATAACTTCTGCAGAACAGTCGTGCTCATGTGCGAGCAACGTATTTTAGATGTTCTTCTTAAAAATAAAAGTGTCCTACAATAACAACAAAATTAGAATAGAACAAGAATGTCTTTGGTAGTTGAGGAAATAGGCTATAAACCAATCTCTACAAATACGCCAGACTGCAGTGAGAGGAACCTGCCCCAGGGGACTGAGGGGATGCAGGTGTAACACCTGGGCCCAGGTGACAAGCTCTGGGTACAAGAAGCAAGCAGAGGACTGGGCTGCAGAAAGCTCAAGGCTTTGGACTCCTGTGCTGATCTGCTGGGGGGTGAGACACCCACCGTTTCTACTTCCAAATAAAACAAATGCAATGCCTTTAATCCCTCGTAATGTGGTTTTGGAGAAATATTTAATACAACAAAATGATCACAATGGAATATTACTCAGCCATAAAAAGGAACAAAATTCTGTCATTTGTAGAGATGTGGATGGACCTAGAGTCTGTCATACAGAGTGAAGTAAGTCAGAAAGAGAAAGACAAATATTATATATGAATGCATATATGTGGAATCTAGAAAAATGGTACAGATGAACCTATTTGCAGGGCAGGAATCGAGATGCAGACGTAGAGAACGGACATGTGGACACAGTAGGGGAAGGGAAGGGTGGCATGAACTGGGAGATTAGGTTTGACATATATACACTACCATGTGTAAAATAGATAGCTAGAGGGAACCTGCTGTATAGCACAGGGAGCTCAGCTCCGTGCTCTGTGATGACCTACGTGGGTGGGATAGGGGTACGGAGGGAGGTCCTAGAGGGAGGGGATGTAGGTATACCTATAGCTGATTCACTTCATTGTACAGCAGAAACCAACACAACATTGTAACGCAACTATACTCCAATAAAAAAAAAAATGATCCCAAAATCTTTACTAATGGAGAACATTCTGCAGATGCTAAACGAATAATTCTATTTTTTTGGAACTAGAGACTGAGGAATGAATTTGTGTAGATTTTCCAAGTGTTTGTAAACACTATTTAATGAAGTTCATCACCAATGAAAGAAGCGTCTTTCCAGAAGCTGTAGCGGTTTGGTTTCTGTGGGATCTGATCATCAGGCAACCCCTGGGCGAGCATCCCAACACCCTCAGAACGGGTTGCAGACGTGGGACACTAGCCTGTGAGGCCTGAAAAACCAGTCTGGCTGTGTCTCTGGCTCGTCCTGTCCGCCTTCCCTGTCCCCATTCAGGTCCCACTTCTGTCCCCAACGTGCTTTAGAGTCTTTCCCGTACTGTTCCTTCTGTCTGGCAGGCCGACTGACTCCTGCCTGGGACTCAGTGGAGGTCTTCCCCAAGCCTCACACAGAAGCAGCCTCTACCCTGGTCCCCACGCCTCTGGCCGACTCACCATCTCATCATTCTGCTCTATCTGTCCCTCGTACTTACTGATAAACAACGCTTTCGCTCCTTGTTTCACGTTTGACTTCCTCCACTCAGATGAAGTGAATGTCTTTTTGCACCTTTCGAGGTACCCCAACCCTGGGCACTGGCCATATGTGAAGTAACACCTTCATGAATACTTCTGAGTCTGAATGAAGGAATTCTTAAAGCTTCCCAACTGTGCCTACACCATCAGAGCCGTGAGGCCATGAGAGACGGAGGCCGACACATCCCTTCCGCCAGCCTCCTGCCTGAGGTGAGTGAGAGACGCTCACCTCTCACTCGTTAGAGCTTCTGCCTGTGACGCAGATGCATGTCTCTGTGGATTTTCTGAAAGCCATCAAATCAGCCCTCCCTTGTTCTGGGGCTGACCCGGCAGCTAGGAGCTTCCCTGTGCTTTAGTTTCACTGCCTCCTGTCCGGCCTTGACTGTTTACGACTAGCCTTTGTGCATCTCTCTGCCAGCTGAGCATTGGCAGGGAGCTGGAAATGCAGACTCTTTTCACCTGCTGTGCGATGAGCCCTGCAGGTTTGAGGGCTCCTGCAAGGCTGCGCTACTGTGGACACTTCCTCCCAGGCTCTATGTGACACACGCCTAACACTTGGGGGAGTGTTTCTCAATGAGGGGTCCAGGCAACCAGCAACAGAATCACCCCAGATGGCTGTTATAATGCAGATTCCCAGGTCCCGCAATACACCAAGTGGATCTGAATCCTTGGGGGTGGAAGCCTGGAACGAGTATTTTAAACAGGCACCCTGGGTAATTCTGATGCACACAGAAGACGGGGAGCCACTCCCTGGGGCGCCTGTCCTGTTTCCTCTGCCTCTTTCCTATCCTGCTGTTAAGGTCTCCATTAACTTCCACTCTGATGGGGACAAAGGCCTGCTGAGGTCAAGGATCCACTGACAGAAGTCCCCTGGGTCTGTAATCTTTCCCGGGTTTAATAGCCATAAGTGGCTCAGAAAGCCATCAGTGCGGTGTCCTGAAGTAGCCAGGAGCAGGCCCAGGCAGATCACGATGGAGAAGCCCATAGCTGGAGAGAAGGTCAAGGACCTGGAAGCACCTTCTAAGAGCAAAGGTCTTAGTCCTGTGCACTCCTTCGCAAAGCTAATCCTCACTCGTGTCCCGTTCGTGTCTTCAGAATGTGCTAATGTCATCAGAGAAGGAAGGACGCGAGGTTACAAAGAAGGGAGGAATAAAAGATTCCTTCAGAATGTTCTTGCAAACGACTCTTCAGATGAATTTCAGTAACCGCTAGCGCCGTTTTCCTGCATAGTACAATGCTACTTAGGAATCATCCAGTTTGCTTCAGGAAGCTTCAGTGCATTTCACAAATGCCTTCCAAGGCAGACATTCTAAAGAACAGCTATAAGCATAATATTTATTTTTCTAATTATAGCACTCTACTCAAGAATGTAAAAATGTTTTCAAAGAGAGTGACTAATGATTTAAAAGCTAGCATCAAAACTTCCAAAAAGATAATAATCGGGACATCAATTTCTCAGTCTTTAAAGAGATTTAGGAAAAATCTAAATTATGAAGGAATAAGAATATCTAATTAATAAGCTCTAGATACATATTAGGGTATTTAATTTCATCACAGTAATTAATTTCCATATAATACGGATCCAAATCTTAATAACTAAACCAAACAGAATCCCCAGATTAAGCAGAACTATATTCTTCTCAAATAGTGAGGTTCAGGAGAAAAGCATAAGCTCGGAGGACAGACAGACCCACAGCTGAATCTTGGTTTCACTACATAGTATGCGTACAACTTTGGGCTGTTTCCCTAACTTCTCTGAGATTTGTTTCCTCATCGGTAAAATGGGAGCTCTAATATCTACTGTATAAGTAGGTACCTGACAGGGCTGTTGCAAAGATAACAGACTGATATCTCCTTTCTATCCCAGTCCTGGCACAGAGGAGATACTCACTAAGATTAACTAACTTCTTTTCCTGTGTTGTCTAAATAAAAAAAAATAAATACCTGGACCTGAAATTTCTAACACTTCCTTAGTAAACCAATACCAAGAGTTATTGGCTTCAACCGATACGATTTTAATAACAGCTCAGATCAAATAATACAAAGTCAACGTCCCAATCAAAGATGTCATCATCCCTACTTGCTTCTTAGGCACAGAGCTGAGAAGCCCCACATTTTATTGCACAGCCATGGAGCACGAATGCATTCTCAGCACTGGTAACACCCACAGAGTTTAAGTGATGTGTGACCACTCACTCGTTCCCGGCCGAGCGTCGGAAACATCCACCAAGGGCCCGGTGGCCTGCGACACTGACTGGTAATGGACCGTGTGTGTCACCGTCAGGGACTTCTGTTTCGCTGCCTCTCCGAAGTCAGCATCCGTCAACAGGACCGTGGAGCGATCGTCTGCAGAATACAGGAAGCCAGGGACAGTTATACCCCCTGTTCAGTGACTCCCTGGCTGCCTCTCTCCTCGGTACTTGCATTATTGCTCATGGCAACAGTAACAACCTCATCTCATCCAGCAAAAAAAAAAAAAAAAAAAGAAACCCAAAATATTCAACCACTGTATTAGAATTACTCCAGAATGAAAAAAAATAGATTATCCTTAGGGGTTGACTTAGGAGCATGACTTAAAGAGAACGACCGCAGAGAAGGGTCTCCCCTCTCTCCTGGGGCTTGGTTTCTTCTCATTAAGCACACATGGATCTGGGGAGGACGACTGGGTGGCTGTCCATTTAATAGAGTTTGGGGTTTATGCGTTTGTTAAAAGCTCACCCGAGACACCACCGGCCATGTCAGCATCGCCCAGGGTTGAGGCTGCCATTTCAAATAAGCTCTCTTTGAGGAACAAGAAAAACTGCCCTGCGGTCATCTATCCCAGGGTCGCCTCTCATATGGAAGATGGCAAATGTTCAAGATGGGGCATGGGGGGAGGAGAAGAGAAGGGCCAGTCTTCAGAGTAGACTTGATTGATTCCTTGATTTTAACTGTTCTGAGGTATATGCCTTTCCTTCCCAACTCTCCTGAGCTTCAGTGACTCTAGGGCATTCTGTAAATTGACTTCTCAAAATGACTCACTTGTCAGACTTCCCAGGACCTACTGGCACAGGGCACTTGTAGGTTAGGGAAGCCTGGGTGCAGATGAACGCAGAGCATTTTAAGCCTTTGAGGAAGGAGCAGTCAGTCGGGCTGCGTGTCATGATATTTGGCTGTCTCAGATTTTCATTACTTTCTTGTGATACTTTTCACACTTTCCTAAGAGCTTTTTGACTCCAAGGGAAACTTTCGTTAGGGTATATGGAGTTTTTCATACATTTTCAAGCACTGCCGGCTGGGGTGATGTTCGTATGAGTTTATCAGTCGGCTGGGACCACACTACAGCGGGCTTGACACTGAACGGTAATGCGAAAGTCATGAACAACACAGCTAGACTGCTGTGCCCAAAAAAGGCTCTGAACAGAACGAACCTTACAAAATCCAATTACTCAGGCTCTGGCAGGAAAGGAAAACCTCTTGAAGTCAGAATAAAATTTCTGGGCAGAGAAAAAGAGGAAGGACTGCCAGGAGGTCTGCTGACACCCGTACAGCCCAGATCGGTGCCATGGTGGGAGCCTGGGCTCGGCTTGGGTGTCCCGCCCTACATCTGTCCCTCCACCCTCGAATAAGGCGGCCTTTCCACGGAGGTGGGTTCTTATAATTGGACCTGGTATCAGAGGCCCGACATACATTCGCTTTCATCCATTGTGGTTTCTATCATGTAGCCCCGCTGAGAACACGCCAGAGTATCTGTGGGGCTGGGTTTCCAGTTTTATGGGACATTTCGGGTGCCTGTCAGTTTGTGAGGTTGACCATCCATTCTGGCTAGAAATTAATGGCTCTCCCGTATTGGGTTCTTGTAGGCAGAGCCCAGAGCGTTTTAAAGCATCATGTCTCTACTTCCCCAATAATTAGAAGATGCCATCGACCAACCGTCAGGCACCACCGGGAGGTAAACGACTCTTGGTGATGAATGATCCTGCAGCGAATGTGCTATATCTCTGGCTAAGGGTCGTTATTATGTACGGAAACGACGGGCAGACCTTCCTCTGGTGTTTGGTCAGCAGTGACTAGCTACTGGGAGGTAATACACCACTCCCAGGATCCGCCTAGAGACCTGTTTTCACAGCTGTAGGCAGAGTTATTAACAAGTCTGGTGAGAACATTTAGCAAATGTGTAACTGTATTATAAAGTCATAGGAATTACAATTTGATTTTGGAACCGATGTTTCAAAGGAAATCTTAGTTTTAGTGCCCAATTCACTGGGTTCAATAAAAGAGATTCCAGATACACTACAGAAAAGGTAATGAGAAACAAAACATGGTGCCGTGCCCTGAGGTGAGGCAGCTAATTAAATCTTGTGTATTTCAGGATGAGTAGTGAGCCCTCATACAACAGGGTAGTATTTAGCTGAAGTTGGTTGATCCAAGGTCACATTGGACATGACCAAGCTGTGCTAAGTGCTGTTATGCCTGAACCAAACTTGAATCCTGCACGGGCAGCCCAGGTCTTAGAATTTAGGAGCCATTAGGTCAGACATCCCCACTGTTCTATTAAAAGACCATAAAAGCAGGGCAGGGTCAAGGGGCAATGGAGGTGTCCTGCTGATCTGGCCACTCATCACTGCCTAATTGGCAGGAGGTATGGAGGGTACATGCCAGGAGTTGGGTGGTTTTAGCCAAACCACAGGGAAGGGTTGTCCTGGGACCAAGTGCCAGCAAACATCTTCCGGAACAGACACAGAGTGAAGTTCAAAGAGTGGCAGTCTAGGAAACCTGCCTCAGAGTCTGTTTCCATGAGTACTGGGGGGTCCAGCCATACTTCTAAGGTGAGGAGTTCTGGGAAGTAGCCTGTTGATACGGAGGAAGGTGACGCCCAGTCACCAAAGGTGAAATCGGTGGCCAGGTGGGGGACCTGCCCTGGTTTTGCTCCTGTCTGTGTGACCTGCAAGCTACAGAACCTCTCGACGTCCCAGTTTCCAAGTAGAATCTTTTTCCTATGTTGTTTGGGAGGCGTAAGTTAAATAATCCACATACAATGCTTATAAAAGTATGTGAACTTTAGAGCACTCTTAATAAATGTTAGCTATTCTTCTGATCATTACTGCAGTGGAAATACAAAGTCTCTGATTCTGGAATAAATACAACCATCTAGACAGGCAGTGTGGACAGCGGACTTCGAGTGGAAAGAGGCTGGAAGGAGTTAGGACACCTGGGTTCTGGGTGGACAGGCCACTGAAGCTCTCCGGGTGTCTTTTGCGATCGTGAAACAGGGGAGCTGGGACTTTTCCAGAGCCCTGTGAAGGATTTTTATGAGGTGCCAGGGGGTGGAGAAAGATGTCCTTTGCAAAGACATTTGTAGAATTTAAAATTTTTCTTTAATAAAGGCCTTATTGGAGTTGAGGAGGAGCTCATAAAGTGGATTTCCAAGACGGGGTCTTAGTGTACAGCCCTTCTCGGTTTGCTTGATTATAAATGTTGGTTCTTTGGGGTGGTACCAAGAGACTCTCCAGGAGAGAGCCAACTTGGGACAGAGTTGGGGTTCTCTCAGGTGAACTCTGTGGTTTACATAAGTTCATTTCCCCCATATTTGCTGGTACTTATTATTCTCCTCAATAACAGTTGTCTACCTTCTAACTTCTTTGCTCATGTAGCATTCAAGATGTCCCCATGTCTAATATTTCCCATGGCTCAGGGTTTGGGCTGAGAGGGCATGGCTGTAGCAGCCACATTGTGTAAGGCAGCAAACAGGACACCTTACCAATGGTCTCCATTGTGTCTCTCTCTTCAATCAAAAGCTGAGCCCTGGGTATGTCAATGTGCATCCTCAGGGTTTGCTGTTGCTTGCTCAACGTGTCTGAAGTCCGGGTATTCTTACTGGGAATAAAAAAGAGGGATGCATTAACAAATTCAGTTCAGTGTTACCCTAGGCCAACATGTGCTTGTACACCAACTTATTATCTAATTATGTGGGGAGGGGAGGGGAAGACACACCAGATAGATTTTTTTCCTTAATTCAAATGATATTTATTAATATTAAATTTCAGCGGTCAGTTGTGAGGTTCAGAAAATACCAACTGTCAATAAAGATTGGTTCTGCATCTATCAATAGAAACTTTGGACTTTCCTATTTCTTGTCTAAAAGCAAAATGAAACACACACACAGAAAAACATTCTTAAATCAACAACATTTTCACTTGTCAGACATGAGATATTCCAATGATGGTAAGGGAGAAAACATGTGTACTGGTCATTCACTGGATGGGGTTTTACTAACAGATTTGTATTATACCTGGAGTCATTTTATTTTTGTTCTAGTAACAAATCATAAACCTTGTTAGCTTCCCTGACATTAGTTTAGTTTTCCGAACCCAATTACATTTTAGAATAGAAAAAAAGCAATTACTATAAGAATTTATCTCAAAATTTGTGTACCAGAAAATTACTCTTAGAGTGAGCTGTCTCCTAAAAGTAAATGGAAATAGGTAGTAAAACTGCATGGTATAATCAAATTCAGTTTCAGCTCACAGCAAAAAAAAAAAAAAAAATCTGCATGTTGGACAAAAATACAAAAAAGTCGATAAAAGCTTTAATTAGCAATGCACGTTAGAAAAATGGTTGTTCAATCTTTACAGAATTATAAGAATTGAGTAGATTTAAGAATACTTAATATTTAAGAATATTTTCTGAAACACCTTCCAGGAAGCAGCAGGCATTCAGATAAGTTAATCAATGTGATAATCTATGGCATCCTTAAGTCTAGCTCATTAACTGCCAAAGTCTGTTTTGAGAAAGATTTGCGGAGCCTGGCACGCTCAGTGTTAATTATATGCAATGGAGAACAATAAAGGTGTATCCACACTAAAATCTCAAATGCCTTCTGCTCCAAGCAAGCCTTCACCAGGAAGCTCAGAGCTTCCTCATCCATGAGGAAGGATCCACTCTTGAACCATGTGGTTGATGAGTGTTAATAACCTGAAGGTCAAGTTCACTCAAGAAGCTGTTTAAATGTTTGCATTCAGAGGTCCGTGTTAATATTCTGAGTATTTTCCAATGGCTCTTTCCTGAGTGTAAACAAAACAGCTCACGGAAATGGCAGCCTTTGAAAAGTGCAGCAGCTCTACCTAGGCCTTGATCTTGAACCAGATTTCTTGCTCTGCAGATGGGTAACTGGGTTATGTAGCTAGACCATGCTAATTACGCAGAGCCCAAATTCAAAAGTTTTGGCCTGAATTTTTTACATGGTCTATAAATGTTTTTAAATTATTTACTTAACCAAGTTCTTACTTTATTTGTGTGTGTGTGTGTGTGTGTGTGTGTGTGTTTAAAGCAAAGATTCAGATCCTTGCATAAAATGAAGAGCGTTGGTGGCTTGGGGAGCTGCAGTTACGTCAGGCTCTATTTCCACAAAAACATATGGGGAACTACTCCTCTGTGAATATCTGAAAGATCTGTTTCGAAACTTCACTAGGGACCCGAGTTTGTCCTTGCATCAAAAATAGAAGCGTGAGCTAGTTCCCTCTGCTCATCATGAATAGTTATGAGGCAGAGCCCACAGCTGCTCAATGAACAGCGAGGAACCCTGCGCAGCTATACTTAACAGCAAGGGGTCTGCTGTCAGGTTGACACAGGAAGCAAGTGACATCACTGCTGTGCTCCATGGCGATGGACACAAAGACTTAGAATATGATTAAACTCTGTGAACGGGGACAATCAAAGCTGGAGGTAAATGCCCCTCCTCGCAGGACGAAGCTGCAAGCCCTGCAGCTGGAAGGCGAGAAAGTTGCCCCACAAACCTTGAGATTCAGGGGCTTATTTTTCTTCCCTCTCTTTGCACTTCCTGTTTCCTTTGCTTAGGACACACTCCCCCAACGCAATGCTCCTGTGGCTGCCCCCTCCCCTCTATCTTTTCAGAGGAGCCGGTGGAGTCCTGCTGTGGGAACTCCCCATTCCCCATTTAGTCTTGTCTCCTCAAAACTTAAAACTCCCTGCCATATGTTTAAGTGAGTTATTTATTAGTCGTCTCTGCCAATGGACTCTAAGCTCCTCAAAGGATATTTTCATCTCTTCTGTCCCCTGTATACCCTGAAACTTGGAACGGTATATAACCAAAGTAGGTGCTCAATTAATATTTGTTGCAGGTGGTCGAATGAATAATGTTTGGGCACAATGGGAGCTGAGTCACACCTCCTAGAGCCTTTGCTTTGGGGGCACTAACACTTTTCTCAATCTAAAAGGGTTATCGGGGCCCAAGGAAATTGTTTCTTTATCTGAATCTGTGCTGCTGTATTTTATAATCTCTTGTTACACGGAAGTCGATTCCCCCAAACTATAATAATTGGCCATTAGAACAGCAGCAAACCTTCAAAAAAAAAAAAAAGAAAAAAGCTATTTAAAGAAACCTCATTTGTAACCTGGAAAAAGATTCTGAATGTTTTCACTGTGGAAGCAAAATTGCATCTTTTATATGATATGGGATCATATGCTTAATATATTGGTTATTATTGAAATATAATCACCCACCATCCATTTGCCATCTGGTTGTCTGATTAAAATGACAGAGAGCTGACCTTGGTTCACAGTGGATGGTGTTTCTGGGCTCAGCCGATAAATCATGTGCAGTTGCTACAACACTTTAAAATCAATATTTCCTTAAGATTTGGGGGAAAAAACCCTAAACTAATGACGATTTCTGCATACCATCCCCCTTCCTCCCCAAAATGTAATACGAAGCATCCTGTAAGTACAAAATAACTGTAAGGATATCAGGATATGTCTCGTTGTAACAGCCGGATGGGCATTTTTCTTTTTTACTATGTGTATAAAAATATAAACATCAAAAAGCTACATTAACTTGATCTCTCAGTCTGAACCCTTCACTGCTCACAACTAGCTTCCTTACTAATAGTGGTCCTTGGACATTAACCATGTGTTGCTTAGTACCTTACAGCAAGCTGGTCTCACCTCTGAGAAGCCTGGTATATTTAAAAAAAAAATGTTTTCTTGCCTAATCGTATAAAAGGAAAACCCTTTCTATCTGAGCATGGTGGATGAAGTCTGTCTTCTCTCTCCTCTACGAGGTGACTTGCTTAGGTGAGATGGATGAGTGTCCTGAAGCATGAGGCCCAGCGATGGGAGTGGCAGCCTGTGGGGGACCCCGGGGGGGGGCACTCCAGGTTGTCTGTGTTTGTCCTGCAGTTGCACCTGCCCGTCTGGCCCCGGGACAGCTAATCTCACCGAAATACACAGATCTTTCCTTGAGGAGCTTGGGTGGACAATAAATGTTATATTCACCCAGATCATGGGGTGATAAAGCTAGGAGCAATTCACAATTGCTGTTTTTAGATAAGGAAAACAGGGCACAGAGAGAGAAAAGGATGTACAGTAAGCCTCCTACATATGAACCTTCAAGTTGCGAACTTTCAAAGATGTGAACGTGCGTGCCGTCAACGTCAGGCGCGAGTGAAATTGCAGCCTGCCCTCCATCTCCTGTTGCTGATGACCCTTCAGCTCTACCATCTCCCACCTCCTCTCCCTCCTCCAGCCAGTAACTCTTCTTGCCTGTTCACTCGGTGCCAGCCCCTGGATGCCAGCTGTTGAACTGTACGACTGTACTTTTCAAGGTATTGTAAGATTAAAAACGTTTTCTTTATTTTTTGTGTTTGTTTTTGTGTATTATTTGTGTGAAAAGTATCATAAACTTATTACAGTACAGTACTATATAGCCGATGGTGTTAGTTGGGTCCCTAGGCTAACTTTGCTGGACTTACAAGCAAATTGGAGTTACAAACGCACTCTCGGAACGGAACTTGTTCGTATGTTGGGGACCTTACTGTACCCCCCCAAATCACAAAGCCAGCCGGTGGCAGTATTAGCCCTAGAATATAAGTTTGTGATTCTATGTCCCAGCCTGCTCAGTCCTCACCTTCCCAGAGAGACCAGTGACCAAGATCAGGAACAGCAGTTCCATAGGGCTTCTCTGTACCGAAGGGTCTGACTTGCCTAGACTTCCTGGGCTACATTTGGAATGTGCTTGGCCCTAACCTGACCAGGTAGGGGACAAGGTTTTTTGTTGCTTAGCCTGTTAACCTGCCAAACTTAGATCGAACTGACCTTTCATGAATAAAAACATTGCTTTCTCTTCTAAATTAATCCCATAAAAATTCACCTATTTGAGGAGCTTGGAAATTCTGTTCCTTTTCAGTCACTTTCATCCTTTGGAGAAAAGCACCTTAAACACCTTAAGTGGGAGTAATTACTAGTTTTAATGTTCCTAATTTCATGTTGGCAACTGCAAATATCATTCTGATTCCGGCTCTTATCAATAGGTGGTCTTTCCACCACAGTAACTGCCCTATTAACAAAGAAGGAAGAAGATGCTTTCTGATGTCTTGCCTGGGGTTCATTACAAGAGGGAGGGAAGGCAGCAGAGAAGCTAATACCACATCACCCTAACGAAACAAATGTTGAACATGTCAGGAAACACGGACCCCAGTGTCACAGGCTTTGGGTAGAGGCATGATTGATGATCCGGGAGTGCACGAAGGAAGTGGCCAGAAGCTATCTGGGAGGACACGCAGCTGCAGGAATCAGGCTGGGGTACAAATCAGGGAGGTGGACCTGGGTGTATACAGGAACGGGGGCCCCTGGGCTGAGCAGGTTACATCCAGTCTAGAGGGGGCGTCGAGCGCAGGTCCAGATACCCGTGATCGTCGAGGCTGTGCCCCGTGTGGCAGAACACTTTCAGGAGAAGTCAGAAAGCCACAGTTTTATGTGAAATGTCTTGATTTTTAAAGGACATCAACAATTTCATATTTTTAAGACTACATTAGAAAATTTACTTTATTAGATAGGTAATTATTATAAATCGAATGACTCTGGCTTATTTGCGTTCCAGATATTTTTGTCTGATTTGTTCAATACAAGCGCACATGTGTCTGGCTGCCTTCTATGTGACCACTAGCAAACAAGTACAGACTTGCACAAGAGCATGGACTCAAGGCATTTCATATAGCTTTTCATAATCTTCTCATGTACGTTTAATCTAGTGTGACAGGATTAGATAGATGGAGACATTTTACAGACCATTTGCATCTCTGAGCTCTACTCTGGGCTCCAGATTCCTGCTACCAGCTATCTGACACCTTCATTGGAGGCTTAAAAAGCATCCCCAACATGACCCTTACAAGCCTTTTTTTTTTTTTTTTTTTGCGGTACGCGGGCCTCTCACTACTGTGGCCTCTCCCGTTGCAGAGCACAGGCTCTGGACGCGCACGCTCAGCGGCCATGGCTCACGGGCCCAGCTGCTCCGTGGCGTGTGGGATCTTCCCGGCCCGGGGCACGAAGCCGCGTCCCCTGCATCGGCAGGCGGGCTCTCAATCACTGCGCCACCAGGGAAGCCCCCTTACAAGCCTTTTCTTTCTGATCCACATCCCCTTCCTCTGCCCTACAAAAAGAAAAAGTCCATACCCTGCATCTATCTTCCTAATCTTGGCAAATGGCACCAATGTTTATCTAATTGCTCACACCAAATATTTCAGAGTCATTCTTGATTCCTTCATACCTGTTACCAACAATTCACACTGTCTTAAAACACAGTATGGACAAACAAAGACATCTGTGGGAAATGTAATCCATGAGCCAACGGTATTCAACCTCTGTCTTAGGTCTTCACACATACTGGTGATATGGGAGAGGACTCTTTGTGAATAACAATAAAGTACTACTCTGATATGCAAAGGTGAGGGAGGAAGTTAAAGCCAACTGTGGTGCTGTAGGGGATGGGAAGAGACCCTATACTCCATCTCTTTTATCTCCTACGTTAGTCATCCTAAAATGACAACGTCAAGGTCACCATCAGGGTCCCTGACATTTTTCTTTTTGGCCACGCCTTGTGGCTTGCGGGATCTTAGCTCCCCAACCAGGGATCCAACCCCAGGCCTTGGCAGTGAAAGCACTGAGTCCTAACCACTGGACCGCCAGGAAATTCCCTGACATTTTTCTTATCTGGTTCCTAGGCTCTGATTATCCTCTTTTTACTTTTGGTTTAATCATTACAATATAAAGTGCAAAGGTTGGGGTGTCTTGTACAGTTGTGAACATGCACTTACTTATTCTACTACCCTTAGTCATTCACCTACTCAACAGTTATGAGTGGGGCAACTATAGTGCTGGTTTCTCCTAACATGGTGATGAAATAGCCTGTGACTTCCAAGACCAGACTGAATAGATATTTGCAGCAGAAGGTGGTGGGTGCTCTGGTGGAGGGGTGCTAAAGGGGCAGCGGGAGCTGAAGGCAAGGAGAATCTTCCTTGATCAGGCCATCAATTTTGAACCCATTCCCTTTCATGGATTCCCTTTCACCTGGCTAACTGTTAGGAAGGAAGCTTGACCTCAAAGTGGCATATTTGGTGAAAGCAAAACCAAAGCTACTTACTTAAAATGCGCCTCATTATTCTCGGGTTAATGGGAAATGTTCTATTGGTTGAGTCCAGCCAACAAGAAAACTACCTATGGTGTGCATAACTGCATATTATTTGGTATCTATGTCTCTAACCAAGCATTACATGGATATTTAGTCTCCTGGAATGAAAATTATATGTCAAGTGAAAAATGGGTTATCAATTTCAGACTGTCATTAAGAAAAAGAAATCATAAAAGCAAGTTCTTTTCAACATGATATTTGGTCTTGTTCTTACCTCATGAGCATTTCAGCTAAACTCTTTGCATCTGGGGAAAGAAAGCTGATATTAGTATAAGATAGACAACTCATTAACATTCACTTAAGCATTTGTGACAAATATTCTACAGAATCAGATGACAATAACCATTTTTAAATGTAATTTATATCGAAATCATTGCTAATAACCTAAACTTTTATGGATCCCTTGTCTGTTCTAAATGAGACATACACACGCACACACACACACATATATATATACATATATATGTATACACATATATGCATAAAGGTAGCATAAAAAGATAGGTACAAAAATGCTCAGATCTGCTAAAGGTTATATTACAACCTATTCATTTGCCACTTTCCAAAAACCCAATTTTACTTTCAGAAGTCAGAACATTAACACCTTGAAAGTAATTCATTATGTAGTACAAATTCTACTCCTTTTGTTATCAAAATGAAAAAGCTTATGATCACTTAAAAAAGTCATTATTACAGAGCTATGCATCCCTTTGGTTGATCAAAGAATTGTATAAACAGCATATCACTGTGTCTGGAAACTTAGATGTTTATTTCAAACACAGAAAGAAAGCTTTTCTTTATTTCTTTTCTCTGAAGACGTTATTTACCAAGATCTGGTTACCACCCCTGACAAAAGAAATCCTGCCTAAAAATGATGTAATTTTTTTAACCTTTTTGATGGCATTGGTTTGAAATTCTAATTTCCCTTAAAATATAATTTGTTCTTTTTACACATCTTACCTGACAAAAATGAATGTTTCCTTTCTTAGAACACAAAGCCCTTCTTTATGATTTTATTTCATTGCTCTCTAAAAAGCCTTGATGTTAAGTGTTCAATGAACAGAATTTTCTGGAAATGGATTCAGCTGTCTGTGTGAGTGCCAGTGAAGCGATGCATTTGTTGGAGCATTTTCATCTTTGGGGGCTAACAATTGAATGCAGTCGCTTTTATTTCAGGGAGCAGAGTGCTGTAATTGGGAGGTGTGGACTGTCACGGGAAGAGCCACACGTGGGCAGGCACCCCATGAGTCAAAGCTCAGCTTTTCAAGTCAGCCATGCCAGTTCCCACCTCGCAGCGAGGCCCCGGCCTTGCGCACAGATGGGTTCTGTCTGGGAAATGAAATAGCTCCCTTTATCCCACCCACATGGCAAAGCAAAGAAAGCAAAACAGCATCTAATTTCTCAGCTCATGGCTTTATATTTATCTGCAAAGACAAAGTAAATATGATGAGCTTCTTCTCTTCCTGAATGATTTAACACTTACAAAGTAAATATACATATACACATATATAAAATGCCAGAAGCTTGGGATTAATTAGTTCTATGTAACAACCAAGCAGTGGCTAGTTCAATACTCTAAAAAAGAGGAAAGATTTCCAAAGAGTAAAACACTGTACTTCAGCTCACAATCTGAAGGAAACTCCTACTCGAACATCTTCAGAATGGACCTGCGTTCCTTGTTCTGCCATAATCGTCGTTCTTTTTCTATTTCTGAAGTTAGTCATCACAGTTTTCTCTTCTATGATTTTTTTTTTCTATCAATGCACCAAGGGATGGCAGCATCCAATGAGTGAGGACAGAGGTCCCTCCAGTACTGACGTGCTCTAACTGCAAATTTTCCACGTCTACAATTAGCAGGCATCTTCATCCACATATTTAGGTGCCCAAAGCCATTTTGGTCTACCCTTCCCTATGCTTATCATCTTACAGTGGATCCCTTTCCCTTTCTGTCTTAGCTACTACTTCCTCCTTCTGATTCATCTTAAACTGTGAGAAACATTATATTCATGGAAACTCACTTCTTCTGTGAGTTCCCCTTTGAGGAAGCTGAGAGCTGGTGGGGTTTTAAGCACAGTGATGGGGTCTGGATAGCACAGTTGGCATCAAGGACCAGGCGTGAATGTCTTCTGGGGAGTGGGACCGAGTGGACTGCGGTCACAATTAAGCACATGCTAGGAATCTGGATTGCACCGGTTACTTTAGGACTGCTTGCCCATGTCCCCTTAATATCAGTCTGTGCCTGGGAATTACTGTGTCCTCCTTCGGAAACCAGGAAACTGGGATCCGGATACATTCAGTCATTTGCTGCAGCTGAGCAGGAAATCATAACCAATGTCTGTTGGTTCAAACTCTTTTTAACCACTGTCCTCGAAGTCCTTTATACATAGAGGGGGATACATGTCGTATCCTTAGGAACACACAGAGGAGCAGACGTCTCATGCCAGCTGACTGAGGACACACCCTGGAGGGTGCTGTGTCAGGCCGGGTGAGTCAGAAAGGATGGAAGACTGCCCACCTTAAAGAAAGTGTGGACTTTAATGGGAAGAGTGCTCCAGGGCACAGAATTAACTTGTGTCTGAATTCTGAGCTCGTTCAGGAAGCAAGGAGTCGGTCAGTTTGACTACAGAGAGAAGTTTCTAGGGGTGGTGGGGAATGCGGATGGTCAAGATGGTCAGGAGCTAAGAAAATGCAACTTTGCATCACTGACCATAATCTGGAAGCTTTTACCTGGGCCAAGCAAGGGGGGAAGTGGAGGAAGGAGGGCAGAGGTGGTGGCCAGTGGGTACAGGTGCCATAAACAGCGTTAATCAGACAATGCAGAGTGCCCAGGATGGGGGGCTGGGGGCAGGGGCCTGGTGGCGGGGAGTGGTTGACATGATAGTAGACAGAGGACATCTACAAGAATCAAGGACCTACTGTGTGCGGAGGGGACAGGCAGAGGGACCGTGGGGAGTCCAGGGAAATGGCAAGATTTGGGATATGCAGGGCTGGGTATATGGTAACACAAGGGACAGAAACAGTTGTCTAGAAGGACTTGGAAGCAGCAGTTTGGGTGCAGGCTGAGATGTCTGGCTTCAAACATATTGAGTCCTTTGACATATTAACGTTAAGTTGGGGGACAGATTTGGAATCCAGTGTCCAGCTGGGAGATATGTCATGGCTGAGATGGGCTCAGAGTCTTCTGTTTATACACGGAGAGGGGAAAGAGAGATGGAATTTTGGACACACTTCTGTTCAGGGGTGAGAAGGGAATCTGGGACAAGTTAAGATAATATATTTAAAGTCATGGAATCATGGTATCTTAAGAGCATTACAGACTTTCCAAATCAGCCTCGTAATAAATGTCTGAATCCCTTCCACAGCGCCTTGGACAGAGGTTAAAATGAGCCAAGCCGCTGGATGCTCCAGGGATGGAGCAATGCCCTTGCTGCACGTACGGTGCCGACCTCTCTTCCCACTGCTGACCTGCCTTCTACGTCTGTTGACGGCTCCCCACTCAACACATCTCCCTGGGACTCTGGCTCTTTTCTCTCTCCTCAGTTCAATTCTCATTTCCTCGTCAGCAGCTCCTTCTCTGGTCTCCCCAGCTCCAGACTCAGCCCTCTAAGTGACACCCCCACTGCAGGAAGGATCTGAAACATCCCCACTGCAGGAAGGATGGATCTGAAACACAGCCCTCACTGGGTTGCATCTGTGCTCTGAAACTCTCAAAGGAACCTCCCTACCAACAGGAATCCTCAGCTCAGGGTACTAGCCACCCATGCTGGCCTCAGTGGTCTTTCCAGCTCGGTTGCCTCTTACTTTGGTCCACCAACCCTGTCTCTGAGTTTCCTGCTCTTGCATTTTCTGCCGAGACCCCCGTGACTTTGTTCCTCTGAGGCCCTTGGAGATGGTGCTTTGTCCCCACCCCTCCAGACAGACGTGACTTGCTCTGTACACCCTCCCAAGCCCGGCAGGTGAAGCTGGTGTTCTGGTTCCCTGGGCTTCCAAGGACATCTGCACCGTCTAACCTCTCTGCATCTGTTCAGCACAGCCTTTGCACCTTTCATTGTAACTTCCTGTTTTCATATTGTCTCTCTATTGGCCCTTTTGCCCTTATCTCCAGGCTCAGCCCAGTCACTGGAACAGTAAAGCCAAATACAATTTTTCCTGAGGATACAATTAATCACGAGAGACACCTTCCTTTTCTTGTGTTGAAATCCCTTGGTGTAATTTCTATCTGGATATAACAACGGCACCTTCAGGAAACGCTGAAAAAACCATTCGAATATTTCCAGGTAGTGCCACGCCCCAAGTAGCTCGGCTTCAGTGTTGTCTTTTCTAGGTTGAATTCTCTAATTTTCTTGACCACTCCTCAGGTGGCATAATTTCTAGGTAATTCCTTACTTGGGTCTCTCTTTTATGAAAGACATTTCCCCCTTCCTTCCTTCCCTCCCTCCTTCCTTCCTTCCTCCCTCCTTCCCTTCCTTCTTTCCCTCCTTCCTTCCTTCCCCACTTCCATCCTTCCTTTCTTCCCTTCCTCTCTCCTTCCCTCTTTTTTCCCTCCCTTACACCCCCCTTCCTTTCTCTTAATCCCCCTCCCCCTTCCTCTCTCCCTTTCTTCCTTTTTTATAATTCTTGTTCCACATTTTCTGGTCTGAATAGTTCTCCTCTTGGTTCACATCAAAGTAAGACTGATGTTGAGTCCTTCTTCTGCTACCTGCCATCTGTTAAGATGAGAACATCATCTCAAGTCATCTTCTTCTTGCCCAACAGAGCTCAACAGCCTTTTGTGTTGTCTGCCACTTTTTTCCACCAATTTCAGCTCAGTCTGAGATTTAGACTTTGTGACACCTTTCCTGAAGCCCTGGCTACTTCTCTGTGCCCATCCTGGGCTTTGTGCTCAGCTCTTCATCTTTCGGGTGGGGAGATGGTGGAGAAATACTACCAGGGTAGCCTAGAGATATTGAAAGATGGAAAAAAGCAGTTTCAAAAAAATAACATGTGCTAGCACTATGAATGTGCAAAGAGGGCTAGAAGGTGATAATGAAAGGAGAAATTGGGGATCAGAAGGTAATTGGTCACCTGCCTTTAGGAGAGCACTTTCATTTGAGTGGTGGGGAGAGCAGTGAGACTGAGGATTTGGGAGCTGGTGAGACTCGGTGTAAATAGTTGAGTATCAAAGACTCTTTCAAGAATTCAGTGGGGAAAAGAAATGGAAAGAAGGGCAGCAGGTTAGAAGATAGGCAAACAAGAAGGAGTCCTTTTTTTTTAAAATATAGGGGAGCCTGAGTGGTAGCGAATATAGAGATAAAAAATAAATAAACCAAATATTTTTGATGGGCAAATATAAAATTATAAAGTCACTATTGATTCTGTGTTAATATATCTTTTAATTCTATGTTTCTTTGATACATCTTTTTAAACTAGCTTAATATGGATGTGACAGGCTTTCTTTCTTGAATGTTCCAAAGCTGAAGAAGTTTCACAGGAAGAGAACTGGGTAGACAACAGTGATTTCGGCTCTCCTGCTAATTCTTCCCTAACTGATGTGTGATTTCCAAGTTCCCTTCAGTTTTCATGTCAGCAAAATAGAGCATAACAGTGTCAAGTTTATTTGCACCTATTTGCACAGCTATTAAGACACTAAAGCAAGATAGAGTATAGTAAAGCCTTATGGAAAAGGAAGAAGAGAGAAAACATGGAAAGTGCTGGCACTCTGTCAATTAATACACAGTTCAGTCAGTTCTTGGGAAGAGGCACCTCAGCTGGATGAAGAGCCTCGCAGTGTGGTCTCCCGGGTTCCGTGTTCTTTGTGGACCATTGCTCCTGTGGGGTCTGTACGTGGCATGAGGGTTCTTATTAACAAGGCAGCACGGGCCTCCAACATTGCAGCCGTGGCAGTCCTGAGTGCACACGCTAATGTTTCTTTAAAAAGGACGACTCTCATTCATCGCCACATCATTACATTTTCATCCCCGAAGAAGTTCTAGTTAAGTGAATGGCATCTGCTTTGGTTCATACCTCTACTGAGCAGTCACTAGCACACACCCACAAAAACATAAAAACCAATTTGGCGGCAGCAGATTTCCCCCTGCTTTACCATCTCTCAAAAGCTCTTATTGGCAAGCTCCCTCGCAACAATCCCTGCTTTCTGTGGAATTTAAAGGGGTCTCATAAAGTAGCTATATTCCTAAGGGCTATAAAACCTGCATTTACATTTTTACAAGGTCGCAAAGAGGACTCCCAATCGTCAGCTCAAATGAAAGTTGATTCCAAAACCATGACAAAGTATATATCCCAGAAAGGAAACTGTATAGACTCGCCATCTCAGAAAGTTGCAAATACAAACACGGAAGAAACAGAGCACGTGGGCAGAGGGCAAAGCCCAGGGTATCCCAGAAAGGAAACTGTATAGACTTGCCATCTCAGAAAGTTGCAAATACAAACACGGAAGAAACAGAGCACGTGGGCAGAGGGTAAAGCCCAGGGTATCCCAGAAAGGAAACTGTATAGACTTGCCATCTCAGAAAGTTGCAAATACAAACACGGAAGAAACAGAGCACGTGGGCAGAGGGCAAAGCCCAGGGTGACCCCAACTCTCCCCATCCTTCTCCTGCCCCCCCCACCCCGTCCCTCGCTCCACGGCTGCAGTTGGCCTGGCCCTGCTGCCATCCCACTGTTCCTTTGTTTCCCCACACTCAGACACAGAAACCCCTTTTTAAAAATTTAGTTCTGCCATAACACATTTGAAGTTTTGAAAGGACAAGTTTTTTAAAATGAAGGTCAAAAGGAAAAACGAGAGGAAGGAAGGAAGAAAACGCAAAGCCGAGAACTAAAGTTTCAGAGTAGAGGCTTCTGATCCCATCTAAGCCCCAAACTGGGCATTTATGAGCTAGGCAATGAAGTCTCTGCGGGTGCCTACCTCCCACCCCTTCACTATGGAGCACCGGGGACCCTTTGCATATGTAAGACTCAATGCATCAGTGCCACGACCATCTTTACGCAAGTCTACCTTGAGTCCAAGGTCTTTGCGCTCCTAGATGCACACCTTTCTTCCTTTACATTATTAAAGTTCAAGCTAAGCTTTGGTCTTACAGATGAGGAGAGATTTAGCTCATTTGCAGGGCAGATTAATGGAATATTAAACAGTCGTGGTCCACCCCTTCAGTTGTGCCTGTGGAGGGCTCCAAGGCCACGTTCTCTCTGAGAACGGCCTCCTGGAACTAATGGGCCTTAGAGTGTTAATGCACTTTAAAGCAAGCTTAAAGTAATAAATAGGCTTCTGTTCAAGGGAAGAAGGCCATTTTGCCACAGAAACATGGTCAAGTTTTATGTCATACGTTGATTTTTATCTTTGGCTTCTTTGAAGTCTTGGAAGTAGCTTTTTGGCTTGACGCTGCCCGTTGACCCATACGGGTTGGTGCTTTGCACCTTCTTGGGTAAACTCATACTAGAGGGGGAAGCTTTTAGTGATCCTGGACCTGTTTGCTTGACATGGGAATCAAAGTTTTATAAGATTGTGTCTGCTGGGATCATGGTGATTTATTTTATAACCTTGCACTTCAAAGGATCTAGCGGTGGGGGGAAATCAGGGCATGGCTTAAAGCAAAATGTGGCTTCTGAACTCCTGGATAAGGTTACAGATTTTTAAAAAAATGTAGCACTTGAAGACAATTTAGACTTTAGGAGGTCACTAGGCTCTAAAATTAGTCAAGCGCTCAGGAAGGAAGAATATAGGTTCGCTAAATTGCTTGAGTCCCATTTTCTTTCTTTCTTTCTTTTTTTTTTTTTTTTTTGGATTTTTACATAAAAGCACATTTACGTATGGTGCATTCACTAGGTTGCTTGTCTATACGGTGAAACAAACCTGCTTAAAAAGATTGAGTACCATCTAGCAATCAAACAAGGTCTATGACAGGGAGTTGATCTTACAGTGTTCATTAGGGACCCTACAGTATTTTCCTATAATCCAGATTTATTTCCAGTTTTGATCCTGATCAGTGGTTGCTCGGGCAACTTCGACATATTATTAGAAATGTCCTTATTTTACACTATAAAATATTGTATGAAGCCTTTCAATCTGTAAATATATTTGAACTGATTCTAACCCAGGGATAGGATCTGTGCCTTATGTGGGTCAGGTAGTAACTGGATGATTCTACTTATGAACTCTGTTTAATAGATAGGCACCTACTACCGTAAACTCTGTGGCTGTGCTTTCTTTTCATGAGAGAATTGGAAACATTTTGTGTTATTAATTAACATAACATTTCAAGGGCCCTTCAGGCCTAAAAGACAAAGATCTTTTGCGGGCAAGGTCTGGCCTTTCACTGATTCCCCCTTAACAGCCCTAGTCACTTGCTCTGCCCTTTTATGACACAGTTTTCAATGTTAAAGAAAGATGAGTCTGTCCCTTGAAAGCCTTTGCTGACCATTCTGGGACAGAACCTTAGTAACCTTTTTTTCTCTCTAGGACGTAGCCAAAATCTTGTGATCAAATAGAAATGGTTAATAAGAAAATTTTACTGTTGGTTTTAAAAAAAATGTTACACCTGGCATGTGGTAGATAATCAATGAGGGTGTGTTGAATTAAATATTTCAGTGCATCCAAAGTAAAACTTGCCATTTGGAAGGCGATGGAATTAGGTGTCCGATCATTTTGCCTTCTTGCTGCCCTCTTGTCAGACTCTTGATTTGGAAGCTTTTATTAAGCACGTAAAATGCAAGACTGCAGATACCTTTATGCCCTGCAAGCTACTTCTCTGGAATACTTTGCTTCTCAGCATCTCCTATGAATACATCTTCTTTTCCACAGCACTTATTTTCATCCCACTGAAACCTTTGTGCTGGCTCTATCTCTTCTCTGGCACAAAGAAAACAAAACCATTTCCGGGGAATGAAAGGCTGGACTCGCTAATGTAATGTATTGCTTTCTTTACGAAGACCAGCTACAAAATAGTGGTGTCAAATAGCAGAGATGCCGACAATAAAAATGTCAGCCCAGGATATTTTCTGGACAGAGGCCTTGCCAAGCAATAACTAAATTACAAGGGACTATTAAGAACAAAAAGGAAGGATGTCGCACCTGCCATCAGTCTAACTCAAATGCACCAGGAAGAGTCAGCAACATCTTTAGCATCTTTTCCTTACTCTTGGTAAAGCAGAACGAAGTTGAGGTGCTTAAGTCATAAGTAGAAGAGGAAAATCAAACAATAGTTGGGGAGGTAAAAGTAAGCAACGGGGACCAGGGGCAAAAAGAAAAGGTGAATTTGGGAGAGGGTGGAAGATGCTGGGAAGGATTTCCTCAACGTTTAACTCATTTGCTGCCAAACCCTTGTCATCAAATAGAAATGATGGATGAGAAAATGTTACCGTTGATTTTTAAGAACGTTATATGGACAATTCATAGCCCTCTAAGTGCAGCCAGTTAGACATGGCTGTCTAAATGCATCAAAAACACGCCACCCTGGTTCCTCTATAACGATGTCCCTAAAGTCCACACAATGGGTTTCTGTTTTCGGTGAAAGAGGGGTTATAAAAATAAAGTCCTTTTGGTTTTTTTTTTTTTTTTTTTTTTTTTTGCGGTACTCGGACCTCGCTCCGAGGCATGTGGGATCTCCCCAGACCCGGGCATGAACCCGCGCCCCGTGCATTGGCAGGGGTACTCCCAACCACCGTGCCACCAGGGAAGCCCCCTTTTGATATTTTAATGACGAACACTTGTGAATGGAATCCAGCACAGCTCACCCGATATTGAATTTCTCAATAGATTAGAGCATTATGTTTTTGTAGTGCTGTTTTCTGTAGCTCTTGAATGCCCCCCCCTTTCCTCCCTAGTTGTGATGAATCACCTCCTCTTTTATGCTTAGGTAGGATTTGTTTGTTTTAGCATTCGTGACATTTTGGCTCTTTTCCTGGTACATGCCTGTGCGTCTGCCTCATACACTAAACCTAAAGTTCAGAAGGCTCTTTCTTTTCATCTTGTACATCGAGCACGTAGCACGGCCCTTAGGATATAGGATTCACTCAAGAGAATCTGCAAAATTAAAAGGTAAGTGGAGAATGTGATTTAGAAAGAATATTTCAATGAGATTGACGGTTCATCTGAATTATTGGGCTACAGAAGGTGTAAACGGAAGAACTATTAAAGTGTGCAGATGGAGTGCCATGTACTTCAAATATTTTAATTTGTTGGCCAACTAGAAGCACATTGATAGTAAAATGGGTTAGAGTCCCATCAAAAGGAGTGCTCTGGCTACCTGAAGACAGGTGAAAATATCCCCATGTTCTGCTGTTCTAACTGGACTACAGTCAAATCAAGCATTTACACAAGTGGTCAATACTTTCCAAGTCTACCAGCCAGGCTTGGGGATATCCCAGATATAGTATAAGGACAGTGCTTCCAGGCCTGTTCCTCAAATGCAACTTTGAAGAATACATGGGATGTTGCATACTCCTCACTGCACTGATATTAAAATGCAGGCAGCTTATATATACATTTTACCAAGAAGCGACTTGGTTAAATACCCTGACAGGTAAAGAGGAGGGACTCAGAGCACTGTCCTGCACAGGGCTTTGCATAGGAAAGAACTCATTGGCCTCACACTGCACAGCCAGGGCAGGTAGGGCTGTTGGCCAGAAGCTGGAAGAGCCCTGTCACACAGAATCTACAGAGCCAGACATGGGAATAACGGTGCTGCTGACAAAGGCTCCCATCTGGTCCAATATCTCATCTTCCATTCTTTCCTTTTTTTTTCTTAGTTAAAACGAAACTCTTACACCAAGCTTCAGCTCCGATTTCTCATTCAGTGAAGTGTGTGTTTCCTGCCTCACAACGCTTTCCCAGGACCGTAAGCCCTCAATTTCCATTTCCTGGCAATAAAATAGTTCTCATTTCCAGAACCAATCTGGAAGGTCTTTTTAAAGGATACCCTGAGAAAACCACAATTCGAAAAGAGTCATGTACCACAAAGTTCATTGCAGCTCTATTTACAATAGGCAGGACATGGAAGCAACCTAAGTGCCCATCGACAGATGAATGGATAAAGAAGATGTGGCACATATATACAATGGAATATTACTCAGCCATAAAAAGAATGAAATGATGCCACTTACAACAACCGGGATAGACCTAGAGATGATCATACTAGTCAGACAGAGAAAGACAAATATTATACTGTATCACTTATATGTGGAATCTAGAAAAAAAATACAAATGGACTTATTTGTCCATTTGTAAAATAACGAAAATAAACGAAATTGAGTTACTTGTAGTGAAGTGGATGGACCTAGAGTCTGTCATACAGAGTGAAGTAAGTCAGAAAGAGAAAAACAAATGCCGTATGCTAACACGTATATATGGAATCTAAAAAAAAAAAAGGTTCTGAAGAATCCAGGGGCAGAACAGGAATAAAGACGCAGACGTAGAGAATGGACTTGAGGCCACGGGGAGGGGGAAGGGTAAGCTGGGACGAAGTGAGATAGTGGCATGGACATATATACACTACCAAATGTAAAATAGATAGCTAGTGGGAAGCAGCCACATAGCACAGGGAGATCAGCTCGGTGCTTTGTGACCACCTAGAGGGGTGGGATAGGGAGGGTGGGAGGGAGATGCAAGAGGGAGGGGATATGGGAATATATGTATATGTATGGCTGACTCACTTTGCGATACAGCAGAAACTAACTCATCATTGTAAAGCAATCATACTCCGATAAAGATGTTAAAAATAAAATAAAATAAAAATAAAGGAGGCCGTAATTGGTGGCCTTGCTGCAGCAGCTCAACATTAAAGAGTGGGGCTGGCAAACCCTCGTGAAAGTCATTCTCTTTGCCTGCCTTGCTGGAGATGTGAAAGAGGTTGGCTTTCACTCAACTTCTGAGTCGTAACATTTGCATGACTTGCGTGTGAGGCCCTGCCGTCCTGCTGCCGGCACATCACAGGTCACAGAAGCAGGCGGCGCGGGGAACCTAGCGCAGAGAGGGTAAGGCACTCCACGGGGCCGATTCCCTCCCGGCCAGCCGTCTGTCCTGCTTTGTGGGGGGGGACGGCCGAGCCTCCACTCACCTCTCAGCCTCTTCAGCCTCTGCTCCCGTCTCCTCCTCCGAACCACCAGCAGGAGTACGAACAGCAGCAGCAAGCCCACCAGGATACAGGAGATGGTCACCAGCATCTTGAGCCCTTCATTGGTCGCCAGCCCTTCATCGCTTTGGACAACTGACTTAATGAGTGGAGGGACTGTACCTGAAAGCAGGGCCATGATGTTAGGCGGCAGTTAATGAGGACAGCATGGCGGAGTTTTTTAGGGATGACGGGTTACCAGAACCGCGCGAGTGAGCGAGGGCGTCCGCGGTGATGGGGATGAGAGGAACGCTCCCTCTTAAGTCCTCGTTCGTTCCTTTCCTGCCTCGCTCCCCTCCTACGCTTACTCTACGGAACGTCGAACCAGAGTGTGCACGAAGGGCAGAGCACCTTGTTTTTTGGACAGGGACTTCATTTGGCAACGTACTGCTGGGTGCAGACACTTGAAAGCATAAGGTCCAGGCTGGGCGCTTAAAAGAGCCACACACACTTCCGTGGAGTTGAGCGTCACCCAGAGCACAGTTGAGAGGGGCTGTTTGAAAAGCTGCACATCAGAGAAGGAACGATGGGTTTGGCAAGTGGACAGAAGTGAGTCTGTGGGGAGACGGTACCAGATGAGCCTGCTTAAAGGAGCTTAAAATCTCTTTCTGTTTGGTTATTCACTTGCTTTTTATCACGGGTGTAAGGCCAAATTTACTTCTAAAACTATTTCCGGGTATAAGAGTAAAACCAACTCTTCAAAGGGGAGCCATCCAAGTCTCTAAAGCAAAAGCTACTTATTGGCCCACATAAAGCTGTGAAATTCAGATTATTTAGAATTACAAGGAAACACCTAAGCAGACTGAACTCTGAGCTGCGTTAAGCTGCCTTCTGCTCAGAGGCTTTAATACAATGGGTGCAGAGATTCAAACACAGGCATCCACATTTTATGGGGCCTGCGTTTTGGCACCGACCATTATGTAAGATGCTCCAGTCCACTGTATCTTCCATGTAAAACAAGGACCAGGAAGTCAGTGATTCAGGAAAAATAATGCAAAAATAATACAATTTCCCTCTGAGCAAAAAGAGTCTTGTCCTGCATTCAGTGAGTAGAGACAATAGAATGACGGGCCCCTTTGCTATCTGCTAAGGCCAAGAAGATCATTCTTCCAACTTGATATAGAGTGCTTTGGCTGCAAACCCAAGTCTGCAAATGCTCAGAACCCACATAAGAGGCACGTAAGGGGATGCAGGTGAGGATGGGCCTGCAAAACCAAGATGACACAGGACCAGTGGAAACATTTGGCTGAGGAAATGGCAGAAGAAAGAGTCAAATAAAGCCACGGGCAAAACTGAAATCTGACTGGTATTGATAGATATAAAGCTAATGGTCAACATTTGTCGTTCCTAAAATGAAAAAAATTTTTCAGGCAGAAGTGACAAAAAGAATATTAAAGCTTTATATCCACAAGCTTAGTTCAAAGAAAAAAGAAACCTTTTTTCAAGGAAAATATACATATGTATTCTTATTTCTAGTGTAACAAGATTATTTCAGATTTCAGAAAATTTTAAATGTAGCTCCCAGGACTTTTTCGTGATTTAATCTAAGATCTTGGATAAAGTGAGAATATTTCTTTTAGAAGACAAATATTTAAGATCTGCAGAGCACTTTGTAAGTAAGAATGACAGTTTCAAATGTTGCATGCGAGTGGTTTCTAATTAAATGATTAGCTGTGAACCTATCACGGATGTGCACCTTGAAGCCGCATGCTCTGGACCACACAGATTACGAAGAAGCTGGGCACCAGAGCGTGATAGTCATAAGGCAATTAATGGACATCAATCATCTAAAGTAAGAAATATACTTCCTGCCCAAGTGTGTACCCTGCTAGCAAAGGGCTTTGGGGAGCCCTTACATGCTAGGGAAAATGGTCAGTGTTGAAGTCCTTTATTTTGTCAGATCAAAGACTGAAACCGTGTTGGAGGAGAAAGCAAGTTGTCCACACTGCTCTGCGGTGGCTGGTACTCTGTGACGGGACCTCTTGGAGTGAAGTCGCTTGTGATTGAGGCTAGAAGGTTAGAAAGACGTAGCCCACGGGGATCAGAGCTTTTGAAGAGAAGCCTCACTGTCCGGGAGCTGGACCAGGTGCCTCAGGAGCTGCGGGGCCCAGGCTGGTGTAACCAGCACCAGGACTCCCACCTTGGCACCTTCCTGCCTTCACCCCACCCAGGCCCTAAATGCTGTGGGCGACCCTGGGCTCTGGCTGAGGAGGGATCTGTGGGGAGACGACCTTGGTGGGAGACTCAGGGGTGGGTTTACAGTGTGCCAGGGTGGGAGGAACAAGCCCTCGGCTGGCCAGGACAGTCCAGGAGAAAATGGCGAAGGGAGGAGCCACGTCTACAACACCTCTGGAGCATCCTTTGGTCGTGTCCGAGGGTCCTTGGGTTTACGTACACTCTTTTCTTAGAACAGGATAACCTGTACTCCAGGGAAGTTCCTGCCAGAGTATTGATTAAGCGAGATCCCAAGTGCACGTAAGCAGAGGAACGAACACCCCTCAGCCTGTCTAGCGAAGAATAGAGTATTGGGGTGTTAGCTCTGGCGCAGACTTTTTGGGTAAGTCATCAGCACTGTGGTCCAACCCGACTGATGGACACTGGACAGGGTCTCTGAGGGAGCTAAGCCCGGAGCTCCAAACTGTCTGATGAATGGTGGCCAGTTTTACCGTGTGATCACAGCACCTAATTCAACCCTGCCTTTCCCCGAGTGAAAATCACTGCAAGGCTGCAGAAATCAGCATCAACTTGCTGCCAGTTAGGACTTTCTGAAGTTTCCTGACTGCAGAACGGTCAATGTCACGCCACCCTTTAGCTTCACTGGGCTTGGCATTTGTTCAACATCAAGAAATGGCCCTTATACTAGTTGGAGCAAAAAAGGATAAAAATTTCTATCACTTATTTTCAGTCAACTAAACGTCACAAGATACCTCACCTGGTTTTCAGAAAGCCCATGCCAATTGCATGCATGTGTGCATATATGTGTGTGTGTGTGTGTGTGTGTGTGTGTCTACTAACATCCCATGACATTATTCTATTTCCATCAGTGCCTCTATTTCTGCTCAGAGACTAACATAAGCTCCTTTACTGATAGAAGACTGTTTTTGCACATGCAGTTGAAGGGCTAAATGAGAGCAAAAAAGAAAGCTGTTATGTGGATTGGGATGGGGTGGGAGGAGGGGAGGGAGACAACAAAAGCAATGTTAGCTCACAGTCATGACCAAGCACACAACCACGTGGCACAGAAGGCTTCAGCCCCAGGAGAATTCACTCCTGCCCCGAGACTCCCTAACGAGCTGCCTGCGGGCCCTCCGTCCCTCCTTCCTGGAACACGGCCAAGGTCACATGGGTACCTGGTCTAGGGAGCCCTGGGGGCAGCAGACTGAAAGGCCCCAAAGCCTAAGGGGATCGGCGGGCACGAGCCCCACTGTGCCGAGGATGGATGTCAGATGGGGGAGGGACGGCGAGCACGGGCACACATCCCGAGACGCAGAAGGGAGGCCAGCCGGCCAGCTTACTGCCGTCGTAGTTGAGCGTGGCGAAGTTGGCCTGCTTCTCGGCACAGCCAGCGCTGTTGCACGCCCTCATCTGCAGCTCATACCACGTGGCCTCCTGCAGGTCATACAGGATGTACGACTTGGAGAGAGAGGTCCGCTGAGCCGTGGTCCAGACCGTGGTCCCGAAGGGTCTGTACTCGAGTGTGAAGGAGGTGATGGGGCAGCCGCCGTCATTCCAGCCGATGAGGTTCAGCCTCACGCGTGTGGTGTTGATGCTGGCGAAGAGTTCCTGCTCCTTCGAGAACTGGGGCTCTGCGGGAGAGGGCACAGAGGCGTCCCACGTTTCCCTTGGGCTGCTTTCGCCACAGGCGAGGGGCTCAGTCCAAGTCTGGGTCACGGGCTGCTTGTCCACTATTTATAGGGATCTTACGGACCCATGTTCCCCAGGTGTGAAAGGGAACTCTGGGTGGGTAGAGGTTGTTTTTGTGAATCTTAGCGTTAGTTCCCTGAAGAACAAAGCTATTCTCATGTATGCGCTTCCTTGAGTGTTATTTTTTAAAGTTGAGAATTATGTTTTATTTAGTAGACAAAACTGAGAACTTAAGCCCAGGATGCAGCCTCCCGGGTAGCTCTGAGGGACTGATCCGCCTTGAGTGGTTTTGAAGGAACCACTGTGATGTGCTGGGCTGACCCGTGTCCATTCAGGGACCTGACTCAAGAGAAGTCAGACTTGGATTTGGGAAGTACCCACGGGCATCCTTGCTATCCAAGCCGCTCACGCTGGAGCCCAGGGACCCAGTGGGTATATATTTCTGCATAAATCAACCCCTCATCATCTGAGCCCTGGTACACGTTATCCAAAACTCAGGTGCCGCGTCCAAATAACGCCTTCACTTTCGAATCTCTTGCTCTCCTGCCATCCCGTCCACACCACTGGATGAGAGTCAGCAGTGAGGAAACCTACGAAGACCCTCTCCCCGCCCCCTCACGTGCACTCACGTGTAGCCATGTCCCTCCCTCCTGCTGGTGTTTCTGAGCTGCAGATTTCACCCCTGAACATCACTGCCCTGGGGTTCGCCTCCCTGAAGGTCCATTTTCAGAGGAAAAACCGATTCACACTCAAGGTTCACAATCTACCCCGGTGACTTCTCACCTGGAAAGTGGGGCCTGTGAGGCGATCTGACAGTTATAGGTGGAAGGGGGTGAGGAGACTAAGGGAGAAGGTCACCCCAGAAGAAGGTGAGAGGGCAAAGAGCGCATTTCACGACTACTCAGCCTGGGAACTTTCTGTCGGCACCAAAGCCCTTGATTTTCAAATGACACTCTTTTTTTAATATATTTATTTATTTTTATTGAAGTATAGTTGATGTTCAATGTTGCGCTAGTTTCAGCAAAGTGATTCAGTTATACATCTATCTATCTATTATTTTTCAGATTCTTTTCCCTTATAGGGTACTACAAAATATTGAGTAGAGTTCCCAGTGCTCTACAGTAGGGCCTTGCTGATTATCTCTTCTGTGTACAGTCGTGTGTGTATCTGTTCATCCCAAGCTCCTAATTTATCTCTCCTCCTCACTTTTCCCCTTTGGGAACCATAAGTTTGTTTTCTATATCTGCGGACACTCTTCCTTTAAACTGCAAATGAAATAATGAAAAGAGAGAACCAGAATATTCTGTATGCACTGGCCATCTCTTTCAATACCCTGTAACACTGCCAAACCCATCTGGGGAATAATAAAGTTCAAACTCACAAACATGTAAATGTATGATGCATCTTTTCTGATTCCAGACTCCCCTTTGATTTGGAAAACAGGAAATCTAGAAATTAAGAAGGCTTACATACCTTTTCCTAATGTTTTCGCTTCTATGATTTCACTTATGCGCCCGGGTCCCACTCCATTTTGTGCAGTAAGAGTGAACTTGTACCAAGTCCCACATTTCAGATTTTCCAGGCGGTAAGAACGTTCGCTTGGGCTGATGGGAAAACTTCCCCACTGCTCACTGTTATCCTCAGAGTACTGCAATATGTAACCTTCAGAAAACAAGAAATATTCCGAAGAGCGTTATTTGCTTTCTATCAGAAGTTTGCACCCTGCATGGGATGCGTTCTCAGAATTTGCACATCTTTGGAAGGGAACACCTGAGCTCTTGCTGACTCCAGGAAACTGAACCCAGGCTGGGAGAAGTACTGTGATGATATATTGATTATGAGGTATTTAGGCCACGACAGACGTTACTACGGTGGGATTGCTGGATAGCACGATGAAGATAAAACCACTTTCTGCCCATTCCCTTTAAAAGGTGTAACTGGGCAGCAGGGAATGGATACTGAATCTCTAAATATCTGACCTTGCAAGCACACGTGCCGAATGCCTGGGGATGGGCATGGTCTGAAGCTGGGTTCTTTTTAAGAGAACCAAAGCTCTGAAAAAGGGGTAAGTTATAAGCGGGGGTAGGAATCTCCTCAGCCATGCCCTCCCAGTCCACAATGACTGTGCCAGACATTGTCCACAGCCTGTTACTCACATCGCCTCGCATAACCCTGTGGATTAGTCATTATGATCTCCGCAGTGCTGATGAAGGGCCTGAGGTCCAGAGACGTTAGGTGACCACTCTAGGGTCTTATAAGCAAGATTCAAATCCTACCGCCAGAATCTGAAGCCTGCACTCCTGTGATCACTGAGACATCCCTCCCTGTTATGCCTTCATCCCTGTCACCCCAGCCGCCTTCCTGGGGAAAACGTATCCTGTCTGCTCTGTCATTGTCTCCTAAATGTTCACATCCAGGCAGCCCAGGACTGGCCTGCCTGATGCATGGTGTCCTTACACCAGCACACTGGCATCCTCCCTCCTGCCCATGGAATTCCATTTCTGACACCAGCGACGAAAGCACATCTCACCCCCACGCTACAGAGCCTCTGAACCCCCAGTTGGTAGCAGTCAGTGTTTTCCATGTGCCTCTCATGAGATCACCCATCTCTGATGCCCTCCTTCTGCAGCCACGGTCAGTATCATCCCACTGGCTTCCTCCTTCCCTCCCCTCTGGCCCCCTGCAGCCTTGGGGTCCCTCCTCCCTCCTCAGCCTCATTTTCCCCTCTGTGTTCCTAATCTGTAGTCCTGACAGCTCTCTCAGTGTCTGATATGTGAATGATGCATCTGGGTCAGCTCCCCCGTCCTATCCCGACTTCGCCATCTCCCTGGCGCCCTATGCATCGGGGGGATTGTGCTTTCCTTCTCATTTCCTTCATCTAAACCACTTCTAGGAAGCTTTTCTAGCCCTTGGAGATGGGAACCCCCGTGTCAATGGCTTTGGCCACCCCTGTGCTTCAAGGACCCCTGGTTGCCTTTGCCTGGAAACCCTTCATTACTAAAGTTGGCTTCAACTCTAAGACCTTCTGCTCCGACACCCTTCCTGTACTGCCTCTCCCATGATCTCACACTTACAGAACCAAGACTTCCTTTCCTCTGAGCCTGGAGTCCTAGGGTCCCTTGGACTCCTGCCTCGGTGCCCCATTTTTTTTTTCATAAAATGCTTCTCCACCTAGCCTAGAACCTCTGGTAGAGACCATTTCAATCAGGAGCCTGGTTTCACTCACTCTTGTGACTCCTCACCGCACTTACCCTGCCGGTCACCAGCTTTGCTGACCCGTGATCCACTTTTCTGCCCCACTGTCCGAGATCACTCGAGTGACTCATTAAACCGCGATAACTGTGACCCCTACACTTTGTGCCATTCCTCTGCAGCTGGGGCCTTGCTCACGCTTAGCAATGGCTTCGTTTCTTGATTAATGACTCCCTGTGCATTTCCCACGGCAGCTGTTACAAATCTTTCCCTCTCCTCAAGCCCACAAACACATCCTCACCCCTAATCATCCAATTATTCAAAAAAAATAATCTCACCTTTCTCTTCGCTAAAAAAAGAAAGATCTTCCCCTTTGCCCAGTGGAGTGCTAATCAATGTTTAACAACTGGCTCTTGGGAAAAAAAAAAAAAAAAAAGCCCTGATGGGTAGCATTTCTGATTTCTGCAGTGTGTAAATATCCCCAGCCGGGCTGTGGTCACCGAGGGCAAAGTTGGGAAGAGGGGCGGCAACGTGCTCTCATGGGCTGGAGGGAGATGGCTCCAGACACCACTGGCCTCACCCTAAGATGCCCCTGTATTTCCTGTTGTCTTCTCGCCTTCCTCCTCTCTCAGAAGAAGGATGTCCTCTGCCGGCAGAACTCTATCCGTTATCCTTTCCCACCTGCTCTACGACCCCTTTTGTCCCGCGGCTCCTTAACCCCGTGCAACCTCAGTCTCCTCTGCGTTCTCTCCCTCCCCTTAGTCTACAACTTGCTCAGAATGTTCTCCCAATGCCACTTAGGCTGGGATCATTACGCTAACTCATTCCTTCAGTAGAAACTCCCTTAATTCTTTGCTAGTCTGTGCTAATTACAAAAGCTTTGTGCAAATAGACCGCTTCCCATCTTTCAGTATTTTCTAAGTCAGAACAGTCACTGTGGTTACTTAACTGATGCACTGAGTACCTGAATGGATGGTACAGCGTTGACAACATGGGGAAGAAGCACAATGCAGCATCTTGGGGGAAGAGATGACCACATTTTTTTTCTTTCTTTTTTTTTGCATGTGTTAATATTTCACTCATATTGCATGCATGATACTCATCTTATGAATGGGATCCCTTGGATGAATGGGTGAGTTTCAACAAATACCATAAAAATAGATGTGTGGTTTTTTTGCATAGGTAATGGAAGAATTAATTATATGATGAGTTTGGGGGAGAAAGAAACTAACACATAACGGTTACTTGATAAATATGTGTCACTTATCTGCCCGTGGATGATGACAATGAATCAACTGTTGTGGGCCACCTATCTCTCATTACCTCTGATAGAACTGCCCCCGTTGTCCCCAGGAAGCCATGAAAGGGTGATGGAGGAAGAGGTGGTTTTGGAAACTGTAAGCCGAGGCTGATCTGGTGGAACTAGGGAGGAAACAGTTTTTAGAAAACAAGAATTAGTTGTTCACATCTTCAGTCTTCTGTAACAGTCATTTACCAAATGATTAACAGCCATTTATTAAATAAGTGTTTCAGGTTGACAAAATACGCAATTCACTTCTGTCAAAATGTCTATTTAGTTGAAATCCTGGGCTAAAGAGATAGAAGAGAATGATCCCATTATTTAAAGAAAATTCAACCACATTTCTACTTGGATTTATTTCCTCATTCCCTCACCGATTCCTTACATTTCTGAGTTGCTCACCACTAATCGAAATCTTCTGTGAACTTACTAAGGATCCATGCATTATTTTACTCTAAATTTCAGCCATGGTTCAAGTGAGAAAGATAAATGGCACCCACTTAGCTTGTCAGTTCTCAGCGATATGAAAGGGGGAGAGGAAGCCTGGCTAGTGGGAAAAAAGAACTGCAAAAATGTCCACTACTTCACGTACTCCCCTGCTCAAGAGGCAACACACACACACACACACACACACACACACACACACACACACACTCAGCTCTGAACTCAAAGGAGTGCCATTGAGTGGCATCACAAAAACTTGAATAGTCATACAAGGTTTGAAGAATACATACTTCTAATCAATGGGCCTCAGTAATATTTTGGATTAGCTCTGCAGACAGCAATACTGAAGAAGTTTAGAAAGGTTATCCAAATTATACAGAAACTTTCTCATAAAATGTCCTTCTCTTTTCCTCCAAGAGAAGCCTGATATATTAAACCAGAGCCATGAAAAATGGATTCATCTCTTTAGAGTCATCGTATAGCGTCTATCTCCAAAAATGCCCTGAAATCTCCTGACTTCAAGTTACTTGAAATTCCAGATCAATTTTGCATTATTTAAAAAAATATATAGTTCTTCCCCTTCCCTCCCCTCCCACTGAGGACAACATTGGTTTTATTTTTTACTTGCTGTGATTTATTAATGTGATAGCACTTAAATCCAGAGACTTTACACTTTGATTTTTTTCTACTAATAAAATATCACTGTGCATCTAAATTTGAACCCAGTCAGTGGCCATCTGGGATTTTATACATGATTTTAATTTGACAATCTTAAATTTGTCACGTACTTTTGGTGTATGATATCAAGAAAAATTACATACACTATATTAAATACACAATTAAACATTAATGCCCTACAGAGTTTTAGTCAGTGTCCTTTTAATATACATTGCATATGACAATTCAGTTAATTAGCATTCATAAAACACCTCAGTTCAGACTTTCTTCTTGCTGGTGTTTTCTGGGTTACACTTGTACACGTGTGAAGTAAATCCTGCAATTAGTGGGCATCATTAAGAAGGGCTTTTTCAGGGCTTCCCTGGCGGCACAGTGGTTGAGAGTCCGCCTGCCGATGCAGGGGACGCGGGTTCATGCCCTGGTCTGAGAGGATCCCGCATGCCGCCGAGCGGCTGGGCCCGTGAGCCATGGCCACTGAGCCTGCGCGTCCGAAGCCTGTGCTCCGCGACGGGAGAGGCCACAACAGTGAGAGGTCCGCGTACGGCAAAAAAAAAAAAAAAAGAAGGGCTTTTTCAGCAATGCACACCTGAAGACAAATGAGACTAGGCTCCCTACGTGAAAAAATGTAAACAGTGTTATCTCTCAGGTTATGAATGCTTTTTATTTACTTTGATTTGTTTAATTATATTCTCCAAAATGAACACCCAAGTTTTCATAATATGAAAGTAGCAATTAGCTCTTTATAAAGGCTGAGTTTTAAATTTGTTCACTCTTTGCACACAGGCATACATACAAAAAGAAGCATCAGAAAGAGTCCCAAAACGTGGTACCTTGTACTTGTAAATTTAGAATAATTTCATCTGATCCCCAGTTGTTATTGGCGATGCAACTGTAATATCCAGAATCTTCCGCCTTCACCGTCCGGATGACGAAGCTGCCGTTGCTGAAGACGCTTCTCCGCCCATCAACCGTTACGAGGCTGGGTGTCCCGTTACTACCTCACGGGAAGAAAAAGGCGCAGATTAAAGAAATTACAATCCAAGTTAGCTGAGGTTGGGGAAAAGCATAAACACTCTTTCTGAAGCAAACAACCCATCTGGAAGGTTATATTAAGGAAGAACTAAACGATGATTATATGACAGAAACAGTCACATAGCTGAGTTTTGTCCTTTGTAAAAAGTGCTGTGTTGAAGCGAGGTCCGTGTGAAGTCCTGGCTACTGGCTGCATAGGTCAATGCTTGTCGTATCCCAATGGGAATTGCTTCTGTGGGCAGACGTGTCATTTTGACCAGATCAGGCAGGGACAACTAAATTTTGGGGTCGCTTGTAGATTCGCTTAAAGTTACATTTGTTAATGATTTTGACATAAGAAATGAACTGGGTATGCCAAGAGGGTGATGAGCTGACTCTAGTATAAAGAGAGTTCCCTTGGCGACATCTTGGCCTTGGCCATGGTGACAACTGTCCAGTCATCTGTGGTCATCCCCACATCCGGTGGAATGCCACTGGACCTCGGGAGCTTACTTATTTCCTTCATATTAACTGACTTAAAAGAGATGAGAAAGTGGTCACTGGGCCAAGACCATCATTTCAATAGTTTGTGTCCTTTAAGCGTCTTTGTTTGAAAATAGGAACTCTTCCGAATCCATTTCATACCAAATCTCTAGGCTCATCAGTGAATTCCCAGCCCTTTATTTACATCTTAATTTCTGTCTCTGAATAAATTTACTTAAAAAAGTTACACGAACAGAATCCATCTCACCCATTTCCTCCCTTCCATCTCATCTGCTGTTGTTGTAATAATTCCTACTGAGCACAGAAAACCAGATTTTATATTAGCTAAGTCTTAATGCATTCCATTTCTTAAAGTTATTTCTCAGAGCATTTGAGTTAGTGTTAATTGGTCCATTATCTTGGAAGGAGAAGAGATAAGTGCTAATTCTCCAGTCACTTTGGGTACGTTCATCTCAGATATACAGGAGATTTTCGTGATAAGGTACAGGAAATTTCCAAGGAGATTACTGGGCTGGCTAGACTATTCTCCTTGGAAGCATTGTCTTATGAATGTAAAGCTCAGAATTTTTAGAGAATTGACAAGATAGATCAGATCCTTTTAGTGTTAAAGCTGAGATTCTTCCGCCACCGCCCTCAACCAGCTTCCTCTCTATCGCAGAAGAGTGGGTAGTTTTCCTGGAGCTTTCAAGAGTGTAAATATACAAAATTAGACCACCAGACTCAGCACGGTGTGTCTGATGTACTGAGGGCATACATTGGGTTACTGGTTACCTGTCTTTCATCCACTTTACCGCAGGAGAAGGGTCCCCAACAGCTTTACAAGGCAAGGCGATATCTTTCATCCATGGAGTAGTCACTGTGCCACTGAAGGTCAGGATCCGTGCGGGAGCTGAACCACCAAACAGAGCAGAAGCCCAGTAACTACACAGAGTCATCTACACAGAGGCCAAGGTGACCCTCCCCAAGCCAGCAACACCCCAGAAAGGAGAGTGTATCTCTGCCAATCAATGTCACACCTGTCAACACTATTCTTGGTATCAGAGTGCGTCTAAGGGATGTTCATTGTATGAACATACAAACTGCCGAAAACCCCTATTGTAGCATTTTATCCCCTTGTATTGACTAAACCACAAGGACCCCAAATTAAATACTTGGGGCTTCATAAGCCCAGCAGCTCCAAGATGTGCTTTCTATGAGCCCAGTTATTTTTCAAAGCACTTATTAAGCAATTTCTCTCAACACCCAAAACTGCACATTAAAACATACTCGTAATATCTGAGAGAATAGACAAAACAAAACATAAAGTCCCAAGACGGGAAGAAGTAAAACCGTAATGACTTCTATTTATCAATTTTGTGGTACTTTCCCGACTTTATTATATCAGCTTGATCTTCAGCACAAACGTTAAGGAAAACAAGCATTTCCGGACTGGCCTCTCTTGAAGAGCCACCGTTTGCTTGGGGCAGTGATTCAGATGCTGGAACAGGGGCATCTCCCCATGGGCCCTGGTACAATCCCAAAGTGGCTGCAGGGCCCAGGAAGTGGAGAGGAAAAAGCCCAGGGCAGCCCCATGTCAGCATGGGCCTCCTTGGAGACCAGAGGGGCCCTGTACTGACAGGCTCCTAGTGCTACTTTGAGTGAGACACAGAAGCTGACAGAGACGCCAAGATACGAGTCCTCCAGAGGTTGAATGACGTGCCCGGCCTTTGCCTTTCACTGGGACACTGCTTTGTGGGCCACTCTCTAGAAGCTCAGCCCATCTGGATGCACAGACAAGGAGCCCACCGGTGGAAGGCAGCTCCAATCTGATGATGGACCCATAAAGATGGGACCAGTGTTGGCACGCCTGCACCATTTTGGGCTTGAGGGTTGAGACTGGCCAGCAGATGTGAGGAGAAGACCTCTCAGGAGAGTGCTGGAATGCCAGGAAAGGTAGAGTTCCCAGAGCCAACTCATGAGAAGTCATCTGGTCTAGAGCACAAAGCTTTCATCACTGAGGTCTGCCAGACAGCTCTGACTTTTGTTGTTAGAGCAAAAGCCACCCATGTGTCTGAAGCAACGTTCCCTGCCTGCAGGGGAAGCTGCAGCTCTTCCTCCTTAGAGAAGGGTCTTCGGAGGTGGTTCACAGATGGCACCCTTCACCTGGAAATGGAGTATTCCAGGGCAGAGCCCGCTTTATCACTTACTGACCTTTCTGATTTTCTATCACAGTAACAAAAATATCCCGGGCAGGTAGCATCGGATTTCTGACATTGGAAGTTTGGCATTTTCCCTTTCAAACCCTTCAGACCGTCCTTTTATGATGAGGAATATCCTTGCAGCAAAATGGGGGTGATTAGGGAAACCCAGCTAGAGTTGGGGGGCTTTCAAGCTTTCTAACAGCCCCTCCCCCTGTAAGAAATATATTTGACATTGAATCCCAGAAGCTGCACACCTAATATGTGTGTAAATGAAAACACAGGTACGTAGAAAAGTTCTACACCTTCATGCTTACTGTGTATGATGTATTCCGATATATTCTACTTTCTTTTCAAGCCTAGCTAGTCTAGCCCATTTGACTCTATTCCATTTTAGTTCTTTAATATGCTGGCTGTAACGCCTCAAATTAATTCCAGGACTTATGAGTGGTTCTCCACTAGGCTTTTGAACAACACTGGCTAAAACCACTTCATCTTCAAGCCCAGCACACCCGCTTTCTAGAGTTAATGTCCGTTTGTGGAAGTTGGAATTCACAGGATCCTACTCTGAAATTCTAAGACTAAGCAGACTGGAGCGGGTGAGAGAATTACTTAGCATCTTTGCTAAAAATGCAGATTCCTACTCTGGCTCTGTGATTTGGCAGATCTTGGGTGGGCTCTGGGGGTCTGTCTTTGAACAAGCACCTCAGGTGATTCTGATGAGAAACCGTAGCCCACTAGCAACCTGGACACCCCTCCCAGCTCCTGTGCTGCTCCAGCCATGGGCCATGTGCTCTGGGTCTGCCCCCCACACCCCACCCCCGGCCCTGGGCTCCTTCCCAGGATGCCGTTCCCCCAGGACTGGATGTGTGGTTTCATTCTGCTGCTCCCTCCACCAAAGCAGCAGCCCTCTTCCTGAACTTTACCCTGGATTTTTGGACCCCCCAGATCTGCCACTGCTGCCAGCCTGCCTTTATCTTCCGACAACTGCAAAACAAGTGGCACCCGCTTCCTCAGCCTGTCCAGCTTGGACATTTCGGCCATTATGGTTTATGGTTTGCCAGGGTCTGGGGCTCCTGGGTGGTGCCTGCCAGCTGGACGTCTGCTCCACCCCGGAGGTGTTCCCTAGCTCAGCCCCTTTCTGGAAAACCCATGGAGATCAACCCTAACTCTGGGTGAACCCCATTTAAGCATGAGAAGCTGAACATTTCTGGAGAAATCCACGTACCCGGGAACCTGGGAACCCCCCGTCGATTTACAGTCACCAACCTCACCTGGCCTCTCCACTCTCCCAGCCAGTGTCAGTTTCGTTAGTAAGTTTCCTCCCGCTTCTCTGCAATGATGACTTCCTGTTGTCCCTTCTTTTCTCAAACTTCTGGTCCTACCTTCACAGCCCCAAACTGCCTGATACTTGATACAGAAACTGGAAGACCCCAGCCGGGAGCTTCGCATTTCCTGCCACTGGATCTCGAAACCCCCTTGTGTTTCCTTCTCCAAAGCTCATCCCGTGGCCGTCAGCTCCTTATCTTGTATTACCCACCCCTCTCTGTCCACAGAGCCTTCCCACGGCCACACGGCGTGCTCTGCAGCTGACACGGTAAACCTCAGAAACCAGAGCCTTGCCTGGGGTGAGACCCTGCCCTCGCTCCCGCTTCTCCTTCCTGTCACTTCTTCCTGGTGATGTACGTTTAGAGAATGTTCTGCTTAGTCCCTCTGCTGCCCCACCTCCCATCCACTTTCTCCTGTCACCCGGTCCTCGAGCCCCACCACAAATGCTCTCTGAAAGGTCCCTGAGGTGCCCCGCGTGGCCAAACCCAAGGGCACTGCCAGTCTTGCTTCCCTTGGTCTCCCGGCAGCAGCATCTCTGCCGAATTCCCGACGTCGCCCTCCTGGTCCTGCCCCTGCCTGTCTGGCCTGACACCCTTTTCTTTGCCAGCTCCCGGGCCTCTCCCTCCCCAGTGCAAGCCGACATGTGCTTCCAGCTACCCCTGGACCTGACTCTCCGCCTCCCTCTGTGGTCCAGGTGGGCTCTCCCCAGCCCAGGTGTGAGGGGTGCCTGGGTGCCAACCCCACTCCTTCTCTGCCTCCTGCCAGATGTCTCTGAAGAGTCAGGACTTGCCCAACAGCACAGAATCTCCAAGTGGATGGTTCTCAGTCACATCAGACTGAATGTGTCCAAAATGTCCCCACATCCTTTCACCTGCCTCACAAACCCCTTCCTCCACGGTCACCCTCTCCAGTACATGACGCCACCACCCACAACAACGCGCGCTAGATTTGCTTGTTCGTTCCAGCTCTCCCCCTGTCCCCCGCATATCGTCCACTGAGTCCCATCACTTCTACACCCAGGACACACCTTTCAGGCCCCTCTGCTACCACGCTAGCCCAGGCCACACTGCCTGACTGCTCGGGCTCCTGTCTGGCCTCCTGTGTTTCCCACCTTTACCTCCCTGTGATCCACTCAGGATATAGACATCAGCATGGTCTTCAAACACACCTGCCATTAGGTGTCATGAGTACACCTACTGATGTAAGATGTCAGTGATGGAGAAACCTGACGTGAAGTGCACAACTCTATTTACTAGCATCACAATTTCTCCATAAACCTAAAGCTGTTCTAAGAAGAAATCTTAATCCACGTGCACACACAAAGATAGGATCACGTCCCTCCTCTGGCTAAGACTCCACAGTGTCTTTCCATTTTGCTTAGAGTAGAATCTGAAATCCTTAACACAGCCTTGAAGGCCCAGCCTGGCCAGGTCTTTGCCTTCCCCCCGGCTCTCCTGAGACCACTGCCCCCTCCCCAGACCCACGGGTCCAGCATCCAGACCTCCGACACATGTAACTCTTCCTAGGCTGGAGGCCTTTGAACACTGGGACGCATCTTCTTACCTTGTCATGTAACTGCGTTTACTCGTCCTTGTGTGGCCAAGGCTCTAAGTGGGGTCTGTTCCAAAGCGGGTTCTCTAAAGCATTTATTGACGTTTGCAATTATACATGTATACTTGTGATGCTTTGTTTATTGTGTCCCCACCCGATTTTGAGCTCCATGAGGGCAGAGAGTAAACACATGTGTTGTATATAATCCTTAGAAGAGGCTCCTGTGTGCTCACCACACCCTGTTTCCTTTTCATTCTGGACATTCAGCCTGGCTTCATCTCCAAGCTCTGCTCTGAAATTAGGTGCGACCCATGTTTCATTCTATACAATGGAATATGGGTAAAAATGAAGTAAACACGTCCACATCTGGCCCGTGAAAACCTTCTTTATGAGACTCCATGCTCTCTTTCTCCATCTACATGGCTGGAAATAAAGGACCCAGGATCTCAAATCACAAGGTGGAAGAGGCCAGGATCCCTGAGCCACCATGTGGAATGAGCCACCCAGGAAAGCCACCCAGTCCAGAAACATCTGTTTTGGTCTGGGTTATCAGGTTAAGCCACTGACACTTACAGGATTTTTTGCTACAGCAGTCAGGCTCCCTTGACAAAATCATCCCTGTATTGCTAGCATAATGCCTGACATACAATAAGCGCTCAAAATGATTTATTAAATGACCAAATGACACTTAATATCCCCAGACAAGTCCTATTCCCGTGGAAGTAGCCACTTTCCAGTTGTTTCCCCTCTGAGTATGGCACATCCTCTACCTTAGCCAAGCCATTCCTGGCTGGGTCTGGAGACGTAACATTGAATGAACAAGAGTACAGAAGAGGTGAGGCTATCTCTAACCCTACATCTTATGTTGCATTTCTTTGTTTTAAATCCCACAGTCCTGATGCCCTTTGATAATCACTGTTTTCTAAGTGTTAGAAAGTGTATGTTGGGGGTAGCTGGATATTATGATCAAAGAGTACAAGAGACAAAAAAAATCCACCATTTATATTCCTTACCAACAATACACTTATTTCTTATTTGAATGTATGTTCAAAATGTGACACCACTCTCTCTTTCCTTCACCACTTTATTCTGCCTCTTTCTTAGCTGTCACATTACCAGCATGTTTTCAAGCACTCTTAGAGGGCAAGTTGGAATCTTGGAATGTTTATTTTCTCTTTCAGGCACCTAGAAGCCTTATGAGTAATAAACTGCCAATGTGGTATATTCCCAAACCCGGGACAACTCCTATCGGCCTGGAATTGTGAGGTAAATGCATTTATTCATGACAAGGGCGAATTTAGGGGGACTCTAACAGCCACATGGTAGCAAGTACCAGAAGTAGAATAAGTGGAATAATTCTGTGTCTATACGTGCTTTTTAGGGCCAGATTTAACATCTCCATGTGAAGATACTATATTCACTTTTAGGAACTTTTTCTTCCTAAAACAAACTTCCTTTTGTTACTTAAGGTCTTTGTATACAGCATTCCATCAATAGAAGAAGAACTAATGATTTTCTTATATTCGTAAGGTTCTAAATTCCATAGACCAAAAAATAGACATTTCTCTTTAAGAAGCATGAGACCTGATTTTGAAGATACTAGAACTTGCTTGGGAAGCTGTTATGCAGTGATTTTCACCTACCCAAAGGGGTGAATGGGGGCTCTTTTTCCTAATTTCCCTCAAGGCACTGGAAGTTATAAAGCCACTCATCCTTAGGAGGATGCTTTCCTGATTTGCACAAAAGCCCAGTGCCAGCTAGCAGCAAATCTATTTCTTGGGCTGAAATGTGATAACACATGGTATTCTGGTTTACTTGATCTTTAGGGCATTTTAAGCTTTATTTCAGAGAGAATAGAGACAAAACCAGTTGAATAGGGCTTCCCTGGTGGCGCAGTGGTTGAGAGTCCGCCTGCCGATGCAGGGGATGCGGGTTCGTGCCCCGGTCCAGGAGGATCCCACATGCCGCGGGGCGGCTGGGCCCGTGGGCCATGGCCACTGGGCCTGTGCATCCGGAGCCTGTGCTCCACGATGGGAGAGGCCACAACAGTGAGAGGCCTGCGTACCGCAAAAAACAAAACAAAACAAAAAAAACAGTTGAATAGTCGTAGGCGATGAGGCCCTTACCATAATGGGTGGCATACCTTTAGCTACTGGCTCCACTGTGATGATTTCACTGCTGTTGCCTCTCCCGGCTGAGGTCACGGCCACCACCCAGACGCTGTACTGCCGATTCCGACTCAGGTTAGGAATTCTGTAGGAAAATGAGTCAGGAGAGGCTTCAAACTCGCTGATCACCTGTGAGAGGAGACATAAATGTTCCCACATTCAAGGAGGCCAATGGCACAAATGGATCTCCTAAAGGAATGCTTATTAACACATTATCTGTTATAAGAAACAAAAGCCACCTCTCATCCCTCTCTAAAAGGCTGGATCTGCAACATCTACATAGTCTGAATTTGTCTATGCAGCAGCTATGACAGCCACCAATGAGTAATTTAACCCTTTACATTATGGGTCACGGCACGGCTGTTTTCTGCTGGGATGGAATAACAAGAACCAGATGGACCATTCTACCCGAGACAACCAAAGAACACACAAAATATAGGAACAACCTTAAAGGCATTGCACATCAGGTTAATGAAGGAGAGTGATCATCTCCCTGAAATATGGGAAATAAATGAAGTGAGGCCAACAGTTGCAGGGTTGCTACATTTTTGTGAGAGTTGCCAGGCCATGGCACAGAGAAGGGAATCCAGGAAGAGTCCAGCAGCCTCCCTGAGTCAAGGAGACAGAGCTGAGAGCCTGGAAGGGGGCTGGAGTCCCCAAGACAGAGCACCGGGAAGACAGCTACATGGAGAATCTGAAGAGGGTCCCACTGGGTCTTCAGCTGAGCAGATGTGTGCATGAGGAGAAACTATCTGAGGCCAGGGAAAGAACCACCTGAAAGGATTGGACGTCCCAGTGCTCAGCTTTCACGCAGGGCTGGGAATAGTGCCTTCTCCCACCAGCCAGACTGGAAGCCCTTGAGATCCATGGAACCATTGGACATAGTGCCTAAGCGTCTTACCTTGGTGGTGGGGAATAATTAGCCCTAGACTGAACACCATACTCGTATCGCCTAACAAATATTAAACGCAAGATTCATAAAGATCAAACTGTCATCAAGGAACTGAACTGCATCTAAGAATAAAAGTCAAAAATTTTACAGGAATAAAAATATCCAGTATCCTGTAAGGTAAAAGTCACAATGTTTGGCATTCAATAAAAATTTTCTAGATATGAATAATCCAACTATCTAGCAACTTGTGAACAGATAAAATGTGTTGCATCCATACAATGGAGGATTATTCAGCAATAGAAAAAATGAAGTACCAATACATGCTTAACTTGGATGGGTCTTGAAAACATTATACTAAGTGAAAGAAGCCAATCACAAGAAACTATACATTTATGGTTACCTTGTATGAAATGTCCAGAATAGGCAAATCCACAGAGGCAGAAAGTAGATTAGTGGTTGCCAGGGGCAGGGTGGGAGAGAGGAGGAACGGGGATAGATTGCTATTGGGTATGGGTTTTTCTGGGGGGGATTATGAATGTTCTAAAATTAGATAATGATGGGGATCGTGCAACTCTCTGAATATTCTAAAAGCCACTGAATTGTATACTCTCAAAGCATGAATTTCATGGTATGTGAATTATAACTCATAAAAGCTATTATAATGGATGGAGCTAGAGATTATCATACTAAGTGTAGTAAGTCAGAAAGAGAAAGACAAACACCATATGATTGATATCATATGTGGAATCTAAAAATAGGACACATGTGAACTTATCTATGAAACAGACTCACAGACATAGAGAACAGATTTGGTGGCTGCCAAGGGAGAGGGGCGTGGGGGAGGGATGGATTGGGAGTTGGGGATTAGCAGATGCAAACTAGTATATATAGAATGGATAAACAAAAAGGGAACTATATTCAATATCCTGTGATAAACCATAATGGAAAAGAATATGAAAAATAATATATATATGTATAACTGAATCACTTTGCTGTACAGCAGAAATTAACACCTTTTTTAACATCTTTATTGGAGAATAATTGCTTTACACTGTTGTGTTAGTTCCTGTTGTATAACAAAATGAATCAGCTATACGTATACATATATCCCCATATCCCCTCCCTCTTGCGTCTCCCTCCCACCCTCCCTGTCCCACCCCTCTAGGTGGACACAAAGCACCGAGCTGATCTCCCTGTGCTATGTGGCTGCTTCCCACTAGCTATCTCTTTTACATTTGGTAGTGTATATATGTCCATGCCACTCTCTCACTTCGTCCCAGCTTACCCTTCCCCCGCTTCCCCCCATCCCCGTGTCCTCAAGTCCATTCTCTATGTCTGCGTCTTTATTCCTCCCTGCCCCTAGGTTCTTCAGAACCTTTTTTTTTTAGATTCCATATATATGTTAGCATATGGTATTTGTTTTTCTCTTTCTGACTTACTTCACTCTGTACTACCATATGACCCAGCAAACACAACACTTTAAATCAACTATACTTCAATAAAATAAATTTTTAAAAAGCTGCTATAAAAAATCCCACAAGGATGATTATAATTTTTGTGAATTTCTGTTTGAATAATAATAATAATAAATCCCACAAGGACTCAAAGGCAAAAAAAAAATCCAGAAATGCAAAGAAACAAATAAGAAAAAAGGACTCGTGAAGAAAATAAAATTTAATCAATCAAAATTGACCCATAGGTCTTCCCTGGTGGCGCAGTGGTTGAGAGTCCGCCTGCCGATGCAGGGGATGCGGGTTCGTGCCCCGGTCCAGGAAGATCCCACATGCCGTGGAGTGGCTGGGCCCGTGAGCCATGCCGCTGGGCCTGCGTGTCTGGAGCCTGTGCTCTGCAACAGGAGACGCCACAGCAGTGAGAGGCCCACATACCACAAAAAAAAAAAAAAAAAAATTGACCCATAATTGACACAGATATTAGATTTAGCAGACAAGGGCATTAAAACTGTTATTATAATTGTATTATAACCAGATATTAAAAAATCTAAATAGATACATGAATGATATAAAAAGACCCAAGTCAAACTTGAGATGAAATTACAATATGTGAGATGAAAAATACACTGGATTAGATTATTAGCAGATGAGATCTTGCAGGAAAAAAAAAAGGTTAGTGAACTTGAAGATATATTAATAGGTGGAACACAGAGATAAAAGAGAATACAAAATTTAACACAGCATTCGTGAGCTATGGAACAACATCAAGCAGCTTAACATACATGTAATTGGAATCACTAAAAGAGGCAGGATAGAAAAAGCATTTGAAGAAATAGTGGCTGAAAATTTTCCAAATTTGATGAAAACTATAAACCCAGAAAACCAAAAATCTCAATAAAACCCAGCCACAAAAATATGAAGAAAACCACACCAAAGCACATCATAATCAAATTGCTCAAAACCAGTGATAGGGAGAAAATCTTAAAAGTAGCCAGAGAAAAGACATATTATATACGCAGGGACAAAATTAAAGATGTCACAGACTTCTTGTCAAAAACAATCCAAGTGCTATAGTCTGAATGTCCCCCCTAAATTCATATATTGAAACCACACTCCCAAGGTGTGGCTTTTGGGAGGTGAAGGGCATCCATGGGATCAGTGCTCTTATAAAAAAGGCCCAAGAGACCTCCCTTGCCCCCTTCTACCATGTAAGGATACAATGAGAAATCTGCAACCGGGAAGAGGGCTCTTACCTACCATGATGGCACCATAATCTCAGATTTCTAGCCTTCAGAACTGTGAGAAATAAGTCTCTGTTGCTCAAAAGCACCCCATCTATGGCATTTTTGTCATAACAGCCCAAGCTGACTAAGACACCAAGTAAGAAGACAGTGGAAAAACAGTTTTAAAGTTTTGAAAGAAAAAAGTTAACCTAGAATTCTATATTCAACAAACATATTTTAAAATGAAAGAGATTAAAAGACTTTTTCAAATATAGAAAAAGCTGAAAGAATTAATCAACAGCAGAGCCACGCTACAAGAAATGCTACAGGAAGTTCTTCAGGCGGAAGAAAAATGACACCAGGTGGAAATATAAGCTCACACAAAGGAACGCAACATACCAGAAATGGTAACAATGTAAATAAATACATATGATCTTTTATTATTTACATCTCATTAAAAGATAATTGATAATTAAAAGATAATAAAAATGTAGTGTGGGGTTCATAAAATATATAAAAGTAAAATGTATGAAAACAATCGCACAAATGTTAGGAAGGGAAACAAAATGGAAGCATGGTATTGTAAGGCTCTCAAACTGTACGTGAAGTACATAATATCACTTGAATGCAGAATGAAAAGGGATATGCCTTAATCCCAAAGAAACCACTAAAGTTACAAAATAAGAGTAAAATAAAACTAATGAGACAACAGAAAATAAAATAGAATTATAAAAAATATTCAGTTGATCCAAAGAAGTCTAAAAAGGAGTAAACAGGAAACAAATAGGACAATAAACAAGTAGCAAGATTATAGATTTAAACCTACATCGATATACCTATAATTATTTTAAGTGTAAATGATCTAAAATCCTAATTAAAAACAGAGATTTTGAGACTGGATATAAAAGTAATACCTAACTATATGCTGCCAACGAGAAATGCTTTTCAAATATAAAAATACAAGCAGGTTAAAAATAAAAGGACAGAAAATCTATCCCAGGCTAACACCAATCAAAAGAAAGTTGCAATGGCTATATTAGTATCAGACAAAGTAGATTTATGGGCAGAGAATATTACCAGTGATAAAGAAAGTAATTTTATAATGATAAAGGGATCAATTCATCAAGAGGACACAGCAATCCTAAACATCTATGAACTTAATAACAAAATAGCAGTCCAGGCAGACAAACACAGAAATTAGTACTGAGAAACGGGGTGCTGCTGTAATAAATACCTAAAAATGTGGAAGTGGCTTTGAAATGGGTAGAGGCTGGAAGAGTTTTGAGGCTGAAGGTAGAACAAGCTGAGATTGCCATGAAGTGTTCGCCAAAGGTGATTCTGGTGAGAGCTCAGAAAGAAAAGAGGAGAGCTGAGGGAAAAGCCTCAGTCTTCTTAGAGAATACGCAAATAATAATGAGCAGAATGCTGGTAGAAATGCGGATGGTAAAGGCCATTTTAGTGAGGTCTCAGATGGAAATCAGGAACATGTTATTGGACAATGGAGAAAAGGTAATCCTTGTTACAAAGTGGCAAAGAACCTGGCTGAATGGTGGTCATGTTCTAGTATTTTGTGGAAGGTAGAACCTGCAAGTGATGAAATTGGATGTTTAGCAGAGGAGATTTCTTAACAAAGTGTTGGTTCCTACTGACAGTGGTAGTAAGGTTGAGAAGAGAGACATAAACTGAAGAAGGAATTGGTAAGCCAAAAGGAACTAGAACTTAAAGATTTGGAAAACTCTCAGCCTATCCATATTGTAGGGAAACTAAAGTCCAGAGTAAGTGACTCACTGAGGTCACTGTGCCAGACAACGGTGAGCAGAGACTCAAGCTCAGGGCTTCTGATTCAAGTCCAATGCTGCTTCCTCACACCCCGTGCTGCCAATTGCAAGCAATCAAACACGTGAAGAGCTTACTTTTACCCTTGTGAGCTGTAAAGTAAACCTTATGTAGGTCACGAGGCTGCATAAGCTGCAGCCCCAGCTCTGCAATTAAACAGGGGACACAAGTGTTAATATACCTCCTAATTGTCATAAAACCTATGCTCTCTCGACAAAAAATAATGTCAGAGAATTTCCCATTGTCAAATATTTAACATACAGATACCTGGTGCAGATGACTAAAGGGAGACTATGGGACTCTTGCACAGAGTGCTCAGATGTGCATATGTGCTAGGGTGCATCTGTGCATCTGTACTCCACTTGCCCCACTTTAGCCACCCAACCCCCATCCCCTTATGCACACCAGCCTGACTCCGCGATAGAAAATCACGGGGAACATTAATTCCTCTAGAAGTTCAGAGGGAGTTTGACTTGTTTCCTGGAAAACCAAGAAGACAATCCCAAGACTGTGTGTACTTGTGTTCTGTAATGTTCGAAGGCAATGTTGTTGCCAAATTAATTTTACAAAGCTTATGATGTGCAAATTATAACAATTGCACTTACTGAACATTCAGCTTCAACAGAGCTTTAAAATATATTTACAAAATTTTCCATGAAGAGTGCAGAGTCCTTAGGTAAAGCTCAATCACTATCCGGTCTATAAGCTACAATTGGCCCTTATTTAGTTAGTTTTTACCTGAAACATACCTGAAAATTACCTGAAGCATAGCTAAAATCAATGATAAAACTATGATTTCTTATGCAACAATATCTGCTTCACCATTTACAGAGAAGACTAACCAAAAGTTGAAGTAAAAGAGGTTTATTTATAAAAACTTCCCCCAGTTGGAATGAACTTTCTCTAAGGATTAGGATAGAAAATTAGAGTCAAGCTATTCAGGGGTTCCTACTGGTTATTTGGGAAAATTGGTTGCACTGGTGCTGCCACTATGCTCCCCTGATGACTGCCATAAAATTGGGCACCAGTTTTTTGGTCTCAGTAGCAGGGCAAGCAGAAAATTGACTGAACAATTTAAATAATTGAAGAGTTGATTCGTTTTCTTTGTTATATATGTAACTGGATATTAAATGTGACTTTTCCTGTTATCATGAAGTTTTAGCAGTGTCCTTAAAAGGTGAGAATAGTCCCAAAGATGCCAGTACTTTCTTTCCTTACAAAAATGTGAGACCACCTATGCAGGGATTTCTGATTCTAATGTTCTGACCATCACTTATCTCTGGGTCCCATAAGAAGCTGAGTCAAGAATAGGATATTTTTGTTGAGAGATGTCTGTGTACATTCCCACCTATGGGCGGTAGGGGCCTTTGAACTCACCGTAGAGATAGGTGAGTCACATTTGAGAAGGTTAAAGGCTAGCCCTGCTCACGAAAGGAGAGAAGGCTGTGCTAGGACTAGCTGTCACTTGCAGGTGCTTGGTTAAGGATGCTCACACGTGGACGCTGTAAGGGAGAGCAAGGCTAGCTGTCTCCAGAGGGATGCCCATAGGTATGAGATGTCTCCAATAAAGGGGGGTACTGAAAATTATATAATATTTGTTTTAAACAGCATTACTTATCCATAGATGGTGCAAAATTCAACCATTGCTAACAAATTCAAGAGGTGGCAACAGGTAAGAGAAAAAGAGCTAAATGGGAAAAAGGTTAATCAGAAACCCATTCAGGGTAGTGAAGCAAATCTATTTGTTTAAACCCTTCTCAATGCTCAGCCAAATATGTTGTTCTGGGAAAGAGGGAGGATGAGTATTACTTCCTTATGGAACATTTTCCTTAAAATTTTATATGATGTATAATAGCATTGATTATATTTACATTTCCTTAATTTTCTTTTTATTGGATACCAGATTTTCCAACACAAGGATTGAATCATGTTTAAACTGACTTGCCAATTTCTACCTGCATTCCATTGTATGATATTACCTCCCAAATACTGGGAATGCTCAGTGAGAGGGATTGATTTTATTTCCGGATTTTTCCTGATACTTCAGCTAGGCTGATCCTTCAAAGACTTTGAAGCATTAAATGAGCATGGAGGGATAGAATGGAAAATAGAATAGAAAATAACAAAGCAGAGCTACACTCTAAGGGCAACAAGATAGGAAATGGTAGTATAAAGAAACACAAACTCCCAGTGTAGTTTCTCAGGGATGAATGAATCAAATTTGTCAAAAGGAGAAATTTATGGGGAGGGGGAGAAAGACACTTTTCTCTATATTAAAGTATCTAAATATTTAATTTTCTTCTGGTAGATCTTTAACTCTCTAGTCTCATCATTTTCAGAGTCAGGACAGAGACATTAGCCATTCTAGAAGATTTTATTATTCCTACAATATGAATTAACCTTGAATGGATTACTATAGTTGGGCTAAACCTTTGTTTTAGGGGAAGGCTTGTGTTACTTCATGACCTGTGGGAATACAAAACCAAGCAACATGAAGAAAGCTCTGATGCCAGGTATCTGACTTGTGTATGCTTGGTTCTTGATGGGAAATTCTGCCCCACAGCTCCTTTCTAATTCTGGTCGGTGCCAGCATGATGGAGCAGACAGGGCATTTGTGGATTGGGGTGGCCAATATTCTGCGCCCATCATAAATTCCTGTTAGCCATTTGAGAAAAGGTTGTTCTTTCTCATCTAAAAAGTATTTAAACATATGCTGATTCTATCAGAACCCAGAGTTAACTGACATTGATTATTAATTAATCACTCCCAGTTGCAATCCTCCATGTGGCAGCCGAGTTATGTATTTCTTGGTCCTTCAGAGATTGTTGAATAAGAAGAACAGGGCTGTTCTCTTTAGCTGGTGTCACGTAACAGGGACAGTCCATAGTTTTCTTGAGGGAAGACTTCGGTATTCTTTCAAGACACACACTTAAATTATAAAATGTGTAAGTAGTTTATCTATTGAGCTAAATATCGTGCTTCAAATCAAATGTTCATGGGTTTTTGCTCTGGGAGGTAGTTGGGGTATTATGCCAACACCATTGCACTGGAAGTGTGGAGGCTGACGTGATTAGAAATATGTGTACGATGAGGTTTGACAACAGGTACAGGACATCTGGGGCCAGCCATACAAGCTCGCTGGACTACAGATCTTTCCTTTGGGCTGTGCAGATGCTCTTAATACCATGCCTAGTAATAATAAAAGATCACAAATAGTTGCTGAGTTTGAATTCATAGACATTTATTGAATTCAATTCCATTGTATAGATTATAAGGTAAGTTTGCTCATCAAGGATGGAGATATAACCATGGTTTGGCAAATGGAGGAAAAATTAAAATAAGACAACTGACAAATTCCTACTAAAATCTAGAAATAAAATCATTTGAATTCCCTTCCTAAAACTATCCCTGTCATAGTCAAGGACATGAATTCACATTTGTAAAATGCCTAGGAAAATATATGGGAACTTCATGCATTTGTTTTAAAAAAAATTTATAGCAAGTTTTTACAAGGCTTCTGACATGCTTGCCTCCCTAAAATTGTACCCAGAGTGGAAAATACAGCTAACGATATTCACCTTTCAACACCCAAGCCAGAGAGCTCACATTTCCAGTGTTCTGCCTTTAGGTCTGGTGGGTGGAGTCATGTATTTCTGAGGAACTCAATAGTATCCTCCTCAAAATGATGTGAAGGTTGCTTAGGTTAGTCTTATCCTAGTGCTTTAATATCACCCCATGAAAAGGCGAGGAACAGCATCTTCCAGTCCTACTTTCACTCCAGAATTATTCTTGTCTTGGGATTCTGGTGTATTGTTTTTTCCTTTCATGTCTAAGATACTTTTTAACCAGTAAATAAGATAAAATTAGCCACAATGAGCTACTTTAAATGCTTTTTAGTAATTTCTATAAAACTGGATGTTTACCCAATAGTGGCTGAATCCATTTTCAAATCTCTTACACTATTGAGCTGAACAGATGAACTTGTAAAGCCTTCTTTAATCCCCTCAATCAGGTGTTATATTTTCCCTTTGTTTATATGTCCCTTAGGGTCCTTATCATTATTGCCCTTTGGATTAGTCTCCATGTAATAGTTTTTTTCTCATTTCTTTTCTGTGGTTGATTTCTAGTTACATGCAGGTGTGGTCAGAAAAGATGTTTGAAATAATTCCCATATTCTTAAATATGTTGAGGCTTGCTTTGTGTCCTAGTATGGGGTCAATCCTAGAGTGCCCTTTGGATTATAATCTTGTATGTTCTTACCATCACTCCCCCATGGATGCTTCAGGCTCTCTGAGTGGGCCTTGCCTCACCCTCCGCCCTCCACTTATCCCCCAGGGATCCTAGGCTAGAACGTTGCAGGGTCGGGACCCACCAACCACTCTTTGGAATGGACTGAGGAAATGTCTGTTGTCTTAGTGACTTTAATAATGACCTATAATTTATTTGAGCACAACAGAAAAAAATGTGTAGAGGATGACTATGGAGTTGCAGCCTGCTCAGATCAAATTATTCAGCATTTCTGATGGATATAAACAGAATTCCACTTTTAAAAATTTCAAGTAAGTTTTTAATGAAACACTAATTCTATCAAAGAAATATGGTACTTTAAAAAGTTTTAACATCTAATTATTAACATCCTATTTTTAAAAAAATTGAATGCTATGATTTCATAGATAGAATGTTCACAGCAGTGATTAAAAGAACCTCCAAAGCAGAATAAACAAAATGATAGTTCTTTTAATTATAGGGCAATGACTCTTTCAGAGCATATAAAATCTTTCTGTTTAGTGGCAGAGAAGTAGCCTCAATTACATGAAGAATAAACAGTTAGCTGGATCAATTTAAGATTTACCTCTTTTTAAGATTTCTATGTATAATACATTTTGATCTGATTTCCATTTTATTTCATTATTTTCATCGCTAGAAGAAGATAATACAGCACAAAGATCTTCCTAACGAAATAGACTAAGATGGCCAGCTCTCATAGACATAATGGCATATTAAAGCTACTTGTTTTATCTTAGTCAATTTTGGTGGTTTCCTCTGTACTTTACCAAGATCACTCTATCGGCTATTATATAAATGGCTATGGGCTACTTAAAAAAGTCTTCCAAACATAAAATATTTTAATTTGGGTCTCCCAAATATAAAAATTATTGTTATAATGTTCTGCAAGTGAATTAAAGTGATATGCAGAAAAGGCATGAAAGAAACTAGTTTCTCCATGCTATTGTTTAGAATCAGGGCATTGTCCCAATAGACAGACTGACATTACAGGGTCCTTATATTTCCCACTCTCTTTCAAACAAAATCACCTCCATTTAGTACAGTTTTGTCTTATCCTTTCCCTGTTGTCACACCATCTGCCATACAAATGATCTCTCTGTAAAAAGGCTTTATTAATTTAACTTGATTGCTATCAGCTATTCAACAAATTTTGCACAAAAGAACTGGTTTAGCATTTCATAACTTCTCACAATATAAGAAAGAAATTGTGAGAAAGGCTGTTCTAGGTAATAAATGTAATAGAGGTATAATATATAGTTTTGGAAAAAAAATAGCCATTCTTAATTCTTAATTGAAAACGATCTGAAGCCATTTATTTCCTTAAATAGTACCCCATGTCTGTATCAGACCAAGTCAAAAAGATGATATGTTTTCAAGGCTGGAATCTTTCAAAAACTCCAAAAGCTAGTTGATCAAAAGGGCATCTTCATCTGTGGCTACTTTGGAAGCAGTAAGAAGCAGTGGAGAAGTTTACACCGCTGTCTAGTCTGAATGAATGGCAGTTCAAAGCCAGAAGGTGTATTGGCAATTTATCTGCAAAATTGGACAGGCAATCTTGTGAGACTGGGCTTGAAGAGTGATTTTTAGGGTTTGTTTCTGTACAGAAATTCCATTTGAATAAATGATTCTGCTTCCCTTTGTTCAATAAAGTCCAAAATCGGGCTCAGGATTTTAAAGGCCAAGCTTTCTCCCAACCTTAGCATAGGGGTCACCTGCATTTTGACCTATTACAGCAACTGGACAGCTTCACTTTATGCCCAATGATACTGAAGCACCACAGATGATGATTTAAAAAAAATTAAAATATGGACTTAACAGAAATATTGAGCAGTTATTGGCTGGTTCATTGAGGATAGATAAAGAACTAGATTATTGTTCTTCATCTTTTTAAAGAACTAGATTATACAAGATAGCATGTACTTCCCCTCACTCCCCCAAAGAGTTGGAGTCTAATAAATATATGTAAATTGCAGCACAAAAAATTTAAAGCAGATTTAGAACATATTTCATCAGAACTGGCCATGAAATACTGAGATATTTCTAAGGAAGCTCAAGAATATATTGATACTTCCCCAGAAATTTTATAAAACCAGAGTTGGTTTTCATATGCTTAGCTGTAGGTCTGTTCAAGGAAACTTTTCTAGTTTTCTCCCAGTCATATGATAAGATGCTGAATGCTAGAGTGGAGCTCAGTTAATCTCAAGAGCATAGAGAGCCTAATGCATGCCTGTCACACAGACGTGCCCAAAAAAGATCTGCTGACATGTGATTACTTGCGTATATGTATGTGAAACATGACTGTGTATTCTTTGGATGACTTTTGGCAACTCCATAATTTGCAGCTTTGCCATTACAGAATAAAGAGGTCCAGCAATAAGTCATTTAGCTGGAACTGTGGCAGAATGATTTCCATGTCAGTGACTCAAAAGCACAGGCATTTTATCTAAGTCCTTAGGGGATGGAAAGCATCCCAAAGTATATAACACACTTTTCCTGCCTTATTAAGTAGAAACTTCATTATACAGTTTAACCTCTATTGGTTGACTCATAGCCATCATCCATAAAATTTAATTCAACATAGCATTTGCTGAACATCTACTATGTCACCATAATACCGGGGTTTCCAAAGGTATAATAGTAACTAACTGTGGTTCCTGTATTTAAGAAACTGACGTGACACTGCGGGGGCTCAGTTATGCCCCCCTCCAACAGTGATGCATGAGATTATGGTTACGTCAAAGAGAGGTTAAAAATCAGTGCTGGGGATGCTGAGGCGAAATGGGGCCAGTTTCCCCGGGGAAGGCAGTAGGCTGTTAGGGTGAAGAGCCTAGCTCCTGAGCTCAGACCCCTGTGGGCTACAGACCCTGTCTTTACCTTGCTAAGCTGCGTGGTCCTGGGCAGGCTGCACAGTCTCCATGTCAGCACCAGTACAGAGAAGAGAATAAAAACAACCCCTCTTGCATAAGGTAATCATCAGAATTAACTGTTGAAAGCAGTATTTTTAAAAATGTGGTCCATAGAAGCAATTTAGTGGGCCTGGAAATCATTTAAAAAATAAAAGAAGAAAAAAAAATCCAATATAACAGAAAATATCAGAGTGCATCATGTGTAGTAAATGAAGTTTTGTTTACAAGGCTTTTGCTGTGTGTGTGTACTGGAGTGTGATCATAAAATATATTTCCGATTGTGAGTCATGAAAAAACAAGCTTGGAAACTATAAGCATAAAGCATTTAACACATAGCAGCTAGAATATGGCAAGTGCTCAACAATGTTAGAATAAATAATGTGGCATCTAAGTTGAGCCTTAAGAATAAACATTATTACATGGGAGGGCGAGAGGGAAAAGACAAGGAGGAGGAGGACCTAATACACACACACAATACACACACACAACACACACACACACACACACACACACACAGGAGACACAGTGTGGCTTAGATTTTGGATGGAGGAAGGTTAGTAGAATAGGAGACTGAACAACCATTGGAGCTGGGTTATGGAAATCTGCCCAGGTCATCTTGAGAATTCTGAACATTTTTTAGGTAAAAAGGGAGAAGTTATCCAAGAAATTTGCACAAGGGCATGACATGATTGGACAAAGAATTTGGAAGAATAATTATGACAGTGATGCAGACAGTGGAAGGGAATGGATATGGGTAGTGGAAAGGCTTCTGCCCTAGTTTGGTTTCCCAAGCAAGGACTTGAACCAAGGCAAGGGTGGTGGGAGTGAAAGGAAGGGAGAGGATTAGAAAGATGTTGTGGAGAAAGACTCTTCATGACACAATGTCACTCTGCAGGTGCTATTTCCCTTGGTCATAAAACCCTCTCATCAGGTACAATTCTTCCCCTTCTGCAAGCCAGAGCTGTATATATGTCCTAAGTAACAGTCTCTGGCCTGATTATTTGAGTAACACCCTCCTACCTGACTCCTGTGTCATCCAGTGCTGTCCATGCCACTGTTGTGTCATTTACCATGCCACACAGAGCAGTGACCATCTCTAGTATTTTCTGCCCTCCATAGAACTAGGAACTTTTCAAAGAAAGACACTCTATCCTTTGTCATTGCAGTCCCATGGTTATATTAGAGTTGTTCTCCAAACATTCTGGTTTGCCTGTCTTCTGGGTATGTGTTCGGATTGTAATCTTGGTTCCCTTGTGGTTGAGTGAGGCTATGTGATGGATTCTAGCCATTGATTTGTGCTGGAGCATTTAATGCCTATGTCAGACCCTCCAGAGATTTCTTTCCCTGTGCCATAAAACCCATATGGGTCCTTCCTGGAGTGAAGATAACATGGATCAGAGCTACCACCAACTCACAATGAACATGAATGTGAAAGAAAAATAAAGCTGTTATTTGTGGAAATTACTGAGATTTTTAGACATGCTTGTTACACAGCATAACTCAGCTTCTCCTGACTGATATACCTCCAACTCTGGCTCAGCCCTTGGCACAGGGTAGCCCTCTACAGAGATTTGCTGGGTAAATGAAGAAATGATTTGGAAACCAATCAGATAATGAGTGGAAAGGGAGAACAGGAGTCAAAGGTAATCTAAGGCTTAGCTTTGTCTAAGGTAATCATTAGCTTAGTCAAAGGTAATGATTAGCTTAGCTGAGAAACAGGAACAGAAGGGGGGGCAAGAATGAATTTGGCTCTGGACATGTTGGATGTGGTGGGGTCTCCAAGAAGACATGGATGGTAGGAAGCTGACAATATAGGACTGATTGGTTCTCTAAGATTGTCAGAGTTAGAGATAAACATTTTGAACCCCTTAACTTCAGATGATAGTTAAGTTATGAGAATAGATTCAATTATTCAGGGAGATAGTAAAGAATATGAAAAGAAGGTAGGGTATTGAAAAATGCCTACTTTTAAGGGTGGGGTGTTGAGGGAGAGGGAGGACAAAGGAGAAAGAATAAAAGGATAATGGAAGCTAAGAAAAACAAATAACTATATAATAGCTTGTGATGCTACAACTTAAAATAGGAAGAGCATTACTTCTTCCTAAGAGGCAATGGAATTTTACCACCAGGAGGCCCATGGTGACTTCTGAGAGAGGAACAATCAATATTATGATGAGCATCATTATAAATTCAGGTGGTCACATTAGATACTACTTCCCTGATTCTGTTATTGCACCATTTTTTTGACTTGAGATTCCTGAGTATTTGTGGTTCTCTAAAGCCACTCTGTCTTGTCCTCAGCCCCACTATAGCTTTAGGCAATGCAGTCTAGGGAGTGTTGGGAGGCAAACACATACCTGCTACCTTGGCTTGAATGTTGTCTGGACCTGGTAGAGGCTACTTTCTTTGCTTCCCAGAAGACTTGCTTAATTCTGAGTTGTGGGTGCCACTGTGGAGAGTTAGCTGCTATGAGTCTCATTTGCTCATTCAGCAGCATCTACTGAGCTCTACTTTGTGCAGGAACTGGCTAACATTATCTTCTGAAACTGGAATAACTGAGGTGGATCATAGCTCACTGATATAATTTTTTAGACCTTCTGATTTTTATTCTTCATTAATGAGAAGTTTGTGCTATCTAATTTCACATTTCTATGTCCATCAGCTTAGCCTTGCAGAATAGACAATTTCTACCTCCTAGTTCTTATGTAATATATAACATTGTTCACAGTCTGCTTTTAAGTAGGGAGGGTCATTAGAGAGGAAATCCAGGTTAACTACTTTCTACCTGGGACCTTACAAGGCTAGCTCATTACTTTGGATTTCCATTGCTTCTCATAGTGTATGAATTGATCATCCAAACCATTATATACTAAAAGTAATAGCCATGGTTCCAAAAATTATATGATGAATTCCTTAATCAAACAGATTTGAGGTTTTGCTCTGACTGGGAAGGTTGATGTCTCTTTGCATTAGCTGGTCCCTCACAGTGAGATTAATGTTTACCAAGCACCACTTTTAGACAACCAGCCTTGAGACAAATTTCCAGTTTCTTGTCTGGCAACATACAAAGTTTCATGTGCTGACGCCTTTTACTAAGCTGACCTGAGAGAACACCGTGAAACAAATGCCTATAATCAGACAATGCATCGTACATATTAGAGAAAAGAGCCTGTGTCTTTTAACAAGGCACTTTCACAAGGAAGGGGCATGAATTGAGGATCTTGAGAGAAAATTTACATCAGCAAGGAGGTTAGCCGAGGGACTCTCATAAAGAAGATTAAATTACGGAGTATGCTGTGTCCTAATTTATCTTCCCATGTTCTACATTCGACTATGAAGTCATTTCAAAGGAAAAGAAATTCAGATACACGAGCAGGAAAAATACACAGGACTGGGACTGCCCTCTGGTGTTTCTTTCGATACATTGGCAGAAAAGTAAAAGCCTTAGAAAATTTGATGGCATTGCTTTCTGACTTAAAATTAAATCGCAGACACTAGAGATGGGAAAAATTCCCCCTTTCCAGTAACTTATAGTTCCTTATTCATTCCACGGGAAAAAAACAGAATAGTAGACGGAATTTTTTAAGTCTTCACCTCTGAAGACACGTGTATTAGTTCTCTCTCATCTTTACTTGCAATGGTATTATTTTATTTTAAAAATAGGTATCATATGAGAAGTCTCTGTACCTCACACTCAATTTTGCTGTCAACCTAAAACTGCTCTAAAAAATAAAGTCTATTAAAAATAGGCCTCGTGGTCTTAAGTGATATTTGAAATAGATGAATAGCAATGTGGTTCTAGAGATGGAAGGAAACTGATTCTGGTTCAGTTCATGTTATTGAGGACAGCTCTGGAGTTCTGGGTCCTCTCTGCAAAGCTTAATAAGTGGTGCTTCCCGGGAGACCACAGGCACCTTGTGATAATCATATTTCTAGATTTACAATGTTTTTTTAATATGGTTAAAGACCGCACAGAAACACCTGCTAGTGGTTGTAAGACATCAAGGAGGTGAGAAATTCAGTTATTTCCCACCTTTTCTGGTTAGTTTGATCTCGCTAAGGTATTTTTTGAAAGGCTCTTGTTGAGAAGGTCCTGGATAGTTCAATCCCATTATTCTATGCACGGAGAGACTGGAAATCCCTTGGGAAATTATTTATATTCCATCGTACAGAGTGTTAGATGGATACTGTGTTTGGGATAGTAACTCCTCCTTTTTTATAGGACTTAATTTGTAGGCTGGGAGGATGGACAGTAATATGGCACCCACGATCCACAAACGCGGGCTTGCTCCTCTAAGCCTCAGTCACTCAGGACTAATTACAAATAAGCCAGGTTGGGGCTTTTAGTTTAGAGATAAAGAGCCGATTGGGAAGGCGGAATGAGGGTGAGCTGCCGGTGTTCCCTGCTGGCTCTCTCTAGCTCGTTGCAGTCAAAAGAGCAATTGGGAGTCCTACAGCAAATCAAGAAATGAATGAATGAATACAGATAAAGAAGCCCTTCATATTCGAGTGAAATATGGGCACACTTTCAGCAATAATTTTGTCTCTCTTTGCTGAATGTGGTGGTATGTCAGGGCTGATGCCCAAAGGATCAGAACCTGCACAGGGTCCTCAGTGAATGGCCTCTGAGTAGAGGGCCACCCACCATGTCCTCTACACTGCTCTGCATCTCTGGACTTTGATGGTGGGATCTGATGGTAGGATTCAGCAGGTGAGAGTTAACAGCATGTTTGAAACCAGATAAGGAACTCACACAAGTTCTGAAACCCATATCTAAGCATATTACCTCTAAGTCTTTACCTCAACTCCAGAGGTGCTGCTGTTGACATATAAACAGCAGAACACACAACTTGATATTTTTCAGAGATGGAGGCCCAGCTGTGAGCCACACTCCTGCTCTCCCCCGTCTCCCCACCGTTAATCATCCTCAGTGTCTATAGTGCCACTGGGTCTCTGGGTCCCCTACAGACTCTAGACTTGGGAAAGCATGTCATTTTAATTAAAAAGTAATTACTAAATTAGTTCAGGAATGTTATTCAACCTTAAAAAGGAAGGAAATTCAGACACATGCTACAACATACATGCACCCTGAACATATTATGCTCAGTGAAAAAAGCCAAGCACAGAAAGATAACACTGTCTTATTCTGGTGATATCTATGAGATTCCTAGAGTAGTCAAATTCACTGAGACAGAAAGGAGAAGGGTGGTTGCCAGGGGGTGGGGGAGGGAGAATGGGAGGTAGTGTTTCATGGGCACAGAGTTTCAGTTTTCCAAGAAAAGAGCTCTGGAGATGGATGGTGGTGATGGTCTCGCAACAATGTGAATGGACTTAACGCCACTGAATCGAACACTTAAAAATGCTACCTTTTATGTTCTGATATTTTACCACAATAAAACCAAAATTAATTTGTGTATTCACTCCGCAAACAGTGAATGGCTATGCAGGTCATGCACTGTGCCGGGAGCTGGGAGATGGAAAGATGGATTGGACACAGCGCCTACCTCAGAAAATGTCATAAACATTTCTACGAAGATGTCATAAATTTCATGAACCATTTTTTGTTTTCTTTGAAATTTCCCCTTTGGATACACATATTCTTCTGTTTAAGAAACACTCTAACCCTGTAAGTATCATTCAGTGGTGTTAATACTAATGACAGTAAATCCCATATTTTGAACTATTAAGTACCCTACCTTTTAATTCCTTCACAATGAATTAAGCTGACTGTTGTACTTGTGAGGGTCATAGAGTCTTGTTAAAGTCCTTCATTTCTAGCATAACAAGGGTTTTCCGGCTGCTGGGTCTCAGTGGGCGATGGGCGGGGAAGGAGGACGGGGTCGGGGTGTGCGAGGGAGGCAGGTGAAGCATGAAGTGCATTGAAGGATGAGCCCAACAGCAAAATCAATAGGTGGTGTCCACTGACGATCAATTAAGGCCTCCGGGTTTTGATTTTGATAAGCCGGCTGGCAGTGTTTGTGGGAACTCACCCAATAAACAATCATTCCAGACAACCATGTCCCTTAGAAGGATTCAGAAGTGTATTTTCCAGTGAGGTGGTAATGAGGACCTTGCTTTGTATGTGCAGACAGCAGGGAGAAGAATAAAACCACTGGGGAAACCCAAGGAGGTGGGAAACAAAGGAAGGAGAATGTCTCAAGCGAGCGCCCGTGGCTTGTTTCTGGAAGATGCTTGAAAGGCACTGGGTGATTTACCAACTTACTGTGGGGTAGGGGTGGGAGCAGAACACCGTGTACTTTCGGATGATGCCATTCAGTTTGAGAGGGGGGAGCCAGGACACAAAGACCATGGAGGCTGAGGCCGCAGCCGCCTTGACTCCCGCGGGGGGACCTGGAACTGGAAAAGCAGAAAGTTTAGTGACAGAATGATGGAGCTTCCCTCCCCGCCACTCCAGACCCACCACCCCACAGGACACCGCTGGGCCCTGCCACTCTCTCTTCCCAGCTCTTCAGGAGTCAGGGATGCGGGCTGAACTGTGTCCCTCCAAACCCATGCCAACTACAGATTGGCACTTGCCATCTGCCTCCGCAAGGATTAAATCATGAACTGCTGTAGCCGCTGACCTTCAACATCTACTGAAAGGAGCTCAGGGTGGACATCAGGAATGAGGCCCTCTGTGCTCTGGGAAAAACTGGTAGAACATGTCTTCATATAGATAGATACTTTTAGGAGAAGATTTTATGAGCCTGATTCTTGCATCTCCTCGTATCTAGAAAAGCACTAAAATCATTAATGGTGACACCTGTTCCTCATGACTAGCAGGAAGCTTCTGCCAAAACGTGTGCTTGACTGCATGTACCCCCTTCACTGAAATCATATGTAACACTGACCTTCCCCACTACCTCTTTGGAGAAGTTTCTCAGAGCTATCTTAAATTCTGTCTCCCGGGCTATAGTCCTTATTTTGCCCCAAATAAAACTTAACTCACAACTCTCACGTTGTGCTTTTTTTTTTTTTCAGTCAACACCCACTTGTTGAAGCCCTAACCCTACCATGCCAGAATGTGACCTTATCTGGAGATGGAATCTTTAAAGAGAAAATCAAGTTAAAATGGGGTCATTTGGGTGAGCCCTGACCAGCATGGCTGGTGTCCTTGTAAAAAAAAGGGAGATGTGGACACAGAGATATACATGGAGGCAAGACAATGTGAAGACACAGGGAGAAGATGCCCATCTACAAGCCAGGGATCGATTCTCCCTCACGGTCCTTGGAAAGAACCGACGCTGCCCACCCCTTGATCTTGGACTTCTTGCCTCCAGAAACGTGAGACAGCACATTCCTGTTGTTGGTCCCCCAGGCTGTGGGACTTTGTTACAGCCACCCTGGGGGCTGACACAGTGTCTCTCTGACCAGTGACCTAGGAGCTCCACTGAGCCATGTTCTTGGGCATATCCCCTAAGGACCCACTTTAGCAAGTATCCTGCTCAGTCAGTTTAGCCAGAATCTCCACAATATCTTATCACCTTTGATATCGATCAAAGTCCTCACTCTCTGTCATCACCAGGTAATCTCTGATCCTCCTCACCTGCCTTTTGCAAAACTCCTGTGAAGCCAGTTTAGCCAGAATGCCCCTCACCCCTGATGTTTCCTCTTAGTAATTTTTTCACCCAATGACCTTCACTCCTTGGCTATAAATTCCCACTTTTCCTTGTTGTATTCAAAGCTGAATCCAATCTCCCTCCACTACTGCAAAGCACTATTGTGGTCATGCCTTCACCTATCAAATCGTTCCCCTGAATGAAGCCTGCCTTGCTGTTCCTTAACCAGTGTCATGAATGGTTGTTTCTGTGACAGAACTAACACAATCAGCTCAAGTCCCTATTTTCCCGGGAGCCTTCTCTGTGCTTTTCAGTCCCTGATGACTTCCTGCCTCTGACTAGTAGAGAATTTAGCTTCTGGGTCATTCTTTCTTCTGCTACAGTGTTTGGCTTTGAACAGGCTTGGGGGGTACCTCTTGCCTCCTGAGTTAGGAATGAGGGCGAATTACCTCAGTCATCAGAGATCACCCTTCTGTGCCCAGAACACTTTGTAATGACACCTCTATTTGGCTCAGGAGAGGCTCAGAAGCAGTTTTTATGAGTATGAATTTTTGTGTCAAAGATTCACAGTTTATACAGACAAAAAACTCCCCTCTGTAAATCATCTAAGAATGCAGAAAAGGGTGTTGACGACATGAAGCTTAATCTGAGAAGTGAGATTGAACATAAGTGCCCTTCCCTCCACCCTTTTGTTTTCCAGGTTGAAGAGGGAGAATGAGGTGAGGTGGGTAGAACATGGGATAAAGAGGAGAGAGTGTTAAATCTGCTGTGAGAGAAACCACGAGGTTATTGCTTTCCTCCTCATTGTTTTAACTTTTCACATAGAGAGAGGTTCCCCTCTTGATGGAGACCTTGAAATTCAAACCAGTAAGGTCCCCTGTGAGCCCCTGGAGGAAGCTTTGAGTTCCTTCCTTCTCCAAAAACAACCTAACTTCAGAGTAAATATTTTTGGAGTTGAATGTGTATCTCATAATTGTCACCTTCTAGGTGACAATTCTAGGTCAAATTATGCTCAAATTTTGACCTTGACTCTTCTAGGTCAAAACAACAAAACCAACAACTCCGGCAAGAGTTAACGGGGGTTGGACACAGCCATCATTTGAAAATATAAAATCTTGGGATTAGTTTTTTGTTTAGTTATTTTTGCGGTACGCGGGCTTCTCACTGCTGTGGCCTCTCCCGTTGCGGAGCACAGGCTCCGGATGCGCAGGCTCAGCGGCCATGGCTCACGGGCCCAGCCGCTCCGCAGCATGTGGGATCCTCCAGGACCGGGGCACGAACCCGCGTCCCCTGTATTGGCAGGTGGACTCTCAACCACTGCGCCACCAGGGAAGCCCTGGGATCAGTTTTTGACAAGTTCCACCAAGAGCAAAAGGTCTAGAGAAAGGAACACATAGGAGTGATGAAGCTTGGATTAATAGGTCCTTGGGAACAAGGTACCTTTGTCCTGAATATGCTTAGTTTTCTACTGGTGAGGGCTATCACCAAGACATCTACAACCTGGTTCAGAGCCACAGGGGCTCCTCCTGAATGCCAAGGGTAGAGCGTACACATGCTTAATATTCCCATGCTAATGGATGCCCCCAGATTGGCCAGAACCCTCCATATCTTCCGTAAAGCAAACCACGCAGCTGGCGTCCACCAGGCACTCCCTCTGGCCAGCATCCTTCTAGGACCCCAAGTACATTGGCAACAACCCCTTGGCTGGCTGCTCATCAGGAGTGTCAGGCTTGTTTCCACCCTGCTGGTGACAATTGTACTTGTCAAGGTAATGCAGTTTAATTTATGGAAACTGATGAAATATGAGTGCACAAAGAAAGCTGTTTTTAGGACAATTGATGGGACTTTGGAAAAGCTTTCTGAAGGTAAGTTTAGAAAAAAAAGAAGCTTCAATTAGGTTTGGGCAAGACTAGTGAGAAGAACAGGTCACATGGCAAAAAAATCAAGGCAAACAGATAAAAAGAAATTAAAAAGCAGATTATTGGCCAATGACAATACATGTTTACTCCACGATCAAGAAATTAAAGTGGAAATTACAGATGGTCCATGATGAATATAGTTCAAAGAATGAAAAATGACATAGAACTCTAATCTCTTCATCCCAAACTAAAGAAATGAGTCTGGATCATTTGATTAGACAATGATTATATAATAAATGTGTATTTATATGTTTTAAGTTAAACTACAATGTTTGAGTTCTGTCTCTTGGTCACTGTAAAATGTAGTGATTCCTTCTTTAGTAGATTATTTCCATTAACTTGCCTGGATCACGTCAGATCAAAGGGTTTTTCACTGCACTTACTACCTAAACCCCCATGTGGTTCCTCATACACTGATTTATGATCCATCTTGTACAATCTTTCCTTGTAGCGTTATTAGAATTTTGCACAAGAAAATAATAAATATACAGAAACTGAGGCACAAGACATTGGAGAAAGATTTTCAGGATTTCTGAGCCAATATTTTACGAATGAGAATTTAAAATTTTAGTTCTGGTTTGGATTACGCCACAATGGTTAAAGGTGTGGGCTTTGCAGCCTCCACTGCTGGCTTTTCTCCAACTTTATCACTTGGTTCTGTGTCCTGGGCAAGTTCAGAAGTTCTCTAATAAGTCTTAGTTCCCTCATCTATGAAGCCAGAACAATAACTATACCAAGTTATTATTTTACTGTTAAGATTATGAAAGAGAATTCATGTGAAGAATTAATACGAGTCCTGTATATAATACGCACTGAATAAACTCTAGCTATCATTTGTAATAACCATCGCCCTTTCTTTATCGTACATATTGCTAAAGGATTCTGGCCTTTACTTTGTAACTCAGTGTTGAATTATAAACACCAAATGTTGAGAGGGGCAGGAGACAGAGATGGCTTAGGAGGGTGTGTCTGGGGCATAGTTTGTTAAGACACACTCCTAGTCATCAGGTTACATTTTGGTAATCTGCTTTTTTCTTATGAAGATACAGGTAAGCTTAGGTAGCTTTCATGAATTTCTGGCCATCGTTGAGTGAACTTATGGCTCCAGGTTTGACTGGTTGAAGTTAAGAATGCAGCGGCTGAGGACCATCTCTTCTGCATTCTCCCATGTGCTCCCCTGTGCACGCAGATGCTCTCAGAGCTCTCGTGTCTGATGGCCCCGGCATCTCGGCTCTGACTCACGCACCTTAGACCTATCCTGCTCAAAGCAGTGCTCATCACCTTCTCTCCCAAGCCTCCCTCCTCCCGTCCCCTATTGCAGCAAATGGCACAGCCACATCCTTGGTCGCAAGAGCCAGAACCTAGAATTCTCTTCCCTTCTCGTTGCCTCTCGGTGGATGTATAAGGTTGGTGTGTGCTTTAGACCTCCACGTGGACGTGTCAGGTCAGTGGCTGGATTCTCTTCCTGGCTCTGTGTCACTGCACAGCACTGGAGCCCTTTGTAGGTCCCTGGATGTGGCGTGCGTCTCCCACATCAGGTCATTGACACATGATGACTGACAGCCTTGGGTTCCTCCTGCCTGGAATTGTTCCCCACCCTCCACCTCGTCCTCGGCAACTCTAACTCATCTCAGCTTCTGCTAGTGCTTGCTTTCTTGAGAAAACCTTCTCTGTCACTAGCCTAGGTGAGGTTTGTGACAACTTCAGGACGGGTTGTCTCTGAAGACGCTTCTTCATGGCAGTCGTCATAACCCACTCAGGAGTGATTGGTAAATATCTGTCTCCCCCACCAGCCTGCGAGCCCCACCTGTCCTGTTCTATGCTGTGTCTCCAGTGCCCGGGCCAGTATCTGGGGCATACTAGGTCCTCCAAGCAGACTTTCTAAATGAGCTCAGTGTGGCAGGCAGGATTCTAAGATGGTGCCCAAGATTCTCGCCCTCTGATATCCACACCTGTATAATTACTTCCCCTTGAATGTGGGTGGTACTTGTCACTATGATGAATCACTCTCAAAATCAGGTTACATTGTGTGCAAAGGTGAAGGGATTTTGCAGATATAATTAAGGACCCAATCAGCTGACTTTAAGTTACTCGAAAGGAGAGTAACTTGGGTGGGCCCAACCTAATCAGATGAGCCTCTTAAAAGAGGGTCTAGAAGTCAGAGAGGGATTTGGAGTAGCAGAGACAGGCTCCTGTTGGTGATGAAGAGGTCAACTGTCCTGCTATGACCACACGACCATGTGACCCTGCTGGGGCCATGCGACAGGGATTGGGGAGTGGCCTCTGGGGGCTGAGGAGACGGTCTCAGCCCTAAGGGAACTGGGTCCTGCTGACTGCCAGTGAGCTCAGGTGAGGATCCCACCTCAGATGAGACCCCAGGCCCAGCCAACACTGTGATTTCAGCCTGTGAGACCCTGCGCGGGGGCCTGGCTAACCTGTCCCTGGACTCCTGACCCCAGGAAATGGTCAGATAAAGAATTTGTATTGTTTTAAGGTGCTAGGTTTGTGACAATTTGCTACACAGCATGGAGAATGGGTCCACACAGTCAGGCCACCTAAGAGTGTATCTTAATGTGAAACATCAACCTTATTGCTCTGTAAAAATATTGCCTCAATCTGAAATGAGACAAAAGTCTGATAAGTACCTCACAGACACTCTGGTCAGCTTCGTTTTTGTCATCATCATTTTTCTGGTCTTAGAGATCAGCCTCAGGCAGGGGTATGTGTGTGTGCGGTTTGTGGCTTGTGTGGTGTGTGTAGTGTGTGTTTTGTGTGATGTGTGTGTGACGTGTGTGTAGAGTATGTCTGCATGTGTAGCGTGCATGGTGTGTGTATGGTATGTGTGAGTGTGTGTATAGTGTGTGTGTGTGCATGTGTGGTTTGTGGTGTGTATGTGATGTCTGTGCTGTGTGTGGTGTGGTGCACACACCAGTGTGTGTGTATGTGTGACCCGCCGTGACAGCCAGGTCCACCTGAGCCCCAGGCTCTGCAGTGGCTTTTCTGAGCTGTGAGCAGATGACATGATGCTGCAGGGACACCTTCACAATAGCAGTTGTCGTCATGGCCAAGCAATGCATGAGGCCCCTTTTCTCTTCTGGTTTCCATCAGGCTCCAGTATGTCTGGCCTTTGCACCCATTAGAGCAGTGGTTTCCAAACACTCTTCAAAGTGGACAAATCCTTTTAAGTGTCATGTGGGAGACTCATGCATAACACAGTGGAAGCGGAGTGGCTCCTCCTAAAGCAGAGCTGGGAGAGAGCCCTTCAGGGGCCCTCCCCATTACCACTGGGCATCTCTGAAGCCCCCCTAGGAGCCCTTGGACTTCCTAGGAACCTGTGTGAGAATCATTGCAGCAGAGGAAGCTTTGACATCCACGTGGTGGAAGGCCTCCCAGGACATCCTGGTCTGTTGTGTTACCGCTGTATCCGCTACTGCACAGAGAACATCACAACCCTGCCAAATGCTGCAGGACTCTGGAATCCTAAGCAGTATTGATACCGATTAATTGACAGGCTTTCTCATGGCACACAAAGCCTTCAGTGTCTCCTGAAGGGCAGCACTGCTGGTGGTCAGGCAAATACACACACGCACACACACACACACACACACACACACACACACATACAAAGAGTCCATCACCTTTAAGGTGAACCAGGGTGCAGTTACACTATCACCTGAGAACACACCATCCATGCCTTCAAGAGGATGTGTGGCTCAAGATATGGCTGGCCAGAGGAATCAAATATCCTGATGTCTGTTTATTTTTCTCTTGCTCTGAGCTCCACTTTCAGATGTCCTGCTAAACAGATCATTAACCATGGCAGAGAGGGACCAAAGATCACATATCACGGCTCCTGCTGGACTTCTTCCCACAGAGCTATGTGGATTTGTGATGTATTCAGTAAATATTTGCACTTAAACACAACCGTCGCTATTTAGATATATGTAATGTTTTCTTTTGTGGAAAAGGATCAGGGCTGAAACTACCTTCTGCCAGCAGGACGAAAATAACAATTGGAAAAATAATAAATTGCATTTGTGTGTGTTCCCTTCCCCATGGTTTGGCTCAGATTATATTCTCAGCAAATAAAATGGTAGCAGGATTTCACAAACGTTTTAGAATTCAGAATTAGCTGTCCTGTGTTCAGAAACAAAAAGCTTGATTGGCAAATAATCTTTTGTGGTCTTGCAGCAATAAAAAATGTGCAAGTTCTCAATGATTGAGCAGTCCTGGGAAGAGGACCTGAGACGTCAGTTGTTCTTACGGACCCTGAGAATATCTCTGTGGACCCACAACTATACTGATGGAACTGAGACTATGGACCCAATAGTATGTCCAAGGATCTATATCAGAGATCTATATCAAGATCTCCATATTCTTGGAGAATATGTCCAAGAATCTTTATAGAAACTGAGAAACTACTTATGGAACAGAAGACTTGTTTTCTAAACAAATATATCAGTTGTGAATTATCCCCTGTAAAAGTAAACGTTTTGTGTGTTTTATTTTTCAATTTTATTTATTTATTTATTATTGATTCTGTTTTTATCTCTTTCACTAGAAAGTGATAAATTTTTCCTTTTTAAGATGATCAGTGACCTAACAATATAATTTAAAATTCCAGGCCCCATGACACTGAGGGGTAAGGACGTTAGTTTAAGAACTGTTTTGGGCAGAGAAGTCCTAATTGAATGTTTGCTGTGAATGTGTTAATATTTCTTTACTTGCAAGAGCATCAATAAACAATGAAACTTCAACCTGTGCCTAGAATAGTGCTTTTCTGAGGAAAAACAGTAAATGTTGACAATTATTATTTTATATTTTTACATGATTTAATTGAAGTCGGCAGTGTTATCCAAACTTCAAATCATAAGACTTCACAGAAGCATCAACAGGATTTATACTCTGACTTTGATTACGCATTCCTTTCAAGCAGACACAAAATTGTAATCAGTTCTGTAAACAGCTCAAATGTCTATTTATATTAGACATTGAGTCTATAAGGAAGGCTGGCACAATTCTTCACCATTTCTAGATTAGTGAATTTTTCATGTGAATCTGGGAAATAGGCTCATCATTATACTAGTTTTCCTGTCCTTCTACCTAATCTCTGCTCTGCTTCTTTTTGAAAATGCTGATGATTTATCCCAAGTAAATACTGACACTCAGCTCTGCATCACTCTCGTCCACGTTAGCACAAGTGGAATTCTTGATCTCCTCCCTGGTATGCCCAAGGCAGGGCCTTCCACAATTAATCACATATCCCCATCCTATTAGCACTGGATATGAAATCAGAGAATAATTGATTGACAAATTACACTTTGGGTCTCAGGGTCAAGTTTTGAGACAGAGCTCTATGATTTCTAAAACTAGAGGAGTAATTAAAAATTGATCCCAAATTACCAGTCAGTATGGAGCTGTAAAGAGCTTTCCGCTTTTATTGGATTTCTGTATGTTTTTCTGAAAAATGCATGTGTCAAAATTCATGTTGCTGATCAATTTGCTCTTTAAATAATAATTCCAGTGACATCTGTGTTATTGCTTAGCAATGCAAAAGAAGGTCCCACCCTCATCCTGAAGGAGTGGAGATCAAATAATCAAATGTCTAGTGTCAGGAACCATCCCACGATATGTCAAGCTAGGTGATGTTTGCACACATCACTTCACTTTTTATGTCTTAATTCTGTGCAGTCTGATTGTCATGGAAATTTTGTACATGAAAAAAGTCCAGTTCAGAGAAAGTGAGGTAAGGTGTCAAAGTCCCACGGCAGCAGGTGGCAGAGCCAGCATCTAGACACAGCTCTCGGTTGATTACATTTTAAAAATTAAATATGGCTGTCTTCACCCAGGACATAGCTTTGTAGATATCTCTATGAATGTGTGACTTCCTAATGGCATTGCATTTTGACCTTAGATTTCCCTAAAGAATGCAACTCCTTTGGGCGGCATTGGCTGACACCTGCACATAACTGGGAATAATCACTTGTGTGTTCTAGAAAAACTGAGGGTAATGAGGTTAAATTTGTGTGCGGGAACTAGAATGCACGAAGGGCTAGAGAGACAATAAACATAATATGTGAGGGTAGACGGACAGGACTGCTTGGGGAGCGGGGCTGGGTTTGATGAGGGGAGAACAGAGAGTGATGCTGTGAATGTCCTTAGGGGAATGTCCTTAGGGGAGTGTCCTTAGGAGACAGAAAAGCTGGGCAGGAAGGGTCTGCCCAAGCCTCTGAGAGTGTGTCCCTAGCTTTGTTCCCACGGGACATAGTGGGGGAAGCAACAGCATGTTGACTGTCTATGTAGCGAAGGACATCAAAACTGCCAATACGTGGGCACTCATGGGCAATGGAAAACGGCTCTCCCACCCACACCCTGCCCAGCTTCCTGGGGAACAGAGGCCCTGCAAGAAGACAAAAAAACAAAACTGCAGAGCCAAATCAGCACAGAATTCAGGTGTAGTGGTTCCCACCTCAACTCTGGCTTGGGTATAATTCTGAGCTCTGATTTGGAGGATTCCACAAGGGAATCAACTGGATATCAATTGCTCTTTCTTTTAGTAAGGTGGAAACTGCTTTTCTCACTGTTGCCATAATATGTATTATAAGTTAAATTATTCTTCAAAAAGTCTTCAGTAAGGTCCCTCAGGCTTTCCCTTAAAATAATATAAAAAACTATTTTGCCATACAGTTTTTGTAGGATTGGGAAATAGTCACATAACCAAGTCCAACTTGTGATCTGAAAAATGTGCTACGATTTAAAATTTTACTAAATCATCATAAATTCTTGTAAGAAATTTAAAACATTAACATGAAGCTCTCACATTGAGAGCTTATTCTAATGTTATTCTAAAGCTGGCACAGCATATGACGATGTAGACCATTACATAATTTTTAAGTGGAAAGATGGAAATGATCAGAGCTTACACTAATAGCTAAAGAGTCACTGAAATTATTCTAATGGGATACAAAACAGGGATGGCCCTGGGATACAGGCCTGGGATAAAAGGCACTTTTGTTTAAAATAATATGTGCCTCCCCCCACCAAAAAAAGGAAAAATTATAGGGGAAGAGAGAAACAATGAATAAATCAAAGGTGACACAGGACGTGCTGGTCTGAATCGTGCTGGAATATTTTGGGAGGGCAGCAAAAAGTGTGCATGGAGCAAAGTCAAGAATAGGTGGGTGCCTCCTAGAGAAATGGAAATAAAAACAAAAATAAACAAATGGGACCTAATGAAACTTCAAAGCTTTTGCACAGCAAAGGAAACCATAAACAAGACTAAAAGACAACCCTCAGAATGGGAGAAAATATTTGCAAAGGAAGCAATTGACAAAGGATTAATTTCCAAAATTTACAAGCAGCTCATGTAGCTCAATAACAAAAAAACAAACAACCCAATCCAAAAATGGGCAGAAGACCTAAATAGACACTTCTCCAAAGAAGATATACAGACTGCCAACAAACACATGAAAGGATGTTCAACATTATTAATCATTAGAGAAATGCAAATCAAAACTACAATGAGATATCATCTCACACCAGTCAGAATGGCCATCATCAAAAAATCTAGAAACAATAAATGCTGGAGAGGGTGTGGAGAAAAGGGAACACTCTTGCACTGCTGGTGGGAATGTGAATTGGTTCAGCCACTATGGAGAACAGTATGGAGGTTCCTTAAAAAACTACAAATAGAACTACCATATGACCGAGCAATCCCACTACTGGGCATATACCCTGAGAAAACCATAATTCAAAAAGAGTCATGTACCAAAATGTTCATTGCAGCTCTATTTACAACAGCCAGGAGATGGAAGCAACCTAAGTGCCCATCATCAGATGAATGGGTAAAGAAGATGTGGCACATACATACAATGGAATATTACTCAGCCATAAAAAGAAACGAAACTGAGCTCTTTGTAATGAGGTGGATAGACCTAGAGTCTGTCATACAGAGTGAAGTAAGTCAGAAAGAGAAAGACAAATACCATATGCTAACACATATATATGGAATTTAAGAAAAAAAATGTCATGAAGAACCTAGGGGTAAGACAGGAATAAAGACACAGACCTACTGGAGAACGGACTTGAGGATATGGGGAGGGGAAGGGTGAGCTGTGACAGGGCGAGAGAGAGGCATGGACATATACACACTAACAAACGTAAGGTAGATAGCTAGTGGGAAGCAGCCGCATAGCACAGGGATATCGGCTCGGTGCTTTGTGACCGCCTGGAGGGGTGGGATAGGGAGGGTGGGAGGGAGGGAGACGCAAGAGGGAGGAGATATGGGGATATATGTATATGTATAACTGATTCACTTTGTTATAAAGCAGAAACTAACACACCATTGTAAAGCAATTATACCCCAATAAAGATGTTAAGAAGTCTGAAAAAAAAAAAAAGAATAGGTGAGTGAATTAATTCTCTGACCCAGCCTTTCCAACAATAGCTCCTGCCCAGGAATGCTGCCAGCTGGTGGGAGCCTCCTGTGTGGCCCCTGGAGGTTCAGACGGGACCTGAGCTCTCCCCCAACAAGCCGCCCCCTTTCTCACCATCCTCTTTGGTCCGAGTGAAGATCTGCTCGCTTCGCACGCCGTCCCCAGCCCGGGTGAAGGCCAGCACCTGGATGCTGTAGTTGGTGTATTTCTCCAGCCCGTCCAGCTCCAGGGAGGGCTGCGTGGTGGTGACGTTTTTAATCTCACCCAGCTCTGGAGGACAAGGAAACACGAACCTGTTACCGCGGCTGTGGGCACCGTCCTTGCTGCCCAGCACTGGGCCACGAGCCTCCATCGCTCACGTCCTGAAATCACTCAAGGGGACCAGGCACAGTCTTCATGTGACCCCAACGCTCTGCGACATTTGGAAAAGGTCATTTGCACCAAACTGCCACAGAGCACAGGGCGGAAAATCGGTCTGGAAAACAGCAATTCACTCCAAGTTAAGTGTTATAAACCCAACGCTGGCACCGTGGCTGCCCTCCTGAACTGTCCCCAAGCAGGTTTCCCGCACCCCAGGCCCCAGGGAGCCAGGACCACTATGCTCACTCTGCAGAGACCCTTCTAGCTGCTCATCAAGAAGCTTCTACAAGTCGAGTTTCATTTTTCCATTTAAAAAAGCAAACTCCTTTAAGGTAGACGTATTTTTCAGCACCTAACTTAAGTATATGAGCGATGGCAGCGCAGCAAACCCCTCCTGTCACCTGGAGTGAACCCTCCGGCTGATGTGTCAGGAATGTGGCGTCAGCTAAAACTACTTCACGTTCTGGTGTGGGATCAGCTAATGACGTGCAAAGACGGACCTTTATGCTGGCCCATCTGAGGTATATGATACACGGCAGTTTGAGAAAACTCACGGTGGTGTGTTAAATACCGCCACGGGTGCTCTGATGGACAAGGAGAGAGGGGCCTGAGGACTGCTCACCTTTAGGGCAAGTGGCCGTGTGTGGGATGTTTGGTGCAGGCTCGTCCCCGTGCCCGCTGTGCCCGGTTACTCAGAACTGGGCTGGGAGACGGGGTCCAGGGGGGAGTCCTCCTTGGTGTCTGGCCACCTCTGCACACAGTGCACACAGTGAGGCTGCCCGAAAGGGTCTCTCGCGCTCTCTGGCCTCAGTAAAGGCAGTCGACACGCCGCGCGCGCTTCCTTAGGTTCTGGGTTCCCAGGTCAACTCATTTACACAGCATGACCATGCTCTTGTTTCCACAACCCATTCCTTTTACAGGAGAGGAAACTGAGGCAGGCAGAGACTCAACAGCTTCCCCAGGTCCCGGAGCCGAGCACGGGGGCTGAGAGCATGGGCCGTGGCACCACAGGGCGTGGCCGCACGGCCCCGGTCCCCACTCTCAGCCACTCCCTGTGGCCGCTCGGTGGGCCCGCATGGCGGCCGGATGAGATGCGGTTCTGCCAGCTGGTTTCCTCTTCCTGCTCTTTGATTTTCTTTCCTCTTGTCCTTCCGGCATATTGCACGGAAGTTCAGAGATTAGTGGCCAGCTGTTTGGTGATTATGGTGACTATTTTTACTTTTCGTCATCAAAAGGATCAGGGCTGAACTGGACATAGCAGGATAGTTGAATTTAAAATAAAGCAGGGGTTAGCCAAGGCTTGTCACTCACATGCCAGGGACCCCTGTGTGTGATGAGGGCTGTGAGAGGATGGGAAAAATGGGCACAGACACAGCCCCGGACCCCAACAGGAGCCCGACGCCTGTTCCCACCTTGGGCACCTTGTGGATGAGTTCTGGGGGCAGGATGCTTTGCTGGGGGGGGAGAGAAGAGCAAAGGGCGCAGCCCCCCAAAGATGCCTGTGGTCTTCTGCGGGAGACCATCTGGTGGCAGACTTTTAGGGGCCACAATCTAGAAACCAGAGCAGATGGCTTATGAAAATGAAAGAAAATGTTTGCTCCTGTGTGGTCACTGTGCATTTGGAAAGCTGACAATCGTTACCCTCAGATGGGTTAGAAATTCTCTCCTGTGAAGGAAAAGTCTGCCCTGGGTGACCATCAGACCTCTTTCCATTATATTATTCATTTATAATGTTCATTTTCCTGAACATAGATAATACAGGTCAATTGGAGTAGGTTAAAAAATTCAAATGCTAATGGAAAAAGTTTAAGTATAGATCTCATCAAGATCTTTTCAGATTTAGGAACTTCTACATTATGCCAAAGATTACACACACACACACAGTCAGGGAAAATGCAACTCAGGGGAGGGGCTTCCACGGGGCTGTATGCAGGGCTAGTAATGAGGAATTGACTATATCATGTGACCTCTTGGGGCCTCTGGTTTTATGCTTTTGTTTTTATCTTTAAGAAGGACCCAGGGTCTCTACGTCACGGGGAAAGTATGAGCTCCAATTACAGTGCAGGGGAAAGGTGTGCTGTGCGGATGGGACAGGGCTGTTCCCCAGTGAGACACAGTGATGGAGAAGAGGACAGTTAAGAGGGAGAAGGGCAAAGTGGGACACCCTGATCTTTTTAAAGAAAGCAACACTTGACACAAAAGAATTACACCCGCTCATGAATTACCATACTAATTAGAATTGGTATCTGGTTATTGACTCATACTGGGGTTCATATTATTTGGATGAACTAATTTATCACGAACCATGAATATGAAAGCAGTCCAAACCCCTGTTCAAAATTACCCCCCCAAGGATTTTTAAAAACTACCTGTGCCCCAGAATCGACCACAAAAGCACCTCATTCTCTCTGCTGGGAGGGTATGTCCCTGACTCATCAATGTAGAGGAAGTAAAAAGGAAAATTATGAAAAAAGGCAAATTCAAAATAGCGTGCTTCATTTGTCGTTCTTTCAAGCTCCTTTTCTTTTCTTATGGCTTAAACACGGATTTCTATCACCTACTTTTCACGGCCCCAGTGGAGTCATTAAAAAAAATATATATATATATATATATATATGGGACAGTACAGTAGAAATTAGCATAACATTGTAAATCAACTATACTTCAATAAAATAAATTTTTTAAAATATATGGGGAGTAAAGAATAGTGTTCAGTTGAAATCATGAGTAAAATAATATGAAATTAATATAGAAAATAAATTCAGAAATCATACTATTTATAGTACAAAAATTTTTTTAAAGAAAAACTTCATATTTTAAAACAAAATAGTTTTATGTATTTATTTACACCCTTCTTCATTCTTAAAGGGTCTAAGGAAGAAATCAAAATAGGGGTGGAAATCACTTTTCCCAAGCACCTCCTCAACCTGCCAGCATCGTAGCAAAAGTCTTGGTTGGCACTTAAACGTTGCTTTGATTCAGAATCTGTCGTTTTTGTCTTGAAGAAAGACAGAGGGTTGAAAAGCAGCTCCAATTCCGATGGAAATAGTGGATTTCCAAAGTGTGCCATTTTCCTAGCAATCTTAGACTAACTGCTTCTGTCAGGTCTTAAAAATTCTTTGACTTTCAGATTATAAAATACTCAGAAATTTCACTGACCTATTGTACATTTAACCTGTCCTATCAAATATATTAACCAGTTTTATCTGGTCATATTAACAATAACAAAATGCTTTTTAATGCTTATTTTTAAAAGTATTTGGGGCAATTGCTAATCACAGCAGTAGTAACAATCTCTTCCTCTCTTGGCCTGCACGAGTGAGTGTGTGTGTATGTATGTGTGGTGTATCCTCAAGCTTAGCAGGTATAGTTCTTTACATGATCACTATGTGTTGTGTGTCTGTGGGAACCTCAGGGCCACAATCTAAGAGCTTGTGCAGAAGAATCCAGTAATTCCATGAAATTCCCTGCGAATGCATACGTGTCACTTCTCAGAGGTAGCAGGTCAGGAATGACTGTTCATAGCTTTCTGAGGGTTTCTTTCTCATCTGTTGGAGATTAAGTGTAGTACTTCTACATTAGGCATTAAGCACCTCACCTTGATCTTCATACAGTGAGTAAAAGTATCTTTAGAAACTGTATGCATTTCCAAGCGTTCTTTTTTTTTTTTTTTTTTTTTTTGCGGTACACGGGCCTCTCACTGTTGTGGCCTCTCCCGTTGCAGAGCACAGGCTCCGGACACGTAGGCTCAGCGGCCATGGCTCACGGGCCCAGCCACTCCGCGGCCTGTGGGATCCTCCCGGACCGGGGCACGAACCCGCGTCCCCTACATCGGCAGGCGGACTCTCAACCACTGCGCCACCAGGGAAGCCCCAAGCATCCTTTATTTAAAGACTTTTGTTTTTAAATGTTCAAGTTTTTAAAGCTTTAAAGTGTAAAGTTGACTGAACGATATTAATCCATCGTAGAACTAAGGTGCTTATAGGCGTTATTAGCACATATGAGTAAAATGTGAAAATGTGATGAAGAGTCACCACCGGATTATGGAAATGTTTGCAACAAGAACAAGAAAGGACGATTTTAGTGTAACACTGCCTTTAGGTGAGTATGTTAGGGTATTGAATTTCATCTTATTCAAGATGAGCATTAGAAACCAGAACAAGTATATGCAATGATCTATTACTGTATTGTGTCAGTAAAGTAGCTAATTTGAAATTTTTCGTTGCTCCGTATTTTTCTTCTATGGGAGTTTTAAAGCTCTGTTTGCAGGGAGGAGGTTAAGGGAATCATCTGTTTAGCCCTGTGCCTCCGTGGGGCTGGCTGTGCCTTACTGGGCTGGAGGTTCTGTATGCATCACTTATCCCCACTCTCACTAGGCTAGAGCATCCATCGGGGCAGATGCTGCCTCCTCAGCGCCAAGCAGGAGCTCAGCACAGAGTAGCTGCTCAGGTAACACGTCTGCTTCGGGGGCGCCCAGAAGGCGAATCAGAATGTCTCCCACTGCTGGCACTATGAAAAGCGCTACCTCGACATCAAGGGAATCAGATCTGGTCCTCAGCTCTGAGACACAAGTCTGGGTACAGATGTAAACAGCTAAGCCTGGAACTCTGCTATTTACTTAGCAAATTAAGCTGCCTTCCTTCCTTTATTCTGGCACCAATAGTGGAACCCCTGCAGCCTCTGAGGCCCAGTGTGTTCTGATTACCTGGGTGGGGAAAGCGGCCGGGTTGGCAGAGCAGACCCAGGTGGTCCTGAGCAGAGGTGGGAAATGCCCTGGGGGCCTCTGTGTTTGCCCAGACTCAGAGGACCCACAGTCAGAAGCGCTGCAGGAAGCCCCAAACCAGAGGGGAGGCACCCCCGGGGGCTGGATATGGGGAGCGGGGGAGGGTGCAGATGTGGGCCACCCAAGTCCTGGGCCACAAGCAGACAGCAGAGCCTTTCCTGTTAGGGGCTGTAGCTTAGGGTGGGCCTGTCGTGCTCCTGGAGCGGGGCTCAGCCTGGCTCGGTGACGTCAGGCCTCTGTTCTGCTCAAGACACTTGGAGCCTCAATCTTGCCACTCCCTGAGCTGACCCTCTCTCATGCCAAGTCTTGCCTCCAAACTGGAGAATTTTGTCCTACAACTTGAAAGAAAAAAAAAAATCACAAACAAGAAGGAAGAGAGGGAATACAAGGAGGAAGAAAGAAAAAGGAGGGGACAAAAGTGGAGGGTTTGGGATGAAAGCGCTCCTCGTGGGAACAACACTCCTCCACCCAAGGTGTTCTGGCTCTGGCGTTCTTCCTGAACCCCTTCTATTTCAACTACAGGAGCTTAAGGATTTTCCCTGCTGAGTCCTATTGGGGAATAGGAGGAAGTCAGCCTTTTAGGATACACATCACGCAGAACTTTCTAGATACAGATCAAGGTTTTGGTGCTGCCTGCAGAGGCTTGACATAGATACTCATAATTAGGAAAACACATCTATTCCTAGATTCCCCAAGTGCCACCCCCTCCTATCCTTCAAATTGCTTTCTGAAGGTATATGATTTAAACAGCTGTGCACACCTGTTAAAAATGTCAGATATGAGATAACAGAAAGACGAGGGGAAAGGAGAAAAGTACCCATCGATAAAGAACTGCCCACCCTGTGCTGAATCCCACGGTAGGAGGAGGGGGTCTGCAAATTCCATGGCGCATCCTTTGGGGCAAACTCCAAGTTCTAGTTTAACCCCCTTACCTCCGTCCATGAGGTTGGCCCAGTAAATGACTCTGAACCCCTGGAGGATTCCATTCAGGGCTTCCTTGGAAAGTGTGGACCAGGACAGTGATATTCTTTCTGGTGATGTTGCTATGGCTTGGACATTTTCGGGGGGGTAGCTGGGCACTGAAATTAGATAGTTAGAATCTGTAATAACCGTGGGTGGTTTAATTAGCAAAGCAATATTGAATAAGCAACATTAGTTTAATAGTTCAAAGTACAGGAAAAGAAGAAAATGCACTCAATCCCCCAAATTAAGGAAAAAATTGAGTACCATTTCTCTATGCAAATATTATGATAACTCAGTAAAATGCAACGACTTCATATGACTTCCACTGTCTCTCTTTCCAGAATAACTGCTTCACTGTTAAGCCCCAGGCTTATGGAGTTGAGAACACTTCTGATCCTACTGCATGAGTAAAAGACCATTGCTGGTCTGGCTTATTTTCCCATTACCCTTGAACGTTACTGTTGTAAGTTACATGTACTTTATACAGTACATCTCTTCATACTGAGTAATACCTGGCATGTAAATTGAAAGCCTCACTGTTGAAAGTGCCACAAAGCATACACGTCATCGTATTCACTGTCCCATCCCCAGCAGGGCCCCTTTCAATACTATACCATTCGTCAGAGGAAAGAGCGAAAATGGACTAGGATACAGGCTAGAAGGATATTTGAAGTATTTTTCATGTGGGTTTATGCAAACCTTAAACGTCGTGGCTGGGACAGGGGGCAAAATAGTGACTGAATTGCAAACATCAGTGAAAGATGAACATCAACGTGCAAACCCAAAGGCCTATCTAACCACGCCTGCGAAGACTATGAAGATGGAAAGAAAAGCCTGGACTTCTGGGTTCTAGCTGTCTAAGACTTCTCTCCCTGTGAAAACGCTCAGAAATTATAGATGCAAGTCACCACGTGTGCTCTCAAACCTATGACCCAGCGGCTAGTTGCAGGAGAGGCAACTGCCGTGCGAGCTTGCTGCTGGAAGCATCTATCCCCTACTCCTACAGCTGACCCTATATCTGGCCTCTGCACCTAAAAGATGGCGCTTCCGGACACTAGGGCTCTCTCTCCTTTCAAGCATCGCTGGAGAATGTGAGCTCTTAGGTGGTCAAGGTGGGAGGGTACATTAATGCCTTATGGCCACTAGGGGGCGCACAGTCACCGTGAGATTTGCTCCAAGGAAGCTTGCTCATTCCTGTTCTCTGGTCTCAGAATGCTTGAAAATAAAAAGCAATCATAAAAAAAGGAAAGAAAGAAAGAAAGAAAGAAAGAAAGAAAGAAAGAAAGAAAGAAAGAAAGAAAGAAAGGGAGGGAGGGAGGGAGGAAGGAAGGAAGGAAGGAAGGAAGGAAGGAAGAAAGGAAGGAAGAAAGAAAGAAAGAAAGAAAGAAAGAAAGAGAGAAAGAGAGAAAGAAAGAGAGAAAGAGAGAAAGGAGAGAAAGAAAGAAGGAAGGAAAGAAAGAAAGAAAGAAGGAAAGAAGGAAAGAAAGAAAGAAAGGAAGGAAGGAAGGAAGGAAGAAAGAAAGAGAAAGAAAAAGAAAGAAAGGAAGAAAGAAGGAAGAAAGAAAGAAAGAGAAAGAAAGAAAGAAAGAAAGAAAGAAAAAAGAAAAGGAAAAAAATCCTCCTTTACAGTGATTTGTGAGAAATTCTTAGAAAATCAGATTTCTACGTTCAGGCCAGACTGCCGCAGTCATAGGGAGAGCTTTGGTTTCGCGCGGGAAAAGCCCACCTCTTGGGCTTGATGGAGAAGGATGCTGAAGAAGGGATGGATTTGGCTTTGCAATCAAGGTCTGTCAAGGGCACCGAACCAAGGCAGCCCACGAGTTAATCAGGGCAGCTTCCCCACCGGAACCCCCAGTCCCTGCCGGCCTGGATGCCATTGTCACTGCAAAGCCCGAAGGCGACCAGGCTCTGGGGACCCAGAGCAGCGGCTGGAACCTACCATCCTCGAGGGTGGTGGTGATGACTTCCTGAGAAGAAGGCCCCGTCCCGGCCCGGTTGCAGGCCTGCACCACCAGGCCATACTGGGTGAACTTGTTTAGGTTGCTGAGGGTGTAAATCTCACTGTCCCCCGTGGTGTCGATACTGATGATGTTGAACTGGAAGTTGCCCCCAGTGCTGTACTCGCGGTAACCTATTTGGTAGCCACGGATAATCCCATTTTGCAGATGTTTCTTGGGAGCCTAAACAGGAAAGAGAAGAATCACTAAAGAACACTGTTTGTGATTTGGTAAAAAACAATGTTATTTTCAGATGCTTTAAACCTGTTCGAAAGCTGGTTAATCCTACTGTATACCTATGGCCAAGCTACGAATTATACTCCGTGAATAATTTGGACGTTGAAAAGTTACCAAGTACAATGTGAGTAGCTAAACAATCAAACCAAAAAGAACACTCGAGGTGTGACAAGAGGAAAACCGGCACCTGCCCTCCTCTTAGGCAAATATAAATGAAATTGAATAAGCGTGGAAATAATCATAACAGGTGTGGCAGTAGTAATAGTAATAGTAGCAGCAAACTCATACCTAGAGGCTGCTCGTGGCCAGGTGCTCTGCCTTTACCTGCGCGAATGAGCCCAACCCTCACTGCAGCCCCGGGACACAGCACCCCCAAGACCTTCATTGACACAGGAGGTCCCACAGACATGAGGGACAGGAGGGGAATCCACCACAGACCCTGTGCTCCCAGCCCCTCCCGCTCATGCTGCCAGGACAGCCGACTTCTCTAAGTGGTGGGGAAGTTTGGAAAGATGGATTGCGTCTGTGGTACCTCTGCCTACACCAACCATCACCTGGGGAGACTGATGTTTGTGTTTTCACCCAGCAAAATCTACGGAACTCTGCCACATTGTTCCAGGCACTGGGGAACAGAAGTGATTTTTAAAAAAGGTCCCTGCCCTCATGGAGCTTATACTCTAATGGGATATTCCAGAACAAAGGTGTTTGCACGTCGAAAGCTGGATGTGAAGGGGAGTCCACCCCTGGCAGGAAGGCAAAGCTCTTTCATTAAGGCCTGAATCATTCGGGGATCATTTTATGGTGATTTAAGATGGGCAAGGTGAGGCTAGAGTTACGAGTCAAAAACAGAACAGTTTTCGCTGACATGTTGGACTTTTTAAGAATCCAGACTTTTTTCAAGTGTGTTTTAAGAACAGCATCAAAGTGATGCTCTAAAGTAATAAAGGTGTGGTAGGCTTTCAGGCAATCAACAGCTGTGTGTGTGTGTGCGTGTGTGTTGAGTGTGTGTATTTGTATTATGTCTCTGTGTGCATATGTGTGAGCAGATATGTGTATGTATGTGCATGTGTATGTGTACATGTGTATTTCAGTACAAACCGTGGATTAAGTTTTTTTTGGGCTCTGAAAAGCTTTCTGAAAATGCTTACAATCCCATTGGAGAGAGGAAATACGCACTCAGGAAACTGCAGAGAAATCTGAAGTGTTCAGGTGTGTGGTACTGGACCGTGAAGGCCAGCAGGCTTCTCGAAAGTGGCAAAATGAGCGTGGCCTGAAGTAGTCAGAAGATGCTGACCGCAGGCGGGGCTGGAGGGATGGCCAGCGCTCCGGAAGGGGAGGGAGGGTGTTGGGTGGGAGAGACAGAGCAGTTGGAATGGATTGGCGGGGGGGGGGATGCTGAATGCCCAGGGGTGAGGAATGGCAGACAGAGAGGATGTGCCCAGGATGGGGGTGGGGTGAGGCTGGACCACCAGCAGGAAGAAGGCAGAAGAAGGTCGGGACAGACAGCACCATGAACGAATTCAGCAGATGCCTGTGGATTACCTACCACGCCAGCCCCCCGCGGCATGAATGTCGCCAGCTGTCTTTGGGTGTTTGTCTGAGTTATACAAGAGCAGTAAAATCACATTTCCTTTTTCAGGCGAGTTTCCTCATTTATGGTTTTCTTGGATGCCACTGCCTTTCTCAACAACTCGTCTGATTTCAGGCATTTACATGGTGCTAATAGGTATCTAAGAAACAGCCTGGAAACCATTACTTCTTCAGTCAAGTTGGCAGTCAGACGTTGACACAAAAGCACACCGCTTTCTTATTATAAGCAAGTGTCTATGCGCTCCTGCTTTTGCATTGGCGAACTACAACTTTTCACTCTGATTTAAAATTGGATCCAAAGATTTCAGATGTCGAGAATTCCATTACCTGGAATTTGTTTTACCTAAACCACTGAATTGCATTTGTATCATTGCACTAATTAGCAAAATCAATTTCCCTCCAAAAGCCATGGATGAGTCAAATATAAAACAAAGATATTTCTCTTATTTCACAAAGCTTTTTAATGTTTAATATGGTCACCCAAATATAAAGGACTTTTTAAATTTAAAAAACATTCTAATTTTTCAACGGGCTGCCTGTGACGATTTAAGTCTCCCTAAGGTGCCAAGTCAGGATCCCAGGACAGGAGCTATGGAGTCTGATCAGGTAGGGGGTGTAGGGAGTGGAGGCAAATGCCCACGAGAAAATGTTCACTCACAGTGCCCAATTCAGCTGAATCTTCTACAGGCAGAGGGACCTGCTGGCTGACATTTCCCTTCCTGGGTTTGGGGGGATTAATCATGCCCGTGATTTGGTTGCACAGATAGGTGGGTGGAGAAATCTTCCTTTTTTCGCTTTCTGAGGGTGAAAACACATTCTAACTGCTTAAATAGGATAGGCAACACAGCGGGTTTTGTCCTGTTCAGTTTAAATATTTTGTACAAAAGAAATAGAACATCCTTTACATTTTTCTTAGAACTAAATTTTAGTCCTGCTAATTCTGGAGTGACACGAAGGTTATTTTTGTTTATTAGATTCTGCTGCAAAATATTTTGTAGAAAATTATTTTAGTGCTTTTTTTTGTAATAATAAAAGTATACAGCCACCATTCCTATGTAATCACTCTTCAAATTCTGATATGTTTTTTTCTCTAAGTGAGATTGAAGTTTGGTTTTCACATGGTTGTCTTCATACTCTACAATTTAGTGACTGATTATTTTTATTTAATATGTTATTATGATCATACTTTCATGTTTACTTCCAGTTTTTAAAAATCATATTCCATGTTTTATTGACTCATTTTTCCAACAATGTTGTTTGGGATATTGTTTTGTAACTTATTTCCTACCACAAATGAACCTCTGTGATACAGTGCATCTGTTTTTAAGTTTGTTTATTGGACTGAAGTCCCAGAAGTGGGACTTACTGGGTATCTTATTTCAAAAAGGTTGTGTTTCAGTTGACTGTTAATGAGATAGGGTTTTTTGGTTATTATTCTTTTAGATGTGAAATCCAATATGGTAATGCAAGGGACTGTGTTTACCACAAGAAACAAAGAAGAGAGCTCTCCTCCAGTTTTCTTAATATTCTGATTTTGAAGAGATATGTATGAATAGAGTGGCGAGTTATTTGAAGGTAGCAGTGGTTTCACACATTTCTTTCCAGGGCTCTAATACAATCGCTAGTTATCATGCAGAAAGAATTGTTGCACCTGAGAAAGAAGCAATGGATTTTTCTTACAAATGAAATATGCACTTTTGATTTCACAGCATGCGGGCCCTAAGAGGTTTTGAAACCCATCTAAAAAGGATTGTGTTGGGGGAGAAATGGGGAGTGACTACTAATGGGTATGGGCTTTGTTGTGAGTGATGAAAATTATCTAAAATTAGATTCTGGTGATGGCTGCACATCTCTGTAAACATACAAAGCAACATGGAATCGTACACTTAAAACAGCAAATGTGATGGCATGTTAATTTCATCCCAATAAAGCTGTTTTCATAAAAGTTAGTGTGCTGAAATCATCTCTCGGTTATTTCTCTTTCTAATTCAGTTACAACAGTAGCTTCCTTCACCACGACCACGGTGAACACCACCAATCAATACTCACCACCTCTACCACCACATCTTCACCATCACCATCACCACTACCTACATGCACACCGCCCCCCCTTACCACCTCCACTACCTCATGCCCCCAAGACAACCATCCCCGTACATCACTGCCACCAACTCCATCACCTGCATCATCACCATCACCACCACGACCTCCATCACCATCATCACCACTACCTCCATCACCATTATCATCACCACCTTCATCACTGCCACCGCCTCCATCACCTGCATCATCACCATCATCACCACCATCTCCATCACCATCATCACCATCACCACCATTACCCTATGCCACGGCCACCTCTCCCACCTTTACCACCATCCTTATCACCTCCTCCATCAATAAATCACTGCCATGCCTCCAATACATCCACCACCATCACCACTGACATAAACATCACCCTAAGTATCACTGTTACCACCATCACCTCCAACACTAACTCAGGGCCAAAATCACTACCACCAGTTACTACTATCCCTCCACCACCTCCACCACCTCCATCACCTTCACCTGTTGAGCACTTGCTTTTCCCAATCAGTGTAATAGGTGAGATGTATATCTCCCCATTTATCTTCACAACAACCCCAAGAAGTCTCATTATCCTTCTTTACAGATGAAGAAGGTAAGTGTAGAGTTGGAATTCTAACCTAGGTTTTTCCAAGAGATGTATTTAGTTTCCACCACTCACAGAGCCCCAGATAACTCTTCTCCTTTTTGCAGCGCTTGCTAATTAGGTTTGTAAAGTTACACTAAGCAAAACATTTTTGATCAAAGAAAAATCTAGCAAATCACATGAAGAGAAAGTATTGTTTTCATGCACAAAAGTAAGCAAAAATTCTAACTGTAACAGGCAAAGTTTAAGTTCTACTATTCATTTGTAGGTTGAATAGTCAGATGTAAATTTAGGAATGTGTTAACATTAAAGAAATTCTTGAGGACATATTAGAAAACAGATCTCTTTTAAAAATCCATAAGTGCAGGGATTTTGTACACTAAGTGCAGGGAATTTAAGGGCTGTGGCGCAAGTTCCAACTTTTTTGAAGTGACTCTGGGGACCTCTCTGAGTTACATGAACAACAAGCCAGCAGGGGACGTGGGTATGGACCAGTGGAAGCACTTCAATCCATTTGTCTGGTAGTGGGCTTCATATCGCCCGAAGGCAAGTTAGTACATAATACCCCTTACTTTAAAAGTTGTTTTGGATGATACATTTCTGCTTGGAGCATGTGTCTACTTGGAATAAAGGGGAACAGTTGGCTGATGTACAAAGAGAGACCATCCAGGTGGGAAGGCAGTTGAGGATACTGTTCTCTGGCTGTTCAATAGCCTCAAAGAACAACTGATTAAGTGGGTCAAAAATAATTGTTTGCTTTCATGAAACTAAGAGAATGGAGTTAATGTTGGGGTAGGAAGAAACGTAGAAGAAGGAATCAGGTAGGGGTCTTGAAACACATTTTGAATCTGGGTTGCAAGATACTGGAGAAGACAAGTATCCTAAGAAGCCACTTTGATCATGCCCTCCCTCTCCCCAAATCTCAACAGTGCCTGTTGTAAGATTTGAGCCCTACAGGAGTCTTTCCAGACTAATGTCTCCTGGATGTCCCTCCACCTAGGATTCTCTTTGACTGCTTGATTAAGCATGGGTATTCCAACTCTGTTACACTTTCTCATCTCATGAAAGCCCCAGTCAGAGAATGCACTTCTTCCTTTTTTCCACTATCAATACATGACTCACTCCATGGCCAGCTCCACGTCCAACTCATTGGGGAGCCTCCTTTGACTATCTCCATCCAAGGAGTCCTCTCCTTCCTCTGGTCTCCACTGGCACTCACCCAACCACCATCAGCTCAGCAAGAATTGGCCACTTCCATCTCCTCTATGGTCACCATTAACATATCAAATGTCTGGTCTCCAAGAACTTGACTGCAAGCGCCAAGAGCACAAGAGTTCCTAAAAAAATGTTTGAAATCTGACCCACTGCCCTGTCCAAGTCAAGACTTAAGCACAGTGGACATTCTCAAAAAATTTATTGTAGATAAAGAAGACAATGGTTCTGAGCATTTATGAGGTGTAAAAAAGTGATGGGTAAGAATGACCTAAGATTTATATCTTACTGAATAAAGATCTAATGGGCAGGGTATAAAGACGGAAGAGATGCCTGGACTCCAGACCAAGGATGCAGCTGTTGATCAGAGGCCTGGGTCAGTCAGTTCAGAGGGAGCTCTCAGGCAGTGTGCCCCAGCCTGGACGTGTGAGTTCAAGTTGAGAGCTGGCTTCCGTGCTGTCATGTAGCATGGCGGCCAACCTATCAAGGTGGGAGATTTAGGCAGCATTGGGAGGGGTCCATTTCATTTCCTAGACCCCATCAGGGAGGAAAATAGCTTCTGAAGAGCCATTTTATCTGGACAATGTTGTCCATTTTTGTTTCCTGCTTAAAACAAGGATTGCAGAGTTTATGCACTCGTCATCCAGCCAGTGGGTCACACATGCTTACAATAAGGATCACTGAAGACCGACCAGCAGATTTATAGCAAACCTCTCCTGGCAACCAGCCCCTTTAATGCATATTAGAGGAAGACGTTGGAAAGTAAGTGATTGGGGGAAAGCAAAAAAGCTAAAGTGAAGAAGGGCTCCCTTCACTCCATAGTCAAGAATTCAACAATCTGAGTGTCTTTCCATGCAGGATGATGTTGTCATTTACAGATGACTTTGATATGTGAGTGTTCTGGTTTTACCTTTTCTCAAAGCCCTTTGAATGCACTACTATTCTAAGAGAAGGCCTTAGCTATCCACTGTTGTGTTTTTCTTGTGAGGATTCATTGTTTTCCCATGTTGAAATTTCCTCTTCCTTTCCTTCGCCTTTGCATCCAGGAATGATCCAGATTTCTTTTCATTTGTCTCATTTATCTGCTGTCTGTGGTCCTCTCTTTCTCCCCTTCCAGCCCTGACTTTGTTTTTTCTCCTGTGGTTTCCCTAAACAGCTTTCTTTCACATCTGTTGAGGAGCCCTTTCTCCAGCCTCCAAATCCCCCCCAGCCCTCACTTTCTTTAAGAAACCGTCTCTTTTGATCTCCATGACAACAGTGAGCCCCGTGTCAATTTCCTTGTGTGGTTTGCAAGTGCCTGCATTTTACGTGTCCGCCCGAATCAGCCTGCGAGCCACCTGTGGCAGGTTCTCCGCTCTCTACAGGGAGGGTGGGAACAGGGATGAGCAAATGCTCGGGGCACCAGTGTGGCTGTGAGCGATTAGAACAGGCAGCTCATCTTCAGAAAACCACCAGCCAGGTCCTGTTTCTGGCACGCTCCCCTCCCACTCCTCACTGCTGGCGGGCGGACTTTCCTCAATGTCAGGGTCCATCCGCTGACCTGGAGAGCCCAAGGCGTCCACTGCAGAATCCTGTATTCTGGGAACACTGCGTCACTCCGACGTGTGGAGTAATTCAGTTGAAAAATGATTTGAAACTTTTCCTCTTAGATTCCTCCAAATTCACTTAAAATGTAGTCTGTCCTCATTTCCCTTTTATTACAGGGGTGGGGGACTGTCTTTTTCATCTCTGTGTGCTTCCTCCAGCCCCTTTCCCTGCTCCCCAATATAAACAGCATGAGCTCCATAACTTGTTCAGTGAATGGATGCATTAACTGTAACAGCCAGCAGCTGGTGCCTCTTCTATACAAGGCATTGCGTGCAGGGAAGATGTGCAGTGAATCCGTGAGTAAAGTGGAAAGTGATGATATGATGGCAGTGGTGAAGATTTGCACAAGGGACTGTGGAAGGGAAAAGGAAGAGATGCCTTTTCCAAATGGGTGCAGGAGGACTCCCAGAGAAGGGGGGCAATGTTATAGGAAAGTAATCAGTGGACCTGGCTGCAGGTGGTGAGGGAATAAGAGATGGCTCAGGAATGGAGAGCAGCTCCAGCGACCCTTCAGGGAGGTATATGGGGTGACTGGGTAGTGGTGGAGTGAGTGTAGGAAACCTAGGGAAATGCTGGGGCCCCACCCAGACCTGCTGACTCAGAAACACACGCTGGCTACAGGGAGGGCGTGCTGGTCTGTGTTTTAATAAGCCCTCCCTGGGACGCTGAGCAAGCTCCAGTCTGAGAACCACTGTGGTTGTCGCTCAAAGTCATTAAAAGGTTTAGGACTGGCCTCACTTGGGATGGACTTTCGTTAAAAAGCAACGGTTGCACATTCCCCAATGTTTCAGGTCACCAATAACCCATTTTCCTGGTCTCTGCAGAACAGAAGGGATTGAACGCAAATAGGACCATAAGCCCTCTGTGGTCCGGGAGTCACACAGCAACAAAGGGACCTCTTCACAGGGGGGCCGGGGTGGAGGGGAAACAGCTGCCTTGCTGGACAGAGCCCTGCTTGGGCTCCCCAGTCCCCGTGGATGGACGGCACAGCCTCTCTGGATGAATGGACCGTGGGTTCTCAGGGAGAGATGGCAGACAGAGGAGGAGTCTTACGTCGTTGCTTCAAAGCACATTTTCCTTCCTGTCTCTCTCCTTGGGTTGGCCCTCCATGGCCACTCTGCCATCCACGGGGGCTCTAAGCTCATTCTCGGCATTGTAGGTCTCCTACAAGGGATACGTGCGGCCATGTGGCTCCCCCCTCAATGTTATTGTTCGTCAAGGGACAGGTAAAGAGCCAAGGGGCCACGTGGTGTGAAATAAAAAGTGGACACATGATCTGATGATGAGACACGCTTAAGTTACGATGAATGACAAAGTGTTTGAAGTGTGTACTATCTGGAGAGGCCAAGAACTCGGAATTGGAGCTGGATGGTCACCATGGTCTAGTCAGACTTGGCGGAGGAAATGGTGACCAAGGGTGTGCGTTGGCTTGGAACACAAATGCAGAATTTTAGAAACACTTTGGAGAATATTGTGGGATGAACTTAAGGCTAACTTCTGTACAAGAGGGTGCCATTTTTTCAATTTCTAAACTGTAGGGTAGCTCCCATTTCATTCACTCATTCACTCATTCATTCATTCATCCCACCAACAAACATTTGTTGAGTAGCTACTCTTGTTAAAACCCTCCGTTTTTGAATTTTTCCATCCTTTGCAAATCCCATTCTCTGGTAGCCACACAGAGCATTTCTCACCAGCCATAAAGGCTTATCCAGTGGTTGCTGCTGACGCCTTAACAAAGGAATTCACAGAACATATGCAGACTAGGATTGGGTTTACCTATCAGCTCTGAGGTCTCTAGGGACATCCCCCACCTAACATCAGGGCCTCTAGATGCTGTGCATCCTTCTTAAGGTCCTACGTCCAACTCAGGTAGCTGGTAAGGAGGGCACGGTGGCTTCCGAAGCCCAGAGAAGCTAGAGAAGACTTCTGAGAAAGAGACTTTGCCAGAAGGGTGATGGCTCAGTGTGCCAGAGCTTGGGAGTGGAATCAATCAGAAGTGACAAGGAGAGGGAGGTGCCCTGGGCTCAGAGCAGGGGAAGAGCAGGGAGGGGGTGAGGAGGGGGGCTGTGGAAGTTTCCATGGGCCAGCAAGGGGTGTAGCCAAGGCCCAGCCAGGAAAGAATTCACCTAGAGACTCTGAGGTTCTGGGAGGCTGGTCCGGTACCTCTGAGCCTGCAGGTAACGGGAATTTAGGGAAAACAGGGTTTTGGTTTTGATGCCAAGAGGCAGTGTGTACTAGTCTGTGAGTGTGAAGGCTGGGGTCCCAGCTATTTAGTGACAGCTGAGTGATCCCAAAGGACTTGGCTTCCCCCATGCAGACAGGGGTATCCAGCCAAGAGGAACTCCCCTGCAGGGAAGGGGTGCCCCCGTGGATGGCAGAGTGGCCATGGAGGGCCGGATGGACCCATCAGTAGGCCACAGAGATTTAGGGGGCCACATCTGACCCAGACCTGCTAAGCTAGTGCAAGAGGCAGGGAAGAGTCCCACAGTGCTTTAAATCTCTGCCCAGGGGACCAATGAACAGGCAGCTATCGTGACGAGTTTCAATTGTACGTGGCTGCTTCTTTTGGTATCATCTTGGTTTATTAAACATGGTTGGCAAACTGTGGTCCTGGGACCAGGTCCTTTAGCCACTTGTTTTTATATGGCTCTTAGCGAAGAATGTACATATTTTTTACATATTTTTAAATGACTGCAAAAAATCAAAAGAGAAAGACTAGTATGTGACATGTGAAAATTATACGTGCTTCAAATGTCAGTGGGGCTGAGTCAGGTTCTGCTGGAGCCCAGCTGCACCCACCCAGCTGCGTATCTGCCGTGTCTGCTTCTGAGCTACAGTGGCAGAGTTGAGGGGCTGTGACAGAGACCTCATGGCCCACAGAGTCTAGATTATTTGCTTTCCGGCCCTTGACAGGAACAGGTTGCAGACCCCTGTAGGACACAGTGTTGTGGACAGAGCCGCCTGCAGGGTGAGATCCACTCTGTGGGCTGGAGGTTGAAGGCAGGGAGGGATGTGGGGAGATTATCAACGGTGGAAGGAGAAGCACCTCCGAGAGAGGGGGTGTTAGAGAAAGCCCAGGGTTTGGACCAAAGGGGAGTCAGTGACCCTCCCTGCTGGGATGTCAAAGTTCTAGCCTGTGTTCTATCAGAAGACAAAGAATGCCTGCATCCACAGTGGACCTTTGGTCCGGGATATGGTACCTGCCACCTACACCTCAGTGATGGTCCTAAGCATAAGCAAAGGATGGCATTGCTCCTGCAGAGCTAAGTAGAGTCTCTTGTCTGTTCTTGGGTAATGAAAGTCTTTGGCCTCAATTAAAGGCATCAACACTCATGAATGGGTAATGGAGGAAAAGAACATTGAAAAGCATCCAATAGGCTACTCTGCCCTGTCAGGAACATGCTAGAAGCATTTGGACAAGGGGCCCCCCCAAGGAAAGCTCTGGTCTGAAGTGGGGGGATGGGCCTGACACATTCCCAGGAGCAAGGAGAGCCAGTGATTCTGTCCAGACCCCCGGGAGTGACACCACACTTTCCCTGCGTCGTATTTTCCTTCTCTGCGAATTCTCACTTCTAGGAGTCACTGAGAACATGCCTCCAGAATTCTTCTGTTATTTATATAAAGACAGGGCTTATTCCCACTTTAGATTATGACAGGGAGGGGAAATGAGAATGAAAATATACTTTTAAAAAGTAGCATTATTCTATTTCCTGTATTTCTGTGATTCCTCAAAGCACAAAAACCATTTATGTTTGGACTCAACATTTTCAAAAGAATGTACCAATGGAAGGACTCCATCACAGGAACTGAAAGGATGTAAAATCAGTTTTCAAAAATTTTAATACAAAGAGGAGATTGACCTTTAAAAAAACTGTGGAAGGTTACCTAGAAATAGAGTTAGTTGGTTACATCTTAGTGCATTAAATTAAATATATTTGTATTAGTGAAATGAATCCGAAAGCATATGTTGTATTTTTCTGTCCTACCCCATGTAACCGTGAAAATGGAATGTGGAAATTAGATGCCCAAAGTCTCCCAAGGCAGCTGACTCCTGCTTTCCTGGCTGGAGTTCTTCCTGCAACAGACCCAGAAGAACTTGGTCCAGCCTATTTTAAATGATAAAAGTAACATCGCATTCCTTCCCTTATCTTAGGAGACATGTCCATATTGGACAGATGTTTTCCTTTTATTCTTTGATTTTTCATTCTAACACCTGTGCCCCTTTTACTAATTTATCTACCCTATTTGATTTCTCTGATAAGATGGGAAATGTCATCAGCAAGATGGCTTAATGATGGCTTTCTAAGAAAATTAAGCACATTAGTAAATCAATGAAGGTAGAACATACCCTCACACCATATACAAAAATACTCAAAATGGCTTTAAGACTTAAACATAAGACATGACACCATAACACTCCTAGAAGAGAACATAGGCAAAATATTCTCCAACATAAATCACAGCAATGTTTTCTTAGGTCAGTCTGCCAAGGCAATAGAAATAAAAGCAAAAATAAACAAATGGGACTTAATCAAACTTACAAGCTTTTGAACAGCAAGGGAAATGAAAAGACAACCTACAGGATGGGAGAAAATATTTGCAAACAATGTGACCAACAAGGGCTTAATTTTCAAAATATGCAAGCAGCTCATACAACTCAACAACAACAAAAAACAAACAACCTAATCGAAAAATGGGCAGAAGAACTAAATACATATTTCTCTAAAGAAGACATACAGATGGCCAACAGGCACATGCTCAACGTTACTAATTATTAGAGAAATGCAAATCAAAACTACAGTGAGATAGCACCTCACACTGGTCAGAATGGCCATCATTAAAATGTCTACAAACAACAGATTCCGGAGAGGGAGAAAAGGGAACCTTTTTCTCAAGGAAATGTTAAGTGGGTGCAGCCATTGTGCAAAACAGCATGGAGGTTCCTCAAAAAAACTAAAAACAGAGCTACCATATGATCCAGCAATCCCACTCCTGAACATATATCTGGTCAAAACTATAATTCAAAAAGATACATGAGTTATAATTCAAAGAGATACATGTTCATAGCAGCACTATTCACAATAGCCAAGACATGAAAACAACCTAAATATTCATCAACAGATGAATAGATAAAGCAGATGTGGTACATTTATACAATGGAATATTACTCAGCCATAAAAAATAACAGAATAATCCCATTTGCAGCAACGTGGACGGAACTAGAGATTACCATACTAAGTGAAGTAAGTCAGACAAAGACAAATATCATATGATATCACTTATATGTGGAACCTAAAATATGACACAAATGAATTTATCTGTGAAACAGAAACAGACTCACAGACATAGAGAACGGACTTGTGTTTGCCAAGGCGGGGGGGAGGGGAAGGAAGGACTGGGAGTTGGGATTAGCAGATTCAAATGATTATATATAGAAGGAATAAACAACAAGGTCCTACTTCATAGCATAGGGAACTATATCCAATATCCTGTGATAAATCATAATGGAAAAGAATATATAAAAAAAGCATATATATGTATAACTGAATCACCCTGCTGTACAGCAGAAATTAAGACAATGTAAATCAACTTCAATAAAAAATGAATAAAAAAAGAAAATTAAGCACATTAAATAGTGAATATTCATTTATCCACTCACTCAACGGGTGCCATTCAATTCACTTATAATACAGAAGGCCATATTCACTTTAGTTTGGTCTTCTCATTTGTTCTTTGTGAAAAGTAGGGCTACTATTTTATGAGAACCAGTAAAACTACATATAAGCCAGTGTTTTGAATACTTTTATTAAAATTACTACCTATCCATCATTTAGATTATTTAAAATAAAAATTTTATTGATTAATTTTTTGGCTGGGCAGAGTTCATGATATTTACATTTACTGGGAGGTATCTGTTATCAGAAAGGACTGGGCTGTCCAGAGCCATCAGAGGGGCCAACAACCAGGGTAGAGAGAAGAATCGGGGCTGTTACTCACTAAACCAAACTCATATCCTAAAATGCTCTCCCAGTCTCCATCCTCCGTGGCTGTCAAGACAGTGCTGGGAGATGAGTACAGACAAGGCTATGCTGTTACGATGGCTACTGTTTGTCTGTGACTTAATGAAAAGGACACTCAGATCGGACCTAGTGGAAGGATTCGAGCTTCAGCAATGACAAACCAAGTTACTTGCTCAAGAGAATTTTTACTAAATGTAAAGGGGAGAGTAATATCTAATTATGTTGAAGTCTAATCGAGCACTTTCTGTACTGTATCAGAGTATCCTTATTATACGTAATTTACTTGCTGTAGATGCATTTAAATTATGCTAATCCTACTTTATGCAATGTAATGAAATACTGTCAAGTTATACTTTTCATATACTCTTTATTTTCACTGCAAGTGTTATATATTCATAAATGTATGACACGAAGTTTTCATGGCTAAAGTATGCATAGTGTAATTGTCAATAGACAATTAATTTTAATATTATCCTGACCATAAGCAATTTTTACCTTAATGTCCCAACTTTAGAAGCCAATCCACTTGATAAATGTGATGTTGATGTACTAAATAAAGACCTATGGCTGGTCACCAGTAAATGTCCAAAATGCTCTTTTAGTTCCAACCTCATGATTCCTACTCACTATTCTTGTTTGCATTTCTGATAATACGTTCCATCAGTCAAGGAAAAAATACCATCCTTAACTCCTAACTTATTGTAACCTAACAGTTCATAACTTGTTTATTTATTTATTTAACATCTTTATTGAAGTATAATTGCTTTACAATGTTGTGTTAGTTTCTGCTGTATAACAAAGTGAATCAGCTATATGTATACATATATCCCCCCATGCCCTCCCTCTTGCATCTCCCTCCCACCCTCCCTATCTCAGCCCTCTAGGTGGTCACAAAGCACCTAGCTGATCTCCTTGTGCTATGCAACTGCTTCCCAATAGCTACTTTACATTTGGTAGTGTATATATGTCAATGGCATTCTCTCACTTTGTCCCAGCTTACCCTTTCCCCTCCCCCATCCTCAAGGCTATTCTCTACGTGTGTGTCTTTATTCCTGCCCTGCCCCTAGGTTCTTCCGAACCATTTTTTCTTTTTAGATTCCATATATATGTGTTAGCATACGGTATTTGTTTTTCTCTTTCTGACTTACTTCACTCTGTATGACAGACTGTAGGTTCATCCACCTCACTACAAATAACTCAATTTCATTCCTTTTTATGGCTGAGTAATGTTCCATTGTATATATGTGCCACATCTTCTTTACCCATTCATCTGTCAATGGACACTTAGGTTGCTTCCATGCCCTGGCTATTGTAAATAGTGCTTCAATGAACATTGTGGTACATGACTCTTTGAATTATGGTTTTCTCAGGGTATATGCCCAGTAGTGGGATTGCTGGGTCATATGGTAGTTTTATTTTTATTTTTTTAAGGAACCTCCATACAGTTCTCCATAGTGGCTGCATCAATTTACATTCCCACCAGCAGTGCAAGAGGGTTCCCTTTTCTCCACATCCTCTCCAGAATTTATTGTTTGTAGATTTTTTGATGATGGCCATTCTGACCTGTGTGAGCGGATACCTCATTGTAGTTTTGATTTGCATTTCTCTAATGATTAGTGATGCTGAGCATCCTTTCATGTGTTTGTTGGCGGTCTGTATATCTTCTTTGGAGAAATGTCTATTTAGGTCTTCTGCCCATTTTTGGATTGGGTTGTTTGTATTTTTGATATTGAGCTGCATGAGCTGCTTGTATATTTTGGGGATTAATCCTTTGTCAGTTGCTTTGTTTGCAAATATTTTCTTCCATTCTGAGGGTTGTCTTTCGGTCTTGTTTATGTTTTCCTTTGCTGTGCAAAAGCTTTTAAGTTTCATTAGGTCCCATTTGTTTATTTTTGGTTTTATTTCCATTTCTCTAGGAGGTGGGTCAAAAAGGATATTGCTGTGATTTATGTCATAGAGTGTTCTGCCTATGTTTTCCTCTAAGAGTTTTATAGTGTCTGGCCTTACGTTTAGGACTTTAATCCATTTTGAGTTTATTTTTGTGTATGGTGTTAGGAAGTGTTCTAATTTCATTCTTTTACATGTAGCTGTCTAGTTTTCCCAGCACCACTTACTGAAGAGGCTGTCTTTTCTCCATTGTATATTCTTGTCTCCTTTATCAAAGATAAGGTGACCATATGTGCATGGGTTTATCTCTGGGCTTTCTATCGTGTTCCATTGATCTATATTTTGGTTTTTGTGCCAGTACCATAGTGTCTTGATTACTGTAGCTTTGTAGTGTAGTTTGAACTCAGGGAGCCTGATTCCTCCAGCTCCGTTTTTCTTTCTCAAGATTGCTTTGGCTATTCAGGGTCTTTTGTGTTTCCATACAAATTGTGAATTTTTTTGTTCTAGTTCTGCAGAAAATGCCATTAGTAGTTTGAGAGGGATTGCATTGAATCTGTAGATTGCTTTGGGTAGTCATTTTCACAATGTTGAGTTTTCCAATCCAAGAACATGGTATATCTTTCCATCTGTTTGTATCATCTTTAATTTCTTTCATCAGTGTCTTATAGTTTTCTGCATACAGGTCTTTTGTCGCCTTAGGCAGGTATATTCCTAGGTATTTTATTCTTTTTGTTGCAATGGTAAATGGGAGTGTTTCCTTAATTTCTCTTTCAGATTTTTCATCATTAGTGTATAGGAATGCAAGAGATTTCTGTGCCTTAATTTTGTATCCTGCTATTCTACCCAATTCATTGATTAGCTCTAGTAGTTTTCTGGTAGCATCTTTAGGATTCTCTATGTATAGTATCATGTCATCTGCAAACAGGGGCAGTTTTACTTCTTCTTTTCTGATTTGGATTCCTTTTATTTCTTTTTCTTCTCTGATTGCTGTGGCTAAAACTTCCAAAACTATGTTGAATAATAGTGTTGAGAGTGGACAACCCTGTCTTGTTCCTGATCTTAGAGGAAATGGTTTAAGTTTTTCACCATTGAGAATGATGTTAGCTGTGGGTTTGTCATATATGGCCTTTATTATGTTGACGTAAGTCTCCCTATGCCTACTTTCTGGAGAGTTTTTATCACAAATGGGTGTTGAATCTTGTTGACAGCTTTTTTAATATCTATTGAGATTATCATATGTTTTTTCTCCTTCAATTTGTTAATATGGTGTATCACATTGATTGGTTTGCATATATTGAAGAATCCTTGGATTCCTGGGATAAACCCCACTTGACCATGGTGTATGATCCTTTTAATGTGCTGCTGGATTCTGTTTGCTAGTATTTTGTTGAGGATTTTTGCATCTATGTTCATCAGCGATATTGGCCTGTAGTTTTCTTTTTTTGTGACATCTTTGTGTGGTTTTGGTATCAGGGTGATGGTGGCCTCATAGAATGAGTTTGAGAGTGTTCCTCCCTATGTTATATTTTGGAAGTTTGAGAAGGACAGGTGTTAGCTCTTCTGTAAATGTTTGATAGAATTCACCTGTGAATCCATCTGGTCCTGGGCTTTTGTTTGTTGGAAGATTTCTAATCACAGTTTCAATGTCAGTGCTTGTGATTGGTCTGTTTATATTTTCTGTTTCTTCCTGGTTCAGTCTCAGAAGGTTGTGTGTTTCTAAGAATTTGTCTATTTCTTCCAGGTTGTCCATTTTATTGGCCTATAGCTACTTGCAGTTCATAATTTGTTTATAACCTAACTGTTCTAAAACAGAACAGGGAAAGTGTCTGTCCTCAGGTATCTTGTATTATGCCAGGTTCATCAAAGCTCCATGTGAAGCTTTCAGGAGAAACCATCTGAAAGGACTGCAGGCTGATGAGTGGAGTTGGCCTTGCTCTGAGTCCTTAGTTGAAGTTCAATTTCTGTCTTGTCAGGGTGAATTAGCTGAGAGGTCCAGCCTTTTCCCTGGGATGGAATGGAGCCAACCCTTCTAGGCTGAGTCTCAGCTAACTTGTCTTCCCAGAATGCCCAGGTGTGAGCCTGCATCACACACTCTTGGTGGCTCAGCAGCCTTTGGAAAGCTGGCCAGCATCTTCTTGCTGCCCTTTGAGGCTGGGAACTAAGAGGACTGCCTGCTTACTTTGGGAGGCCAGCCAGGACCTTTAGAGCAGGCAGATTGGAAGCTCTGCTCTGGGACAGAGAACTGGGGTCCTAGGAAAAGGCCAATTACATTGCTAAACCAAAAGGGCTAATCTGATGGAGAGGTGCGGAGAGAGGCAGAACATATCCCAAAGAAGCAAGTAAGAAATGAATGGTTTTATGAAAGGGATCTGTATATTTTATACATGTGCAAAAAAGTAAGATGGTAATATAGTCATGTAGGGCTTTTTAAGGTGTCCAGAGGTTTCCAAAGGAAAGGTACCCCCTCTTTATATGCATATTTTAACATGAAGGTGAACAATGAGTGGTCCATGTATTTATTTAACAAATATTGACTGCACTTCTACTGAGAATATAACAAACAAACAAAATATGCCCTCTACCCTCATAGAGCTTACAGTCTAGTCAACTGTAAGAAGCTAAGAGAGAATAATCCTACTCCCTGTGGATGACCAATAAGTTCTGAAGTCAGTTTGGATTTTTCTTCTCTCACTGTAGGGGAAAGAGGTAAGACTTGTTAATATGAGAAGGGCTGACAGTTCCTTATCTATTTGTCAGGCATACTAGTCATCAGGATTCTTAATAAAACTGCAGAAAATCTAACTCTAGAACCAATTGATTAGTTCATAAAAGAAATGTAAATTTTGTAATTTTTTCATAGCCTAAGGATTAAGCAAGAGTTTAAAAATTAAGTAAAGTTAATTTCAAGGCCACCCTTTTGAATTTCAACTGACTTAGGAAAGAAAGATGTCAACTTACTACACCAGTTATGCTAAGGTTAAGTTTACAATTTGGAAAGAAAGTGGTAGCAGGTAAAATGTACAGGTTACCTATTTTCTTTAACCTTCGTGGGGTTGGGTAACATTTATAACATGAGGCTGGAAGGAGTTGGAAGAGGAAATAATAGCTGTTGAACCTTTCCATGTACAAGTGCAATATCGTCATTCAACGTACTTTAGCTCATCAATTGCTTCGAAGCCCGGCAGGCAAAGTCAGATTGCCAAGGTAGGTAGGGGTCCTTTGACAGTCACGAGCCCTCAGATCTTGGGCAAACCCCTGCAACCCGAGGAGGTTGTACAGAACTGGGTATACCCAGCACACAGATCCAACAGTATAATGCATGTAGGAATTGAGCAGGGAGCCTGGCAGAGAGCAAATGCTCAGGAAGACAGGTTTCCCAGGAATCCCAGCCAGGAAATACCAGTGCTAGAAGGTGCTCCTTTCCAGTGGGGTATTCCTTTCCCTGGAGGAAGAGGGATTTAGATGTAGAAGTCAAGCGGCGTCTGCCGTTTATTAAATCATTGCTATGAAGGTCACTGGCAATAAGGCAGTTTTGTTTTTAAATGACTAAGCCATTTTCCCATTGTAAGAGCTCTTCTCTGAAACATATACTAGATTGTAATGATTCCTCAATTACTTGGAATTATTGGGGATTGTGGAGGTGTGGTGCTCTATTTAAAAGTGTCCTTCAGATTTCTAAAATTTAATTAAATCCCCAAAAACCCAGTGTTCATATTTTATGGAAATCATGTGTCTTCTGCAATGTTATTCATTCTAAATAAAATCTCAGTCAGAGAGGATGATGCTGAAGGGCAGGAAAGTGGCAAAATCATTCTCAGGATTTTTATCCGGAGTCAGTTTGTTTTCAGCAATGCAATATTTAAGCAGTGGACAGCTTCATATTTTCAGGATTGCCTATGGCTCTAAAAGATTTCTCATTCAAAACAAAATAAAACATTTACGTCAATAGGAAAAAAAGTCTCTGCCTTAAGTTGCATTCTCTGGGTAAATGTTTTGTGATATCTATAGTAATGAAATATTCCAAACTCTGAAAGTTTTATTTAATAAGCATATGTAAATAGCCTTCAAACTGTCCTCAATTTGCATAAAATGGGATCAGTTGATTCTGAGACTGACCAGAAGAGAAGGTGACAGGGACTGTCAAAAGAGACTCGTTCATTCTGTCAGTGTTTTTATACTTAGGTGACAGACTAAAATCTGAATTTTCTGAAAAACCAAAGAATTCTAATTTAGTCTTACAGTTTTCAGGTACTTGATTAAATACGTGGTTATCAGTAATCCGTAGCCTTCAATATTCTTTCTGATTTTGAATAACCCCAGCAAAAACATGCAGTAAATTGTATTTACTTATACAAAAGGCTTGTGCAAACTTTCTGTTTTTCAAGGGGTGTGGAACGAGAGCTAGGAAGTGAATTTTATTATCATTTACCTAATTTTTATTTTACTTAGAACTCTTACTTTATCTCTTGAGTTCTTGTTAAGGCACTGCTTAGCAACTTTAAGTAACTCAAAATATGTAAAATTATGGAAAAGCCCTTTCTAAGTCTTCATCTTCCATAATATAGACAAGTTAATATGGTCCCGGTTCTTGGGCATCTTCCTGTGGGCTTACATTTAAGTGATGTTCGGATGCCCATTTCCTCTAAAATGTATCACACTTTTACTGGATCATTACTACCATTTATTTTGCAATCAATTAGAGTAGAAACCCACGTGCAGATTGGCTGGTCTATCTGGGACACTGAATGTCGGTACAGTGGTCCACCACTGTGTGCTCCGGAGTATTGTACTGTAGCATGAATTAGACTCTCGCCATCTTACAGACTGGTTTTGGGAGATCCTAAAAGCTAGGGGGCCTTCTCCACGGCAGTTTCTGAAAGACATGTGCTTCAGAGGCTAGCGCGACATAAGCACTTGTTATTCACATATGCACTCATTCATTCATTCATTCATTCATACAGACCTGCCAGCCACGAGGATCAAGGATAAATAAGACCCTCCCTGCCTCCAAGGAGCTCACAAAACAGCAGAGGAGATGCGACAAAATGGACTGTAGAAAGCGTGTGACAGGGATCTCATGGAGCTATCTCCCAGAATCATGGGTAACACAAAGGGCCGAAAAATTAATTTGGAGATTTACACATCTTCACCGAGGGAGTCAGGCAGGACCAGAGCACTGAGTAAGCAGGACAGGACAGGTTGGGGGTGGAGGGGGGCTGCTACAAACATTGAGAGCAGTAATGACAGTTGAGGAGAGAAGAGGACAGCAGGGTCCCCTAGAACTGGGGGAGGAGAGGGTGGTAAACCTGAGACAGGATGCTGCAGCCTGATGCTGGTGGCTGGGCTGTCCTCTGGGGTTTGGTCTATAGCCAGTAAGGCATGTGTCACCTCTGGCGGACTTGAACATTTAAACACTTGAAACTTTTCTCTGGTGAAAGAAATAACCAAGTTAAGCAGGAAAAGTTGTTAATTTCGTTCAATAGAAGGTGTATGTTACAGAAGTGTTGCTTGTACAGGGATAATTAAACACATTTAACTTCTGTCTCTGATGTTATGAAATGTCCGCCCAGCTGCCCCTGACCTTTAAGAGGTTTAGTGTCTAAAATGGCTATATTCCCACCCAAAGCCTGGAGCTGTTCTTTCCTCTATCTCATGTCTCTTTACTGAACGCATCTGTTACTTCTGATGAGTTTTCTTGTGACCCTCAATGAGTTTCTGCCTCAGTCCCCCCAGTATTTCCATCCTGGCTGACAGATGTGTGGTCCCCTCCTTGGACTAACACAATTTCTTCCTCTTTCTTTACTTCTTTCTCCTCCTTTCCTATTAGCCTCTTTACACAAAATGTAAATCTGGGACTTTAACGCCATAAAATAAAGGCATATTTTATGTAACATATCATACTTTGGATTACCTAGACTCGCATACAGTTTGGTTGAATCAGTGACACACTTTCATGACGCAATCAGGCCAGTGTGAAATGACGGCTAATCAACGGGCAGCCCCTACTCCACTCAGTGGTACCCACATCCTTTTCTGCAGCCTGCTACCCTGTGAGAAATCACGGTTCTGTGAATAGGACGGCAAAACCAGTTCACAGTCTAGTGGAGGTGAGGCCTCCTTTCAATAGCCCACAACTTGTTCATCCTTTTGACATTCAGAAGAAATTTAACTGCAACCTACTGACTTTTCCTGCTGCTTTTCTATGGAGACAGAAAGGATGCAATGGCTTTTAAAGCCTCTGAAGTTTCTATTTTTAGTTGTAAGAGCTCTGGGGACAGACACCTCTCTCCTGCAGGATACAGAAAGCTCTAGGGGCCACCATAATAGCTTTTCAGTGGCAAAAGTTAAGAGAATGCGGAGGGCTGGTGGAGGAAACTTCCCAGTCTTTAACACAAGACAGAGTGAGTCAGCATTCCATTTGCCCAGTGGCTGGGCTGCGTGTGGGGCTGTGGCTTGCTGAGTGCCTTTTATCGCGCAATGTGTGATGCTCACAGCTGGCGGATGTGCTCACAAAGACGAATGGCCCCCTCCCCACCTGGCTCGGCCTGCCCTGTCTGAGCAGCTGAACAGTTGCGGTGTGTTGCCCGCTGGAATCACAGCTCAGTGGCCGGGCTGTAAAAAGACAGCACAAAGGGGCTTGCTGCCCTACTGTGTGTTAACACCCAAGGTGATATCCACCCCAACTTTGAAAATCCTTTTTTTTGTTATAGAGGCTGGTCATTTTATGAAAGAGCTGATGCTAGAAGGAAAAAGCCCAACAAGTGGTACAACGAATGAGGTTTTTAATGGGACCAAGAGGTGGGCAGTTTGAAGACCTCACTGTGGCTCTTACCTTCCTCTCTGAGTGAGAGCACAGAAAAAATGGTGAGGAAGGAGGTAAGAAGAGAATATGTGTGATGAGAGAAACCCAGAAGTGGAAAAGTAAGTGCAACTTTGCAGACGTTCTGACCCAGTAACAGCATTCTAGATAAAATGGAATTTGGGCTAAGGCAGTTGGCTCCAAGACCACATGAAGGGGGTGACTAATTCTCAAGCAGTTTCACCCACCATGTCAGTGACTTCAAGATCTCTGGGGCAGCACTGCCTGGTGTGCTGGTTTGTGATGAGCTTGGGCCAGAAAATCAATCAACACTGTTTCCTTCACTGAGAAAGTTTTGCTAAGAAAAACATGTCTGCTGGAGGAAACAGCACGCTGAATGGTGTGCTTGTTTGCATTGTGGCTCACGCTTTCTCTCCCAGCGGCTGGCAATGAGCCCTCAGCTCACCAGCAGCCAGTCTGCATCTGCTGGCCATGCTGGAGGGACCACTGCCTGGGATGGCAGCTGGCCCAGCGCCGCCCCCCTTCCCTGGGTGTGTGTGAGGCCACCGCTAGCTAGGGGCACAGCAAGGACCTCTGTCCTCCCTGCCACTTGGTGGGTTGTCTACCACACCATGATTTGCCATTTAGGAAAAGCGATTAGGAAAAGTTTCCACTGGGATGAATGAACAAGTGCAGTCATGCACGTCCGTTTCCCGATTTGCGAGTGGAGAGCAGCGCTTAGGACACAATCACGATTCAAAGACTAAAAATAAGGCCCCCAAACTTCACTCTCTGTAGATACAGAAGTTGCTGTAAATGTATTCAAATGTGGATACAAATACTGGATTTTAATAAAAGGGCTTTTAATCTAACTCTGCCACATAAAAGTTTCATATGTATAAATTTTCTGTACACCTGAAACTAACACAACATTGTAAATCAACCATACTCTAATAGAAAATAAAAATTAAAAAAATAGACGGGCTTCCCTGGTGGCGCAGTGGTTAAGAGTCCACCTGCCGATGCAGGCGACACGGGTTCGTGTCCCGGTCCAGGAAGATACCACATGCCGCGGAGCGGCTGGGTCCGTGAGCCATGGCCACTGAGCCTGTGTGTCCAGAGCCTATGCACCGCAACGGGAGAGGCCACAGCAGTGAGAGGCCCGCGTACCACAAAAAAAAAAAAAGGCATCACAAGGCATGATGCCTTGGCATCATAACACTTAACAACATGGGTGAAGTACTCTCCACCCTCCATGGAAAAAGTGCCAAGAAGACAAGTGTTTGCTGAGTTTACCTTCCAGGTGACCCTGATGCTCTGGGATGAGATGGGTTCCAGGCGAACTTCCTGAGGTGGGCCGTCGGGAGCTGTAAAGACCAAAACCCACAGACCGGTTAGAGACAGGTTCCAGAGCGAATAGGAACCCACACAGTAATACGCAGGCCCAGAAGACAGGCCACAGCAGCTTTAGTGGGAAAACCAATTTTGCAGAGTCACTGCGTACAACGTTTACCTCGTGCTCACTCGCTCCTAGAAAAAATAGATTTCGTATTCTTCCTCACCTTGTCCTTGACAACTAGATGAATAAACTTCTCAAGTTAATAAACCCGTAAAACAGGAAGTTGTAAAACAATATTTCTTTGATAAAACTCTATAGTGGCTGCTGAAGACCCCTCTCCTTCCTTTGGAAGTTTTGTTTAGTGACGTGCATTGGGGCCCCTCAGGATGCTCAGAACTACTTAGGGAAGAGAGAAAAAGGCTTCTGAGTCTCTTTGATGGCTTTAGTTCTCTACACTTTCCAATGGGAAACTCTTATTAACCTGGGGCTGCAGCCACAGAGGACAGACACAGTGGAAGAGTGAAACAAAGCATGCAACTCACTCCAAACTATTTCCAGTGGTTGCAGGGGGGCCACTTACCTCCCAGGGACAGTCAACCACTAGGTACTAGGGACGTACCCTGTACTACGTACACAGCATGGAACTTAGAGAGAGGAGACATCCTTCTCCAGCAAGAGTCTGTAATCTAATCAGAACACCGGGCTGAGCACACAGAGAGGAAGATGTGGATACAACACAGTACATACTCAAGTGTCTTCGGAGAAATGGAAGCAGACAGTAGCCCAGGGGTCAGCAGGGAGAGACCCCATTGGGTGATCACATATTGTCCGAAGGACAGTTTTTCAATCCCTGCTGAGCTACAAAAGGGCCATTTCTGTGGATGTGGAGATGCCAGGAGGACTGGAGATGAGAAATCAGGAATGGCGAACGGAAAGCAACCTGAAGGGTTTGGAAGTGAGAGGAAGGGGAAAGAGAAGGGTCGTTTTAGGGGAGATGCAAGAGCAAGGGAAACATATTTTCCGTTTTTCAGAGAAAGAAGTTTTGAGTGACACCGCAGTGCAGCTGCTAAGCTGGTGGCTGTTTGAGTCTTTCTGCCTGAGTTCAAATTCTTGTTCCCTCGCTTAGTAGCTGGGTGTTCTTTTCCAGGTTACTTCATTTTTCTGTGCCTCAGTTTCCTTCTCTGTATAATGGGACAATACAACTTATGTCAGGATTGTTATGAAAACAGCGTGCCCAGAACACATAAGCAGTAATGATGATTTTTATTCTCACTGGGTGTTTTTACGGGGCAAGTTGGAGAAACAGCCAAAAGAAAAGTTACACTCCAAGGGACAATGTCCCAGCAGAGAAGCGAGAGGACAGAAGCAAGAGGGGAGGTGGTGCGGAGCCTACTGGGGAGGGAAGGAAGGTGAGCGAAGACACAGGTATGCTTGCTGCTTGCAGGGAGCAGGTTCAAACCTGATAGTCTCTCTTTTCACCAAAATCCTAAGGGGCAAAGTCAGGGGAGAGTAGAGGGCACCAGGAACGCAGTAGAGGCTTGCATTGTTGCAGTGGCCTGTGCAAAAGAGTGTGCCCTGCACGTGAGGGCACTGACCCACCGGCGGGGGGGATTTCACCTATGAGGATAGTGTGCAACGCAGCCAGCAGTCCGGTCCCATTGCGGGGCTCTACGAGACCACTGATGGCTGTAGGAGAAACGTCGCTGGGTGGATTGGGGATAAACAGTGACCACGGGAGAGAAGCAGTGGATGCTGGAATTGTTACTTAGTAGAGTAATAAAACCGGAGGGCTGCTCCCCCACAAGAAGGAAGAAAGGTTGGGGGTCAATGCCACAGTCGGGGCTGGTGGGGCTGGGGGAGAATGGAAACATGAGGGTGCAAGAGAGGAAGCCGAATTTCCAGAAAAGACGATTCATTACATTTGAGAAGTATGAATTTGAAGGGAAGTGGGGACATTGTACTGAGGCGTCTGCTCAGCTGCTGGAAATGTTTACAAGAACCAGGAAGAGAGTCAGGTCAGCAAGCTGCTCCCTTCTGCCCGCCCTGCATCCGCAGTCTAGCGAAGCCCTCCCTGAAATCGACTCTCAATGTCTCTGCTCTCTGCTTTCCCTGTCTCTCTCCTCACTGGGGACATAGCCTCTGCCCCTGATACCCTGCTGCAGACCAGCATCTATGCCTGGCCCAGGTGTCAGTTTTGTTCCTAAACATTAATTCTGGTCTTCACTTTACCTCTTTTTTTTTTTTTTTTTCTGGTACGCGGGCCTCTCACCGCTGCGGCCTCTCCCGCTGCGGAGCACAGGCTCCGGACGCGCAGGCTCAGCGGCCATGGCTCACGGGCCCAGCCTCTCCGCGCACGCGTGGGACGTGGAATCTTCCCGGACCAGGGGACATGGGCCCAGCTCACGCTTCAAACTTCTCGCCCCTCACACTAACTTTGCCCCTCTCTGTGTCCTGCCTTCCTCTGCAGGTGTCTGGTCTGCGCACCCCACCTCCACGCACCCTATGTCCCAGCCAGGCCCAATATCTCAGGGGAACCTAAACATACCTTCCCCCCGGGCAGATCGGAGCCTGTCTTTTGCCTCCATCAGTTTTCTGCCCGTACCCACAAGCCCCCGCCTCAGCCTGGGGACAGTCTTTCCCTCTTTTCCCAACAGACTTGAAGCTGTGTGGCCTCAGGAACCGAGTCCAGAGAGTCCTTGCTTTGAAGGGTGAAGCAGTGCTGGGATGCTGAAGCTCAGAGCACACTTCTCCCTCCCCAGCAGGACACAGGGTAGTTAATTTTCTAGGGGTCCTGCAGCCTCTTGGATTTATCGATTCTCCAGGTGAAAAGGCTGGGCTAGCACTGAAGCTAATTTCTGGAACAGTAACCCAGGGAGAGGCTGGCATCCAGCGAATTGTGATCATTGTTTTGCGTCTGCACCACATTTCTGCTCACAGGGTCAAGCCCTTTATGCAGGAACATTTCGATAACAGATTCAAGGAAAGCACGTGGAACAGATTTCTCTCACACACCGAGAGTTCTGTGGTCAGCGAGAAGCATGCGGTTCATCCATTAAAATCCTTGAAAAATTATGTTGAGGTCTGACGGCTATACTGATGCTTGATTATTTTAATTTAATTATGCTAAATCACATTGAACAAGGAATCTGCTCGCTAGAAATCGAAGGCACTGTTGGGGCCCTATCCATTCCACATCCTTTGGCCTTTGCTGCAGCCTTTTCAGGGGCATGGCAGGCAATAGTCACAGCCTTAATTTTCTCGTTGAGACATATTCATAATTATAAACAAAGGTACTAGGAGAGTGTTTAAAAAATGTCCTGATTCTATCAGAAAACATAAAGTGTGAACTGGGGACAGTTTGGTTTTTCAGTCTGGTCTGGTATTTCATGAAGGTCCCTGTGTAGTGGTGGAGGGACAGTCCCTGACTCCAGGACAGACATGACTATTTGTAAGAACACAAAACCTTTTTTACTTAGCCTATAAATACTTCTGTGATTTGTTAGTAATTCATTTATTAGTCTGCTTGGTCTCTGAAGTGAATGCACTCAGACCTCCCCTCTCTTAAAAATAAAGTGATAGAAACTATATTAAAGACAGTGATAGAAACTATATTAAAGACAGAGACTGTAAGAATGTAACCCATATACTCACAATGGCACAATGCCCAATATAATTAGGAAGAGTTTCTGTTTGGGTGCTGAAATTTCTACTCTAAGTTTCTGAAACATTATAAGACAAACCCTTTAAAAATGATATTAAAAATGAGTCTGCTTCGAGAATTTTAGTGCTTTCCTTACAACTCCACCGCAGTAATTTTTTTCATGGATCCTCATCTCATTGCAGAAGGACAATTTCTGTAAACTTAGAATCCAAGGCAGATTGAATTCCCAATGCTGACATGATTGAAGATCAACCACTAGGCCTCCAATGATTTAACTAAATTTGAAAATTGTGTTGACATTTGACATTTAAACATTTATTTAATGCTCTTGAATTGAAGCTGTACTATAAATAGAAAGCATGGTTTTTTCTTCTTTTTTTAAAGCAGAATATTTAGCATTTTTCCTGTGGGAAGAGAAGGCTAGAGGTAAGAATTAATGATGAATGTGATTTTCCCAAATACATAATTTCTGCATTTCTACAGAAGCCAAAACTATTCAGTCTGTAAAAGAATAATAAATGAAGACTATAATTACAGTTCCTAATTTTGTTTCTAGGCAAGGCAACTTCTACTAATTCTGTTTGGCTGAAAATACAGGGATGACAGACCCGTCCTAACTGTCAAACCCGAGACGGTCCTCTATCCTTTCCAAGCAGGGAAGGAACGCCGAGACTCAAGCCTCAACACTCCCCTCTGCCCGCAAATTATTCTCTCCTCCGTGTATTGGTCTCCTGGCTTCGCCCAGAGGCTTGAGGCTCAGTTGCTTATGGGGCTGTGATGAGCCACCCCAGTGGGAGGCACTCCCAAGCTTCTATCTGATTCCTCTTGGGGAATTTACTGAGGGCCTACCGTGTGCCAGGTCCAAAATTGGGCAGAGACTGGGCAAAAAAAGGGACTGACGGAAAACTTCATGATCTACAACCACATGCTCATCTCTGACAGAAGCAGTGTGGGGAATTCCCTGGCAGTCCAGTGGTTAGGACTCGGTGCTCTCATTTCTACGAGTTCAATCCCTGGATGGGGAACTAAGATCCCACAAGCCATGCAGCACGGCCAAAAAAAAAAAAAAAAAGAGCCTGGGTGAACAGAATGTGCAGAATATTCTTTGCTGGGCACAGGAGACCAAGAGAGAGTTCAGCAAAAATCAAAATAAAACCAAGAACGGTTGACCCCTAGATGGGGAAAGGATGAATTCATTTAATGATTATTTATCAAATAAATAGCTTATTCATTTAAACTGTTATTTATTTAGCATCTGTTATGTGCCAAATGCTGTTCCCGGTGTCTGGGACACAGCAGTGAACAAAACAGACGACTATTCCTGCCTTTGTGGGAGGGACCAAAACTACAGATCCTAAACAAAATAAATCAGCAAATTATATGGTATGCTGATGGTATAGAGCCTATTTTCTAAAAAGGAGAGTGTGAAGGGAGGGAGGGGACCAGGCGTGCCTGAACAGGTGTGGGGACTGACATTTAAATGGCGGTGGGGGTCAGGGTAAGACTCATTGAGAAGATGCAACTGAGGAAAGACCTGACAGAAGTATGCGGCGGGGGGGGAAGGACATTCCAAACCATTCCAGAATAATTCCAGAATATTTCAGAACATGCCAGGATAGCTGGCAGGAATACACGGAGCATGCATGAGGAACAGGAAAGGGGGCAGTGATTCATTTAGGCTTAATTTCCGGCGTCTCTAAATGGACGCTGGAGCGGAACGACGATTACAGAAGCAGGCGGTTGAAGGCTCGGGTATCGGGCAATCTTGGTTCTCGGCCGGCAGACCCTGTGCAGTGGACTCTCTCCTTGAAGGGCACAGATGATGCCACGCGGGGCCCCAGTGGGCCGCTCTATTCACGTGTCTATTGTGCGCCAATGCCTTTTATCCTTAAGCCCTCAGCACATCCCCTTGCCGCAGCCTCCAGCTCAGCACACAGGAAACTCTCCTTCTAGATCAGAGCTGCCACTCTGAATGTGACGAAAGATGATGCAAAGCCTGTTCACTCAGTCCCGGACCCAAAGGAAGCCCACCAGCTCCCTGTGGTAAAACCCTTCGCTAATTCTGACCTTCCGTCTCCGATGCGTCTGAAAATTCAGCAGTTATTCAACACGGAATTTTGCCCCGCGTCACTGAACATTCACGTTCTAGGGGCGGAGTCCTCATGAAAATGGTGACGGGATCAGCCACCCCCAACTCGGTCACAGGCACTAAGTGACACGTGACCTTCGGGGCACAGCTGCCAATGGGGAAGCCGGTCATGGGTGAGGGTCAGCTGCGGACGTCACATGAGGATCACTGTCAGAGAAACCTGGCCAGTCAGTGCTCTTCTGATCCATTAGGAGCTAATCTCCTTAATGCTTGACCTTGTCTCCACTTTCTCTCTCGACTTCTCCTCTCTGCGGGGGCTAAGGGTTGCTGAGGTGGGTCGGGAGGTGTGCTAGACATTGATCTGTGCTCCGGGGCTATCTCCCAAGGTCAAGTGTATCAGAGGGTCTGTTAATACGTTTGTGAGTCTCACTTGGAAATAACCACACTGTTGTGCGCTTGGAGCCATGCTGTTTCCCAGCATTAGCTGAGGCTGCTACATGAGTGGCGGTGATTCCTTCTTCTCTCAGCTTTGCGATGGATGACACAACAGAAATCCAAACCTGAATTCCCATTGTGGCAAGACCCAAGTTAGGGGTCTGGAAACTATTTCTGTAAAGGGACAGATCCTGAAGATTTAGGCTTGGGCTTCCCTGGTGGCTCAAGTGGGCGGGAGTCCGCCTGCCGATGCAGGGGACACGTGTTCGTGCCCCGGTCTGGGAAGATCCCACATGCCGCAGAGCGGCTGCGCCCGTGAGCCATGGCCGCTGAGCCTGTGCGTCCGGAGCCTCTTGCTCCGCAACGGGAGAGGCCACAACAGTGAGAGACCCGCGTACCACAAAAAAAAAAAAAAAGATTTAGGCTTTGCAAGCTACATGCACTGTCTGTGGCATATCCTTCTTCCTTTTTTTTTTCTTTTTATAACGTAAAAACTGTTCTTAACATGAGCGTTGTAAGTGGAATTTACATGGGTTGTAGTTCGCTGAACGCTTAACTGCAAGAAGGACGGATGCTGGTTAATTGGGACCTATGGTTAGCCTAAAGGGTAACTGCTACCTCCCCAGCTCCAGCCGCTAGCCGGGATGCCTCCTGTGGTCCTAGTTAGAGCTCCGATGGGTGCGCCTTCTCTCTCCTGCCTCCCTCTTTATCCGCCTTCCAGACCCTCCCTGTTGCCTTTCTCTACTTTTCTCTCTTCATGACGCCATTCAAAATTTCAGTGTGGTTTTAATCCTCCATATATTTTCCTCACCGCCCCCCCCCCCACATACACACTGCTCATTGTGTGTATTTCTAAGACAGTCCTGTAAGGCAGGTTTAAGGACGTTTCATCCACATATACTGAGCCGTCTCCTTGTGTCAGACACACATGAGGGGTACAAACAGGAGTGGCCCATGGCCCCTTGGAGAAATGATGGCTCAAAGGCTGTTGTCAGAAAGAATTCTACTTGGTGCACTAACATCATCATGGAGACTGGAAAAGGCACCGCACTAGGGAAGATGTTTTGCCTGCTTTCAAAGGAAGAGTACAGAAAAGTAGGCGTAGACCTTGAAGGGCTTCCAGACAGGGGCAGGTACAGCTCACACACGGAGGAGGGGGCAGGAAGGGGGCTCATCGCTGATCTGGCCACAGGGAGTCCAGTGTAGCTTCAAGGTAGTGATAGGGTGGGGAAGACCCAGGCCTATACCTCACAGGCTCATTTCCTCAGCAGGTAGGCAGTGAGAGGCATCCTCAGGTGCCCTAGACTTGGGCACTGCATTACCATAAAAACGAGTGGGTCTATGGCTTCCAGAAGCTTCCATCTGGGGATTCTCACTGCTTAAATGATGACCTCATTTCTTCAGGGAAAGGGGGCAGTAAGGGCCAGAAAAAGTTCTCTCGAGATGGCTTCAGCTCCCTAAAAGATGTGCCTTTGGGGATCCTCGCCAGGAGGTGGCAGAAACAATCTAGGGCCACCACAGGCAGTGCTACAGAGGGTATCTTTGGTCAGGAGAGCTGCCCTCTGTTTTACGTGAGTCACACATAAAAAAATGACTTTTTGATTTCAGTCATGCAAACCTACACACCAAGACAAAGCCAAATTCTGCTTTGTGGCTTTCCTTTGCACAAGCCTGACCTTTCCTTGCATTCTCTCTTAGCTCATCTGAAGAGTAAATGACGGGCTGTGGTGCTGCCAGAAGCCAGCACCCAGGTGAAACCCCAAAGGCCAGCCCAGGGTCCAAGCAGGGGGCTCTGCATCCGTCTGCCTGCAGAGATGCCTGGGAGTGGGCTGCACAATGGTGACCAGTGACCAGGAGCGGCTGTTCACCTGGCCTCCCGGCTGGAGAGAGAAGCGCTGCCATGGCAACTGCCTGCTTCAGGGAGATCACAGAGGAAATGACAGAATAAGCAAGAGCAGCTGCATTGGTCATGGTGATGGGAAAAGCAGCACGAAATGCACCACCGGAAAAACATCCCTGCCTTGAGAAGGTTGTGGAAATGGGCAGAGTCAGAAAAGTGGCTAAAAGGAAGGAGAAGGCTCAGCCCTGAGCCCAAATTTTCATTTCGGGGCAGCTTATTCTCCCTAAACCCCCAGCATGATGAAATTCCAGGAATTGGTGTGTTGCTTACATAAATATTTAAATAAGATTCTATTTTTGCAGGAGCCTATTAACACTCATTTCCTACTTATTTCTGAGCAATGCAATGTACTTTCAGAGACTGGGATTTTGTTTTCAGTTATCCAACATGTTTGCAGTGAAGAGGAGAAAGGCATCATTATGTGCATTTTGCTGATGAGAAATCACGCAGTTTCCGAGGGTTAACAGTGGCTCGCCCTCAGACTGGAGCATAACGCTACCCTATCTCCCATCCTTGAAAACAGTTTTCAAGAACTGATGTGTTCTAGAGTTCTGCAGTTCAGGAAAAATAGTAAACGTTAACCTACTTCTTTGAGGACCATGTTGATTGTGCACAGCAAAGGGATTATATTTTTGCATTTGCTGTGATCCAGCAATCCTACTTCTTGGAATTTAACATAAAAATAATGTTGCAAATGGGAAAAGATATATCAGAAGGATGTTCATCACAGTAGTATTTATGATAACGAAAAATTGAAGAGAAATGCAAATCAAAACTGCAGTGAGGTATCACCTCACCTCAGCCAGAATGGCCACCATCCAAAAGTCTACAAACAATAAATGCTGGAGAGAGTGTGGAGAAAAGGGAACCCTCCTACAATGTTGGTGGGAATGTAAACTGGTGCAGCTACTATGGAGAACAGTATGGAGGTTCCTCAAAATAACTAAAAATAGAGCTACCATATGATCCAGCAATCCCACTCCTGGTAATATATCTGGAAAAGATGAAAACTCTAATTCGAAAAGATACACCCCGATGTTCATAGCAGCACTATTCACAATAGCCAAGACATGGAACCAAACTAAATGTCCATCGACAGATGAATGGATAAAAAAGATGTGGTACATATGCACAATGGAATATTACTCAGCCACAGAAAAGAATGAAATAATGCCATTTGCAGCAACTTGGATGGACCTAGAGATTATCATACTAAGTGAAGTAAGTCAGACAGAGACAAATATGATATGATATCACTTATACGTGGAATCTAAAAAATGATACACATGAATTTATTTACAAAACAGGAACAGACACACAGACATAGAAAACAAACATGGTTACCAAAAAGGAAAGAGGGGGAGAGATAAATTAGGAGTTTGGGATTAACAGATACATACTACTATATGTAAAACAGATAAGCAATAAGGACCTACTGTATAGCACAGGGGACTATTCTCCTTGTCATAAATTATAATGGAAAAGAATCTGAAAGAGAATATGTATATATACACACACACACACACACACACACACACACACATATGTATAACTGATCATTTTGCTGTACACCTGAAACTAACACAACATTGTCCATCAACTATACTTCAATTAAAAAATAAATAACCGACATACCTAAAAATGTGGGGTTTGCTAAAGAAATGGTGGAAGGTAGAATTACATATTGTAGGAAAGTCCTCAAGAGATACAGAAGAGTGACATCTATGCGAAGTGCCATTAATGAAGGTAACAGAGAAGCAGGTGGTGGGAAGGGAGTCAAGAACAACCCCCGTTGAAAGATGCAGTGACCTCTTGTGGAAGCTTAGACATTTGGGGGTGATCCCCCTACTCTTGGTGATTTTGGAACTAGGGGTCTGAGACCAAGCTTCCACCTTCTCTGCAGCAGTAGGAACTAGCTGGTTAGCTCTGACTGGATGCAGGAAAAGAAAAGCTAGGTTTGGGGCTGGACACTCTTTTGCCCCCAAAGGATGAGCCAGGCCATGGTTCCTTACCTTTCCTTCCCCAGAGAAGCCCTAGGGCAGCTTGCATCTTCCTGTCCTGCCAGGAGACGGGTTGGCAGGCAGCGTGCACTGACACTCCCTAACTGCTCAGTCCTCTGCGAACAGGTTATTGCCACCCCCGGCAACCACGAGTGAACCTCCCTGTTGAAGGGTGTGTGTCCCTGTGTGTCCGTGTGTGCATGTGTGGGTGAGCATGCACGCGTGCATGTGTGATGAATAATTTAGTGTGTGATATCAACATATTCATAGGTAGCGCCAGGTGGTAGGATTGTGTGAGCTGTTCTGTCTTCAAAAAGCCTATCTCTACCTTCCATGTCTTCAACACAATAAGAAATACTTTGTAATAGGAAAGAAGTGCGATACTCTTGATGACAGAGATAGTGACATTTCTAGTCAGTCAAATAACCCGTGCCTCCGTCTCCCCCCTCCCCACCCAGAGAATATTCTTGCCATTTCCTAGTTAAGGGATCCCCCGTCCCCTGACTGCACAGCCACCTGAGCAAGACACAGGCTCACGGCTCTCCTGCCCATCTGGATGCCACGCAACCAGACAAAGGGATTGTAAGAACAGCGTGGTTCTTTAAATCTCACCAGCTTGTTAGCCTCATAGGGCTTTCTTTTAAATCTTAGGTGTGAGAACTTTGACCTAGGTCCTCTTTGAAGAGCACTGCCTTCAAAGTAGGCGGCAGAGAGCCGTCTGTGTTTTTGATGGGGCGCAGAGCTATGGAGAGCAGTCATCAAAGCTGTGACCCTGCATTAACCACCTGAGTCCCGCGGGCCAGCTCCCAGCCCCTGGACCCCCGCCGGTCAGACGTACCTGCCTCGTCTGCGGTGATGGACAGCTCGTTGCTGGGCTCACTCTTGCCAATCCGGTTCTTGGCGTACATTCGGATGCTGTAGGTGGAGGAAGGGTGGATGTCAATGATGGTGGCCGAGTTCAGCTGAGGGGAAACATCTTTGGTTCTCTGAGCAGAATCCCAGGAGTCTTTGGGGTTTTGTTTTTCAAAAAAGAAGAGATAGAGATGTGAGTTTTTTCCCTCTGCCTTTGAAAGTTCCCAAGTAGGAATTTAAAAAAAAAAACAAAAAAAGGAAGAAGAAAAGAAAAAAAAGTGACAACTCAAAGTGAATTCTTAATGCAATGCTGCCCATGTTCCCACGGGCTGGCCGTCAGAGGGGGTGTGACACCGCACACCCGTTACCCACACTGAGGGGGACGGAGGCTGTGGGCAGCTGGGCCCAGGGAGTTTTGTCCAAGGCAGCACAACAGACCTCCTGGCAGAAATCGCAGAGGAAAATAGAAGTGGGGGTAGCTCATGCCAGTAAAGTGAAAAACAGCTACTTTCAAGCACTCATTGTACAAGATAATAAAAGAAAGCACAGTTGGGACAACCTTCCACCCAAAAGAAAAAAAAAAAATCCCTGGTTCTAAAAGGTATTTGAAAGCCAGCAAAGCCTTTTGCCACGTCAGACCCCTTGTTCTCCAAAAGGAGAGTGGTAAAAAACATATAAAAATACATAAAAACTCATCTCACTCACTCTCCAGCATGAATACTGGTTATCAAACATACTTCTCAATTCTAATTTTTGAAATCATTTTGTCTCCAATCCTTTATTGTAGGAATTATTTTTCAACCACAGCTAATTTGAAACGCAGCATATGCCTCATACGAAGAGTTACCATTAAATCCATGACAGGGGTGCACCTGCTGCCTTTAGAGCTTCAACCCGTGATGAGCACGTCAACAAGTGTTTCTTATTTCAGAAAGAGTTTGGGCAGGTGCTGCTCAGGGGTGGGGGTCAAGAGATGATGTTGGGTGTGGAAGAACCAAGATGTCCCTGAGATGGTGGCAGAGAGGATGCTTGTATACTCTCACCCTCCCACCCCACCCCAGGATTCCCTTGCACTTGCTCCCCTGTGCTCATCACACTTGTAAGAATTTCACTGAGAGTCTGTGTTCCCTCTTGGATTCTAAGTCCCATGAGGGCATGGTCCACGCTGGCCCTGTTCACTGTTGCAACCCCAGTGCTCACACAGAGCCCGACAAATAATAAACGCACGCTTCATAGATGAATAAATAAATGGCAAACATACAGACCTCTGGGCCCTCGGAATGACCCCACTCCCTTTCCACATTAATGATGACCATGGAAGTTCAGAGGGCTGCTCTGTTCAAAGGTCATCATAAGGGCAAGAGGTTGTCTGGACTTGCAGAAGGAATACGTAGCTTCAAGTATGACTTTGAGTGCTCTCACGTAACAGGGAATGGAGCCTAATGGAAACTAACAACTAATATTCCAACTAAAAGCAAAAGTACCATTTGAGTCCAGAAGACTGAAGATGGAAGAAAGTGACATAAAAAGAGAAGATGCTGCAGAATAACGAACGGTAGAAGAACAGAAGGATAGGATTCAATAGAGGACACATGACAGGAGGAAATTCCATACCAATGGAATCTCGTATAAATAGGAGTCTTGTCCCACAAAGAGAAAGCCAGGCCTTCTGGAGAAGACGCTTGAGACAACAGAGAGGAACCCCAGGCACTGCAAGATGCAGAGACAGTTGCTCACCAGCCCCAGGAGGAACCTGCCACTTGCAGGCGTTGACGGTTCTGCCCAGGCCATTATGGAGGCTTCTGCAACTGACTGAGCTATGGAGACGGGCCATCCTCCCCAAAGGCGTGTCTGAGGCGTGGCTGAGAGCCTGCAGAGAGGTAGTGATGGCTACCGCCCACCTCGTCCTCTTGCCAAGGAAGTCGTGTGAATAGCCTGTGGGGAGTGACCAAGGCAGGGGTCTCAGGCAGGAAGTGAGTGGTCCTTGGAGAACAGGCTCTGTTTTCAGCTTCTTTTCTTGCAATGGTTAGACTTTGAAAGAAAAAGATGATGCCCATGATCACGACTCACGACTGAAGGGTAGATTGTTTGGCTAAAGATGAAAAGGTTGAGAAAGAGAAAGAATGGGTTATCCCGAAGTGTTTAAAAGTAACTGAATGAAGAAGAAGAAAGTCTAGTTAAATCTCCAAACACACTCTAGCAAGTGATATGGCATCAAAAGAAGAATACAAACAGGGCACTGGCTACCCAGGAGAAGAGCCTGGAAAGGGACTAAAAAATGCTACATCTGATCTCAGATGCTGACGTGCAAACGGGCAGGTCACGGATTAGGAACGAAGTGTGCTTGAGAATACAACACCGGGTATTAGAAACAGTCCCAGCGAGATCCTGACACTTGGGAAAATGAAACTGCAGATTGAGATACGAATAAAACTAGCAAGAATATACCGTAGGTGAAATAAAGAAACTTCTTAGGAGGAGGAAGTCACAAGCAGAAAGGCAACGCCTGGACATCCGAGAGCCGGAGGGTGCAAGCACGGACGGGGAGAGCAGGGCGAGGAATAAGATGGTTGTGAGGACTGACTACAGGTCTCCTTACCCAGTGAAGGGAGGGGAGGGTGGTTTCTAGACACAGCGAGCACATGTAGCATTGAGGAAGGTTTATAAGTCACATGAAGAAGATCGTTTACTGGGCGTCTTTACCGCGGTGTGGGCTGGGTTAAAGGGACTCGCAGGGGATGCTGAGGTTCCCGGCACCTAGTAAGAGTGGTGAGCATCTCCCTATCAGGGCCAGGAGGGCCAAAGGAGAGGAACAGAGTTTCTGGGGTTGTAGACAGGGCTGAAACCTCAGAATAGGGTCCCTGACGGAAGCTGTGCACACAGAACAGAGCTTCCGCAGGATTCTTCTGAATCGCCCTCTGTGTCTGCCACTGGGCCCCCCAACTGGGAGTCAGAGGGAAGGGGATTCTGAACTGTGAGCCACGGAGCTCAGCCTTGGGGAGAAGAGCAGACACTGGGTTTGTGGCGGAAGTCAAGGCAGCGGTCGGAGAAAAGCCAGCAGCAGAGGGAACTCAGGCGCTGGCGTAGCATCTGCTCTCTGGGCGCTGCTCTAGGCATTTTACAAAGGTGACTTCTGCAGTTCCCAAATCTGTGGGTACATCAGAAACGCCTCAGTGCTTTCTGACAACTGTGCTTTCAGACACACGCAATCAGAATCTCTGGGGGGTGGTGCCCCCAAATCCGTGCTTTAAAAAACCTCTCTCTGGGTCATTCTGATGCACAGCTAGCGTTTGGACAGACTGCTTTATTCGGCTGGGTTCTTACAACATTCTGGCGAAGTAGGGGTTTTTATTTTCATTGTGAAGGTCAAGAAACTCAGACCCTGTTATCGAGCTGGTGAGAAGTGGGGCTGGGATTTGACCTCACCCGTGTTTTCCCCAAGTTCTAGGCCATCTTCCCGCAGCACACAACCTTCACATAGTCTCTGCAGGATGCCTGATGGATGAGACTGGATTTCAATTTTCCAGGTATCTGCCGGAAGTCTCATGTGCTTAGATGAAAACCTCTGACGAACTTTTAACTTGGCTTCCTGGCAAGGAGGATCAATGCAGAGAGCTGGGTCAAGTGCAAGGGAGGGGAAGTTTGCCAAGAATTATTGTAAGTCCTCTGCGTTTGTAGGAGCTAAGGGTGGGGGAGCTGTGCACGGTCAGATTCGTCCCTTGGTTTAGAGAGGAGATGTCAGGCATCTGATGAAAAAGTAGGTGGGATTCCATGACGTGCCCCGGAGAGACCAGTGGTGAAAAGGATGAGGAAGCTCAGAGTGGCCTCCCTGCCTCTGAAATCCCAATCATCCCCCATGGGAAGAACTGGGGGAGCCCCCAGGAGCGGTGTGGTTGTACTGGGTGCTCGCTGGTGATCCCAGCTTGGGCGTCAGACACCCCGAGTCAGGAGGATGGCAGATTGTCAAGGACAAATGTAAGAGGGTGAACTTGGTCTTCAGAAGGGTCGTTAGAGGCCTGAAAGAGTGAGGGTGGCCCAAAGTTTGAGAGACAAAATTATACAAAAGAAGTGCAATGAAGAGGCAGCTCAGAGAAGGATGAGACCTGCAAGAGAAGGGAGTCATCGGGACCCAGGGGAAGCTGCTTCTGCTTCTTGTTCTCTATGGAGAAGAAACCTTGGTGAAATGGGGAAGGGGGCCTGAGAGAGGAGAAGGGAGGTGTGCAAAGGAGCTAGGCCCGGTCAGTGAGGCCCTGGAGAGAAGGACAGAGGCAGCCCAGAGGGGACGTGGGGACAGACGGCCTGCCTTCCAAGAGGGGAAGGAAGTAGACGCACCAGACAGCATCGGCCAGCCGTGCACGGGGGACAAGGTGCTGGAAGGGGATGGAAAGAGGTTCTTGGTGTCCATCTGGAGGAGAAGCGGTGGCCACTAGGATCCTAGTATGTGGCAGACAAAGCAACCCGTGGGATTAGGGCTCCATGGAGAAAGTTGAACATTCCAAATGAGGGAGGCGAAGGCTCCTTTGTGTCTGTGCCCGGTCAGATGACACCAGGGCTGTTGCCACGGGGCCTGATCAGAGCAAGTGGGCCAGGAGATGGTCACTGGAGATACAAGCAAAGGAACTTGGGCTGTTTTGTCTTTCTTGGCAAATGGAAAATTAAGGAGCATCATCTGTTTTCATATCCTGGAAGGGATGTCATTTGCCAAAAAGGCTTAGGCGGTGGGAAGAGGGCCATTGGCTTCAGGTGCAAGAAATGTAAGAATGTCTAATAGTCCTGGCCAGCCTGAGGCAGAATCGTGCTTTCTCGGGCTGGTGAGTTTCCATTGCTGGGGTTGGTCAAGCATAGCCTGAAGGATCGCTTGCAGGGACCCACTTTGCTAGGAATGTGGTCATACATTGTGTTCTTAGCAAATTAACAAAAAAGTGGAAGAAAGCATCTTTTAGGGGGATGATTTCATTGCCTAAAACTCAGGTTGAGAGTCAACCAGTCAAAAAATGTTTCTTACAAGTCTAATATGTGTGCTGGTCACTGTAGGTGATGCGAGGACATAGCACAGGGTTCCTCAGATGTAGTACCTACCCTGAGGGGTCACTAGATCCCTCAGGGGGACAACTACTCAGCACAGCAGACAGCTATTAAATAAAGAGTCACAAGCTCACCAAATGTTCCAAGGCATACAGGGTGCTCTATGAGTAGAGAAAGTGCATGCCATAAACTGGGTAGTCAGGGAAGCCTTCCTGGAGGAGGTGACATTTAAGCTGTGACTTGAAGGATCAGTTTCTATGTACTCTGCCTATAAATTACACTCACTTAAATTATGGCTGTACTGTTTATATACCCAAAACTTATTGAGGAAGCAACTAACACATGAAAATGCTAACACTTTTCCTACAGCAGTGACTGTGATTCCTGCCTGCTACTGATCACTCCTTCCTCCCAGGCCTTTCAAACTGAAAGTGATGGAGGTCCTGGTGCAGACCTCAGGCCATGGCTACCTGTCCATGGGCTTTTCCCCAAGGACCCCCGTGGTGCTCATTCTGACCCTCAGACTGCTGGGTTCCAGAACTGCAAGAATGCCTTAGCCATGAGCTTGGCTGTGTGTGTGTGTGTGTGTGTGTGTGTGTGTGCGGAGTAGAAGGATGGAAATGTATCCCTTGATTCTGACCATCCCCAGCCTCACAGATAAGGAGCTTTCCTGCTTTAATTACATACAGTCCCATCAGCTTACGCATTTGAAAATGCTGTTGGTGATAAACATAATTCTTAGGTTTGGACTGCACGTAAATTAAATGCCACAAGTATTACTGAGCACGTCTTATGTAGCAGGCACTGTGCTAGGTGCTGGGGAAGCACTGAATCAGAGTCCCTGCCTTTGGGAAACTTACAGGAGACGTGGGAGACACTGAGGATCCTGAATGGGTAGCAAGTAGTTAAACAAACACAGATGGTCCTAGAGGCCTTTTACGTGTAAGCATTTTGGTGCACGCTGGAGTAATGCTAAAAGCTGCATTTATTACACATTTGCTATGTGCCAGACGGTGAGTTGTAAATGCATTCCCTTCTCAGTGAGAATTCACCAAATATCTGTGAAGTGCTGACACATGTTAGGCCTGTGCTAGGTCCAGGGGAACTGGGCAGGGCTCAGCGCACCCCAAAGAGCTCCCAGTCTGGTAGGGCTGACATGTTGATAATCATCAATTACAGCTGTCTGGCCCATTCCCCAACTAGGTCACACTGTGCAGTACCAGGGCTTAGAACTTCACATATTTTTTGATGGACCAGGTAAACCCACAACGTCATAAAAATGTCAGTTCTCCATTAAGCTAATAAACAAATTTAATGTGATCTCATTAACAATAACAAAAACATGCTTTTATGGAGCTAAACGTGTTGATCCTAAAGTTATATATGGAAAACTAAGAAAACACTGGAAAGGAAAAGTTACAAGGGTGGACTAGCCTTATTAGATATTAAGACATAAAGCCTCTGTGATTAAAATGGTCTGGTACTGGTGCATTAATAGATAAACCAATGGAGTAGAATAGAAAGTCTAGAAATAGACTCAAGTACATATGGAAAGTTAGTATGTGATAGAGGTGGCATCTGAAATCACTGGGCAAAGGTGGACCTTTTAATAAATGATGTTGGGGCAACAGAAGACCCATTTTGGAAAAGATAAAACTAGATCCATCTCTCCCAGCATACGGAAGAGTAAACTCCAAATGGTTTAGAGATCTAAATCTTGAAAAGAGAGGGAAAGAAACAACATGAAGTACTAGAAGAAAAGAGGCTGAATTATTTTATGGCCAGAGGTAGAGAACAACTTTTCTAACTTAACTCAAAACCCAGATGTAATAAAAGAAAATATTGATAAATTTGAAAAACAAATACAGAGTTAAATACGTGATCACGCATGATGACACCTGCCAGGAAAGGAAGGGGAGAGACTGTAGGAGCACATGAGAGGGAGGCCTGGCCTTGAATGTGGACCAGGGATGAGTCCCTGTGGAGGTAACACGAGAAGTGGCGTCTAAGTATCAGGTGAGAGTAACCATAGTAACTGTGTGGTCCAGGAACGGGAGGGCAGCCTTTGAGGGACCCTTGTCGCAGTGATGCTGTGGGAGCCCATCTCACAGAGGAGGATGGTTTGGGGTGGGTACAGCTGGTAAGAGACAGGGCCACAGCTGAGCCAGGACAGGCTGGGCCGCAAACCCCTTTGAGGAGTCAGTGTACCGTCACCACTGGACCGGCACCGGCACCTGGAAATGACTGATGCCCTGAAGACAGGGAGGCACTGAGCTGCTCCCCTGAGAGGCTGCGTGGGCACTAGCTCCCAGACGCACAGTCCTTCGGTCAGTGCCCGGCCAGAGAGGCTGGTGGGGTCTGTCCCTCCCTCTGAGGACTCTGCAGAGTGTCCGCATCATGCACGTCTGTGTTTCTGCTGAGTTCTCATTGTTGCCATCAGTTTCCAGGCTGTTCTCCAAGAGAACACGCTGGTCTCACCTAAGAAGCACTTCCTTTACTTCAAGACCTGGATCTCAGAACTTCTCAATCTTGGGTTCCATCCTGACCTTATTTGCTTAGAACGAAGGCAACGCCTCCTCTCTTCCTTTGACCCTGGGCAAGCCCGTTGGTCCTGATTCCTGAAAGATCCCTGTTGGGACCAACACTGCCCTCAGCTTGCTCAAGGGGCATCCTTCACCTCCACCTGCAGTGGACCTGCCACATTTCTAGGGGACAGTGTGACTGCAGTTGCTGTGCTCCTCTCAGGAGGCTTCCTCAGGTCCCATGTAAGCATCACCTCACTTCCAGGTCTCTGGCTGCGGCTCAGGGGACCAAGCCAAGCCATTTCACCTCCTCCGATGTCTTTTTTTACGCATTTCCAGCCCGTGACTTATCACCAGCCTCAAGCACTATTGCTGCAACCTCCAGTCTTGGTTGATACAAGTTGTTTTCATCACCATGAATTGCTTTCCTTAAGGCCCACCCCTTAGGCTTTTTCTGGACTTGCTTCCTACTCCCGTCTCACACATTCTCCTGCTCTGACCCTTGCCCACTCATACTGAAACATTTCCTCCCTCCTGACCTGCCTTTCCAGCTGCCTCCAGCTTAAATTTTTACTCCAGCGTCAGCTCCAAAGATACTAAGTGGGTCACGACAGGGTGCTCTGAAGTAACACACGGTGCCCGGAGAGTGAGAAGCAAGGCCACTTTCCTGGCCTCTGCGGTCCTGTCAACCCTTCACGTGCTGATGCTGCTAGAATTCCTCGTCTCTTTTGTGTCAAAGTCCAGACCAGGAGCCACAGCGGTGGTACCCTACCCTCGGCCTGATGGGTCCTAATGCTCCAAGTGACCTTGTCGTTGTCACTTTAAGGCGATCAACAGGCAGGCCTGTCGTGGTCCTGACAGCTGTGGGTCTGTTTCATGTCCGAGCTCCCTGCGGGCTGGCCACTTGCTGGCGCAGAGGAAGCACAGGAGTGCTGGCCTACATTCGGGCCCCTGGCCTGTCCCTGCACATCCAGGAGGGCCCTGCAGGGTCAGAGCCCATCTGGAGAAGACGTGGCCCTCTGCCCAAACCACCACCACTCGGCTCAGCCCACAGACACTGAACACAGCTGGCACTCAGGGATTCGGACACGAGGGAAGCAAAGGGAAGCCAGGGAGGTAGAAAAAATAATGGCAGGGGCCAGGTCGGGTTGGCAGCAGCCCATGCGGCCATTGGTGGCGACAGTGCCAAAGTGGCCACAGGGAGCAATCACATAGAGGTCCTGCTGGTTCAAAGAGAAAAGAGGCAGGGCTGACCCAGTGAAGCCATCTCGACAGAAAACCACTCCCACCACAGGAAACGTGGGTGTACTTCGTGCAAGGAAAGAGACAAACTGGTAAAAAGAGCCCCCTCTGAGTTTCCAAGAGTGCAGGTTCTTCTTACAGGTAAAATCCATTAAAAAGGCAAAAAATAAAAGGGCTTTCTGAAGTGGAAATGAAGTCGGAGGAAATCAAGGACTTACCTGATTTATTTTTGCATTCAATGTCATAGCCCGTGATGGGGCTGTTTCCATCAAATCCCATGGTCCACCTGAGGGTGATTGTACGTGCCTTCACATCTTTGATCTCAATTTCAGGAGGGTCTGGAGGCTCTGTGCAGTCAACAGGAAACCCGGGATCAGTTCAGATATTGTTCAGACATAGACGCTAGTGGAAAAGCTGAGGGTGACTCACAAAAGCTTTGTCAGCATTTGACATGGGCAGATGATTTTTTTACCTGGAAGTATTTTTTTCCCCAATCCCTTTTGAGGATGGAAAATTTTCACTTTTCAAATCTGCCAGTTTTCACAGCACTTGTAAAGCTGGACCAAACATGGAAGATTTCAGTGTCACTCTTCTGGTCTGGCTTGGGATCTATTAACTCAAAAACTATTTTGGCCCCAGATATTAAACTTTCATTCGGATCATCTAGTATAAGGATCCCTAAAATTGAGCAAGAAAGGCACACTATCAGGGCTGCCCAGTCATCCAAACCCAATTCCTTTACGAACTTTGTTCCCTGTGTTTTGGGGCTGCATCTTGACATAATCACCAGAGCTGCAAAATGGTGCTTTAGCACCAACTTTGTACAGATTCAAAATTTTCCGAGGACTTGGAAGTGTGACACGTCAAGCTGAGGCCACACGGGTTCCCAAGCCTGGGCACACACTTACTGTCCTGAAACAGCCGTGTTTCTCCCCCTAGGCTATGTCCATCCTACCTTGCACTGTGAGCTGAATTATTCCACGGTCCTCCCCATAAGAATTGATAGCGTGACAGGAGAAGAAGCCAGAATCTTCTCTTACCGTTGGCAAAATCTATGCGTAAAGCAGAGAGAAATCCGTCTTACCCAGTAGAACGGAGCGAGGGAACAACTCAAGGGCTTTTGGCTGTAAAAATCTTCTCTCCACTCTCACCCTCCTCCCAGCCCCAAGCACACATGTATACACACTCACAAACACACACACACACACACAGGGACACACAATTCTGAGAGCAAATTATTTCAGCACAATTGTAAATGTGCAGATGGATAGAGGCAATGTAGACGATCCACGTCAGCTGCCAGCTTGTGAAATTGGATGTGTAATTTATGTAGGATGCACGGTCAGGTTGATATATATTCCCCATATACTTTTTTTTTTTTAATCTCATAGTGGATTTTTAAAGCATTCAAAGCAGCCCTGCCTGAAAAAACAGATCTATAAACACCGCAATAAAGGTTTGGTCTCCCAGGACTCCAGGATTGGACCCTGGGAGTGAATCAATATTAGCGTTTCAAACACAGGACTTTTTCTTTCCGTGTGTGTCCTACGGCATCGTTTCTCCCCCATATTAAAAGAATCACCCAGCTAACTGCCAGTGGTGCTAAAAGTTCTAAGAGACTGCAGTACTTTTTTATGTTGGGTTTTTCCCCAAGAAGCAAAATATTTTCCTTATAATATTTTTTGTCCAAGAACCCATCTAATTTTTCTTTTTACAGGAAGTTAAAACATGTGCGCAACATACGCTGTCATTCCGCCAGGATTAACTGTCATTCAAAGACTCTGTTTCTCTCTTTCTTTTTATTATTACAGCTGGGTTCCCTGCCATGTTCCCAATAATTTTACTCATAACAATTTTACGTATGATAAGGCACTATTTTGGCAGGCTACTCAGCGATCCCATTATGGGAAGGGGGAGAGACAGTGCTTCGTAGATGTTTCAAAAGCTGATTTGCTATTGGCTACCCACATGCACCGACTTATGTGAAAAGACAGGCTTATTCTGCCCATGAAGGTAGCTTCTCATCTGCCATGTTTGTCATGTTTTACCTGCAGAGTGGAAATCACCTCCTCTCCCAGCTCCTTGACGGACACGAGATAGCGGGCCATTTCGGGGTTAATGATTCTGTCCTCCTTCTCCCAGCGGACTATGATAGGCTTCTCGCCATGGGCCGTGCAGCTCATTTCCTTCTTCTGACCCTGAGTGGCCAGGGTGGTGTTTGGATAGGACGTAATCATTGCAGGAACTGAAAACCCAAAAACGACACAACTTACTCGGCAAAGCAGGGTTCTCGGCTTCCCCCACCTTAACACGCAGCTCAGTTTCTTTTTTGCTTTCTGGCTGCACTGCGTGACTTGTGGGATCTTAGTTCCCTGACCAGGGAGCATGGAACCCAGGCCCCCGGCAGTGGAAGCGCAGAATCCTAACCACTGGATCTCCAGAGAATTCCCGAGGAGGTGTTTCTTTGAAATAAAATGCATTCAGGAAACTGCTGAGCAAGAATCATGATCAAGATGGTTGGAAGGTGGCAGAAAAATGAAACTGGACTAAATGAGCCCTAAGCAGAAATTGCCCTGTGGTTTCAGACTCGTGCGGTGTTGCTCTCTTCCAATCCCTGTGGATGGCAGACCCACATCCCCTAGAACACACAGGACAATGATGTGACTTGCTTATCGGATGGGAAAGGGGGCTTCCATTGAGAATTACACTCCTTCTGTAATCTCCTACATTTCTAACTCTCCTTGTCAGCTATGGGAACGAAACCTTGCTAGTCAACTGAGATGGAGCCCTGGCTGTTGCTAACCAATCCCTGAAGTGACCTCTCGACATCCCATCCCACGGCTGGCATAAACTTTTACAGTCACATGGAAACCTTGGACCTATCCTTCTCCCATCGTTTATAGCAGGGAATCTCATCCCGATGCATTGAGAGAACAGGAACCTTTATTTGTGAAACTTGTCCAGTTCCCTCTCTCCACCTCAAAATCCATCTATAGACTCCCATCCTGGGCAATATGCCAGGAGGCATGAGGCCCCAGGCCCATGCCACAGACCACCTAGAAATGCTGGACAGTGTATAACAAACACCTTTTAAATGCATACTAAGCTTATAAGAAAGTGAGAGAAAACCCAGGAGCCAGAAGGACGTTGAAAGGCCCCAGGTATTACAGTGCTGGTGCTTTGACTGCCTGTGAGGCAGGTGATAAAAGGGAAACCTCCATGCAGAGCTCCTCAAAGGGCTCTATCCTAGGAGCAAGCCAATCACCAAAAAACAGTCAATACATAAGACCGCACGGTGGCAAAGGGAGAAGCAAACTGCCTTGGCTTGTGTTGCGAATGAAGAAAAACCATCTCCCTTGAGAATTTGTAGCTGGTCTGACTCTACATAGGTTTGGAGTCAAATTCCTGCTAAAGGATTGATGTGATGGTGACCCTAGTTTGGTAATGGGCCTGAGAAATCCAGCAAAAGCAAACAAAAACACACTCCAGAAGACTGGGTCCTTTATCCAGGCCCATTGAGATTCTCCCAGATAAACCTTCTCTAAACATGAACTCACAAAACAATAATATAAAACACATGAGGAAACAATCTACTCTCATTGAGAATCAGCACCCACCAAAGACTTCAGATGCTAGAATTACCAGACACAGAACCTGAAATAATCATACACTAAACGTTTAAATATATTTTTAAAACATGAGAGAACAACAAGATGTTATCAAAAACAACCAGGAAGATTTAAAAAGAAGTAAAACAAATTTATATTTTTCGCCTGTTTTTTAACCTCATTTTCCCAATCACGGAAAGAAAGACCCTCCCTAATTTATAAGGTCAAGCTCACACTATGCTCTTTATATCCCACCTCGGAGCCTTCCAGTGCCCCATCCCTGGGCACTTGACCACAGAAACACTGGGCCTTCTCCTGAGACTGGCACATCCTGGGGCATGTCTTCCCCAAGGCCGGTCGGGAGGGTTTGAGACAAACAAGCCAGAGATCTACCAGCTTTGTAGCCTGAAACCCCATGGAAGACCCTGCACTGTGACGTTTCTCTACAGTCAGTGTGTGTGTGGCAGAGATAACAAGATGTGGAGTGGGCAGATTCGGAACCTAGGAAAAGACGCACTGTGAGTCCCATATTTTAAAGAAAGCCGCTTACAGCCATGGTGAGATTCCTCTTCCTGAGTATCTGAGAATTGGCAGAACTGGCTCTACCATCCCTAAACTTTGATCCTCATCCTCTCTTCCTCTGGCCTATTTAAGAAAATTTTTAATTTTATTAACAACTTCACTGAGGTATAATTAACACACCACACAATTCTCCTGCTATAAGTGTACGAGTGAGTGGGTTTTAGTATTGTCTTCGTGTCCTAGGGTGGCAGTAGCAAATGACCACAGGCTGGTGGCTTACAACAGAAATGTATTTTCTCACAGTTCTGGAGGCTAGTCCACAGTTCAGATGACGTCAGGACTGTGCTCCCTCCAAAGGCTCTAGAGAAGAGTCTTTCCTTGCCTCTTCCAGCTTCTGGTGGCCCTAGGTATTCCTTGGCTTGTGGCAGCTTTGTTCCAATCTCTGCCCTCATCTTCACATGGGTACTTCCTTTGAATGTTTCTCTGTGTCTTCACACGGATTTCTTGTAAGGACAGCCATCATTGGACTTAAGACCCGTTTTCATTCAGTATGACTTCATCTTAACCTATTACATCTGCAAAGATCCTACTTCCACATAAGGTCATATTCTGAGGTTCCTGGTGGATGTGAATTTTGAGGAGGCACCATTCAACCCAAAACAAGTGTATTTACATTATCCAACACACACACACACACACACATTACTAGTACAACCCAATACAAGTATATAGAGTTGTATGATCATCACCACCTCAAATTTTAGAGCATTTAGATTACCCCAAAAGATTCTGCCTGTCCATTTATGGATTCTTTCCTTTCCCACCCCCAGTCCTAGGCAACCACTAATGGACATTCTGTCCCTCTAGATTTGCCTTTACTGGACATTTCCTATAAATAGGATCCTACAGTAAATACGTATTTTTTTGTCTCTAGCTTTCTGGATTTTTTCCACTGTGCATGTTTCCAAGGTTCATATGTACTGGACTATGTACCCAGGACTTTTGTTCCTTTTCTTTACTGAGTGATAGTTCACTGCGTGGATAGACTACATTTTGTTCATTCATTCACCAGTTGGTACACATTTGAATAGTTTCCACTTTTTGGATTTTACAAATAACACACACATTTGTGTAGAGGTTGTTGTGCTGACTTATGTCTTTATTTTTCCCGGGTAGGTTGCTAGGAGCGGAACGACTGGGTCACAAGGCAATTGTATGTTTAACACTTTGGGAAACTGCCACACTATTTTCCCAAGTGGCTCCACCATTTTGCAGTCTCTATGTAAGACGATTGGGCATGGAAAGAATGTTCCCCTTCAACCACATGATGGAGACAGGCTGAGCAGCTGCAACCAGGCTCCTGCAGACACTTCAAGATGATTGGCCAGAGACAACCTGGAAAAATGCCCCCATATAAGCAACCTAAACAGCCCCTATTGTGTGCAACTCACTCCGAGTTCGCCTGTGTTCTCTTCCACATGTACTTTGCTTCGAATAAACTCTGTCTCTATTTCACAATCTTGGTCTCTTTGTCGAATTCTTTCTTCAAAGAAGACAAGGACCGAGGATAAGCTGCAAGAAGGTGAGCTGGCAAATTCTGCTCCAGCATGCTTCCTGGCTGTGGAAACCCCAGGTCCACCACGGTGCTTCCACTACAGAGGAGTTGAGGGTGGTGAGGAAGGTTCCAGGAGAGGGAGATGTCTGCCACCTGGGAGAACTAAGCAAACACAGGGACTGGAGCTGTCCCTCCTCTGAGATCTTGAAGGCAGAAGGCTTCCAGCGGTGGCCTGTGTAGGAGCATGAGAAGGGTCTATGGGTCTGTGAACCCGGGACGATGGTCCCTTCCCCAATTCTCCTCTTCACTGAGGACAAGGTCTGAAGCCCTGGGAATTCAACGGCCCCAGGTAAAGGAGCCATGGACTGGTCCAGATAGCCACCAACCATGGGGCGCCAGCGGAGAGGAGGCTGGTAAGCACACCACTGGTAGGGCCCAAGGGAGGCATGGCACCCTCTTCAAGAGTGTCTCCCACAGCAGGGGAGGCTGGGCTGAAGATCCAGGAGGAGCAGGGAGCAGAGTGGACCTCTCTCCCCATCTCCCTGCTCCTGCCTTTGTCTTTGCATTATCTGTCATCAAACAGCTCTGGCTGCTACTGAACACTTTTGAACAGGGGTGTGGAATTGGACATCTTATGTGTGGATGGAGAGCTGAAAGAGAAAGCTCACAGCTTGACCAAGGGAGACCTGGACAAAAGCTTTGGACACCTGTGCTTGGGGCCGTGGAGCACACCTGCCCTGTTGCGCAGAGCCCCGTGTGTGACCCCAGCCTGCCCAGCGCGCTTGATGCCTGGGATCACTTTCCTGAACCTGGTGGCGGGGAGAGGCCAGGCTCATTTGTGAGATTCTTTGGACATGTCTCCTTATCAGTTTTCCTTTAAACATGGAGTAAGAATTTTCTTTATAGTGGCATCATTTCAGTAAACCTCAACCATAGGGAATATATTTATGAAAAAATGAAGCAATCATATATCGTGTCTAAGAACCCCAAAATGGCCCCAAAATGTACAAAATGCAAATGTCTTAGCAGCAGGGGAGAGTCCCTGATGCTCTCTGTTTAATGTTTACAAGCAGGACATATGACTGCAGTTAAGTTACTTTCCTGCCCATGGCAGATGGAAACCCACCCTGGGAGAGAGTGGCAGGCTACCAGGGGTGGGACCACCAACAAAAGGGAAGGAATGAAAGAGCTGATATGAAAGAGGGAAGTGTGACAGCACTGAATAGGCATGAACCTCAGGACGCATGGTGATGCGGGGGCCACTTGAGTCCAGCAACTCCAGTGTCCCTCCTCTTCTCACCACACACTCATCTCAGCCACCCCTGAGTGTTTCCGGGGGCCCCAGAGGACCATCACTGTAGGTTTTTAAATGATGTTCCTGAACCATTAAAAAATGTTAAACTAGCCTGGTGTGGTTGGTTTAAAACGATTTAAAATGCTTAAGATTTCCTTCCAAAATGGCTAAAAAAACATTTTAAGTGTCCAAGAGGGTAGGAGAAGTCAGTTCTGTGGGCAATTTACTCTGTGCTCAGGGACTCAAAATCTCTATATAAGCATCCCTGAAGGTCTTCTTTCGAAAAATATACCGGAAGGAAAGATGGTGCTGTCATTTTCCTGGGAGGGATTTGGAGGGACAGCCACTGCCACTGCCACCGCCAGCAGACGACTGCCCTTTGTAGGATGTCCTCAGCAGTGGGTACCAGCTCCTCGAGTTGTACTCAGGGATGCTCAGTAACGTGAGTCAGGGTAACTGTTCCTGGTGAAAAATCATTTTCCATGATAATGGCAAACCCCATATTTGTATATGTTGTAAAATTACTTGTAAATTTGAAACACAGTTGACTCTTTAATTTAAAAAATTATGTTCTAAGGAGGCAAATTATTTGAGAATCTCAAGATGCTTTCTTTTGCTTCTACAATCACTTCATCTTTTAAAGACAGGAATTGGTTTCCCATAGTAAGATTTATTAGATAAAACTGAGAGCTAAAAATGTAGAAGAAAATGGGAAAGTTAATTAAAGTATTCAAGAACAGGACAGTTCATGTTATGTCTGGCCCACGCTGGACAACTCATTGCTGAGGAAGACAATAGGTGACAAAATATTTATTTTCACTTGGATGTATATCCATGTTTAGGTATATTTCGAGTTTGTTTTTTTCTGTTTTTTTTTAACTGAATGGCAGGTTCTCTAAATTCTATGATGCTTTACAATTTTCAGAAGTTTCACACACATGGTTTCATATAATCCCATAATAACCCTTTCTAAAATCCGCTATCCCTAGGTATCTTTCTCTGACTTACTTCACTTAGTATTATGATCTCTAGGTCCATCCATGTTGCTGCAAATGGCACAATTTCATTCCTTTTTATGGCTGAGTAGTATTCCATTGTATATAGGTACCACATCTTCTTTATCCATCCATCTGTTGACAGACACTTAGGTTGCTTCCATACCTTGGCAATTGTAAATAACGCTGCTATGGATACTGGGGTGCATGTATCTTTTCAAATTAGTGTTCTTGTGTTTATTTTGATCTAGACCCATGAGTGGAATTGCTGGGTCATGTGGGAGTTCTGTTTTTAGTGTTTTTAGAAACTCCATACCTTTCTCCATATTTTGAATTTGAAGCAGGGAGTCGCTCTGATGCTTTGCCTCCATGGGGGCTGTGACGATGACTATGGGCCTCATCCTAACAGATGCTGAAATATGGGCATGTCCACGGGTATGAGGGACTGAGCCACGGCATACAGGTGGGGAGATGTGTTATGCTGGCTGGTGGCTTCCACATCTTAAATGCAATGGAGGGTGGGGACCCCATCAGAAATGCTCATGGCTGCAGGGATTTGGGGTCCTGGGTGGGCTTGTCCGGGATCTCAGGCAGACAGTGGGTTTGTGTGAAACTGACATACAGGGACACTGTGGGACTTAGAAGGTAATGAGTCAGCTCACGTTCACGTCTGCAGAGGTCATACATCAGGACTTGGTTTACTGTTTTATTGGTTGCCTCAATTTAAGGAAGAGATGGAGGAAAAGCTGATAATGAAGATTAAATATCTGGAGCCATTGCAGGCTGCACAGCCCTAAATATTGAGAAATGATTCTTCTAGTATGAAAGATTCAGCAAAGAAGTCTGACTCATCTGAGTCAGCAAAGAATCACTCACACCATTGACAAATGAAATTCCCATATAAGTCTTTGCTGTTTCACTTCCGTCTTGTTACTGTAAACAAAAGTACCAACCAAACTTCACGTTGCAACACTGGTTCATTAGCTATAGGGTGTCTTATGGGAGCTACAGATGCAAAAGTTCATTGAAAAGCAATAAAAGTATTTTGTGAGCTTGAATTGGCTATATGGAATTGACAGTACCTAATATTATATATTTTATTATTATTTATACTTTTTTGAGATCTGCATGTTAAATGTTTACTAGCACGCCACTGGGCATATGAGCAGAAGAATTTACAGACCAGAAATAAAGTAACAGGAACATCACAAACGAAGTGCGGTCCCATCAGCCAAAACAAGTAGGCGGTTGTTTGGGGACATGCCCCCCACTTCTTATGCTTCCAAAATGGAGGGACCTTCTATCAGAACAGCACTCCTGACCTCTCTCCTGCATGACGGGGCAGCGACTTACTGATGTGAGAGCTGGGAAGGAACTAACCAGTGAGGCCCAGTCCCTTTGGGTTACCTGTTGGCAGAGGGTGTGTGTCAGATCTGCAAACCTCCCATAATGATAGGGGATGTGTCTGAGTAAAAGGAGAGCTGTGCACCTCCGGCCTGGTCAGGGGCTGCGTGGGTAACTCTCCCTAATTCTAGATGTAGGATTTACAAACCCACATTCTCCAGAAGTCTCCTATCAAACTACGCTACTCCTGTGTCTCTCCATTACTTGATTCTGAACTCTGTGGTATTATTTTAGGGGCCCCTTAAACTCTAACAGTAGGTGTGAACTATTGACCTTGAGCAGATTATTTTCAGTTGCCCTCCCCAAGCCCATTTTTTCTTTCTTTCCCCAGTTTTTAACAGGAGACACTATAAAAAAATCTATACCTGAATGAAAGAATGTATTTAAGTGCCTTTCTTATAGCCAGGTATTGCCATATGACTGAGATCAAGGCAGTGATATATCTCAAACTTCTGGGAGGCATGCTCAGCTGGTTGTAACCCCTTTAGACTTCCTCTGCCTCCTCCTGTGCCAGCCTGAAATCGGGACCTGATAGCTGGAGCACCAGCAGCCATCTTGGATGATGAGGTGATGCTGAAGATGGGAGCCTGGGTTTCTGATGACACCCTGAAGCTATTACCCCAACCCGGCCTGCCTCGCTCCAGAAAGAAAAAAGCTACATGACAGAGAATTGAACTATTATGTTTATCCATTATTATTTTGGATTTTTCTATAATAGGAGACTGAGAATTGTTTTAAGCTGACCTTAACCATGGGTCCAGACTATTTGGGAAAATATGGCATATATTCTATATTGAAAATACAATTTCTATTGGCTGGCTGTGCACAGGAGGATGTTGTGTATGCCTCATATAGTTTCCAAGACAACCACCAGTTGAATACTTGTTGTTGATGGGTTAGTCTGTCATCAGCCTGTATAACACGGTAGTTGCCTGAATCTGAATCCTTAGGTGTGCCACAGGCTCACTGTGTGGCCTTAGACAGTCCCTTAACCATTCTGTGCCTCAGTTTGGGTTTTTGTCAGATGGAGGTAATGATTGTTGAGAGGTTAAAGGAAGCCAGTCCACAGCACGCAGTCAGTGTTACACGAGCATAGATCCATGGCCTCTCCGTGTATCTGATGGCAGGGATTTCTTCATGCCCCAGGAGAGGGGTTCTTCAGATGAAGGATGAATGTGAATATGGGCTTTGACTTGGGAGCTGTGGTCCACTCAGGTCTTTGGGCACATCATCTTCATGAGGCTTCTTTACTAAAGACATCTTCAATTTGGCCTCATATCCACTAACCAAGACTTTTTTCTTATAAAGGCTGAGAGCTAAGTCATGATAATTAAAGATCCCAAAGCCACCAAAAGTGACCTCAATTGCAAAACTGTAAATAAATCTGTTGTAGGCCCAAGAAGAAGGAAATATTTATTTCGCATCCTTATCAAAGCTGGGACTTTAGCTTTGGAACATGGCCCCCTGGTCCCTCCAGTAAGGAGCCTATTTCTACAACCCCCTGTGCTGAGCACAGAATAGAGAAACTCTGGTGGCAAAGCTGTGTTCTGGAAATTAATCCACACTAATGCCTCCCAGTGTCATGGGCATCTAAAGGTCACACAGAGGATTTCTCAGTGGGCGGTATTTGCTGAAAAAGGGAAAAAAAGAAATTTGTAAAATGGCAGAGTGTGGAAAAATACAGATTTCCTGTGAGGACATGGTAAGTGTGATCACTTCCCAGGTCTGGGGTATTTAATCGCTCTTAGTTCTTTACATTCCAAAGAGAGTGAATCAGTTCTACAATAAGGGTTTCTGTCCTACCTTATGCACTGCTACGTAGGGGAGGGAGCAAATGCATGGTGAAGGCTGGTGTTCACCTGAATGTAATCTCAAGAAAATGCAGCATTGCTTGGAGAGCTTGCTTGTTTTCTGCCCTTTCCTTTTCTTACTAATGAAAAGCTTTATTGCATTCTACGTGGGAGAAGTGCCTCGACTAAATCCTGGCCCTCTGGTTTATGGTTTGTCCCTCTAACTCTGCAAAATAATGCCTCTTTTTTTACTCATATGTCTCCTTTGGAGGAGTGCCCCACCAAAATGGGTATTTTAGTTCTGGTTAATAGTCAGAAATAGTCTGACAAGCCCATGTTCTGTCCTACCCAAGTATTTTCAGCCCTTTAAAGAAATGGTCAAAAGAATTTTTTTTTTTTTTTCTGTACGCGGGCCTCTCACTGTTGTGGTCTCTCCCTTTGCGGAGCACAGGCTCCGGACACGCAGGCTCAGCGGCCATGGCTCACGGGCCCAGCCGCTCCACAGCATGTGGGATCTTCCCGGACCGGGGCACGAACCCGTGTCCCCTGCATCGGCAGGCGGACTCTCAACCACTGCACCACCAGGGAAGCCCCAAAAGAATTTTTTTTAAAGCGATCATTATCACGTCTCTTTGCAATGCTAATGTCTGAAGGCAAAGGCTTTTCGAAGGTCACAGTCACGGGTGCTGAGAGATGACAGCCTGTCACTGGAGCAGGGCTTTCTGCAAGGGTCTCTGAAGCATAACGAATGGATGGGGTAAGGTAACAGGGATGGGCGCCAAGGGGAGGCCAGAGCAGCCCTGCTAGTGAGTGCAAAGGAAATCCAGACCAAGAGGGCTTTGTTCAAAGATGGCGCACCGTGCGCTTCTCCGGCAAAATTTCCCATTAAAGACAGTGCTGTTTTATGTCGTTAAGTACCGCTTTATAAATTTCCTTCATAAGCCAGGCTATCACCTAACAGCATCTTAATGTTCAGCAAGTCTATGTTCTTGGTTTAAGGGAGGCCCGTCTGACCTACCTTCTCATAGGGTAGAGATGCAGCGGTAGGGTGGAGCCGCTGCCACCCCCCCAGGGTGAGCCGATTCTGCATATGGAGATCAGCTCTGCAGTCCAGTGATGCCATCTATTTAGCTTGAAGTTGGCCACGGTGGGAGGATTTACACCACTGAAACTGACAAACGCTAGAAATCAGGACTTTCTTCCCTCCCTCCACCCCCAACAGCTAGTTGTTTAACACTGAAGGATTTACCAGAACACTACACAGGACGGTATGTCGCTACGTGAATGATTTTAAAGGGTGTTCCCATCATGCCAGAAGCACTGAGGAGGTGTGAGTTTACCTAAGAGCAATAACCAACCTTACTCATAACAATGAACCCTGCAAATATTAACAGCACATCACTGCATGTTTGGACAGGGAATTCAGCGATAAATTGAGGGACACACTGATTTTTCAACACAAGGAAAAAGAGAAAATAAAAAATTAAATTAATAAATCACTGATAAAGATTATTTCCAAACTTTCCTGTTTTATTGACTCTACCAATAATACAAAACTGATCCTAACACAGTTTTATTTCTTTTCTTCTACCTTAGCTCTGCCAAAAAGACCACTGAAAAAGAAACAAAAGGAAATACCAGGTGTCCTGGATAAGCCACAATTAGACAACATGCCTGTCAAGATAGTATGGTTCAATTCCTTCATTTTACGGAGAAGATAAGAGAAAATTAGAAAAGAGGAATGGGTGTCAAAGGCCCAAATGCGAGTCAACCAAGATCTGACTTTAATGAGTCCTATTTTAAAACCGTCATTATTATAAATGACGACTCCCATAGAGGGCAGCCAATCTTCCCAAGTGCCCAGGACCTCCTGTGTTTGAGCAAGAAAGACCTGCATCCTGGGGTGTCCCTCAGTCCCTCCACGTGGTCAGAACAGAGGCGGCAGAGGACGGTGTGGAGCTAAGAACAAGGCAACAAGGTTGCCCCAACACCCAAGCTGGAAACCACAGTCGGGGACACGACACAGTCAGGGTTGCCAGCTGGGAGGGCTGCGGACAGAGATGTTCTGAGACATGAACACTTTTTTTTTGTTTGTTTTTTTGCGGTACGCGGGCCTCTCACTGTTGTGGCCTCTCCCGTTGCGGAGCACAGGCTCCGGACGTGCAGGCTCAGCGGCCATGGCTCACGGGCCCAGCCGCTCCGCGGCATGTGGGATCTTCCCGGACCGGGGCACGAACCCGTGTCCCCTGCATCGGCAGGCGGACTCTCAACCACTGCACCACCAGGGAAACCCTGAACACGTTTTTTAAGCTACTTCTTCTTCCTCTTTTTTTAGCTACTTCTTCAAATATTTTTTTATGTCTTCCCAACATTTGACCATAAACATTTTCAAACATACAGAAAGCTGAAGAGCCATATACCCACTGCCTGTGCTCCACAATGAACATTTCATGCAGAGATTTGAATCAAAATGTATTTTCATTATTATTTTATCAGTCAATCAAAAGTTACTGAACACCTAATTTTCATTGTTCTGAACACATAAAATGGGCTTAGGTGAAAATGTGAATCTGTGTCCCAAAGATCAGGTGCTAAGATGGCAGCTGTCTTCTTGAATTCTGCTGCTCAGGTTGGAGACCCCCTGGAAGTGCTTTACTCTGGACTCTGCAGCTGTGGTTTGGGATCTGGTGGCCTTGGGTTACAGCACTGGTCTTCTCAGAGGAGGAGAGGAGAAAGGGGCCCAGGAGCAAGGAGGCTGGGCTCCAACCTCATGCTATCCATGGACATGATACCATGAGAGGGCAAGACCATTGGCTGCCCTGGGACTTGGTTTTCTCATCTGATTCATAGGTGAGCTGCATGGGACCAGGTGTTCTCAACCTGGCCTGCATCTCAGAAGTTGGAATCAGCTGAGGAGTTTTAAAAATATAACAAGTGTCTAGGCCCTACCCCAGATCAACTGAGCCAGAGTCTCTGGGGGTGGGGCTTGGGAATGGATTTATTTAAAACTCTTCTAGTGATCCTCATATACATCCTGGAGTGAAACAGCTCAACTGGAAAGCTCCAAGGCCTTTCCAGTTCTGACTGTCCTCCTGTTTCCATTTTCCTTTCTAATCTCCCCTTCGCTCCCTCCCTCCTTCTCTCCTGTCTACCTTCTTTCCTTCCTTTCATCTTATCCCTCTTTCTTCTTCCTTCTCCTCTCTCTCTCTCTCTCTCACACACACACCATCCTATAATAACAACAGCTAACTTTCATGCATCCTGACACTGTGAGGGGAAATTTTCCATATACTGTGCAGGTATTCAATCCACACAACAACCTGATGGGATAGAAACGCTGGCCATAGAAGTGACCCAAGACATATTTACAAGTGCCATTTTAAGTACCTTCCAAACTATACTACAAGTAAGTGTGAAAGATGTAGAAACACCGATTCTAGCAGATTCATCGGATTTAAATTTATACGAACAGATGTCTGAGTAGATGATCAAAGAGAACCAGACACCAAACACCTATTTTGAAGGGGAAAAAATTAAGATTAAAATATAAGAGAATCTGAGGATTCATTTCATATGTCACATCTTGTTCCCTTCCTCTTTGTTTGTAAGTAAGGAAACAGACCTGGAGGGTTTAAGGCTGGCTAAACAAGAACCTCTTCCCTTTCTGCCCCTCTCCTACCCCTAATCCAAAGCTCCAGTGCATCCAGTAAGATTAAAAAAATCAATATCATCATAAAATTAACACAATAAAATGATCTTTACTCCCTAGATAAGGAATCTTTCTCTCCCCTCTCTTTCTTTCGCCAGGCTCTGGGGAAGCTAAGTGGGTCTAAGCTAAACCTCGTGAGGTAAATCATGCATCTGAACCTCTGTATCCTGCCAAGTTTCAGCTCAATTTTACATCCGTGATCTCACAGTGACATGCGTGTTCTCAGCAGAGAAGGACATGCTTAATTCCGTGTACCCATAAACTAAAGCAGAATCACGGCAGGTAAACAGAATTGGAGTCTAAAGCCATGCAACAAGTCAATCAAAGACCTACAAGGAGAACCCGAGCCTTATGGACCCAAGTGCAAAGCCGCTTTGCCTGACCATAGCTGAGGCCCCAAGGCTGGTTCACAGGGCACAGAACTCTGCCTGCTGGGGCGAGGGGTGCCAGAGCATCCTTGGAAGCCCCTCCATCTGGGGCTGGACCCATTCAGGGGAGATTTGCCCTGACGTCCTTGGTGGTTCCCTTTCCTCAGCTGCAAAATAAAGGTCTCAACATCCCTCCTGCAAGCCTATTGCCTATTTGAGAGATGAGGTCAACAGGACAGGCTCCATGATCTGTAGGTTCCAGAGCAAAATGAAAATGTGGAGACTTTTGTTAACAAAGCAGGGAAGGGGTGCCATTAAAGTTATAAAATATAAAGCCTTTTTTCTTTCTTCTTCTGTCTCTCTTTCTCTCCACGTGTCATGATGGAGATTTTTAAAAAATATTAAAACAGCTTTTTATTTGTTAATGTCACATAAGAATTTTAAGCAGGTTACACTATCTTAAAAAACACAACTAATGCTTTTTAGGAGAAACCCTTCCCTCCCCTCATCCCCCTCACGAATTAAGAATCTAAGAGAAGAAGTAACCAGAGAACAAAGTTTTGCGGAATCCTTCATCCAGCGTGCTTACGTGATGACTAGGTTAATATTGCCTTCTTACAAAATTTCTCTTTTCCATTTAAAAATCATTTGTCACCTTGATTGTTTATTACAAACAATTCAGTACAAAAGTTTGATGTATTGAAAAATGCTTTTCCCCATTTTATATACAGCAGGGAATCATCAGCAGTAGATCGCTGGTCCAGATGGAGTAAGATTTTCTATTTACTGTCGCGCCAACCCTCCCAGGCACCCAGGACACACCCTGGGACTTGCAACACATGTGTGCATGCTACTAGCTCAGGGTTCCCTTCCCCCCCAGGCCTTAGATGGGTGACCCCCAGGTACCGCGCGTGGCCCTCTGAAAGCTCTCTGGTGCTGCTGTCTCTGGCAGGGAGGCTCCCTTTATACCCCACGTGGGGCTGCCGTGGGGAGCCTGACCCCAATCTTCCAACACACACCCAGGTCCCCATGGGGTGGAGGACGGCAGTGAGGGCTGGGTGGGTACAGCGAAGGGGAGGCCTGGGGCCCAGGAAATGGGGGGAGGGAAGGCAGCTGAGCATGTGAGGCGGCAGGAGGTGGGATGACTCAGGAGCTGAGCCTTCAAGTCCCCAGTTCATGCTGCATTATGCCATCGGACTGCATTACAAAACACATTTAAAGATGAAATTATTATTAAGACCCTCAAGAGAGCAGCTGAAGAAGCTTAAACCCCAAGTGCAGGGTCCCTTGGGAGCTGGGAACCCCATGCAATGGCACTGACTGCGTACCCTGGGCACTGGCCCTCGATGCTGGTAAGTACCCAGTCTCCTAGGCAGACACAGCTGTTACCAGTAGACAAGAACAGCTTGGTTACCTGCAGGGGGTAACAAAGCTGGGAGGGACAGTCTCTCGGGCAAGGCTCGGGCTCACCTACCGCAGCCTTGAACATGGACTGGGAGGCAGCAGGCTCCCCTACTCCCATCACCAAGGCAACCGTAATGAGAGAAGGGGTTGGTCCTCTTTCCAACACACTGCCAACCTCCCAATGTCATCTTTCCCTGTCACCGAGATTCCTATCCTCACATCACCTGGGGGCCACCGAGGAACCCATGGTCGCATGTCCCGGTCACAGCAAATGCACGGTATCCTCAGAATTCTTCTCCTTTTCTTTCTTTTTTTTCCTTTTTAAATTTTTATTGGAGTCTAGTTGATTTACAATGTTGTATTAGTTTCAGGTGTACGGTAAAGTGAATCAGTTATACATATAGGTATATGCACTCTTTTTTAGATTCCTTTCCCATATAGGCCATTATTACAGAGTATTGAGTAGAGGTCCCTGTGCTCTACAGCAGGTCCTTATTAGACATCTATTTTATGTATAGTAGTGTGTATATGTCAATCCCAATCTCCCAATTTATTCCTCCCGCCCCATTTTGCTCCTTTTCAAAAAACTGTGGTAAAATATTCATAACGTAAAGTGGATCATTTTAACCACAAGTCCAGTGGCGTTAAGTGCATTCACATTGTTGTACATCGTTTACCATCATCCATCTCCAGAACTTTTTCATCTTCCTCAACTGAAACTCTGCCCTCCTGGAGCAACAACTCCCCGTCTCCATCCCCTGGCCCTCTACCCCCTAGCGAATATGGCAGTTTCAGGCACCTCCTGTGAGCGGAATCAGGCAGTACTTGCCCTTTTGTGATGGGTTTATTTCACTCAGCATAATGTGTTCAAGGTTCACCCGTGTTGTAATATGTATCAGAACTTCCTTTCTTTTCAGGACTGAATAATATTCTGTTGTGCATAGATACGATATTTTGTTTATCCATTTGTCCGTCGATGGACTCTTGGGTTGCTTCCACCTTTTGGCTACTGAGGATAAGGCTGCTATGATCACTGGTGTTCAGAGCACTGTTCTTGAAAATGTCTGTTGCCCTTTGCTAGAGAAAATGGTTTGCAATTCTGTGCCTGCTTCTTTTCAACGTTCAAAGGCCGAGTGGATTTTTCCCGGTTTGGGGTCTCTGCCTCTCAGCTGTATCTCTGTTTCCTCATCTGTGAGAACAATGGGCCCTCCAGCCTCCCGAGGCTGTGGGGAGGATTAATGAGATTATGTGCGTGGAACCCACTGAGCGTGTCCCCAGAAAGGCCCCGCAGAAACACAAAGTGCTATTATCACTGCTGCAGAATCAGAAATTCCTCCTGTCCAAATACATATTTTTCATAAAAGTTTCAGCAAGGAAGACTGACTACCAGGCAGCTCTAATCCCCATAAAGAAAATGATTTCTCCAGCCAGGAATTAATATGTTCTTAACACATACTAAAATATCTCCTCGGCTGGGTTATTATGCTTACATAATGAAGTTACTTTGATTATAACCATTAATCAAATACGTGTTTCCAAGCTACAGTGGGCTGTATTTGATGTTAAACTTTAACAAGAATGACAACATCTCCACTTCCTGGCAGCTTTGTCAGGGCCCCGTGACATGATTAAACTTGTCAGGGTAAAGACGGAGAACATTTAGGGTTTATATTACATTCACTCTGAACTTGTTTCAAGTCACATTATTGGAAGAAAGTTGATTTATTTTGCATGACAAGTATAAGTATTAACCAATTCGCGTAGAGATAGGCCAGTCATTTCTTCCTTTTTTTTTTTTTTTTTGGTCCTGTCCAGTCATGTCTACAGAAGCTACATTTTGTCCAATAAGAAAACTTCCTAATAATTAGGTAGAAAAAATCTATTAAGTAGACTTTGATTTTCTGCCAACAGTGAAAGTAAAAAATAAATTAAAAATTGTAAGAAAATAAACCGTGCATCGTGAAAAATTAAGTGAAGTCCAGAATATTAATCAAAAAAATAATGATAATCAGCCATGTGCTAGCCAGCCCCCAAGGTGATCCCTGGTGATTCTTGCCTTCTGGTATGCAAACCCTGGTACAGCCCCTCCCCGCATTGTACCAGGGAGGTTGGTCTGCACGACCAATTGAATACTAAGTGGTAGCAGTCACTCTGAGATTAGATTATAAACGACTGCACTTCCACCTTGGGCACTGGAGTCCTGCCTCTCCGCTCTCTTTCTGATCACTGAGAAAAGCCTGCCATCGTGTCACCAGGACACCCAGTGGCCCACGGAGAGGACCACGAGGAACGCAAGGATCTAACCAACCACCCATGAGGATCCAAGGCCTGCCATCAACCCCGTGCAGGAGCGTGGAGGTGGATTCTCTCCCGGCCAAACGTTCTCCCTTCTAAAGTATTCAGATATGGTTCTTGAAAGGCAAGGAGTTTCCGTGGCAACAGGACCAGCAGTTTCCCTTGGCTTAGGGATGGATACACAGAGCAGTGGTCTAAAGCAGTGTTCTAACTTTTAAGCTGGTGCTTCACATACAGCTGTTTTTCACGGAGAAGCAAAGGGAAGGAAGATAAACCGTCATCCCCTTTAACACTCTTGGTGGTGACCTGTGCCTCACTCTGCCGATACCAGCAGCCACGCCTATTGCCCTGGGGTCCCTGGAATTCAGGGCAGTGTCTTCTGGCAGCTGTGTTCATGCCACCTCCCTCTTCAGGGCATCCCAGCATCTTCCTCCACTTGAAGAATCTTGTCCAAGACAGGCCAATGACCACGACTTTGATCCTGCCTTGGGCCCTGCAATCCCCACCGTAGTTTAAAATTTCTGACGTTTGGCCTTTTGCTTGAAGCCATTTTGACCACTTGGTCTCCATCCTGTGTCAGTATTCATTTCCCACAGTACTTCTTCATTTGGCCACTAATGAGATCTTCCCATGTGCTTGCATGCAACGCATATGTGTTTTCGTTAAGCTGGTTAGCTGGATTTGGTTACAATATTTGGGTTATTTAATTTGATTATCATTTTTTCCCTGCATGTCTTTCTCATTTGACTCTGCTAGTATGAGGGACACAAAAAGTCCTTTTAAAGACACCTGGTGTAATAATGATGGTGATAAATGCAGCTAACATGTATTAAGCCCTATGTTAATCATTTTATTAGTTTTTAATCTTTACAGCAACCCTAAGAGGTAGGTGCTATTATTATCCTGATTTTATGAGCACAGAAATTGAGGCACAGACAGACTGAATGACTCATTCCAGGTCACACAGTAAGGGGTGGACCTGAATTTTAACACAGTCATACCTCTGGGGTATGCAACTATAAGCAACTGAGTTTAGTCTTGCCTGGTTTTGAATTGCATATATAATAGGCTCGTGCTGTATTATTTTCCGTCTTCCATCTTTCATTCTTTGTTATGATTGCATGATATCTGCTATGTGTATTATATATTGAATATATGTATACACAATATAATGTATATATATGGGGCCTGCAGGTGTCCTCATGGCTGTGTAATATCTCTTTGAATGAACTTTTACGGTTGACTTCCTGGGGAGGTTTCAGGATTTGGCCACTGCAAACAATGCGACTATCAGCATTTTTGTACATGAACCACCGTCACTTATCCATGAAATTCTTTAGAGAACATTTAGAGGAATTACATTTCCAGTCAAGGTATATGTGTATCTTTAAATTTATGAGACAATGCTAATAAACAGCTTTCAAAAAACAGTTGTACAAATTTACAGTCTTGCTGCAATCTTTGTTATTAATTTGTTCATAACAGTGGTTCTTCAAGAGTGGGCCCTGAGTTAGCAGCAGGAACATCACCTGGGAACTTGCTAGAAAGGCCAGTCCTGGGGCTGGCAATCTAGGATTGGACTGTCAGTGCTACAGGTGACGTTGGGTCATGCTTAAAGCTGAGAACCGCTGCTTTAGACTGTTCTTGGCATTGCCCCTCCCTTGCCCCCCAAATCACCCGGAGCCTTTCTTCAGCATCCTGTGGAGGTGTTGTGGAAAAGTGCAGGATCTGAAATCTGAAGAGCTGCCTCTGAGTTTTGGCTCTGCCAGTTTTTTTTGTTTTTTTTTTTTGCGGTACGTGGGCCTCTCGCTGCTGTGGCCTCTCCTGTTGCGGAGCACAGGCTCCAGACGCGCAGGCTCAGCGACCATGGCTCACGGGCCCAGCCACTCTGCGGCATGTGGGATCTTCCCGGACCGGGGCACGAACCCATGTCCCCTGCATCGGCAGGCGGACTCTCAACCACTGCGCCACCAGGGAAGCCCCTGCCAGTTTCTGAGCTATACACTTAGGTGAGTGTTGACACTCTGAACCTGCTTCCTCAGTGGGTACCATGGTGACGTCTCCCTTAGCACAGAGCAACTGCAAAGATCAGACACATGAAAAGCCCTTTGGAGACTTTGCAGGGTTTATAGTGTTAGTTATTTTTATCCAGCTAACATTCGTATCCATGAACTTGCTTTCTCAACTAGATTTACATTCCACCAAGGCTAAAGTGCTTTTCATATATATGTATATAGGCCAGGACCAGAAGGGAAAGACAGAACAGTGTTAGGATGAGGGGATCTTAGAGCTTTTAAAGATTTAAACATGTTGTATGGTTTTTATAAAGTGTAAGCAATTAAAAAACATGTTTAAAAGTAAATTTAACTTTTGTAGGTCCTAAATGAAGTATTAATAAATTTGGTAAATAATATGTATCCATCACATCGTCTAGAACACTGACCGCATAGGTTAAAAGAAAAAGAAAGGTGGCTTTTTCAAGAGCTAAATTCTGGTAACTTGGTATGAAAAGAATGGGGCGACAGTCGGCTTGCTCTCCGAAAAGAGGTTTCGAGTGGTGTTTTCAAAGGGATTATTGACACGGATTGATAGAAGGGTATGTATGTGTGTGCATGGGTGCCTGTGATTGTGTGCATGTGTATGTATTTTTCTATAAGTGCCAGAGTGCATGTGTGTACAATCATGCATGCATCACACACATGTGCATGGATGTGCACATGTGAGCACGCCTGTATGCATATGTGTGTCTTGGAGGCATATAGGACAATTCCTGGCCCCTTGGAGCATTTAAATTATCCTGAATTCCTTCTCCAAAATTTTATGTGAAAGCCAAGGTGATGTATATTTTTAATAATGCTTATTAGAAAATAAATACACAATTATATATATATATATTTTTTTATTTCTTTCTTTCTAAAGAGCTTTCTCTCTTAAAAAGGAAAAATCCAAAGGGCTCAGATGGTCTCTTGCCCTGTTTTATAGGTTTGCTAAAGCAATGACCGATAGGGAGGTAATGGAGGTAGAAAACAACACCAGTGATTCCGCAGACAGGAAAGCACCTTTTCTGAAGGAACAAGCAAACAGCTAAACCCAGCCCTGCGCGAGCCTGAACTACCCACCTTTTCCTTCTTAATGCAAAGTGGAAGGGATTCTCCTCACGTACTGAACTGTAGGATTAATAATGCTAGGGAATGGAGATCGTGCCCTAGCCTGACAGCAAATGGCAGGATAAGTCAGTGCACACATACACAGGTGCCAAACACGCATGTGCACACCCACCCACATGCACTAGCACGCCACCCCCCTTACACACCGGCACCTCAAATCAGTGCTTTCCCTTGCTTTGTGCTGTGGGCTTATGAGTTTCAGATCCAGGCATAAAATCAGGAAACCCTCACTTGGCACATTTGCAGGGATGTTTTCATTGTCACTACTGGCAGGTAGCATCTCTTGGGGTCTCCTGTTTATGGCAGTTGATAAATCTTCCACAGGAAGAAATAGAAAGGAGCAAGGGGTTCTTGGCAAACAGCGCCGTTAATCAGAAGGTACTTTATGACCCGGCGGCTCTCTGGGGGATTTTAGATTTCAGAGGCTTGTGAAGTGACATGTGTAACTGTCCCTCTCAGGGGAGATGAGCAGGCACTAATTGAGGCATTGACAGCTCTAAATGAAGCAGAAACCCACTAGAAAGACTCAGCTCCAGTGGAAATGAGCGCTACCAAGCAGGGCACGCCGGGGCGTTAGCGAGTTTCATTCACTGCTTGTTCATGCGGGCAAGTGCGCATCAAGCACCCTGACTTGGTCTCTTACACCACATGATCGGAGCGAAACAGCCACAGATATGAGGTTAAAGATTTAAAAACATCTCCTTTATGATCTTCCCAATTCACTGTCTTCATAGATGGATATTTATATTGTGTATTTTCCGCTTTCTCAGATGCAAAACAGGTATAGGAAATATTTAAGCACATCTCAAAATCGCCAGGCATATCCAAGAATGCTTAATAGCATCACATCCAGCTTCCCATGAAGGAAGAGTGTAGCATTATCCTCTCCATCTCATGTGGAGCACGTTCATGCAACAGGCACTGGAGGTTCTGCCTCATTTGACCTTTCGTATTTAACGTGGAAGCATCTCACCTGCAGACCTACAGAAGCTTCTGGGAGCTGGCAGCAGCACCTGCTTCCTTCTCAGAGAGCCTTGGGGGCCAGAGGCGAGGACACTGTGGTTGTGACTCAACATTCAATCTGTGCTTTAACGGTGGTGCTCTTTCTAAAATCCACCCAGTTTTCAGAGTAAGTGACGTCCACGCACGCATGTAACTGGGGCTTTAAGCAGGTGTGTGTGTTTGTGTATGCGTGTTTGAGCTGGAATTAAAATGTCCTCATCTGAGTGGGTGTATCCCTAGTGACAGGGAGAGAATGTAAGGTTTAAACCCCTGGAAGCTTCTCTGCGGAAATGCACATGAGGTCGGGGGGGGGGGGCAGCTTTGTCCACAGTAGTCAGAGTGGCTGCTCGTCAGACTTGAGCTGCTCCAGCATCACCCGGTGGCCAGGAAGAAGCACAGATGGCTGGGCTCAGCTGAGTGTCTGACGCAGCAGCTCTAGGCAAGGACCCCAGCCCCAGCACCCATCAGACAGTGGTTCTGCTGTCGGTGACCCACCGGCCAGAGGAATGCATGACTCCAGCACCCAAACAACATCTCCTGACCCGCTCCAATACGGCTACTTGGATGTGTTACATCAAAAAGTATAAATGCCATTTCTTTTAGTTCCAAATATTGTGTGTAGCAAACATATTTCACCCTTGCTTTTCCCCTGGTAATTACAAAATTTTCAAAGAAATTTAGGTGAATATTTTGGGAAAAAGAAAAAAAAATGTGCATGGTATGCAAGCCAGAAACAATGAAGCAACAATTTAAGAATTCTGGGGCTTCCCTGGTGGTGCAGTGGTTGAGAGTCTGCCTGCTGGTGCAGGGGACACGGGTTCGTGCCCCGGTCCCGGAGGATCCCGCATGCCGTGGAGCGGCTGGGCCCGTGGGCCATGGCCGCTGGGCCTATACGTCTGGAGCCTGTGCTCCATGGCGGGAGGGGCCACAGCAGTGAGAGGCCCGTGTGCCGCAAAAAAAAAAAAAAAAAAAGTATTCTGTATGGCAATAAACAAGCGAACAGCTAAGCAAAACAAAATGAAAAGGACCATGGCCAATTGGAAAAGATATTGTAATGTATTATATAGAAAGGATTATCATGTGATAACAGGAACTTTTAAATATTAAGAAAAACAAAGAGTCTTTGAAATAAAATGAAAAAGGATACAGAGAGGTTATTTTAAAAGGAGAAAAGGAAATTTCAGTAATGAAATATCAAGATATTCAACTCCTATTATGAAATTAAATGATCATTTTTGCCTACAAATGCAGAGCAGTTTAAGGACCGAACATGTCCAGTTTGGGAGGAGGTAGGGCACTGGCTCTCAAATCCTGCGTGTGGTAATGCCAGATGGTACAGCCTTTTGGGAAGCCAGTGTGGCCCCCTGTGACACGATTTGTTACCAGCACAGCTTCTCACCCTACAATTCCATTCTTGTATTTTATCCTAAAAATTGATTTGATAAATGCACACAGTTTATGTGCAAAGGTGTCCCTAGCAACCCTTTAGGCATAACATAAATGTTCATGATTATTTAAATAAGTAATCACATAGTCACAGAATGGAATATTATTTAGCCATTAGAACACTGAAATTTATATTTAAAGTCCCAGAAAGATACCTGTATTAGTTTGCTCGGGGTACCATAACAATATACCACAGACTAGGTGGCTTAAAGCACAAATTATTTTTTCTCACAGTTCTGGAGGCTGGAATTTTGAGATCAAGGTGTCTGCAAGTTTGGGTCTCCCCTTGGCTTGCAAATGGCCATCTTTTCACCACGTTCTCACGTGGTCTTTTCTGTGTGCACATGTATTCCTGGTGTCTCTTACTCTTCTCATAAGGAAGAGGGTCCTGTTGGATCAGGGCCCTACCCTTATGACCTCATTTGGCCTAAAGTACCTCATCAAAGACCCTATCTCCACGTACAGAAAGATGGGGGGTGGTTAGGACTTCAACACATGAATTTGGGGGGGACTCAATTCAGTCCATAATATTACCAATAATATATTATCAATCCAATAACAAGGCCTACAAGGCATAGTCATTTTTTGTTCTTAAAAACTGTATTTATGAAATTCTCTTTCTCTCTCCCATCACCCCTCTCTCTCTCTCTCTTTGTATATAAACACATCTAAATATCTATATGTCAAAATACAGTAAATATGTTAACAGTGGTGAATATTCACTTTCTACTTTATTTCTTTCAGATTTGTCTGAATCTTTCATAATAAACACATTTACTTTTATAAACAAAAATTTTAAAGTTCTTTGTTTTTGACATAATAAATAATATGAGCTTACTGGCTTGCGTTTAATGCCCCGTTAAAATAGCCCAGACTCAAATATGAACAGCACAGCGACACCCTGAAGAAAGGTGCATCAAAATGTCTCAAAACCCTGGCTGAAAACCCTCCCAGAGGCTGCATGGCTGGGCTACATCAGGCCACAGCTCCATCATCTGAGCAAACGGCAGCAAATCTCAAAGGTTTCTGGTTGGACACATAGTCTCTCCTGTTGAGCTAGTGCTTCACAGATGTTGCACATTTTTTTTCAGGGAGCTCAAACTGCTGCATACCTTCATATTGCTGAATGGTCAGGGATCCTCAAACAGCTGGGAAGAGCTGGGGAAAGAAGCAACATTTTCTCTCCAGCTTGCACGTGAAGGGACATTCGATCATAAGGAGACCACGCGGAAAGCTCTCCTGAGCAACTGCTCCCTGCAGGATGGTCCGATTTGGCACCCAACGAAATTCCCTTTGGGCACACAGCACAGATATGGAGAGGAAGCTGTAGCCTCCTGCTTGGAAAATATCCCATCTGGGCCACTCCTCCCTTCTCTTCTCACCCTCTTATTAAAAACCAAATAGTGACATGAAACAGGCTTAGATCTCTATGGAGACTTAAGAAATGTTTGCTGGTGATAGGACACATCTCCTTACTTTCTAGACTTGTATCAGGAGTGTCTGCACAGGTAAGAGCTTCCACACTGCTCCTTCATTCTCCGCTGTCTTGTCTACCTTTCCCTTGGAGAACCTTGCCATCACCACAAAAGAAGTGCCTGTTGCTACCTCTTTGTGTTTGCACCTGGCCCCGTACCGACCTCTCCCTGTCCCCCAGTAACCATTACGTTATTTCTTCATCTCTGCGGTTTTGTCCTTTTGAGAATAAATGTAACTTTTCGAGATTAACTGTTTTTACTAAGCATAATCCCTTGCAGTTCCTTCCAGGTTGTTACATGTATCAATAGTTCATTTCTTTTCATTGCTGGGTCATAGTATTCCATTGTATGGATGAACCAGACTTTTCAGCCATACGCCTGTTGAAGGACATTTGGCTTTTCCTCAGAATTTGCCTATGATAAGTGAAGCTGCTGTGAACATTCAAGCACAGGTCTTTTGGGGAACATCACTCTTCCTGTCTCTGGGATAAACTCACAACAGTGTGACTGCTGGGTCGTGTGGAAAGTGCATGCTTACTTTTATAAGGAACTGCCAAACTCTTGCCACAGCAGTTGCACCATTTTATGTCTCCCCCAGCAATGTATGAGAGACCCAGTTTCTCCACATTTTTGCCAGCATGTGGATTTAAATAAAAGTTTTTGCTGCTCTTATAAGTGTGTAGCAAGACATTACATTTTAAAAAATATTTATTTATATTATCTATTTATTTTCCTTAATTTTTGGCTGCATCAGGTCTTAGTTGTAGCACGTGGGCTTAGTTGCCCTGCAGCAGGTGGGATCTTAGTTCCCCGACCAGGGATTGAACCAGCGTCCCCTGCATTGGAAGGCAGATTCTTTACCATGGACCACCAGGGAAGTCCCAAGACATTACATTTTTAACGTGCACACCTATCTGCTCATAAATCTGTAGCTGGACTCCAGAGAAAATGTCAAGAAGGGTTAAGACTGAGGCCTGGGGCAGGCCACAAAGGACCATCTTCTGGGCCAGGTCAAGGTGTCTAGGTTTAACATGAAGGAAGTGACAATCTAAGAATTTTAAGCAGAAATCAAACATCCAATTTTTTGTACATTGTAGTCAAAGAGCATAGCCCATATTATCTGATTATTTTTGTCTGAAGTGGAGTTTTTCCTTACTCTTTGATAGTCTTCTATTAACTTTACTGATTACATTATTTAAGACCTCTGTGCCTTTCTCCTTTCCTCTCCTCCCTTCCTCCCTTCCTCCCTTCCTTCTTGACTTTATTTTTTAAGAGCAGTTTAAGGTTCATAGGAAAATTGAGGGGGAAGTACAGAAATTTACCATATACCACCTGCCCCTTCCTTATTTTTCATTCCATTTGATCTGTCAAAGGTTGAGAAGCTTGTTTCCCTCAGCATTTTGTTTCTTTTGCCTTCTGTTGTATTCTAGCAAGTTTTCTTTTGTTTGGGTACAACGGTCAGTATAAAGGCTCCCTATCACACTCTGTGAATTATCATCTGTCCATTTGGTCAGTATAGGACCATCTTATTTGTCTGGATAAATGCTTTCTTCCTGGGACTCCGTTTCGCTTGAAATAAAGATTGCATTAACTATCTTTTTGTGTGTGAATTTCCCTGGCTTGCCTTTGCCCATTGTTTCTCAGAAGCAGTTTTCTCCCCAAAGGCTTTTTGCTTCTGATGTCTCAGATTCTCTGAAGTACAAAGAAGAGACATTGTTCCTTGGAATCTTCCAGGTACTAAAGCTCTTCTGAGTTCTTTACCAGAAAGTGAAGACTGCTTCCTTCTCTCCAGTAATCAAGTATCCACTCCACCTGATGGACCTGCTCTGTCAGAACTGAATGTATTTAAATGTCAGCAGTTGTTGTAGCAGGTCAAGCTGAGCTTCCTGCTACTCAGACAGTCAATGACATCAGCAGAGTGCTCAGGTATACCAGATGTCCATGAATGAGTCAACAGCTTTCCTACAGGACTGCTATGGCTTGCTGGACATTACTATGGTGGGAATATGGGAGATCACATTTCCCAGTAAAAACATGAATACGTACCAAATTTGTCCTATTTTTATATTGAATGCGGTTATGTGTACTTTTAGAATTTATTAGGAAATATTTCATTCCTATAAAAAGAAATAGAGAATAATAAATGAACATCCATATGCCCTAATGGGTAAACATTGCCATCATGTGACCTGAGGTGACTCCCTGTCTTTACTGACCTTCAGTTTTTATTGGAACATCAAGGCCATGTGGTCTGGGTGCTACACAGTGAGAAGCAACAAGGAAATTTATTTATGGATGCAATACTCTCATGTGACTTCTTTTTTTGAGATGTTTTTAAGAGCAGATATAGGTTTACAATATAATTGAGAGGAAGGTACAGAGATTTCCCATATACCTTCTTCTTCCACACTTCATAGCCTCTCCTACTATCAGTATCACTCACCAGAATGGTACACTTTTTACCAAATGTACCTACATTGGTAGATGTAAGATGAACCTACATTGACACATCATTATTACCCGAAGTCCACAGTTCACCTAAGGGTTCACTCTTGGTGTTGTACATTCAGTGCGTTTGGACAGAGGTATGATGACATGTGTCCACCACTATAGTATCATACGGAGCATTTTCACTGCCCTGAAAGTCCTGTGTTCTGCCTATTCATCTTTCCCCCCACCCACCCCTGGCAACCACCGATCTTTTCATTGTCTTCATAGTTGTGCCTTTTCCAGCATGTCATATAGTTGGAATCATACAGTATTTAGCCTTCTCAGATTGGCTCCTTTCACTTAGAAATATGCATTTAAGTTTACTCCATGTCTCTCCATGGTTTGCTAGGTCAATTTCTTTTAACCCTGAATAACATTCTATTGTATGGGTATACCATAGTTTATTTATCTATCTACTGATGGGCATCTTGGCTGCTTCCAAGTTTTGGCAATTATGAATAAAACTGCTGAAAAACATCCATGTGAAGGTTTTTGTGTGGACATAGTTTTCAACTCCTTTGGATAAATACCAAGGAGTGCAAATGCCAGATAGTATGGTTAAGGGTGAGCTTAGTTTTGTATAAACATCTCATACAATGTATGATAATTCCTGTTGCTCCACACCCTTGCCAGCATTTGATGTTGTCAGCGTTTTCTAATATGTGTGTAGTTACATCTCAGTGTTGTTTTAATTTGCATTTCTCTGATGACATATGATGTGGAACATCTTTTCATAGGCTTTTTGCCATGTATATATATCTTTGGTGAGGTATCTGTTATGATATTTGGGTTTTTTGTTTTCTTATTGTTGATTTTTAAAAATCCTTTATATATTTTGGATAATAGCTCTTTATCAGATGTGACTTTTGCAAATATTTTCTTCCACTCTGTGGCTTGTCTTCTAATTCTCTTGATATTGTCTATCACAGAGCAGAAGTTTTTAATTTTAATGAAGTCCAACTTACCAATTAATTACTTTCATGGATCATGTCTTTGATGTTGTATCTAAGAAGGTATCACCATACCTAAGGTCATGTAGATTTCCTCTTACGTTATCTTCTAGGAGTTTCATAGTTTTACAATTTACGTTAAGGTCTATTGTTTATTTTGAGTTAATTTTTGTGAAGAGTGTAAAGTCTGTGTCTAGATTCTTTTTTTTTTTTCTTTGCAGGTGAATGTCCAATTATTCCAGCACCATTTGTTAAGGAGACCATCTTTGTTCCATTGTATTATTGCCTTTGCTCCTTTGTCAGAGATCAGCTGACTATATTGGTTTGTGTTTATTTCTGGGCTCTCTATTCTGTTCCATTGATCTATTTGTCTTTTCTTTAACCAATACCAGACTATCTTGATTACTCTAGCTTTGTAGTAAGGTTTGGAGTCAGGTAGCACCAGTCCTCCAACTTCATTGTTCTCCTTCAATATTGTGTTGGCTATTTTGTGTCTTTTGCCTCTTCATATAAACTTTAGGATCAGTTTGTCAATGTTCACAAAACAACTTGCTGGAATTGTTATTTGAATTACATTGAATCTATAGATCAATTTGGGAAGAACTTACATCTTGACAAAAAAAGGTCTTTCTATCCATAAACATGGAATATATCTCCATTTATTTAATTATTTGATTTTGTTCACCATAGTTTTGTGGTTTTCCTCAATTAGATCTGTATTGATTTTGTGAGATTTACCTAAGTATTTCATTTTTTTGATACTAATGTAAATGGTATTGTTTTTAATTTCAAATCCTACTTTTTAATTGTATGTATATAGGAAAGCAAATGACTTTCATATATTAACCTTGTGTCCTGAAACCCTGCTCTAATCACTTACTAGTTCCAGGAGTCTTTTTGTCCATTCTTTCAGATTTTCTACAGAGACAAACATGTCATCTGCAAACAAAGGCAATTTTATGTCTTTTTTTCCCAATCTATATACCTTTTCTTTCCTTTTCTTGTCTTATTGCATGATCTAGAACATCTAGTGCAGGAGTGACCAGAGGGGACACCGTTACCTTGTACCTGTTCTTAATAGGAAAGCTTTGAGTTTCTTACCAATAACTATGATATTAGCCAAAATTTTGTTTTATAGATAGTATTTATCAAGTTGAAAAACTTCCCCTCTATTGCTAGTTGACTGATTTACTGAGAGTTTTGTCATGACTGGGTGTTGGATTTTTGTCAAATGTTTTTTCTGTATCTATTGATAGGATGTGATTTTTTCCTTTTTTAGCCTATTAATGTGATAGATCACATTAATTGATTTTCAAATGCTGAATCAGGAATAATATCATTTAGTCATGTTGAATAATTCTTTTATACTTTTTTGGATTCAATTTGCTAATATCTTGTTGATGATTTTTGCATCTATGTTCATGAGAGATATTGGTGACCAGTTTTATTTTCTTGTAATGTCTTTTCCTGGTTTTGATATTAAGGACAATGCTGGTCTCACAGAATGATTTAGGAAGTATTCCTTCTGTTTCTATTATCTGAAAGAGATTACAGAGAATTGGTATAATTTCTTCCTTAAATGTTTGATAGAATTCGCTGGTGAACCACTCTAGGACTGGTGCTTTCTGTTTTGGAAGGTTATTAATTGTCAGATTGTGTCTTTCAAGGAATTGGTCCATTTCATCTGCTTTGCCCAGGCAGACATAAATTAGGGTGGTTAGGAGCAGAGAGAACTGTTTTTTTTAGATTCCATATATATGTGTTAGCATATGGTATTTGTTTTTCTCTTTCTGACTTACTTCACTTAAAAGAGGACATCTCTTATCCCTTTCTTGAAAGTGTAATGAAGATTTTCATCATTTCGAGATTACTCCATATTCAACAACTCAGAAGGGAACATATACCTCATAATAGTTTATTATATTTCTTGATTAATTTTTCCTGATGCCAAACTCATAGAAACTTGAGGTAGAAAATTTGGAAAATGCAGAAAAATGTAAAGATGTCTTAAACAGCTTGGCCTACCATTACAAAATACCATAGACTGGGTGACTTAAACAACAGAAAATAATTTCTCACACTTCTGGATGCTGGAAGTCCAATATCAGGACACCATCATGGTCGGGTTCTGTGAGGTCTCTCTTTTTGATATGCAGACAGCATACTTCTTGTTGTGTCCTCACAAGGCAGAGAAAGGATGAGCTCTGGTCTCTTCCTCTTCTTACAAGGACACTGACCCCATCATGGGGGCCTCACTCTCATGACCTCATCTAAACCTAATTCCCTCCTAAAGGTCCTACCCCCAAATGCCATCATAGTGGGGGTCAGGGCTTCAACATATGAATTCTGGAGGGACACAAACATTCAGTCCATAGCAAAGCACAAGAATGTATAACCCATAATTTTACTCTATAGAGAACTGACCATTTTTAACGCTGACATTTCCTCCTCATCTTTTTGTATGCTTTTCTGCACATTGGCAAGATCATACCATATGCACATTTCAAATCCTGCTTTTTGAAAAATTTAACTATAACATATGACTTCCCTCTACATTAAGAAAACTTATTTAAACACATTAAATTATTAAATAATAATGAATTAGATGGGTAAGCCATAATTCATAAAAGCATCCACTTAATTTGGTTATTTAGAGAGAAATTTTTATTATTATAAATAGCTATGTTGACTTTTTTTACATAAATCTTTGTCTACACATATTATTTCTTTGATATGGATGACTAAGGATGAAAATAGTGGATCAAAAGAGATGAAAAATTTCTGGCTTTTGTTATATGAGGTCAAATTGCCTAATAGATATTTTCCTGCCAAACAGTATACTAGAATGCATATTTTTGTGCATCTCTGCTAGCATCCCATATTATCAATTTTTTGTTTCCCTACATGTTTACTAATAAAGCCAATGCTCAGGAGAGGGGAGGATTAATTCGGTGTTTGGGATTAGAATATACACACTACTATATATAAAATAGACAACCAACAAGGACCTACTGTATAGCACAGGGAACTATACTCAGTATCTTTTAATAACTGAGAAAAGAATCTAAAATAGAATATATATGTATATATGTGTATAACTGAATCACTTTGCTGTACACTTGAAACAAACACAACATTGTAAATTAACTATATTTCAATAAAAATTTTAAAAAAAGAAAAGCAAAAAAAATTAATGCTCAAAAAGTTGTGAAACTAAGTGAAATTCTTTTTAGATAGTATTCAACTTCATATACAATATACCTTTTATGAATTAATACTAATGTCAATATGTTGAAATCTGCCATATGTTTGATATTTTGTTATATATACCAAATCATATTTTTTGGATGTGCTTGGTGCAGATCAGACATACATTTTCTTTCTCTCCATAAAAGATACTGAATAGTTCTGGGGAAATTAGCTTTAAGCTTCTATGGAACAAAATCTCCTGGAAAATCATCATCGTGTTACTGCACCCTGATCTCCCAGTCACATTTAATAATGAGACACAGGAAACTGAAATCACTTGAATCCAAAAAGTTAATGCCTAAAATTTCTTCTAACAAAGAGCTATGAGCTCTTTACAAAGTTTGGCTGGTTTAGAATTTATCTTCTTTTAACTATGACATGGGAGACTGAGCAATATTTATTTGCCTTTCAGCATTCCCTTGTCTTTTCACCCTCGTCCCCTGGAATTCTGGAGGCAGGTGTTGGCAGATGTGAGTACCTTGTGCTCAGGCAAGAAGGAGTGGGTATTTGTGTGCAGCCAGCTACTTTCTTCCTCCATAAGCTGCCCTCAGGGGCTATTTTCTCAACATAGAAAAGTCAAGAATCAGAGAAGTTTCACGTAACATAAACACACACACTGGATTTAATAAGCAAAATGTAAAATAAAAATGCTAGATTAAATTCACAATAAAATATCAACTGAATTCATACTTTCTCTCCTCCAAAAATATTGTAGATTAGTAAGTGCAGTCTTAGCCTGAGTTTGAGGTGAGGGCATTTGGTATTCTACAGGGAAATTAGCTAATTCTGCCTTTTAATTAAAATTATTTTTCTCCATGACACATAAGTTTATTATAGAGGAACTGGATGCTCTGCAGATTCTGCTATGGTAAACTCTAATGCTTTGTAACTTGATTAAAAATCTCTTTAATTTTGGTGACACACAGTGATGAGAAAGTATTGGAGTAGCTATATGAGTTATATGGGACTCTCCCCAAGAGAGTTCAACTGCTCTGTGACTGAGGAAACAGGAGGGACCCAATTCTTCCCTGACACCCCAATGTGGATAGGGGTGTTTGTAAACAGAGTGAAAGCTGGAGGAAAAGGAGCAGCCTTCACCCACAGGCCTGCCTACCACCCAACCGAAAGATGGCCTTTATCCTGTCCATGCTCGTCTCTGCATCCTTGGACCCTGAGGCTGGACCAGCCCACTTTTACAACCCATCCTCTGAGGTCCCTCCATCATGAATTTGAAAAATCTCATTAATCTTCAAACAATCCTAAAGTTACCTTTATACTACGCCATTTCACAGATGCAGAAACTGATGCTCAGAGATGTTCAGACACACACTACATACAACTCACACAGCTGGTGAGAAGCAATGTCAGGATTTCAATGCATTTTCGTCTGACTGAATATCTCCGTTATTTATTATACAAAAGGTAGGCAGTCTCATTAATATCACAAGAATAATAAATAGGTCCCTCCCAAGCTACAGCCTGCAGAGAAGACTGAAATCCACCCTGGATTTCAGATTTGAGATTTGTATAACCTGAAAAAAATATGTATACATTTGTATTTATATGTATTGTATCTATACATATTTATGTATATATACATATATTTATATATATACATATATTTATATATATATGTATAAGTATATAAATTATGAATATATTTACATATACATACATATATATTTACATATACACATATATATATAAATTTGTACACATATAAAATAATCACAGAGTTATTCTATATCCACTGTTCTCAGATGATCTCAGGTATGGTTGGCAGGTACCTGGGATCCCTGAGAATTTCTCAGGGGATCTGTAAGATTAAAAGCTATTTTCAGAATAATACTAAGATACTATTTGCCTTTTAGAACTGACAGATCAAAGCAATAGTGGGACAAACTGCTGTGGCGTTAGTAGGACTCGAGGCAGTGGGAGCCGACGGCACACTGTCCCGGTTGTCCACCTTCACACGCTTGCCACAAAAACAAATGCGTCAATTGCCACCTTCCCTTGAGCATGTCCTCGACAAAGCAGTAAAATACATTTCATTTCTGTTCATCGCATGCCTTGAGGCTGTGTCTTTTTAATAGTCTGTGAGACAGAACAGCGAGAACTTACAGAGTACGTGTGTGCCAGGGCTCGAAAGGAAGCATGGGTGTGAGGTTGGGTGGGAGCTTGTCTGTCAGCTGCTTTTGTCATAGGAAACCATGCTCACTTGAAAGAAAAACTGACACACACACAAACAAACAAACAAAAACTTTGTTTGGGTATTTGACAAACACTTTCTCGAAATGAATGAAGTGGGCATTATCACTTCAAGGAAAACAACTGAGAGTATTTGTTGCCAATGATAAAATCTGAGCTTTCAAATCAAAATCAGATTTTGGAAAATGTGTATAGTCCATCACACAATTAATATATCTTCCCAATATTTAAAGACTTCTAGGATGACATCAGTGGTGATATTAAAAACTATGCTTTTAAAAAATATTGTATAATGAAAACAGCTCATACAACTCAATAACAAAAACAAACAAACAACCCAATCAAAAAATGGGCCAAGGGCTTCCCTGGTGGCGCAGTGGTTGAGAATCTGCCTGCTAATGCAGGGGACATGGGTTCGAGCCCTGGTCTGGAAGGATCCCACATGCCGCGGAGCAACTGGGCCCGTGAGCCACAACTACTGAGCCTGTGCATCTGGAACTTGTGCTCCGCAACAAGAGAGGCCGCAATAGTGAGAGGCCTGCACACCGTGATGAAGAGTGGCCCCCGCTTGCCACAACTAGAGAAAGCCCTCGCACAGAAATGAAGACCCAACACAGCCAAAAAATAAATAAAAATGGGCCGAAGATCTAGATAGACAAGTCTCCAAAGAAGACTTACAGATGGCCAATAGGCACATGAAAAGATGCTCAACATTGCTAATTATTAGAGAAATGCAAATCAAAACTACAGTGAGGTACCACATCACACCAGTCAGAATGGCCAGCATCAGAAAACCTACAAATAACAAATGCTGGAGGAGGGTGTAGATAAAAGGGAACCCTCCTACACTGTTGGTGGAAATGTAAGTTGGTACAGCCACTATGGAAGAGTGTGTGAAGTTCCTCAAAAAACTATAAGTACAGTAACCGTATGATCCAGCAATCCCACTACTGGGCATGTATCTGGACAAAACTCTAATTTGAAAAGATACATGCACCCCAATGTTCATAGCAACAATATTTACAGTAGCCAAGACATGGAAGCACCCAAAACATCCATCAACAGATGAATGGATAAAGAAGATGGGCTTCCCTGGTGGCACAGTGGTTGAGAATCTGCCTGCCAATGCAGGGGACACCGGTTCAAGCCCTGGTCTGGGAAGATCCCATATGCCACGGAGCAACTAGGCCCGTGAGTCACAACTACTGAGCCTGCGCGTCTGGAGCCTGTGCTCTGCAACAAGAGAGGCCGCGACAGTGAGAGGCCCACGCACCACGATGAAGAGTGGCCCCCACTCACTGCAACTAGAGAAAGCCCTCGCACAGAAATGAAGACCGAACACAGCCAAAAATAGATAAATAAATAAATAAAAATTTAAAAAAAATAAAAAAAGAAGAAGATGTAGTATGTATGCGCACACACACACACACACAAACATTACTCAGCCATAAAAAAGAATGAAATAATGCCATTTGCAGCATCATGGATGCAACTAGAGATTACCATACAAAGTGAAGTAAGTCAGAAAGAGAAAGACAAATACCATATGATGTTGCTTATATGTGGAATCTAAAATATGACACAAATGAACTTATTTACAAAACAGAAACAGGTTCACACATATAGAAAACAAACTATAGTTACCAAAGGGGAAAAGGGTGGGGGAGGGATAAATTAGGAGTTTGGGATTAGCGGAGACCAACTACTGTATATAGAGCAGATAAACAACAAGGTCCTACCATATAGCACAGGGAAATATATTCAATATCCTGTAGTAAACCATAACCGAAAAGAATATGAAAAGGAATATATATATGTAACTGAATCTCTTTGCTATATGTCAAAACCTAACACAACATTGTGAATCAACTACACTTCAATTAAAAATCATTGTATAATGAAATGTCTCCACACTTGGCATATTCATATAGCTAAGTAAATCAATATTTTCCAATAAACCAATGCTGGGTGTTAAAAACCCATACATGTGCAAAAGATCCATTCAAAGTGCAAAATAAGATGATAGATTTTAATGTAACAAGGTATGAAACGGCTGTCGATAAGGTTTCTGATTCTGTGTGGCAACTAACCTTTAAAAGCTACCACTTGGGTTGCTCACTCTCACCACTATTATTCAACATAGTTTTGGAAGTTTTAGCCACAGCAATCAAGAGACGAAAAAGAAATAAAAGGAATCCAAATCGGAAAAAGAGAAGTAAAACGCCACTGTTTGCAGATGACATGATACTATACATAGAGAATCCTAAAGATGCTACCAGAAAACTACTAGAGCTAATCAATGAATTTGGTAGAGTAGCAGGACACAAAATTAATGCACAGAAATCTCTGACATTCCTATACACGAATGATGAAAAATCTGAAAGAGAAATTAAGGAAACACTCCCATTTACCAATGCAATAAAAAGAATAAAATACCTAGGAATAAACCTACCTAGGGAGACAAAAGACCTGTATGCAGAAAACTATAAGACACTGATGAAAGAAATTAAAGATGATACAAACAGATGGAGAGATATACCATGTTCTTGGATTGGAAGAATCAACATTGTGAAAATGACTATACCACCCAAAGCAATCTACAGATTCAATGCAATCCCTATCAAACTACCAATGGCATATTTCACAGAACTAGAACCAAAAATTTCACAATCTGTATGGAAACACAAAGGACTCCAAATAGCCAAATCAATCTTGAGCAAGAAAAACGGAGCTGGAGGAATCAGGCTCCCTGACTTCAGACTATACTACAAACCTACAGTAATCAAGACAGTATGGTACTGGCACAAAAACAGACATATAGATCAATGGAACAGGATAGAAAGCCCAGAGATAAACCAACATACATATGGTCACCTTATCTTTGATAAAGGAGGCAAGAGTATACAAAGGAGAAAAGATAGCCTCTTTAGTAAGTGGTGCTGGGAAAACATTTAACTAAAAGAATGAAATTAGAACACTCCATAACACCATACACAAAAATAAACTCAAAATGGATTAAAGACCTAAATGTAAAGCCAGACACTAGAAAACTCTTAGAGGAAAACATAGGCAGAACCCTCTGTGACATAAATCACGGCACGATCCTTTTTAACCCACCTCCTAGAGGAATGGAAATAAAACAAAAATAAACAAATGGGACCTAATGAAACTTCAAAGCTTTTGCACAGCAAAGGAAAACATAAACAAGATGAAAAGACAACCCTCAGAATGGGAGAAAATATTTTCAAATGAGGCAACTGACAAAGGATTAATCTCCAAAATATACAAGCAGCTCATGCAGCTCAATATCAAAAAAACAGACAACCCAATCCAAAAATGGGCAGAAGACCTACATAGACATTTCTCCAAAGAAGATATACAGATTGCCAACAAACACATGAAAGGATGTTCAACATCATTAATCATTAGAGAAATGCAAATCAAAACTACAACGTGGTATCACTTCACACCGGTCAGAATAGCCACCATCAAAAAATCTAGAAACAATAAATGCTGGAGAGGGTGTGGAGAAAAGGGAACCCTCCTGCACTGTTGTGGGAATGTAAATTGATATAGCCACTATGGAGAACAGTATGGAGGTTCCTTAAAAAACTAAAAATAGAACTACCATATGACCCAGCAATCCCACTGCTGGCCATATGCCCTGAGAAAACCATAATTCAAAAAGAGTCATATACCAAAATGTTCATTGCAGCTCTATTTACAATAGCCAAGACATGGAAGTAACCAAAGTGTCCATCGACAGATGAATGTACAAAGAAGATGTGGCACATATATACAATGGAATATTACTCAGCCATAAAAGAAACAAAATTGAGTTATTTGTAGTGAGGTGGAAGGACCTAGAGTCTGTCATACAGAGTGAAGTAAGTCTGAAAGAGAAAAACAAATACCGTATGCTAACACATATATATATATGGAATCTAAAAAAAAATGGTTCTGATGAATCTAGGCACAGGACAAGAACAAAGACACAGATGTAGAGAATGGACTTGAGGCCATGGGGAGGGGGAACGGTAAACTGGGACGAAGTGAGAGAGTGGCATTGACATATATACACTACCAAATGTAAAACAGATAGCTAGTGGGAAGCAGCCACATAGCACAGGGAGATGAGCTCTGTGCTTTGTGATAGCCTAGAGGCTTGGGATAGGGAGGGTGGGAGGGAGATGCAAGAGGGAGGAGATATGGGGATATATGTATACGTATAGCTGATTCACTTTGTTATACAGCAGAAAGTAACACACCATTGTAAAGCAATTATATTCCAATAAAGATGTTTTTAAAAAATACATTTCAAGACAAAACAGAAAAAGCTACCACTCGTCAGTCAACTTTTTGTGTCAAAGAGGAACAGGCACGTTTATCTCAAAAGCCTTTAGGCCTCCCTTTTCCAACTAGTTCTCAGTGTATGGCTGTATTTTCTTCACATCCTCCAACCAAAACAACATGTCACAACAGATTGAAGGCAGATGCAGCTACTCTGTCCCGCTGTAAGCCAGACATTTAAAGAGACTTTCCAAAATGTAAAACAATGCCTCCCTCCTCACTAAATTTTTTTGCTTGTTTTTTTTGTTTGTTTTGGAAAATATAGTCAGTTTTCATTTAAAAGTGCTCCTTATGATAACATTGTGGGTTCATTATTGTCACTTACTTTTTAAAAAATTTCTCAGTTGATTTTCCAATACAATAAATACTGACAAGTCTAGGTCACATGAACAAAAGCTCTTCAGGGTTCTCAATAATTTTTTTTTAATTTAATTTACTTTTTCAGATTCTTTTCTAGTAGAGGTTTTACAAGGTATTGAATATACTTCACTGTGCTATATTGTTTATTTTATATATAGTAGTGTGTATCTGTTAATCCCAAATTCCACATTTATCCTTCCCCTCTCTTTCCCCTTTGTTAACCATAATTTTGTTTTCTATATCTGTGAGTCTATTTCTGTTTTGTAAATAAGTTCATTTGCATCATTTTCTAAGATTCCACATATAAAGTGATATCATATGATATTTGTCTTTTTCTGACTTTCTTCACTTAGTATGATAATCTCTAGGTCCACCCATGTTGCTGCAAAACCTGGATGGACAGTTTTTTAAAAGCCATACCAAGACCCAAAGTTTGAGACATGACTTTCTGTATAAATTGAGGAGAAAATTTCAAAATCTGTTTTGATGTGCTTTCAACGCTTAAAGTCAGATGGAAGTTTCTTAGAACGAGGGCCAAACCTCCAATGAAACTTTAACCCCTGGGAATGTTCTCTGATATCCTCTTGCCCCCTAGCACTCAGTCCCCCAGCACGCACCTTAGTCATCATCATGTCCCAACCTTGCCTAGTCATCGTGTTCTCCTTCTTATGTGTGTCAGCTGTGGCCTCTCTAGGAGGGTCTCCACGTCTCCTCCTCCCCTCGCCACAGTGGGAGCCCTGCTGGGCAGCCTTGCTGAGAGCCCTGGGCTGCACTTCCCCGGATGCCCGGTAACACCTGGGTATCGTCTTCGTCCTGGCACCGCCCAGAGCACAGCCCATGCTCAGCCTGGCGTCACACGTCACCATCACCACTTTCATACCAGCTGCTCCATCCTAACAGAAGTGCCATTTTCAGCTCTTAGAAACTTCAACTTTCTTGCCTCATGACATGTGGATTTCATAAAAACAGGTGAAGTAACTAAAATAGGTAAGGACAGCTATCTCAGAATCAGAAAGGTATTTTCAAAAATCCTCAACCAGAAACCAAATTACCTTTATAGCAGTTATATCACATTTAACCTGTTGTCCAGTTGACCCCTGAACTATGTGGGTTTGGGGTGCCCATCCCCTACACAGTCAAAAATCTGTGTATAACTTTACAGTCTGCTCTCCATATCAGAGGTTCCAAAACCTGGGACTCAACCAACTTTGGATTGTGTAATACTATAGTATTTACTATTGAAAAGTATCTGCAGATAAGTGGACCTGTGCAATTCAAATCTGTATTGCTCAAGGGTCTACTGTAATTAGAAACACACATGCACAGACACATCCGTATAGCTATCAAAATGGATTTTTTCCTATTTTCTAAGCCATCAAGAATGATTATCAGCGTGACCTAACAAAATGCCTAAGCAACATTTCAATGTCAAATTTTTCAAAGTCACAACATTAGGAAAAGTTTACTCTCACATATGATTAGGAGGGTTTTGGATGTGAAGATGACATGAACTATAGGAACACACTTAAAGGTCTCACTAAGACAGATGATTCTCAGAAAAGTCTTATCCACACTTCCCACCTTCTCAGACAGACCGGGCACGCTGGGGGTTCCCGGGAACTGCACTGGCATTTCCTAGATTTCTGATAAATGAAGAGTAAAGGCATCGGGAGGAAGCAAAGTGAAGTTCTCAAAATAACCCACAGCGTCATAACAACATCTGTCCTAGGTAATGAGAAAACATTTGGCTAAATACAAATACAATGTGGTTTCTTTTTTTTCTTTTTTTTGCGGTACGCGGGCCTCTCCCGTTGCGGAGCACAGGCTCCGGACGCGCAGGCTCAGCGGCCATGGCTCACGGGCCCAGCCTCTCCGCGGCATGTGGGATCTTCCCGGACCGGGGCACGAACCCGTGTCCCCTGCATCGGCAGGCGGACTCTCAACCACTGCGCCACCAGGGAAGCCCTGATGTGGATATTTTTTAACTGAAAAAGAAAATCTCTTTCAATATCCTATAATCCAGTCTATTTTCCTCTCCATCAAATTGAGGCATATAATCTTTCATTAACTAATCGCTGATGCACTATTTAACACCTACACTGTTTCAAACAAAATTTGGTTAAATTACATATAAGAGTACACCTGGTGACACATAGATATATATTTAAATATCTCCCACAGTTTCGGACTTAGTCAACAGTTTAAGTGAATGTTAAGAAGATAGGAAACAAATAGATTTGATCCTCTATGGAAACAATTACAGTTATTTTGCAATGTGTTTATCTTTTATGTCCACATTAAATCAGAAAGGTAAGGTGTCAAGACGGAGGCTGTGACGTCTGATGGGGAAAGATGACTTGAGGTACCCAGCTTTCCACTATATACACCAAGATTATCTACAACATCAATAAATATGAGCTTAATTCCATAAATAAATATTGACGCTTAAATAGGCAGAGTGCAGTAATTGGCAGTAAAAAAATCTCAGATCCTTATTGGAAATTAAAAAGTTAAAAGCTGACTTTCATAGTTTCTAAAATGAGTATCTGAGATTTTATATCACTTCAAATGACACTAATTGGGACAATTATCTCAAAGGTTAGATACACACTCACACACTCACACACACACACACACACACACACACACCAAAGAACTTCCAAACTAATGATGCCACTCACTTCAAAAAGAGAATAAGTCAATGTTTCTTCTCTTAAACTGAATTATCAGTCACTTAAATATTCAATCCCAAGTATAGGTGCCCATGGGATCTCGATACGTATAAACTGGATTGAGTTAAAGACTATCTTTTTAAAGCAGGTATGGTGTGCGCGTGACATACACGTATCATACACACCTACACACTCAGGTTGTTTATTGGTAAATGATGAAAAAATCCCAGTCCAAGGGGGTCTGAACAGACCAAATGAAGGAAAGACATTGCTCAAACACAGACCTTCCTTCCAACCATGCCCATAAGTAAATAACTAGGTGCATATACAGACATATATTTTCCTCTCCTATTTACTGCCTTTGTTCCTGTTTGCAAAACCTGCCCTGACCACTTGACCTTTTGGATCAAGCCCAAGAAGTCTGCCTTGTGTTTGGAAGCTCATCCCCAACCCAATCTCTTCCCTCCAGTTCCCTCAGGTACAGCCTCTCAAAATTTCCCAGCCACTCTTTCTCCCACTCTCAGATATTCTACAAATTGCCATTTTCCCACCCTCCACCCCTAAGCATATTTTCAGAATGCCTAAAATCAACCAAATGTGAGAGAAGTTGTGATGCCTTCTTCCCTCCCACCTCCTGTCTGAGTGTGGGCTTGACAGCTGCCCTCCTGGACCCCTCAGTTAAGTGGTTACCCCATCAACCTAGAGATAAAGATCTGCACATCCCATGAGGTAAGCTGCTTCTTCCTCCCTCATCCCTACTCCTGTCAGCCCTAAGGTCCACCTCATCTTCACTGGGACAACGGTGAGAAGACAAACATGGTGGCCCCTTCCTCAACCTCCTTAGGCTCTGCTGTGCCAACGTGAGGGGAGAAGGGGACAGAGGACAGGGACTTGCCTCTTCTCCCCCAGAACCTTCTTGGAATCAGCTACAAGTCTACTGGTGCTTCTCCAGCAGTCACAAAATCCTCAGTGCCATCACTGGCTTTTGAAAGATGATGATTCCAACATGGAGACACATCTATTCTCATATGGGCTTGATAATAACCTCTTACATGTAAATATAGGTTATTTTATGTGTAAATAGAAGTGCTTTACATAGATCATCTCTTGTATATCCACATATCAATCTAATGAGATGGGCTTTTCAATTATCTCTGTTGTATAGTTGAGGAAACAGGCAGAGACCTAGAGTATAAACCCAGGCAGTCTGGCTCCTAGAACCTGTGCTCTTGACCTTATCTCCAAATGGTGGCTACCTCAAAAATAAAGAAGGAAAGTGAGGTGCACGGGAAATCTGCAGACAAAGTATCTGCCTTTGTATGAAAGCTGCGGATATCAATGTGGAATACATCTTTTCACTTATTACATGGTAGCTAATTCTTTATAATTCAGTGGGTTGTCAATACTTTCTTGGGTAGAAACAGAAATTTCTCCCTTGAACCCTGACTTTCTAACAACTTGGTTCACTATCTTGCATTTCTTTAGAGCTCTATTTCACTTATGAGAGACCTATCAAGCAGCAGAAAAGATCTTACATTAAAAGGATACAGATTCATTTGGTAACAATATGAAAGAAAGACAGACACATGTAAGAGCTGGATGAGGAGACCTGGAGGCAACAAAATGTCCCAGACCTATGCAGTCATCCACAAAGCCCTGACTGTGTCAGGTTGTAACACATGAACCCCAATCATACTCAAATGTCGAGATGCCTCTTTGAAGTGCAGCAGTATATACATATAGAAGTTAATTAGTCATTTTTGTTTTTCATATTTAAGCAGTCTCTAGGCTTTTTGGAGGGAAGCAATCACTTAAGGAACAAGCACCGATGCTCGGATGAAGAGTGTTGTGATGAACCGTGGCCCAGGCTGAGGCTCCATTCTTGAAGATGTAGCACTTAAGTGTTTGGAGGGCTCCCAATAAGTGTTTGGAGGGCTCCCAAGTCTCACCACTCAAGGACCACAGCGTCATGACACAGCCCCCCAGCTCAGGCTTACTTGAAGACAGAGAAAGGCAGCTCATAAAATTTTAACCAAGCCTTTGGAAAAGGGCCACTTTTGTGGCCTATCACAAAACTGAAGTTTATGGGAAATGCTATTTGGCCAATACCAAACCACATTTAGGGTAAATTGTTTTCTAAATGCCCAGTGGTTGTCTCGAGTTCAGCCCATCATATTTCCCAGAATTGGAAATGCTTCCATTCTACTTTGAGATCATATAGGCATTCTGAAGTCTGTAGTTATGAGGCATCGCCTCTTGCCCCCAGGGCCACCCTAATTCATCCACTGGGAAAAGATCCCTCCTCCTCTTTTCCGTTTTTGAAAAAAATAAACTTTACGTTTTAGAATGAACTTAGATTTACAGACAGGTTGTGAAGACAGCAGAGGAGCTCTCGCATTCTGCACACCCAGGACCCCTATTAGACACACCTTACATTACACAGAGACACTTTATTGACTGAAGTCCATACTTGATACAGATTTCCTCGGTTTTTACTGAATGCACCGTTTCTGTTCTAAGACCTCATCTAGGACACGTCAGGGCATTCAGTCAGCATGTCTCTTGGGTTCCTCTTGGCTGTGGCAGTTTCTCAGATTTCTCTTGGTTTTGATGACTGACCATTTTAAAGCCTACTGGTCGGGTATTTTGTAGAAAGCCCTCATTCCACAAATTGGGATTTGTCTGGTATTGATATTTTCCTCATTGTTAGACTGAGATCACGTGCTTTTCTGAGGAGAGGACCCCAGAGGTGAGGTGCTGTGCGCATCACATCACACCAAGGGTCCACGCGATCAATATGCCTGATCGCTGTGCAGGCTGACCTTGATCACCCGGATGAGGTCATGTGTCAGGTTTCCCTGCTGTCAGTTACTCTCCCTGCTTTCTCTATATTCCTGTCCACTTTGGAGGCAGGACCATGCACAGCCCACACCTGAGGAGCAGAGCTGTCCTACACTACTCCGAGGGGGTGTGTCTACTTAAACTAGGTGGAATTCTTTCGCCAGGGAAGTTTGTTTCCTTTATTTATTTATTCAATTGTCTGTTTATATTCATATAAACTCACAAATATTCATCTTACACTTTGAATTATAATCCAATACTACTTCATTTTATTGTTTAAATTTGCTTCAGATTTAGCCATTGAAAGCTCTTTCAGTCAGCTCCTGTGTCCTTCTGAAATACCACCATCACTGGGTTCTTCCTTTGTTTCTTTTCCTTTTTATTCCCTTTCCTCCCTTCCTTCCCTCCTTCCTTCCTTCCAAGGTTAATAATAGTACATGGTAACAGAATGGAATTGTACTGGCATTGTATGGCACATTCTATTGGCAGCCCTAAACACTGACCATGCGTCCAATAACGTCACGCATTGTGTACAGTGATATTGAATTATATTTGTTGTTATAACCCTAAGGACAAGAGGAATATGGGGAAAAATTCAAGTATAATGGAGCCAAAAATGGATTTGTTGAATCAAATCGAGTGGCTTCGTGCCCTGAGAAGGAGTGACTGACGTCTGGTACAGCCACGGAGTCAGACAATCAGTAATGTGGACCTAGGGAGAGTGGAGCGTGACACACCCCATTTGAAGAGTTTCCATGGAGCAACCACAGAACAGGGTGGGACTGAGGTCCAAGAACAAGAAACCAGTCACTGTCCCTACATGGGTCTGCCCTGGTTGTTAAGAAACCTCAGTCCACTAAGAAAATATCCCTGGGGACTTCCCTGGAGGTCCAGTGGTTAAGACTCCACACTTCTACTGCAGGGGGCGTGGGTTCAGTCCCTGGCCGGAGACTCCCGCATGCCACGTGGTGAGGCCAAACAAAATTAAATAAATAAATCTGGGGTGGGGGGAATGTGAGGACTCCATATCTACTAAAAAAAGAAAAAGAAAACATCCCTGAAGATGCTGAAGAAGCTGGCCTCACACTGTTTACATGTCATGTTTCCTCAGCAGATAATCACTTTCTAGCTCCAGAAAGAGTTAGAATTCAGTACAGAAATGTTTTAGAGAAGAAAACCCCAATATTACTATTTTTATGATAAGAAGTTCATACAGTTTAAATGTTTATGAGTATATTAGTGTTTCACATCAGATTTGTAATACAAATTTTAATGTATAATTGAGTAACTGATTTGGATAAGTGATATTAGCTGAACCACTTACTGGGCTAGACACAACAGTGTAACATTTAAGAAATTATAAGAAGAACTAAATTTACCTGTAAGTTTAACTTACTTGATTTATAAAAATTATTTGGATTCCAGGAAGCTATTGTCAGTCCGATAATTGGAGTACTTAAAAAGGAAATCAAATATATTTAATTTATAAATATAGTTCAATCTGCAAAAATGAATAAAAAAGCTAAGTTTATAAATGGGACTAAACATTAATCAAAAATCCCTTAAAAGCACTTGTTCAGATTTGCTAGATATATCTGTAGGTTAATAAGATTTGTGAGTTGAACTAAAAGTTAAAGGAAGGACACATTTGAGCATGGTGCAGAGTCTAGGCTCAGGACCCAGAAAAGGCCTTGGGGGAAGGGCCTCTGCTTAGGACCCTCCCAGAAGTGGAGAAGCAGCATGTCCAAGGGGCTGCCTGCAGAGTGTGGGGTTCTGGAGTTTGGAGCTGACTGGTTGCTCCAAATTTTTAAGTATTTACCTTCTCACTTCAATCCTGTTCCATAACCTCAATGAGAGGGTAAAAAAAGACTACCAAGGAACCTGGGCAGGAGGAGATAAGCCAATATATCTGCCTGTTGAGGCTACAGTTAAAAATAATTATAGAGAACATGGTGATCCTTCAGAAACTGTCAGATACATCAGAAATACATCTACACGTGGCACAACTCCTACAGAACACCCACTGAATGCTGGCAGAAGACCTCAGACCTCCCAAAAGGCAAGAAACTCCCCACGTACCTGGGTAGGGCAACAGAAAAAAGAATAAACAGAGACAAAAGAATAGGGACGGGACCTGCACCAGTTGGAGGGAGCCGTGAAGGAGGAAAGGTTTCCACATACTAGGAAGCCCCTTCGAGGGCAGAGACTGCGGGTGGCGGAGGCGGAAAGCTTCTGAGCCGCAGAGGAGAGCGCAGCCACAGGGGCGTGGAGGGCAAAGCACAGAGATTCCCGCACAGAGGATCGGGGCCGACTGGCACTCACCAGCCCGAGAGGCTTGTCTGCTCACCCGCCGGGGCGGGCGGGGCTGGGAGCTGAGGCTCAGGCTTCAGTCGGAGCGCAAGGAGAGGACTGGGGTTGGCGGCATGAACACAGCCTGAAGGGGTTAGTGTGCCACGGCTCCCAGGAGGGAGTCCGGGAACAAGTCTGGAGCTGCCGAAGAGGCAAGAGACTTTTTCTTCCCTCTTTGTTTCCTGGTGCGCGAGGAGAGGGGATTAAGAGCGAAGCTCCAGAGACGGGCGCGAGCCGCGGCTAAAAGCGCAGACCCCAGAGACGGGCAGGAGACACTAAAGCTGCTGCTGCCACCACCAAGAAGCCTGTGTGCGAGCACAGGTCACTATCCACAGCCCCCTTCCGGGGAGCCTGTGCAGCCCACCACTGCCAGGGTCCCGGGATCCAGGGTCAACTCCTCCGGGAGAACGCACGGCGCACCTCAGGCTGGTGCAACGTCATGCCAGCCTCTGCCACCGCAGGCTTGCCCCGCATCCGCACCCCTCCCTCCCCCTGGCCTGAGTGAGCCAGAGCCCCCAAATCAGCGGCTCCTTTAATCCCATCCTGTCTGAGCGAAGAACAGACGCCCTCCGGCGACCTACATGCAGAGGTGGGGCCACATCCAAAGCTGAGCCCCAGGAGCTGTGCGAACAAAGGAGAGAAAGGGAAATCTCTCCCAGCAGCCTCAGGAGCAGTGGATTAAATCTCCACAATCAACTTGATGTACGCTGCATCTGTGGAATACCTGAATAGACAATGAATCATCCCAAACTGAGGAGGTGGACTTTGAGAGCAAGATTTATTATTTTTTTCCCCTTTTCCTCTTTTTGTGAGTGTGTATGTGTATGCTTCTGTGTGAGATTTTGTCTGTATAGCTTTGCTTTCACCATTTGTCCTAGGGTTCTATCTGTCTGTTTTTTGTTTTGTTTTTTTTAAAATTTTTTATTAATATTTATTTTAATAACTTTATTTTATCTTACTTTATTTTATTTTATTTTATCCTCTTTCCTTCTTTCTACTTTTTCTGCCTTTTATTCTGAGCCATGTGGATGAAAGGCTCTTGCTGCTGCAGCCAGGAGTCAGTGCTGTGCCTCCGAGGTGAGAGAGCCAACTTCAGGTCACTGGTCCACAAGAGACCCGCAGCTCCACAGAATATCAAATGGCAAAAATCTCCCAGAGATCTCCATCTCAACACCAACACCCAGCTTCACTCAACGACCAGCAAGCTACAGTGCTGGACACCCTCTCCCAAACAACTAGCAAGACAGGAACACAACCCCACCCATTAGCAGAGAGGCTGCCTAAAATCAGAATAAGTCCACAGACACCCCAAAACACACCACCAGATGTGGACCTGCCCACCAGAAAGACAGGATCCAGCCTCATCCACCAGAACACAGGCACTAGTCCCAGAAAGCCTCATCCACCAGAAAGCCTACACAACCCACTGAACCAACTTTAGCCACTGGGGACAGACACCAAAAACAACGGGAACTACGAAACTGCAGCCTGCAAAAAGAAGACCCCAAAAACAGTAAGACAAGCAAAATGAGAAGACAGAAAAACACACAGCAGTTGAAGGAGCAAGATAAAAACCCACCAGACCTAACAAATGAAGAGGAAATAGGCAGTCTACCTGAAAAAGAATTCAGAATAATGATAGTAAAGATGATCCAAAATCTTGGAAATAGAATAGAGAAAATGCAAGAAACATTTAACAAGAACCTAGAAGAACTAAAGATGAAACAAGAAATGATGAACTACACAATAAATGAAATTAAAAATACTCTAGAAGGGATCAATAGCAGAATAACTGAGGCAGAAGAACGGATAAGTGACCTGGAAGATAAAATAGTGGAAATAACTACCACAGAGCAGAATAAAGGAAACAGAATGAAAAGAATTGAGGACAGTCTGAGAGACCTCTAGGACAACATTAAAAACACCATCATTTGAGTAATAGAGTCCCAGAAGAAGAAGAGAAAAACAAAGGGACTGAGAAAATATTTGAAGAGATTATAGTTGAAAACTTCCCTAATATGGGACAGGAAATAGTTAATCAAGTCCAGGAAGCACAGAGCATCCCATACAGGATAAATCCAAGGAGAAACATGCCAAGACACATATTAATCAAACTATCAAAAATTAAATACGAAGAAAACATATTAAAAGCAGCAAGGGAAAAACAACAAATAACACACAAGGGAATCTGCATAAGGTTAACAGCTGACCTTTCAGCAGGAACTCTGCAAGCCAGAAGGGAGTGGCAGGACATATTTAAAGTGATGAAGGAGAAAAACCTACAACCAAGATTACTGTACCCAGCAAGGATCTCATTCAGATTTGATGGAGAAATTAAAACCTTTACCGACAAGCAAAAGCTGAGAGAGTTCAGCACCACCAAACCAGCTTTACAACAAATGCTAAAGGATCTTCTCTAGGCAAGAAACACAAGAGAAGGAAAAGACCTATAATAACAAACCCAAAACAATTAAGAAAATGGGAATAGGAACATACATATCTATAATTACCTTAAATGTAAATGGATTAAATGCTCCCACCAAAAGACACAGACTGGCTGAATGGACACAAAAACAAGACCCATATATATGCTGTCTACAAGAGACCCACTTCAGACCTAGAGACACATACAGACTGAAAGTGAGGGCATGGAAAAAGATATTCCATGCAAATGGAAACCAAAAGAAAGCTGGAGTAGCAATTCTCATATCAGACAAAATAGACTTTAAAATAAAGGCTATTAGAAGAGACAAAGAAGGACACTACATAATGATCAAGGGATTGAGCCAAGAATAAGATATAACAATTGTAAATATTTATGCACCCAACATAGGAGCACCTCAATACATAAGGCAAATACTAACAGCCATAAAAGGGGAAATCAACAGTAACACATTCATAGTAGGGGACTTTAACACCCCACTTTCATCCAAAATGAAAATAAATAAGGAAACACAAGCTTTAAATGATACATTAAACAAGATGGACTTAATTGATATTCATAGGACATTCCATCCAAAAACAACAGAATACACATTTTTCTCAAGTGCTCATGGAACATTCTCCAGGATAGATCATATCTTGGGTCACAAATCAAGCTTGGTAAATTTAAGAAAATTGAAATTGTATCAAGTATCTTTTCCGACCACAATGCTATGAGACTAGATATCAATTAAAGGAAAATATCTGTAAAAAATACAAACACATGGAGGCTAAACAATACACTACTTAATAATGAAGTGATCACTGAATAAATCCAAGAGGAAATCAAAAAATACCTAGAAAAAATTGACAGTGGAGACATGACGACCCAAAACCTATGGGATGCAGCAAAAGCAGTTCTAAGAGGGAAGTTAATCCTACCTTAAGAAACAGGAAACATCTCGAATAAACAACCTAACTTGCACCTATAGCAATTAGAGAAAGAAGAACAAAAAACCCACAAAGTTAGCAGAAGGAAAGAAATCATAAAGATCAGATCAGAAATAAATGAAGAAGAAATGAAGGAAACAACAGCAAAGATCAATAAAACTAAATGCTGGTTCTTTGAGAAGATAAACAAAATTGACAGACTATTAGCCAGACTCATCAAGAAAAAAAGGAAGAAGACTCAAATCAATAGAATTAGAAATGAAAAAGGAGAAGTAACAACTGACACTGCAGAAATACAAAAGATCATGAGAGATTACTACAAGCAACTCTATGCCAATAAAATGGACAACCTGGAGGAAATGGACAAATTCTTAGAAATGCACAACCTGCCAAGACTGAATCAGGAAGAAATAGAAAATATGAACAGACCAATCACAAGCACTGAAATTGAAACTGTGATAAAAAATCTTCCAACAAACAAAAGCCCAGGACCAGATGGCTTCACAGGCGAATTCTGTCAAACATTTAGAAAAGAGCTAACACCTATCCTTCTCAAACTCTTCCAAAATATAGCAGAGGGAGGAACACTCCCAAATCATTCTATGAGGCCACCATCACCCTGATACCAAAAGCAGACAAGGATGTCACAAAGAAAGAAAACTACAGGCCAATATCACTGATGAACATAGATGCAAAAATCCTCAACAAAATACTAGCAAACAGAATCCACCAGCACATTAAGAGGATCATACACCATGATCAAGCGGGGTTTATCCCAGGGATGCAAGGAGTCTTCAGTATACGCAAATCAATCAATGTGATACACCATATTAACAAACTGAAGGAGAAAAACCATATGGTCATCTCAATAGATGCAGAGAAAGCTTTCGATAAATTTCAACACCCATTTTTGATAAGAACCCTACAGATAGTAGGCAAAGACGGAACTTTCCTCAACATAATAAAGGCCATATATGACAAACCCACAGCCAACATTGTCCTCAATGGTGAAAAACTGAAAGCATTTCCACAAAGATCAGGAACAAGACAAGGTTGCCCACTCTCATCACTCTTATTCAACATAGTTTTGGAAGTTTTAGCCAAAGCAATCAGAGAAGAAAAGGAAATAAAAGGTATCCAAATCGGAAAAGAAGAAGTAAAGCTGTCACTGTTTGCAGATGACATGATACTATACATAGAGAATCCTAAAGATGCTACCAGAAAACTACAAGAGCTAATCAATGAATTTGGTAAAGTAGCAGGATACAAAATTAATGCACAGAAATCTCTGGCATTCCTATACACTAATGATGAAAAATCTGAAAGTGAAATCAAGAAAACACTCCCATTTACCACTGCAACAAAAAGAATAAAATACCTAGGAATAAACCTACCTAGGGAGACAAAAGACCTGTATGCAGAAAACTATAAGACACTGATGAAAGAAATTAAAGATGATACAAACAGATGGAGAGATATACCATGTTCTTGGATTGGAAGAATCAACATTGTGAAAATGACTCTACTACCCAAAGCAATCAACAGATTCAGTGCAATCCCTATCAAACTACCAATGGCATGTTTCACAGAACTAGAACAAAAAAATTCACAATTTGTATGGAAACACAAAAGACCCTGAATACCCAAAGCAATCTTGAGAAGAAAAAACGGAGCTGGAGGTATAAGGCTCCCTGACTTCAGACTATACTACAAAGCTACAGTAATCAAGACAGTATGGTACTGGCACAAAAACAGAAATATAGATCAATGGAACAGGATAGAAATCCCAGATATAAACCCACTCACATATGGTCACCTTATCTTTGATAAAGGAGGCAGGAATGTACGGTGGAGAAAGGACAGCCTCTTCAATAACTGGTGCTGGGAAAACTGGACAGGTACACGTAAAAGTATGAGATTAGAACACTCCCTAACACTATATACAAAAATAAGCTCAAAATGGATTAAAGACCTAAATGTAAGTACAGAAACCTTCAAACTCTTAGAGGAAAACATAGGAAGAAAACTCTATGACATAAATGACAGCGAGATCCTTTTGACCCACCTCCTAGAGGAATGGAAATAAAAACAAAAATAAACAAACAGGACCTAATGAAACTTAAAAGCTTTTGCACAGCAAAGGAAACCATAAACAAGACCAAAAGACAACCCTCAGAATGGGAGAAAATATTTGCAAATGAAGCAACTGACAAAGGATTAATCTCCAAAATTTACAAGCAGCTCATGCAGCTCAATAACAAAAAAACAACAACCCAATCCAAAAATGGGCAGAAGACCTAAATAAACATTTCTACAAAGAAGATATACAGAGTGCCAACAAACACATGAAAGGATGTTCAACATCATTAATCATTAGAGAAATGCAAACCAGAACTACAATGAGATATCATCTCACACCGGTCAGAATGGCCATCATCAAAAAATCTAGAAACAATAAATGCTGGAGAGGGTGTGGAGAAAAGGGAACAGTCTCGCACTGCTGGTGGGAATGTGAATTGGTACAGCCACTGTGGAGAACAGTATGGAGGTTCCTTAAAAAACTACAAATAGAACTACCATATGACCGAGCAATCCCACTACTGGGCATATACCCTGAGAAAACCATAATTCAAAAAAGAGTCAAGTTCCAAAATATTCATTGCAGCTCTATTTACAATAGCCAGGAGATGGAAACAACTGAAGTGTCCATCATCGGATGAATGGATAAAGAAGATGTGGCACATATATACAATGGAATATTACTCAGCCATAATAAGAAATGAAATTGAGTTATTTGTAGTGAGGTGGATGGACCTAGAGTCTGTCATACAGAGTGAAGTAAGTCAGAAAGAGAAAGACAAATACCGTATGCTAACACATATATATGGAATCAAAGAAAAAAAAATGTCATGAAGCACATAGGGGCAAGACGCAAATTAAAACATAGACCTACTAGAGAATGGACTTGTGGACGCGGGGAGGGGGAAGGGTAAGCTGTGACAAAGTAAGAGAGTGGCATGGACATATATAAACTACCAAACGTAAAATAGATAGCTAGTGGGAAGCAGCCGCATAGCACAGGGAGATCAGCTCGGTGCTTTGTGACCACCTAGAGGGGTGGGATAGGGAGGGTGGGAGGGAGGGAGACGCAAGAGGGAAGAGATATGGGAGCATATGTATATGTATAACTGATTCACTTTGTTATAAAGCAGAAACTAACACACCATTGTAAAGCAATTGTACTCCAATAAAGATGAAAAAATAAAAGTTAAAGGAAGATACAGGCTTTTTGCATTTATAACTTTAATAAATGGCTATATTAATTTTTAAAGCCAAAGTAATATTTTAATGTTTTTTTCTTCACTCAAAGAACTTACCAGAAACTTAGAGAAATAGACTTAAGTTTGAAAAAGAAAATAAAAGTCCACCTAAAATTCAACCACTTGAAGCAATTACGGTCACATTTTTGCCGACCTGTTTTTCACGGCACTCTTTACACACACAAGAACATGCACATAGGCACGCAGAGGCGCGAGCACACACACACACACACACACACACACTTAGGTAATTTTGCATAAAGAGAAACACATCATACACTGTGTATTTAATTACAGATATTTCTGCCCCATCCTTATATTCTCTCCCTCGCCTCCACATAAACACACTTAGGCCGACTCTGTTATAATGCTGTGTACGTCCTTTCATAGTTTTCTCTGTAATCATACAACCCTCCACACAGATGCACGCACAGCACACACGTGGGCACAGCGCATGGTCTGGGGTCACAGTGTATTTGGTTACGACCATCTTTCTCTGCGTTACTTCTCTCATGCAGAACTAGCTCACAGCATCCCCAGGTAACCTGGCACCGCTCCCGCACCCTCTCTTTCATGGCTAGGTGATAGTCCTGGAATGTTAAGACGCCCTCATGCTTTTGCCAACACCTGACAGCCTCAGGTGAGGGCCGCACACCCCTCCCTCTCGGCCTCGCTTTGGCCGCTGTGTGACCCACTTGCCCCGGCCTAGTCTGTTTTGCTCTTCACACCTCAAATCTCAGTTCCCAGCTAGAGACCCCTGCAGTCCTTAACCACAAAGCGCAGTGGGGAACAGCCTTTGCACAAAATCCTCACACAGAGCGCGGGGACGTAATGTGTCTGTGTTCTCAGAATGTCACGTTTGTCTTATTTCTCCCTTTTAGGCATGGAGTCATTTGGGGGATGACATTGTTATGAGTCAAAGCAAACTCAGTTATCCAGCTAAGGCCAGGTGAGTTGTAAAGAGGGCCGGCTTTGAACCTGTGCAGCCCTGATGGCAAATCTAGTCCATGGCACAGGACAGCTCTGTGGCTTTGGACAAGTTGCTCAATATCTCTGAGCCACAATTTCATCACCTGTACAATGGAGATCAAGGTCCTGTCTACCTCAGAGGCTGATGAAAGGATAAGTGGGGATTCTATAAACAAAGCAGTTCCCACTGGGACTGGCTCTTAGTAAACAATTAGTAAATGAAGCTATTACATGTTTTTCCACATTTGGTAATATTGATACAAGATGTGGCTGAATTTGAACCTTTATAAAATAAGGCAGATGGAAAGTTATGTGACCAGCTTCACTCCTGTCCACCGTGGCCTTGTCACTTCTGTGTCCTGCTTCCCCTCTTTGTTCGTTGCTCTCCTGTGATGTTCTTCTCAATCCAGTTCCCTGCCTCCCTCTTCTCTCCTTTTTGCTTTTCTGCAATCTCATGGTCTCCGCCTTTCCTGCCTGGAGCATTGAAAAGCATTCAGTTGGCAATTCTCTGGCGTACGTGTGTTTCTATTTTTATGTGATATTACCTCACACAACCCGAACTGTATCCCTGGGTTGATTTTCCTAAGGTACAATGTGAGGGAGACATGTATCCATGAAGCCCAGGACTGGAGGGAGGCTGTGAACCCTGAGTGCTGGTCCAGCCTGAACTTCAGTCTCTTCTCCTCTCAAACAAGAGGCTTGGGTTTGCCAAACCCTTAGTCTCCTTCCAGCTCCGAACCTTTATATGCACATCAGAGCTATCATGACTTAGTTGTCCGAAGTCTCAAATCACCATCAGCTCTCTTTGTTTTTATGCGAAACTAGCCTCTTCAGAAACGGAACAGTGTTAGGGATAATTTACTTGCTATGTAGCTGAAGAATCTGCTATAGACTACACGCAAGAGACAACAATCAGCAGTGTCTGTTCTCCTGTCACTCTGTGCCAGCAGGGATCGTTTTCTATCCACCACCAGCCTACTACTGAGGCAGCGGGACAGCGGCCACATGGTATGAACCCAAACCATCTGCAGTCCTGACTTAGCCGATGTTGCACAGTAACCATCTGGAAGAGCAGCTACAGAGAAATACATTTTACTTACGAAGTAGGAAGACACAAGAGAGAAAAATGTCAGGCTTGCAAAAATATGGAGCCGTTCATTTTCTCTCATATTTAACTTGAAGAATGTTACATAAATGCCAACAATTAAGAATAAAAGAATTGCTACTGAGGTCTGTGTAGGACTCTTTCTGACCTCTGGAACCACCTTGGTTCCTGTTCAGCAAGAAAGATCTGTCAATTAGATGGGAATAGAGTTGAGTCCATTTGGAGGGACCATTTGGAAGGAAGAAAATGGTACCATATCATGAGGGTCAAAAACCACCTTCCATTCAAACCTCACCTTCTCATTCCCTGCTAAAGGCCCCTTCTTTTGTCACTTCTTCAGATGTATTCATTTGCAGGCAAATTTAGCTGTACTCTCGACAATGCAGCCAAAAAGTTAATGATGATGCAACAGGCTTATATTTCTTTTCAGAAAAAAAAAAAAAAATCAGATCCATTTACACCCACTAGAGGCCATCATTATTTTATAGAGAGCTCTCTCCCATCAGATACAGTAGACATATGTTTGTATCATCAAGAGTAAGGAAAAAGCTCACTATTGCATGGGTGATTTTTTCCATTATTCAAAAGGAAGGTTGTTTTGCTAAAATAAAAATTACCAAAGCCTAAGTGAGGATGTCCAATGTGGCTCTATTATCAAGCACTACATCTGGGGTGGAAACACTGTGATTGAAAATAATGTTCCTCTGTACATTTGCTCTGATCTGCATACCTAAGTATAGAACAACTAGCTCCTTCCTACACAGCTGCATAGATTACAAAGTGATTCTAAACCTGGCCCTGGCTGCCCCTGTCTTCTGCCCACATTCTGAAAACAGCTCTTCCCGAGGGCAGGAAGCAGGCTGCCTTGTTCTGTGGGGTGTTCCAAGCACGGAGCCCAGGGTCTGGCCCAACAACTGAACATCTGTTGATTGAGTCAAAACGTGCTTCCCAAAGTGACCACGAGGAAGAGCATCTGAGCTTCCAGCATCTTTTCACCATGTTGCTAAGTCCCTTTAGCCCATGGCTTTCTGCTCCTTTCCTATTCTGATGAATCCGCCAGGTGTGGGCTAGTTTATCATTTCATGCTTTTACAGAACTTCTAGGTCTGTAGGGTTTTATTTCAGTGGGACAAAGGATGTGGGGTAAGAATCTAGGCCTCTGTTGCCTGTGGTTAAAGAAGGGAATGCCCCAACCCAGGGGGACACAGCACAGTGAAGATTTGGATGGAGACCCTGGGAATAGGCTGCTCAGACATGCATCCTGGCTCTGCTCTGTACAAGCCCCGTGGTCTTAGGTAAATTCTCTGAGTCTCAGTTTCCTCATCTTTAAAATGAGATTAACAACAGTACCCATGTCATAGTGTTGGAATAATAATTCAGCAAGTGAATATTGATAAAGAGCTTGGGAGAATGACTGGTACACAGTTAGTACTAAGTAAGTGTCTGCTGGGTCACAATCAGATAACTGAATCACAGATGTTCCATCTTAACAACGTTGGAGAGGCAGCCATGGCTGCCGACATCATTGAGCTGGGTGTATGGGGAGAAGTGGACAGGAACCCATGGGACAGCTTTATTGTACCACTGCCACCGAGCTTCTCACAACAACTGAACTACAGTCCTCCAACTCTCCTGTTACTCCTGCAGCTTAGAAGCCCCAGTGCCCATCACTCACCCCTAGAGCCAGCATGCTGTCTGTTGCGTAAAAACTGCGCAATCAGGATTTGCTGGAAAAAAATGCCGCAAAAATGCTAGGAGGTTGTGTGAGTTTTCTATTTCTGCTGTGCAAGTACCACACACTGAGTGACTTAAAGCAACACAAATGTATCCTCTTACAGTTCTAGGGGTAAGACGTCTAAAATCAGGGTGTGTGCAGGGGTGTGTCCCTTCTGGAGGATCTAGCAGCGAATATGTTTCCTTGCCTTCCCAGGTTCTAAGGCACCTGCATTCCTTGGTTCATGGCTCCCTTCCCTCTCTACCCTGACCTCTGGTTCCACTGTCATGTCTCTTTGTTTTTGGACTCTGACCCTCCTACCTCTCTCTTACAACAAACACTTTGACTACACTGGACCAACCCAGATAACCCAGGATACGCTCTCCATTATCAAGACCCTTAACTTAATCACAGCTGTGATGTCATGTCGCCCTGCAAGGTGACACATTCACAGGCTCCATGGATGAGAATGTGGACATCCTGTGGAGGGGGTGGTCCTGACTCTGTCTACCACAGAGGTTTTTGAAAGTTTGAGAGAAAAATCAATTCAGATGCGGGACCGTGTGGGAGCAAAGGATGGAAAGATGATCCCAGAAGGACAGGATTAACTCAGAGCTGACCCTCCCCTGGTCAGAACCTTCCAGGATGGATCTGAGGCCAGAGTTTCCTTGAAGCCATAGGGGGTAGTGTGGGCTCGTCCTCTGGCCCAGATGGCACCTCTTTGCAAAGGAGAACAAAACTCCCCCTTCCTCAGGACCATAGACTGCCTTCTGCCTGACATTGTAACTGCACCAGCTACCATGACCCTGGTCTGAACAGCACCCCTGAGATGTACAACCTCATGCCGTGGCCCTGGAGAAATGGAAATATGAGGATTAAAAAAAAAAATAGACTTAATTGTTTTAAATACATACTTTGTTTTGTTTTAAAATAGATCCAAAAGAAAAAAGCTTCCAGAGCCTTAAAAAGATTCCAGATCCTATCATCTCTTTGTGCAAATGTCAGAAAACATGGATTTCTCAAAGTAGTTGTGCCCCAAAGTCAACTGGGGAGCCTCTAAGGATGCAAGTGTGAGGCTCCAGCCCCAGAGCCTGACTCCACAGGTCAGGAGCAGAGTCTGCATTCTTACTTAGTTCCCTGGTCCTCTAATAAACTTGGACAAACACACCTGGGATGTGGCCTCCCAGAGAGAAGAATTGCAAACTGCGCCAGGCCCCGGGTCATGAGATCCTCCTGTTGAAGCAGAATCTACAGTCCTGCCTCTGTGGTTTAGAACTAGGTCAGTGGGGGAGCTGGTAGATTTTGTGGACATTGGGCCTAACAGTGAGTAGGGGAGTAGGGGAGAGGGTGGAGATATTTACCCCAAAGTCCACCCAGAGCTGGAGTCAACGTGAAACAGGTGGGGTTGGCCTAGCCCACCTCTAGGAGGGAGAGGATGAAGGTCATTCAGTGCTCCCCATGGGTGAGCTTGTGTCTTTTCACATTCACCCTGTGTGATGCTTTGAGGCAGCAGAAAGAAAGGAAATTAACTAGTTCCAGTGTTGTCTAAATGAACAACGGACATCAAGCAGCATGTCCTTTCTTTCCCGCACCTCAACTGCATTTAACTACAGTTGGCCCTCTGTATCCACGTGTTCTGCATCTGTGGATTCAACAGACCCAGGATCAAAAACTGGGAGATTGGGACTGACGTATATAGACTACCATGTGTAAAACAGATAGCTAGTGGGAACCTGCTGTATAGCAAGGAGCTGAGCTTGGTGCTCTGTGATGACCTAGATGGGTGGGATCGGGGGAGGAGGGGAGGGAGGTCCAAGAGGGAGGGGATATAGGTACACATATAGCTGATTCACTTCATTGTACAGCAGAAACTAACAGAACATCGTAAAGCAACTATACCCCGATTTTTTAAAAAATTGAGAAAATAATTCCGGAAAGTTCCCAAAAGCAAAATTTGAATTTGCTGTGTGCTGGTTAACTATTTACATAGCATTTACATTGTATTTTCAATTAGGAACAGAGTATTTACATTGTATTTACAACTAAGGACAGAGTATTTACATTGTATTAGGTATTATATTTAATCCAGAGGTGATTTAAAGTGTATGGGGGATGTGTGTAGGTTATATGCAAAAACGACATCCTTTTATATAAGGGCCTTCAGCATCCATAGATTTTGGTATCTGTCGGGGGTCCTGGAACCAATCCCCCACAGATATACAGGGATGACTGTGCTGGCTTTATGTGGCCTTACATAAGCGCTGCTGTTCTTTTCGGTGACAGCTGCCAGAGGTGACAGTGCAGTATGTGGGAGGAATTAAAAGCCCTTCCATGATTTTCTAGAACCTTACCACTTTCAAGTGACACAATGACTGTGCCCTTCTCACCTGAATCTCTGACAGTGATATAAGACCCCATACAGGGTGACTTTCCCACTCCCTTGACATGAAAGGCAGCTGCAATTCCTCTCTGAAATAGTGGATTCTCATATGTTCATCACATGGGCCATTCACTGTTTAATTTGTAATCTCTTAAATTCTCCCCATGAACGACTTCAGAGATGGAGAACAGTTATGGGTCCTGAGTGGAAACAGGCAATTTTGGTGGGTTTTCACTGACTCCCCGCATCTCTAGAAGATTAGTTTCAAAGGCCTTTCTGCAGAGAAGAATATACAACATTTCAGGATGTCAAAACCCTAACTGCCTTAAGATACTGGAAGATAATTTTGGACCTAGTAAAGGAGAGATAAATTAGTTTTTTTTTTCCCCAAGTGGAGAATAAATAACAACAGTAGATACTGGAAATAGAATTTTTGACATTTCTCAGGAAGAGAAGATAGTAATAAAAAGAACATCCATAATGCTGCTTTAAATCATAAGATGGAGAAGTGGGTCTGTCTCACACAGGCTGTTTTGGAGACATGCCCTCTTATGAGGTATGAGTTAGTCACCTTATGTGCAAGATAAAATCATCAAAAACCAACACTGAACTAAGGGGCACATTCTAAATTTTTAATAGAAATAAATGTGTAGCAAAAAAAATGTAATGCCTTTTCCATCCTAAGGTGAATTATACTGTTTAGATGAGGTATAGCTGTTTACACTGGGAAGAACTTATTTAACTGAACATAAGCGCCTAGATTCCTCTAAGACACTTGGAAAGGTGCTTGATTTAGAAGGATGGACGAGATCCACTATCACAGCTTTCCTGAGAAGGTGGCGTAGGTAAAGGGGTAATAATTTAATCCAGCCTCTGAAAGAGTCTACAAAGCACACCAAAATTGGTAATTGCAAATGGAGAAAAACTTAGACGTTTGAGACATTTTTGTAGTGATCTTAGATGCTCTTATGCTGGACACTTTGAACGTGTTTGGTATTCGCCTACGACCTGTCAATTTCAGGAGTTCATCTGAGACCCCAGTTATACCTCCACCAGGTCCTTGTAAGAACGTCGGACAAGAAGGGTAACACCACTGCATACCACCCACACCTATGCTATGGATTAAATGTTTGTGTCCACCTGAAATTATGTTGATGCCCTAACCCTCAATGTGATTATATTTGAAGATAAGGCTTTCAGGAGGTAATTAAGGTTAAATGAGGTCATAAATGTGGGATTCTAAACTGATGGGACTGGTGGCCTTGTAAGAAGAGGAAGAGATATCCCCCTACGCCCACCCCTCTCTCCCCTCCCCCACCATATGTGTGCACTGAGAAAAGGCCATGCGGGGACAAAGCAAGAAGACAGCCATCTGAAGACCAGGAAGAAAGGTCTCTCCAGGGATTGAATTGGTTGGCACCTTTATCTTGGAACTCTAGCCTCCAGAACTCTGAGAAAAAAATGTCTGTGGTTAAGCCACCCAGTCTGTGGTGTTTTTTTATGGCAGCTGACTAACACACCATAGCTGCTCAGACTTTACCGGGCACACACATCACCCAGGGATCTTGACAGAACACAAATTGTTGGGGGCTCCCCTGGAGAATTTGCAGTTGCTGTTGCTTGGGTCCCCAGACCACACCTGGAGTAGCGCTGACCTACACAACCCTAGGAGGGAGGCATCACGATTAGGACTCCACTGGAGCAGCTGAATGCTGCCCACCTGCAGGGGCCTGTCCCACAGGGCCTGCCACCTCAGCAAGGGCTTTATCTCCGTCAACCCCCGAGGGAGAGGCTCATCTCCTCTGATAGTTAATTTCGTGTGTCAACTTGCCTGCGACAAGGGGTGCCTGGATCACGCAGTATTTCTGACTGTGTCTGTGAGGGAGTTTTTGAATGAGCTGGGCATCTGAGTCAGTGGACTCGCTACAGCAGATGGGCCCTGCCCTACGTGGGTGGGGCTATGTGGGCGCCCTGTGTGGAACTTCTTAGCCTCCATGATCATGTCAGGCAATTTCTCATAATAAATCTGTTATTCAATCTCTCTATATCTAATAGGGTATATGCATATATCCTACTACTTCTGTCTCTCTGGAGAACCTGACTAGTATAGCTCTGTTCATGCAGGTGATCTCCTTTCTCTTAACCCTTTGGCTTGAAAGGTCAACATTACCGTCACTGCCCCCTCTGTGTAAGATGCAGGGGGTGGCACCTGCTCGGGGGCGGGCCCCAGGCTGGACATGGCGTGCCCTCCTTCGGTGCCACCTGCTTCCCTCCTCCCTTGCTGTCTGGTCACTGTCAGTCCTGTTGCCTCCCCCCGCTGACAGCTCTTACCCTGCCCTTTCCTTCCTACTCCCACTTGACCCGTGGTCAGTAGGTGTTTATCACCTTGTGTCTAGACTATTGCAACAGTCTCTCTACTGGCTTTTGCCTTCATTTCTCTTCTACTCAATCCGTTTATTCCGATCCATCAAGCATGTAGATATATGTTCATTACTTTCCCATAGACACTTCTCTGACTATTTTCTCGGCTTTCAGTGGCCTTCAACATCTCCCACAAGTCAACAGTAAATTACCTGTGTTCCTTTTCCAGTTAAAATATCTCCTGTTTTCCAGCCTCCAGGATTTCGTTCAGGCTGTTCCCCACTGAGGAATGCCTTCCCCCTTCTCTTCCTCATCTCTGCTTATCGCAACCGCATAAATTGTTAATATGGAGCTCCAAGGTCACCTCTCCTCTATGAAACATCACTGATTGTCTTCTGTGAAAATGCTGGTTTCCTCCTCTAAATTCCCACAGCAAATCGCTTGCATGATGTTTGTGACACATGTCCTGGATCCCCTTCTCACCAGGTATGTGAAGCTCCCCCAACAGATATGAGCTCCCTGGGGCAGAAACCCTGACGACTCCACCAAAATTCAGCTCAACATCTTGCACAGAGTAAAGGACCATTTTGTAGGTGGACTCCTGGAGGAATGGATGAACAGATGGATGGAGGAAAGGTCAAGATCATCAAGTGAAAAAATCATATTCTAGGCTCTGTGTGGTCAGGAAGGCTGCTCATCACATGCTTCAGGTTCTTTACCTTCTGCGCACCTGGGGGACTGGCTCTTTCTGGTCCCTCGTGGTTGGATGGGGCCATGTGCCTTGCTAGAGCCAATGAGCTGGGAGCAGAAGCGGCTTCTGGGCTGGACCATCTGCTTGTTGGGATAAAACCTTCCAGAGCCCGCTTGTCCACTGACATCGTGACGGGCAAGTTTGAGAAGGTGCCTGCTTCATCAGGCTGAGAGTCTCTCACTACAATGAGGAGACCCCCACACCTCCTCCCATGGTGGGTGTACTGTGTGCTTGTTCCCGGGGCACAGCCTCTCTATCCTAAGTGTACAGACCCCTGGGTCTCTCTCCCTCGCTGCCCATGTTCATCTCGTGCCCAAAGCTTCCAGCCATGACCACGTCCCTCTCTCCCCTACCTCGTGATGGTGACCTCTTATCACCGATCTTAGTTTAGTAACCTTATAGGACTCCCCTGTGTCTGAGGCTTTGCTTCCTATTTTCTGTTTACAGCTAATGACCCCTGAGGCCCACAGCTCACAGTGGGGGCCATCTGCCTGAGCTCTGGGCTCATTCCTGAGTAGGGATGGCTCACATTCTTGTGTGTTCACAGTGACTCCGGAACACAGATGCTCAGGAGGAAAAAAATCTTCCTGTTAAGAGTCTTGTCGCATTTTACAGTTTAGAATTAAGGCAAATGAAGAAATCATAGAGAAAGAGAAAAAATAACAGTGGGTTTTTTTTTTTCAGATAAAAAAATTGAGTCTTTGGAGGAGGAGATTTGGTGTGGTAGGTGTGACGCATTAGGTTGGTTCACTTGTTTTGCTTTTGTTAATGAGACCTGGGACTCAAGGGCACAGAATCTTTGGGATTAACATATACTCACTACTGTAAATAAAACAGATAAACAACAAGGACCTACAGTATAGCACAGGGAACTGTATTCAATACCTTGCAATAACCTACAATGGAAAGAATCTGAAAAAATATATATAACTGAATCACTTTGCTGTACACCTGAAACATTGTAAATCAACTATACAATTTAAAAAAGGCACATAATCTATTCTTTCATGTACTTTTTTTCTTTTTTGACTAGTGAAATGTAGTGGAGAAGGAAAGAAATGAGCACTTTTACCAAGGCTACTTTCACACGCGTTACCTGTAAACAGGAGATGTAACTTGCAGGGCTCAATGCAAAGTGAACATGTAGAGGCCCTTGTTCAAAAACTATTCAGAATTTCCAGACCAGGACAGCAGCACACTGATTTGAGCATGGCCTTCGCGAGTGCGGGACCTGAGTGAGGCCAGGGCTGCTCCCTTAGGAAGCCAGCCCTGCCTGTCACACGGTACCTTTCAAGATTCTAGAACATTTTGCTCTCACGCACTGTGTTCCTGCATTCTATTCTACGCCCTTGGAGAGTGCAGGGTGATGACAGCTGAGTTAGACCAGCAGCCTGAGGAGAAAGAGATGATGCAGAGAAAGAGAGGAACTCCCTCTTCGGCAGCTACCGCAGTGTCACAGGGAGGGCTGTGACAGTGACCCACACAAGGAGCAGAGGGAGGGACCTCTCCGGGGTCTGCCTTGCTTGCACTTCCCATCTGTGATGTTCATTTAAGCCTGTCAACCCCAGTATGCACACACATTAGACAACACCTGGGAGAGGCCATTTCTCCTCGGGTGTGCTGACATGCGGAAACGGACCATTCTCTACTAAGGGCCCAATAGTCTACATCTTTTATCATACAGGCTCCAGCAGAACCGTCATTAAAATTCATAATTGTGCTGCCACCAGCGATTTCCTGTTTAGTCACTTTCTTAAGACCCTGAGCCTGTTTTGCGTTTCCTTTCTCGCCATGCATTCCTGAGGGGTCTCAAAGATAAACTCTGAAGGAATGAGAGCCACTGAAGGTTTTTTTCCACCAAAGCTCTGTAAACAGGAGCTTCAGCGACGAAGGAGCAGCCCCCAGCAGTGGGAACCCTGCTTGGGTGCCGGGGAGTTGGTTCTCTGGGGGCGTGTTGCCCGGGGAGGGCAAGGCAGGCAGAAAGGCCATGGACGTGATAAGACGTGCATTTTATAAAAGGTCTCATTTTTCTCCAGCAGCCAGGGGAGGGGTGGATAAAAGCAGCGTTTTAAGAAGCAAGAAAGCTCAGTGCTGTTGTGATCTGCATGCAGAAGTGCTTGAAATTTTGTCGTGGCGATTATTTAAAAGACAGCGCCCAGTCCACTGATGATCAAGGGCTCGACCTCCGGACGGTCTGGCAAGGTGCCTGGAATCCACAGGAAGGAAGCCAAGAGAGGGAAAGAGGGGTGCTCCTGCTTTCCACCAGCTAGCTCCAGCCCTCTCCCTTCCGCCCCGTTGTCCTGAGGATGCCGAGCTGCTGTGGAATAGCTGGGAGGGAAAATCAACAGAGGATCGCTCCGCGACTTCCAGCGTGATTTATTAGAGCGTGTGTCTTGCGGCTGCAGCTGCCTGTCCAGGTAATGACACACGAGGCGTGATTAAAGTGCGCGTCCTTAAATCAAAGCTGTGCCAATGGTCAGAAAAGGCAGCAAACGGCCCTGGGAACTTGCTCATCCCTCTGATGGGAGGACGTTATTAGGACAAAAAGGGGCCTGTTATCCTAACAAGATCAAGCCTTGCATGGGGAGCCTTCTCATGTCTGCAGGATTTACCTGAGCTCCTCGTGGAAGCCTGAGAACCAAAGGGGGCTGGGAACGTGCCCATCACAGCTTGCTGGGCATCTGCTCTGCCTCTTGCAGGGAGGCCCGTGGGGTAAGGAACAGGCAGGAAAATTTTGCCAGGTGCCCGTGGCACAGTCTGCCTCTCCCTGTTTCTCTCCCTCCAGCTTGCTGCTGGCAGGTAGGGTGACCGGGCAGTCAGAGCTCATAAATTCCCCTTCCCTTGATCCCAGGAGTGAGGAAGACTTTGGACATGGGCCTCTCTGAGCAGGGAAAGTGCACCTCTGGTTTGCTGTGGGCTCTATGCCCCTCAGCCTTCTGAAACTGGACAGACCAATGATGCTTTCGGCTGTCAGACTGACCTAGCCACGAGGGGGATGGGAGTGGCGGAGAGAGAACAGTCTTTGATTTTGGGTGAGATCGAGGTTCCTGTCCCTTAAAGATTCAGTAAGAAGCATGTCCAGGGGATCTGAGTAAACTCGGGCAGGAGTCCCACTGTCATTTTTCCCATGTCCAACAAGGAGCATGGGTCTGCCGAAGCAGAGGCCCCAGCAGAACAGGACTTTGGGGTGAGTGGGGGTACCGAACTCAGGACTTGGGGGCAATGAGAATTAACATGGAGGAAGAACACAGAATAGTGATCAAGACTCTGAAGAGCAGAACGAGAAAAACAGGCACAAGTCATAATGTGTAGGCTGGAAGAGCAAAGGATTAAACCTCAGCTTCTTAACTTCCTGCTGTGGGAGGACTCCCGTGGACACTGAATTTTTAATGCTAAAACCGAAGGTCTCAGGCAAACCAGGACAGCTGGTCACCCCACATGTGACCTTGAGTCCATCTTAACCTGCAAGAACATCAGGTTTATCATCTGAAATATGGCAAACAGTCACCCAAACTGCAGCGCTGTTGGAAATTAGCATATAACTATATTGAAAGTGTCTAGTATGTTTCTTAGAAAAATGTAGGAATTCCATAATAGTATTATAAAAAATAATATTCAGGATATTTCAACTAGAACAAGATGCCTGTAAAAGTAGTGAGTTCTCCATCAGTGGATGCATTCAAGTCAAGGCTACAGGAGATTTTCGCCAGGTCGTTGGAGGGAGTTGAAGCCTAGAGCAGGACCAGGGGACTGGGTGAGGACCCTCCCTGCCGGGGAGTCCAGACTTCCCAGACTGAGAGTCTGCAGCATTGCAATCAAGGCCATATAAGGAGCCAATGTTCCCAGAGGTTCCTGGAGGTTGTGTGTGAAGGCTGCTGTCTCTCTGAAGCATGGGATGTACTGGGTCTCCAGGGCAGGAGTGACTCAGGAACTCTCTTCGCAGCCTGGGATGCTGGCATTGCAGCTTCGGGGAGCCCAGACTTGAAGCGGTCATGACCTGATGGGGAAACACAGAGGTACCGTGCAGCCACTGAGTGATGAAGAGGGAAACAGGAGCCCCAGGCCAGGAAGGGGCACAGTGCCTGTCTGTGGCGACAGAACCCAGAGGTGGTGCTGGCTCCTGAGCAGCCCAGAGGTGGTGCTGGCTCCTGAGCAGGAGACCCCAATCCCACCAGAGCCTGCATCAAGGTCGGCCCTTGGAGCCAGGCCACTGGCACTGTTCCCTAGAGGAGGGAGACCTCTGTGCTGACACAGGTCTCAGGCCTGGCAGAGCTGTTCTGACTGATCACTGTGGTCTCCTTGTTGATTTTTAAGCCCTAGCGTGCTGACACCTCCTGTTTTTGCCGATTCTATTCACAGTGACCTTGACCTCATGACCTTTGCATTTAAATCCGAGACTGCACATGTATTGATACTTGCAGGATTCTGCAATTCCAGGGCTCAGGCAGACAGAATGAACTAGGGAAGGCTGGGAATTCATGGCCTCTGTTCTGAGCTTAATCCATGCAGCGTCTGGGAGCCTCAACATTCTTCCTGTGTCTGTGTCTCTGAAACATTCCTACAGGGATAAAAAGTTTTGGTGTTTTAAGGAGAAGTCAGGGGCGTGGGTTAGGAATGTGGGGAAAGGGAGAGGAAGACTACTGCATTTAAGGATGGATGGGGGCAGGAAAGGAGGGTGTAAAGAGACGGGAGGAGGTATATGGTACTGCATGGTGAGCTGGGAATGAAAAGATTTAAGTTATCTTGGTGCATCTTCTGTGGTTTGTTTGATAATTGTTTTTACATTCCACACTCATGGTGGACGTGTGTGATGAATGGCCCGCTAATGTAGTGTAAAACGTGGACATATTACATTTCCTCAAGAAGAATCAACCCAGAATTTCTGAATCCCCGGACAGCCTCACTGTGGCCACCTTTTTATCTCTGCTGCTAATCTGAAAGGGCAACTCTCCCTTTAAGACGCCGCTGAAGTGCCGGCGATGGCTCGGTGATGGCTGCTGCGCTACGCGGGGTCGGGCTGGCGTTCCCAACCTCACTGCTAATGAGAACGTTTGAAAGATTACTGACAGGCCATGTCCATGGAGGTTGCTGGAAGTAATTAAGCACCGCTTCAGTGAAGGGCTGCATCGGCACGTTCAAGACTTGAATGATACACGAGTGAGAGGCTGGGTTGGGAGCGTGTGTTGCCTGCCCCGGGGTCTCCAAGACCCTCTCCTTCCTTCCTGGCATCCTTTCCCTGGCAGTCAGGTCAGTTTCAGGGACAGCTGAGGCCACCAAGCACGAGCTCAGTCTCCATCCTGTGATACCACGGGATGTGCAAGGGAGGCCTCTCTGCAGATTTCTGGGCTCCCACATCCTTGTTCTGGAGCATGTTGCCTGCTCTCTCTTTTGGCTCCCATGAAAGGTAATGTAGGAAGCTCTGCTGCTGCTGCAGCTTTGGAGATAATAAGAAGGCAAAACTGGCCACCAAGGACGGGGCTAAACTGACACAGGACCAGCCAAGTGATGGAGAGTGCAGATCACTAAAAAGCACGTGGCAGAAAAATACTGAATGATAGAAAAATGTCGACCATATGTAGATGAGAACAAAGGGTAGGTTATTCAAGGGGAAGTTCAGATGATTCTAGTTAGAGAAAAATGTGTAAGCACATGTAAGCAGGGAGAAAAAGCAGACAACATCCTTGTAAGTTTTTGGAGAGGAAGGCTGTTTCCCACTACTCCTGCTGGGTGCCTCCTCGGGGGGTCAGATAACTCTCATCTCTCCGTCATTTCAACTCAAGGGAGCAGTGACTTACGCTTAGTAGTGAGTTTGGACGGAGGCACCAGGCATATTTTGCTCCATCCTTTTCTCCGCGTTTTGCTGGGAGCTGGCAGAAACACGCACCGTATGGTGGGCAGGTTCTCCCACCAGTGATCCTGCCTCTGACACCCACACCCTCAGGGAGTCCCTTCCTCTTGAGTGTGGGGCGTCACTTCCGTGTTCAGGTTATATGAGATTCTAACTCCCGACGTGAGACTCTCCGCTGCCTCCTCAGCTTGCATGTTCGGGGGAAGCAAAGCAGCCGTGGTGGAGACATAATGTGCTCAAGGAATTAAGGGTGGCTTCTGGCCAAGAACCAAGCGGGAACTTGCAACTGCAGGGAACTCAGTTTTGTCATCCACCACATGACCTCAGCATCAGAGCCTTCCCCAGTGGAGCCTTCAGACGAGACCTCGGCCATGGCTGACACCTTGATGGCAGCCTTGAGGGAGACACTGAAGGAGGCTCAGGTTAGCTGTACCTGGACTCCTGACCCAAGGACACTAGGAGATGATAAACGTGTGCTGCTCTAAGCTGCTAAGTCTGCAGTAATTTGTTACAAAGCCATTAGTTACATCTGATTTATATTAGATGACTAATACACCCCTTCATGCTGTAAAGGATGCGCGGCGGGTCTGCACTTTGGTACGGCACAAGGGCCAACAGGGTTCCAGGGCTGCTCAGGACCGCCTGTGTGCAGTGTTGGATTCCTGGCACAAGTTAGGAAGCTCCTTTGCCCAGAGATGTAAACAGCACTGTCTCATGACACTTTGGTCAGTGACAAATGAGACATTATTTTTGTTTGTTTGTTTTCTTTTGTTTTATTGTGGTTTTTCAGGTAACGCTGATTTATAACACTATATGAGTTTCATGTGTACAACATTATATTTCTATTCTGTATAACTTACATGCTCACCACCAAAAATTTATTTTCTATCCATTAGCAGTTGATCCCCTTTACACATTTTACCTTCCCCCCACCTCTTTCCCTCTGGTAAGCACTACTCTGTTCCCTGTTCCTACATGTTTGTTTTCGCTCCACTTGGTTTGTTCATTTATTTTTCTTTTGTTTGTTTGTTTTTTATATTAAGCGTGAGTGAAATCATATGGTATTTGTCTTTCTCCACCTGATTTATTTCACTTAGCATAACACCCTCAAGGTCCATCCATGTTGTTGCAAATGGCAAGATTTCATCTTTTTTATGGCTGAGCAGTATTCCATTGTGTATGTATACCACATCTTCTTTATCCATTTATCCACTGATGGGAGCTTCAGTTGTTTCCATGTATTGGTCATTGTAAATAATGCTACGATGAACATGGGGGTAGAGATATCTTTTGAGGTTACTGTTTTCATATTCTTTAGATACCCAGAAGTGGGATAGCTGAATTATATGCTAGCTCTGTTCTTAACTTTTGAGGAGAGATGCTATTGTTTGACTCCTTTGTCTCATTCACATTTTTCAGACCTTGGGCAGGCAAAAGAGAGATACTTCTCTGAGATCTACTTTAAAACACCATCTTTGAATGTTAGGATCAGGCGAGACTTTTCTACTTTTTCACTTATTCCATTTAAAAAGATCTGGGAACCTGTACAATTATTATAATCAGAAAAAAAGTATTTTACTAAAAAGGGCCAGCTAAGTGGCCAAGAAAATACAAGTCGGTGCTAAGAAGGACTTTCATTATTGCCTTTGATTTGGTTTCTATGACACAAGCTGTCCTTAAACCATCTAAAGAATACTGGGACCACGTTCCTCCCCAGGGCTTACTAAGCTCTGCTACTTCCATCCATCACCCCAGTCCCCATTCCTTCCCAGTGCATAAAACAAAATTGGGATAAATAGGGAAGGAAGAGGAAATAGTCTTGAGTTATGAGAGAGTGCTATGATTTGTGTCACCTGTCCCCCCCAAACCCAAGTGAGGGGGGCTGCAACAGAATCACTCATAGAGGTCAGAGTGCCAAGAGGGTAGGAGAATGGAATTCATACTCCCCAACTGCTACTTTCAGTGGGAGGTGACATGTTTATCTATCTTACACCTACCTGAGCAGGGAGAAGTAAATCAGAAGGAGAGAGATGTCAGGTGGAGAGAAAGCCAGTACAAGGATGCATGAGGTACCACGGCACTGCAGAAACTGTTTGGGCTTGGTTGATACCTTGTCTAGGATGGCTGGTTACCAGTAAGAGTCCAACAGCAAAAGCTGCTGTATGGGCTTGGAGAACACCAGAGAGGAGGGAGCAGTGATTTATCTCTTAGCCATCCCCCTGAAAATCCCCTGCCAAATAAGTCACACATATTCTCAGAATGGAGCCAGTGTTGTCTGTGTAATATAATAAAGAATATATCTTGTCTTTGGCCCTGGGTCTTGTCATGGAGCTTCAAAATCCTTGGAAATTTCGGAATGCAGAGAATGTCTTTTGTTATTCATAATGAACTCCTTCCTGCCTGACCTGAGTTTATCCTAATGAGGTAACTCTAGGTGGGCCCTCTGACAGTTTCAAGGGAGGGGCTGGTCCTGCCTGAAAGACAAAGCCCCTGATTAGTGAGTGATTAGAGGGCTGTAACTTTCAGTCTGGGGAAGGGAGAGGGGCTGGAGATTGAGTTCCACTATGATGTAGTCAGTCATGTCTCAGTGGCGAAGCTTGAATAAAAACTTTGAACAATGAGCCTTGGAGAACTTCCTGATTTTGAACATATCGCTGTACTTGGAGGGTGACATGCCCGACTCCATGGGGACAGAAACTCCTGTGCTCAGGACCATTCCAGATCTTGTGCAATGCACCTGTTCATCTGTCTGTTCATTCATATCCTTTTACTAGAACACTGTTAAGCATAGCACTTTCCTGAGTTCTGTGAGTCATTATATCAAATGATCAAACCTGAGGAGGTTGTGGGAAGCCCCTAATTTGTAGCTGACCATGCAGAAGTATGGGTACCCTAGGGATACCACTTAATGCTGGCATCTGAAAAGAGGACAGTTCTGTGGGACTGAGTCCTTTAACTTCGTGGAATCAGAAACTAGGTGTGGGTAGTTAGTGTCAGAATTGAATTGAATTGAAGGATACCCAAGTGGTGTCAGAGAATGGGGTTGGAGTGTAGGCTATTTGCCACACGGAGAACTTTGATGGGTAAGTATTAGAGAAACACTGCAAGAGTGAAGATAAATAAGGGCTCCTTGGTCCCTCACCAACTCCTCCTATAATCCAACTCAAGACAAGAAAGTGAACCAGAATGAAAGACCAAACCTTTCAGCCATGGGGAGGGTGCAATGTCACAGTTTATATCAGACTGGCCATTATGATATGAGGAAATAGAAAATTCTGGGACCTGTCTGAGAAGTTGTCACAGTAGATTCAATGGAACCCAGTTGAAGGTAGTCATGGGGGAAAACAAAAATTGATTCATTATGCTTCTCTCCACCCCATCAAGACCAGACCTTTCAGTAATTCTCATCATCTAAAATGTATAGTTGACATTATTCAAGGTATTTGATTATTATAATCATAAGTTTTTCTAATCACTAAAAGCATACATCACACCAACCTCCAAGGGATGTGAGGCCCATTGCAACCTGACACACAGAAAGAAGGTGACTGGGTGGTGCAAAGCCCAGGCTTCCAGCCTCAGCACAAGACAGCTCTGAAGGGCCAGATCAGCTTCAGAGCTCTCCGTAGGATCAGCAGAGGCCCCACTTGCACCTGCACCCCAACTTCTCCTTCTGTCCTTACCTCCTGCCCTCCCTCAGAGGTGCTAACCCCAAGCGCTCTGCAATCAGCTTCCTGCACACGAAAACAGCAGGTATCCAATGCATTTTCCAACTTTAAAATGGGGTAGTCCCCAATTAAAAGGCAGCAGACCCTGAGCATCCGTTGAGAACGTTCTCAGTTCTAACTCTGTAAAAACGACGTGGGACTTCCATGGCATGTTAGAATCTATGACTTCATGGAAGCAGACATTTAGGTTGTGGGTACTACAGGGTGAATGTGAAAACACAGTCCTTCCTGAGCTGCCGACCACTAGCACCAAAGTCCACATTTGTCAGCGTCCTCCAGGGAAAGAACCCACAGGATGGAGGTATAGATAGATGTGTGTTAAGGAACAGGCTCATCTGGTTATGAGGGCCGGGGGCAGGTTGGCAGGTGGGTGGGCTGGAGACCCAGGGAAGAGTCGCCTTTGCAGCTCCAGTGAGAAGGCAGACTGGAGGTAGAATTCCTTCTTCCTCTGGGCAACTCAGTCTACTTTCTCTAAGGACTTTCAACTGATTGGATGAGGCCCACCCACATTATAGAGGGTAATTTGCTTTTCTCGAAGTCTATTGATTTAAATGCTAATCTCATCCAAGAAATACCTTCAGAGCACTATCTAGACTGGTGTTTGACCACACAACTGGGCACCATGGCCTAGCTGAGTTTACACATAACGTTGACTGTCACAAGGTCACCCCTTGTCAACCCGGCACCCGTACGCATTTCTTTACACTACATTTATTCTCTGAATAAAGACAATAGCAAGCTCATACTTCCACTTGGCCTGACACAACTGTCCTGTGTAAGACCACAGACACTCTACTCTGTTCCTCAGAAGAGGATGCAAAGCACCTGGGGGCTGTTCACTCTCCCCTTTGATATCTTGTGACTTAAATACGATAATTTAAAGTCAATGCATCTTATATTCTACGAGAAGGAGATAAGAGAGAGCAGAACACAAAAGTAATCGTTAGACACACACACTTACACAAACCCCAGACCCACTGCCTGACACCTGTCCCTCATGAGGGACAGGACTGCATGAGCAGAAGAGATTCACTTAGAATCTGTACAATAACAATAACAACCTGTGAAGAAATTATTACACTCCTACTTTTTACAGCTGCAGGAATCAATTAAAGTGGCGCTTGAGAAGGGGAGGCTTATCGGAGGTCTCAGGAAGTGATCCTGGAGACAATTATTTTATTAGTCATAGGCTTATACTGTCCTTTCTCCTGCCTTCAACACACAGCCAAGGTACAAAGGTGTGATGACAGTGGCAACAATCAGGGGATTCTGCACATGTTAATGCAACTGATGGTCTCCGAATGCCCTTTTCTCCTCATTCGTTTCACAAAGCAATGTGCCTTCCCCTTGTTGCATTATCAATAGGCTTTAAGCAAAAGTGCTTTTTTCTCTCTTTTTCACATTTAAAACGAATGGCTATAGACTCAGAATTGCAAAGCAAGTCTGACTCTATTCTGTTTCCCTTTTCTAGCAACGGTCTGGTCCATTCTGTGCCAAATCTATAGATGAGCCACAGAAGACTGGGTGTGTGACCTAAGTCTCTGGGGAGAAAATACTATTCTCCAGTAGCCCTCAGCAGTATATGAAAAGTGAAGAAATGATGAAAAACTAAAAATATATGTTCCGAAACTTCTACTCAGGGTCTTCAATGGTCTGGCCTCAGCTTTCTTGCTCATCCCCTCCTGTGTTCCTTCCTGCTGCAAATAATGGGGAGAAACAACTTATGAGGCCCAGAGTAGGTTATTCTCAAAGGACATGAACACATGAAATTGTTTCCAAGCTGAATGTCCAGGAAAAGAATGGTTGTAAAAGTGATGCCAAACCACAGAGGGAAATACGATGCACCTGTTAAAAAGAGTGAGATGGAACTATGTATATTTATCTAGAAAGACAACTAGGATTTATTGTCAGCCGAAAAAGCAGATGCAAACCGATAGATCTCGTGTGATTTCATTTTTTTAAAGAAAAAGCTGACATGTACAAATACACCCATGAGGAGAAAGGACAGAAGAAGGGGTCATGCAGCTCCTCCAGAGTGCAATGCAGAGTCCTTATCAGCTGTAAGGACTTCACCACCTCTTCCTGGAGCTCTGTTCTCTACCCCAACAGCATCTCTGAAGAGACCCACCAAGCTTTCTGTACTTCAGGCCTTTGCACTGGCTCCCCTCTCATTGACAGTAAAGACTCCACTCTAAGCAAGTATAGAGGCTAAAGAATAAGGTAGAGGAAGCAAGGCAGGGACTTCTCAGTACAGGCCAGATCCCAAGGCACCACCCAGAGATGAGAATCAGGCCACCCCAGCAGGAAGCGATGCTTCTGGGACCATAAGTGATGGGTGCTCTTCATTTCCTTAGAGAGAAGACTAAAATTAGAATCAGCTAAATGCTGTTTATCTCCCAGTTCTTCTTAGAGAAAATAAGAGTATTGAGTCAGCCATTCTCAATGATGTTTCCTCTGCCATGCTTATAAAATCTTGTGTAGTCCTTCAGTGTATAATATAAAACACTGACAATTAAAACCATGGCTCTGGTGTCCAGAATGAGCTAAAAATCAGGTATCTGTTCTGCTCACACAGCCTCACACAGAGGGAAGAGGATCTTACCTGCCTGTGTGTATATGGGCTGTGGTCCTCCATAACAGCCCTTAAAATCAGCAGCTAAACGGATAGATGCACACGTGTGAATACCTAACTTGAGGTGCTGGAATCAACTGGCTAAGGGTGTGGGGATTTAAATAGAAAGTGGGAAAATATATATTCAAAGGCTCACTGCCCACCCCCTCTCTGTCCTTCTGATACAGCCATGTCTGGAACTGCAAAAAGTGGATGGCTTGTCACTGCCCTGGCGGCCGCAGGCATCCCTCCATGACTCGCCATTGCATTACAAATGGTCATCAGCAACTCTTCTCTGGGGCTGTTGTCTTTGGATGCATCCTAACATGAGTAGTTCAGGTTGTCCCTGCAGAAGGCCAAACCCGGGAGTCCCCAAGACACAAGTGAGCATCACAGCCCAGATACCCACACTCTACATTGGTATAAATTGTCAGAGGGAAATCTCTAAGCCTCACCTTTCTGTAAGCTTATTTCCATGCACCTGTTCACAAGGGCCATGACAGATCAGATGAATCATAAGCTTGTTTCAGCTGAGCTCACAATAAAAGTCCAGTAGCCCTTGAGGACAACATTTATCTGTAGCTGCTTTTCTTAAGTTATTCCTAAACAAAACCATCCATTGTCTTCTGCATCCTTTTCCAAAGGAATTATGTTAAAACCAATGACGTGACAGCAATGATTAAGAGCCACGAGAGAGAGAAAGGCAGCCCCTGATGTCCAGGAGCTGAGCTGGCTGGGGGTTCCCACTGGGTCTTTGGTGTTCTCTCGTTGAATGTAAACAACTTCACAGAACAGAGCAGACGAGGCCACTCTGTGACTGAGATGGATCAAGATGAAGCAAGCCCACCCCTTCATCATATCTGAATACAGACAGTAGCATGAACGTTATCCAAATATACAACACAATGGCCAAACAGCCCCTCTCCTGGATAATATGAGTGACCACTGCATCTTTACTAACCACAGCTACGGGCTGACTCTATTCCTCCCCACTTATGGATGAGATTCGCTAAGACGCCCAATCATAGAATCACCCCCACTGCCAACAGCATCCAATCCAGAGCCAAGTGCTGCTTCCTTGACCCTTCCCCAGATCACCTGACATAGGCCCATGTATATAATACATCCTTTCTGACACCTTCTTAAGACACCTCCCTGGTCCCCACGGTGTGTGTTCTCCCTCAGGACAAGAATAAACCCAACTTGTTCCACTACCTGTGTATAGCTGGTGGGCCATGGATGGAAGGCATGGACAGAAACGAGGTGGGAGTGCAGAGGTCTGAGAGCCCAGCCCAGATGCTCGACTGACTGCCTGGTACGTGCAGGAACTCAGCAAATGTTTTTGAATGAATGAAAGAACTAGTCAGCTAGGGTTGGACTAAACTGCTAAACTGCTATCTAAAGCACCTGACCATTTTACATTCCCACCAGTAACGTACAGTGTTCCAATTTTTCCACATCCTTGCTAACATTTGTCTGTTTTTTTTGTTTTGTTTTTTGCCATCCTTGTGGCTATGAAGTGGTATCTTATTGTGGTTTTGATTTGCATTTCTCTATGACTAATGATGTTGAGCATCTTTTCATGTGCTTAGTGGTCATCTGTGTCTTCTCTAGATAAAAGTCTTATCGAATCCTTTGTCCATTTTTTAAATTGGGTTATTTGTGTTTTTATTGTTGTGTTGTAAGAGTTCTAGATGCAAGTATCCTATTAGATATACGATTCACAAATATTTTTACACATTCTCCAAGCTGTCTTTTCATTTTCTTGATGCACGAGTGTTTTTATTTTTATGAAGTTCAAATTATGTAATTTTTCTCATGTCACTGACATAAAAATTTACTCCAATATTTTACTCTGAAAGTTTTATAGTTTTAGCTGTTGCATTAAGTCTATTATCTGTTTTGAGTTAGTTTTTGTATATGGTGTGAGGTGGGGATCCAACTTTATTCCTATGTTTTGGGTGATTTATATGTTTATACTAATTCATTTCATGCCCATAACAACAGTCTGAGATGACTGGAGAAATAAATAACTAAAACACATAAAGCTTATGTAACTTGTCCACGGTACACAGCTAGCAATTAGCAGAGCTAACCAGGAAGTTTGACTTGAGATCTCATTTTCTTAAATATCTTTCCCTCAAATGAAATTGTTATTTCAGAAAGTAAGGACAGGATGAAATGCTCAATGAATGATGTTAGGACAACTGACTAACCATGTGTGGAAAACATATAAGCTCTGACTTATAATTTACATCACAATAAATTCTCCCTGAAGGGAGAGCCAGTAATGACTAAAGTAGATTAAACAATATGCAATCTGCTGAGAGAGAAAAATGATGGAAGAAAAATGATCCAAGTACCAGAAATCTTGATATTGGGACAGTATCAAGTGGGTTAACATATGTGTCCTAGAATAAGAGGCAAGAAAGAATAGGACAAAAAAAAAAAAAAAAGAGAATTAGTGGAAAAAACGATGGTTGTAAACACCTCAGGTTTGAAGAAAGATATCAGCTTAAAGGTCCAAGGAACTCCTCAATCCAAATCTACACAAATACAAAGGAAACAATGCTCAGGTACATCATAGTCACACTCTGAAATCCCAAGAGAAAGAAAATCTTAAAAGCGGCCAAACAAAAATGACTCATTAAGTATAGGGGTGGTGACCCTGAACTGACACTAATTTTTAAAGAACCAAAAGACTACCCTGGCCCAACGATCAGGGTAGGGGCTTTTTTTAGGTCGGGGAATCAGTGTGTTTTGGTTTAGGGCCAGCTTGCAGTGGACATAACAAATCTTCAAATTCATCTTGTGGTTATTTCCTCAGTTCCAGGATGCTTACTTGGAATAGATAAACCCAGTAACCAGCAAAATAAATACCCACATGGTTCTCAAACTGTTGAGTGAGGTCTATCATGAGAGGAGAGGGTGGTGGAAACCACTAGCACTGCTTCTTGCTATCAGCTTAGTAAACTAGAAGCAAGAGTGCAAATCTGGACAGACTGCAGAAATGTGTACCAGGTGAACTGGGGAAGTAGGTGGGGTTAGGGGTGGGGACGGAGACTCAGGAGAGAAGGAGAGCTGGTCACGGGTGAGGGTCTCCTAAAGGAACCCTGAGCCCTAACAGCTCAGAATGGGGCCTTGAGGGACATGTATGGGTTCCTGAGCAGCGCCCCTCTAACCACAGGGCATGAGAAGTAGAGTCGGAGTGAACGCCTGGGACACTGTGGGAGATGCAACCTTCCCAGTCTCCCCCCTGGGACAGCGGCAACTGTTCCCACCTGCTCTGCCAGAGGCTCCCCGGCCTCTCTCCGTGCCTCCTATAAGTCAGACATAACCTACAATTATGAGTGTTATTGTCCAAATTAGATAAGGGTTTAGAATAAGTTGTAGCTATAGTTGTTATAATGCTTTCCCTCTGCTCAAAATCCTCCAGCGGCATTTTATCACATTTAAAATCAAGTCCAAAGTTTGACCATGGATCTAGCCCCTGCCTAGCTCTATGGCCTCATTTTGTTCATTGCACTCCGAGCGCAATGGTTTCCCCACTAGTTCTCAGATGTAACCCACTTCTACCTCGAAACTTTGCACTTGCCATTCCATCTGCTTGGGCTGCTCTCTCCAAGCAGGTGCACACCTCGTTTCCTTACTTCATTCTGTTCTCTGCAGGGCATTATGTTACCTCCTCATATGCATGTCCTTCTCCCCATGGGGATGTACGCTTCATGCCGGTAACCTTGTTCAAGGCATAAGCAGTGTCTAGTGCAGTCCCTGACATCAGGTGAGACTCAGTGAATACTGCTGATGGGATAAGCGAACAGATCTGACAAGGGGCAGCTGGGGGACCAAGAGGGGATCCTGTGGGTCATTAGGCAGTGACCCCATGGCCAGAGGCCAGATGGGACTGTAGGCATCTCAGCGGATGCCAGCACGGAGGGTGACAGATAACTGAGGACCCACAGCACTGATGCCACCGCCCCCAGGAGGCCATGGGAGAGGAAAGATCTTAAATCAACTGAGAAACCTTGAAATAGAAAAGGTTACCTCAAACTGGCAGAAATAACTTTTCAGTTGCTGGGTAGAAGGGGGCCTCCAAACAGAAGAAGGAAAAAGACGTAAGTAAGTAAGGGGAGAAAATACACGTTCTTTCCCTCGGAGGGATACCGGCCCCAGTAACATCGAAGAAATGCTGCTGGTATTCACCACTCCCCCTCCACCAGGTACCGACCTCCCTGCTCTGGGATGTGCCCGAGGCCTTCGGGTTGCCACTGACCCTCAGCTGTCATTCCTCCACAGACCTCTCTTACCCCAACCCAGAGCATCATGCTATGAATGCCAATTTGGATGTGGGGTTCCTGAACCCAAATGAGACTCCTCAACCTCTCAGGGGTATTGAGCTCAGCCTGACTTGCTGGGGGAGCAGTATGATTGAGCTGAGCCCCATTACCTGCTGATGATCTGTCCACTTCCTATCTAGTTTGGATGCCTCCAGCCACAAATAAGAAAACCCTGACCCACACCGGCTTAGACAGAAAAGCAATCAAGTAATTGGTCCTCTCACAGTGATGAATTCAGAGGCGGGGGGGACTGCAAATGCGGTAGCTTAGGGATAAATCTCAACTTTTCTGGTTTTCTTGACTCTACCTTCCTTTATGTTTTGGTTTATCCTCAAGATGGTGCTAAAATGGTTGCCATGATAGAGTATCTGGAGGTATCACCTCCAGATAGGGCCAAGGATTAAGAGATGAACATCTCCTGCTGAGTTTACAATTAAGATTAAGGAAATCTTTTCAAAAATATCACAGAAGATTTCTTACATTTCATTGACCAAAACTGGTCACATGCCCATCCTTAAACCAATTATGCCCAGAGGGAGAAGGCTGCCCTTGGTTGGTTCAGACTAGAGTTCACATCCACTAGTGTAGACAGATTAGGATCTACCTGCTGGAGCAGGTGACCTAGCTGTGGTGTGCTTCCCTCAAACACAAGGTTCTGCAAAAGATCTCTGTTATCACTGAGTGCATTTGTGTAACAAAGTACCACAGACTGGTGATTTAAAGAAGAGAAATTTATTCTACCACAGTTTTGGAGGCCAGAAACCCGAAATCAAGGTTTTGGTAGGGCCATGGTCCCTCTGAAGACTCTAGGGGAGAATCCTTCCTGGCCTCTTCCAGCTTCCCTTGGCTGTGGAAGCATAACTCCAATCTCTGTCTTCACAAGACTGATTCACTCCATGTCTGTGCCCAAATTTCTCCTTTTTGTATGACAGCACTATGATCGGATTGAGGGCTGCACGACTCCAGTAATACCTCCTTCTAACTCATTCCCTATGCAAAAAACCCTGTTTCCAAATGAGGTCATATTTGGAGATACTAGGGGTTAGGACTTCAATATATGAATTTTAAGGGGACACGAATAAACACTTAACACTGAGAGAGGAGGGGAACTGAAATGGGGCTGGCAACAAATAGTAGCTGCTCTAGTAGCCTTCCCATCTTACAGATCCCTTCTTAACCCCAAAGACTCTTTAGCTGGGAGACTCTCAGGCTCACTGAAGAAGAGAAATGCAAACGTTTAGCTGCCCTACCTGGAAGGAGCCACCATCCAGCATTGGCATTACAGCCACTTGGGGTCTCCCACCAGCTCACAGGTCCCCCTATGTTTTTCCACACTTCCTTTCCCATGTATGTCCCCATCCTCTACTTCTGAACACGGACAAGGCCATGAAAGCTGCAGATACTTTTGACAACTGGGCTTCAGACTATGAGTGCGTGCATACGTGTAAGATAAGGTCAGGGGGTTGCTGGTGGGCTCCACAGTTATGGAAGTGTGTAAACTGGGTGATTTGGACTCAGGGACACCTTGCAGTCTCTGACCGGCACAGATGTGTCTCGGGCGCGGGTGTAATTTGGGAATGATGATGACAATAATACCAGCATTCACAGCCTCCACCTAGAGAATACCTGCTACTTGCCTGCACCCACCTAATACCTAAGCTCTTCTGTGTGATGGCTCATGTCAGCCTCACAGCAACCCTGAGAGGAGAGAGAGGTCTGTGGTTGTCTTTGTTTCATGTAGGCTTGCACGGAGGGTGAGTCACCTGCCCCAGGGCACAGGGTTGGAAGGGGCGGAACCTCCGCAGTGTGAGTCTGGAGCCGGACTGCTGACCACAGGGGTATATGCCTTTGATTCATTTATGTTTCTTCTGCTCCAAGGCTGCAATAAGAGTGTGGACATGAAGCAAAGGTGATGAAGTGTTAAAACCCAGTTTTCAGTAAAACCTAGTTTTCCACTGATTCATGGCTGTTTATTCCTCCTCAGCTCTTGTGACCCTATTGTCGTGTACTGGACACTTCCATCCGGATGCTCTGAGATACCCTGCATGAAAAGCACGACACACAGTCTTCATTTCAGGCCATCCCGGCTGTGATTTTCTAGAACAGTCGTGCTGACCTTGTTTTGCATCAGGAATCCCTTTTTTTTTTTTTTGTGGTACGCGGGCCGCTCACTGCTGTGGCCTCTCCCGTTGTGGAGCACAGGCTCTGGACATGCAGGCTCAGCGGCCATAGCTCACGGGCGCAGCTTCTCCGCGGCATGTGGGATCCTCCCGGACCGGGGCACGAACCCGTGTCCCCTGCATCGGCAGGCGGACTCCCAACCACTGCGCCACCAGGGAAGCCCAGGAATCCCTTTAAAGATATAAAGGCTACAGTGTTTCTTCCCAGAAAACACACACATTTTTGCATATGATTTCAAGGGATCGCACAATCCCACAGGATCAGCTACAACCTTCAGGGGCCCAGGAGCCAAGGTTCTGAAGGCTTCATTTAGAAGCTCTCAAATTAAAATAATAGAGGGAAAGCAGCATTAGACTGAGATACACACAAGCAATCTTGACAGTTTAAGGAACAAAAAAACTGTAATTTAGTGTTTTTATGTAGGCAAACTTTACTCCCGCTACTTCTGTGAGCACAAAACAAAGGAAAAAAACAAGCATGTATCTCTTGTTCTTAAAGAGTGGCCTTTACAGAGTGACCAGGAGGAACCTGGGAGCACCCTGTGGAAGGGACTGAGGCCACTGCAGCCTCACTGTGGGGCAGCCCAGGGTGTCGCCCCTTCCTTCCCTTCAGAGACCACAGAGCAGCACTTCAGGTGTTCCCGCAGATACCTGTACATCCCAGAGGCAGCACATGAGGGCGGGAAGTAACAGAGGGTGGATGGACTATCGAAGGCTGTTTATGGATTCTTTTATTTTACAGGCGGGGGGGATGGGTTATTGTATTCCAAGCCCAACACCCACTCCGGCAATAGCAGGACATCAGGTGGCCTGAGGTCAAAGCACATTACTGAGGTCTGTCCAGAATTGGCCAAGGCCTGGGGACTGTTTGACCAAAGCTGACTCAAGCTGGTGCGTGCACATGCAGTGCACACGCATGTGTCCCCACACGGGACCCAGGGACCTGCCCAGAGGGAGGCCTGAGGACCAAGGCTGGACGGGAGCCCTTCCGGGTTGGCTCCGGAAGCCAGAGATGGGGAGGTGTGTTCCACAAATAACCGACTCTCCAGGGAAGCGCCTGCTCCTGGTTGATAAGGGATGCTCTCCTACACGGCACGTGGGGATCAGAAGGGACCTGTGCGGAGGAGCAGACAAAAGAAGAGCTGCCTGGGCGTCGTGGGCCAGAGATCCAAACAGAAAGATAGCAGGGTTCCTGGAGACACACAGCCTCAGACCAGCCAGGGGCAGAAAGCTGGGATGGTGAGGATGCGATTTGGGCACCTGGGAGAAGACGGCTCATCCACCTGAAAGACTCTGCAGTTTGAGGAACTATTTTCTTAGCACAAAAGACCACGTTCCCCAAGTGGGGAGGCTTCTTTTATTTTCCCCAAGTGGTGAGGCTTCTGCAGCCTCTGGTGGCCCTGGGGTGAGGGGCGCAGTGCTGTCACCAAAGGCCACATTTGATTGAAAGTAGAGCGCAGTTCCCCTGTCTTTCCTGCCAAAGGTCCTTAACATTTTCCGATGTTTTGGGTCCCTATTCCTGGGATGATTTTTCGTAAAGGATAAATTAGAATTGAGATAACGTAGAACCAGAAGCAAGAATACCAACAAAACCAGGAGGATTTGCACTGCTTATTTTTCTGTCTCATTGATGGCTTTCCATGACCACTCCTTCCAAACTTGGTTGCCTTCTGTCTTCCCTGCCCACAGTCTCATCATGCCTGATTCCAAAAAAGGGTCGGGGGGAGGCATTCATTGTTAAATTGCTTTATCATTAGATTAGCGAGTTTTGAAAGCATTGGAGTCGTGGTAAGAAAACTTCCCAGAGAGGAGACCCAGCCAGTGCCAGTGCATGGTCCCCAGTGTCCCCATTGAAACCCCAACACCAGTCTCTATCAGTAGAGTTCGGGTCTTTAAAATACATGTAAAACCCAGCACCAGCCATTCTGGGCGTCTGGAGTTCTCATCTGAGAAGCTGTCTTAATTTCCTGACATGCCTTATCAGGCAGAAAGTTCTCTCCTACTGCATTTAAAAATATTTGCAGACCAGTTATTTTTTTTATTTTTTAATGACTTATAGAAAAGGGAGAGTCCTTACTATTCTTATGGAAAGCAGTGCAATTTCTTTTGAAACATTAAAGAAATTGTGCCTGATGTAAGCCTGGGTAGCGTCAGATGAGAAGAGCCTTGCTGCAGTGCCGGGTATAATCCCGTTACCAGTGCAGCGACATACAATCTGCTTGCATCCAGGCACCTGCTCTGTCCCCGGCAGGTCAGAGCCAATGCTCTCCACTCCCACTTCCTCCCGTTTTCTCAGTAAAAGAGCTGTACGCCAAGTGGCAGTTCTCCCATTACCATGTGCAGAGCCTAAACGTGTCAGTTTTCATACCCTTAACAGTCTTGCCAAGCAAATATACAAAGAACAAGTGAAAGCCATCCCTGTGTTAGCTATTGTTTTTGTTTAAATGGTATCATTTGAGCAACATTTAGAGATATTGTATATCTTTTGTCTTCTGTTTCTATATCTCCTTATTAAATTATGTTTTTACTTTTCAGAATTTAAATATTATGATTTTTTTAACATCTTTATTGGAGTATAATTGCTTTACAATGTTGTTTTAGTTCCTGCTGAAATTATGTATAAAGCCACCGGAGGGTTATCAAGAACTGGTAAAATTAACTGTTCCATAAATGTGCCTCTCTGCTAGCAGTTTGTATAGTTTAAGAGAGAGAAACTAAGATTGACAAACCTTAAGAACAGTTTTCTTTGATGAACACTCGCTTTAAATGTTTCTTTCTCTAATCCCCTCCACATAGCGGGTAGAGCATCCAAACACAGTTACCTCTTGCCTTGAGTCTTTTGATTTCTTGTATCTGCTCTCTCTGTCCTCTCGCCCTTGAGCGCCTCTGTTTACTCCCAACAATTCTATCTTTCGAAATCCACTGCACCCTTTAGGACTGAACTCAGAGGCCATGGGTACCATTCTGTAGGCACTGATTCTCCAGGGGGTGTAAACCACGCCCTCATCTGTGCATTCCCAGTGTCCCATGCTCCATCCTGACATCAACACGTTCTGCGTGTGTGGACAGAGCTGTCCACACCCAGGCCTGATGGACCCACAGGAGAATAAGCTCACTAAGGGCAGGGGGACATCTTTGTGGTCCCACATCCACTACCAGCATCAAAGGTATGGAGAGAGGAGATGTGGGGAAATCTTCAAGTTCTACATTTTCAAATTCTACCCATTTTTAAAGGTTTTTTTCCCCTGATGCTTTCCTTAATCTGCTCAAAATGATGGTTCTGTCCTCCTTTGAAAGGCACATCTCTGTGCACCTTACTCCTTCCCTTGCACTGTGATTAGCAGGCTGTCTCCTTTCTCAAGACATAAGCTCTCTCATTCATGAAGGTAAGGTCTATGGTTGATTGTATTTACATCCTTCATGGGGCACTTATCTATTAGAGCTTAGATACATATATGAGTGCGATAGAAAAAAATGCTTTATAAATTTTAAATACGTTAAAGCAATTGCAAAATACATTTCTTTTGTTGGGGAAAAATGCATCAACATTGGTCAGTATTGGTCTTCAGATCTTGGGTTTCCTTAATATTTCATCAACTTAGTTTTAAAAATTATGATTTCAACTTTGTATTTAAGTGATATGACAATTTGTCTTCAGATTCTTGAAAATCAGTTCCTCTGGAGTATAATATTTAGAAGTCAAAAGTATGTATTGGATATGTCCACAATATATTTCAAAGCAACCTTATTTCAGAACTTTAATTTGTCTATGATATAAAAGTATACCGAATAGACAGCTTGATATGTTCACTGTCCTATTAGAAGAAATGGGTTAACTAGAATAACTTCTTAGTAAAATAGAATGGATACTAGTCTGTGTGTAGCTAGCCTTTAAATCTCTCTCTCTCTCTCACACACACACACCACTGGAATTCACTTTTAAATACAATCTCTCTAATAAATGATATGATAGAGATCCTTGACAACCTACAGAAAGCATAATTAAAATAAAAAAGAGGAAGTCTGATCAAAACCTTGTAGTCAGGAAGAAATCACAATCTATCCAGTAGCAAAGAATATAAATGGAGAAAGACATAAGTCATTCACTTAAACTAGATGTACAACCATTTGCTAATGAGCAGTACTCAGTAGAAGTTGGTCTACTTTGGTTCTTTCTTTGGTGGTTTAGTTACCAAAGTATAAAAATAATTTCACTATAAAGTGCCCTTTCCTAAAAAATGGGTCAGCAACACAGACCCTAAGCATAGTGCTACGTGTTCTTTGTTCTTGTAGATTTGTGTGTTGATAATGAGGTTTCTGCTTTCTGGATTTCAGAAGGATCTTAAAAAGGAAATCTATGGACAAGCCAGCTTGCAGATAATAAAAAGCATGAATAGACCTCTGAAAGGAACACATCTGAGAGCGTGCACTGGGCTTTTCCACAATGAAATCAACAGGAGAGAAATGTGGGTGCCAAAGGCAGGGACCCACTCGTCTGCTAGTTTACCCAGAGCCTGTAGCCACGGCCAAGGGACCCATAGGCTTGACAATCGCTGAACTTCTACCGTCCTCTTTAACTATATTTTTAGGACAGGAAACCCCCAGCTGCAGCAAATCACATTTTGTTTTTGTTGTGTTTTGTTTTTAAACAGTATGCATGGAGACCACTGAAAATGGAAGCCCCCGAAGCCCTATTTAGGTAAAACGAAGTGCTCTTCTTCCTTACTTTTCACCGTGAGGTACATGGACTTGCTGACGTCCGCGCCCACATCGTTGCTGACCTTGCACAGGTAGTAGCCGCTGTCTTCTTCTACCACGTGCTTGATCAACAGAGACCCGTTGCTGAGGACCTGAATTCGGCCATTCAGGGCAATCGGTTGGAACTGGGGAACCCCAGCACCTGCAACAGAATAAAAAAGAGGAACGGTGATGCTAACATGAATAAATACAGGGAGACAATGAGCTCAGGGACACCAGACCAATGAAGGGAAGTGATGGACGCCAAACACACAGCCTAGAGGACAGGCATCAGATACACCAAGAATTTTTTCTTTCCTCCGACGATGAAATTCTTGTTTATGGAGAAACATGTTTATTTAAAATGACAGTATTTCAAACTCTGAGATAAAGAGTAAGAGAACTTACAGATAGTTTCTACAATTCATCAAATTTGATGAGCATTAAGCAGGTGATAAATTATTCACAGAAATCACAGTAGAATGACTACAGAAGTAGACATCTCTTGTGTAACTAAATACATTTTTTGTGTCCCTAGGGACTTAATCTGCATGTAAACAAGGAGTGCTTCAGGGACAAGGCATTTGAAGACCTCACAGGATGAGCACCTCTGAGACTACAAGGAGAAAACTAATACTGCAGACTTCCCTTCTAAGTGTGGTTTATTCCAGTCTAGAAACACCATGTACTATCAGCATCATTGAATATTATTAAACAGATAAGTCAGATCACTGCACTAAGACAGCACGAATTAAAACACTGCTCTCCTCTGAGTGCTTGCATTCAAGGAAATAGTGGCCCAGATGTGGTATGCTATGGTCATAGATGTGATGTGATCCACATAAAAGATCCATATAAAACTAATTTAGAAAATAAATTTAGAAATAATAAAACAGAGGATTAAGGCCTCGGGAGATTTCTGGGAAGATGGTAGCTGGATGAATCGGATGAATCTGCTATGTTGTTTGCCCCTCTTCTGGGACTAGGAGGGTGTGGTCCAAGCCTTGAAAGGCTGACAGAACTTCTCCATCTTCCTGGACCACTCCATCTTCCTGGAGAAAGCTCAAAGCATGGGCCAAGTGTGTGTTCTAGAGAAGAGCTGCTGGTCTGTGTGTCCCCAGAACCTACATGGGACCTGAACAGGTGGGTGGTCACCCGTTCATGCAGGAAACTTCAGACTTTGCATCTGGGGAAGTGAAATGAGAGGGGGATACACTTCCTCCTGTTGTCTCCTCCCAAACTGACCATTTACCTATTGGTATCCCTCAGGTCACAGTGGCAGAGACTGTGGCTATGCCTTCCCTTACCTATTTCAGCTCCACCAAAGAGACAAAGGAAATTAATCATGTATCTGAGGGGACCTTTCATAATGAATTACAAGGACAAGCAGAATCCCTACAACAGATGGTTTCTATCAAAACACAACTGTTAGAGAGTATATTTGGAAACTTGAATTTAAAAAACAGAGTTCTATTTCTGCTCAGGATGGAGAAAGACACAAAAGAATATCACTTCCATTCTAACAACAAAAAAGAGACTGTTAATCTACAAAATCATGCTTTTCTTTGAATGAATCAGAAAGTGGAAGTCACAGGCAACTGGCTAAACTTAGTTGCAAAGAATTAAAAGCCCTACAAGGAGATAAGGTACAAGTAAACAATTTCATCTTTGGGACAGGGTGAAAGGACAAGGTCCTGGGCATACAAGCAGGTAGGAAGTAAAGAACTAGAAATAAGTATAACCTACTTCAGTTGCTACTCTTTCATGCATCATGACCAAAATTCAATAAAATATTATGAGATGCACAAACACAAAAGCAAGAAAAAAGAACCAGAGAAGAAATGATCAATAGTTTTGAAATCCTGGTATGGAACTATCAGACAGGGACTTTATAACAACTATGGTTAATGCCCATAAACAGGTGGGGATTCAGAAAGAATATTAAAACTACACAAAAGAGACAGACAGATAAACAAAATGTCAGAAACAACAAACACAATATTAGATCGAAAGAATTCCTTAAGCTAATCAGCAGATTGAACACAGCAGAGAGAATAGTGAACTTGAAGCTAGGTCAACAGAAATTATCCAAATCAAAACAAAAAGTGCAAAAGAGTGAAAAATACAGAATAGATTGTCCTAGAGCTCTAGAACAATATCAAATATTCTAACATTGAGTAATTATAGTTTCAAAAGGAGAAGAAAGACAGGGGCAGAAGAAATAATATTTTAAATATAGAAGGCTTTAATACCACTATCACTCAGTTTGACTTAACTGACATTTACAGAATTCTACACCCTGCAGTAGCAGAATACATACTGGTTTCGAGTGCACATGGAACAGATATCCAGAAAGACAATATTTTGGGCCATAATACAAATTTCAATACATGTTCAAAAATAAAATAATACAAATCACTTTCTAGCTCCACAGAAAAACTAAAATCGAAATCAATAACAGAGATATATCTGGGAAAACCTCAAATATTGGAAACTTAAACAATACGCTTCTAAAAAAACTCATGAGTCAAAGAAGAAATCACCAGAGTAATTAGAAAAAATATATTCTGAGTTGAATAAGAATGTAAAAACAACATAGCAAAGTACCTGAGATGCAGCTAAAAGCAACACTTAGATGGAAGTTTGCAGCTTTAAGTGTTTGTATTGGGAAAGGAAAAAGACCACAAATCAATGATCTAAGCCTCCCTCTTAAGAAGCTATTACAGGAAGAGCAAATGAAACTCAAAGTAAGGAGAAGTAAGGAAACAATAAACAGGAAAACTGAAATCAGTGAAATAAAAAACAGAAAATTGTAGAGAAAATCAATAAAACCAAAAGCCAGTTCTTTGAAAAAATAAATACAAAACCTCTAGCTGGACTGATCAAGAAAAGAGAAGAGACATTAGTTACGAATAACTATAATGAAAAAGGCCATCACTGCGGTTCCTACTTGAATTAAAAGGATAATAGGAAAATATTAGGAAAACTTTGTGTCAATAAGTTTAAAAAGTTATATTAAATAGATAAATTTCTGGAAAGACACAAACTCTTAAAGATCACTCAAGAAAAATTAGATAAACTTAATAGTCCTGTATCTATAAAGTTAATTTGTAGTTAACAACTTTCCACAAAGAACAATCAAAGCCCAGACAGCTTCATTAGTGAATACTACCTAACACCTAAAGAAAAAAAAATTTTTTTACACAAAGTCTTTCAGAAAATACAAGAGAATAAAACACTTTACCACTGATTTTATGAGGCCAGCAACATCTTGATACCAAAATCAAAGACCTTAGAACTAGAAACCAATATCCCAAGATAGACATAAAAATCCTTAACCAGCCAAGCCAGGACTGGGAGCCGGGAGCAGGGAGCCAGCCAGGCTCTTGGACAGGCCTGGCAAGCATAGTGGCGCAGGATCTTTGTGCTCGGCCAGGTGTCAGGCCTGAGCCTCTGCGGTGGGAGAGCAGAGTTCAGGACATTGACCCACCAGAGACCTCCCAGACCCTCATAATATTCATTGGCCAGAGCTCTCACGGAGATCTCTGTCTCAATGCTAAGACCCAGCTCCACTCCACAACCAGCAAGCTACAGTGCTGGACACCCTATGCCCAACAACTACCAAGACAAGAACACAACCCTGCCCATTAGCAGAGAGGATGTCTAAAATCATAAAGAGGTCAGAGACACCCCAAAACGCACCACTGGCTGCAGCCCTACCCACCAGAAAAACAAGATCCAGCCCCACCCATGAGAACACAGGCACCACTCCCCTCCACCAGGAAGCCTACACAAGCCACTGAACCAACCTTACCCACTGGGGGCAGACACCAAAAACAACGGGAACTACGAACCTGCAGTCTGTGAAAAGGAGACCCCAAACACAGTAAGTTTACCAAAATACACAGCAGATGAAGGAGCAAGGAAAAAAGCAACCAGACCAAAGAAATGAAGAGGGAATAGGCAGTCTACCTGAAAAAGAATTCAGAGTGATGAGAGTAAAGATGATCCAAAATCTTGGAAATAGAATGGAGAAAATACAAGAAACGTTTAACAAGGATGTAGAAGAACTAAAGAGCAAACAAACAATGATGGACAACACATTAAATGCAATTAAAAATTCGCTAGAAGGAATCAATAGCAGAATAACTGAGGCAGAAGAACGGATAAGTGACCTGGAAGATAAAATAGGGGAAATAACTACTGCAGAGCAGACTAAAGAAAAAAGAATGAAAAGAATTGAGAACAGTCTCAGAGACCTCTGGAACAACATTAAACTCACCAACATTTGAATTACAGGGATCCCAGAAGAAGAAGAGAAAAAGAAAGGGACTGAGAAAATATTTGAAGAGATTATAGTTGAAAACTTCCCTAATTTGAGAAAGGAAATAGTCACTAAAGTCCAGGAAGCCCAGAGAGTCCCATACAGGATAAATCCAAGGAGAAGCATGCCAAGACACATATTAATCAAACTATCAAAAATTAAATACAAAGAAAAAATATTAAAAGCAGCAAGGGAAAAACAACAAATAATATACAAGGGAGTCCCCATAAGGTAAACAGCTGACTTTTCAGCAGAAACTCTGCAAGCCAGAAGGGAGTGAGAGGACATATTTAAAGTGATGAAAGGAAAAAACCTACAACCAAGATTACTCTACACAGCAAGGATCTCATTCAGATTTGATGGAGAAATTAAAACCTTAAAAGACAAGCAAAAGCTAAGAGAATTCAGCACCACCAACCAGCTTTACAACAAATGCTAAAGGAACTTCCCTAAGCAGGAAACACAAGAGAATGAAAAGACCTACAATGACAAACCCAGAACAATTAAGAAAATGGTAATAGGAACATACATACCAATAATTATCTTAAACATAAATGGATTAAATGCTCCAACCAAATACACAGACTGGCTGAATGGATACAAAACAAGACCCATATATATGCTGTCTACAAGAGACCCACTTCAGACCTAGGGACACATACAGACTGAAAGTGAGGAGATGGAAAAAGATATGCCATGCAAATGGAAATCAAAAGAAAGCTGGAGTAGCAATTCTCAAATCAGACAAAATAGACTTTAAAATAAACTCTTACAAGAGACAAAGAGGGACACTACATAATGATCAAGAGATCAATCAAAAAAGAAGATATAACAATTGTAAATATCTATGCACCCAACACAGGAGCACCTCAATACATAAGGCAAATGATAACGGCCATAAAAGGGGAAATCGACAGTAACACAATCATAGTAGGGGACTTTAACAACCCACTTTCACCAATGGACAGATCATCCAAAATGAAAATAAATAAGGAAACACTAGCTTTAAATGACACATTAGACAAGATGGACTTAATTGATATTTATAGGACATTCCATCCAAAAACAACAGAATACACTTTCTTCTCAAGTGCTCATGGAACATGCCACAGGATAGATCATATCTTGGGTCACAAATCAAGCCTTGGTAAATTTAAGAAAATTGAAATTGTATCAAGTATCTTTTCTGACCACAATCCTATGAGACTAGGTATCAATTACAGGAAAAAAAACTGTAAAAAATACAAACACATGGAGGCTAAACAATACGCTACTAAATAACCAAAAGATCACTGAAGAAATCAAAGAGGAAATCAAAACATACCTAGAAAAAAATGACCATAAAAACATGATGACCCAAAACCTACGGTATGCAGCAAAAACAGTTCTAAGAGGGAAGTTTATAGCAATATAATCCTACCTCAAGAAACAAGAAACATCTCAAAAAAACAACCTAACCTTACATCTAAAGCAATTAGAGAAAGAAGAACAAAAACCCCCCAAAGTTAGCAGAAGGAAAGAAATCATAAATATCAGATCAGAAATAAATGAAAAGAAATGAAGGAAACAATAGCAAAGATCAATAAAACTAAAAGCTGGTTCTTTGAGAAGATAAACAAAATTGACAGACCATTAGACAGAATCATCAAGAAAAAAAGGGAGAGGACTCAAATCAATAGAATTAGAAATGAAAAAGAAGCAACAACTGGCACTGCAGAAATTCAAAGGATCATGAGAGATTACTACAAGCAACTCTATGCCAATAAAATGGACAACATGGAAGAAACGGACAAATTCTTAGAAAAGCAGAACCTTCCGAGACTGAACCAGGAAGAAATAGAAAATATAAACAGACCAATCACAAGCACTGAAATTGAAACTGTGATTAAAAACCTTCCAACAAAGAAAAGCCCAGGACCAGATGGCTTCACAGAAGAATTCTATCAAACATTTAGAGAAAAGCTAACACCTATCCTTCTCCACCTCATCCAAAATATAGCAGAGGGAGGAACACTCCCAAACACATTCTATGAGGCCACCATCACCCTGATACAAGAACCAGGCAAAGATGTCACAAAAAAGGAAAATTACAGGCCAATATCACTGATGAACATAGATGCAAAAATGCTCAACAAAATACTAGGAAACAGAATCCAACAGAACATTAAAAGGATCATACACCATGATCAAGTGGGGTTTATCCCAGGAATGCAAGGATTCTTCGATATATGCAAATGAATTAATGTGATAAACCATATTTACAAATTGAAGGAGAAACACCATATGATCATCTCAATAGATGCAGAAAAAGCTTTTGACAGAATTCAACACAGATTTATGACAAAAACCCTCCAGAAAGTAGGCATAGAGGGAATTTACCTCAACACAATAAAGGCCATATATGACAAACCCACAGCCAGCATCATTCTCAATAGTGAAAAACTGAAACCATTTCCTCTAAGAACAGGAACAAGACACATTTGCCCACTCTCACTACTATCAGTCAACACAGTTTTGGAAGTTTTAGCAATCAGAGAAGGAAAGAAATAAAAGGAATCCAAATTGGAAAAGAAGAAGTAAAACTGCCACTGTTTGCAGATGACATGATACTATACATAGAGAATCCTAAAAATGCTACCAGAAAACTACTAGAGCTAATCAATGAATTTGGTAAAGTAGCAGGATACAAAATTAATGCACAGAAATCTCTTGCATTCCTATATACCAATGATGAAAAATCTGAAAAAGAAATTAAGGAAACACTCCTATTTACCATTGTAATAAAAGAATAAAATACCTAGGAATTAACCTAACTAAGGAGACAAAATACCTGTATGCAGAAAACTATAAGACACTGATGAAAGAAATTAAAGATGATACAGATGGAGAGATACACCATGTTCTTGGATTGGAAGAATCAATATTGTGAAAATGACTATACTACCCAAAGCAATCTACAGATTGAATGCAATACCTATTAAACTACCAATGGCGTTTTTCACAGAACTAGTACAAAAAGTTGCACAATTTGTATGGAAACACTAAAGACCCTGAATAGCCAAAGCAATTTTGAGAAAGAAAAACGGAGCTGGAGGAAACAGGCTCCCAGAATACAGACTACACTACAAAGCTACAGTAATCAAGACAGTATGGTACCGGCACAAAAACAAAAATATAGATCAATGGAACAGGATAGAAAGTCCAGAGATAAACCCACACACATATGGTCATCTTATCTTTGATAAAGGAGGCAAGAATATACAATGGAGAAAAGACAGCCTCTTCAATAAGTGGTGCTAGAAAACTGGACAGCTACTTGTAAAAGAATGAAATTAGAACACTCCCTAATGCCATATACAAAAATAAACTCAAAATGGGTTAATGACCTAAATGTAATGCCAGACACTATAAAACTCTTAGGGGAAAACATAGGCAGAACACTCTATGACATAAATCACAGCAAGATCCTTTTTGACCCACCTCCTAGAGAAATGAAAATAAAAACAAACAAATGGGACCTAATGAAACTTCAAAGCTTTTGCACAGCAAAGGAAACCATAAACAAGATGAAAAGACAACCCTCAGAATGGGAGAAAATATTTGCAAATGAAGCAACTGACAAAGGATTAATCCCAAAATATACAAGCAGCTCAATATCAAAAAAACAAACAACCCAATCCAAAAATGGGCAGAAGACCTACATAGACATTTCTCCAAAGAAGATATACAGATTGCCAACAAACACATGAAAGGATGCTCAACATCACTAATCATTAGAGAAATGCAAATCAAAACTACAATGAGGTATCACCTCACAACAGTCAGAATGGCCATCATCAAAAACTCTACAAACAATAAATGCTGGAGAGGGTGTGGAGAAAAGGGAACCCTCTGGCACTGTTGGTGGGAATGTAAATTGATACAGCCACTATGGAGAACAGTATGGAGGTCCTTGATAAACTAAAAATAGAACTACCATACGACCCAGCAATCCCGTTACTGGGCATATACCCTGAGAAAACCATAATTCAAAAAGAGTCATGGACCACAATGTTCAATGCAGCACTATTTACAGTAGCCAGGAGATGGAAGCAACCTAAGTGTCCATCAACAGATGAATGGATAAAGAAGATGTGGCACATATATACAATGGAATATTACTCAGCCATAAAAAGAAACGAAATTGAGTTATTTGTAATGAGGTGGATAGACCTAGAGTCTGTCATACACAGTGAAGTAAGTCAGAAAGAGTAAAACAAATACCGTATGCTAACACATATACATGGAATCTAAAAAAGAAAAAAAAATGTTTCTGAAGAATGTAGGGGCAGGACAGGGATAAAGATGCAGACGTAGAGAATGGACTTGAGGCCACGGGGAGGGGGAATGGTAAGCTGGGACGAAGTGAGAGAGTGGTATGGACATATATACACTACCAAATGTAAAATAGACAGGTAGTGGGAAGCAGCCGCATAGCACAGGGAGATCAGCTACGTGCTTTGAGACCACCTAGAGGGAGGGTGGGAGGGAGACACAAGAGGGAGGGGATATGGGGATGTATGTATACATATAGCTGACTCACTTTGTTATACAGCAGAAACTAACACCACACCACTGTAAAGCAATTATACTCCAATAAAGATGTTAAAAAAAAAAAATCCTTAACCAAACCCTACCAAATGAGGTTTATCAATATATAAAAACAATAATATATCATGACCAAGTGAGTTTTATTCTAGCAATGCAAGGTTGGTTTCAATTCAAAAATTAGAGAATGTAATTTATCATATTAACAGACCAAAAAAGAAGCACAATATGATTACTTGAATATATTCAAAGAAAAAAGAAAAAGTATTTTAGTGTTAAAGATCCTGATAAAATCTCATAGTGAGCTAGTCATAGAACGGAATTACTTCATAAAAGGTTTCAAAAGCCTTACAGTTAACATCACACTTAATTCTAAAAACCGAATTATTTTCCACCAAAGATCAAGAAAGCGACAAGAATGATCGGTCTGGTCCTTTTATTCAACATTGTTCTGAAGATTTTATCAAGAGCAATTCAAAAAGTAAATGACATAAAATACATATGTATTAGAAAAGAAGAATATAACTGCCTTCCTTCACAGATGACATAATTATTTACATAGATAATCAAAGAGTCTACAAAAATGTTACTAGGATTATAAATGACTTTAGCAAAGTCACAGTATACATCAAAATACAAAATTCAAAGTTAATTTTATTTTTATATATTAGTAACAAGCAATACTGAAATTAAAAAAAACAACAAATTTGCATGAAAACATGAAATATTTACAGATAAATTCAACAAGATATTTGCAAGATTGGTCTACTGAAAACTGCAAAAGTTGTTGTTCACAAGTAAAGAAGACCTAGATGAGTAGAGATGGGGCATTACACCATGTTCATGGATAAAAAATCTTAATATTTTCACGCAGTTATTGGAAATCTTGTGTATAAAAGGCCAAATAATAAACATTTTATGGTTTGCAAGCCATACAGTCTGTCACAATTACTTATTTCTGTCATTGAAGCATGAATGCAGCTACAGAAAGTGCATAAAACAGCACAATTATGCTCCAATAACATTTATTTACAAAGGCAGGTTTTGAGAAGAATTTGGCTTGTTGTCTATAGTTGGCTGACATCTGATTTAAAGGTATGTAAAAAAAGTATATAGGTGTAGGATAATTGTAAAGTTGGAAGAGGGTGCATATACTAATAATACTCACACACTTGGATTAGTTCTTTATCTCATATCTCGTGTAAAATATCGTAACATCTTTCTAAGTAGAAAAATGGTTTTAATTTATCTTATTCAAAATCAGGGATGAAAAAATTTTTAAAACATAATAGTAGTTTTTAATAACTTCAATATGTTGATTTCCTCAGTATCAGCTACTGACTATTTTATAGAATGAGATGAAATGAACAAAATCATTCTTATCCTTACACCTGTTCACTCCTTGGGAATAGTCAAAAAATTATCAAAATGTATAAAATGAAAAATTACAACAGAAGCATATATAATATAGATCATTTAAAACTTAATCCAGGGGCTTCCCTGGTGGCGCAGTGGTTGAGAGTCCGCCTGCCGATGCAGGGGACACGGGTTCGTGCCCTGGTCCAGGAAGACCCCACATGCCGCGGAGCGGCTGGGCCCGTGAGCCATGGCCGCTGAGCCTGCGCGTCCGGAGCCTGTGCTCCGCAACGGGAGAGGCCACAACAGTGACAGGCCCGCGTACCCCCCAAATAAACTTAATCCATATGAAAGTTCACGGAAGAATTAAAGAAATGTTTGATGGATAATGAACATATCACTAAATGAATGGTTGATTTTGGAAAATAATTGATGAAAGCTATCTCCAAGTTTACCTACTGGGGTTTAAAACATGAGAATTTCAGATTAGGAATCTGTGAATTTTTGGTCAAAATTTTAAACAGTAAAAAAGTAACTTCCCTCTTTTTCTCCTCAAGATCCCATTATCTTGAGGAGAAAAGAAGGGACTATAGCCTTCCTAATTTTTTATAAGCACATATAAAATTGTGCTTTGTCTATACAAAATGGTGTTTATTGTCTAATTACTAAGCACCTACTCTGTGGTGGATCCAAGGCAAGTAGCTATGGTTACAAAAGATGGTGGCCTCTTTGTCAATCTCTCTTTGAGGTCAGAACCCTCACACTGGGTAAATGTGAGTGGCCATATTGTGAGCCTTCCTATGGAGAGCCTTCCATGAGGGTCTCCTCCAGCCAACAGTCTGTGAGAAGCTGAAACCTGCCAGCAACCACCTGAGTGGGATGAACCTTGATATGACTGAATCCCTGGCCAACAGCCTGAGTGCAGTGCTGGGAGACACCTTGAAATAGAGGACTCAGTTAAGCCATACCCAGATTCCTGCCCCACAGAGATCATAAATGTGCTTTATTATTGTTAAGCCACTAAGCTTTAGGGTAATTTGTCACACAGCAACAGATCCCCAATACACTGTGAAAAACTAGGTAATCAGGAATCCTTTTAGTTCCTCAGTTTCCTCACCTGCAAAATGGAAATAATAATAGATCCTCCTTCATAGGGCAGTGTAGGCATTTAAATTCTTAAGCTATTGTGTGACACACAGTAAGCACACACTATTGCTGTTTTTTTCTACCTTCTGCTTCTATTTATTTAATCAGTTTATGATTAGTTGACTATTTCTTTCCGACTCCACAAGACTAAGGACAATGTTGCAATGAACCTCTCTGCTTGTCCATCAATCCATCAATAGAAAGAAAGATATAGTGGTAGGAGCTCCACTGGATAAATACTTGGAGTGGAATTCTGCACATCCAAGTGTTAAAATATATTGCTAGGTTGCTTAGTAAAAGAGCAATTTTATTTCCTGGGGCTGGGGTTAATTTTTTCCTCACACATGTACATTATTAATCTTTTTGATCTTCATCAGTATAGTATATATCCCATTATTTTAATTTACATGGTTTTACTAACTTGTATATTTTTTGGTTGCTTTTGCTTATAGATAGGTCTGAGCATCTTTTTATAAATGTATCCGTCATTTGTACTTGTTCTTTGGTGAACACTCTATCTACATTCTTTGCTCATGTAACTATTGAACTTTGTCTTTTTCGTCTTCATTTGCCAAAGCACTCTGGTTCCTAAAAGTGATTCTATATTCCTATTTTACAAAACTTTACTTTTGTTTGTGTTGTTTCAATCAGGATTGGATGTTGAATATTATCAGCTACCTTTTCATCATCTATTGAGATGATCATACTTTTCTCCTATAAAAGTTTACTGTATCTTTTAAGGATCTGGTTTCATAAATTATAAAATTCCCTCTTAAGGATAATAGTTTCTTTGGGGTAAGGATAAAGAATATTATTAGAAATTAAAAATCAAAGAAAAAGCCTTTGATTTTTATTTAAGTGCTTAAATTTGGTTGACAGTTTGAAAAATCTGTAAAGGCTATTGATACCTTTCTCAAAGTTAACTGCAAGCTGGGAGCCAGATCTAGACTACTACACACAACCTGGAAATTCAGCCAAACGTAGGATTTAAGAAATGTCTCCATAAGGCAGCAAACCAGGAAATCTGAAAATGCTATGGGATTTACAGATTCTGTAAAAATGTGTTACAAATCCCTGAGAACCTAATAAAATGCTGATAGAATGTGAGAAAGTTATAGGATCGTTCACATCAAAAACACAAATGTTTTCTTCTCCTCAAAGAATTTTCACCAGAAAAATACTTACAATATTTGACACATTTATAGTAAAGAATTACAAGATAAAATTTAGCTACATTGCTAAGCTTTCTCAATTAAATAGCTGAAAAGGATTATCTATTAACTCCTATCTTGACCAAGAGAAGCCTCTTCATTACTAAAATGTCCTAATGGAGACAGAGGTAAAGTATAAGTGCAGTTGAAAACCATTAAATCTTTTTTTTTTTCATCAGAAAATGAACCTAACTTGAAGGGATATACCATTTATAAGTGTGACCATGCTTGCTAAACAGAGTAATTCATCCACCATAAGGACAACAATCCCAGTGATGAGTACTGTTTAATTTGAGGGAAGTGGACTTGGCCATGGTTTGGTAGAATTATAGGTCATCTACTTCAGATTCATCGCTATGGTAAAGAACAAAATTTAACACAGTGCACACAATATTTCAAAATTCTGCAATCTTGTTAGCATAAGGTAAGTACTTTGCATAATTAACTAGAAGATACACTTATAGCAACCAGAAGCCATTAATTAAAACGATGTCAGTTTTCTGTGGATAGCTGGGGTCAAGTGGGGAAAATTTTAATGTTCCGTTACATGAAAAGCAAATGTTCACACATTATGTAAGGTACCCACAGAACGACTGAGTATGTTCATATCGTGTGACCTTTATTATTTATTGAAAAGATACACCTAGCAGGACTCTCAAGAACTGAGGGAGTAGGAATAGTGGAAAAAGAATAGCTGAGTATCACCAAGTGAGCCCACTTTGAAGGCAGCAACAAATATGGCCATTGTTTCATCTTTTCTTCCCTCTGAAGTCTTTGCTGATCTGAAGTGAGAGCGCTTGACTAAGAGTCAGCAGAATTGGGCTCCTATGTTATCTCTTAAACTTAGGAGCTCTGCCCTTGAGCAAGTAGCTTATTCTGTCTGCATCCTTAATGTCATCATATATGAAATGGGAAGGAATTCATTTACATACTATATAAATTGTTCACAAGAAAAGGAACAAGACTGCATGAATGCAAATGGGTGTCAATGTCCACATGCTGAGACCAGAAGAAGTTGGCCAATGAGCACATGCAGAGAGTCGCCTGGCAGGTGGAAGAACATTGTATTGGAGGGGAAGAGAACAGGAAGAAGTAGATCACTTTCTACTCCCTGGGCTGCACCCAAATAATAAGCTATTCCTTCCCCCACCAAGGAGTCAAAACACAGTCCCTTTCGTCCTTATGGACAGGGCGGTGTTTTCCTGAGGAATGAGTTTGTTTTCCTTGCTCAGGGAGAGGGCCCTCTGAGAACAGTTGGTGGGCTGAAGGGAGTGAGTAGCTATAAAGATGGGTGGGGATAGGACGAGGAGAGAGCAAGTACCCAGAGAAACAGCAGGTGCACCCATTTCAGGTGTGGCCGCTGGGAAGGGAACCCTTGATCAGTGACAGAGGGCTGGGTTCCGGGTCCTGTTCCAGAGAAGAATCCCAAAGAGGACAGAGGCACAGTCCTGAGACATGGGTCCAGTTCCAGGCTGGAGGGCTCTTCCCAAGCCCAAAGAAAGAAGCTTCCACACGGTACACGATGTGCACATCATGTTTTGTCTATATGTTTGCATCAGATATTGTCTGTTGATCTTAGCACTACTGCTGCACTTCTAAAGTCTTCCCTAAATTTCAGGGATGGGAAGCCTGAGAAGAACATTTCCCCGGCTGATTTGTCACAGTTCTAGTTTAAATTTCACCAGTGAGAGGCACTTGAATGCGATTTGGAAAGTGCAAGGAAGGAGAAATCGTCGTTCTCCTTTAGAAGCAGTAAGTCGATGCATGGGCAGATGCCAAACATCCAAGTCCGGGAGAACAAATTTCGTTTTGGAGCAGCTGGAACCACAGATGGAAGTGGCCTCTCCTGGCTCCCACTTTTGTCAAGCTCCTAAAAGGCAGCTGAATTCCTCCCATCCTTCTAAAAATACGCGTGCATCTAATTTCCTGTATTAAATTCCTACTTGATAAAACACTGCACCATAACTGGGACAGCATCAAGGTTACTTCTTTTGTAAATTCGCATATAATTATGTTCACTGTGCAATTCACTTTCTTCTTTTAATCTCTGTATGTCTATCCTGAAGAATTCTATCCAATAAAAACAACTGAACTTAGGTGGCCTAGACTGGTGCCTGCCGAGGGGTTGTTAGAATTTGGTGGTCCACTAGTTTATCATGCTCATTTCATGACTTTTACTCTGTACCTAATCTGCAAGCATCCTTTTTATCATCAAGATGGAACACTGGTCCCTTACTTATCAGAAAATGGAACCATGAACTGCCACGATTCGGCACTTGTTGATGGGACATGCGATACCAGAGGCAGTTTGAATGGCTGGGCTTTGCTGATGTCACCATTGGGCTTTGCATTGGGACCATGGGCTGCGAGCCGCCCCTGCAGCTGTGTCGACCATACAAGGTTTTCAGTCACCTCCTTGGAGCAAGAGATGCCCAAACATTTGTCCTCAGTGTGGCTGTCCCTATCCACAAGAGGATTGTTACAAAGTTCCTGGGGAAAGACAATGAGAAAAAGGGAAGACAGAGGAGTGGAGAAAAAGAAGGGAGGGCCAGATGGACCCCCGGGGCCATTGTCCTGGTGACTCTACCAAGGCTCGGGGTAACTGCAGTTTCCTTGGGTGGGGGTGGGGCATCTACGATGGTCCTGATGCAGCTCCCAGAGCCACGGAGACTCTGCTTATTTTAGCACAGGGAAAGGCCGCAGCTTTCCATTCCTCATGAGTTTTATTCTACCATCAAAAGGAAATACACCAATATGATGAACATTCATCTTCTCCGTTCTGCTCACCATCCTTTTCCAAGAACTCATTATTGCTCAGTGAGACCCATTGCTCTTACCTGGGAACAGACAAGCAGAGCTGCTTTTGTTGTACCTGAGGGAACCACATTTGACTTTGAAGTTGGGTTTATTTTCACCACTTACATCACAGGGAGGTGTCACTTTCTCCTTTTTAGATTCTCTGAGCTCTTTCTCTGCATTTATTCTAGATTCATAGCTTGTCACCTATTTGCATGGGGACAAGGGACACTGGATGATAGGTGAGACTTGATAGCCTCGACGAGCCTGGTGAAGGAGTTTGGAGCGGGTGTTGCTGGAAAGACCCAAGAGGACGACTGCAGGTCCAGTAAACCAGTGGACAGAAGAGGTCGGATGCATGGGGATGGAGGCTTGGAGGCATCCTAACCCATGCAGAAAGCGGGACAGTGGTGAGTCTGGGAGCAGGCGTGGTTAGAGCTCTGGGTGGTAATCAGACAGACAGGCAGGCAGGGAGGTGAGACAGGATTAGATGACCAAGGGCCAAGCAGATGACCAAGACAGAGATCCAGTTTCTAGGACAGGGGTGTGAAAGCAACACTTGGTCTGAGCAAAGTCTGTGATCTGGCATTCAAGGTCAGAGTGTAAGTGGCCACGAGGGTAAAGAAATGAAGCTAAATGCCTTGAATGCTAAAACAAGAAGGAGGCTCAGGCCCGAGGTCAGGACAAGAGTGAAACCTGCAAGGATACAGGAAATAGGATTAAGGCACCAGAGCTTAGGAAGGAACTTTGTGGGTCCAGAGACCCAAGGACAATCCTGACTGGGCCTCCCCACGGAGTTACTTCAATAGGAAACCTCCTGTTTTCCTACAGGGGAAAAGAGGGACAATCTCATTTAAGGGACTTATTATTATTTTGTTCTTTGGTCTCTTGATTGTTTGTCCCCATCCGGACTTATCTTTTGAATGGAAAGCAGGGGACCTGCAGTGGGGGCCATCTCTTGACTGCTGAGGAAGAGGTGGCTGCGGTCAACTCAGCAGGGAGGTCTGGAATTGGTTTTGGTAGAAAAAATGTCCTACAATCCACATACTTGAGAACTTGGGCTTGTCCCATGCTGCACATTCTTCATGGCATTTGGAGACATAGGCCTTGGGGATTGTGGAAGGTGCTGGGATGTCACCTTGACTGTGGGAGAGACGGTGTGGGCAGGACCAAGCTGAAGCATTCCAGGGCAAGGCCCTGAGGTAGGAGGAGGCTCCAGAAGGGTCATCTGAGCACTCCGACCAGGTGTACTGAGCACACATTTGTTTCTCAGTCTAGAATTGAGTACATTGCATGGAAATATCCAGAGAACTGTTGTGAGTGTCAGATTTTTTCCTACGGATTTCTGAACAAAGGATTGAAGTCCCTGTTGGCCCCTATAAAGAGTCTACAGCTTCTGCTAACAACCATCTGAACCTACAAGTGGATCCTCCTCCAGTTCAGATGAGACTTGGCCCTGGCCAACAACTGCAGCCCAATGAGAGATTCCGAAACAGAGCACCCAGCTAAGATGTGCCCAGACTCCTAATCCACAGAAATCATGAGATTTTTTAAGTTGCTTTACAAAAAAGAAAATAAAAGGAGTCTATGGCAAGATGGGAGGGTTTTGGCAGATGGGTTGATACCAAACAAAAGAGGACATTTCTGGGACCCAGGAGGTAAGGGACAGCCAGGACCCCTGGTAGGGTATACCTTGTGGGAACAAAAGGACAACTTCCAACAGCTTTCTGGGGACAGAGGGAGATGCCTGAGCAAAAGCAAAACTATTGTGCACCAAATAGTGATGGATTCTTGGATGTCTCCAGGAAAAACTGGAGTTGAGGAAACTTTGGTCTCATGTGAATGTGCTACAGGTAAGAGAAGGAAGGGCACAGGGAGGGAGTGAGAGAAATAGGCAGGAAATAGGGAGTCCTATCCCACTGCAGCCTCTCTATGTACTAGAGAGTGGAAGAAGATAGGAACTCCCCCCAGATTAAGGAGCACTTCTCCCTTGCTTGGAAAAGAAAGAGCCATGGACAGCTGCAGAGAGTCAACAAAAACTGGCTATAGATGTAACACCTTTCCACCCAGAAAACCAAAGAGGATCAGAAAGAACTATCAGCAGAAGCTTATAAATACTCACTACCACAGACCATAGTAAGAAAGCAATAGCATTTCTAATGGGCATATAAAAAGATTTGAATAAATGGAAAGACTCTCCATGATATTGGCAGGGAAGGCTCAATAGTTTAATGATATTGATGTTCTCCATGCTAACCTTTACATTTATTACAGTGTTCCAAATTTTTCAGAATATTTTTTTGGAACTTGATAAAATTAGCCTAACTTTCATCTAGAAGAAATATGCAAATAAAAATCCATGTGAGAAATCTAGGACATTTTTGAAAAAGAAAAAACAATGAGGGGAAGAGTGTTGTATGAGATATTAAAACATATTAGGAAGAGATAAACTTCTAGTATGCACGGTCCTGATGCCAGACAGACAGTGCAAGAGAGAGAGGGATAAAAAGTGGATTTCAACAGACACATTTCTTTCATAGGCTATAAAGGAAGTAAAGTTAGTGGGAAAGGTTGGGCTAGGAAATAAATGGCTGTAGTAGAATTGGGTAACTGTGTGAGCTGAGGTGATGACGACAGTGATGATGATGGTAACTGCGGACGTGTATTGACGAATTGCTATGCCAGGCACCACGATAAATGCTTTCTATGAACCATCTTATTACATCATCACATTACTCCCCTTATTTCATTTGCTTCCCATATGAGGAATCTGTGGTTCATGCAGGCTAAGTAATTTTCCTGGAGTAACACAGACAGATGGTGTGTGTCTGAGGTTTGAACTCAGCCCGCTCTCTTAACTGATGATTTCTACTACTTCTCTTTTACTTTTCTGAAGTAAAGTTCAAATTTAATAAACCTTAATACATAAACAATAGTATTTAAGTTCAAAGGGTTTAAAGATGGTAGCATAAAACCAGCATTAGAACATTATGGAGGTTCCTTAAAAAACTAAATATAGAATTACCATATGACCCAGCAATACCACTCCTGGGCATACACCCAGAGAAAACCGTAATTCAAAAAGACACATGAACCATTGTAAAGCAATTATACTCCAATAAAGATGTTAAAAAAAAAGACACATGCACCCTAATGTTCATTGCAGCACTATTTACAATAGCCAGGTCATGGAAGCAACCTAAATGCCCATCGACAGACGAATGGATAAAAATGATGTGGTACACATATACAATTCAATATTACTCAGCCATAAAAAGGAATGAAATTGGGTCATTTGTAGAGACATGGATGGACCTAGAGACTGTCATACAGAGTGAAGTAAGTCAGAAAGAGAAAAACAAATACCGTATATTAACACATATACGTGGAATCTAGAAAAATGGTACAGATGAACCGGTTTGCAAGGCAGAAATAGAGACACAGATGTAGAGAACAAATGTATGGACACCAAGTGGGGAAAGCAGGGGTGGGCGGGTGGTGGTGCTGGGATGAATTGGGAGATTGGGATTGACATAAATACACTAATATGTATAAAATAGATAACTAATAAGAACCTGCTGTATAAAAAAAGAAAACAAATTTTTTTAAAAAAACAGCATTTCTTTTCTTCCTGGAAATCATAAAAAAGCAAATGGGAGAAAGAGGAATAGAAAATTCAAACTCTTTTATGCATGAAATTAGGAAATAGCTAGAATTTCAACCACAAAATAGGTGATGGGGCAGCCGACAGTGTACACTGAGCAAAGGTACATGGATGGTGTCAGAGAGTGTTCTAATCTCATACTTTTATATGTACCTGTCCAGTTTTCCCAGCACCACTTATTGAAGAGGCTGTCTTTTCTCCACTGTATATTCTTGCCTCCTTTATCAAAGATAAGGTGACCATATGTGCATGGGTTTATCTCAGGGATTTCTATCCTGTTCCATTGATCTATATTTCTGTTTTTGTGCCAGTACCATACTGTCTTGATTACTGTAGCTTTGTAGTATAGTCTGAAGTCCGGGAGCCTGATTCCTCCAGCTCCATTTTTCATTCTCAAGATTGGTTTGGCTATTTGGAGTCTTTTGTGTTTCCATACAAATTGTGAATTTTTTTGTTCTAGTTTTGTGAAACATGCCATTGGTAGTTTGATAGGGATTGCACTGAATCTGTTGATTGCTTTGGGTAGTAGAGTCATTTTCACAATGTTGATTCTTCCAATCCAAGAACATGGTAGATCTCCCCATCTATTTGTATCACCTTTAATATCTTTCATCAGTGTCTTATAATTTTCTTCATACAGGTCTTTTGTCTCCTTAGGTAGGTTTATTCCTAGATATTTTATTCTTTTTGTTGCAATGGTAAATGGGAGTGTTTTCTTGATTTCACTTTCAGATTTTTCATCATTAGTGTATAGGAATGCCAGAGATTTCTGTGCATTAATTTTGTATCCTGCTACTTTACCAAATTCATTGATTAGCTCTAGTAGTTTTCTGGTAGCATCTTTGGGATTCTCTATGTATAGTATCATGTCATCTGCAAACAGTGAAAGCTTTACTTCTTCTTTTCCAATTTGGATTCCTTTTATTTCTTTTTCTTCTCTGATTGCTGTGGCTAAAACTTACAAAACTATGTTGAATAATAGTGGTGAGAGTGGGCAACCTTGTCTTTTCCTGATCTTAGTGGAAATGGTTTCAGTTTTTCACAAAAATAAGCTCAAAATGGATTAAAGACCTAAATGTAAGGCCAGAAACTATCAAACTCTTAGAGGAAAACATAGGCAGAACACTCTATGACATAAATCACAGCAAGATCCCTTTTGACCTACCTCCTAGAGAAATGGAAATAAAAACAAAAATAAACAAATGAGACCTAATGAAACTTGAAAGCTTTCGCACAGCAAAGGAAGCCATAAACAAGACCAAAAGACAACCGTCAGAATGGGAGAAAATATCTGCAAATGAAGCAACTGACAAAGGATTAATCTCCAAAATTTACAAGCAGCTCATGCAGCTCAATAACAAAAAAACAAACAACCCAATCCAAAAATGGGCAGAAGACCTACATAGGCATTTCTCCAAAGAAGATATACAGAGCACCAACAAACACATGAAAGAATGCTCAACATCATTAATCATTAGAGAAATGCAAATCAAAACTACAATGAGATATCATCTTGCACCGGTCAGAATGGCCATCACCAAAAATTCTAGAAACAATAAATGCTGGAGAGGGTTTGGAGAAAAGGGAACATTCTTGCACTGCTGGTGGGAATGTAAATTGATATAGCCACTATGGAGAACAATATGGAATTTCCTTAAAAAACTAAAAATAGAACTACCATACAACCTAGCAATCCCACTACTGGGCATATACCCTGAGAAAACCATAATTCAAAAAGAGTCATGTACCAAAATGTTCATTGCAGCTCTATTTACAATAGCCAGGAGATGGAAGCAACCTAAGTGTCCATCATTGTTTGAATGGATAAAGAAGACGTGGCACATATATACAATGGAATATTACTCAGCCATAGAAAGAAACAAAATTGAGTTATTTGTAGTGAGGTGGATGGACCTAGAGTCTGTCATACAGAGTGAAGTAAGTCAGAAAGAGGAAAACAAATACCGTATGCTAACACATATATATGGAATCTAAGAAAAAAAAAGTTATGAAGAACCTAGGGGTAAGACGGAAATAAAGACACAGACCTACTAGAGAATGGACTTGAGGATATGGGGAGGGGCAAGGGTAAGCTGTGACAAAGTGAGAGAGTGGCATGGACATATATACACTACCAAATGTAAACTAGATAGCTAGTGGGAAGCAGCCGCATAGCACAGGGAGATCAGCTCGGTGCTTTGTGACCACCTAGAGGGGTGGGAGGGAGGGAGACGCAAGAGGTATGGGGATATATGTATATGTATAGCTGATTCACTTTGTTATAAAGCAGAAACTAACACACCATTGTAAAGCAATTATACTCCAATAAAGATGTTAAAAAAAAAAAAAAGGTACATGCAGAAAGACAAGGCGAGATGGACCACGGCTGGGGCTCTGGGCAAGCATCAGCAGCGTATGCATCGTGAAGGCGGGGAGCACATCTGAGGGGCAACAGACATCAGCGACCATGGTGTGCACAGGCCGGGTGAGGCAGCAGCTTCTGTGGACCTGCTGTGTGTCTTAGATCAGTGAAGGAGGGTTCAGGGAGGAACCAGATACTTGCACAAAGCAATCTGTTCCTGGGGATATGCATTTTCTTCAAATGTGAGCACTCAAAAGGAAGCCAGGATCTAGCAAAGATACTACAAGGAAAATGGAAGAATAAAATAGAGACAGAAATCTATAATGAAATCTCCTCAGAAGAACGCCATGATTGAGATGAAAGCTGTGAATAAAATAGCTACTTGTCTATGAAGCAAGAGCTCAAGAGAGAATGAAATGTGAACTGGCAGAACTGGAGAAAGAAGGGAAAATATTAAATCACAAAAATGAAGGCAAAATTGGAGAGAGCACAAAGGAGAATAGACTTTGTGGGGAAAAAGATGTAGAGAATAAACATGAGAAGATATCCAATAAAGTAAAATGGGAGTAAATCAGTTAAAAAATCAGAGAGAAAATGACACCCTCTGGAAGACAGGTGAAGGGAATCTGATGGCACCGTAATCAGAGACCCAGGTCACCATGCTACCTCCTGGGCAGAGGCAGAATACCCGGATCTTAAAGGAACAAAGACAGAAATCTATTGAGCACCTTAAACTGTTTTCAAAAATACCTGGGAACAAATCTGGAAATTAATTCCATAACTTTGTTGACATGTTGCAAAAAGATGACTTCTGCACCCTAACCCTTGAAAAGACCCAAATTGGTGCCAGGTGTCACCCATCCCCTTCTCTCGGAAAAAAGTCAGTTCATTCTGTTGTCTTAGTTTGTATATTTTCTGTGACTTGAGATAAACTTTGAATATACACACCCACAAATGCAAAGCACGGAAGAGAACAAATATTTACAGACATGATTCGAGAAGAATTTTCTTACATAAAAGATGATTTGAATCTACATATTAAATAGGCACATGACACATCTGGGGGAAAAGTGACCCCACATGCATAACATCAAGGCATAGACTATACATTTACTGGACTTCAAAGTCAGCTCTTCGGTGCATGCAGGCAAAAAAAAAAAAAAAAAGTAGTTTCTAAGGAGAAATCAGGCAGCTTCTGTTCCCTCCCAGGAAATAATGCAAGTTACCAACTCCTACAAGCTAAACTCACTTTATGTGCAAAAAAGGCAAGAGGCAAGCCATTGTGAAGAACAAACCTGGAATATTCCTTGCTGGAAAACTGTAGCTAAAGGACTAGCATTGAGCAGGGGATCAATCTAACATAGAACTGAGGTGATACCAAAGTGGGGCATACACTGGCTGAGCAGAACGTGGAAGGGATAAGCCCTGACCACGGAGAAGGCACTTATTGATAAAAAATTAGGATACTTAGAAAATGTATCATTGCGTATACTAAGAATTCGGTTGTGTCTACAGAGAATGAGACCCAAACTTCTGATCTTGATCCTGGGCCAATTTGCTCTCCTGACATTGCTCTGTTTCAGTAAGTGGCACTTCCACTGTCCTCAAAGACCTGGGCATCCTGTTGGACTGCTCCCTTTCTCTTCGACATCCAGTCCATCAGCCAGATGAGTTCAGAAATCAACTACTCGTCCCCTCTTGACAGCTTGTCCAGACCACATCACAGCAAAGGCCTGCTAACCGGTCTCCAGCTGCAATTCCTGCCTTCCACCTAGGGCCGACAGGGTCCTTTGAAAACTCTAGGCAGAGCACATGGCATCTCTTAATTACTCCAATAGACTGCTAAGTTCTGGTGTCCGCAGGGCAGCAGAAGAAAGGAGAGTGCCGCTGTCACAACTCCGATCCACTGCCTGCATTCCCCCCGCCCACCCCCGCCAGGCAAAGCCACATCTTTAAGGCCATCGATGAGGAATCTGAGCTGCTGGGACCTCAAGAACCTCCTTTCACTCCACTGCAATGAGTGAACAGGACCCAGCTCCATTGTCCACCTTGGTGCTTCTGGAACATTCCAGGTATAAACCCACTTCTGCCCCGGCTTTGACCCCTTGACCTTCAGTGCTCCCCCCAGATATTCACATGGCTCATCTCCCATTTCTTTTAAGTTTCTGCTCAAACATTACCTTCTTCTGGGGCCTCCTCTGGTAACCCTATTTTAAATATAAACTACTCCCCACTGCTCTCCCACCCTCTACACCAGGCATGCCCTGACTCTTGTCCTTGGACATTCCTCCGACCAAAGCATCCCTGGAGGTCAGAAGTGACCCTATTTCTGGATGGCCAGAGAGCAAAAGATGTGCAGTCAGCCCCTCTTTCCCCTTTAGCAGCTAAAAAGGGGATGGTCCAGGTCCCCAGGACAGCAACTGAAACCCACTTCCTCCACTATAAATGACATACATTTGCTTAGCTATCGATTTCTGTGAGCACAGGTAAGGCCCACCATGGTATTAAACCCTGATTTTTTTTTTCAAATCTCTTTTTGACAAGAAGCCTTGTTTGTTCATGTAAAAAAAAAAAAATCAGGAGACAGAATTGAATGTCTTAGACTTTGTGTATCCAGACCCAAGGTCAAAACTGTAATAACATTATTTTTCAGGAAAGATTGTTTCATTTCTGCAATAGCTGCCCTTAAACCACTGCAATTTACTCTGGAATTCTGAAGCTTCAGGATTAAATTGCATCTCTTGGAGAATGAGTCTGGGGTGTGTGTGTGTGTGTGTGTGTGTGACATAGAGCTGCACTTATGCTCTTAGTGACTATTTGATTATGGGAAACATATTCCATAAGCAAGGCTAAATTTTTCTTAAGAAACATCTTTGCTACTTGCATGATTAAAATAATAATATACCACTTCCCCTATTCTATTGAAAAATATTTAAAAAAAACAAGCATAATACCTGGCATTTCTCATCATAAGAAACAGGCACTACTATAAACTGTGGGAAGGAGTGTAGATGAAAAAAATGATGACAAGTGGCCAATACGTATTGAAATCTATAGAAATTGCTTACTCTTTGAACCACAATTCTACTTATAGGAGTTTATCACCAGAGAGAAAATGGACACGTGTACAGAGATCAATGAGATAGAAGTCACTGTGACATTTTTACGATAGTGAAAAACTGGGAAAAAACACAATATCCAACAGTAGTGTGGGACACACCTGGTTGCCAAGCATCCATCCTCCCCCTTAGTGAAATAGCCTGGGTTGTAGTCACGACGGCCGTATGCTTAGCTATAACACAACTTGTAGAACCCCTGTGGCGAGGGCTGACCTGGCCGGTGAGACATGAGCAGAATTGCTTTATCACACAGTCTGGAGAGGTCCTTAGAGGGAACTGACTCAGGTGGCTGTGAGAGCCTTCTCTCTGTGGTCTTCATCGTCCATGGAAATGTGCAAGTGGCCACTGGACCTTAGTAGCCATTGACTGATGGTGGGAGATGCTTTCAAAGAGTGACAGAGAGATAGATGTAAACAGTGTGGGTCCCTGATGACTCAGGGGAGAAAAACTAATCCTGCTCTATCTACTCCCAGACTCCTCTTATGAGAAGGAGTAAACCCTTGTGGCATTAAGTCACTGAATTCAGTCCTAACAAAGGCAAGAGAAGTTAGATGTATTTATTGATGTATGAATATAAACTCAACAGAGACATTAAAAAGTCACAGTGAACACCCATATTTGTTGCCATGGAAAGACATTCATAGCCTATTATTAACTGAAGAAAGGAGGTTGTAGATCAGGAAGACTCACATGCTCGCAATTTTTTAAAAAACACAAAATTATATGTATATCTACAGGTATATATATTTTCCAGGGAGACAGGTCTGAAAAGCTAGATGAAAGTTTACAGTATCGGGACTTCCCTGGCAGTCCAGTGATTAAGACTTCACCTTCCAATGCAGGGGGTGTAAGTTCAATCCCTGATCAGGGAACTAAGATCCCACATGCCTCATGGCCCCCCAAAAAAACAAAACATAAAACAGAAGCAGTATGCTAACAACTTCAATAAAGACTTTAAAAATGGTCCACATCAAAAAAATATCTTAAAAAAAAAGTTTGCAGTATTTATCTTTGGTTATCTTTGAGTGATGTTTTTAAAGGGGGATTTTAACTTTTAAAAATTTGTTTGCTGCAATTTTAAAATTTTTCCTTAATGATTTTAAATTGCATATCAAGTTCAAAGGTAAAAAGGCTTCTATAATTTAATTTGCACATCAGTGATGGGAAGGAATAAGATGTCTGTAACACCCATAACAAAGGGTTATTTAATCTATGAAAAACACTCTTTCAAATAAATGAGACATGGAGATGAGTGTGAGAGTAACATGAATGAGAAATTCTCCAAATGGGAAAATGAAATGGTCTGTAAACAAAGGCTAAAACATTTTCAACATCATTAGTAATCTAAATTTGTAAATTAAGACAGGAATTTGTAAATTAAAACAATTCACCCATCACCTAGTAAAGACTAAGGAAAAAAGGATACTATCTAGTTGGCAAGGGTGCAATACATACACAGCTTCATACTACTGGTCAGTGTGTAAATTGCCCTAATATTTTCCAATGTGTCCTGGTCCAGTGCAGACCAAGAGCCTTCAGTGTGATCACAGTATTTCACTTCTAGGGATTATACAGACATTTCTCCAAAGAAGACATACAGATGGCCAACAGACACATGAAAAGACACTCAACATCACCAACTGTTAGAGAAATGCAAATCAAAACTACAATGAGATATCACCTCACACCGGTCAGAATGGCCATCATCAAAAAATCAACAGACAATAAATGCTGGAGAGGGTGTGGCGAAAAGGGAACCCCCCTACACTGTTGGTGGGAATGTAAATTGGTGCAGCCACTATGGAGAACAGTATGGAGGTTCCTCAAAAGAAAAAAAAAGAAAAGAAAAGAAAAGAAAAGGAAAGCAACCACACATATGCACATTGAACTAACACACGAGGATGTTCACTTCTGCAGTGTTTGTAATAGTGAGAAATGGAAAACAACCCAAGAGAAAGAAAGAACATCCACACAATGTCAAGCATTAGAAATAATTTTGAAGAAGATAAGCATCATGGGAAATGTTTGTAACATCTATATAAACTACATGCACATCGATATAAAGTACATTAAGTCAAATGGATGCTATTTGTTTCCATGTAATGCAACATAGGGCTATAAGTATGGCCCCAAGTAAAAAGTCACACGGGTAGATACTCTGAATAACGGGCTTTTATTTTGGGATAAAGTGCTTTTCACATGGACAATGTATGTGGCATGCTACAGGGGAGTAATCTCAGGGATTTAAAACAAATTTAATTGATTCTCCCCCCAACCAAATGGTATCTATCCCTCTCTTTCCTCCCTCTGCTCCTCCACCCTAAAGGAAATACACCAAAAGGGAACTGTGGCAAGTATGCCGTTTGTTTTTCTCTGATTGCTGTTACTTTCACAATAAGAAAATGCAACACAGTATATACCTTAAGTCTTAAGATTGTTAGGAAAAAAAAAACATGATTTATTTATTTGTTGTTTGTTCATCCTATCAGTATATATTTGGCCCTCACCTGTTTCAAAAATTACTGAAGGAAGTTATGTGAATGAGAAAGGAAAGAGTATTTCTAACACGTTCGTAAGCATAGCTAAGGAAACTTTCCTGGAGAAGGTGATAAGATAGAAATAAATTATTTTTACCATGTCTAGAATGGTTCCCTCATTAGTTTCCAACACTGCTCATTTTAATTTATGTAATGTTTACAGTGTTACCTTAATACTGGGAAACATTGCTTTGCCTTTGAAGAGAAAGCAAGATTAAGGGTGAAATTTTGCTTTTAAAAAGAGACTACCAAGGAGATGATAGGTAGCTTTTTATATCTATGGTATCTAGGTAAATAAAACAACCAGAAGTTTTATTTTAACCTTCTAAAGCCCCTTACCCTTACTTATCTAAATACTGGGGAAATAATTTTCCAACAATGAGTAATTCTGACAACTTATACTTGTTTTTCCATGTGTATGGGCTTGCAGGGGTCCCCAAGCAGATCATGGTCATCCAACATAGGTAGTCAAGGTAGAGCTTTCCCAGGTAGTCAAGGTAGAGCTTTCCCAGGTGCTGAAATAACTTACATAAACTGCCTCCCCTACCCGGTCTTTCCAAGGGCATGTTATACAAGAACATTTCATGGCCCAAATGAAAACACTTAGGTGGGTTACTAGGGGTGTATGTGAAGGATGGATACACTTGGTGGAGGTGGGGACATATATATTTGTAAGAAACATCTCTGCAAGAAATGCTCATCTCATCCTTTAGAATATAACATACATTTGGTAGATAACAAGCAAATCAAGTAACTTCATACCTTTAGAGAATTTCCACACGATGGTGGGTACAGGATAACCCTCAGCTGAGCAATTGAGGATGACAGGCTTGCCATAAATCCCATCTTGGTCCCGTGGCTGAACCACAAACTTGGGAGGAACTGAAAAGAGAGAAATGCCACCAGTAATTCAGACAAGACTGTGGATTATTAAAGCTGTGATTTTAAGAAATCCAAGAATTTTAACAAGCGTGAAAGCACAAAGAATGCTTTACATATATGTGAAAATAAAGCAGAGGATTTGTAATTAGGGACCAATTAAGGAAGCAATTTCAGTGCAGGTGATTTTTCTTATTATATCAATGATCTGATGCAGATGGAAGTTGCTTTGCACTGGACTGTGGAGTGTGGCAGCTTGACTCAACCAAGGGAATGTGACATTCTGTTTTTGATCTGTGTTATGGAAGATCTTCAGGGATCCATTCTTGGGTATGAAATGTTTTTAAAGCATCCAATATCTATTCTTCCTCTAACAGGAGATGAAGGGAGAATTAATAGTCTCTTCCTAAAGGCAGTAAAGAACACAACATGGTATTGAACATTTCCTAAAAATCTGATAAAGACACATAGACCATTATTTCTGACATCAGTACCCTTCTGAGCCAAAAAGGGACTATGGAAACCAGTTGAAGGGAGGTGCCATGAAGGCTTTATAGAGTACCAATTTGAAAGAAAAAAAACAAACAAACAGATTAAGTAACTGCTTATTTGGTGAGTTTTGTGAGATGCTGAAAAAAACACCAGCCCTACCCAAAATATACACATGCACTCTGCTTAAAAAATACCTGCCAAGAGAACATAAATGTTTTGAGTTGTTCTTGTGATTTTAAGAGTATTCAAGTCTTCTCTTAAAGAGAAGATACAGATTCTTCTAAGAAAGGTACCATCTAAAGGTGATAGGATCCAGAAATCTTTTCCAGCAGATCAGTGACTACTTACAGGATGGATTTTCAATGAGACTGTCACGAGACTAGGTGAGAGGACATAGATTATGTCCACCATGTATCAGATACTTAGCAAATGTGGGAGTTCTTCCCCTCCTTTCCACAACTCCTGATAACGCTAATCTTGTCTGCATTGCAATTTCCAGAATTCTTCATTTTGAGGCAAACATGTGGTCCTATGTGTTAAAGATATATAGGAATTCCAGCCACCACATGAAATGGACTGGGGAGAAGTTTAGAGTCTACACTAGTTAGGATCTTAGGAGCATGTTGAAATGGCATGAGCCATAGTGAACATCATTTTGCCTATCAAACAGCCAAGGAGTGGGGAATAAAATCAAAAGAAGCAGCTAGAGATGGGACTCACTGCTGTGTTTCTGGAAGAAACAACACAGAGTGATGGCTAAGAGCACAGAACCAAAGGCTAAACACCTGGATTTGATCTCCAACTTTGCTACTTCTAGGTGGGTCACCTTGTGTAAGCTGTCAAGTGTTTCTTAGCTTCGATTTCCTTATCTATAAACTGGGAACTCTTTTTTTTTTTTTTTTTTTTTTTTTTTTGCGGTACACGGGCCTCTCACTGTTGTGGCCTCTCCGTTGCGGAGCACAGGCTCCGGACGTGCAGGCTCAGCGGCCATGGCTCACGGGCCCAGCCGCTCCACGGCATGTGGGATCTTCCCGGACCGGGGCACAAACCCGTGTCCCCTGCATCGGCAGGCAGACTCTCAACCACTGTGCCACCAGGGAAGCCCCCTTATCACTTTTAAAAAATATATTTACATTCTATAGACTACATTTGTCTCAGAATACCACCTAAATGAAATAAAATTGCTCACTATGAAAAGACCCATTGGCTGTGCAAATTATTTAATTAAATAATGTGCACGTTGGAAACTGTGTTTATTAATGATGTTAAAGCTGGACACACCTGCATTTACTAAATTAACCAACACTCCTACAACACTTCATATCTTCCAGGCACTTCTGACAACTTTTATAATCTTAATTCATGTTATCCCCATACCAATGCTATAAAATGAGTTCCCAGGTCTTCCCTGGTGGCGCAGTGGTTGAGAGTCCGCCTGCCGATGCAGGGGACATGGGTTCGTGCCCCGGTCCGGGAAGATCCCACATGCTGTAGAGTGGCTGGGCCCGTGAGCCATGGCCACTGAGCCTGCGTGTCTGGAGCCTGTGCTACGCAACAGGAGAGGCCACAGCAGTGAGAGGCCCGTGTACCGCAAAAAAAAAAAAAAAAAAAAATGTGACAAGGTGTGTCTGTCTCATGGTGAGCAAATTATTCCTAGGAAAGAAATGCTGGAGATTTTATAGAGCAAAGTTTTCTAGTAAAATTAATCTAACAACCACAAGGGTAGATTGCAAAGTTTAAGACATCACATCAGAATCATTCTGTCCAGGGTGGAAGGTAAATATGCAATCATGTACATTCTATTTGGCTCAAATTCTGCTAAGAGCAAGGAATCTCTTGTCAAATGGGCAGGGTAGCTAATCTCTTGCATTTCCTCTGGAAGAATGTCTAATTATAATTGATCCATGATCCCTCCCCTCGATTTGGTTCTAAGCCAAAGCAATATTATTTAAAAACCGATCACAGAGGTTTACATGGAAAATAACCACTGACATATTGTAAGTGTAAGGCAATTACTGAAGGAAATGGCCCATAAAATTGAGAATTATCTTTCATATGCCCCTCTTTAATCTCCTTGTATCAGGTACTGATGATTCTTTCTTGCAAATGTGTCACATATCCTCAAATTCTCTTCATCTTCATTGCCGTGTCCTAGTCATGATGGGTAGACAGGGTGTGCGGTGAAGTGCCTCCATCCATCTGGTTTCAGCACCGCAGGGTGGACAGCTCCATGCATTTTGCCAGGGCACCACACCAAGAACAGGAGTCTCTCTTTGCTGTCTCAGGGCCTTCTCTAAAGTAACAAACACTCACCTTCATGGGTGCAACCAGTGAGGGGTGGGCGTCGGGATAAATGCCCTGCGTCTCCATCCTCCAATCCTATTGGGCAACTCTAAGGTGTGCTCTATGTCTGTGCTCCTCAAACACCAGAGGGTGTCAGAATCACCTGAAGAGTTGATTAAAACCCAAGTTGCTGAACCCTGTCCCTAAAAGTTTTGACCCAGTAGGTCTGAGGCAGGATCCAAGACACTGCCTTTTCTAATAAGCTCTCAGGTGACGCTGAGGCTGCAAGTCCAGAGACTACCTTTGAGAACAACTGTTCTGTGTGATGCCTTGGAAGGTTCCCAGAAGGAATGAGCCCCAGTTGCCCACAGCAGCAACTAGCTCATTAAAGCAACTTCTACTGATTTTTTCCCCCTCCTTTCCTAATCTCATTTCCCTTCATTCTTTCACTCTGGGATCCAGGAATTACATCTCAAATAAGTGATCTACAGCCAGTCCTATACCTCACACTCTGCTTTCAGGGGGACTTAACCTGAGACAAGGCTAAAACTGGCTCTTATCTGGATTTATGAAACAGCTTTCTAACTAGTCTACCTGCTACCTACTGGTCCACTCGAATGCATTCTGCACACAGTGGCCTGAAAGATACTTCTAAGAGAGAAATCACATGATGTGACTTCCCTGCTTAAAGTCATCAGTGCCTTCGCATTGTCCCTTGACATAACTGAAACCCTTACAATATTTTGAAGGCTCTTTATGACTTGGGTCCTTGCACTCCAGCTTCATCTCTTGATGTTTCCTCTTGTAAGCTTTGTTTCAGTCTATCTATTCTCCAGCTCCCCCTGGGTCTTCACATAGGCTTCTGTATTTCTTTGTTTAACAAATTATCAGTTAGTTGTATTTACATCTCAGCTCAAATTTCACTTAGTGTGGGACACATTTTCTGATGCTGTGGACAAGACTGAGTGCCTCCACAGAATCCTGCGTTATCATTTTATAGCCTTTACCACATGTTTGGTGTTGCTGGTTTAAATGCCTGTCTCCCACATCTGGCTGCACACCTGGGAGAACAAGAACCATGCCTTTCTTGCAGACCATCGCATCCCAGCGATGTGCTGGAACATAGAAAGTATTCTGCAAATATCTGTTGAATGGACAAATCAATAAATGGATATTATTGTTCCAGTTTTAAAGACTAGGAAACAGACCCTATCCAAAGTAGCAATGGCTCCGTTAATAACTCAGATCAGAGTGACCCCAATGCACAAGGTCTTTGAGGAGTACGGGTCTAGAAGCACCATCTAACAGAAGAAAGCACAGAGCACTGCAGGAGGATTTTGGCCAACGAGATACAGAACTGAAGGTGGAAGGATGCAGAGCTGTCGGCACAGTCATGATTTTGGCCAAAACTTATGATAGGACCTAAAGACTGAAGACTCTGTATTGTCTTGGTTATAATTCCTCAAAGTTGCTGGTTTCCTTTTTTTTTTTAACTATATTTTGGTTTCCTTTTATTTGCAGAACACTTTATTTGTGGTGAACATATCCACCAATATAGCTGGCTTTCCAATAGAGAGACTTTTCCAGTGGGGATGAGGGTGATTAAAGAGATAGAAGGGATGGGTTCAACCAAATAATTATGTCGCATCCCCAAAAGGCAATGCAGGCCACTGTTGCCATACATTTCTATGAATCATAATTGAGTGCACATGCAATACTCCTGTCGCCCTAAAAAGAGTCACGTGAGATGTATATGTTCTAAAATACCCAAATCCTGTCATGGGACCCATGTAGCCTGACACTATCTGAAATCTTGAAGGGATTCCTTTGAGAGAGTTGCCTGCTTCATGATGCTTAAGATGAGGGTTGTTTAAAATACGTGATTTTTGGCTTTGGTCTATTTATTAAAGGGAAGAATTATTTTTTGCTGTTTTTAAGGGAGTAATAGGACAGGTATACAATAGGACAGGAATTTTTCAGTGTTAGGTGCAGTCCAGTGTTTTATGATTGGAACTCATGGCCTCTAAGTAGCTATATATTTCCAAAGAATGGATGTAGGTTTCACTAACTGTCAACAGGGACAGGGATTCAGTTTTATTGAAGGTAAACCAGAAGCTACTTGGCGGTGGCAGCGGAAGACAGGGGTCTTGTGTAGATAAATATTGCCATTCTCTGCTGTATGGCATTTAGTCAAGATAGTAATTGATCAAAGTCTAGGTAAGAGTTAATTTATGACACTGGAAATTAACCTCCAGTGGCTTCCTGTCATACCCAGAATAGATAACCGCCACCCCCCGTTCTCTCCTACTGAACAGTGAGCACATTGGTCTCTTGCTGTACTTTGAACCCACAAAACCCACTCCTGACTCAGGGTCTTTGTACCTGTTTGTCTCTCTGCCTGTAACTCGCTTCCTACAGAGAGACCTGTGACTCACCCCCTCACTTTGGTCAAGTCTCTTTTCAAAAATCTCTTCAGAAAGGCTTACCCTGTGCATCTGAAAATTCCATTCCCTTATCACTGTCAATCCTCCTATCAAGCTTTACTTTTCATACCACAGGTAGACACCTGACATCATTTGTGTGTTCATTGCCTCTCTCCTGCTCTGAAAAATGTAAGGTTTTTTTAACTTTTTACTTTATATTGGAGTATAGTTGATTAACACTGTTGTGTTAGTTTCACGTGTACAGCAAAGTGATTCAGTTATACATATACATATGTATCTACTGGTTTTCAAATTCTTTTCCCATTTAGGTTGTTACTAAGTTTTATGGGGCAGGGACTTGCTCTCTGTGTGTTGATCACCATGGTACCCCCAGTACTCACAGCATCTATTATAAAATAGGTGCTTGACAAGTATTTGTTGGAAAAATGAATGGATGAATGAAGCAAAATGATAGCATGAATATAGTATCATAAACTGGGTCCACAAACAGCAACCAGACAGTGGCCTTGTATAAGTTTTCTTTTTCCTGCCAAATAAAGGTCAAGTAAGGGCTTTTTAGATAACGTGTTTGTTTCACTGTGTGCCAGCTCACCATTAAAAGCCAGAAACAACAGACCCGTCATAAGATATAAAGAAGTGTAAGAAAACTGACCTTTGGAATCGCAGATAGGAAATCACAGTGTTGGTAGCTTTCCTCGCAGTGGTGCTGAGCCAATAATAGAACCAAAGGGCAGGCGTGTTTTGCCATTAAGTTCAGTCCTTTCCCTCAAAGCGGCTTCATCTATGCCAAGGTCACCCAACTGAGTGTGACATTAGGGTGACCATCCATCCACTGCCAGTGTAAGTCATGAGGCACATGCATAAGTGCCAAGGGTTTTTCCTTTTAACTTCTTATGATAACAGCGAATTTATTTTAAATTAAGTCTTCGTAAATCTTCCCAGTGACCCAAACTATAAAAATGTGCTTAGCTTTACAATGGCCCAAGGCCATATGACTCTGGTGTAAGGAATAACCAGGAACTGGGTTCCCAAATTCCATTTCAATCCTACCCTTTTATCCTATACCTCAGCCTTAACGTCTCAGTTATCACCTCTACCTTCCACACACAATTTATCCCCAACTGCTTCAGCTTCTGCAAAAATATATTGCACTATTACCTTTTTGACTGTATTCCCTAGGCCACCATTCTAATTAATTGCCTGATACTTGGGATTACCCCCAGCCTCTTCTATGTAATGTGTCCTCAATCATGTACCAAAGTCGTGCAGATGTGAGTGGAAGGAAGGGAGAAACAGAATAAGAGCCGGAAAGGGAGTTACCACCTGCTGGCTTATTATGTGCCAGGTGCTGTGATAAATACATACTTTTTTTTAACCCTCAGAAAACCCCTATTGACTATTCTCCCATTTTAGGAATAAGAAAATTGAGGTAAAAATAGCTTAAGGAATTTACTCAAGATCACACAGCTAATAGGTGTCCAAATTGTGATAGGGATGGAAGGAAAAAGAGAGGCGAGGGAAGCAGGGATGGGGTCTGGGGGGTCAGTTGACAGGCCAAGGGGTCTTCCCTGGGTTCCCTTATCTGTAGAGACACAGCCCACTGACTGCTACCAGACTGGTCTCCCACCCCCAAAGGCAATCAGTTCCAGGACTTCTGAGGTTCCCCATCACTTCCTACATCAAGCATGTATTTGTTCAAGGCAACAAGCAGGCGGGCTAACTATGATAATGGCACAACAGCAGCTCTGTTTACAATAGCCAGGACATGGAGGCAACCTAAGTGTCCATCACATACGAATGGATAAAGAAGATGTGGCACATATATACAGTGGAATACTACTCAGCCATAAAAAGAAACGAAATTGAGTTATTTGTAGTGAGGTGGATGGACATAGAGTCTGTCATACAGAGTGAAGTAAGTCAGAAAGAGAAAAACAAATACCGTATGCTAACACATATATATGGAATCTAAGAAAAAAAAATGTCATGAAGAACCTAGGGGTAGGATGGCAATAAAGACACAGACCTACTAGAGAATGGACTTGAGGATATGGGGAGGGGGAAGGGTAAGCTGGGACAAAGTGAGAGAGTGGCATGGACATATATACACTACCAAACGTAAGGTAGATAGCTAGTGGGAAACAGCCGCATAGCACAGGGAGATCAGCTCCATGCTTTGTGACAGCCTAGAGGGGTGGGATAGGGAGGGTGGGAGGGAGGGAGATGCAAGAGGGAAGAGATATGGGAACATATGTATATGTATAACTGATTCACTTTGTTGTAAGCAGAAACTAACACACCATTGTAAAGCAATTATACTCCAATAAAGATGTTAAAAATAAATAATGGCACAGCCTCTGTGTCTTAACTGGTGCTGTTTATCCCTCATTGACCTCAGAAAATATGTCTGAATGCCTCTGTCCTCCTTCTACTCATTCATTAAATGAAGAGAAACTGGAAAGCCCTGCTACTATCTGGGTGCTAAGGACATAGCAATTGTTACCTGATTCAATTCTCTCAGCAATTCCAAGAGGTAAGTCTCATTATTTCCATTTTACAGATGAGGAAACTGAGACTCAGAGAAACTTGGTCATGTTTCCAAAGTCATATAGAAAATGAACAAGCAAAAATGTGGACCTTGGTTTACTTACTGAAAGTTCCAGTGTTGTTGCTGTATTTTTTTAAATTAATTTATTCAATTTATTTACTTTTGGTTGTGTTGGGTCTTCATTGCTGCCTGCAGGCTTCTCATTGCGGTGGCTTCTCTTGCCATGGAGCACGGGCTCTAGGTGCGTGGGCTCAGTAGTTGTGGCACACAGGTTTAGTTGTTCCACGGCATGTGGGATCTTCCCGGACCAGGGATTGAACCCGTGTCCCCTGCACTGGCAAACGGATTCTCAACGACTGTGCCACCAGGGAAGCCCTGTTGCTATATTTTTTATTTTCTTTCTAGACCTTACTTATACATCAAGGCTGATGGCGCTCGCTCCTTCCATGAAGTCTATCAAACGGCACTGACGTCTCCCTTATCAGAGGTCGTTTTGCTCTTGTCATTAGCAGTCTGTCACTTGGAGACTTTCCAACCACGCTCACTGAGACAAGGCAAATTCAAGGTCTCTGAGCTCCTTATTCTATTTCTACTTTTCCCAAGCTACATCTCAGGCCGAAAACTTTAAAGCCCCTAAGAGGAAAACATTCTCTAATTTGAGTTAAAGATTTAAATAAAAATCCATATAATTATTCTCTAACATGGCTTGCTATTTTTATGTGGGTTTTGTTTCTCCAACTATATCTTTGCATATTTTTCATGAATCAAAGGACAGATTATGTTCCAAAGTTAGTGAGTCTACAGTGTGCAGTATGGAACACTCTTCATTCCAAATGGCAATAATAAATAAGATTCTTCATTTTACCAAAAAAGATCAATTTAGCTTATCCAGAATGTGATCTAGCTGAAGTGGTGATAAAATTCCACCTCTTGACCATTCAGACTAAAATTTGAAATTCTGAGAGCAGCTGCCTGATCTCTAGCTATACAAGAAGAGAGGCTGTCACCCACGGCAGGCATTAGTCATGCAGGGAGAAAGTGCCCTGCTCCAATCATTGTGTACTAAGGGCAGAGGGGAAACAGATGAGTTGGTGAAATGTTCTACATCTGGAGCGACTCCACAACCCAACACCCAGCACAGTCCTTGGCCAGAATTCTTGCACGTCTGTCCTCAAGGCTTCTCAAATATTGCCCTCACACATTTCCCTCACACAACTGGCCATTAAATCCTGCCAAGCATCTTCTGTTTTGCCCATCCTTTGACCACCTTAGCGCCAGCCATCATCACTTCTCATGGGGACTACAAAGACCTCCCCTTCAGGCATCCTACCTAGACTCATTTTATTCCAATGTGTGACTCGTCCTGCCATGAACCATATGATTTTTCTGCTTTAAAACGCTGCATAAATTTCCATGCCCTCCAGACCTCTTTCATAGGACAGAAAGCCTTCAAGATGTGGACCAGACTTAGCTCTCAAGTCTCACCCTTCTTCATTTTGCCATTTTGCACACCATTCCCCCAGACACAGATGTATCTGCCCTGTCAAGCCCTCCTGCCATTGCAAGTAACAGACCTTCTTCCAGGAACACGATGTCTTCCTTCCTCTCCTCTTAACTACTTGCTATATTTTCCAGTCCTTCAGGATTTCTCCCTCCCTTCTGGAATCTGCCTCATTCCCACTGGAGCAGGAGTTCTCAATGGGAGGAAATGAGCTTTCATCATCCCAGTGACTCTACCCCAAGGACTGGCAGTTAGGAGTATGTATTAAGTCCTTTGTTGCTTCATGATGCAATAAGGGAAAGATGAAGCAATGAAGGACAGAGCAAATGCAGTCATTTGGGAGTGGGTGTAAAAGTTTATAGCTATCCATTGATATTTGGAAGACATAAAGCTTAGTGATTTTTTTGTTTTCTTTTGCAGACAAGTAAGAAAATACTGAACTCATGGGACTGTTAAGTTTTTGAAAAAAACAAGTAAAATAATGATTGCTAGAGACAAGGACTTTAAAATAGAGAAAGCTTCATTAGAGAGTTAAGGTTATCTTGTAACCCTTATTTAATTAATTCATTTTAGCCATTGCCATTCCAACTGTAATTAAAAGAAGAGTAGGCCCAGAGAAAGCTGCCTTGACTTTATTAAGGTTTATTTAAATGTGATTATTTTCTGAAATCAGCATGATGATCTATTATGGTATCTATGCAACATGAGCTCAAGAATTGGCCCAGGTTTAAATTTTAATTCAATGAATCATAAACCCATCTTCATTGTAGCATGGGCTAAGGAAAGTTGTGTACCTTATGTGCCTTATATATTCCATTAGATAGAATTAACAAAGAGATATGTTTACTAAAAGTCATGCTGAAGTTAGAATATTTTCCGTATGTGTTATAAAATATGATACAGCCTGTGAGGAAGGAGTGCAACTAAGAGCCTTTAACTTTAAATCATTGAGCCTTAATGCCAGAAGGGAAACTACTCTTTATTGAGGCCAGCCACTAGCCTGTGACACCTATTTCATGCAACGTCTTTCAAAATATTGTTCGGCTTTTGATAAATGATGTCTCCTCCGTTGTCAGGAAAGTTAATATTTTGTGAAGGGAATTATTTCATTTTTGAAGAATTTTGAATATTAGAAAATTTACATTTAAATTTTTAACAAATTGAGGTGCAATTTATATACAGTAATATTCACAGGTTTTAAATGTACAGTTTGATAGATTATGCAAAAATCTGTAAAATCTACACCCTATGATGTGCTATGGCATGGTTCTTTCTTTGTGCTTATTTTACTTGAGCTTCATTAATCATTTTGACCAGTAGATTTATATTTTTCGCCACATTTGAAGATTTTCAAGTCATTACTATTCAGATCTATGCTTTTCCTGCCCTTCTTTCTGAGGCTCTAACTATGTTTATATTGGACTCCTTGACATTACTTCAAGCTCACTGAGGCATTGTTTGCCATTTTAAGTCTTTTATCTCTCTAAAAAATTTGGATATTTTTCTCATGCCCTCTTTTCAAGTTCAGTTATCCTTTGTTCTGCAGTATCTAAGATCCCACTTAATATATCTAGTTAATTTCTCATTTCAGATATTGTGCTTTTCAGATCTAGAATTTCCTTTTGGTTCTTTTTAAAAAATGTTTTATACTTCTCTTCTTGCATCCCCTATGTATTCACTCATTGCACACATCTTTTCATTTGAATTTTTGAAAATGCTTATTATAGCTACTTTAAAACCCTGTCTGCTAATTCTAACATCTGTATGCCCATTAGGCTGTTTCTTTTCTTTTCTTTTTTTTCCTTTTATTTATGGCTCACATTTTCCTATTTCTTCTCATAGCCAGTAATTATGTGCAAGGCATTGCAGATATGCTATGATATTGAGAGTCTGGATTTTGTTGTCTTCCTTTTAAGAACACTGAATGTTATTCTTGCAAACAGTCGATTTACCAGTGAAGAAATTTAATCCTGTCAAGGCTACCTGTAGGCTTTTTATTAGGGCTGGTCTAGAGTAGCCCTTATCCCAGGGCTAGATTAGGCCTCTCTTAGTGTGTGGCCTCTTCTGAGATTTTAATTGAATTCCCTGTGTGTTCTCTACTCTGGCTAATCAGAACTCCAATGTTTCTCAGGACTGTGTGACTGCTGGAAGCTTTATTCATCTCACATACTCCTGGAAGTTGTTCTCTGCTAGATTTCATAGGGTCTCGCCCTATGCATGTGAAGTGTAGCATTAAGCTAAAGACCCAAAGGGAGCCCTATACAGATCTTTAGAAATCTTTCTTTGAACAGCTCCCCACTCTCTAGTACTCTGACCTGCAATATCCAGCACCTCAGTGGTTCTAATGGTTCTTTGTTTTTCTTCACCATAAAAATCACCATTATCTATTTGGGTTCTGCATCCGTCTATCATGGTTTGGAAAGTGCACCAAGAAAAAATATGGGGTGAATTTGGGGCTTAACTCATATATTTCTCTCCTCTCTAGGACCACAGCCCTGTGCTGCCTGTTTCGTATTTGGAAGATGGTTACTTTATAAAGTTTTGTCCAGTTTTATAATTGTTTATGGTAGGAGGATAAATCCACTGCATGTTACACTCTGATGACCCCATTGGATGAATTTTATATTTATCTTTTAAGTTACTTGACTCAAAATCTGTCTCCCCGAAATTTCCAACCATTTCTGTTGGTTCTACTTTCTGGAGCCCCACCAAGATTATTATTACACTAGTTTGTACATATTCCACTGGTTCAAAGAACCCAATTAACTAAGTCAAGAACTTGGATCCTGTAATTATCTCTTTATCCTGCCACATACTTTTTTCTTGTCTATTGGCTCATTCCCATCAGCATGTAAGCTTCCCTTGTCCCATGTCCACCTCGCCTCCTGTCATACCAACATTCCTGAAAATACAAAAATAGTTGTATTTTCCTGAGTTCCCACACATTCATCTCCCTTTCTTTGTTCAAGCCCCACTAATCAGGGATTCACTGCAGCCACGCCACTGTACAAGGTAAAAAACAATATCCATCTTCCTAAAACCCAATGAGCAATTGTTGGTTCTCCTCTTTTTCTACTTTCAGTGGGATTTGATATACTTTATCACCTATCTTTCTCGATTATTTCCTATTTTGCTTTCAGGACCCCACAGTCCACTGGATTTCCTCCTATTTCACTGACTGCTCCTTCTTCCTGTCTCCTTTGCTGATTCCTCCTCTTATTTTGGAACCTTAAATTTTGGAATGCCTTGAGTCTAGACCTTCTTGTTTCTCCCACATCATTCTTTCCCTTGTGACAACTGCTATTCCTTGTATCTTCTCCACTTCTGTAGAAGACACTTTCATTTACCTTATTAGGCAAAATATGTACTTAATTTAACAATTCCTCTTTCTCTCTCTTTGCAACATTCACTATATATACATGTTTTGTTTGATTCGTCTCCAAAACATATTGTAAATTTGTCTGCTTCTCATTACCTTGACTGTGACCACCTTGACTCAAGGCGCTTTTTATCTTGCCTCGACTTCTGAAATAGCTTCTTACCTACTTGCTTTCTGGACCAATCCATTCTTTCCACAGCTGCTAGTGTTATGATTAAAAACATAAATCAGGCCATGCCACTAGCCTAGTTAAAGTCACCAATGGCCCCTCTTTGCATTTAGATAAAAAACTCCAGACTTCTAAAATAGCTGCATATTCAAATTACCCAGGGTGCTTGGACTTAAACTTGGCTGCATATGAGAATCAACTCAGGGATTTTACAAATTCCTGGTGCCTGGGTCCCACGTCCAATGATGGTTATTTAATTGGACTTCAACCTGGACATCAGGAATTTTTTAAAGCTCCCCACATAATTTTAATGTGTGACACAATTCAAGAACCACTAACAGGTGATTTTGAATTGAACAAAAAAAGGATAATGCCCCAGAGATCTGGGAGATGGATATACTCCCAGAGATAATGATTTAGTTGGGCTTAGTTAGGACCAGAAAATGGTCATCAGTGTTTTCTTAAATCTCCCAGGAGATTTTATGGTGAAGCCTGGATTGTGAACCACTGCCCCCGCACATTACCTTGTCCTTGACTATTTCTCCAGCTACTGACCTGCTTGTGAAGCACATTTCCTTTCTCGGGGCTATATCACCTAACTAGTGACTTTGTTAATTTCACAGAACCTTATTTAACATATTTAAAAAACAGCCACACGGAGATACTAATCAGAGTGTGATCCACTACATTATCCTGATTGGCTAGGCTCAACTCCAGGTCATCTGACCTTTGCCTTGGTCAAAAAAGTCTGGTTGCATTTCCTGTGAAGGCAAGTGATTCACAGAACACTCATGTACATTTTTATGTAGCATTTCTGTTCTCTGACCTGGATCCTTCAGAGCAGATTATATCGGAGACAGGCTAATGTACTCACTGCTTTGCCCTTCACAAATGATAGTAAGAGTCAGTTCTCCTTATAAGAAAACACTTGGGAAGCAGTACTAGATTGGCTCCCATTTTTATACATCTTCAAAAATGGGAAAAAACATTTAATGTATCCCAATTTTATTAGCATAAGGCCATTTGTACCTTTGTTTTGTATCTAACTGAAGGTAGATTATCTTAATCACTCAGGGAAAATCGTTTTCACAGATACAAAGTTGGTGCCTTCATATGAATTCTAAGTATGCTCCACTTTATTTTGTTGGCAAGTAGACAGAATGAGCATTACTCTTCAACAAGAAAGGAAGGAGAGGGGTCATGTGGACAAGTTGTAAGGACTGAGGAAGGACATGGGAACCTATTGCTCAAGAAAGAGTCTGCTTACATCTATTGACTGTCTTGCAGGTAATGGAAATCATCCCCTCCTGACAATTACAGTGAGAGCCCTGTGTTCAAGGACTTTAAAATGCAAACAATCAACATTAATATAAATCTTTAATTTCATACAGTTACTTTTGCAATGTGGATGAATATTCTACTGGTAGATGAACACCTACAACTCTGGGAGAACCATAAAATCACAGAACATCCATGCTCAACAGACACTGGAGAACACTAGCTCCTCATTTTGAAGATGGCAAGTGTGAACCTTGATGGGAATTTGCTGACTTGCAAAGAGATTTGAAATAAGACTGTTGCTTACATTTTAGGTGCATTGAGAGCCCTGGCAAAGTTTTCTACAAGTTAAACCATCTTATTTTAATTTTTTTCATAAATATTGTCACACTTTGCTTAATTTAGTAAATGTTTCAATACCCTTCCAAGATAGACATTTAATGCTCAACAGAAGGGAGGAACAAAGAAAACCACATTTCTAAAACTAAAATAAGAAAATATAAAAAGCTACTATTTTTTGACTTCAGAAAAACTGTGACATATGGCTTTGGCAAATATTTTTAAAAGCCATCAATCTAGATGATAATATAAAAAGTGCTATGTAAGATAAATACAACACAGCATGAGCTCATGGATTTTGGGCCTCACAAGTCACTGGGTTAATGCAGGGAAGCCTTATTTCAAGAATTAAATCCCATGGTCGCCACATCTCATTCACACATTTCTTCTCTGCTAATTTTCTGAAACTTCACATTTTAGGTAAATACACCTTGGCTTGGAGTTTAAGGGAGTTCATAGTTGGCTTCTACAGCTGTGTGAAGTGTGTGTGTGTGTGTGTGTGTGTGTGTGTGTGTTTGAACGGGATGACAGGGAATTCTTATGAATTCTGGTTATTTTCATAACATTTCAAGGAAACACCATTGGTGAGTGCTGTTGAATCTGACTGCATAGGTGCCATGCATCCTAAGTGTCTCCTCACCTCTCACAATTAGTTGGCTTTGGTGCTCCACAGCTGCTGCCTCATTGCGGGCTATGCAGGTGTAATTCCCATTGTGCATCAGGGAGAGGTTGGAAATCCTTAAGGAGCTCGTGAAGTCAATGTTGTCAATGGTCACCCCGAGGCTCGCTGGGATTGGCCGGCCGTCCTTCTGCCAGGTGATGGTGATGGGTAGGTCCCCTGAGACCACAACACACGGGATGAAGACCCGCTGTCCAATGGAGAATCTTGGAAACTCAAAAGGTTGGATAAAAGGTGGAACTGAAAGAAAAGAAAAGAAAATGTAAGAGAGGAAAGATGATAATGAACTGTGTAAATACTCTATGTTTTTTTCTTTAACCCTTTTGCATGACATTGAAAGAGTAATACAAATCACTGCTATAGCATAAAAGTATATGAACTGGTAGAAGATTTGAAGTTGTGCTCTTTTGTTATTTGAATTTTCTCATTGTTCTAAATGAAAAGCATGGCTTGATTTGTACTTCAGCAAATATGCTTAATCACATTTATTTTGATAAATTTTTTTAAAATTCAATAATCATTTTTAAAGGAAACATTTCAGATTCTGCACTTTTCAGTGTAAATACTATTAAAGAGGGACCTGGGTTTGGTTTTCTCTTGGAAGCTTTTAAAAATAATGTGTACAAGAGATTTCTTTCCTGCTTTGCTAATATTAGGAGTACAATTACTGTTCCCTCTTCAATCCATTCCACATCTTGTTAATACTTTAACCCTATTGAAGAAGCAGAGATTCCAGTTTGTTAACATTTTTTAATACCTAACATCCAACTAATAGCAAATGTTAATTTAAAAGATTTGTGTTAGGATAATTGCATCATTACTCTGCACCCTTCAATTTTACACATTCCTTGCACATGACCTTAAGTTATGAAGTGGTCTGTGGCCAGTTTTCTGAGTTGTGGAGATGTGTTGCTACTGAAGATAAGGTTATATAGTCTTCAGCTTGGCCAGCCTTGGACACAGTGAAGCTCAGTCTGGAATGTTCTTTTTTGATTTAATTTCCCTAATAAATTCTTATTCATCCTTCTTATTTGTCATGGGGTCATGGGCTAGTTATCAATATCCTCTTCTTATCAGCCTTTTGTGGTAGATATTCATAGATTATTAAGATTATTAAGCCAATAATAACCTAATATAAACCAGTTATTATATTAGGTGATTTTACAAAATGAAGTTATTAGACAGCAGGATGTCTGTAAAGTTTATTCTTTAAATCAGTCATAGTCTCTTTTCAATTATCAACTCAGGGGAGACAAAAGGGATCCAGCTGAGAAACATCTGAACGGAAACCATTCATGCATTCATTCATTCACTCAAGAAGTGCTTACTGAGCACCTGGTACGTGCTCAATACTGCACTGTGTGTGCTGGTCAGACAGCAATGAACATGATATACCATCTGTACCCAGTGGAGCTTTCATTCATTGTCATAGGCAGTGGATGTCAACAAAGTATAGCAGTGGTTTTTCTGTAAGTTAATATTATTATTACTACTCCTGTATGCTTTCAAAAGAAGGTGGAAGTTAGAATTGCAAGTTAGTCATTAGCAAAGTTGCAAATTAGTCAGAGTTAGTAAGCAGGTGACTCATGTTAGGTTTTATGAGAGAAACAAACAAACAAGCAAGCAAGGAAACAGATAGCTGAAAGTACAGACAAGCATATTCAATGTCAAAACTGCTGTGGATCCTCAATGTAAAGTTAGAACTTTGGGTCTGCAACAAGTCGATCTGACGCTAAGAGAAAAAGATCTCAGGATGAGGTTCTACCTGGTGCTTATAACCAATGAGTTAGTGATATTTTAGAAATGTGGATAGTATGAATTTTGTTTCTGTTTTCTTTTTAAATTCTGATCACTCTGTAGCTAATTCTTGCCTCTGTTCTTGAAAAGTAGAGCCCTTTCTCTATCCTGTAACTTTTTTCTGCTATAAGAAGACATTCTTATGCATAATAAACATTGACAGCCTACACCCTGCATAGGTCAAGTTGGATTACACTGTGTTTGTTCACAGTTGTTTGTCATTAGGCAGGGAAAGTGACAAGTTGTAGCAAAAGTGCTTGTATTTCTCTAAATCTTGCCCCAAGTGTTACGAATGTTTACTCCATATTAAGTATTAACGCTTAATAAGTTGACATTTTAAAAATAAAAAGTAACTATGTTTCTTCTTCTTTGGTTTACTTACACACAGAAACCTAATTTTGAGTCTACTCAGACAAGCCTAAGCACCCATTGTTGGCTTGGTGCTTTTTATCTGAATTGCAGATCATTTTTCTAGGATAAGAAATTTGGAGCCAGACTACCTGGGTTTAAGTTCAGCTGTGCTACTAACTAAAGTCATGAGCACCCCTACGTGCCTCAGTTTCCTTATTTGTAAAACGAGGGGGCTGCTGTGAGCAGTGAATGAGCACAGGGGTCACAGACTTTCACATGCACCTGAATTGGTTTCTTAGCACTGATTCTATTTCATAAGCCTTTAATATGAGGAAAAAAACAACGGTTAAACGAAACATTAGTGGGCAAGGGAAAGGACTCCATTTCCCTTATTAGTTACAATACGGAGAAGAAATATATAAGGACTTACTTTCTAAGCCCCAGATCAAGAAAGAAAAATAAGGGTTTCCCTCGTGGCTCAGTGGTTAACAATCCGCCTGCCAATGCAGGGGACACAGGTTGGAGCCCTGGTCCGGGAAGATCCCACATGCCACGGAGCAACTAAGCCCGTGTGCCACAACTGCTGAGCCTGTGCTCTAGAGCCCGTGAGCCACAACTACTGAGCCCACGAGCCACAACTACTGAAGCCTGTGCGCCTAGAGCCCGTGCTCCGCAACAAGAGAAGCCACCGCAATGAGAAGCCCGCGCACCGCAAGGAAGAGAAGCCCCTGCTCGCTGCAACTAGAGAAAAGCCCACGTGCAGCAACGAAGACCCATCGCAGCCAGAAATAAAAATAAATTAATTTTAAAAAAAGAAAGAAAGATAAGATGTAGCACCTCTGACCTATCTATTTAATAAGAAAACAATATGGGCTGTAGGCCGTTAACAATTATTAAATACAAGAGTGTCTTTTTATAGCAGAAGAAAGTTATAGGACAGAGAAAGGGCATATGCATATTATTTCTGAAGAACAGAGGCAAGAAGTAGCTACAGGTGAATCAATTTTTAAAAATTCATGCTTTCCATAATTCTAAAATATATGTAATTCACTGGTTTATAGAACTGTAAGAAGTATAATTATAGTTAAAGAAGTAAATTTCAAAATGTTTAGGTATAAAGTGACACTGCTGGAAATGAAGGTTCCAAACCAGTAAAAACAAAGGTCAGAAAGTCCAGGCACTAACCCTCACTCACGTCACTCAAAGGATAATCCCTCTCTCTGAACATCGTATTTTAAACTTCTGCGGCACCCTTATTATCTCCTTTCTTGGTCTAAACCAGATGCTGAGAATTCAGACATATTGATGAGGGCTCAGTAAGAAGCCACAATTGGTAAGGTAAAGGTGGGGAGAAACGAAGCATAAACTATAAAGAGTAGATACAATGCAACACACACAGCACCTGGGGACATTTTTTGCTGGGGCACACTGTTCATAATAGCCAGCTTTTCTGCAATTAATACAATATCATAGTGCATAATTAAGACTCTGACTCATAAGTTATTGTTAATATATTACAGGGGAAAAAGATAATATTTAAAATATTTTAAAATGTATTTATAAACAGAAACTATCCAAGATAGTTAAAATAAAATTTTCATGATGAAAGGAAGAATTTAGTTAGAGGGAAAAGTCACTTTCCCAGAATAATGTCAAATCAGGTTTGTAACTTCTTATTTTGCCTGCCACATTACATTGGGATGCACTTTATTTTTTTAACACAAATTAAAAGACCTGTGTGTCAGGTCACTTCTTACTACATGTGTTGCCTCCCTTGCTTCAGCCACGAAACACAAGTCTGCTGTACAAAATGCTTAAAAATATTTTAAGGGGTCCAGAATCTTATATTTTGCATGTATAAGATATAAAATTAGAGGCAAAAAGTAAACCAAGTGATTCAAAAACTCTTGTAATGATTTTGGTGAAGCCAAATCACCTGTTTGAGGTGCATTGCTTATTGTGTCTGAGTCATTATGTCACCTTTTAAGGTAAATTCTCTGAATCTTACTGACAGTAAAACCTTGTAACAATACAGGAGCAGAAATTCTGAATGCGACCTGCGGAGGTTTCCACGTAACCGTCCTTCATAAAGTATATAAATACCTGCTAAATGTCACTTCTTACCAGGCTTGTGTATTTTATTCTACATAATGCTGGGGGTTCCTTTCTCTGAGGCAGTGCAGAGCCCTTGAATACTGTCAGATGTTAGTTTAGATTCTTATTCTTTCTAAACCTGAACAAGAACATTAAATGAGGCTAATACATTTCTGTGTCTTGTCCCTCAAAAATTAACTAACTGTATATTCTTTTTCACAGGGGACAAAACAAGTTTTACTTTCCCCCTCACCCAGAGTGGAGTATGACATACTGAAACAAACATAGCTGTGTGTTGGCCAGTCTTGAGTAGTTAACAGTGTTATCTTGATCCAGTTTTTTTTTAACTCTATGATTCTATTCTTCATGTGTAAAATGGTGACAGTGACACAATTCATGAGTGTCAGGAGAGGGCTTTATGTAACATGCCAGCCCCAGAGCCCATGTGGTACCTAGAAGTAGCTCAGTTTAGCATCCTTCTACCTTTCCTCTTCTTAACTCTTTTTTTTCTTTTGTCCCAAGGCCCATAATTCACTGGGAAGATCAAATACATTGCATGCATGTTGAGACATATAAGGCTCTAGTTCCATTGCCATATATAATTCCATCAATTCCAACATTTCGTCATTTCACGTCCACTGGTAATTTAACTCCGTGAGTCTCCATGCAAAAGTCTCAGGTTGACAGCTTTTGGTATCAGGCTGCTCAGGGAGCCTGCCTCAAGCCAAAGTATTCTGAGTCAAGGCTGTGGTTATTTTCATCTTTCTAGCTCCTCTTCTCCATTCTGTTTAACAAGCCCTTTCTTCCCATCCTTTAAGACATTTTCTTTTTATAACATCTTACATGTTTCATAAAGTCTCCAAAAATTGCATCTCCTAATCCTGCCCATTGTGGGAATGCAAATCCATGGCTGATCTCTGAGAGTTCAGTCCCAATTACACACCCATTTTAGAATCTGTATGCCCATCAGGGATGCCTAGAACCTGCGTAGGCTCAGGGCTTTGTACTGTCCATCCAAACACAAGCTGTGGCTCAAAATCCGTGAGGCTGGTGAACACGTGTGACTTGTGGGTCGAG